>NC_090292.1:7649760-8959112 GCF_037392515.1 Haliotis asinina
TCGTTATCACCATCGTTATCAGCATCGTCTTTATCAGCATCGTCGTTATCACCATCGTTATTATCATCGTTATCATAATCGTCGTTATCACCATCGTTATCAGCATCGTCTTTATCATCATCGTCGTTATCACCATCGTTGTTATCATCGTTATCATAATCGTCGTTATCACCATCGTTATCAGCATCGTTATCACCATCGTTATCATCATCGTTATCACCATCGTTATCATCACCATCGTTATCATCATCGTCGTTATCACTATCGTTATCATCACCATCGTTATCATCATCGTCGTTATCACCATCGTTATTATCATCGTTATCATCATCGTCGAACTTGAATAATCATATCATTATTAGTAGTATGATCATTTTTTAGTTATCTGATAATTGACGGTATTTGGGGAACAGTCAACGGAAGGCCCTGTTAACATCCTTCATGTCACCCACCATAAGCATACAACTCTGTCGCAAGGGTTCGGCTGAAGGAGCAGTGATATTTAATTTGTTGTGTCCTGAGTCACGCCGCTAATGAGATCAATAACGGTATTTATGTCAACACATATCTACAAATCGATGCCCTGGTTCCAGTTTCTACTTTTGTGTTTGTGCTGGGTGACATTTGCTAATAGTTACAATTATATCTGTTGTATGTTCGCGTACAACAATTTTTCTGTCGAGTGAGAACACGATGTGCATCTTGTATGGTTTTCCCAAGGAAGGAAGGTTCTAATTTGAAACTATAGTTGAAAATATTGAATTATAAATGTGAGTCTGCAACAAGACGCGCTACCGATTTATTGATATGCATTTTTCATGGATTATGAGTGTGAAATCAGACGTTGTGAACCCCAAAGTAAGATACATCAGCCTGTATTCACTACATACAGAACAATGACCTTTACGAGAGATAGATAAATAGATAGATAGATAGATAGATAGATAGAGAGAGAGAGAGAGAGAGAGAGAGAGAGAGAGAGAGAGAACGTACGTACTGAAGTTCACCTTATTTACACGATTGTCGACCACCAAATCGACAGCTGTTCTGATATCAGAAATTTAATCGAAATGCATGACATTATTCACTTTAAAAGAACACAGTTCAATTATGCATAGTAATTGTTCCCCAAGGTATTGGTCCCTGTGCCTTTCATATTTCAATCAATACATTTATTTTATTCATGTGCAGCCAAACTGTTTGTGGGAAAAGCTATCGAAATTAAAATAATTACACCCTTTCGAAATTTCAAATTCAGCAAAACGATTTTACCTCTTCTGAGTGAGTCACGTAAACGTATAAGTTAAATAGTATCATTATTTCTACACGTTTATAAGTTCCTAAAGATCGGCCAGCTCACCACTACGAAATGTTCTTACCTCATGTGGGAAGACTGACGTTTTTACCTGGCTACGGAGAACGCACGTCAAAGAGGTCATTGATGCACGACCCAGTCAGGTTTGTGTATCTCAGAGCATCGTGTCACGAAGTGCATGAGAACATGTCACCAAGGCGTCAACATGATGATTCACTTTAAAATTAGATATAAAAGACGAATCAATTGTTGAGAGACATTCTTTCTTGCAAATGCCTTCGTATGATTTACTAACCACCCAGATTGGTCTCATTACTGATTGGGTGAATGGATTTAGTTTTACGCCGTTTTTAGCATATTGCAGCAATATTAAGGCGGGGGACACCAGATGGACTTCACACACTGCATGTACGCATAAGGAGAATTGAACCCGGGTCTGACAGACAGACTGACAGATGCATTTCTTGACACAAGGCATGACACAATATTTTGAAAAAGCTTTAACCACCGGGCTATCCCACCTCCAGTCTGAGTGAGTGAGTTTAGTTGTACGCCGCGTTTAGCAATATTCCAACAACACTACGGAGGGCAACACCAGAAATGGCCCGAGAAATAAGTGTAATTGACTTTCACTCAGTCAAGGAAAAGAACTCATCACTTGATAATCTAACATTTCCATACTAGGCCAACCTACATCCCCAATTTGATAACACCACTCAGGTGAACAAAACTTTCTTTCTTGCTGCGTTTTCCTAACAGTCATCCATAGATACATCAGTCATATCTCAGACAGCCTTCACCTTTCTGTATCACCCTCTGAGTCATTCATAATTCAACACAATTCAAACCAAGTCTCGCATCATCTGCCAAGCTGAAGAAATTTGTTGAGATTTTAATTTGTTTTGGGCGAGGAGTGTGATCGTGAAGAAATATTTTTAGATGCATTTATTTATTACAGAATTAAGCCCCAATAAGTCTAGAAACTGAATGACTGATGTTACAAGTCAAAGGCAAACTCACGTCACAGGTTGGGCTATCTTGCCAAGCTGTTTCACCCTCATTACGACTGAACTGTACGCGGTAACCCTTCAGCGTTATGTCAGCGTCTACAACAAACAACAACAGACCCACAATAAGTTTATGTATCTTCTTACTTATTTTGTGAAGTAAGATTTGTCACAATACATATGTAGTTTCCTTAGATGAAAGTAATGTCCTGTGCCAGAACTACAACTAGCAACTTTCATCTAGCCTAAGGCATTGCAACTGCTGTATTCAATCAATATACACTGACATGGACAATTGTCTTTCGCGTGTCCGGGGTGTGTGGCAACCTATGGTTAAATCGGACCCAGGTCCCCTTCACGCATGGGTACAATATGTGAAGCCCGTTCATGGTGTTCACCGCTGTCAATATTGCTGAAAGCGGCGTAAAACTACACTCCCGCATTCACTGATTTTCTCTTCTCTGAAGTGAGACGGGGAGAGAGAAAGATAGAGAGAGACAGACTGCGGCTATACAGAGAGACAGACAGAAGGAGATGCAGACAGAGGGACAGATAGAGGGAGATGCAGACAGAGAGGGACAGAAAGAAGGAGAGACAGACAGAGAGGGACAGATAGAGGGAGATGCAGACAGAGAGGGACAGATAGAGGGAGTTGGAGACAGAGTGGGACAGATAGAGGGAGATGCAGACAGAGAGGGACAGATAGAGGGAGATGCAGACAGAGAGGGACAGCAGTCCTTGATGAATGCTGCTTTACGCAGATGCAGCTTATGTATATAAATGCTTGTGTATTATTCCTCTCATCTGCTCCAGGGGCTCATTTAGCGACACATCCTGTACTAAGGTTAACATTGACTCCCATTCTTTAACACTGCACTAAAGTTACCTTAGTGACTTACGATCACCTTAGTGCTTTGTTAAACCTACTATCCTCCCCCCCTCTACCCCACCTTGTTCCCCATGCCCACATTAATCTGCTGACAGTGCAGCTATATACGCTATGCTATATATGCTGTATGTGATGTATATATCAACTGACAATGCCCCTTGTGTGATGACCCAAGGGGAATCTGGTCATTCTATACTTGCTACATTGTGGAACATAACATTGCAACATTGTGTGGTTCGGGGACAAGGAGACAGACTACTGTCTGCGTGCATGGCTCACATTCCAAGCACAGCAACCACACGTGTGTGTGACAGACATGATGTGATAATGAAAGTACGATAAGCTGCATGTGTTATTTATTTGGTCTGAGGAGAGATGCGGGTGAACGTCGTCTTACGAGCAACTAGAACGACGATTCCTGCAGACCGTTCGGATAAACGAGGTGTCCTCTATTCCGGGCACTAATACACAGAGACATACACAGTGCAGCTGTTGTCTCCCGAATATAGCACCTGGCAATAGAAAAACGCACGTGTGGCACGTGCACTATGTAAACAGCAGCGGATAAACAGGTTCACATGGCGTCTTAAAGCTAAATCTTGCATGGGTTGTTACAGTGCATCCCACCTCACACTGACTCTGACGGAATCTGTCGGAGATACAACCTCGTCAGTGAAGGGCCTTCGCTCAACTGTTTTGTGCCCATTTCCGGTTTAGGTGCATTTTTTGTAGTGACGGTTTTCTTGTATCTGCAAAATTCTAGCTATGTGACTTATGATAGACTGAATCTGACAACAGAGTGAGTGACATCATGAGCATCGATCTTGGATACAATGACATACGCCAACCATATCAGCGAGCCTTGACAACCCGATGCAATTCCGATGACGTAAAGGTTCATGAGTTGATGAGGACAATTACAATACGGATCTGTCTCACAATCCTTAATTTCCGCCCACCTTCCTGAAATACTAAAGCCCTATATGAAGCAAGTCTAGATCTCGTCATGTCCAGCTTTTAAATTTCCAATCACATTTTTCAGTTTTCATTTTTTTGTATAAATTAGACTAGCCCTTTTTTCAAGAGGAAAGAGGGGTGATCATGGGTCACTGAAAACCAGTTTTAACCCGGATCTAGTCAGGATCCCAAAGCCGCATTATCTCCACTTCCGCCCAACGTTTTTCAGTGCTGAAGTCGTACATGAACCAAATCTAGATTTCTTCAGGTTCAGGGCCCGGTTCACAAAGCCCTCTTGAACCTAAGATCTCCTAACTTTTCTCGTAGCATTCGTACCTCCTATACTGTAACATAGGAAGTGGGAATGCTACGAGAAACGTTACGAGGTCTTAAGCTTACGAGAGTGGTGTGAAAGAGGGGCGGGTTCTGAATGTTGCATGTCACTGCGACTCATTTTGAATAGAAAGGGAATCAAAATTATGTATGTTCATAGACTACGCTTTAGTTTAATCCGGGTCATTCACTAGAGGGGAGAGACGAGCAGGGATAGTAGAAGACTAGAGAGATGTTACCCCTGACATTTCTTAACAATCGGGGTCGTAATAATCTTCAGATATACGTTATAAGTAGTACTGTTATACAGTTTCTCATTAACGATAATAAAAACTAGTTTCGGATGAATTTAATCATACACGCCCGATTCATATGTCAGTCGTGAAATTTCAAATTTCAAAACGTATTTCCCCTTGACAATAGTATAATCGGTTCAGATTATCTGTCATGATAGTTTATTTAAATTTACCAGATCAATGATCGCACGGTATCAAATCGACGTGCACCAAGAACCGGAGTGCCCTATCACAATTCAGATATCTGGGTGACTTATACATTTATGTCTATCACGCACAAACTGAACTGATATTTAGCATTCTAACCATATATCCATATGCGACTGGCATTGCTTATTATGACCATAAATATTCATGTAACAGAGAGATGAATTTTGCAGTTTCTGTTAGGTTACACCTGGCCAGGTATGGAATGGGATGAGGTAGTTGAAATGCAGATGGCGGGCAGAACGTGGATGGGCTTTATATACAAGAGTGATATATCGGCGCCATATGCCGCCATCAGCGTCACATACTCATTGTTTTGGATGCTAGGAATTCTACAGCAGAGTTGAGTGTAGTTGGGACTGTATAATATGGTTGTGTGTTTTTAGGTGTCGAGTCAGATTTGTCAGAAGGGACGGCGTGGGTAAAAAGATCAACGAAAAGGAAAGTCAATTAATTACAGAACAACAAAACAGCAGCGATAAAACAAAAAATCAGATGTTCGAGTGGGTGAATGAGTGTGGCGGAATTTTATCATCTTCATATGAATGTTTTAAGTGAGTGGGTGAATGAGTTTAGTTTTACGCCGCACGCAGCAATAATCCAGCTATATGGCGGCGGTCTGTAAATAATCGAGAATGGACCAGACAATCTAGTGATCAACAACATGAGCATCGATCTGTGCAGTTTGGAATCAATGACATGTGTCAACCAGGTCAGAGAGCCTGATCTCCCGATCCCGTTAGTCGCCTCTTACGACTTCATGGCAAACATAGGTTGCGGAAGGCCTATTCTACACCGGACCTTCACGGCTCGAATGTTTTAAGACATAAGTAATATATGTTATCTTGAAATGCTGAAAAATATAAACTCGTAGAATAAACATCTTTCCACAGTAAAATTTAACACCAAAGTTTTTGAAATACAGTACATGTACTTTGTTAAAATAGTTCATAGTCTTCATATAATTTTCAGCTGTTGTTGACCATGACTACTGATTCGTAGGGAGTCTTCAACCGACGCCAGGGACGGCATGGACACCAAGAACGTCGATGTGTGAAACATGGACAAAGTGACATTCTGCAACCACGTCAGCAAGCCTGACAACATGCATGATGCTGTTAGTCACCTCATACAACATCGTGATGCGTCTTGGGTATGGAAGACCAGTTCTAACCTTGTCTGTATCACAGTCCCTGAACCACAATATTTCCATTTCCTTCCTAAATGAAGCAAGCCTACATTTCCTCAGATTTACGGGTGCTGAATTTCCTGTCTGACTGGACCCTTTTCAGTTTAAAAGGAACCATTTGTTTCTATCAAACTATTATATATATATATATATTCAGAGACTAAGCGTTACCCTCGACTACCCAGTCCCTACTAGTCTAGATATCACACAGACAGTCAGTGTGTTATTGTGGTATATGGTCACTACTTCCCTCATGAAATTAATGCGTCAAAATAATGCGAGGGTGGATCCCGCCTCTAAAATGCGCCATGAAACCTGTAGCCCTAAACTGCCGGCTAAAATCCATACAATGGAAACCTCGCCAACCCCTCTGTTGATTACAATGCAGTGTGTTTTCTATGACGTCACCTGTTGTGAGACACACTGACAAGTATGTGATACAAAGTAGGGAATATATGAAATAGGACCATATCTTGTGTGTAGTAGTTTTGGCAGGGAGAACAGCAGGCTGCAGATTACCCTTGCTTTTAGCGACAATGTGACATGGTTTCATACTTTCTTTTGCCCGGAAGTTTGGTATTTAGTGATTACTGTTCGGCTGCAGCTGAGTACTGAGATCATAAGCTTAACTTGATCTGCTCAAGATTGTACAGAGTAAATTATACATATGAAGGGTTTAAATTACTAGACGCTCTTTACCCTAGATCTCTTCCACGGCAGATGGATGAATTGGTCTTACTGGCAATGGTGTTTTTGTATAGATTAGGAGGGTGGGGGTTGGGGTGGGGGTGGGGTGTTAATTTTATTGCCATTGTGTTGGGGTGTCGGAATCCGAAGTTAAGCTTGAACACATGTGATGATATAGTTTTCATTGCCTTTGTGTACGGCTTGTTGAATCAATGATGCAGAACATGTAGATTCATGTAGATTGTATTGTCATTGCCAGTCGGTTGCGGGTCAAATACAATTTGATTGACAGCCAGTTGTCGTTAATAAGGTTATTTTGTGTGTTATCGTTAAATACTTGTGTCTGTTTTGACATATTGCATAATAATATGTGGTTTGAAACACAGCGATATTGTACACTTAATGTTTTGATCAACTAAAGACCACTAAGTCGGTGTTCCAACCCCTACAGTCCAGCTCGCGAACTTCGCTCACAGCAGCAAAACCTTCCGACTGTGCCAAACTACAAAGTTTAAACCTATGGATAACTTTCACATACACTTGGCTTGTGGAACTTCCTTCCCTTTGACCCTAAACACTCTGAATCTCTGGACTCTTTTAACTCAAGTCTCAAAACCTACCTCTTAGACCAATATATTATTACCACTAGACTTTACTGTTTATATTTTCTGAGATTGTACTCATGAGGGAGTAGAGCCCGGGCTTCAGAGTGTCGAGCGAACGCTTTGTCCACTATAGGCTGTCCCACGCCCTTCTTATGTTGAGAGTCGAACCGGGTTTCATTCGTGGTGAACCAACGTTTACTCGCCTGTCTAATTGCTCCTTTGTTTCGTTGTTGTGCAGCGGTTCAATTTTTTTCTTAAGCGACTTGCCAGAGGGCAAGAGGCTTGAAGAAAGTAACCTGTACTGACTAGCTTTCCACTTGCCCTGATTTTATGACGCAATGTTTAATGATAATGTTTACTGGACTATTTATCGAAATTAATAAATTTGAAAAACGATAGCTCTAAATTACTATTATTGCGAAATGTAATAGCTACATTATGAGGAGATATGGAAATCCAAGATTATTTGCAGTTTGAAACCGTAAGTGGAAATTATCTACTGGTCCACGGACAAGTAAGATACCATTATTTGATTGCCCGAAATGAAAACTGACTTGTCCCAGACGTCGGCCGATGGGGTTTTAACCCCTGTTGTGGTGTCATCCCACAGAAGACATGATCACCAGTCAAAGTAATTCTAACCTGTCGCAATATACAATGAATACATGCATTATTACTCGAATAATAGCGCTCATGTTGAAAGCAAGCACGTTTATATACTATGGAACAACAAAGCCACATCCCATCATGCTCTCTTATATTACTTGTGACAAATAGAGGAATGTTTACCCCTAAGCCATGCCTTCCTAACCAGTGGCTGAATATGATAAACACAAGATATCAACATGATTACCGTGATGTATAAATAATAACTACCTTTGTCAATCTGTGTGAAATGTAGAAACATTGATAACTACCCAGCTAAAGGTTTAACCCGTGAAGATCCGGGTTATATACTGATCGCCAGCAACCCATGCTTGTCGTGCGAGGCGACAAACGGAATCGGGTGGTCAAGCTAACTGACTTTGTTGACAGAACGATGTCATCATATCTCAATTGCATAAATCGTTGCTCATGGTATCAATCATTGGAATGTCTTAATTGATACCTCACGTTGATTAAATATTGCTGAGTGCTACAATAAACAACAACGAAACCAAAAAGAGCAACAACCACCCGATTAATATAATATTTTGCAACACCACTGTGCACTACAGTCTGTTGTAAACTGAGGTTAGAAAGCAGCATTTCTCACTGATAAGATTAAACTGTAATTAACACAAATAATTTATTAAACACAAATTACTTAAATTATTAACAGGTTGTCTCCCGGCGTTGCATATGTGACCAAATGTTCGCACCGACAGTTATGAACAGTTAGCCCATCTCTGACCACAAATATAACCACATCAAAAGACGACTCATTAATTTGTTATACCAGGCATATGTCATTTTAACACCGGTATTCTCACCGGCGGCGGTGCCTTTGAAGTTGTGCTCTCCTGTTCAAGCTCCTTCATCAAAACGCGAGCACCTGTCTCCGCTCAGTAAAATGGCGCTCCTCAGTGACTGTAATTTAATCTAATTGGAAGAAGGAGGCCGGTCAATTAATGAGGAAGTTCAGAATTAATACGACTTTTCACGAAAACCTCCCAATGTATCGTCGCTTCAAGCAATCTGATTATTTCAATTTTTAGAAGGTATTTGCTCATTCGATCATTAACAAAGTCCCCAAAGAATTTTCTTGCTATTTTTTCCCTCTTTTATAAACAGTTGAAAACATTCTCGTCATATTTTGTATCAAAGATTGAAAACAAAAATACCTGGTTTTACTAAAAAGTTTCCGTCTCGAATTATATGCGTTATTGCTGATGAAGTCAGGAAAAGTTTTAATTAAATCATAAAGTACCAAAATTCGATAAAAGGTATTTTATTATTTAAAACTACCGCGTTTCTTTTCAGAGGCCTGTCTAATAGGACTCCTATTTTAACAATCCAATAATTTGATTTTTAACTGATTGAGAAAAGTATTCGCACCCGAAGTTAGCGAGTCTAGTCGTAAAGCTACGAGGCGTAAAGTTCGTGACTCCGCGGAGGGAACAGCGGAACATTTGTACGCCAACATCCACAAACACAGGCACACACGCACACACGCACACACGCACACACGTACGCACGCACGTAGTAATATTTGTATTTAATATCCCGCTGTTTGTCGTATTTAAATAAAAGTTTAAATGTTTAAATGTATTAAGTAGTTTCTGTCTCTTGCAAATATGCAGGAATCCCGTTTACCCTGTACTTTGGTACAATGAATAAGGTAAAGAAAAATGGGTAATTTAACTTGTTATTTTTAGATAAGATGTCTGGCTCTTTCGAACAAATGGGAATAAAGCACTATTTTTTGTGTCAAATAAACGCTTAACAGAAAAACAACATTTTACGAGCTAAGCACTGAGATTTATGACAAATGGCTTATTATGCCGAGTTAGATGGGAAGACTTAACGAGTAGTGTTGCCATAGATACGTGACGAATCCGTCTCCATCTTAAAATATTCTTCGCCAGTTTAAAAAAACATATAGACCTCGTTGTAACTTAAACCATATCGAAAACGAAAACAAATCATAGGCAAGGGTATATAAAACATTTATTCCAAATCTTTTCAAATATGAATAATTTAAGCACACCAACGCTATAAAAACAAAAAACACTTTACTCGGATAACATACAATTATATTTAAACTGCTTTTGTTAAAAGCTATATCAAAACACTTCTGTTGTATTCGCACCTTAACAGTGCTTCTTTATGGCCCGACCAGTGAAGGCCCGGGTCATAATACTGTCTGGTCCAGATTTGATTATTTAGATACCGTTGCCATATAGCTGGAATATTGCTGAGTGCCGCGTAAAACTCACTCACTCACTCAGTTTGGAACCGGGCTATGCGTTGCCAGGAGGCACCAGCTAGGGTATTATCAAGTCTGTAAGTCGGCATTGTGAATACGGTATGGTTCGCTGTGTTGTCTGTCAAAATAGCTGGAGTATTTGTCACACAACGGTGGACCTGTGCTTTAATTACTTATGATATTCTCTCATTCTCTCTTAAGAAGATACTCTCTCTCGCTCTCTCGCATTCCTCTCTCTCCTTCCCTGCTTGTCGTAAGAGGCGACTAACGGGATCTGGTGGTCAGACTAGCTGGCTTGGTTGACACACGCCATCGGTTCCCAATTGTGCAGATCGATGCTTATGTTGTAGATCATTGGATTGTCTGGTCCAGACTCGATTACAGTGAAGCCTCGTTAGTCTGGACGCCGATAATCATTAAATGTTTATTATTTGTTTAATTCAGAGTCGTGTCTTTTTCGTAATGGTAAAGGGAAGAAACGCTTGCTGAGACGTGGGATTTTATTCAGTAGTCCGGATGATTCGCATTCCGGACGAATTTGCTGAAAACACAACCGTCCGGATTAACGAGGCTTCACTGTATTTACAGACCACCGCCATATAGCTGGTATTTTGCTGAGTGTGGCGTAAAACTAAACTCACTCACTCACTCTCTCCTTCCCTCTTTTCTTATCCCTTCTCCTTCCAACCAATGCACCTGCCTCCCAACCAACCAGCCAGTCTTCCAAATCTAGACAACCACTTGGCAAGCCAACCAACCAGCCTGCCAGTCATCCAAAACTAGACAACCATGCCAACCTTTAACCATCAATCCATCTAAATATAAACCAACCAACTAGCCCTCCGCACAATAAACACAACCAACCGCTCAGATAAACCGTACCTCCGAAAGTGTCCCGAAGACTTACTTGTAACAAATTAAACTTTTCCAAAATGACAAACTCGTCATGCATTCTAGAAGCAAACAATCTTGACGCAACCTTCGAAAAACTAAGTCCACCAATCAAATTACATGGAGAACGCAATTTTCAGCACAAGCACAACCGGACCAATTTGGTTCGGAAAAGCGATTACTTTGAATAATCACATTTTTCTAAACAGCTCCACCAATTTTCCCCACATTTTTCTTCTCCACTCCGAAAAAAAAATACGCACCTGTTTTCATCTGCGGGACTAGCCATGGAACCCGGATGAAATATTCATCCCATAGCCCACTTGCAATACGTTCTTAGGAAACTTCATTCCATCTAAGTACATTATACATAAACCAGCACACTTGTGCTTGAAATGTTAATTTAATTAGTTTTGAAACGGTATTAGCTAGATTAACCGGAGCAAGCTTCCAGTGAAAAGTCTTATCCTGTGCTGGGCCGATTCCCCTGAGCATCAATAATAAAAACTAATCAGAGGGGCGACACGCACACAGATCGCAGTCGGAAGGGGAGCGGGGTGAGGCGGGAGATGGGGCGGGGGGCTCTGTTGGAGGGATGGCCACATTTTGCCTTCATGTGTAAGTAGCGAGGGTTTGTGGTGGAAAACTTACGAGTACAAGCAAACAGTGAACAATCGGGATGGTGAGATACGGTGATTATGTTGAAACGTACGTGGCGAGGGAGGTGTAGGAGGGGGGAGAGTGTGGTGTGTAGGTGGGGTGGTGGTGGTAGGGTGGTGGTGGTGGTGCCTGGGTTTAGTTTCAGGCCACTATCCCAGCAATACCGTCTGTAAACAAATCGAGTCTGGACCACACAATCCGGTGATCAACAGTATAAGCATCGATTAACGCAACTGGGATTCAATGGCGGGGGACAGTTAAGTCAGCGAACCTGACCACCCGAATCTCGTTTGTCGGCTCATACGACACACATTGGTTGCTGACGACCAGTTCTAACACGGACCTTCACGGGTCGGACTTGGTGGTAGAAGTGCTGGGTTGGGACACTGGGTGCAGTAGGTAGGAGTACAGGGGAGTTGATCGGGTGGAATCGTGAAAATGGCCCTGAACCCGTTTTTGTTTATATGGGTGGTGAGGCCTTACGTTCACACTGACATTGTCCGTGATTGTGGTTGTAAGAGCGGACAAAACAACTCACTCACTCACTGCACCATTAAATGCATACTACCTATCCAAGCTACTCACTTTAAGCACCCACTATGTGTTATGCATATATATTTCATCGAAAATGAATTAATGCCAGAAAGTGGAGCATAATGCTGGATAGGACTATGCCCCTTGATCCCACCAGGATCCGATGACTTTTTAAATCAAGATTCTCATTCTTCAGACATTTACCGAAGGTTATTACATCATTACATAAGTCAAACTTTCTTTACTACAACGTCCACATTAAGTGAGTGAGTGAGTTTAGTTTTACGCCACACGCAGCAATATTCCAGCTATATGGCGACGGACTGTAAATAATCGAGTGTGGGCAACACATTCCAGTGATCAACATCATGAGCATCGATCAGAGCAATTGGGAACCGATGACAGGTGTCAACACTTCCACATCAAGTCGATAACAGAACCGAATTAGTGTCTAACTAGCGCTGAATCTATTCAGTACTCGGTGGCTCAGATGCAACATCGAGACACTGTTTTAAATAAACAGACTTGTCACTATTGACTTAACGCTACAATACATTTTGATTTTGCTTGGTAGATTGGTTTCAATGAGAAAAATCAATTCTTGTTTTCCAGCACAAATTAATCAATTATTTATGCCCATCCGTTCCTGTTAATAAGATATGTTTGAACTTAACGCTCAGATATCTATATTTGAGTTCTACATATCATGGTGGGGCTTTGCTCCAAGCCTTTGAAACTTTCATTTCATGGACAACAGTGAGTGTTTTTGAGAAAATTGACATTTCTAATATTTCATGGAAAAGGTCAAAGCGGTCACCTGGATGGGAGAGATGAAGTACATGGAGATTAAGACCATAAACACAACTATTATTGCATTTTGATACATCCACGTTACCGATGAACAATGAATACATATGAAGTTGTTAAGCACCACTGAAACTTTTTTTCCATGTTTACAATCCATTCGTCCAAAAGGTGTTCTGCAGCTTCGAAGGGGTTGGGTAGCCTAGTGCTCTCAGCTTCTCAGCTCGTCACACTGAAGGTCTGGGTTGATTCCCCATATGGTTACATTTCTGGTGTCCCCATGGCCAGCCGATGTATTGCTGGAATGTTGCTGAAAGCGAGGTAAAACCATTCTCGCTCACTGCTGGCTTTTCCCATGTTTGTAATCTATTGCTCCAGACAGTGTTGAGGAGGGTCCAATCGTCTTGCATGTATCTTCATGTATAGGAAGTACAAGTGTGAAGAGATTGTCCTGTTTCCTGGAGACAAACCCCTGGACCACCGAGGATGTTTCTAGTACAGATGTGTTCAATGTATTTGAAGTCAGTAATGGTAGTCTTTTGGAAACTGTGTTTTCAAATGCCATGAAGAGTTAGCGTGTTCGGGTTTGCGTCGCTTTTAGCAATACTCCAGCAATATCAAGGCTTCACACATTGTACCCGTGTGGTGAATCGAACCCGGGAGAACCAAGTGGAGAATCGATGTTTCGCTTGAATGTGTATCTGGTTTGAGAACAATGAACAAATCGTGTAACTCAAACAATGTATAAGGTCTAGAACGTTCGGGCATCTTTGAGAAGTCTATTTAGATGTATTGTACAAGAAGGCTTGTCTTAAGCCGTGCTTCTGGAAAGTCAGTTTTAGGTGTATTATAAAAGCAGGCTATTATTTTGACCTTGTTTTTAGACTTGTGTTTTCCCTTAAGTTTGGATTTGAGCTTTATATGGGTTCTTACGATTTGCGGAATTTATTTTGAGGTTGAACGGGAATGCCGGTTCCACAATTCAAATCTGAACGTCAGTGAACAAAAGACACGCACATATATGTGTTAACCAATTACACCTATCGCCGAATTGAAACGGAATGTCTGTTTATACGTAGAAATGTTTAAATTTTAACACATAACTGCGTTTGTAACACATGCGCCTCGGAAATGACAAAGTTCGTTTGTAATCGCTCCGAACATGAAGTAAGGTTATTAAGATAATGGCAACACTTTCTGTATCTATTCTAAATGGAATCTATTCATATCCAGTCTCAAGAACAAGGCCTGTCATGTACCAGTGACCTTTTGTCCTTGAAAGCGTGTTTCCTCCCAAGCGCAAATCCCTTGTCTTAGTTTCGCGTGTTTTGGTCTATGCTGGGGGTTAATTAACCAGCCGATTTTGATTGAGAATCATTAATAATGCAAAGACGGGAGATAAGAGGACAGCGTTCGGGCGAGCAGGGAGTGTTTTGTTGTGTTTTGCCAGTTCAAGGCAAGGTAGGCCATATGCCGCTAAAGAAAAGGTACAGCATAGGCGTGGACCTCGGAGGAAACTGCCAACGAATTTGAACCAATCGAATTACTCAATGAAGCATTCAGCGCACAATTCCGACATCGGGGCTTTGTTTGCGCACACAATAGATCACAATAAAACACCATTGGAGATAAATTATTGACAGTCATTTCTCAGCTCCAAATACAAATGCAGCTGGGCAAAACCGCCCTCTAATTTTGTACGTTTGGGAAATTGATTATATTTCATGTACCATATTTTCGTGATTCCGTTAAGGCAATCGCCAAATACATAAAGAAGAGAACAAGAAGTGTTCCGAAACATGTCCTTATACTATGTTCAGTCATTTCGCAAAAGCATCGAGATGGTTGAGTTTTGTGAATTATTTCCCTTAGTTTGCGATTCTATTGATTGTCCCGCATGAAGAGAAAATTACAGGGATATAGCAAGGTGGGTTTATCACTCGTACTAACCATAGTAACTCGTGATCATCTCGAGTCGTGCCGGGCGGGAGTATTGTAACAGGCACGATATTTCGTGACCATCATAACATTAATTGATTATACACGCTTGCAATGAATGTCGAATAGCGACCAGAATTCACAGATCGAATGAATTATGCTTTTCACCCACCTAAACATACTTGTTCATACAAAAATAACCATTCATAAAATTATGTTCGATTGGCAACCTTGAAGCCGTGTTGGTTTGCCAGCAGGGTATACGAGCATCCCGCTCATCATCTACCTTGCCGTTAAACGATCAATGAAAAGATGGTCTCCTGAAGAAATCAGTGTACATTCTTTTGAGCCGGATACATGACTCGTTACCGTGGAAACAAAATAATCGTCGGAAGCCTCACATCAAAGATCTTTATTGTAAGACAATAAACTGCCATAGAAGCAGTCGTTTGATGTAATAAAGAGCATTATCTTTGTAAAGTAACATCAATTACGCTGTGTCGTTTTACACATACGTCGACAGTCACGTCATGAAAGTGCTCACTTTTGTTAATGTTGTTTTGAGTTGTATTTTTGTTACAAAACATCTAACTCGTAAATATAATGAGACTGAACTATTTATCGATTTCTTACGTTCTTCCTCGGGAGAGTCTCAAGATATTTTATCACGCTCTGTTGTAATCTTTATGGTTCTACAATGAAGTTGGAAATTACTCCATTCAGCTTGTTAGGTAGAAAATCACAATATACTCTTCTCACAGTCACAGAAAATGCTTTCCCAATTTTGTTTCCCGAGCCCCCCGCTGATCTGTTAGTGATCGTTATATATATTTCTCATGAAGAGAGAGTGAGTGAGTGGGTTGTCAGTAAATGAGTGAGCATGTACTTACGTCATTTTTAGTAACATTCAAGCAACACAACGGCAGGGGCACCAGACGTGCCGCGTTGTAAACATGTAGGTAATAGAACCCGGATCATTGGCGTGAAGAGCGAACACTTTAACCACAAGGCTACCTCTATAATATAACCGGGAAAAGATTATTATATACAACCTGAACACTCGGTAAAAGTGACAAAAGCGGAAATCCCAGTGTATTGAACGCGCAGTCATAATAACCAAGTAACGCCTGTTGAAGGTGGACTTTACGAAGTTCAGTCTTGGGCGATTGGCTCGTAAATCTCGAGTGTTTGTAGTTTTCCGGTATTGTTCGATGCAAGCAATAACTCATATGTACACTCTCGAATCAGAGTCGAGCACATATGGTTTGAATAGCCTATGAGTATCGACTCAGTCCAGTTGATTTATTTGCGACATCAAGTGAGATTTACGACATGCCGGAAATGTGCCACGTCACCTAATTTCGTGTGTGTGTGTGTGTGTATGTGTGTGTGTGTGTGTGTGTGTGTGTGAGAGAGAGAGGAGAGAGAGAGAGATGGGGGAGGGAGGAGAGTTAAGCTTTACTACCTAGTTGCCATGCACTGCACCGACACTAATGTACTGAAATTTAATCGGAATGCATGACATTTTCGTTTATTTCCTTAATTAATATTCGGTTTAACGTTTGGTGAATTTAGATTTTGATTTAAAAGCGTGACCGTGGAGCTTGACAAGTGAGTCGGGTTTCACATGAGTCAGTCTAAATATGGATGTCGAACAGATATAAATTTTCCTAAAATATTAGAAGCACGTGCAGTCGCCTCTATCTGGCCGAATCCTGTCAATATGGTCAGCTGCGATTTAGAACCTAGATTGTTTTTCTGTTTTATTTTTGAAAGTAATTTCTTTGTTATTTTGAAAGATTACGACATGACCGTATTGATCAGTTGCTGATGAGGAAAGACACGGGGCAACCAGTCATGATCAGCCATTGATCGATTGAACATGGTGAATGGTGAATGGGTCCGTGGTTTTCATGGTGTGAAGTCAGTTTTTCTAAAACAAAAGTATACTAATAATGTCCCAGGGTCCCAAACTTTGGAAAGATTGATCTTCAGGCTTATAGTAATACTGTTTCATTGAATGAAAATAAAAGAGAAGAAAACCCCCAAAGCAAAACACTGAACACCGGCAACCCCGAACATTTAAAGTAAAAACGCGATAAGCATGCACAGATGCTCATATTTACTTCAGTAATTATTCAATATTGTAGTGTTGTAGGTACGGCTGTTGCTCTGGTTCTGAATAACTCACGGCTGTAGGCAACGGCCTTGTTGAAGCTCAGCCAAGGGATAAGTGAAAATCCAATATCTGCCAGTTTGTCCATGAATTAATAAATAATCACTGATGAGTCATTTCAAGTACATGCATGTTAAGACAACCTCACCATTTCGGATCATGTTAATCCGGGCACTGTTCGCGTTTGATATGCGGCTGGCCCACACGAACAAAGCGGCGTTAGTGTTAAGAATTTCACGTCACAACGCTATGCCTTCGTTGTTACAACGCTATATTGTGCCCGACCCCCAACCCCCCCCCCCACCCCCACCATGAAGGTTGCCATAACCATGTTGCCCTCCCCCCCCCCTTCGTCATGTTTACGTCGCCACAAAGTTCAAGTTGTTTGATGTTAACGTTTTTACGTTGGCTTACCGTCCTATTTAACCTTAACAGTTGCATAGTTTTCCCCAGTAGTGAAAAGTACCTAAGGGACAAAGCAGATAATCACTTCAATCCTTCGTAAATTTTCATGTTGTTTTGGTCGTGTGTTTCTTGAAGCTGTGGCTGAATAGCAAATAAAGAAGGTTTGGGAGAATATATCATGGTTCCAAGTTACAAGAAACGTTATAAGACCGTGGGGAGGCGAAAGCGTAATGCAAATTTTCAACGCTGTTGTTATTTTGTGGCATATCGTCATAAAATGGCGTAATAGTAGCGTTGTGACAACGTTGTGTCGTGACGTTGCCAGTCTACAGCCTTCAAAGTACGTTGCGAAAACGTTGTGCGTTGGGTTAGAAGTCTGGGTATTATTAAAGCATGGATCTGCTGAGACGGTTTTGTGCATGTGGTCCTTTGCTTTTAACCATGCGGGTCATTCTAAAGAGATTCAATAATTTAGTTGAATTTGGTTAAAAGGTTGGAGGTAGAAAAGGAACGATGTACAATTGCTCAAGGTGAGGTGCTCATGTATGTAATTTTTTAAATGTTACGATTATTCATGTTCCAGGGCCGCGGTTAGCGGTGTTATACCACTAGTTTGATAAACAAAATTAATCCGCAAAAAGATTCTAGGGGGCACCTGACCCTTCATCCCCAGGCTCGTTACGGCCGTGGTTTCAGCTATACACAGCAGCGTGTTTGGAGCTTGGATCGGGGAAGGTTAATGGAAGGGCATCTGCTGTACACCCTGAGTTCAACATGAGGCCCTGTAGTCTCCAGCGAACAAAGTGAATATGTAGACATAGTTATGATATGCGCAGGTATGGTCAATAGAGACATGAACAAATTCATAAACAAACAACCAGAAACAACATGTTTTGATATTGATTAACACGGTACTCCTCAAAATATGCATTCCCAGGTAATCCATGTAGTCACCAATCATGTACGCCTCCACACAATCATGCCCTCACAAAGCCTTACCCAGTCACCAATCATGTACGCCTCCACACAATCATGCCCTCACAAAGCCTTACCCAGTCACCAATCATGTACGCCTCCACACAATCATGCCCTCACAAAGCCTTACCCAGTCACCAATCATGTACGCCTCCACACAATCATGCCCTCACAAAGCCTTACCCAGTCACCAATCATGTACGCCTCCACACAATCATGCCCTCACAAAGCCTTACCCAGTCACCAATCATGTACGCCTCCACACAATCATGCCCTCACAAAGCCTTACCCAGTCACCAAGTAGCCTACTAATATATGCTACCTCATATCTACACCTACATCCCATTTCGTCATCAAAACTAGTAGTACACACTAACCAATTGGAATACCTCTTCATGGCACTTTCGAACGTCAATAACGCGCGAGGATCAAACTCAGACATTGTATTCTTAACATGCACACAGTAACGTTAATAAACAAAGCGAATTAGTTTTACGCCGCTTTTAACCGTATTCCAGCAATACCATGACGGGGGACACCAGACATATTGGATCCATGTGGGGAATCGAACCCGAGCCGACGCTTTAACCACTAGGCTACCCCACGCTGCCAAACGTCAATAAGCACACGCCAAGTCAAGATCTGTGAAATGCATCTGTAATAGACGTTCACTCAGTCGAGGTAGAGAATTCATCACTTGATGATCAAAGCATTTCTTTAACTTATGCATAGATGACTGGTTTTATGTCAGTACAACTAGGACTGTTAACGCCCATTTCAAGACGGTAATTATTAATTATAGTTCACTTCTACCTGGTTCCCAGGCCAAACAAACCGGCTAGAAACTTGCCTGAACATAGATATGGAGTTAGTTTTATCGATAGTACTTCAACACGTGTGGTTATTGAGGAAGCAAAGTTCGTATTGGTGTAATGCAAACAAGATGGACCATATGCATTCTACTCCGCACGATCTTGAGTTCAAATGAGTTTGATGGGCGTTGAGAAGCCTCGTTTAAGATTTCAATTAAGTATGAAATATCTTGCCTTTTATCGTGTCATATTATGCATACTTATCTCGCGTGAAATGAAGAAAAGATGCACGAAATTATGTTTGCATATACGCCAATATGTTTATCTTGATCATCACGTGTTGGTACTTGTGGTTGTTGCTAACGCGATGTCCCATAAACATATTTAGTCGAAGGTGGCACAAAAGACGACTATATTAAAAAGGTTATAAAGAGAGGCGGCGTAAGAGGCGAGGATTGCACTGGGTGTCAAACCCAATGAATACGTGTATGTTTCGCTGGAGATTCACTGGCTATTGATTTGTATAAAAGGCTATCAATTAGAGTATGAGTGCCTCGCAAATTCAATGTTAACCTAGTCGGACTAAAGCGATGACAATTGCCCCTACACGCATGTCCGCTGTGGTTTGTTTAGCGACTCGGGAGGTTTGAACGTTCAATACGCCACCTTACAACTCTTTCGAGAGCGTGTCACGTGACTAGGGTCACGTGAGGTCACGGTATGGGAAATCTAACGAGTTACGAGTACTGTCTTGGTGTGTATTATAAACTATTCGGCTCCTATTCTGTCATGGGAAGGAGGAATGTTTGCTCTGCCATTGAGTCGCACGAACGCAGTATTTGCCGACTCAACAAGCTATATTGATAGAGCACCCGGTAAAAATAGGTCGGGGATTTACCGGGGTGAGGAAGTTTCGTACCGTAGTTACCGCACTGTAGGTACATGGTGTATGTCGTACAATATGTACCCCTGACCATCCGGGTGTTAACTGGCCTGCAGTAAGAGGCGATAAACGATATCGAGTCCGCGGAAAATCTCGCTGACATGTTTGACACTTGTCATAATATCGCATAGTACCACTACAAGCTTTTCAATGGACAACACGAGTATTTCAGGTTGGTCCTGGGTTGGGATGAATAGCACCACAAAGTAATAGTAACGTGGTTTGGGGCAGAGGCTCGTAATCATCACTACAGACTTTCGAAAGTTTAGCAAATATGTTTTTTTCCAGAAGACAAATTTAGAGACAACAAAGCCACCGATTGCCTGTTTTGAGAAACGCTGACTCCTGTTCCCAGAAACACGTCGTTCTGTCTCCAAATCTGGTAAAAAAAATACTTAGGTTCATATTCTCTTTGTTCTTTGTCCTTGTGAAGTTATACAGAAACACTACAACCAGAAACATGTTTTTTGCCATTCACCATTGTCTTTTCTCCAGATTGTAAATGTAACCTCAGTTCCAAACTATTCTATATCCACAGTCAATCATATACCGTCCTCTGGTCACGTGATTAAGAGTTAGAACATTCTGGAATTCAGACGCACATTACAGGTACATCGCCTATCCCTTTTGGTAATGTATATAAGGGTGGTAAGTGAACCACTCAGTTCCAAAGCTTAATAATGTTTGGGTTTTTTTTATTTTGGTTTGTTTTAGCTACAAAAAGATGTTTCGAAATGAAAAGATTCCTTTCATCGAGTACTTATATTTGAAGGTCACTTACAAAATAAAAATAAAAACCAGCCTTACACTAAATGTTCAGAAAAAGGTGGAACTGCACTTTCTTGAAAAAAAAATAACATATTTCTTCTAACTCCAAACAAAAGAGTGAGCCTGAAGAAAATATATATGTTTTCTAAAAATCTGACAGGCTATATTGCTTTCCCAGTCATGTGAGTATATCCATGCCATATAAAGAAACGTTCATTAAATATAGTCAAGTTCAAACTTTCAAATACCTTTAACTCGAAAAGTGATTTTGTGTAGTTAGAACGGCATGGTTCTACTGGCACGAATTGGCATTATCGATCGTTATGAGATCAAATGAATGGCGACAATGGTGGGGATACAAACTAGAACTGGTTTAAACTGACCACGAAATATGAATTAAACCACGTCAAAAATGGTAACAACCAATTAAATTCTGAATACACAATATAACATCTAGAAAAAACATGTGGTTCCAACGTCTGGCGCCGGTGGTTGCCCTGTAAGATCATACCTGCTCATTCTTCTCCAAAGATGGAATGAATGGTCTTGCTTTACTGCCTGTGTTTGATCACGAGCAGACATTCATGTCATGGATGTGCTTATTCTTGAAGGCTGTGATCAACCCGTTGATGGTATTCACGGTATCAGTGACACCCCAAGTGGCACGTTCCCAAAAAACTCGACCAGGTCTTCTTGTTTTAAATCTGAACTTGTAGCTTACCTAGACTTTCACAACCATACTTATTCTGAACAAATACTTGTGAATTTGCCATGATAGCGTTTGCAAGTGATAGAATTCCATTGCCCTTATATGTATACCATTCTTTAAATTAAACTGACCGTTAATCTGATCTCTGAAAATTGCTGAATATTGTTCTGAAGTATTATGCTATGACTGGCAGTCATATTTCATCCATGCTTGCCACACAAGGCGACTAACGGGATCGGGTGGTCAGGTTCGATCACTTGGTTGACACATGTCATGACCGATGATCATGCTGTTGATCACTTGATTGTCTGCTCTAGACTCAATTATTTACAAACCGCCGTCATATAGCTGGAATATTGCTGAGTGCGGCGTAAAACTAAAGTCACTCACTAAAGCACCTCTCGTCACGCCGAAGAATCCCACATGGGTTCAATTGCTTAAAGCGGCGTAAAACCATACTCACTCATTCATATATATTTTCTAAATAAGGTAGCCTAAAATGGACTGAAATTCCTGAAGCCTCAGATCGCTCACTTGGTTGACACGTCATCGTATCCCAATTGAACAGATCTATGCTCAAGCTATTGATCACTGGATTGTCTAGTCTAGACCCCGTTATTTAGATACCGCTGTCATATAGCAGGAATGCTGCTGAGTGTGGCGTTAAACTAAACTCACCCACTCACTGACTATATCGTATCACTCACGTCAGTCCAAATGGGGGCGAAGGGGGTTAGTGCCTGATCCAGCAAGTTCGAACCCGCTTTTTGTGTAGGCTTGGTTAAAATTTGTGAGTATGTCAATACAGGCATTAAGTGAGAGACAATGGCTCAGTTTCAAAAATGAATCTAATCATGGCTAGACACAGCAAGTAATCCACACCACACTGGGGGGCATTGCCTCATCTTAAGCTGGGTGCGTATAACCTTCACCTCGTGCCCACACACTGCCGTTCGATCGTATCTCATGTGATGCGCTCATTAGGCGCCGCTCATTAACTACACTCAACGTCGTATACGTTGATGGATACAACGTGACCTTCATCATTCGTTCGTCTCACGCGGCTAAAATGGCACCATGGAGACAAGTTCTTTCGTACAAGCGAAGTTAGTAACATGTACGTTGTACTGTAGAGTTAAGAACATGATATACGTCGCTTTGAAACACAATAACTAAAAGGTTCTCTCCTCTGCTTAATATTTATGGTCTTTGTCTAAAGGCCGGGGTCACTACATGGGAGTCGGCGCTGTACATTAAGGACTGATCATTAATCTGGGACGGCCAGTACGACGACAACGTGCCCGTCGATGTCTTCCGAAGCGCAGTCACCGTCGATTATCCGGGGTATCAAATTTCCATTCTGATCTTGGGTCCTGTTTCACCAAGCCATCGTTGCGCTGCGATTTTCTTAAATCTTACGTTAAAGTACGGCTGTTACGATCATATTCGAGCTACGACCTCCTTAAGCCTTATGTTACAGTACGTGAGTCACGACCACATTAGTATCACATCTACGACTTTCTTAAGTCTCATGTTAAAGTATAGGAGTTACGATCACATTAGCGCAATGACGTCTTACGTCTTATGTTAAAGTAGTTACGATCAGATTAGGGCTAAGAATTTCATGTCTTGTATTAAAGTGTGGGAGTTACATTCACCTCAGAGTTACGACTGTTTTATTGAACAGAGCCTAGATTTCCGAAAGTTCTCTTAGCGCTAAGATAGTCGTAAATTATTGTTAACGTATGGCTATCTTAGCGCTAAGGGAGCTTCCAAAATATAGACCCAGGTACTTGGTCCATTCATTACAATAACTGAAAAGAATACGGCAGTTGAAATGTTCACTGATCACATCACATGGGTACGTTGTTCTAACTTTGTACTTGTTGAACTACCTCGCCATTAAGGTGATAACAAATGAAATGGCCGCCCGCAACTATGGCGTACCTTAGAGGGGCAGCCATGTTTGACTTGGGGCTATGGGGTAGTCTGATGGCTAAAGCGTTCGCTCGTCGTGCCGAAGATCCAGTTTCGATGGGTGTAATCTGTTTTGGGTGAAATATTGCTGAAAGCGGCATAGGCCTGCACTTACTACATGTTAAACTGTAGCACAGTATATCAGTAAACTTGCCCAATATAACCGGCAATAGCATCATGTAAAGGGGTCAGTGAGTGAGTGAGTAAATCATGGTGCCACATCGGCAATATTTCAGCCATATCATGAAGAGAACAATTTAATTTCAATATATTCAAAATCAATAAATTTTTAACATAAACATTCCGGATTATTTAAAGCAGTACCACACACGTACCACAATGTTCAACACAATGATAAATCCGCTTGCTGCTTGCACCTGTAGTCAGATATAGTGTTTTCACTCAACTCCCATTTTAACACAACGCATGACAAAACATTCACTAAGACTAGCATTCGGGGTTACGAGAGATTGTACCCGTGAAGATCCGGGTTAGAATTGATCTTCAATAGTCCTTGCTTGTCGTAAAGAACATGTCATCCTACCTCCACGGTGTACTTCGATGCTCACGCTGTTGATCACTGGATTGCCTGGTCCTGACTCGACTACAGACCGCCGCCATATTGCTGGAATATTGCAGAGTGCGACGTAAAACTAAAGCTCACGCACTCACTCACTCACTCACTCACTCACTCAAGTGATCTGTCATCGCAGTATTGGCAGTAGTTGGGAGTGGGTTGCGAGAAACTTAACTCACTACGAGTGATTGAAAATGTAAATATAAAGTAGCGGCGAAAAGAAACACCACCAAAATAAAAACGACTGTATATTGTCAAAATAATTTTCAGTCTGTTTGAAAATAGCTAAAACACAACATGTCTATTCCTAGTGAATAGTTGCACTTGCGTTTCGTATTTTGTGAAAAATAAAACGAATTTACACGAATAAAAGGGAACTGTGCACACAATCATCCGCATCAACTTCAGGTATAAAAAGCTAAACATGTTTATTCTCTTATATCATTTTAATCGATTGAAAACCAAAAACATACCTCGTTTGACGCCAGAGCAGAGGGAGAGAGCAATCGGTATGTTACAGATGGAACAGGCACAAAAGCAATGGGCGAGGACCATGCGATGCTGCAAATCCCCCATCGGAAGACTTGTCACACGTCTACGACAGACTGGCAGTACTGCAGACAGGCCAAAGAGTGATAGACTGAAGGTCACTACTCAAAAAGAGGACCGTTATTTACGGAACAGATACGTCACCATGACGTCATCAAGCGCCAACAGCATAGGACATCCAGTCAGCCGACAGACTGTGTCCAAATGACTCCTCATTTATGGTCTCTGTCTCTGGTCTCTGTCTCTGATTGACCTTTCAAGGGCATGACGTTCACGTTGCCAGCACCGACGTGAAAAGACTAAGATGAACCTGGACAGTGCCACACTGGCAGCAGCGAAACTGGCAGAGAGAACTTTGGTGACTAAAGGAAGTTCCAACTCTTCAACATCTGCAACCAACTGAGCACCTTAAGGAATAACTTGGAATTCGGAAACACCAAATTCAGCCGTTGACGAGAAACACTTTGACAGCTGCTCTGCTAAAGGACTGGCGTCGGATCCCTACTCAAGACGTCAGAAGACTCACTTACTCAATTCGGGTTCCGGCCTGCATCAGTTCTCGAGATGGCCACCCGGCATTGTACAATACGTGCTGCCCAGAAACCTCCCAGTCATTTCTGCAATAGTGATCAAATACTGGAAAATGCACCCCGTGTCATTCATGTGATAATAGATCACGAGCTGAGTTGGTTTTCTTCTTGTTACCCATTAAATACTATTGTTGAATGATTGCTTTTTTGCAAGAAAACATTTAATGTAACCATAGTTAGCTTAAGCTTTGTTTTAGACCAGAAAAAAATGTTTGATGACGTTTCTCTTGGACTACGTTTCTCTTGGAGCACGTAAAATAAACAAATTTATAATGCTGTGAAGGAAATATGATGCTTATTATAATTAAAGAGTAGATCTAACATAGCAATTGCACATGTTCTTGGTTATGTATTTGTTTGTTTGTTTGTTTGTTTGTTGAACCCCACACTCAGCAATATTCGAGCTATAGGACGGAGATTTGTAAATAATCTAATCTGGACAATACAACTTAGTGATCATCGGCTAAAACATTGATCTATTTGTGGTACGATGACATGTGTCAACCAGCCTAGCGCGCTTGACCACCCGATCCCTCGTCGCCCTTGACTACAAGCATGGGTTACTGAAGACCAGTTTTGCCCCGGAACTTCACGGGTTTTGCCACTGGTACCCGCGAAAGACGCACTGTATGAAGTACCCAGCTTCTTATCAGAGGTTGTACGGTAACACCGCACACACCTGTTTTACGGGTCTTCATTGTGATGTGTTGCCGAGGTTCTCACATGCACGAATTTCATGAATGGGTTTCTAGTTTTCCCTGACCCGCCTCATTTGAACCTGTACTGAAGCAAGACCCAGAAGAGGAATATTCATTACAAGAAGCTGCGAAAGGACAGTGCAGCAGTTGTGACACATCATGCTATTGTATGGAGATTGTGCGCGAGAGCGAACATGTTTCGTCGAACAGGGAGAGTAGCTCACATTTCACATCGCCTTCTTTGACGTCAGCTGGGGATGTATACGTGTGAGGAGCTGTTTTGTAACTGCAAGTACTGCTGAAAGTTTAGATCTTTAACAGCTACTTTATTGTCTGCTTTTACGTCTTCATCTCAACAGCGGAGGGGTACTACTACTACTACTACTACTACTACTACTACTACTACTACTACTACTACTACTACTACTACTACTACTACTACTGCTGCTTGTACTACAACTGCTACTACCTTTACCAATTCTACAGAGTGGTGGCGTAGCCTAGTGGTTGAAGCGTTCACTCGTTACACCGAAGACCCGGGTTCGATTCCCAGCATAGGTATGGTTTTACGTCGCTTTTACCAATATTCCAACTATATCTCATTGTGGGACACCAGGAATAGGCTTCATACCTTGTACCCATGTGGGGATTCGAACCCGGGTCTTCGGTGTGACGAGCGAGCGCCATAACCACTAGGTTACCCTACTCGTCGGAAAAGATGGGACGCTGTTGTAGCTGACAAGCGTTCTGATTTAAGCGTGAATTTAGTTTTCTATAAATCCCATATGAATACATATCTCAATATAATTATAATTTTCCCTGTACTCAATAATAACTACGAGTATTTTCCCACAACACTCAACATGAAACATACAGTGTAATTATGCAATGTCTCTAATTATGACCAGTTTTACATTACTGTTAATTCAGTATATTATATATAGTACGACCCCGAGGGTTTCAGAAAACAAATAAATCCGAATCGACAAGCCTCGATGTGGACCTTGTCAATCAATACACGTGCATTTATCAGTACATAAATGGCATGAATCATGTCTCAGACAGTCATTTTACATCAGTATTTTTGAAGTAATCGATGTTGGTACCGTTACAGGAAATACGAGACGTACCTTCGACCAGACTCTTCCTTTAGAAATTAATTATATTAATGCCATCAGGTGAAATCTACTTTCGATTCAGAAGTTTCGATCACATTCTTTGTTTATTTATTACCTATATGGATGTTAATATCCGGAGGACAAATCTGGCCCAGATTAAGAAATGTCGATCACATTCTTTGTTTAATTATTACCTATATCACTGTTAATATCCGGAGGAAATATCTGCCCCAGAATAAGAACTTTTGACCTCATTCTTTGTGTAGTCATTACTATCCGGGATAAAATCTGCTCGAAATTCAGAAACGATCCCTACCAGCTCCAGACGTGTTTTGATCGGTCTCAGTTACTGAGACGCTAACAATCCATAATCTCTATCCAGATTATCTCTAATCTTCGAACCCGCCGAGTTAATCCACTTACCAAGTATGTTGACGAACGGGTGCGCATTAACAGGGGTCGCTGTCACAAGTCATCTCCGGGGCAGGATCAATGTCAGACTCCCAACACGGCCACCATGCACTGCACAGAGCTTTCCCTGCACCAAGACACGTGATCGACATCTGTAGTTCTTTCATGTTACGTAACCGATGGACCTTGTCCAGACAATCGGAACATACTGCAGCTTGGAGTAACATGGATATATGACAGGCGGAAGCTATGAGCTCGTACTATACACACATTATTTGACTAGGGATCCGTCTACATTGTATAATCAGCGTGCGGACCTGTTTCAAAATTTTGGAAACAACATAGTGAAAACATCAAACTGATTATATACTGACAATGATAAGAAACCATACACTGAAACATACAACCTCATGGATAACCTCTATTCTGTTGCATACAGTGCTTTTGGGGTTTAGTTATAGATACGCCGTTATCAAGTTTTTAGACTACAAGCTAGTGATGAGAGGTATGTTTATAAAATGTAGCCCTGTGATCATGGATAACTTCTCATATAGTTAACCCGTGAAGGTCCCGGGGTAGAATAGGCCTTCAGCAACCCATGCTTGCCATAAAAGGTGGCTATGCTTGTCGTAAGAGGCGACTAACGGGATCGGGTGGTCAGACTAGCTGACTTGGTTGACACATGTCATCGGTTCCCTATTGCGCAGATCGATGCTCATGTTGTTGATCACTGGATTGTCTGGTCCAGACTCGATTATTTACAGACCGTCGCCATATAGCTGGAATATTGCTAAGTGCGGCGTAAAACTAAACTCACTCACTCACTCTCATATAGTTGTGGCTGAGATACTCGTGGACGTGTTCTGTTTCGCCCCAAAATATATTTGGCGACAGAAAGAGAGACAAGTTACTCTCACCGTTACCTTTCGTTAGGCATGAATAAAAGATCGTGAGTCGGGTGACGGCATGTTTGAGTCTGGACCAGGCAATCCATAGCAATGACCGAGATGTTCCCCATGTGAGTGAGAGTGCTTGAGTGCGTGAGTGAGTGCGTGAGCGGGTGAGTGAGTGAGCGGGTGAGTGAGTGCGTGAGCGGGTGAGTGAGTGCGTGAGCGGGTGAGTGAGTGAGTGAGCGGGTGGGTTTAAAGTTAAATATTATTCCAGTGACGGAAGAAGAAACCCCGAGCTGATTGTACCCTTCGACTGTACACACTTGTGTGAAAACACGTGCAATGGAATAGTCCGTCAAGTATGTGTTTGAGGGCATATATGTATTTCGGAAGTATTTACATGGTTTGATGTGTTCTTAAATTCTTACTACTTTCGAACGACTGGACTCACTTTACCGTGTACAGTTTGCCCATGGATGATAGTTCTTTTGCATAAAGTACGAACGTGACTAGTGAATTGGTTTAGTTTTACACCCTTTTGAGTCCCATCCGGAATTAGTACTTAACACGACACGTAGAAAGTCACCTCGAGTACTGGTAACATCGTCACCTGTGTCAAGCATGACGCAACAGTGTATTTGGATTAACCTAAATGTAACCTCTGAATTCTGAAACTAAATTCAAGCACATTCAAGATCATCACCTCCGATGTAATCTGATACAATGATCGGGAATGGTAAGTGGCGAATAACGAAGAACGCGCCAGAATAAAAGTTATTGTTTTATCTACGCTCGTTGGGGAAGTATTTTATCTTGTCGCTGGATATAGCTTATCACTGCTTGGTGAGGGAATGATTTTTGTTTGTTTTTATATTCTCGCAAGATTACACAAGAAATGAACTTCACACATTGTACCTATGAAGAAATCGAACCCGGGTCTTCCACGCAACGAGCCGGTGACGTAGACTTCAGACAGTCAGGTCAGGTCAGGGCTTTAACCACAGGAACACAGACAGACATTTCAGTAGACCCTCACCTCCAGAATGATATGGTACAGTGAGTGAATATGGTTTTACGCCGCTTTTAGCCATATCTCAGCAATATCAAAGCAGGGGACACCAAAAATAGGCTTCACATTGGACCCATGTGGGGAATCGAACCGTGTTGTTCGGCGCGACGAGAGAACGCTTTAACCACAAAGCTACGTTACCACTCCTCCTTATACGAATGTAAGACGTGAAAACGGCGTCTGTCGCTGTACGTTTTTGTCTTGAAATGAGGTCTATTTATGAAGAAACAGGATATATTCCAGATTATCTCTGGTATCAACTATAATATTTCCATTGTAGAAGGGATTTTTTCCCTTTTGTCCAGAACTAAAACGTCGTGACGTGAATTATGGATAAGGCGAAATGGTCTAAATGTTTAGGCGAAAGGTTATCTTAATTAGTGTAGATCATATCAAAACTCGCACTGCTGATAACACTGCTTGGTAGAATTGGAGGTTCTTTTGGAAATGCCTATGAAATAAACCTTTTGGTTTCAGTGTATGGTTTACAAAATAGAATGTTTGTTTGTTCCTTGAATATCATTCACACCTGGCTATACTCAGTCGATGATAAATATTTATCATATTCTAATCTATTGTCTGGTCACGACACAACTGTTTACAGACAACCGTCATTTAGCTTACATTGTGAAAAGTGGAGCATTAACAAACAAATAAATAAACAATTGTTTATAGACAACCGTCATGTAGAAAAAAAGGAGAAAATTGGATCTTGAACAAAAAAACAAACAAACAAACAAACAAACAAAAAACAAACAAAAACAAAACACCCCCCAGAAAAACAACAACAAAAAACAGAAAAACAAAACAAAGCAACAAAACAACTGTTTTCAGACAACCGTCAAATAACTAAAATTGTGAACAGTGTAGCGTTAACAAACGAACTAAAGAACGAACAAAACTCCTCACTGACATCATGGCGGTTTGAGGAAGCCACACAGCCGACATAAATGGCGATATGGCGTTGGGCGATGAAACGCATCTCCGAGTTATGGCATTTCAAGAATCGTTGTAGGTGTATGTTTAAAAACTATGGAAATGTCAAAATCACTTTCGGAATCTGATCTGGTTTCAAAGAGACATTCTTCTTTCAACATTCTGTCCACATTAGTCGACTGCAGCACCTTGACACCCAAGGTGAATATAGTCAAGGACATCTGCCGCTTAAGTACCTTTGCTCACGAGCGATTGTTGAAAACTGTCATCGGATTCAGCTCAAACGTCAGTCAAACTTGAATTACTCGTACGTGTATATCACAATTGGATTGATGTACCCCGATGTTTGTTTATGTTCCCTGAGCCCGAACTATATCAAAGGAATGGTGAAAATTGCTCTACGCTGCTTTTAGCAATATTCAAGCAATATCATATCATATCACACACATAACATGTCTCAGACATATCTGCATAGAACGTCTTGAAGGAGAGTCTGTCCAATTCCATTTGGTTGTCTAAAACGTATCCTGCCTGTGAAAACTCGTTCGATTTTGAACTTCTGTCGACAGAAGAAAAGGAAATGCGCCCATCTATTATAAACTGTAATTTTTCATTCAGTTTGGTAGAACTGAGGTTTCGTATATCCTCCCACTCTGAAATATATACCATTAAAGAGTGGGCGATATTGGATTTACAGGATTGATAAAATGCAAATAATGAAGCCAAGGAGGAACCAGATGCTGAAAAGAAATTTAAGAAAAATGTGACAGTTTAATCCATTTATTCCACTGCTTTTGTACTACAACGTACGAAAGAAACTTGACATCCGATTTGAAGCTCGATAGCAAAACAACAAAACAACAAAACAACAGTGACAATAATACACGTTATTGCCCCTTTCAGTATGTGATAAAACAGACATAACAATACAATGACAATGAAATAAATATGGCTGGTGGGATATAGTGAGCAGTAGTTCAATACATGTCCAAGTGGTCAGCTCGGCACAACCACACCATCCGTGGTGTAATGTGTCACCCTATAGCTGATAGCGTGTGTGGCATCCAATGGCTTGAATGCCGGCAAACACTCTCATACGCACTGAACTCGTCAGTTGCCTGATGACGTCACTTGGGATGCGTCGCTATGTTTCAGGAGGACCGCAATGAGTTCATCACGGATGTTGGGGGGTTATCTGCCCATGATATCCTACAGGTGGTGGATTACGGTCTGGAGAGCGAACTGGCCAGGGTAACGCAAGGACATTGTTAACGTTCACGTCTGACACGACGTTGGCAGGGTGATCCCTGGCATTGTCGTGGCTGTTGACGGAAATAGATGCGCGAAATGGGGTAGAACCTCATCACTGTTGCGTATGGCATTCAAGTTTCAACTATTGGTGACCAATGGCGTTCTCTCGTCACCATAAATGAATCACCACACCACTGCACTCCAACGCCAGTAGGTGCGATCTCTTGTAGGAAACAACGGGTAGTGCGTTCGCCTCTTCAACGATAAACACACATACACACGCACAGACACAGACACACAGACACACACACAGAGACACACACACAGAGACACAGACAGACAGACACACACAGACGCACACACATACACACACACATACACACATAACCCACTCTCGTCGTGAAAGATGTCTTACTGCCAATTATGACGTTGACAACGCCCTCGTTCTCGGCCATCTCAGTCTTCGACGACGACCTTCACTGGTCAACAGCGGGCCTTTGCGGGATCTGTAGGCTCTCATACCGACTGTCCTTAGTGGTCGTGCTACTCTGCTGACCACACGATCTATCGCCCTCGACGCTGATGACGTCACATGCAACAATGTGTGACGAAGATACGTAGGTAGCGATTTTCAGGCGAGCGGTTACCCTTCGTCTACCTATTCTTGGCCTGTCAGTTGTCCGACCTGTTGTTCTCCAACACCATCACACGGATTCGTATTCGATACTGTAAATAATGTAATAACGTAAATACAACTCTCGTTCAATGTATAATCCGTTACTTCTCACAGTAATTCTCTCATAATTCTCGTTGATCTTTCTGTCCCCCATAGCCGCTTCCTTAGAACGATCGTTTTCTTCCAGGTTCCACAGCGTTAACTCAGTAGGAGCGTACTGTGGTATGACAAGCGACGAGGTCACACGTGTCCGTTGAAAACAAAACGAGAGCTTACATCGTCATACACTTGTAATCTTGTTTGCAAAGAAATTTTAAACAATGCATACATAACCCCATGTTTTGCATGTTAACACGTGTGAACATCCCCTTCTACACGTGCGCCTGTATATAAGCACGCGCCATCCGATCATTCTTCCCTGCACGTGCGTCAACACCAGCACTTAAATGTTAACGGTGATGCAAGTGCAGTGGGAATTCTTTTCAGATTTAGAAAATATAGGATATATCAGATATCGTCATTATCCAAGACAATTTGTCCTCTCATTACACAAGAAACATCATGCAAGCAAGTGAGCGAGCAATATTCAAGCTGCATGACAGCCGTCTGAGAATACTTAAGTGTGGACCAGAAAATCACTGCAATGAATGCGATGTTCCATAAACTATTTCTGAGTGGGGACGGTGGAGCAGCCTTGTGATTAAAACGCTCACTCGTCACCCAGAAGGTCCGGGTTCGATTCCCCACATGGGTACAATATGTGAAGTTCATTTCTAGTGTCCCCCGCTGTGATATTGCTGGAATACTGTTAAAAGCGGTGTATTTCTCAGTGAGTATAGTTTCATTCAGTTCATAGCAAAATTCCAGAAATATTACAGCTGGGGACATATCGGCTCTGGAAAGTGTTTTAATGCGGAACCTTAACACCCAATCTCCTACCCAACCACCACCCTTACCTAACACTCATCTGCAAATTATAAAGAGTCGAAATAAAGCAAAAACACCCAAAAGCAAAGAAAAACTGAAAATGGCTACCAACTCTATAACATCCAAGTTCAATGAGTGACCTACATTAATGCTTAATGCGTTCCGTGACGCACTTCAGAGAATATCTTATGTCCAGCCTAGACCTCTATTATGGTCTTGACCGGTTCCTCAGGATCTCGTGTAATAACACCGGATGGTATATTGACGTACTCTACATGACACGTACACGTGGCAGCTGAGAACGGTGAGCGATGCCCGATGTTCCGTGTATGCACGTGCAGAACATGCTGATTTTCCCAGCAGGTCCGGGAATGAAACTGCACTCCAAGACAGCAGGTGGATCTTTAACTGAGCCACTGAGAATGTTTAAGTTTTTGTCATTTCAGAAACATGTGGTTTCTGATTATAGCACGTCTTTTTTGTAGTTTTGAATTTAAGTAGGGCGTTTCCAATATGCATGTGCAGACTGTGGTTTTAGCTGGACAATGTCAGAAGCGGCGAGTTAGCCTAATGGTAAAAACACTGGCGTTTTAAAGGTTCGGGTTTGAGTCTCCAAGCTGGAGGTAAATTGCGTGAATGTTTCACGCACACACATGCACCCGCACTCACACAAGAATGCGCGCACACGACGTACATATATATTTCTCCAGGGGCAACATCTTGCCTCATGTCATTTTTTCACCTACCTTTCTAAACTGGCAATTCATGGGGACATTTCCGAGTCAAACAGACTGTAGTGTGTGTGCGTGTGTGTGCATGCATGTGTGTGCTTGTGTGCGTACGCTTGTGTGTGTGCGCGCGCTTGTGTGTTAAGGAAATCCACAAAATGATGACACGACACGAATTCCCTCCAAGATGTTTCAACATTAAATTCAGGGAGTCGTTACACTGTGACGCGACTATACGTTATACATAACTTTATACAATGCATAATATTTACAACATTAAATTCCCTGCATCGAGATAGTTATGAAGAAACACATCCTATCATCCTATCATCCTATCAAATCCCATCAATGTTTAGAAAGTATGATATATGCAAATTGTGATGTAGATGTTACTGTATTGAAGAGATCATTATCACGGTAAACATACGTAATATGTCTTGGCAGCGTGAAAACGAAGAAGAGAAATTTTCTGTTCAACAAGCTGTTATACAAGCTTGTGACAACAAATTTACTATTAATCATGGTTCAGTGGACAAATATGTGAAAAACGACATGCAATTTGATATGTCGTTGTTATGTTGCCAATATGGTGACGTCGTATACTTGACGTGGGAAGGTGGGTGAGTGAGTGAGTGAGTGAGTCTGTGTGTGGATGTGAGCGCGAGTTGGTGTGTGTGTGAGTGAGTCTGTGATGGATGTGTGAGTGAGTTGGTGGGTGTGTGAGTGAGTCTGTGATGGATGTGTGAGTGAGTTGGTGTGTGTGTGAGTGAGTCTGTGATGGATGTGTGAGTGAGTTGGTGGGTGTGTGAGTGAGTCTGTGATGGATGTGTGAGTGAGTTGGTGTGTCTGAGTGAGTCTGTGATGGATGTGTGAGTGAGTTGGTGTGTGTGTGAGTGCGTCTGTGATGGATGTGTGAGTGAGTTGGTGGGTGAGTGAGCGAGTCTGTGATGGATGTGTGAGTGAGTCTGTGATGGATGTGTGAGTGAGTTGGTGGGCGTGTGAGTGAGTCTGTGGATGGATGTGTGAGTGAGTCTGTGATGGATGTGTGAGTGAGTTGGTGGGTGTGTGAGTGAGTCTGTGATGGATGTGTGAGTGAGTCTGTGATGGATGTGTGAGTGAGTTGGTGTGTGTGTGAGTGAGTCTGTGATGGATGTGTGAGTGAGTCTGTGATGGATGTGTGAGTGAGTCTGTGATGGATGTGTGAGTGAGTTGGTGGGTGTCTGAGTGAGTCTGTGATGGATGTGTGAGTGAGTTGGTGGATGTGTGAGTGAGTCTGTGATGGATGTGTGAGTGAGTTGGTGGGTGTGTGAGTGAGTCAGTGGATGGATGTGTGAGTGAGTCTGTGATGGATGTGTGAATGAGTTGGTGGGTGTGTGAGTGAGTTTGTGATGGATGTGTGAGTGATTTGGTGTGTGTGAGTGAGTGAGTTGGGCGGTGAATGGAAGTGTGAGTGAATTGGTGGGCGTTTGTGTGAGTGAGTGAGTCGGTGGATGGATGGATGTGGGAGTGAGTCGGTGGATGGATGCATGAGTGAGTTGGTGGGTGTATGTGTGAGTAAGTGAGTGAGTCTGTGGATGGATATATGAGTGAGTTGGTGGGTGTATGTGTGTGAGTGAGTGAGTCTGTGGATGGATGTGTGAGTGAGTCTGTGGATGGATGTGTGAGTGAGTCTGTGGACGTATGTGTGAGTGAGTCTATGATGGATGTGTGAGTGTGTGAGTGAGTCTGTGGATGGATGTATGAGTGAGTGAGTCTGTGGATGGATTGAGCTAGCTAGCGAGTAAACGATTGGGCGGAAGACTCCCTTGTTCTCCAAGGACGGTTGGGGCTAGTGGTTTGTAGTCGGTAATTGTTACCAACATGGATATTTGCAAAGCGACGTAGGGAATCCTTTGACCCATGCTCAAAACTGTTTATTGTTGCCCATCAATGGATAAATGTGCTCCCCTTGGCTACACCTGACCTGCTGAAAGGCTAATAGTCTCATCACCATCTCACGCTACCGGGAAAGAAACCGTGAAGATTCGGCTTATCAGTGATATCATCATGATATGAGATGATGATGATGATGATGATGATGATGACGACGATAACGACGACGACGACGACGATAACAATAATGATGATGACGATGGCGAGTATTAGGATTTGGTGGTCAGGCTCGGTGACTTGGTTGACACACGTCATTGTATCCCTATATCGATGCTCATGCTGTTCATCAGTGGATTGCTCACCCATTCAATGAAGATTAAACATGCGCGTGGGAAGGACGAAAGCCCTAACATTTGTAGAAAGGTCCGTGTGCCGGAAGGAATGTCCCAGACGTATAGGTTCCACTGCACTAAATTAGAATCACATGCTCTCTAAGTAAACAACTGAAGAGACAGATACTTGTGACAGCTGTGAATGAAATTGTGTAAGATGTTCATGTTTTTGAAAAGCACTTGCATTAGTAATTAAAACTGACAACAATTTTATGTATTTAGTGCTGTCATTTTAATCACCATGACTTATGCTTATGTCTGTAAAGATATTTTCATGGAGGTGACATTTGGTGCGAAACTGGGTTTGATGTTTTCCGCTTCCTGTGCTTGAAAAATGTGTAGGACGAGTTGTCGAAAAATTGTGTTTTATTGAAGTTTAAATGGCTGTTGATAGCCTTGGTGGTTTTCTGTTACTACAGAAGTCTCAGGGCTTATATTTGGTGTTATGTGACATATACCACAGCATAGAAGTCAACGAAAACGGAAGCGTTCCCAAGGGAGGTAATCTATTCTGTGGTTACCGTCGCCTTCTCCACCCAGGCACCACACTAGCTGTGGATATTACAGACACTGAATGTTTCATTCTCTAACTTAGTTCGCTCAGACAATGATTCATACTGTGATGGACGGTTTGATGCAGTGTAATGTGTTCGCTTTAGACTCGGTGTAGAAAGCTTTTCACTTTTAAAACTAACCTGTCAGAAAAAAAACAGTTTACGTGACCAACACCTGAAGAGACACTGGTGTGGTGTCGGTCTGGAACGGAAGTGCCTGCGACGACCACAGTGACAGGGTCATTCTTCAAATCGTTGAGCGTGACAACGTGGTTCGAAATGAGCCAGTTAAACGTGAAACACTACGAGCGTTTGATTTATAACGTTATCTGTTAATGTCGTCACGAGGAAACACTTAAGTGATGTATCGTAGCAAACGGGACAAAATCCACACCATTTACAGCAGCATTATATCAGTGCCAATCTATAAACTAAATCTGGGTGAAAGTAAGAAGAGGGAGAAGAGGAAAAACGCCGACTACGAGGATGACGTTGATGATGATGGTGAGAATGGTGGTAAGGATGGTAGTTGTGGTGGTGGTAAAGATCGTGATAGCGATGGAGAGTATGATACTGCTGCTGCTGCTGCTGCTGCTGCTGCTGATGATGATGATGATGACGACGATGATGATGATGATTACGATGATGACGACGACAAGGATGACAATAATCACGACGACGACGACGATGATGATGATGGTGGTGGTGCTGATCTATCCTTTAAGCACCGTCTGAGACATGCTCAGTCCGTGTTTTAAATGTCCAGTCAAAGGTGCGCTAGTAAAGAACGACGCTATCTTTGAAGGTCTCTAACATAGTGACCTAGAGCTTGGAACGCGGAGAGATAGTTTACTACGGATAAATAACATTAGCTGAAATAACAAAAGGTGACATTGTTATTCTTTTGCTATATAGTATATCAACATTATTTATTCACCACTTGATCAAAGTAATGTCGATTTCTGACGGGGTGTAATAATCATTTTATGATTAAACATGTCATAGGGAGAACAAAATCGGCCAAGGTTATGAACAAAAATGGCGGATTCGCTTTACGTATAATTAGGCGATGCATTCGGGGCGCTAAACTGAAATCAAAGTTAAAAAATACATGCACGCACCGAGACACACAAACATGCACGCACGCCCGGACACACATCTATTTGAAAGGGAAGACACTATAAGTTGTTCACTGGTCACGACGGGGCATGGTTTGAGGTACCCTCGTTTGTTTACGTTCCGTGAGCCTGAGGCACCAGTGAACAACGTATTTATCTTACCGAAAACCTCAATGTTTGTTTTGAACGGTTTGGAGCATGGGTATCGGATCGTATACTTCAGTCAACCTGTGTGAATCAAACGATTCAAATCTCGCATCTTGCTGTTTTTATTGTCTTAGAAAAGTGTCCGCAGAGTAATTCCCCGTCTTACACAGGGGCTACATTTGAACATTCTGTCAAAATATATTCATTGGAAAGAGAGCGAAATGAACATTCAGTTAAACTATTTTGCAAAAGTTCCCCAAAATATAATCTTTACGATCACCTCTCTGACATGTCGCTACGTGACCGCTCAGGTAAAGTAAGTTGACATCGTTGTGAGAAGTGGAATCCGGGTTTGGGTTTCAATATCTCACAAGCTCATACATATTGGACTTGACTGGATGTAGATAAGAACCCACTACCAGACGCCGTGTGCTGATCAAAGTGGTTTACAGACATATACTGTATAAAACCTCCATGACAGTCCTCGTTGCCGCTCACAGGACAAAAACCCATAAAAGACAGAACTTAGTTTTGTGTCTGACATGATTTCGTTTTTTCCCCAGTTAGTTTGTGCAATGTCACATCAGCTTATCTTCAGAGCCACCAGTCCCCCTGATCTGGTGGTCCAGCGACTGATGACGAATGCTCCGTGTCTGCTATACACATCACATAGCGTCTCTGAAATCCAAGAAAAACCGCTTGTCTCTCCAATGGTATAGAGGTGACCCCTTGGGATCGTCTACACGCTAGATATGCTCATGTTCAAAAATAAGGAACCGATTTCTTTGAAGACTTCTTCCTGGTTTTGCCGAGTCCTCATTGTTGTCATATAGACATGACTATTAATTTGTATCTTTTATAACCCGGCGTATTATAACCAGGTTGCACTATAGTTGACTTTCCGAGAGGGAGCACCCGTTCTCAAAGTAAATATGATTTTACGCCGCGGGGTCTTCCATGTCAAAGAAATCACAACCTGTAAACCGTAACTGAGGCTATACCTGACAGGCAAGTTTTTAAAATATATTTTTTATTTGTTCGATATTCAATATTCCCTTTATGGGAACAAATCCGTAACTCTGTAACAAATAGCACCTGGACCAGGCAATCCAGTGAGCAACATCATGAGCATCGATCAGCGCAATTAGGGTGCGATGGCATGTGTCAGCCGTCCGATCCTGTCAATTAGTTAAGACAAGCGTGGGTTGCTGAAGACCAATTCTAACCCGGATCTTCACGTGACACAAGCATGGGTTACCGGGGACCAATATCTAACTAAGTTCTTCATGTGAGAAAAGCATGGGTTTCTGAAGACCAGTTTTAATCCGGATCATTGCGGGAGACCAGTGTGGGTTGCTGAAGACCAGTTTTAACCCGGATCATTACGGGAGACCAGCGTGGGTTGCTGAAGGCCAGTTTTAACCCGGACCATTACGGGAGACCAGCGTGGGTTGCTGAAGACCAGTTTTAACCCGGATCATTACGGAAGACAAGCGTGGGTTGCTAAAGACCAGTTTTAACCCGGATCATTACGAGATACCAGCGTGGGTTGCTGAAGACCAATTCTAATCTGGATCTGTAAGGGGTTTGGGAAACGAGTGGTTGATACAGCGATGTTCATCGACGCTTGTAGTCTCATTACCATACACTTAAGACAAGCACTGGTTAATGAGACCCAGGCTAAGACTAGATTCTGTTCGGTTCTGCGAATGGAGAATAGCGACACCAGACAGCGGATCCGGGAAGAAGTCGGCTACGGTCTCTCCTTTGTGCAACTCAGTACAGTACAATATGTGATATAAGAAAACATATCACCATTCATTTTTAAGACAAGGTATTTAGATTTACAATGATTTAATTTTTCTGCAAATGTTTAATTATCACGTTTATGTCTAAACAATGTATGTTTCAAGTCAGTTAACTTGTTTCACATCTTGCCCCCATGCTTTTGCTTAGTAAAGTTTCCTTAGACACCCCTGATTTTCCATCACAGTATGCATGTAAGGAAAATGTTATTGAAGCATTTAAACACACTGTTGGGAAATCAGGGGTACATTACGAAATTATTATAGCTCTGTATTCTTATATTTAATAGCTCAGGCAACGAGCTACTATAATTTCGTTTAATACCACTTTCCAGCGATATATGCCTATCTTTTAATTATTCACAGACACCAGTCGTAATGCTATGCGAAATAATCACTGTGACGTAGCATAGTTCAAGCATTGTGACGTTAACCTCATGACGTAAGAACTACGTTTATTGACGGCAAACAACATGTTGACGTCGATTTGAGAATACAGTTTCAAAAAGTAATAATAGTTTATCAGTCTTATTTAAAACCAGTTAATTTGAAAATATATTTTGTAAGCCTGTTATTTGTTAACACTGCAGATGAGCAAAACAAAAATATCGATAGGCTAAACAAAAGTATCACACTATATAACATTGTTCCTGGAAGCTGGTGGTATTATTCAACAGACACTCTTCATCCTCGGTACCGGGAAGTAGAAGTGGCCGGGTATTAGGACATCTGCAATCTTCAAAATAAGACGATAATATTGTGTCTGAGGGCAATACATCGCATCCTGAATGCCAGATTTCAACACGTGTTGAAGAATGGCGGCAATCGGAACTGAAAACACGAGGAAACCTGTTGCTTATCAGCGAAATACCAATACATTTGGGGCGCTAGTGTATAACCTTGGGGATTTGACCACGGTTTTCCGAGTGGACGTGGCTCAGGTGGAGACTGGTCATGGTTGATCTGTGCGCCAGCCGCATTACCGTGAATTCATTCCACCTGATTCCATTTCGTCAGATATTGAAATGGCCAGGAGTTCCTGGGAATAAGTAATGTGTCGTTCAGGGCGCCTCTGTACAAAGCAGCCTTAGCTACTACTGTTTTTGTTACGATCATAACGGTCACCTTAACGCTGAGGTCGCGTTGTACAACGGCACCTTAGGTCCTCGACTGAATGAGTGTGTGACTGAGTGGGTTTAGTTTTATGGCAGGTGTCTTTAAATAATCGAGTTTGTACCAGACAATCCAGTGATCAACAGAATGAGCATCGACCTACACAAACGGGATCCGATGTCGTGTACTGCGATAGTTACTATTGAGGGCACTACGGTAACTATTACGTCTAACGTAACTGAGAGTGCTCTCCCCTTACTTCCTGTATATGGCGGGTACCGCGAATACACGTCGTGTTGAAGAGCGTTCTGTCCTTGATTATCTGGGACACAATAGATAACTAAACAAAGTGAGTCAACCATGTCAGCTAGCCTGACCGCTAGATGTCGTTAATCACCTCGCACGACAAACATTTTGTGCTGCAGATCAAATCTAACCCGGATCTTCACTGGTGCTAGTTGTTTACAACACTACACCGTATACCGGCAGCATTGCGTGTCGGCATTGCGTATCTATACTCTCATTTGTAAAGGATTGGTCCTTGCTTTCGGCTTTGCGATGATGTTCTCATTATTGTTCTGAAATAATTTGCAATAGGAGATATATGCCTAAACAATCGAGACGGCTTGGCAGTGAACCAGTTTTGGGACACAAACATACCTGCGTCTGCAGATTGCTGAAAGACATAAAAACCGGGAAACAAACCATCCAAGGGACGGGACTGTAGTGCCCGTCAAAAGAATGGGCCATGAGTTCCATTGGTAAAGTGGGCATGTTTGAAAGTGAGTATGTCTGAGAGGAATGGATCTGGTGAATGAGTGAGTGAGTGAGCGCGTGAGTGAGTTGTTGTTTAATCTAGTCGGTTCTTGATAATGCGAATCGCGGGTGATAGAACCAGGGTGTGATGATATATCACCCTCCCTTGTTACCCCCAGTCTCCAGTTCACTTGTCTCCTTTAGCAAGCTCGTTGTAAATGGGTGTAGTGCCATGGACTACAATGGACGTTTTCATTCACCATCTGTATAAATACACTTATATGAATAGCATACAATTCTTGTCTTTTCTCAACGATATATTCGAAAATACAACAGTGAGTGAGTTTATGTTTGCGTGGTGTTTGCAATGTTCTAGGAGCATAAAAGCAGGGACATCAGAATGGGCATCACAGAAAATACAAGTCACTTTCATTGTCGTCACAGGTATTGTCAATGACGTCGTATTCGTCATCGGGGTCCACGCCGTCATCATTTTCAATGTAATGATGTATGGCCAAATGTATGGCCAATGAAACTGGCATCCGAGCAACGAGTAGTGCGAGACGTACACTGAAACTGATGCAGTAAATAATTCGCCCATGCAGCTTCTCACTCCGTGTGTTGCCCTGCCTCAGGTTGTCAAACTATCCGACAGCTCTTTTGAAAAAAAAATATCACCAATATTGACCCCGGCATTGATCTTGGTTATTAAGCCTTACGCAAAAGCTTTGTAATGATGTGGATGTTCTCTTAATGACACTCCATGCCAAACATCAGAGGCAGGGACGCCGATTACATAACGTCGCTCACGCCGGCGACTGCGAGGCCCGGTCTTGTCACAGGCGACAAGCACGCCCCCAAACCTCTTCACCCTTTAAGGGCCTCTAAGCATTTTTTTGTCAGAAATCCAAGCAAACAGCTTCATTATAGTTATAAATATCACCATCTGATGTAGAGGAGTAATTTTTTTGACCCATATCACATTCCATTCCAATATTGAACCTTTTCGTCTCAAAGCCTGTATCCTCATGGTGAGGTGCTATCGTCTGCCAACAAACTCTCCCGGCGTTTTTGACCGCGAGAAAATATTATCCTAACAACCTGCTTCATTCCACAGGCGATGTCCATCACACGAAGGTCTTATGCTTCGTGTGGAAAATACAACCAACTGCCATCTCAGATACGCAAAGAATGGGTTACAACTGCGTTGCACATGGCGCTGTTGAACGTCCCGGAAGACGCTTTACAACCGGAAGAGGCTCTCACGTGCGCACTTGACCTACTGCGCTCAGCTCTCGTCCTTTTCCGTTAATTAAATCTCACAAAGAGGGTTATCTGAATCCTGCCGTTTACTTGAATAAAATTAATTCAAGGAAGGCCTCTATCGATATTCATAAGGGTTTGGTAAGACGGAAATAAGGAGAAAGATTACTTCGATATGACTTTGTGGATTCGTCATGTGAACAACTGCACTTGTGTCAGACTGCTTCAAACTTCCTGGGGAGTTAATTATATCAGCTTCGGTTAAGTGGCCTGACATTTTGACGTCGTGTCATTTCGGAAAGTAATCTGCGCCATATTACTAAATTATTGCGACGGGAATTATGCAATGAACGCTTAGGACTGCGTTTAGTGGAACAATACTTAAGTGATTAAGAATTTTGAAACGAATGCACGAACATACTTGCATGAAGGGAGCTAATGAGGATGTGATTCCGCTGGTTTATCAGCTGTTGCCAAACATGTGTACTACAAACCTAAATAGAAAATAAATTAAATTATTGATGATCAGTCTCTGTTATACGTGTTTCAGAAGGTACGCCGCTTGTAACAGTATTCCAACAGTATCACGAGAAATGGGCTTCACATGTTATACCCATGTGGTTAATCAGTCCCGGTGACGTCATTACAGCAGTACAACATTCTTACGTATTTTTGCAGCCAGTTTCGGTTCGAAACCATGAAAAATGACAATAATGCGCTATTTTGTGAGTTTAATGCATGCCAAAGGTGGGTAATAAATAAAATACCATACTCGGTCTTATTACATACGAATTATGCGAAACTCGTGACCTTATGGCATGTAATGAGACCTCGTGCAGTAATCTCTATTCATCACCGACCGGGCACTCAGTTTAAACAGCTGTTAGAGTCCACTGTGACGTGTCCGGTGACGTCTCTCGAACACGGCGTTACGTGAGTGACGTCATAAAGGTCTGACGTCATGGACCTCCATGATCCTTGGTATGATCACTCTAACTGTACGCCAAGCAAGAAGACGCATCCTATTTGTCTCTAAACCTGTCGAACAACTGAAATGTGTAAATCGCAAGCACGACGACCTTTTACAAAGCGGCTCTAGCGATAAGGTGACCGTAACTCACATACATGAACAGAAAGCAACGATAGTTGCTAGGTGTTATGAACTACTCTTTGCATCCTTAGTGTGACAGTCGTATTAGTGACTGGGTGAGTGAGTGAGTGAGTGCGTGAGAGAGAATGGGTTAACGCTGCTTTTAGCAATAACCCAGCAATATTACGGCGGGGATGTCGTAATAGGACCGCCCCAGTAGTGGAATAGATTGACCTGAAGTCCATGGCTCAACGCCTTGCTCACATGACTTTTAAAGACACTTGTTGTCCCGCCTGTCTGGTATTAAGAGGAGGAATTGTTGACTGAAAAGAAACATTTTTCCTCACTTCACCTCTTACCCAGCTCTGCTGTTTCGCAAGAACAATGTAGTGTTCACCATAGTACAGCTTAAAACTCAAACCAGTGGCTGATAGAGTGAGCAACAGTCCGGGTTAAGGCGGCGACGTTCAAGGAACCAAGTCATTCATTATAACCACACACTCCTCCTACAACAAACGTGGTTTCTTGGACACCAAGTCTCTTCTTGACAGATGTCGCAACCCCATTTGCGCGTGGTGTCTATCACTGATTGTCTGGTGCCGACAAACCACCAAAGCTCTTCCCGAATCGGTCCGTGACTCCTAGTAGGGGAGATCGGTAAAGCGTTCGCTTGTCATGTCCAAGTCCCGGGGTCCATTCCCTACCTGGTTATAAAGTGTGAAGCCGGTTTCCCTTGTCCTCCGCCGTGATATTGCTGGAACATTGCTAAAAGCGGCATAAGCCATACCTTCTTAACCGTGACACATATTATTTTAGTTTGGACTGGAAGTGTTTATACTGAATAAACCTTTCGTCCATCAGTCAGTCTGCAAATGACGTATTGCTAACTGTCGTTCTTACAGTGCTCTGCCATGTAGACTCGCACGAATGGCTGAGCACTGTTCAACAATGCATTAAAGGTCTCTGTGATGTTTAAGTACTAAAGCCAATACGTCTTCGTGTCATGCTGATGATCAGCCGCCCTCGAGGAATACAAATCGATTTTTTCAACCAGTACTCAAGTTGCACAGCGCTCAAGAGAAACGAAAAACAAAACAACCTCCGATCTCCCGCTCTTGTCGTACCTCCAGATGATGTTGATCCTTATTAACCCCGCATCAGTTCAGGTCACGCACCTGCTTGTCTCGGTGCTCGCACTATCGATCCCATGGGCGTCTACTGCGTATATAAAACAAATATTTTGCTTCAGGTTTGGAAAAATAGTTCCATTTCGTTCTTATTGTAAACAGTAGTGTCTACTTTGAACGACCGTTTTACGAATGAATGGCGTTTTTTTTTGAAAATCCATCTTTTGCAGATTACTGACATTCAGCGTGCATGTCGGTGCATTTTCACAAAGCAGTCATATATCAAAGGTGATCTCCCGTACTCAAAATAGACTTACGGCAGTCGTAGCGCTAAGGTCGTTTTGTTTTACCCATGCCTGTTACGCCAAGCGGTCAGTGTTCAACATTCTGCCTTGAGGCCGAGGTGGTCCAAACTGAAGCAATATATTTATGACTTGGCTCAGTGTTTTGGTGAAATATATTCGCCCACTTTATACTCTTCGTATACTTTTAATTTCATTATCTTGGATATACTAAGTATATCTATTGGAAAATAACAGATGATCGCAGAACACAAGGCGGTGTAGAGTGAAAATAATGGATCGACGAAAAAAAACAAACAAAACTACCGCCAATCACTTATGTGTCGAAGTTGGATTTACGTTTGCACATAAGTCGAGTAACTGAATTAATAATACGTAGTGATCAAACATTACTTCGAGTTAAAAAGAACTACTGCCGACCACTAGTGTGTCGATGCTGGATTTATATGTGTAAGTACCTCGAGTAAGTAAATTCATAATAAGCAGTGATCAAATATTTACTTCGAATTAAAAAGAACTACCGCCCAACAGCAGTGTGTCGAAGCTGGATACATGTAAATACGTCGAGTAACTAAAATGTGCTTCACACATTGTACCTTTGTGGCGAATCGAACCAGGGTTTTCAGTATGACGACCAAACGCTTTAACCACAAGACTACCCCACCGCTCACGTTTAAAAACTTGAACAGTTTAAACTGCGTGAGTTGTGATGCAGATTGTGGCCAATTTCGACACGTGCGTCATGGGCAGGAGAGGTACTTCTGGTACCAGTCTGATGAGCATTGCAGTCCTGTTTTCTTTGATGGACATGAGGTGATGGTAAGAGCTGGACTTCGGCTCCACATGCTTGCCATGGTGGACTGGATACTCCTCCCGCTGATAGAGTGAGCAACAATCCATTCAACGAACCAAGTCGTTCATTGTGATCCCACAATCCTGCTATAACAAGCGTGGTTTCTTGGACACCAGTACTCTTCCCGACTGATGTCGCAACCCCATTTGCCCGTGGAGTCAATCACTTGATTGTTTGGTGCCACAGACCACCAACGCATAGCCGGAATATTACTGAGTGCGGCGTTCAGCTAGAAGCAAACTGATCAATGATCAGTATTGGGTCAGAGTGATCCTACTAACCCCCACCGTCCGTCCTTATATTGACCCACATTTTGCCTAGCTTTCACGTTCACACCACCGACATCCATGTTTATCCAGAGCAACCGAGTGAGTGAATGTAGTTTTATGCCCTTTTCAGCAATATTCCCGCAATACCACGGCGGGGCACCAGACATGGTCCTCACATATTGTACTCGTGTGGGGAATAGAACAAAGATCCTTACAGTTTTAACCAGTAGGCTGCCCCTCAGACCCCCATGTCTATCCAGAAGTATCAGAGTGAGTGAGTGAGTTTGGTTTTACGCCGCAACCAGCAATTTCCAGCTATTTGGCGGAAGTCTGTAAATAAGCAAGTCTGGACTACACAATCCAGTGATCATCGTCTCTATGTGCGCGATAGGGAACCGATGACATATGTGGCAACCAAGTCAGCGAATCTGACCCGATCCCATTAGTCGCCTCTTACGACAAGCATGGGTTTCTGAAAATGAATTCTGACCCGGATCTTCACGGGTGTCAGAGTGAACGTGAGCTCTCCTGAAAACATTACCCCCGGCTTTCAACAAATTTGCCCTACTTTCTGCACTGACAGTTACGTCATTTGAGGTTGGTAGAACTCGTGATCGCCAGTGATGTAGATTAGCTGCATGCAAACGACGTCCGTCAGCATGACCAATGACGTGAACCCGGGCGGCCTGGCACAACATGAAAGAGACTTGATGGTGTGTTTGGGCTGATTTCTGAACGTTCTATCCGTTTGAAGCTCGCCAGTTGCCCTTTGGCGTTCATCCACCGATGCATTTCAAATCTGATCACAACAACTGCATTGAAGCAAGCGTTGAGAGTCTTAGTGCGATTGCGGGTAATGAAAATCAACATTAGTAATGGTTCAGAGTGATTTGACGACCTCTCATGGAAGTGTCAGTAACAAGAATGATCCCTTTACCACCTGCAGAGAAAAAATGTAAAGGTTTGGTTCCATCAGAGTTTTCTTCTGGCATTCCGGTTTTGAAGATGATATTTCTTGTGATTGCAGATGATACATGTCCATTTCATGCTTACTGAAGAGAACACGTATGTACGTAAATTGGTGTTGTAGGCAGCATAGATGGTTTTGCAGAGTAGCGCCCCTTAGCCACATCAGGATCCGTTGGTTCAAATTCCATAGTCATTCTCATCTCGATTCTTGGTACATTTGCATACTACCGAGTACGAATCATTCATATATGTTTGGTTCTTCATGTACACTCGTTTATGTCATTATGTCGTTCAACATCACATCATTCATGAACGCTGGAAAATGACCTGCACTAACAGTGAGCAGCGACTTCACTAACTTCATGAATATGGTCATGTTAACTTACCATCCTTACAATCATTATTAACTTTGGTGACTGAAAATAAATACTTACCTTTCATTACACTGACTTGTGTGTCTTTCTTTGGGGTGGGGGCCTTGAATGGATGGGAAGGCGGGCCAGCTCACCAAACCCCAGGTAACCTCAACTGTCCAACATCAATGTCAATGAAACCGACATCAGGCGCGTCCCACAAAGTGAACGTGAGAAGCCAGTGAGCAGGCCCAATTGTTTAACATCTGCTACTATTTCATTATAAAATATAATAACTTCTCAAAATAGGTTACATCTTTCAAATGGACACTTCGTCTTTTTGGAGCAACCGTAGACAAACTCTATCACAAAAGATACTATTCCCCTGTCGCCAAATTCCAGTAGTTAGCCATAACCAATTACTCCAGACCCCAGGTGTCCGTCGTTGCTCGGTCTTCAGGCTTCCTGTTATAATTGAAGTTTACTTATCATGAGACTTGTAGAACTAGTTTGCATGTTAACACAACTGAAGACAGCTGACGTTTTGTTGTAGTAGTATGATATTCTGTAGTTAAAATGCAATACAGCCACGTAGTATGGAAACGAAGTATGTTTGTTAGAGAGAGTGAATAAGTTTACTTAACGCCCATAAATTCCAACCAAACCTTAGCTGGGGAGATTTGGAGATTAACAAGATGGGAGAATGACTTCAGCGCGGTAGGAGGAGATAGTTGCAGGATTCGAAGACTGAGTTAAGTTGGGATGTGCCATACTGAATTGAGACGAGGGGAGATGTTGTATGGTGTTGTGTGGTGTTGTGTGGTGTGGTGTGGTGAGGCGTGACGAGGTGTGGTGAGATGTGATAAGATGAGGCGTGATGTGGTGTGGTGTGGATTGGTGTGGTGAGATGTCATTATATAAGGTGAATTGTAGTGTTATGTGGTGAGGTGAGGCGACATGCGATGTTAGGTTGGACAATGTAGGGTGAGGTCGAGATGTTTGCCCGTATATGGCCACATACATGCGCATGTCCGTGTGTGTGTCGGCTGATTGCTCTAGTCCATAGCAGTGTCACTAATATGCCCCACTGTGGCTGAACATGGATACCCTAGTCAGAACCACCACATTGTTTCCAGTTCCGCTCACACTTCTCCTGCCCCTAATGCCTACAGGGTAGCAGTTGTTACAAGTACCCTTTTCAAGGTCAGTAGTCACCCCCCCGGACAGAATCTTGAACCCCCGCGCAGAAATTCTGTCCATCAAAACACAGATTTAGCCTTTGCACGTATACTTTCGATACTTAGAGAATTACTCATGTCCCTCCGCGCTCCCATATTATATATCTACTGACAGTTGAATTTAAAGTAAAACTTTTCTGCTTTGTTGAAACTGTACCGTTTTCACCATAAACATCCCCACTTCATCATGGAAGTCAGCAGGTTTGTTTAAGGACTGACAGTAAATCCAGATAATGGTCTCCCTCGCCATTCAGACCCATAAATAACAACCTACAGGAAACTCCAGAGCCAGGTTACCGTGGAAGGATTCCGCTGACCGAAAATAGTGCCAGTTTCGGCGCATTTTTCTCTCTTAGACTCAGACGAAACACCTGTGACTGACCACATAAGTCTACAAGATCACCACGTCGTTGATAGTGATGCTGAGACGATGGCTCTGAAGATGTGTCGACGTTGACACTGAGACAGGTGATGCCGAAGCTGACACTGACGTTGAAGATGAAACACTGCAACCGATGGTGAGAAATTTGATCCTCAGATATGACACTGAGTTACAGGCAAGTTACAGGCTAGTGAGAGGTTGTCGCTGATGAGGCACATGTAGGTTACAGGTGAGTTACATGTGGTCACTGATGAAGCACAGGTAAGTTACAGGTGAGTTAGAGGTTGCCACTGATGAGGCACAGGCAGGTTACAGGTGACTTAGAGGTAGTCACTGATGAGACACAGGTAAGTTACAGGTGAGTTAGAGGTTGGTCGTTGAGGTTTTGGTGAATCGCGGATTGGGAACTAACGAGACACATGGTGAGTTAAAGGTAGGTCGCTGACAAGATGCAGGTGAGTTAAAGGCCGCACGTTGATGAGGTACATGTGATTTTCAGCTTTATCATTGATCGGGTGAGTGACTAGTGTGTCCATAATGAGACACAGGTAAGTCATGATAAACAGAGATCACGTTGGAAAAAGACATTTGGATTGACTAATTAAGTTGTCTGGACGAGGATCAGGTATATAAAGACAGATCAGATTAGAGGATTTGCGTGTGTCCGGACAGAGGGGAGTAGCTTGTGGATTAAACCCAACATATCCTGGAGCTTTTTTGTCTAAAGTGTTCCCATAAATTAAACATGTAGTAATTTCAAAGATATAATTATACAGTAGCTAGTATTGAGTGAGTGACTGAGTTTAGTTTTTACACCGCCCTTAGCAGTATTCATAAAATATCACCGAGGGGGACACCAGAAATGGATTTCACATATTCTACCCGTTTGAGGAATCGAACCCTCTGAAGAGGACTCTCGACCGTACCGCCCCATTTATCATTGGAACAAACAGGGTTGTGTGTACCATTAACTCTGCATTGATCATGTCAGCCATGCTACCTTTGAAAATGAACCTACGACTACGAGTCTGGTGTAGACAAGCCATTGTCCATAAACAACTTAAACCATGGAGTCAGTCCCACGATCGATGGGTCACTTATCGAAATGTTGCACCAACTGGCCTAATGCTACCGTTTGTACAATGGGTTGAATAAATACACATTGTTAGGGCTGGACACAAACAGCGTCGTCCAAGAGCACGCAGGAAAAGAATAAGAAATGGCGCACCATCAAGTCTTGACGCATATTCATAGCGAATTACAGGAAGGCAAAGAACTCATTTTGTCGTAATTAATTTTTCATTTTCATGTAGGCTGTAGTATTCGAGAAAGTAAATAATGATGAAAAATAGATAGAAATGATGCAAAATTATGTTCTATTAAAATGCAAGCGGTGACGATCTTCTTCGTTTAATATTTCCACTCCTGATCTTAACTTTGAAGGTTCATACAAATGAGGTTGATAAAAACGAGTTACTGTGACAATGTTCAGTCGTCTACCGCCCAACCTTGTTCTCGAAATTGCCAATTTCCGCCAGAACAATCTCTTACAAAGAACATGTACCCAACACCGCGATCGAGGAAGAATGCAAGACGGCTACTATCCTCAAGCTAACTTCTATTTTTGAAAAGATCAAGTGATTAGCACTATAATTGATTAATCCCTGGAAACCCAGCGACGAGGAAAATAGTATCTTATGGGCACTAGTTGCTAGGAAAATAGCACGGGTGAGGTCACACCAGCAGTGCCCCCTATTAGTACTTCCGGTCTGCATGGCGAATGTTGACTGTAGCTTTTCGCGTTATAATTTGATGTTATTCTGGAGGAAAAGTTTCGAGGGGGATTCGTGAAAGGTTAACTTCATACAGTCAGCCATTGAACGGAAGAAGTTCTCTGATTCACCTCGGGCTGTTGACAAAAGCTGGAACGTGACTGAAAGTAAACGTGGTCTGTGTGTTCTAATATACGAGACACCAACCTTAAATAAACTTCAGTGATTCGACTTGATTGGATTGCTCGGCGGAACCGTTCTCCATGACTGAGAGGGGAATTGGATGGCTGTCATTGGGTGAGGGTATGGGTGTTTTGGTTTCATTGTCAACATATATATCTTGCAGTGAGAGATACCTAAAGGCTTGAAGGCTGGAAGAAACACGTGACCTGCGAAAGTGGCGATATCCCCGTTCAGAGAAACACATCGGATTAATGCACGATGGAACTAAACAGGAGGGCGTATTTTTGAATGAACCAGCGTCTGCGATGACGCTCGCCTGACGTTGTGACGTGACATTTTGGTCTGACTATGTGGCCTGACGTTGTGGCGTGACATTTTGGTCTGACTTTGTGGCCTGACGTTGTGGCGTGACATTTTGGTCTGACTTTGTGGCCTGACGTTGTGGCGTGACATTTTGGTCTGACTTTGTGGCCTGACGTTGTGACGTTGTGGTTCATTATCTTTACGTCCCCAGGAGTTTAATTTATTTGACACTAACGTATTTTACGTTGTCTTCACATTCTGTTTAACATGAACTATTCGACGTTAATAACTGATTTTCCCGGTAGTGAACGATACAAAAGAAACAACGAAGAATTTCACTTAGAATTCGTCAGTTGGCATGTTATTTTGCCTGTGTGTTATCTGAAACAGTAGCTGATAAAAGAATCTCAAAGAGACACGTACAACAGAGAAGTATCGTGACATCAAGTTACACGAAATGTTGTTATAACGTTGTGAGGAACCCAAAGCATAACGTTTCCTCAACGTATTTTGCAACGTTATGACATGACATTACCAGTCATCCTTCCCACATCCTTCCCACAAAGATTGTCGTAAGTGTCATGCATCAACATTAACTTACGTCTTAGCATTAAGAGAGCTTCGAAAATCTCGGCCCTGGTAGTAAATGAGAGAGCATGGTTTTACACCGCAGTGAATAATACTCCAGCAATATCAAGACGGGGGACATCAGAAATGGCTGTCATGTGGGGAATCGAACACGGGTCTTCGGCGTGCTGGGTGAACACTACTATAACTAGACTACTCAGCCACTCCTGGTAGAAAGTGCTGATAAAGATATCTCGAGAAGCTCTTTATACCATTCCTACAGCTAATACGTGAAATGGGAAGCAGTCTCTGTATAATACCTATCCAAAGTTTAGACTCTCTTAAAGCACTGAATATATAAGCTATGGATATGGTTAAATCGAAGATGAATTTCACCACTAACTTGGATGAACCAATTGCAAACTTTATGCAGATGAATTAAACGGGGACCATGCATCACATTGCTGAAACAAGTGCAAAAATGGTGCATATGAACCGTTGCGTTTTGATGTTAAATTGTGTTCAGAATTCGCTATGTTTCACTATATATTGACCTCATGACAATAACCTTTGCAAGTCTCTTTTACAATACATCAGTTCATGTGCAAACAGTTCCTTTAAAGGTCACATGTAACGTAATACACAACTTTGCAGATTCTGATGCTTTTCGGTGTGCACTTACCGAAACAAATCATCAAAAATGCCAATTTAACTTATAAAGTTGAAAAAAAAACGCGATGAAGAAAAGCCCCCGAAATCGCAGTTCAAACGATTCACTAATTTTCGCCCAGCGCTTGGGCAAAAACTGGTTTCCACAGCTATGCTGCTTTCGCTCATAACGCATGCGCAGTGAAAAAAAACATTATGACATAATGCAGTGAACAACTTCAATCACTGACCACAAGCAATTAACACTTATCGGGCTTATAAGCCATAAACAAAGAGCCGGTTAAGCGTATCGGCAAATGAATCAGTGGCCAATTAAAAAGCTGCGTTACACTCGAGTGCACATCCACCGGCTCTGACTGGGTTCGGTATTGCAGCTGCTTCGTTTCGAGGGAGGCAAACCCATGTACAAAATATTGCACTTTTGATTTGAGATTATACACTTAGAATTTTATTTATTTGTTTTTACTTAATCAGCAATGCATTTTATGCATCATGAATACGTGATAACTGTGTTTTGATTCTGATTGATGTTTTGGTTGTATGTGACCTTTTAAAAGTATGGAGTATTGTGCAAAATCTGGAGTAGAACAGTTGCCTGAACACTGTTAATGGCTACATTTACACATGTGACTCTACTTTGATGGGTAGTATTTATATCCCTCTTGTCATAACGTTTAGGAACGGTTGGGTGTTGATCGCGACATCGTCTTTGAATAATATATAGCTGACATTTGTGTTGCTCTGTATCCATAGTGTTGTGACATTTACCAGAACAGCACAGGTTCTAAATCGGTAGTTTATCGCGTGTATAAACCGTTCAGGATGCACGATTCAGGAGACATCTCGTACACATAAACCATACATGGTAGTAACGGAATCATCATTCTCTTCACTGTGAGATGTAATGTCATCCTTAACGGCATTCCAGATCTTGTTATCACCATCATCTTTCATTTATCGCATTCCCCATGAAGCTCCATGGCGAATCTGAGACACATTTGAAACAAATAATGAATTACTGATACCTCAGATAATTCAGAGTGAATAGATAACATTGTGTTACATGTAATACTTGACGAGAAACCTTCACAAATTATGATAATCTAAATATATTATTTTTGGGGGTGGTAACCCACCTATGGGAGGGTGTTGTTGGTCTGCACAGGGGCATCTGATCGGTCTCCATGACATTTGATAGGTTTCCATGACAGCGACATAAAAAGGACAACGGCGTGTGTGCATGCGTGCGTGCGTGAGTACGTGAGTACGTGAGTACGTGTGTGTGTGGTATTACGACAATTTAGCAATATTTTGAACTATGTCACGACAGAGGACACCGGTATATGGTTTCACACACTGCGCCTAAATATTTTACTCGCTACAATCGGATCATGAGCAAGCTTCAAAAGAAATCTTTCAAGTTTATTTGGAGATGAAACCTTGACCTTGAAAATGTCAAAGAAACATTTTATATCCCTCATATATTGATGGTGATATTAAACTACCCGGATAATGACAGACGATACAATCGCACAGACGTTCGTGAAGTAACAGACTGCCCTAAAAGCAAAAACCAAACTGAAAGAGTACATACATATTCAATAGAAACAGTAACAACAATCCAATAGTTGTATCTCCTCATCTGAAAGTTCATAATCCATATACTGAAGATACTTAAGGTACCTACATCATGTCAAAGAGATCGAAAATATACATTTCCATTTTATTAAAAAAACCCCACAGATAACCAGATTGTTATCAATCAATTATTAACACCTGATACACGATCGTTTGAAATTCAGACTGGTGGTATTGGCAATTTAAACCAATATCTATAAAATTAGGATCCAAAGACCTCGGAGCGTTATTCCTGGAAGTGTAAACCCATACACATCTACTGTAGAAACAGTTCTAAAACGCTGAACATAAACAAACTGTTATCTCAAGAAAACGTTTAAATGATTCACTAAATACCAAATTTCAAAGAATAACGCAACGAATCTGCAGAAACAGTGTCTGATAATAGTCTAAGCTCCAAGAAACAATTTGCAATTTGTTGCCAAGCGACAAGAATGTAAATATTCATACAGGTTCATCCTTTAGTACGATCCTGTTCATGGACTGATATACTGAGCAAGATATGTTAAGAGTGAACGCTTAGTATATGTTTTTCTCCTCGTCAAGGGCGGTGGTGTTGCCCAGTGGTTAAAACCCTCGCTCACTACTCGCTCGATTTAACATGGGCACCATGTGTGAAGCCCATCCCTGGTCTTCACCGCGGTGATATTCCTGGAATATTGTAAGTAATGATTGTGTGATGGCAATGCATAAATTCTGGAGAAATACAACCGGGGGCATGACTGTAGATGTTGCACCAGGTATTGAAAGAAGATAAGGACAAGACAGTAACCTCCAAAGTTGACCTTGTTAGACCAGTAGACCATGAAACCATGACTTGTCAAACGGTCATTAGAGGGCGCGTAGGAGCGACAGGGTAGCCGAGTGCTTTAAAGGCGCTCGCTGGACACGGTTCGAAACCCAGGTTTCGATTACCTACTTGGGTACAATGTGTGAAGCCCAGTTCTGGTGTCCCGCGCTGGCTATTGCTGGAATATTGCTGGAAGCTGCGTAAAACTTAAATCACAGAGCTCAGACAAACTCGGCCGATGACGATGGGGATGAACATGTCTTCCTGTTGTGTTCAGTAGGGAAAGATCTGGGATCGTTGTCAGCTACGGCCATGTTGGCCTGCTGGAGGTAACTACTGGTGACTCATACAAGCAAACGCGCTGTGGCTCTGGAACACGAAAAATCCACCTACTTGCCATGACACCGGGTGGCAGAATAAAAATAGTGTTGCGAGCGTTTCCTGTCCGACGAGACCCTCTGACCTTTTCCGGGAACAACTGCGCCATCTCTCTCTTCAGTTATGATCCTTGAAGATCCGGGTTAGAATAGATCTTCACTAAGTGTGGGTACCCGATCACGTTGTTTGCCTCTTACAAGAATGGGTTGCTGAAGGCCAATATTCTAATCCGGACCTTCACGGGTTTGCCTCCAGCAGCCCATGATTTTCGTAAGAGGCGACCAACGGGATCGGATGGTCAAGGTCGCTGACTTGATTGACACATGTGCGATATCCCATTTGCGTAGATCAATGATCACGATGTTCATCACTGGATTGTCTGCTGTAATACTGTTCAGGAGGCGTAAACCTAACCTCACTCACTCACTCTCCTCACTAAATATCCGTTCGTATAATTTTCTCTCCTCTTGCATTTACGTAATGTGATTGTTCAGACGGGTTATTGTTTTTCTCGTTAACGTATATCAAACAATATCAAATGATCTACTCATATCAGCAACAACTAACCAATTATCTTACAGTGTATATGTGGATACTTGCGTCTGATTGGCTGAAAGGGACAGTTTGTCCAATAAAGCCGAATACCACATGTTATTATTAATCACTTTATTCATTCTGTTATGTGCCTATGCCACACTAGTGGACTACAGTGATATAATCGTCTTATCTCTCATCTCAGCACCCGTCAAAACAGGCTTAAATATAAAACGCTGAAAACTGTGAAGGACGATACCTCTTGATGTGTGAAAAACATGAGGAAACAGCTTATTAGCTGGAAAACAACAGTTTTACTTGCTAAAGTGGCATTTTGAAGCTGGCATCGTGAGGAAAAACAAGGCTTGGATTGACAACTTCTTTATATAGCATTTCGGTGAAGATGCTAACACCGTTATAAGGACAGTTATCAATGAAGCCTGTTCTTCCAGTACAGTTTAGACAGATGTACACTATGCAGGTGCGATAGATTCATTGGCATCCTTTGTTCCCTTTGGGTCAATTGTATGACATAAACAAAGGCGTGCAGGAAAATGACACCATGCATTTACAATGAGTGAGTGAGTGAGTGAGTTTTATGACGTGTTCAGCATTATTTCAGCAGTATCACGTGGGGGCACCAAAAATGGGATTGACACTCTGCCCATGTGAGAATTCGAACCTGGGTCTTCATCATGACGAGCGAACGCTTTAACCACGATCCTTTCTTACGCCCCCTTTACATTCACAACTGTAAATGTGTCAGGGCTATGCTCTAAGCTTAACTTGCAATATTAAGTATGGAGTACTTTCATCAGCAGAGGCAGCATTCGTTCGTCAAATTCGTTCATTCAAGGTTCGAATCCTCAAATGGGTATAATGTGTGATGTTGCTACAATATCACTAAACCCCGTACAACCTTACTCAATGACTAGCAGAGACAAGGGTCTACTCATCTAGTTAGGAATCACTTGCTCGCTGAGCCATTTTGTGCAAACATGTGGCCAGATAGAGACATGTGACAGCTATGATTGAATAAAATAGTGCAAGATTGTTATGCTTTTTAAAAGTACATAGATACAGTGTCTGAAACTCATTTTCATCACCATGAAGTATTTTTATGTGTGTACAGGTATTTTCAAGTAGGTGATATTTGGTGCGGAACTGGGGCAGTTTCCTGTGCGATAGGTAGACTAAGCTTGTCGGAATTTGTGATTTTGTTGTAGTTTAAAGGCCACACTGCACCCATGAGTATACGGAATGACAGTTGACAACATAGATGGTTGAAAAAAAATGTAACGTTACTATGGAAGTCTATGGGAAAATATTTGGTTTCGTGTAACCATGCATTTAACACCGTCACGATGAGAACATCCGGGATCTCGACAACAACTCCCCGGTGTTTAACTGATAAGACGTTATGGCGATACCCTTTTACGAAACATTGCAGCAGTTTGTGGAAAATGATATTGTTTCTCAAGTTCTATATCAGGAGAAACATCACGCACCATTATGCCAGGCCTGATTACGTATGGATGTAGCATAACTACAAAGGGAGGTAACCGCAGCCTCAACGGTTCACGTACCGCTGAAATAAACCGAATCATCACATGCTATATATTTCCATTTAATCTAGATCGTTCGGTGAAATCATATCCTCTATTAATTTTGTGATAAAACACTATTTCTGTTCTGTACTCATATTGAAATACAGAAACCAGTTCAATTAGTATCTCGGAAAGGACCATTTGAATATCGTGTTGTATTGTGTGTCTGGCATGAAGGCCTGTTTGAGATGATGCCGAACTTGCGATCACCTGAATGACAAACTATAGAAACTGCGCACACTATAACAAATTTGCATGACTGTAGTATTACTTGAATGAACGGTTATGTTGATTCATATAAATGTTTGTCTTGAAATACACTGCGAGGCACCAATGGGCACATGAAGCTGGCTAACTAGAACACGAAGAGGACAAGTTATGGATGTCAGCATTAGGGGTGGTGAGTGAGCCGCCTTTAGCATTATTTCAGCAATACCATGGCAGGGGAAATGTGCTTCACATTGTACCTATGTGGGATCGAACCTCAGTCTTCAGCGGATGCTTATCCACTAGGCCACCCCGCCGCGCCTTGAGAGGGAGTTGGTTGAACTAAAAATAGGTGTTGCAGATGACGAAAACGTTATGATCGTTCTTCAGTTGGATAAACCAGAGCAACATCGTGACGGGTGATTGAGTAAAATAGTGCAAGATTGTTATGCTTTTAAAGGTACATAGATACAGTGACTGAAACTCGTTGTCATCACCATGAAGTATTTTATGTGTGTACATGTATTTTCAAGTAGGTGACATTTGGTGCGGAACTGGGGTTGACGTGTTCAGTTTCCTGTGCTATAGGAAAACTTTGTGATTTTGTTGTAGTTTAAAGGCCACACTGTACCCATGAGTATACGGAATGACAGTTGACAACATGGATGGTTGAAAAAAAATGTAACGTTACTATGGAAGTCTATGGGAAAATATTTGGTTTCGTGTAACCATGTATTTAACACCGTCACGATGAGAACATCCGGGATCTCGACAACAACTCCCCGGTGTTTAACTGATGAGACGTTATGGCGATACCCTTTTATGAAACATTGCAGCAATTTCCAGCACATCGTAACCAAGTGGATACTCGAACCCAGGTCTTCGGCGTGACAGAGTGACCTCTTAGACCATTAGGCCACCCCACCGCCTCTCTTAATATGGACACAAATTTAGTAGATGTCATAATTTATAAAAATCGACCGTGGTTCTTAACGGGCAACAAATTTGATGTCTCAATCCTACATAGCTCTTTAATTAAAGAATCTAATATGGCAGCTTGCCTTGAAACACTCATAGAAAACAAAGCCATGATTCATAATTATGCGTTCAAACGGAAAATCACAGTATGGAGGAAAATTAATGTTCCTGTTGTATTAACCTCTTGGATTCTGTTAAATAATGAATGCCCGTCATGTATATTAAATGTCAGAGGTATATATTTTCGTTTTAGAACCACTGGTTACTATGACAACCTCACATTGTTCATACATAAACACGCTATACAATTGCCTAACTGAAAGATTCATTTTGAAAGTCAGTTAAAGCGTTGATATTGTTTCAAATATACTTATCACAGCCCAAATGTCACTGAATTTTCAAATCTGTGCACATATGTGATTTAAAGTGCAAACGTTTGAAATATTCAAAGCAGGGCTGCCCCACCTTGTTAATTAGAAGCATTATTCAGACAGGCCGCCATGTTTATGGGTACTATGTTTTGGCAGAGCAAGCATGGAACGTGGAGAGCATTCGCGCTCCAACAAAATCCCACTCAAAGCAGCGAAAAGTGGGTTGTACATTAATGTCAGCTCATCTTTGTTAAACATTGAAGGTTACATTTCACCAAAGCAGAATCCGTAGTTTAAGAGGCACATTTCGGTGCACCCTGAAGAGTGATTGGGTGTATTTCTTGTATTTTCCAAATGTACGTCCATCTAGTAAAGCAAAAAAAAAAAAAAAAAAAAAAAAAATAACAGACCATATTTTTTATTATTAAGTGCCGTCCTTTTTGGTCCCTTTTACTGATTGTGACCAGAGGTATTTTCAAGCTGTTGCCGTGTTGTGCAGAGCTGGGGGTAGGTCTGTATAGCTTCCTGTAGTCAGAAAAGGAACATCATGAGGTGTTTATATTTGATATATTTACGACCAGACGATGCACATGCACATGCACATGCACATGCAATAGCTCTTGATAGCTTAATTACGATTGAAAAATCATAAAGTTACTATACTTCGGTGAGAAAATATCTGGTTTTGTGTAAGCTTGGAGGGTTCAAAATTCATTCGAAAGAGTGAGCGCGTTCTAAACTCATACACGAGTTTTTCTAAATATAAGTGTGGGACTGTCGGGATGGTGTTTTTCAAGATGGCTGACCTGGTTGGTGCATGAAATCGTATCCCAGTTCTGCAGATCGGTGCTCATTGTGACAATCACTGGATTGTCTGACCCAGACTCGATTATTTACATATTCAAAGGCCACATGTGGAGAGCACTGAGTAACTGAAGGGAGGGGGCAATATAACGAGATTTATCTTCCAAAGTGTAGGGAATGCAATGTCTGGACTACATAGACCACCTCTGTGTATAAATACACACATGATACAAAATACCCTCATCACACCCTCTTTAAATCAACCATGTCTCACACACACAGCTAATATCCCCCTCCCTAAAAACTGGATTTCGGCAACACATGCTTGTTGTAAGAGGCGAATAACGGGATCGGGTGGTCAGACGTTTAGACTTGGTTGACACGTGTCATCGTATCCCAATTGCGTAGAACGATGTTTATGCTGTTGATCACTGGATTGTGTGGTCCAGACTCGATTATTTACAGACCGCCGCCATATAGCTGGGATATTGTTGAGTGCGGGATAAAGCAACACGCCAATAAACGTTCTATGAAACCGTAAGCAGGTGGAATATTGTTTTTGTAAGCGAGGCAATATTTATAAGATATAATGCGCGAAACATGCGCTTTAATAGACACATTCGGATGCTACAAACACGTCTTTTGATATATCTGTGTGGGGATCCATGAGAGTAAAACGTTTCATGCGTCCAACAACTGCAAATCATGAATAACTCTCCGCATTAATATTTTTTCAGGCGGAGAGACTCAGATTTCCTGAAATTCGGTTTTCTTCAAAGTGTCCGGATAAGGTTCGATTAAACAGGTTGTCGCAAGGCTGAGTCTGCAGACTACAGGATACATGGCGATGTGATGAACAAAATAAACGGGGTCAGACAGAATACAGATAGATATAACAGTACGGATATACATCTGAGAGAGAACATGGATTATTGAGCGAGGGAGTGATAGTACAGTTTTACCCTGCTGTTAGCAACAATCCAACAATATCACGACGGGCGACACCAGATATGGACTTCGCGTGCTGTACTCATGTGGGGAATCGAACCCGCGCGAGGAGCGGACGCTTTAACTATTAGGCTACCCCTTCGCCTGTCATGGATTTACTGTCAACAACACTGTGTCGCGTTCTGTTTTTTGACGCACGAGTTGGCGATCGAAGTGTACCTGTGAACAGTGACCAAAGACTGATGACTACGTTGTCAAAGGTAGAGCTGTCTCAAGTCAAGATGTCTTCAAGGCAACACCAGGATCAGGTTTCTTGACTGTTCAACACCGGTGATCCAATATTTGATAACGTCAACGCATGGTAACAATATACCCCGTAATAACGCTACGGTACACACGACTTCGCGAGCCACTAAGCGTCTACATTCAAGGATTTTCAAGCCCGGGTGCTTGCGTACAAAGGACTTCGCCGTTCTGTGGCAGACAGAGTGGTGTTAGGTGTCTAGCGAATTAACCCGAAGAAAAGGAAATGTTTTTGTGGTGACACTGAAGAGCACTGATGTGATGCATTGATGACATACGGATGAAGAGGGTAAGATGTAGAGGGCGGAGAGGACTAGACGGAGAGGACGAAGAGGACAAGAAGGAGAGAATGAAACGAAGTAGACGGCGAGGATTAAGAACTGACAGACGAAACCGACGAGGAGGAATACACACAGGTCACGAAGAGAAATAGACGAAGGGGAGAAGAGAGATAGAGGAGATGAAGAGCAGTAGACGAAGCGGAATGAAAAAGGAGAAGACGCAGGGGTGGGGGGAGGAAGGGAAGAAGACACCGTGGATGATGAGAAGCAGAGAGACCACATGAAAAGTAGTAGACAGAGGGGATGAAGAGTAGTAGGCTGAGAGGATGAAGAGTAGTAGACAGAAGGAATAAAGAGTAGTAGAGGGAATGAAGAGTAGTAGACTGAGAGGATGAAGAGAAGTAGACGGAGGGGATGAAGAGTAGTAGGGTGAGAGGATGAAGAGTAGTAGACTGAGGGGATGAAGAGTAGTAGGCTGAGAGGATGAAGAGTAGTAGAGAGAAGGAATGAAGAGTAGTAGAGGGAATGAAGAGTAGTAGACTGAGAGGATGAAGAGAAGTAGACGGAGGGGATGAAGAGTAGTAGGGTGAGAGGATGAAGAGTAGTAGACTGAGGGGATGAAGAGTAGTAGGCTGAGAGGATGAAGAGTAGTAGAGAGAAGGAATGAAGAGTAGTAGAGGGAATGAAGAGTAGTAGACTGAGAGGATGAAGAGAAGTAGACGGAGGGGATGAAGAGTAGTAGGGTGAGAGGATGAAGAGTAGTAGACGGAGGGGATGAAGAGTAGTAGGCTGAGAGGATGAAGAGTAGTAGACTGAGGGGATGAAGAGTAGTAGGCTGAGAGGATGAAGAGTAGTAGACAGAAGGAATGAAGAGTAGTAGAGGGAATGAAGAGTAGTAGACTGAGAGGATGAAGAGAAGTAGACGGAGGGGATGAAGAGTAGTAGGGTGAGAGGATGAAGAGTAGTAGACGGAGGGGATGAAAAGTAGTAGGGTGAGAGGATGAAGAGTAGTAGACTGAGGGGATGAAGAGTAGTAGACTGAGAGGATGAAGAGTAGTAGAGAGAAGGGATGAAGTGTAGTAGACAGAAGGGATGAAGAGTAGTAGACTGAAGGGAAGAAGAGTAGTAGAGGGGAAGAAGAGTAGTAGAGGGGATGAAGAGTAGTAGGCTGGGAGGATGAAGAGTAGTAGACAAAGGGAATGAAGAGTAGTGAGCTGAGAGGATGAAGAGTAGTAGACAGAGGGGATGGAGAGTAGTAGGCTGAGAGGATGAAGAGTAGTAGACAGAGGGGATGAAGAGTAGGAGACGCAGAGGTTAAACAGTAATAGCGCAGAGGTGAAGAAGAGAACTAGACGCTGATGAAGAGTGAACAGAAGACGGAGGGGATGAAGAGTAGGAGACCGGTGGCAATGAAGAAAAGTAGACGGAGACGTAGAAGAGTAGGAGATGGAGGGGAAACTAAACGTAGGCGCCGATGTTGAAGAGAAGTAGAGAGATGGGATAACGAGAAGTAGACACAGGGCCCGGGGTGAAAACAATAGACGACGGGGAAGAAGAGAAACACACTCAGATCAAGAAGAGAATAACAAGTGGAATAACGGGAAGATGAGAGGAACAGTGAGGAGTTTAGTTTTATGCCCAACATTTCCAGAAATATCAAAGCAAATGGTTGGAAGAGTAGTTGACAGAGGGGATGAAGAATTGTAGACAGTGGGAAAGAAGACTTGTAGACAGAGGGGATGAAGAATTGTAGACAATGGGAAAGAAGACTTGTAGACGGAGGGGTTGAAGAATTGTAGACAATGGGAAAGAAGACATGTAGACAGAGGGGATGAAGAATTGTAGACAATGGGAAAGAAGACTTGTAGGCAGAGGGGATGAAGAATTGTAGACATTGGGAAAGAAGACTGGTAGGCAGAGGGGATGAAGAATTGTAGACAATGGGAAAGAAGACTTGTAGGCAGAGGGGATGAAGAGTTGTAGACAATGGGAAAGAAGACTTGTAGACGGAGGGGTTGAAGAATTGTAGACGGTGGGAAAGAGGACTTGTAGACGAAGGGGATGAAGAATTGTAGACGGTGGGAAAGAAGACTTGTAGACGGAGGGGATGAAGAATTGTAGACAGTGGGAAAGAGGACTTGTAGACGGAGGTAATGAAGAATTGTAGCCAGTGGGAAAGAAGACTTGTAGACGGAGGGGATGAAGAATTGTAGACAGTGGGAAAGAAGGCTTGTAGACGAAGGAGATGAAGAATTGTAGAGAGTGGGAAAAAGGACTTGTAGACAGAGGGGATGAAGAATTGTAGACAATGGGAAAGATGACTTGTAGACATAGGGGATGAAGAATTGTAGACAATGGGAAGGAAGACTTGTAGACAGAGGGGATGAAGAATTGTAGACAGTGGGAAAGAAGACTTGTAGACAGAGGGGATGAAGAATTGTAGACAATGGGAAAGAAGGCTTGTAGACGAAGGGGATGAAGAATTGTAGACAGTGGGAAAGAAGACTTGTAGACAGAGTTGATGAAGTATTGTAGACAATGGGAAAGAAGACTTGTAGAAAGAGGGGATGAAGAATTGTAGACAATGGGAAAGAAGACTTGTAGACAGAGGGGATGAAGAATTGTATACAGTGGGAAAGAAGAATTGTAGACGAAGGGGATGAAGAATTGTAGACAGTGGGAAAAAGGACTTGTAGACGGAGTTGATGAAGAATTGTAGACAATGGGAAAGAAGACTTGTAGACAGAGGGGATGAAGAATTGTAGACAATGGGAAAGAAGACTTGTAGAAAGAGGGGATGAAGAATTGTAGACAATGGGAAAGAAGACTTGTAGACAGAGGGGTTGAAGAATTGTAGACAATGGGAAAGAAGACTTGTAGACGAAGGGGATGAAGAATTGTAGACAATGGGAAAGAAGACTTGTAGGCAGAGGGGATGAAGAATTGTAGACATTGGGAAAGAAGACTTGTAGGCAGAGGGGATGAAGAGTTGTAGACAATGGGAAAGAAGACTTGTAGGCAGAGGGGATGAAGAGTTGTAGACAATGGGAAAGAAGACTTGTAGACGGAGGGGTTGAAGAATTGTAGACAATGGGAAAGAAGACTTGTAGACAGAGGGGATGAAGAATTGTAGACAATGGGAAAGAAGACTTGTAGACAGAGGGGATGAAGAATTGTAGACAATGGGAAAGAAGACTTGTAGACGGAGTTGATGAAGGTGAGTGGAAGAAAAGCAATAAGAGACGATGAGAACTAAGAGGAGTAGAAAAAGAGGCATGAAAATCCCTTTTTCCTTTCATTCGCCATTAGCTGTTTATGTTCGTTTCAGGAGTTCTGAATACGTCACTCAAGCGTGACGAGAACCGGGGAACCGACTAAAAAGGTTCCTCGAGGCAGTGTGTATATATATGACTGGTGCTAGAAGTGGGTAATGGGGTTTGTTTTAAGTTTCCAAGCCAACAGTTAAAACGCAACCCATAACCGAATTACAGCTCAAAAAGCATGTTTTAAAACAATGACATACACAATCCGGTTCTCCAGCAAAAACCCTAGTATAACGCATGATTGAGATGGAACAATCTGACAACTACTAATACGTTTCCAACATCGTAATGAAGTCGTGTTTTAAAACTTATTACTTGAGTCTGGCCATCTGAAACCAATGGTTCCGATTATATCTAGGTGTAGTGAACGTTCCAGGAGTGGCGTCAACGTGATCTCGTCGTTGCGAGACTTCCCCTGGGACCACGTGACATTTGTTGGTTTTACACAAGCGTCATGTCCCAAGCGCCATGGTTAAACCTGGAAAGCAAGAAAAACAGAGAGAAATTAATTTCCCATGGGAGAGGCACTATTTTTTACTCTAGCTGAGTTGCATTTTGTGATTTCGACTGAGCTGGAATTAATATTGGTAGTGTGCCGAACTTGGGAAATGTCAATTTAATTAATTTGATAATTCGAACACGGATTGTATCGTCCAATTTCCGTCACAGGTGTCTTCAAGCTCATTTTTATCCCATGCGTCGCTGTGACTTGGTATTGTATGCTTAATTTATTTGTGTTAGAGACGTTTCTTTCGCAATATATGCTTCCGCTTTGGAATATAAAACATAATGAACAAACACAAATAATTATTTGAATGTCTATCTGTTGAGGGCCATCTTCACAACACAGAAAACCCCTCTTGGGCCTCAGAGGACGTTTAGTCCTTACCTCCTGTGAATGTTGTAATTAAAAGAACATTTTTTCTGTTTAAACTGCATCTCATTCAACCAGGTCTTTTACTATCATTTATCTTATTTCTAGTTCATATAGCAAATGTCTAACATTATTATTTGTTTAAGTCTATATGTCGAGCTGGGTGAGTGAGGTGGCGACAGAATGTTGTTTTACGGTTTAAACAACAGTGGTTATGTTGTTTTGTAATGGATGTGCAACTTCTTTATCATTTACACACGACGTTTGGGGGCTAATACTTCATCAAGAGATTTCAAGTAGGAAGGATTCGTGTTTTTTCACATCGTACTACTGGAATACGTTTAGAAAATGATTAAAAATACAAAAATGACTTACAACAAGATTGCAAATATTGATTTAGAATTATTTGAAAAAGTAAATTTCACTAAAATGTGTCCCAGGGACGGTATAAAAGAGATTACACAAAGATCGTTTATGCATTCAGTTACGACGAAAGTCAACAGTATGACAGTGGTCAGAGGACGTAGGCTTATTGGTTGTTACTTTCGCTCCTCGATTCCCCACATGGGCACTGGAATATTGGCTGGAATACTGCAGTGAAAATCCCAACTCACTCACTCACTCACTCTGGTTGCCCACCGGTTAATGTGTTCGATCATCACCCTAAAGTCGAGGATTTAATTACTCACATGGGTACACTAAAACAGAGCTTACTCACTCACTCACTCACTCACTCACTCACTCACCCACCCACCCACCCACTCACTCACTCACTCACTCACTCACCCACACACTCACTCACTCACTCACTCACTCCAGTGGTTGGTTGATAGCGTTGGGTCTGTTGATCGTATTATCCGACATCAAAAAATATTTCCTCATCAGATGACATATTCCATTTTTACATACTTAGCCGTCTGATAAAACTGGAATGTTTCTGACTTGCGTGAAAGAATAAAACAAACACCAAATTCTCCAAAACTCGGTTCCATAAATCTCATATTCGTGATGTGAAACAACGTCATAGGAGAGTAATATATCATAAACGTCCCCTTAACATATCAAAATACACAGAAGAAGTAAGAAGATATAACCAATGAAGTTTTAAATATGCGTTAACAATTTGCAGCTGGTGTTGTCTGAACATGTCTGGGGCGTTCGAAAAACAAATGCCTATAGACATGTATATGAGTTGAGATTTAAAGCTCTTTGAACATGAACACAGTCTACATGAGGGTGTGTTAATACGTGAATAACATTTTACACCGCAAGAGGTCGTGTCATACCATATGACGACCGTGTCATACCATATGACGACCGTGGCATACCATAAGACGTTGAAAATATGGTACTTGTCTCTGACTGGCGTTCAGCATTAATGGGTAAAACAAGGACTGGTCGGCTCGGAGTCAGCATATAAAGTGTCTGAGAGGGGTCACATGGTATCTCAGTGAGCTAGCGCTATAAAACCAGCTGAAGTCTGGGCTAGTACAAGCAGCCACACATACACACACACATTCAAGACGTCATATCAGCGAAATATTCTCAAGTACGAGGTTAAACCCCATTTTCTCTTCTCCTATTTGTAAAGTGATATATGCAAGTGATACCGTTTTGGCACAGCTCCAAGTCACCTATATCGATGTTTTGGCGACACTCAATCGTGGCAAGAATATCTCATCTTTTCCAGGCAAAAATAAATGACAAAAGTAAACACAACCTTTTCATTTTCTGTAGATATCGATATCGCGTGGTTTTCTGACTTTTGGCTTTGAAGCTCTTAACAATGACGCATAGCTGATGTTTCTGAAGAAATAGTATATAGTTATATTTTTTGCCGCAGGTACATGGGTTCAATATTCTCAAAATCACATGTGCGTTTCTTTTTTTAAGAGTATATATAGAGTATAGTTCCGCCATTTGTAATTCTTTTGAAATCACGAATAGGCTTCGCAACATGTACACCCACCACCGAACCCATTGAAAGGTGTGACGAGAGAGCACACTTCCCACTTGACTACCTCACAAACAACCGCTTTGAACATAGACCAAGATGGCAACGTCAAGTGTGATATTTAAATTTGTTTACATCCAAGATTATTTTCGGGCTGTTTCGAGAAGTATTGTCTGAGGGTGCACAAAAACCCTAGTTATATTTACAGATAAGGATCTGTTTCGACACCCACTACATGCATGTTCAATAAAACAATGTCACATAAACCATAAAAGGGATCAAAGCTAGAGCATTGACTATTGAAGGAAAGTAGATTTGAGACATGTTCAGAAGAACACATCTCCTTGTTCTCGCCTGTGATCTGGTCCACAGTGCCGAGCTGTCGAGATCACCATCACGCAACCATTCCACTGCTCGCCTGTCAGTTTGTTTGATCACGCCGAGCTTCGGGAGCCTGACAAAGACGAATCCAACGGACCAGTTCTACCGTTGTTTCCAATCGAATGCACCTTTGATCCGTTTCCGGTTGCCTGGTCCCTTAGGATCACGTGACACTATCACAGACGACGTTTCCGGTCACGTGGGATTTGCGTTTATAAAGCTTAGGCGTTTCAGTACAATGCCCACAAGATGTTGCTTTAATCCTTGTGTTTTGTATTACTTTAAGAGTTGTTACGTCCTTGTCAATCTTAAATAAACACAACTGCAACAAACGGGAATTCTCTTAGTTAGCGACCTGCCCAAAAGGGGTCCTCATGAGATCTGGGACTCAGGATAATCAATCCTGGTTGAACAAAACTGGAAACGGAGCATATGTTTAACCAGACATGAACTAGTTGATCGATGAAGGGTTTGTTTTTTTATTTGCTGTCTTCATTGTGTTTCAGGTATTGTGACATGATGGTAAGACTGCAGTAGGGTTTAGGAACGCAGTGGACACACGAGATCCATTTAACAAGGGAGTATAATTAGTATCGTCAACATCAGGGAGAGGACAATGTGTTTTTCATTCATATTTGTACTAACGATAAAACACAAGGGCTTTCTGAAACATCCTGACGTTTACAAATCTCTGACATGGCTACGTTTTCACAGTCAGCAATTATTTCAGGTTCTAACTTTCATCAGCCGCTTGAACTTTACTCCTTCATAGATTTTACGTTTTAAGAAAACCTTTAGACAATCACACTGAACAGTATAATCAATAGGTGCATGTGGCCATGTACACACATGTTTCTGTGTGCCATATGTTCATGACCATCTCACATAGTGTTTCCCGTGTTTTGACATAAGAAGGGAGCTACAGAGCCCAAACTTGAAATGATTGCAGCCGTTATGGTTCAATCACTGATGAGTCAAATTCGGTTATGCCGTTCCTTTGCGTACCAAAGAGGCATATACAGACAGCAAGGTAGGTGTGGTGAGTGAGTATGGTTTTATGCCGCTGTCAGTAATTCCAGTAATATCACGGTGGACACCAGACATGGGCTTGACACATTGTATGAACGTGGGGAATAGAACCAGCTTTAACCACTAGGCTACCCCACCGCATTCGATTGTTTTGGTGAGGTTTCCAAGAACACCACAGCCACCGACTGCAAACACAACAGCCACATAGCATCGTGTAACAGGAAACATTTTTTTCTTCGACATAATACAATGTTTTTATAACGTTTAATGACACAGACATATTTCTAAGGATATGAACAAATACTGGATCCAAATCATAACTTTTACACATAAACTGACCACTGACCAATTACATCCTTAACACGAGATAAATACGATATCTCCTCAGTAAATGAGCTGTAGTCCACAGGCAGACATAATGAAAATATATCACACTTCTGTAATCTCGTGGAATAAGCGATGTAATCCAATCAAGGAACTAGCTAGCTTTAACCACTAGGCCAACTGGTGGGACTGAGGGTCGCTGAGGGTCGGTGGGACTGAAGGTTGGTGGGACTGAGGGTTGGTAAGACTGTGGGTTGGTGGGACTGTTGGTTGGTGGGACTGAGGGTCGGTGGGACTGAAGGTTGGTGGGACTGAAGGTTGGTGGGACTGTGGGTTGGTGGGACCGAGGGTTGGTGGGACTGAGGGTTGATGGGGCTGTGGGTTGGTGGGACTGAGGGTTGGTGTGACTAGGAGTCGGTGGAGCGGTTGAGCGGTGGGTTGATGGACCGGGGAGTCGGCGGGGTGTCGGAGCGGTGGAGTGGTGGGACGTTATCAATCTTATAGTTTACGTGACATTATATTACATGTAGTACAAACACCATAACAAATTAACAAATTCCGATCATAAATGCATCCATCACACAAAGTTTGTTAACACGGCAATTTTACCCGCCTACAGCAGAAATGACGGCACCACATCACTTCCACGTTTTGGACTGATCTCAGGGATGTCTGAATATGATAATCCCACCGGTTCCCCTTGCTCATAACATAAGTGTTAGATACAGTGATGCCTATTAATTCTGTACATTGTAAACATATTCAATGGAGCGAAATAGACGTGTTTTGAAGAATAAAAACGAGATCAGGGTTGGGGGATTCGGATGAAAGCTGAGACGAAATAGGGCAGAGACACATTTCATTAAAATTCCTTCCATTAGCAGTGGCCCATATGCATTATTACACCAGGTTCAAAGAGAACTTGCCATTTTTAATCTAACAAATGTGCCGGTCTCGCCGACATGATAGCGCGGACCTGATAGAAGACAACCTGTAAAGCGACACCTATCGTCCAATCATCGCCCTTTACGATATTCAAATGGTATTTCATGGTAGATTTACAGCCACGCTGACTGCTACAGCCCTGCAAAACCCAGTGCCAGTACTACAAGTCAGTGGGAGATCGATGCCTTATAGTTATATAGTCCCAATTATCCGCTCGTGTTTACATTTGGGCCTTAGGAGAATATCAATAAAATGCCGAATGTATCTTTAAAATGCCACAGCACATCAATTTCGGAAATGTGCTTCAGTAATGTCGTCTTTCTTCTTTGACAATGGAAGCTTAAGCTCGGCCACTGGTCACGGCGGCGTTCCTACTGACCACTGGGCAATCAATGTCCTCGCGGCGGCTTCTCGTAAATTGCTTGCTGATGGTAAATCACGAATCAGTTGATAGTGAGTGCGATCACTTTAGTTATGATAAATGGACATCAACAAGATGGCATTGCTCGCCACAAATGTACTGATTCAAGGCTTAAGTGGAGATTTTATTGTTTAGCCAAACCCAGGGAATACGTTAGTTTTGAAAGGCAAATACCCAACACAAACAAAACATTCAAGGTATCGTTTTGAATTATTAACTTCGTATTTTTCATTGTGAATTTAACAGGTGCTGCACCTACTACTACTACAACAACGAGAACGACCACCTTCTACTACTACTACTACTACTACTACTACTACTGCTGCTGCTACTTTTACTTCTACTTCTACTACTACTGCTACTGCTACTGCTACTGCTACTGCTACTGCTACTGCTACTTCTACTGCTACTACTGTTACTGCTACTTCTACTTCTACTTCTACTTCTACTGCTACTGCTACTTCTACTGCGACTTCTACTGCTACTTCTACTGCTACTTCTACTTCTACTGCTACTGCTACTTCTACTGCTACTGCTACTGCTACTTCTACTGCTACTTCTACTGCTACTTCTACTGCTACTTCTACTGCTACTTCTACTTCTACTTCTATTGCTACTTCTACTGCTACTGCTACTTCTACTGCTACTGCTACTTCTACTTCTACTGCTACTTCTACTTCTACTTCTACTTCTACTGCTACTGCTACTTCTACTTCTACTTCTACTTCTACTTCTACTTCTACTGCTACTGCTACTTCTACTTCTACTTCTACTTCTAATGCTACTGCTACTTCTACTTCTACTTCTACTTCTACTTCTACTGCTACTGCTACTTCTACTTCTACTTCTACTTCTACTTCTACTTCTACTTCTACTGCTACTTCTACTTCTACTTCTACTTCTACTGCTACTGCTACTTCTACTTCTACTGCTACTTCTACTTCTACTGCTACTTCTACTTCTACTTCTACTACTACTGCTACTTCTACTGCTACTTCTACTTCTACTGCTACTTCTACTTCTACTGCTACTTCTACTTCTACTGCTACTGCTACTGCTACTGCTACTGCTACTTCTACTTCTACTGCTACTTCTACTGCTACTTCTACTTCTACTGCTACTGCTACTGCTACTGCTACTTCTACGTCTACTGCTACTGCTACTGCTACTTCTACTTCTACTGCTACTTCTACTTCTACTTCTACTGCTACTTCTACTTCTACTGCTACTTCTACTTCTACTTCTACTACTACTTCTACTTCTACTGCTACTTCTACTTCTACTGCTACTTCTACTGCTACTGCTACTGCTACTTCTACTTCTACTGCTACTTCTACTTCTACTTCTACTGCTACTGCTACTGCTACTTCTACTTCTACTGCTACTTCTACTTCTACTTCTATTGCTACTTCTACTGCTACTGCTACTTCTACTGCTACTGCTACTTCTACTTCTACTGCTACTGCTACTTCTACTTCTACTTCTACTGCTACTGCTACTTCTACTTCTACTTCTACTTCTACTTCTACTTCTACTTCTACTTCTACTTCTACTGCTACTTCTACTTCTACTTCTACTTCTACTTCTACTGCTACTGCTACTTGTACTTCTACTGCTACTTCTACTTCTACTTCTTCTACTACTGCTACTTCTACTGCTACTTCTACTTCTACTGCTACTTCTACTGCTACTGCTACTTCTACTTCTACTGCTACTGCTACTGCTACTGCTACTGCTACTTCTACTTCTACTGCTACTTCTACTTCTACTGCTGCTGCTACTACTACTACTACTACTACTACTTCTACTACTACTTTTACTACTACTGCTGCTGCTACTACTACTACTTCTACTACTACTTCTACTACTACTGCTGCTGCTGCTGCTACTACTACTACTACTACTTCTACTACTACTGCTACTGCTACTTCTACTGCTACTGCTACTGCTACTGCTACTTCTACTTCTACTGCTACTTCTACTTCTACTGCTACTTCTACTTCTACTGCTACTGCTACTTCTACTTCTACTACTACTTCTACAACTACTTCTACTACTACTGCTGCTGCTACTACTACTACTTCTACTACTACTTCTACTACTACTGCTGCTGCTGCTGCTGCTACTTCTACTACTACTACTACTTCTACTGCTACTGCTACTGCTACTTCTACTGCTACTGCTACTTCTACTGCTACTTCTACTTCTACTTCTACTGCTACTGCTACTGCTACTGCTACTTCTACTTCTACTGCTACTGCTACTGCTACTGCTACTTCTACTTCTACTGCTACTTCTACTTCTACTTCTACTGCTACTGCTACTTCTACTTCTACTGCTACTTCTACTTCTACTTCTACTACTACTTCTACTTCTACTGCTACTTCTACTTCTACTGCTACTTCTACTGCTACTGCTACTGCTACTTCTACTTCTACTGCTACTTCTACTTCTACTTCTACTGCTACTGCTACTTCTACTTCTACTGCTACTTCTACTTCTACTTCTACTGCTACTTCTACTGCTACTGCTACTTCTACTGCTACTGCTACTTCTACTTCTACTGCTACTGCTACTTCTACTTCTACTGTTACTTCTACTTCTACTTCTACTGCTACTGCTACTTCTACTTCTACTGCTACTTCTACTTCTACTGCTACTTCTACTTCTACTTCTACTTCTACTTCTACTTCTACTTCTAATGCTACTGCTACTTCTACTTCTACTTCTACTTCTACTTCTACTTCTACTGCTACTGCTACTTCTACTTCTACTTCTACTGCTACTTCTACTTCTACTTCTACTGCTACTTCTACTTCTACTTCTACTTCTACTGCTACTGCTACTGCTACTTCTACTTCTACTGCTACTTCTACTTCTACTTCTACTACTACTGCTACTTCTACTGCTACTTCTACTTCTACTGCTACTTCTACTGCTACTGCTACTTCTACTTCTACTGCTACTGCTACTGCCACTGCTACTGCTACTGCTACTTCTACTTCTACTGCTACTTCTACTGCTACTTCTACTTCAACTGCTACTGCTACTGCTACTTCTACTTCTACTGCTAGTGCTACTGCTACTGCTACTTCTACTTCTACTGCTACTTCTACTTGTACTTCTACTGCTACTGCTACTTCTACTTCTACTGCTACTTCTACTTCTACTTCTACTACTACTTCTACTTCTACTGCTACTTCTACTTCTACTGCTACTTCTACTGCTACTGCTACTGCTACTTCTACTTCTACTGCTACTTCTACTTCTACTTCTACTGCTACTGCTACTTCTACTTCTACTGCTACTTCTACTTCTACTTCTACTTCTACTGCTACTTCTACTGCTACTTCTACTTCTACTTCTACTTCTACTGCTACTTCTACTGCTACTTCTACTTCTACTTCTACTGCTACTTCTACTTCTACTGCTACTTCTACTTCTACTTCTACTGCTACTGCTACTTCTACTTCTACTTCTACTTCTACTTCTACTGCTACTGCTACTTCTACTTCTACTTCTACTTCTACTTCTACTTCTACTTCTACTGCTACTGCTACTTCTACTTCTACTTCTACTTCTACTTCTACTTCTACTTCTACTGCTACTGCTACTTCTACTTCTACTTCTACTTCTACTTCTACTTCTACTTCTACTGCTACTGCTACTTCTACTTCTACTGCTACTTCTACTTCTACTTCTACTACTACTGCTACTTCTACTGCTACTTCTACTTCTACTGCTACTTCTACTGCTACTGCTACTGCTACTTCTACTGCTACTGCTACTGCTACTGCTACTTCTACTTCTACTGCTACTTCTACTGCTACTTCTACTTCTACTGCTACTGCTACTGCTACTTCTACTTCTACTTCTACTTCTACTGCTACTGCTACTGCTACTTCTACTTCTACTGCTACTTCTACTTCTACTTCTACTGCTACTGCTACTTCTACTTCTACTGCTACTGCTACTTCTACTTCTACTTCTACTGCTACTTCTACTTCTACTGCTACTTCTACTTCTACTGCTACTTCTACTGCTACTGCTACTTCTACTTCTACTGCTACTTCTACTTCTACTGCTACTTCTACTTCTACTTCTACTGCTACTTCTACTTCTACTTCTACTGCTACTTCTACTTCTACTTCTACTGCTACTGCTACTGCTACTTCTACTGCTACTTCTACTTCTACTTCTACTTCTACTGCTACTTCTACTTCTATTGCTACTGCTACTTCTACTGCTACTGCTACTTCTACTGCGACTTCTACTGCTACTTCTACTGCTACTGCTACTTCTACTTCTACTTCTACTTCTACTTCTACTGCTACTTCTACTTCTACTTCTACTGCTACTTCTACTTCTACTTCTACTGCTACTGCTACTTCTATTGCTACTTCTACTTCTACTTCTACTTCTACTGCTACTTCTACTGCTACTGCTACTTCTACTTCTACTTCTACTGCTACTTCTACTTCTACTGCTACTTCTACTTCTACTACTACTGCTACTGCTACTGCTACTGCTACTGCTACTGCTACTGCTACTGCTACTGCTACTTCTACTGCTACTGCTACTGCTACTGCTACTTCTACTGCTACTGCTACTGCTACTTCTACTGCTACTTCTACTGCTACTGCTACTGCTACTGCTACTACTGTTACTGCTACTTCTACTTCTACTTCTACTGCTACTTCTACTGCTACTACTACTACAGCAGCCATATTGATAACATCGTAAGAACAACGTCCTTCAACGAGAAATGTTGTATTCATAGGACCACATCTTACAGATGCCTGTGAACTGTGGTATAGTTGTTCGATACATTTAACCGATAAATATGCTACTAGAGATAAGTAAGGGTTGAAAATTGTTAAAAGAGAGAAGAAGATGTCGTAAACTGTCTTTATTCTATAATATCTAGAACAAAAATGATCCATTCTACCTTTGTGATCTTATGCCCCAAACTGTTGAATCCAGGATAAATTATGCCCTTAGAAACATCCGCGATCTTTACCTTTCCCAGGCTCCGCACTCAGTCATTAGTCCGTTAATCTTCACAACTTTGGAATAATCTACCATTATATGTGAGAAAATCGGATTCCCCTAAAAGTTTTAAAACGCACATCAGTCCGCGTAAGTCAAAGCACCAGGATATTTCTCATTTGGTAATAGAAAAGTCAATGTAATTCATACCCAGCTGTAGGTTTGGTATTATTGACAACCCAGAATGCAGTTGTAAATTTACCTGTGATAATTCTCATTATTATTTGTATTGTAATATCAGATGGGAAATGTTTCAAAACATTAGCACAATTTGTAGCATTAGAGCACCAATAAACCTAGACGTACTGTTAAATGCCAGTGCAGATCTTACGTACAGTGACAAGAAGTTCAAAGACATGTGTCAAACTCCAAACCGTTCATGATTTGATATAATGTTTATGATCTAAATAATTAGTGTCTTCAATGTATTGCTTTAATTTTAATGTATTATTTTCCTTTTGTATATACCTTTTTACCCTTGTACCTATAGTTTGTTTCACCTTTGCATGTAAGCACTGTAAGTAGGAGAGGGTTTCACTAAGTTGGAATAATTTGTACCCAATCCTTTCGCTTGAATAAATATGTTTAAATCAAAATCGAATCATACTACTACTGCTCCTGTTACGACTAATACAAGTTCTACAGCGTTTACACCAGGAACTACGCATGCATGCTAACGCTACCTAGTGAAAGAATTATTGAAATTATAAAGAACAGAGCTGGGGATTGATTTGTTTCTGTTTTCACTCCCCTTTGAATCGTCTTTCGGTCGTGCCGTGGTGCACCATCCTGGTGCTGCAAGAAGTCCCCGTGGGACGCTTAATCCATCAACGTAAAAATTTTTTTTCAAAAATATATTTATAATATTGATGATTAAACAAGTGACGTAAAATATGCAAATTACCAAAAAAAGCAATGCTAATTATAACGTCGCTTTTAAAAGACTAAACATGAAATAAACATAATAAGAAAAAATATTATATTATCTTTCCTCACACATAAATGTCGCTGTCTTATTGGCTGAGCGCTCTTGTATTATTTTCAATGTACCCCGTGTACAAGCGAGGTGCATTCCAATACACCCCGCTGCCAATAGCAACTCATTCGGTAATTCGTGGTAGTTACTTTTTGCATATCGAACAACATTAAATGACGCGGAAATCACGGAAATTATTGATGTTTTCCGAATGGAAATCAATGGAAGGGAGATAATTTTCTTGTGTTGTCCGCAAACTCTAGTGATGGCTACGAAAACATTTGACTCTCTTTTCATTAAGTAAATTTTGACAAAACGTTCAAATGTAGTCCCTGTGAATACTGACACGGGAAATTACACCGCGGCGTCTTCGCTAAGACAATACGTAGGGGAAAAAACCAGTAAGATGTAAGATTCGAATCGTTTGATTCACACAGGTTGGCTGAAGTGTACGATCCGATACCCATGCTTCAAACAGTTCAAAATTAACATTTAGGCGTTCGGTAAGATAAATACGTTGTTCACTGGTCCATTCCTGACCTGTGAACAGCTTGTAATATTTCACGAGAGTGATGGCTGCCTCATCAGTCGTGGGGAGAGTGAGTGAGTTTACTTTCAGCAATATTCCTACAATATCACGGCGCAGCGCCTCCCTTTGCACCCATGTGGGGAATCGAACCGGGATCCTCCTCGTGACACCACACCGCCCCTCCATGGGAGAGGATTATCTGCTGACAATACACTATATAGACTGACGTGGGAAGGAGGGACGGGAAGTGGAGATAGGGGAGGGACGGCAGGAAGAGTGGAACGACGAATGGAAGTGTTTCACTTCTGTGTGTCCTTCCTCATGACACCTGGACACTTTCTGTCTCATATCGACTAATAATCAAACTTCAAGCCTTACTTTACATACCAGTACTACTTGGTAGATTGGATATTAACTGTACCTGATATGCAAACACGGAAGACAATACCACGTGGTTTGTTGCTTGGGGATTTTCCGTTGCATTTGAGGTGTGAGGTTTGGCCTTTTCCTGGTGTTATCTGGGCTTACTCCATCCCTCCTTACTTCCTTCCCCATTACTGATATCATGGGGGGTCAGAGACGACTTTATCATCACTTACTACTGTTGAAATGTTTTACATACTAACGTTTGTATAGCGCCGATATCCAGTACAGCTGCTCAAAATGCACACTAGAGGGTATGCCAACTCTGAAATAGTCTGCACGCTAGTTGACTCCAAGGTTTTTACACCCAGTCACAGGTGGGTTCGATCACTACAACAATAACGACAACAACGGCAGCAGCGGCAGCAGCAACAACAACAACAACAGCAAAACAACTCCTGTGGTTGCAGCTTTTCCTTTACTGCAAAGGTGGCAGGGGTGGGTGTTGGGGTGTTGGGGTGTTGGGGCTTTGGGGTGTTCTGGCTGGTTGAGTAGGTTCGAGCAGGCAAATGTATTCCAGTTCCCATGATCACTTTTGATGATGTCAGTTGCTGGGCTGGTCATCTGAGGACACGACGTCGTGTACCACGAACAGAGCTCAGCGCGGCATTAAACAACCGAGTAGCTTTGCTACCAACTAAAAGAACCAACCAACCAGCTGACCAACCAAGCGAGCAGCCAACCAAAAAACAAACTTGTACTTTGTCCTTGATAGAAATTGATGCAGATGAAAATCCAACGTTATTCACAGATACGCAGGCAGCAGAGAAACCTATTCAGTACTTTCAGTCTATATCTAGTGTTGATGGAGAAAAAACATTCCTTGGCAAACACACTGAGTCTGTTTTGGATCTGTAACAATTGAGTGTCCCATATAATCAAATGTTTACATCTTAAAAAAACCCGAACAGTCATAAACTTCTTTATAAATGTAGCACATTCAATGAGTGTTCCATCATACATGTCATGTAATCATTCGTTAAACCGTAGTATATATCCAAGTATGTGGGAAGCAGCAAATGTATACGTAATGCCCTTATTTAAAGAGGGTGACCAGTTAATGTTTTCTAATTATTGACCTATATCTGTGATCAGTTGTGTGGGCAGGTATTGGATAGAGTGACGTTTACACATCTGTGCAACTATTTTAATTCACACCAATTATTGTATAAGTACCAGTCAGGGTTTCAGTCTGGTCATTCAACTGTCCATCAATTAATTGAAATACATGACCCAAAACACTATTGTATGGTTTTCTGTGATGTCTGTAAAGCGTTGACCGTCTGTGTCATAAGGATTTATTGTTGAAACTAGAATAATACAGAATTCATGGGCCATTATTAAATTGGCCTACTGATTATATCGTTCACAAAGCGTCTTTGTAAATGGAACCCGATCCAAACCGAGATATTTACAAGCTGGTGTCCGTCAAGAGTCAGTCCTCGATCCTTTCTTATTCCTTCTTTTTGGTCAAAGATATTGCTGATGATTTAGATTGCTTGACAGGATGATTAGCTGATGGTTATTCTCTAGTCTGATCTTATCTTGAACGTCTGTTCATTGAACGAGAATTGGATTCAAACTTGGAAAGGCTGCAGGCCTGGGCAAGGCTGTGGCCTATAACATAAAAGCCTATAAAACTGAGGCAATTATTTATGTCTTATAATTACACAAGAATGTTGATGCACTTGATCTATACTACAACGGGGTCCGTGTCAAAACAGCTAATAATCATAAACATTTGGGATTAAAATTTCAAAGGATTGTACGTGGTCTGAACACATTGATGATATTGTAAAAACAACTTCAAAATGATATCTTCTCTACGTAAGCTGAATTTTTGATCACCCCGCTGTGTATTGAATAAAATTTACGTAATGTGCATAAGACGCCATTTCGAATTTCTGAAGTATGGGATGGATATGCTCAGTATCAAGCAATTAAATTAGAATAACTGCAGTTAGAATCAGCAAGAATTGTAACAGGTTTACCCAAATATACTCATCATGAACATCTGTATTATGAAACTGGTTGGGAAGCTTTAGTAGAACGTAGGAGAAAGCGGAAACTTTGTCTGTTTTACGAAATACAGCAAAATATGGCATCATCGTTGTTTAATGTTCTTGTTCCTGGGAAGGTAGCATCTACAGGTAACTATAATCTTCGTAATTCTGATGGTGTCTCTCTTCCTTTCTCATGATTAATTTTTTCGTTTAATTCGTATTTTCCATCCACAGTAAGAATGTGGAATGACCTTCCAGTTGAAGGGAGAGAAAGCATGTTACTGAATTCTTTTACATCTAATGTTGTTGTAACAGCATAAAACTGCTCCTCAGTAATATGGACCGAGAATCACTAATATCATCCATATGATCACCAATGTCATCCATACAATCACCAATGTCATCCATACAATCACCAATGTCATCCATACAATCACCAATGTCATCCATACAATCACCAATGTCATCCATACAATCACCAACATCATCATCCATACAATCACCAATGTCATCCATACAATCACCAACGTCATCATCCATACAATCACCAACAACATCATCCATACAATCACCAACATCATCCATACAATCACCAACATCATCCATACAATCACCAACGTCATCCATACAATCACCAATGTCATCCATACAATCACCAACATCATCCATACAATCACCAATGTCATCCATACAATCACCAACATCATCCATACAATCACCAACATCATCCATACAATCACCAACATCACCCATACAATCACCAACGTCATCCATACAATCACCAATGTCATCCATACAATCACCAACATCATCCATACAATCACCAATGTCATCCATACAATCACCAACGTCATCCATACAATCACCAACATCATCCATACAAAACAACGTTACATGTGTCGTCATTTGAATTATGATGTCTTCCGTGCTGGTATAAGAGATAACCCAAGTTGTACTTGTGGAAATGTTTGTGAAGATTCTTATCATTACCTATTACCTTGGTGACTAACATACGCAGTGTTATGAATGTGAATATAAACTCTTTACGTGGCAATGTAGACCTGGCTGTTCATAAAAATGAAAACATATTTAGAATTGTTCAAATATATATATTTGTCAATCAAAAAGGTCTTCCTAATTATAGCAACTGTTCCATTCTTTCCCATCTCTCTGCTCTTGTCTGTTCATCTTGTATAATGAATGTAAATGATGTGATGGAAATAATACGGAGAGGGTGTTCTAATAAGGTGTAGAACGTGTACCCAGTCCTTTTCTCGTGAATAAAATATGCCTAAAACAAACAAAAAAACAACAAAAAACAAAACAAAAAACAAAAAAAACCAACAAAAAACAAAAACAAAACCCAAACAACGAACAAACTACTAATGCTACAACTGCACTCTCTTCCCTATCCCAAATGAATGCCCTTCGGAGACATAGGAGCACTGAGGATTTGTCTTGACAGTGCAAGAAGGCATTCATAACTGACGACTATTCGGGGCGACAAGAGTCCGTGTCCCAGGTGGGTATTAAACCACGATTAAACTGATGCAGCAGGCTTCCCCAAGAACCAGACATGTCGTATTTACCTCCAGCTCTCTGCCCTACACTCCGGAGAAAGCAACAGTATTATATATCAGACCCACTCTGTCACCGACTGTAAAGAATTGAAGATAAAGTCTGTATTCGCACAAAAATAACCCTCATGCATCAATCTCCAGCCTGCAACACGCCATCTTGGACATGTGATTGGGTTTCCGGTTCCTAGGGGAATACCCGGATGGTAACGAGCAGATTCGGCCTTCTCGGAGGACCGCCAAGGTTGTACGCTCTGTCTCCCGCCATCGGTAATACTTTGACGTCCGGACGTAGGGGGCGCCCGTTGGAGGAAAGGGGTGGTCGAGGAAGGAGGATTCAACGCCAAACGGAAGTCATCACGGGCAAAAATTAGTCCATAGCGGCCACCTTTTCTCAGAAAGATATGTCGCCTCGTGTTTTTACACATATGTTTTCTTCAGTTGTTTTTGCGCCTTTTTTACATAAAGATATAGGGATACAGCATGTATAAACGTCTTTCTTGTTAGATAAGGCTTCGAATATACGATTAGGACTGAATGGCGAGATTTCCGACCCTGTAACGTGTGTAGATATAGTTTGAGACAGGACAATGACGACGGTACGGTCAAAGAGAACAACCGGCTCGTATAAACGAGACTTTGGCAACTTATACTTCAAGTCTGAATATGTTCAAGGTCGGATATCGGATTAAATTTAAAATCTTTTGATTTAAAATCAGTTAATGAAAGGTACATGGACACCATAACAACCAATCACAGGAGCTCTCCTGTTTGACAGAGGTTAAAGCCTGTTTGACAGAGGTTAAACCCTGTTTGGCTTTATCACCGTGTGTTTCTTACTGAACGCCACATAAAATTCAGACGATGATGTGCAATTTATGGAGTGTGATCAGATAACCCGTTGAGTGACATCGTGAGCAACAAACACCTGGTAAAAGAGTACACGCATCAACCGGCGACCGAGTCTGACCAGCTCCATCGTTTGTTGGTTGTTGCATTGGTTGTGGAAGACCGATTCTAACAAGATTAACCAGGTGACTTTTTGAGTTAGCTGCAGAAAATACGGATGTCATTTTCTAAATGTAGATCCGTGATTTTTTTGTGATATATTGACGTGCCTGTTTTCACTGGGCTGCCAAAGATGTTTTTTTCTTTAAGAATTCAGCTTTTGAATGAATTTCTGAGACGTCGTAAATCCCAGAATCTTAAGAATTTTAGCTGATGAGAACAAGACACTGTACATCTCAGCTGATTTTCTATACAGGCAGTGTTTCGATTGCAAAATGTTTTATTATACACATGGCATGAAATACACGAGCGCTTAGTCTATATTAGAGACGTCTACGTTTTGAAAACCATCGGTTGATTTATTTTGGGGGAAATCTTAGATTGATTTAATTTAAATAGTGTCATAGGCTGATTTAAAATTTTAATAAATTAGAGAAACATTTTCCCCATCATTCTCAAATGAAGATGAACATCTTCGATATCTTGCCTGTAGCGATCGATTCATGTGTTTTCGTCGGATAAAATTCAAATTTTGAGCATGGTAGGGGTCCTTTGACTATAAATTCGTGTCCCATCACTCTACTGAACCACTTTATTTTTTACACACAATTACTACCCTAAATTACTTTTACGTTACAGGAATGAGATACGCATGGCTATATAGACTATCAATGTTAACAAGAGCTTATCAATCATCAATAATAATTATGATATAAACCAAATACTGTCGATATTAAAAATACAACAGATATTCTTGTTCAGTAATCTTCGATCGCTGTCGTAAATAATGCAAAATTCTTCCCCCATATTGTTGATAAATGGACGACTGTTTGCCATAACGGTATAACAGCTGCCACAGCAGACGTGTATGAACATCGACAATATCGTCTTTGGGCGTACGTTACGATAACTATTAGAAAAGGCGCGACTACGAGATCGCAAACGGTGAAAGCCTGACATAAAGTATTTTATTGGCACTAACGTGATGTACAAACTTAAAAAAAAAACCTGAACATGGAGAAAGAAAACTTTTTGAAAATCAATCTGCCGTCCGTTCGCTTTCAAAACAAACCCCGGTCAGGCAACAGTTCGACGGAATACTTCAACACACCAAATAATAAATGATTAACGAAAATTCGAAAAAAAGATAAATTGATTTCACAAGACTGAACAGAGCGTTCGGAACACGATTACCCGGTCAGAGGGGCATGCAGATAATCAGTTTCCTGGAGAGTAGGTTTGCTAAAGCGGCGCAACCGCACGGCATTATGGTATCAAAAGGAACTCAGATAGCCGTGGGTGTTGGACGAGTTATAATCCGTCGTTCGTATTTAACGGATGGAGATTTCTTAATTTTCGTCGCTCTACTAATTAACCTGCGTTTTTGCTTGGAGAGTTTCCAGAGGCGTACGGGCCGACAATGGAAGTGTCGATGCCATAAGCGGCATTTTATAGTTGAGAGGGCCGCTTACGTCGCCAAAAGAGGATAATTTGAAAGCTGAACTGTTGAACGAGCAAGATGGCGGAAGCATTGACATCTGATTGGAACTCTTCAAACAGGGAAACCCCAAATGAATGGCATGAAGTGATTGCACGAGAATCTCGTTTTTGTTGGGTGATTTGGGGTAAAATTGTGCGTTCGTAACTTGAAAAAAACCCTGTCTGTCTCACAGCTGTCGTGGGAGATTTTTATGTTTGATTTTAAGTTTTATAAATTCAGGTGTTATTTTGAAAAAAAAAATGTAAGTGGAATGTAGTGATGATTTTTTAGTTCACATCGACAAGCAAGAAATTAACCTGACACTTTGCTTGTGTACAAGTATGTTGGCAGATACTGTGAATAAACACGGCGTTAAAATTCAGTTTCGTCAAAAAATACTGACGCTTTCTTATGTGTTTACAGGCAGACATGGCTGGAATAGATCTTGTCGGGTGGAAAAAAGTAACTAAATACCAAATTTGATATAAATAAACGTATTCTGATATTTAAAAATACCTCGCATTTTCAACATGCGCTGAAAACGCTTCCTCGGCGAAGTTGCGGCTCCAATTTGCATGTGCAGATTAATGCATGGCGCACAATTCGGATGTTTGCGTGTTTGAGGCTGATACTCTGACATATGTTTCTGGAATGAGGACATCAAACAGCAATTGTTTATTTAACCCCCTGCTGAAAATTATGTTGAAAAAGGGAAAGAGGGGAAAAAGGGGGAAAAGATGTTGCCAGACATTTCAGTGTTACTCGTAACACAACACCGTCTCTGTGACACGTGGAGATCCGGGTTCGAATAGGTCTTTAGCAACCCATGCTTGCAGAGAAGCGGCTAATGTAATCGGGTAGTCAGACTCACTGACTTGGTTGACACATATCATCGGTTCCCAGTTGCGTAAATTGATTCTCATGCTGTTGGTTACTAGATTTCTTGTCAAGACTCGATTATTTAAAGACCGCCGCCAAATAGCTGGAATATTGCCAACCAACCATCTCTAGATTTGTTTCCCACAGCAGATCAGTACTCGGGTTGGTTGTCGCCTCACCATACTACAGACTGTACGAGAGACTCACTCAGCTCAGCCAATTCCCCGGCCTGTTTGTGGCCTGTTAATGAATAACACACAAAAGGTCCCCATCCTCCCAAACAAAATACCTCACCGAACACGTCTATCAATCCTGACATCTATTACTTATTGAAAAAAAAACCGTTTGTATATTTCACCCTCCGTCACAGTATAGGTAGAGGTGGGATAGTCGATTTCGACAAACAATCCACTGCGGAGCTGAAATAGACTAACTGTTGATTTGGTGATATAATGTATTTAGTGTTTGCATGCTGTAGAGAAATAGGAACATGCCATGTTTGCTCACCTACTGATGTATCATTCGTGGAGTTAACCGTGGATGAATATAAATGTGTACGGCACTTATTGTGTTGGTGTTACTGCAGCATCTACACTGTCGCTACCGCCGCCACAACAACAGCAACAACAGCAACAACAACTACAACTACAACAACAGCAACAACACTAAAACCAAACACAACGACACCTCTTCTTTAGCTTTACTTTATAATTATAAAGTGTCATATTATAAAGCGTTAGCTTGGCACTCGATACGCAGAGGAACCCGGGTTCGATGCTCCACTTAGGTACTGTGTGTGAAGCACATTTCTGGTGTCCCCCGCCGTGATGTTGCTGGAATATTGCTAAAAGCGTCGTAAAACTAAACTCACTCACTCATTACTACTACTACTACTACTACTACTACTACTACTGCTGCTGCTGCTGCTGCTGCTACTACTACTACCACCACCGCCGCCGTCGCCGCCGCCACTGCTACTGCTACTACTACTGCTACTAATACTGCTGCTGCTACTACTACTACTTCTACTACTGCTGCTGCTACTACTACTACTACTACTACTACTACTACTACTGCTGCTGCTGCTGCTACTACTACTACCACTACTACTACTACTACTACTACTACTACTACTGCTGCTGCTGCTGCTGCTGCTGCTACTACTACTGCTACTACTACTGCTGCTGCTACTACTACTACTTCTACTACTGCTGCTGCTGCTACTACTACTACTACTACTACTACTGCTGCTGCTGCTGCTGCTGCTACTACTACCACTACTACTGCTACTACTACTACTACTACTACTGCTGCTGCTGCTGCTGCTGCTACTACTACTGCTACTAATACTGCTGCTGCTACTACTACTACTTCTATTACTGCTGCTGCTACTACTACTACTACTACTACTACTGCTGCTGCTGCTGCTACTACTACCACTACTACTACTACTACTACTACTACTGCTGCTGCTGCTGCTGCTACTACTACTGCTACTACTACTGCTGCTGCTACTACTACTACTTCTACTACTGCTGCTGCTGCTACTACTACTACTACTACTACTGCTGCTGCTACTACTACTGCTACTACTACTACTACTACTACTGCTGCTGCTGCTGCTACTACTACTACTACTACTACTACTACTACTACTTCTACTACTGCTGCTGCTACTACTACTGCTACTACTACTACTACTACTTCTATTTATGCCTTGCCTATGAAGGTACCTTCGAAGACATCACCTTCGATGTCAGCAACACTATCTCCGGCGATCTCCACAGTAACGTCAGTTGTGATTCGTTGCCGACACGCAGAGAGTGAGAACTGTCCTGATTCCTGGTCAGCCGGTTTGAGAGATAATTCCCCTGTGCACCTACAGGCCTTGCTGCCAAGTGAGCCCAGTTATTCTACACGGAGACGGGAAATGTTACAGGTTGCGTCAGCACGTAACCCGGGGCGGCAAGGCGCGACGACAGCAGTAACGTCGTGGACAACTTAATATTTAATCCTTACGTTGTGAGTCGTCGAACATGACCCGCGGAAACCAGACCTGTATGCTCCTGTGGCGACCGGTACACTTGCACTCGTCTGATATTTGTTACACGTCATATGACGTTTTGTACCGACTGGCAATGTCCACAAATGTCCAGTTTATCTAAAGTCAAACGCACGACGTGCGTGTAAGAGAGCAATATTTCTTATCATGTTTAACATAGTATCGGGGGAGTGAGTGAAGAGTTTAGTCACGATTTTAGTCATGTTCATCAATATCTCTTGGGGAGAAGGGAGGGTGGGTGGGGGGTGTTGGGGGTGTTGGGGGTAAGATTTCCAGTAATGGGCTTCAAGCATGAAGGTACCTCTGAGGGTATTTGAACCATTAGGCTACCCCGCCACCCCTAACTCTGTTCGGAATAAACTACAGTGTATCTTGCTTTCCTCTTTGATGGAACCAGCAAGCGGGAGTTAGTTTGATAGGGGTTCATCTGTTTCTGTTAGGGAGTGAAAGTATACTTAACCCCAAAAGAAACGCCCCCCTTCCTTAATGACAGATGTACCTATCGTAGCTATCGTTGTGATGCGTGGAAGTCCACCAATTGGTTCGTCTAAGGGGACCCTTGTCTGTAGCGCTGAAGAGGTATTATATAGCCCTGATACTGTGGCATCCGAGAGCGTTGCAACAGCATTGTCGACCTCGTCTGCATCCAGTGGCACTTTCTCTCTCTTCGGCATTTAATAGAGGCGTAGTCCTCGTATTTTTGTATGATATCATGCATTCAAGTCTCTCTGTATAGCCAACAGATTCATTCTACATTTGAAATAAATGTTCCTAAAACATCGTTTCTCAATATCAAAAACACGTTTTACTTGTTTTGACTTCTGCTGACCAGTTTTCAGTTATGCAAACCAGAAGAAAATATTTTGAGAGACTGAAATCATAGGAATGATTCTTTAGCAAGTTTACACACACTCTACAGCAGTTGTTTCTTGTTTTAATAGCTGACAAAATTGAGACTTTAAATGGTTTGTCTCTGTCTGAAAGCAGACTGATATTTCAACCTGTCATTTCGACATCTAAGACACTGTTATTGGTTTATTCTGCATGGTCGAAAATAGGACAATTTTGCGCTGCTGAAAAAAGATGGATTTCACCTAAACATGAATGCAACTGAGAAATTTGTTTCGTGATTTTCTTGTAAAGTAATGCCTTCTAGCATGCCTTTGATACTTTTGCAGTAATTCATAAATGTGGGTGGTAACGTTTCTTTTGATGTTTAGTATAGTTTAAATGATTATTCAGATGATGAAGAAGTTTATAAGGACATGTGTTCAACGAAGTAACGCCGACGTGTCCGTTTTTCTAATTTGAAACAAAGGGTAAAACCTTCTTTGTTGCTCAAAGGTGGCTTCCGCTGGATAATGTCACTTCAACTTGAAGACTAAATGTGGAAAAAAAACCCAACCCCAAAACTTAAAACACCCCAAAACAAAACAACCCCCCCCCAAACAAAACAAAACAAAACAAAACAAAACAAAACAAAACAAAACAAAACAAAACAAAACAGACCAAACAGACCAAACCAAACCAAACCAAACCAAAACAAAAAAACACCCACCCCCCAAAAACAAAGCAAAACAAAACAAAACAAAACAAAGCAAAACAAATGAAAACAAAACAAAACAAAACAAAACAAAACAAAACAAAACAAAACAAAACAAAACAAAAAATGACTCCCAGGCAGAATGGTCTCCGTGACCAAGACCTGCTCTGGAAAAAATGAAAGACAAGACATACAAGACATGTTCAGATATCAACAGCAACCTCCGGTTAAAGTGACAACTAATTTTAGCTGGGGTGGTGAGGTAGTCGTGTGGTTAAAACGTTTGCCCGTAACGTAGAAGGACCGGGTTCGATTCACCACATGGGTAAAGTTTGTAAAGCCCATTTCTGGTGTCCCTCGCCGTGATATGTTGAAACATAGCTAAATGAGGCGTAAAACTCACCCACTACATCAAAGTGGTAAAAATTCAGTGTCTGAATCGTTTAGCCATGCATTTTACAAAAGACATGTAACGAAATAAGAGTAGTCTAATGCACAAAGCGAAGTTGAATACTGAGACGGCCCGCAAAGAGGAAAGGTAGGGGTTCGATTCCAGGTAGAGCAAAAGGGTGTGTTCTATTTTTGTCTACACTTGAAATGGCTATAAGTGGATTAAGATTAACAGTCCAGTGTTCAAGAAAGTGGAGTATACTACCCACTCTCCACCAAGCTCACAGACCGACCTCACTGAACGTAGTTCATAGCAGATGACTATTGAAGATGGTACTTGTTGTTTCCGTGTCTAGCGCTTTATTAAGCGGACAAACAGTTAATACTCTTTTCACAGTCAGTATAATGTGTTTGAGTGGGAATCAATGTTTATCTACGGGGAGATATCATGACACTGAAAAACATACATTGCCATCTTGACAACATTTGTATTGTCGTTGTTGGAATGACAATTAACATACAACGTGAGTATTTAAAGATAATGCATAACCATTTTAGTGTGCATTTCTGAGACAAATCACTGAGAAAATTGGCGTGTCAGTTTTCATGGTTTTCCTGTAAATCATCACAAAATTCAAATCATGGTCATGAACGTCTATTCCATCCTGTTCCAAAGTTAAACGTACGAACTGCACGCGGTGGACATGTAGAATATTTTCATCCGCTCTTTGATCAGGTTCCTGATTACGAATGACAATCCATACATTGTCAAACTGACAACCCTCTGGCAACATTTCAAGCTGGAGTTAACCCCGTTTGAAAAGCCTTTTATCTAGAGTTACGCTCCTTGTAAATTAATTTACAACTTGTTCGTTTTCTGAACATTTCAGTAGACGTAGTAAACAAACTCAGCCACTTAATCGATTTTTTGTTATTGAAATAGAAATAACTAAGTTATAATTTAAATACGATATATTACGCCCGTCATGGTTTAAAAATTAACTTTTGGTGGATTGATTCAATACTATAGAATGAAATTATAAACTGTTTGAAATATATCAGTTACGCCATTTTAAAGTCAGTTCAACAAGAGTGTCTTAAATATTGTTAGATTCTTATCAAATAGATGATGTTAAAGGTCACATGGAACCAAAAATTGGAACATGGAGCTTCATGGGGAATGCGATAAATGAAAGATGATGGTGATAACAAGATCTGGAATGCCGTTAAGGATGACATTACATCTCACAGTGAAGAGAATGATGATTCCGTTACTACCATGTATGGTTTATTTGTACGAGACGTCTCCTGAATCGTGCATCCTGAACGGTTTATACACGCGATAAACTACCGATTTAGAACCTGTGCTGTTTTGGTAAATGTCACAACACTATGGATACAGAGCAACACAAATATCAGCTATATATTATTTAAAGACGATGTCGTGATCAACACTCAACTGTTCATAAACGTTATGACAAGAGGGATATAAATACTACCCATCAAAGTTAGTCACATGTGTAGATGTAGCCATTAACAGTTTTCAGGAAACTGTTCTACTCTCAATTACTCCATTCTGTTAAAAGGTCACATACAACCAAAACATCAATCAGAATTAAAACACAGTTATCACGTATTCGTAATGCATTGCTGATTATAAAGAAAAAAATAAACAAAATTCTAAGCGTATAATCGCAAATCAAATGTGCAATATATTGTACTTGGGTTTACCTCCCTCGAAACGAAGCAGCCGCGATACGGAACCCAGTTTATGTTTATGGTTTACAACCCCGTTGGGTGTTAATTGCATGTGGTCAGTGACAGAAGTTGTGCATTGCGTATTATCATTAGCAGACCTACAGACAGGCAGACAGACATAAAAGTGTCAATAAACTAGACATTGAGTTATATCTGTGACGGAGTCTGCTTATCACAATCAGCATGTTTTTTGTGTAACGGATTTGTATGTAACAATTTAGTGAAATCGTTATAGGTTGAACTGGCATTTGTGATGATTTGTTTTGATAAGTGCTCAACGAAAGAATCAGAATCTGCAAAGTTGTGTTTTACGTTGCATGTGACCTTTAAATGTATGATTATTTGGTATACTGGAATCACTCTTTCACTGACAGACGTATGCGGGGCACATCAGGTTCGTATGAGAAATTAAATTTAGGCAATTCTATAGTTGTTCGCTTATGTGGTAAAAGTTCCAATCAAAACGTGATCTAAGAACGTTCTTTGCGTCCTCAGTTTCCAGGTAATGAATTTGTTCGGTCAAACTGAAATAGTTATTGTCTATATTTTTTATGATTCGGACTCAATAAATATTTGCTACTTGGATTTTGCATCTTCACTGTCACGTAAACATGATAAACATGTAACTGAACGAATCATATTTCTGTACGTAGATCCTCATATAGTTACGATTATCGACAGGAGGCTGTCATTATTACAACTGAATATTATTTACTTAACATTTTCCATACTGCCCGTGGTTGTTAAACTGACAATGTAACATATCAAATTTGACAAGAAGTTGATTACTGTTTGAAAATACAATGGTGACTGTTTGACAATACAAAGACACGTGATTGACAATACAAACACCTTGAACGGATTGTCAACAAATTGTCTGTTGTCAAATTGACAATTTTGATATTCACGTAATGCACCGGCCGACTACAACTTTTTAGTTCTCAAACTGGCAACATTTTTTAACAGTGCAGTGGGATGGTTTTATGCCTAATGCGACAACCTTTCCATATTCATACGATATGCCAGAAATATGTTTATGAAGCAGTGTCAAACAATAACACCAACTGTCCGCGAGAAGTGAGCGGATCCTGTTCCGCCAGTTGCACCCGTTACTATGAAACCGAAAGCATTGCTGCCTAGTACCAGCACGTACTGCACCATCCAAACACGCAGACACGTGTTTATACAAGGACTTTTATACCGTTGAAGTGACGTCAAATCCGACAGCCCTCAGCCGTCATCTCAAAACGACCTAAACATTTTCTTCTACTGTCGACGTGAACCAGTGCGATAGGGTGGCCGAGTGGTTCCCGGGGAATACCGGAGTCCTGTGCCAAGCATGGGTACATTCTGCAAAGCCCATTTCTGGTGTTCCCGTGGTCGGAGATATATTGGTGGAATATTCCAAAACACGGCGCAAAACTAGGCTCACTCACTCACTTGACGTACAAGGCTGCTCCGTTTTACAATGAAAGGGAACGTCTGGTTTCCCAATAAACACAGGGCACGAGGAACTGAATGGGCAGTTTCCTTGTGCCGCTGACGATAACATTATGTTTTCCTGCAATAAATACTAAACACAGAGGAAAATGGGTTTCGCTGGTGGAAATGCAAATATCGACGTGAAACAGAAACAACACTATCTCTGTAGGAAAGCGGTGTTACCTTACATATATAAGCTCATATATCTTAAACGTAACAACTGCACTACACGAGCTGCCTCCATGTTTTGCTACTGATAGCCCAGTAAATACGTCCCAGCAAGCGTTCTGTGACGTACGAACTGCTTGATGATAATAACAGTAATGATTTGTGAGAGTAAATGTACTCCTGACTTTTTATTTGGGGTATATATCTTGTATCGACCAGCTGCACAGTTTGCCTCTGAACCAAAACGCACAAACACTGAGTACATTGTTTATGACGTCACAATGTGATATCGCAACGATTCAGCGGCGTTACTTCAGTGAACCGTCGGGGCAGATTAGATATTGATTTGGTAGTGTGCTTTTATGTGTGTTTGCGGGTGTACGTGTGTGCACGTGTGCGTGCGTGCGTGCGTACTTATGTGTGTAGCTATGTTTTCATGTAATCGTATGTGAGAGCACGGGTGTGTGCGTGCGTGAATATGTATGTATAAGCGTGTAAGCGAGTATGTATGCATGCGTGAGCATGCATGTGTGTACATATTTACGTTTGTGCGTGTGTGTGAGTGTGTGTGTGTGAGTGTGTGTGTGTGAGTGTGTGTGTGTGCGTGCGCTTGTTTTGAATATGTATGTGTGTGTAGAGTATACTCGTTTCTGGTAAAAGTATGCATCTACATTTGTGTGAAAATGCAGGTGTGAGAGTGTGTGAGTATATATGTCTGTATGTCAATGCTTGCGTGTGTATGTGTGAGTAGATATGTCTGTATGTGTGTATGTCAATGCTTGCGTGTGTATGTGTGCATAGATATGTCTGTATGTGTGTATGTCAATGCTTGCGTGTGTATGTGTGTGTAGATATGTCTGTATGTGTGTATGGCAGTGCTTGCGTGTGTATGTGTGCATAGACATGTCTGTATGTGTGTATGTCGATGCTTGCGTGTGTATGTGTGCATAGGTATGTCTGTATGTGTGTATGTCAATGCTTGCGTGTGTATGTGTGTGTAGATATGTCTGTATGTGTGTATATTAGTAGTTGCGTGTGTGAACAGATATATGTGCACATCAATGCTTGCGTGTGTGTGTGAGTATGCACGTGTAAACATGTATATATGTATATATAGAGAATTTCACCTAAGCGTGAAAGCGTACTGATATCAACTATATCAACACGAGATGATAAGTAACAATACGAGGTAAGTAGATACGAGGGAGAGATTCTATTTATCACCCCAAATCATTCTTCATTAGTTTTCAGTGAAAAATTAGATTTGAAGTGCGGCGATGTCATAGCATAGTGACGTCATCAACTTAATGACGTCATAACATTGTCAGGGCATTGTACAAAATCTACTGTCAAAACGATGTATCCTCAGAGAAGCGATGTCTGCCATGGAACACAGTCTTGTATGATAAATAGGGGATAGGTAGCAACTTTTCGTGTAATACCATTTTTTTCATAAAACGAGTTCATAATTTGGTATTGATGCTAAATCTTTCACGAGTTTAATATGAACATGGTATGTCAAGGAAGCGAGTTTAGAATTCTGTTTATTACTCGCTAGGATAAATTGATAGAAATTGCGGCGACATTTCCTACAGTGTGAGGACTCTCAGCTTTCCGCGAGTCAAGTAAGGTCTAGTTCCATTGCGACAGTTGCATTAGCATTGTAATGTCATAATTGTGAATCATTATGACGTCATTACGTCATATTACTAGCGGTATTACACTAGTGTAATACTGCCGTAAAAATATTACACTGTAGTATCTTCCACGGCCGAGTAATAAATGCGTATATCAACATGTGTGTGTATATATATTTCCGTTTACTTGTATGTCTACATATTGTTTATAAGCGTGTGAGTGTGCAAGTAGTTATGTGTGTGTAACCGCAAGTATCTTTCTTTGTGTGTCTGTCAACGTAGGTGTGTGTGCTCGTATGCGGGTGAGAACATGGGTGTGAAAATATTTCTTTTGTTTGATCGCCTATTAGAGTAAATACTGTACGTTGAAAAATGAGGAATTCAATACGGACACCAACGAATTGACGCAAATAGGCCTGTTGAAGATATTCTCTTTACCTACCATTCATATAAGTAAGATCTCGATAGATACCAACCTTCATCCCAACTTCCATATATCGTCAAAAATAACCTATATGTCGTCGTACCTCGACTACAGCAGACTGAGAATATTCTCACGAAGAGCATTATCACGCAATGTTTCCTCATTCACAGAGTGCGAGCCGAGGCTGTCTGTGTTGTTGGTGTTCACGTCGAAGTAAGCAATGCTGTGTGTCTGTCGGGGTTGCTACCGTGAGAAATCTATCGCTTACTTGATTGATATTTCAGTTGAATAGAATCTCAGGCCGATAACGTGTGTGTTTACATACGATAATGATTCCTCTGGAACCCTACACACAGTATGCAAAGGTTCGTAGCTCACCTACCATCGACTGAGCTTTAATAATACAACTTGTAAGGAATATAATTAAACTGTATCATATGCCTAGAAATATGACAGATAAATCACTCGCTCCCGAGAAAGGGCTGCCATGGAGACAACTGATTTTTCTGCATCCCTTTGATCATATGGACCCCAAGTGATCTAGCCTCAGTGGTTCACAGGCTTCATGGAGCACATTCGAGTGGATTATTGATATAGTCTGCGTTTCCAGAAAGAAAACGGTAAATATAGGATGAGTGTACAGGAAACATCACGAACACGTCCGATTCCTTCCACTTTCAAGCCATTTAACCAAATGCAGATGTAACATATGATTACAGTTCACCAAGGATAGCCCAGTCGTCTGAAGTGCGACAGTGTATTGTGCAGAGTTACCTCCCATTGGCACGTCAAACCCCTGTGATCGTTAGTTCCGATCCGCTTGTGATCACTGGTGAGATTAGACGCTGTACAGAATTGTTATTTTCATGGCGGAAATAACACTTTAGACAGTACTGCCGAATAATGTCGGACTTCAAGCATAATGCAGTACTGTTGAGTGATGTCGAACCTCAAGCATAATGCAGTACTGTAGTGTAATGTCGAACCTCAAACATAATACAGTACTGTAGTGTAATGTCGGACCTCAAGCATAATACATACTGTAGTGTAATGTCGGACCTCAAGCATAATACAGTACTGTAGTGTAATGTCGGACCTCAAGCATAATACAGTACTGTAGTGTAATGTCGGACCTCAAGCATAATACAGTACTGTAGTGTAATGTCGGACCTCAAGCATAATACAGTACTGTAGTGTAATGTCGGACCTCAAGCATAATACAGCACTGTAGTGTAATGTCGGACCTCAAGCATAATACAGTACTGTAGTGTATGGGGATTGTGTGGTCCAGATCTGTGAGATAGTTGTTGACGTGTTGACTTGCTTAACGCCGCTCTCGCCAATATTTTAGCTATATTTGGTTTTGGTCGATGTTTTGTTGTGCGATTGTTTCTTTTTCGTGTTTGTTGTTTAACGCCATTCACAAACTTGTTCCCGTCCCATGACGGAAGCAGATAAATAACCCACGCCTTTGGTTTCATTCGGGAGTAAAAGCATAAATGTGCCTTGTTCCGATAATGCAATGTCTCTTTTCAGTGATTAATACCATGTGCATCGACCTACGTAGTTTGGATACGATGACGTGTCAGTCAAGTCAGCGGGCCTGACCACCTGTGCGTGTTAGTAGCGTCGTACCACAAACATCGGCTGTGAAGGAAACCAAACCCCGAGGACCGGTGCTTACTGTATCAATCACTGGTTAATGCAGGTGCTTGCGTGTGTTGCTGGTGAACAGTGGTGAACATGTTTTTTCTTGTAGGTCTAATTGTTTGTGCTGACATCACACCAAACACCCCCGACAATACATGAAGTTATGTCTCTAGTCTTTTATGAAACTTAAAAAGATTCGACCTGTTAAAACCGACCGACAGTAACCCATGCTTGTCGTAACAGCGGACTAAGGGGATCGGGTGACTCATGTCATCTTATCCCAGTTATGTAGATCGATGCTCATGCTGTTGATCCCAGGGTTATATGACTCGATTATTTAATCACAGGCGACATGTTGAGCTGCGTAAAACTCATTCACTCACTTAAATAGTTTTGTCGACATCCGTCTTCAATTCCTCAGTCGCTCATTTCCACTGGCATTGAGATTTTCTAGCTTCAAACAGCTATTGTTGTCTTAGCGAATATGGCGTTATTATACGAATAACGAATGGATCCGGGGTTTATTGAATGTAAAGCATAAAACGATTTGGTGTGAACCCTGGGTTAGCCAAGTGCTGGTCACGCCGAGGCCCGGGTTCTATTCCCGACATAGGTACAATGTGTGAGGCCCACTTCTGGTGTCCCCCGCCGTGATATAGCTAGAATTGCTAAACGAAGCGTAAAACTAAACTCACTCACTAACTCGTGTGAATGCTAATGTATAGGTGTAGTGTCTCTTTCTCAGGACCTTTTGAACTATGAGGAAACATATGTATTATGTTTGTAACGCCACTTTATGTCAAGCTTCAGGTCTTGTTGACCAGACCCGTGAAGGTCACGGGGTAGAATAGGCCTTCAGCAACCCATGCTTGCCATAAAAGGCGACTATGCTTGTCGTAAGAGGCGACTAACGGGATCGGGTGGCCAGGCTCGCTGACTTGGTTGACACATGCCATCGGTTCCTATTTACGCAGATCGATGCTGATGCTACTGATCACTAGATTGTCTGGTCCAGACGCGATTATTTAGAGACCGCTGCCATATGGCCTGAATAGTGCTGAGTGCGGCGTAAAACGTAACTCACTCACTCTTGTTGACCAGCTACAGGTATAGCTACATCTTCACTTGTGCTTCCACATCAGTCCTTAATGGTCATAACACCATTCCTTTACTTGAAATGGACCAAGTTTTGACTGTAAAAATATAATTAAAAAAATTGAATGAATGATTGGTATTATTTTTACTTGGTTTGTTCTCACTTACGCTGGCTGATATTTTAAACACACATGTACACCCCACACATTTTAAAGTTTTTGTTCCAACATTCAAATTCGAATTAAATCGGAAGCTTTTTTTTACAAAACATATAGTATTTGATTGTTTTTGGTCATTTGTGAGATGTGTGGACACGAGATGTGTTCCGTTTGGAAATTGATTTTTGATGTTTAAACAGAACACGTTTGATATGAAAATGTACAGGTGGACAAGTCCTGCAATCAAGTCTTAAAACACGAAAGACTCAAAGACTTGCTCATTTCAAAATATCAGAAAAGAACGCTTTGTAGAATGTCATGGAAAATGTCGACGTAAGACAGGCCGATAAACTATTCTAACGATGTGCTATTTGGGGTGTATCGTCGTTGCTGTAGTCTCTTGGGTGAAGCGTACCATGCAGCCGAAGGTCTTGTGTGCTGAATTCTGCACAAAACCCAACTCACTCACTCACTCACTCACACGAGTCAATTTCTCACCCTGGACATGTCGGTTAGCTGTCTAAAATACCGAGTTTTGTCATGTCAAGGGAAATGAAACTAAATCATCCTTATGACGTAGACGTGTAGCATTGTTCTTTTCTTCTAAATCTTAAAAATAGTTCTTGACTCAAGCTAATCAATAGGAAGACCGTTTATCTCCACGGGGTTATCTGAAACCTTAACGCCGGATAAACATGAATAAATCTGTTATATACATCATCTAACAGTGTTATATGTATGCACGTGCACAAGCACTTAAATTCTAAACGGTGTGTGTGACGGTGGGGTGGGTCACTGGTTAAAGAGTTGGCTCGTCACATCGAAGACGCTGGTTCGACTTCCCTCCGTGATATTGCTGAAATATTGCTGAAATATTGCCAGAAGCCCCGTAATACCACACTCACTCATCTGCCTTGAACTGCCACACTGTGAAATCGTAACGCGAAATGGTGACTCTAACACGTGGTGATTTGGCTGGGCCTGATTCGGTTACCTTCAGACCGTCTTGACTAGATCCCCTTGCATTGATAGATCATATTGCTAAACGCGACGTAAGGTCAAACTCACTCACTCATTATTACTACAGCCACCACCACTACTACTATTACATCTGGTGCTGCTGGTGCTGCTGGTGCTGCTGCTGCTGCTACTACTACTACTACTACTACTACTACATCTGGTGCTGCTGGTGCTGCTGCTGCTACTACTACTACTACTACTACATCTGGTGCTGCTGGTGCTGCTGCTGCTACTACTACTAAATTACTACTACTACTACTACTACTTCTTCTATTGGCACTTCTACGGTAATTATTGTGTCGATAATACTGCAGCATCGACACTGTCGATACCGCCGTGACAACAACTACAACAACAACAGCAACAACACTAAAACCAAACCTCGACTGTAACGTCAGTTGTGATTCGTTGCCGACATGAAGAGAGCGGTCAGCCGGTTGGTCCAATTTTGGAGTCCAACGCTGGAATATTGCTAAAAGCAGCGCAAAACTAAACTCACTCACTCCTTACTACTACTACTACTACTACTACTACTACTACTACTACTGCTGCTGCTGCTGCTGCTGCTGCTGCTGCTGCTACTACTACTACTACTACTGCTACTGCTACTGCTACTTCTATTTATGCTTTGCCTATGAAGGGACCTTAGAAGACATCACTACGATGTCAGCAACACTATCTCCCGCGGCCTCGACTGTAACGTCAGTTGTGATTCGTTGCCGACACGAAGAGAGCGGTCAGCCGGTTGGTCCAGTTTTGGAGTCCAACGCTGGAATATTGCCAAAAGCGGCGTAAAACCAAACTCACTCGCTCACAAGAATTTTTCACTCACTCACAAAAATTGCAAGGTACCTTCTGATATTTACAACTGCAGGATTTCTGCAGGCATCGACACACTGTGTCCGACAAAAGTAAATGCGCACGAAAAAATTAAATTTGACCCCCAAAACACAAGCAGTTGTAAAAACGCAAAAGGCGATGTTCTGCAGGCCTTATGAGAGATAAAATTATTTAAATTAAAATTTATAACGGCCGAGAATAGGAAAGATTTGTTCAACTAAATATAAGTTCGGTCCTTGTATCGGGGCAAGCTATAGAGGACATAGAGAACACGGCTGTCTCCAAGAGACGACAATACAACTTATTTTCGCTCATAAATTTATATGAAATATTCCTTGAGATAGAGATGTGTTTACATTTGGACATAGCGACTTTTAACAGGTCTCAAATTATTTTACAGTAAATATCTGTGAAGTTATGAAAGTAGACAAGTACTGGAATAATAATATAAGTATGTTAATTAGATAGTGTATACATATAATTTATTTATTGTTAACGCCGTACACAGCAATAGTCCAGCTATATGGGGGCAGTGTGTAAACAATCAAATGCATTGATCGACAGCATGAGCATTTGGGATACGATGACATGTGTCAAGCGAGTCAGCGAGGTTGACCACCCGATCCCGTTCATTGCCTTTTAAGACAAGCAGGGGTTGCTGAAGATAAATTTTTACTGGGGTCTTCACTGCTTTGAATAGAACTTCATGCCCTTACTCTGTGTGTCATCCAGTTGCCTTCACACAGACCAAGTCTTGATTTCACGGGTTGTGTTTCTAATTAAGTAGTTGGGAATCACACATAACAATATCTTCTCACAATGAAGTCATCAGATGGTGATTTAATGTTGTAATAAAATTTAACAATATCATGGCCCAGATGAAATACTTAAGAAGACGACACAAATGTAAGGTCTCTCCATCAGAAAATAAAATGGTTGGACCATTAAAAATGGATCTAACAGCTTTAGTCGTGTCTGCTTTCTGCAGACGGCTGCTGGTCACATGAAACAGTTGACAGAGAATAATGGTACCAAGGAGACTCGTGTCTGAATTCAGCGCACTCGCTCACCCCACACAGAACCACTTCCTTTTCATCACTATTTCCGCTTGTGTGTCTTTAATGGAGGGTCGATCAGATGAAAGCTGTTTTATACCAGCCCTCTTTAACAGGAGCCCGTTATGTAGAGGATTTGAGGGTCTGGTTGAAGTGAATGGGAAAGATGATGAAACAAAGCCATTAACCTGGAGAGCAGCTGTATTTTAAAGCGAGCCAGGGGCCTTCACTAAATACAATAAAAACATGCGGTAAGTATTGTAGCAGAGAGCCAGTATGAATAGCAAGTATCAATGAAACAATACGCATTGTATTTTTTTTATAGTGAGTCAACTTTGGATTGTCATTGACGTAGACGTGCGGATAGATGGATCCACGTGACTATGCACTTCAGCCTCGTTCGGAATTATATATTGTCATTGGCTGAAAACGTATTGTTTATTTAACCTCTTTCGAAACTGTCAAGCCGGTTGGGTAGCCTTGTGGTTAAATCGTTTGCTCGTTTGCCGAAGACCCCGGTCGATTCTCAACGTTTTCAATGTGTTAAGCCCACTTCTGGTATCTCTGTCGCTGTTGTTGCTGGAATATGTAAGACTAAACGTTGATCCATGTCATGGGTTTGCTTAATCCAGACTTTCATCGGAAAGACGCAAAACTGGAACTTGGATCCAGACTGGCCGTAGGCCTTTAAAACCCACGCTTTCCTATTTCAAATATCTAAATATTCTCCATGCAGATAATGCGTGGGATCACAAAAATATTAATAGGAATTCGTAAAAGTTAAATTAGGACCACTTGAATCTGACATGTCAGGACTTTTAACATTCTGGAAATCAATCTCCAAATCGTTAAGGATTTTCACTGAAAAAAGGATTTAAATCTAAGCTGGTCTGATTTCCTCTTTAATGTTCCACTCATTTGGATGAGCGAGTAGTGTTGCATCGGGCGTGTCTTCAATCTAATTCCCATGAGGTCCTTGCAAGTTACAACCTGTTGTGAATCTCGCATAATCCCCTTTGCTCCGAGACTACAAACCAGAACGTGATGTCCTCATTGACAATACGCATTGGCAGGGTCAATATTTACCCGGAATTACACCAACCAACACTATATTCATTGTAAACAAAATGTTTACGTTTCAAGAGAACCTCGTAATAGTGGACCATAATTAGTCAGACAGACACGTCTGGGAAAGATTTGGCTGTTGAGTATTATTTTAGCGACTGGATTGGATGTCATATTTGATTTCTGTGACTAAATAAAAGACACACGTACAACTATGATTGGCAAAACCGGACAGGGTTCTTTGAAGCTTTCATAACCTGTTCTGTTCATTTCGGCAAATATTTGAAAAGAAAGAATACAATGAGGTAAGTTAATCATAAGAATGGCAGTCAGGGGTATTCGCAGACACTCGAAACAGAAAACATCTGACATAATTAATGTGGTGCTTTCATTATGTGTTGAGACTGTTTCCACCGTCATATGTCTTCTTGGTCAATTAGATGTGTTCGAAATACGCTTTCAGTAACGCAGCAGTGAACGGGTACCCGGTAGGATGAGGTGATTGTTGTTTCACTGGTTGATGGCTGGTATTCTCCCTCGGGAGCTGAGAATGAAAGGGGACTGAACTCTGACCCAACAATGACGTGGGCAATAATGATGCGCTGAGAACAACAAAGACGAATATTACATTTTTGTTGTTCACACTCATTCAGTGTAGAGTAACATGAAATACACAGATTTTTGACGGCATTTGGAATCGACATGCATGAGAAAAACATGATTCGTGGATGTCAATTTCTTTACTGTCAATAACAAAGATGAGGCCATTGATACACTACAAGATTGTAATTGATGTGATCAGTGACTTAGTTCTTTCCCAGCGTAACTTCGGCTACGCCTTTCAGCCAGTTTATTGTATTAGTCGGAATTTAACAATGAATGAATGAATGGCAAGTACTGGTGAATGAATGAATGACATAAATGAATAAAGGAAAAGAACAAAAGTAGGAAATACACATATGAATGAATGAAAGAATCGATGATACTCCATGTGCATTGTTTACTCAACACATTGAGCATCGGAGACTGTTCTAAAAAAATCTGTTTCATTGGATATGGGTTTAGAATCACATTTGTAATAAATTGAATGAACTGAAAATCTAATTCAGTTTCACTGAATGACAAGCAATATTTCAGAAGCTGAGTGAATGCGTGTAAAGCCGTAATTCTGAATCGCTGTTTATTGTGAGTTGGGGAGTTTTGTGCTTAAAATTGCAATTGCACCACTAACGTCAGCAGAGTGCCGCAAATGCAAACCCATGAACGGAGTGCTTTACGGTCGTAACGACGACGCCGGAAGTGCAATGACATCATAGCAGAACAAATATGGCGGCGAAGAACAAGGGTGGTCTTTTGTTTGAGCGCAGTCTGAAGCTATGTGTCACCCCCCCTCCCCCCAAGCAAATAAGCGTGAAAAAATGTGCATATGCGAATATGTTCAATGATAGCTTATTGTTTCGTTTCGGCGTTGCTGCTGAGAATCAGTAACTGTGGTTTAGGATAAGGATGCCACCATTCTCACCCATTGATAATATTCAATTATTCAAGAAGTTTAAAGACAACATTTCACCAAACGATAATTGGTGAAGATGCGTCACCGTGAAGAACCAGAATGAGAGGACATTGTAACCAAGGATACCCAAGACCCGGGAGGTAATTTGAACAGCCTTATGACGTCAGTCCATTGTGATGAAACTGCGATACTGTAGTCTATTGTAAGTTAAGCATTGTCGGCGCCTTTGATCTTTAAGCGAAGCAACTTACGTTCAACGATCCAGTATCGGTATGTGCCTACCTACATTGTCCATAAGTTAGCAGCTGGGGCATACCGATCTTTAATAAGACTTGGTGAATTGCGACAGTGCGTATCCCGATGGTTTTCATCGCTGTTCATATTATCAACTACTGGTTTGTATGGTCAAGATTTCGCTACTTAGGTGTTCATTTTGATTCATCTGTGGATTAAAACTAGGCTGTTTATAACGCATGTTTCGTTTTTACTGTTTAGCAGTATGCTCAGAGTCAGCCACCACAATGCAATGGTTGTTCACTCACACAAAAGCAGTGACAGTGTCGCCCAAACAAAACATCCAAGCATATAAGCTACACATTGTAAGTCTTAAGTGAGCAAGTGAATGAGTCAATGAACCGTTGAGTGAGTTAGTTAGATGAATAAATGAGTGGGTGATTGAGAGAATGGGTGGTTGAGTTACTGAGTGAGTGAATGAATGACTTAGTGATGAATGAGTGATCAGGTGGTTGAACGAGTGATCAGGTGGTTGAATGAGTGATTAGGTGGTTGAACGAGTGATCAGGTGGTTGAATGAGTGATCAGGTGGTTGAAAGAGTGATCAGGTGGTTGAATGAGTGATTAGGTGGTTGAATGAGTGATTAGGTGGTTGAATGAGTGATTAATTTGTTGAGTATGTGAATGAGTGAGTTCGTGGTTGAGTGAGTGAGTGAGTGAAGGAATGAGTGAGTGGGTGGTTCATCGTTTGAGTTTGTGCATGAGTGTTGGAGTGAGTGAGTGAGTGGCCGACAGTGTTCTAATTATGTCACAGGCAAGAATGCTGCACTATTACAGGTCACTGAGTATTCCATCGTGCTGCAAGTCGGTTACCGCGAGTTGTACTTGAGAAACCACCAATCACCCCGAGAGCGAATGTGGGATTCAAACCTCTGATCAAAGAATCAAAGAATACGAGAACGCTTCAAAAACGAAACAAACAAAAGACCCCTGATGCTTTTCACATGCCTGATGACACTTGGCTTTTCCAGCTTTTGAAAAGTGGCACTCATACAAACTTACGTGTTGTTTACTTACCTGGAGTACTAGTTGATAATGCTGACAAGCCTGGGAGTTAAAGTACTTGCTGATAATGTTGACAAATCTGGAAGTTAAAGTACTTGCTGATAATGTTGACAAGCCTGGAAGTTAAAGTACTTGCTGATAATGTTGACAAGCCTGGAAGTTAAAGTACTAGCTGATAATGTTGACAAGCCTGAGAGTTAAAGTACTAGCTGATAATGGTGACAAACGAGGAAGTTAAAGTACTTGCTGATAATGTTGACAAGCCTGAGAGTTAAAGTACTTGCTGATAATGGTGACAAACGACGAAGTTAAAGTACTAGCTGATAATGTTGACAAGCCTGAGAGTTAAAGTACTTGCTGATAATGTTGACAAGCCTGGAAGTTAAAGTACTAGCTGATAATGTTGACAAGCCTGGAAGTTAAAGTACTTGCTGATAATGTTGACAAGACTGGATGTTAAAGTACTTGCTGATAATGTTGACAAGCCTGGAAGTTAAAGTACTAGCTGATAATGTTGACAAGCCTGAGAGTTAAAGTACTAGCTGATAATGTTGACAAGCCTGGAAGTTAAAGTACTTGCTGATAATGTTGACAAGACTGGATGTTAAAGTACTTGCTGATAATGTTGACAAGCCTGGAAGTTAAAGTACTAGCTGATAATGTTGACAAGCCTGGAAGTTAAAGTACTAGCTGATAATGTTGACAAGCCTGGAAGTTAAAGTACTTGCTGATAATGTTGACAAGCCTGGATGTTAAAGTACTTGCTGATAATGTTGACAAGACTGGATGTTAAAGTACTTGCTGATAATGTTGACAAGCCTGGAAGTTAAAGTACTTGCTGATAATGTTGACAAGACTGGATGTTAAAGTACTTGCTGATAATGTTGACAAGCCTGGATGTTAAAGTACTTGCTGATAATGTTGACAAGACTGGATGTTAAAGTACTTGCTGATAATGTTGACAAGCCTGGAAGTTAAAGTACTTGCTGATAATGTTGACAAGACTGGATGTTAAAGTACTTGCTGATAATGTTGACAAGCCTAAGAGTTAAAGTACTTGCTGATAATGTTGACAAGACTGGATGTTAAAGTACTTGCTGATAATGTTGACAAGCCTGGAAGTTAAAGTACTAGCTGATAATGTTGACAAGCCTGAGAGTTAAAGTACTAGCTGATAATGTTGACAAGCCTGGAAGTTAAAGTACTTGCTGATAATGTTGACAAGCCTGGATGTTAAAGTACTTGCTGATAATGTTGACAAGACTGGATGTTAAAGTACTTGCTGATAATGTTGACAAGCCTGGAAGTTAAAGTACTAGCTGATAATGTTGACAAGCCTAAGAGTTAAAGTACTTGCTGATAATGTTGACAAGACTGGATGTTAAAGTACTTGCTGATAATGTTGACAAGCCTGGAAGTTAAAGTACTTGCTGATAATGTTGACAAGCCTGGAAGTTAAAGTACTAGCTGATAATGTTGACAAGCCTAAGAGTTAAAGTACTTGCTGATAATGTTGACAAGCCTGGAAGTTAAAGTACTTGCTGATAATGTTGACAAGCCTGGATGTTAAAGTACTAGCTGATAATGTTGACAAGCCTGGATGTTAAAGTACTAGCTGATAATGTTGACAAGCCTGGATGTTAAAGTACTTGCTGATAATGTTGACAAGCCTGGATGTTAAAGTACTAGCTGATAATGGTGACAAGCCTGGAAGTTAAAGTACTTGCTGATAATGGTGACAAGCCTGGAAGTTAAAGTACTTGCTGATAATGTTGACAAGCCTGGAAGTTAAAGTACTAGCTGATAATGTTGACAAGCCTGAGAGTTAAAGTACTTGCTGATAATGTTGACAAGCCTGGAAGTTAAAGTACTAGCTGATAATGTTGACAAGCCTAAGAGTTAAAGTACTTGCTGATAATGTTGACAAACGATGAAGTTAAAGTACTAGCTGATAATGTTGACAAGCCTGGATGTTAAAGTACTAGCTGATAATGTTGACAAGCCTGGAAGTTAAAGTACTTGCTGATAATGGTGACAAGCCTGGAAGTTAAAGTACTTGCTGATAATGTTGACAAGCCTGGATGTTAAAGTACTAGCTGATAATGGTGACAAGCCTGGAAGTTAAAGTACTTGCTGATAATGGTGACAAGCCTGGAAGTTAAAGTACTTGCTGATAATGTTGACAAGCCTGGAAGTTAAAGTACTTGCTGATAATGGTGACAAGCCTGGAAGTTAAAGTATTAGCTGATAATGTTGACAAGCCTGGATGTTAAAGTACTAGCTGATAATGTTGACAAGCCTGGAAGTTAAAGTACTTGCTGATAATGTTGACAAGCCTGGAAGTTAAAGTACTTGCTGATAATGGTGACAAGCGGGGAAGTAAAAGTGATTGTTACAATTTCACCGCAGAGAAATCTGATTTGTAATGTCAATACCATGTTTTCATTCCCGTGTAACCACACGTCTATTCAATAGTTCACTTTCTCAAAGATATTACGTCCTTGAATTAATTCCCCATATATTCATCATAAATCATTTATAATTTAATTTGTTGCAGGAAAGTCCTATACCCAAAGAAAAAATCACTTCAGAACTTTAGTTGAAACTTTATTTCAAACTGAGCTAATTTGTTAGATCAGGGAAATAGTTAAAACGAAACTACTCTAACATCAATTTAACATCTGTGATGCCTTAGCTTGGAAATAGAAAGATGTCTTCTAAACTGTGATTTTCTTTAAAAACAAACATCCAAGAGTCCTTATTGAGTGATATTGTCTGTCTCGGGGGGGCTGACAACTTTGATCACCAAAAAAGTACTTTCCTTTAAACTAGTTCCAAACCCGCGCACAAAGAGCCCAGTAAATCAATACTTGTAACAGGAACTTGATGCTGTTAACTCGTCAACATGAACAAGTTGTCCGGAAATCAGTTTTTCTTGACCTCGAATTTGACCCCACTTTGATGGAGAAGATGAATTAACGTCAGTGTTTGGGGAAATAGGATCTCTGAGATGAAGAAAGAAACGTCACACTTAAAGCTTGGGTTCATTTATGTAACTGATTCGGAGATGACATTGTCAACATTGCTTTTTAAAGGACATGCCTGTGGAAATCGTGTACATTTAACGTGAAGGTCAGCTGTTTTGGCTTGTCAAAGCAGGCATATTCCACGTGTCGCATCGTGTGGACGCCTTCGTGTCCGTCCCACAATCAGTTTTACCGTAAGGACTATTTTAGTTTGCGTTAAAGATACGGCAGTCACAACGCTCATGTCGCGTTGTAGAACACTCAGAGGATCTGTGGAGTAGCCTAGTGGTTCAAGCGCTCGTTCGTCACACCGAAGTCTCGGGTTCGATTCATTACATAGGTACAAATTTTGGTGTCCCTCCACCTCACCCCGTGATATTGCTGGGATGTTGCTGAATACGGCATAACTCACTCACTCACTCACTCACTCACTCACTCACTTACTCACAACTTATTACTTGCTTTGTAATGCATTATTTGTGATTTGAGAATGCTTCGTCTACGAAACGTCTAATGACAGGACGCAGCACGATGTAGCAGGTTTTTGAATGGCGTTTAGAAGTTATACACGTAATAATGGAAGCGACCCTTATGGATTTCAACTTCTTTATCACGAGGTAATAATGAAGATATTTCTGTAATGATTATCCAATGAAGGACTAAGCAAATACCCGGAAACATTGGTTGTGTTCCTCACAATAAAAAACTGACCTCAGTAAAACTTTCTTTCATACAAGATGTAGTTAATACATCTCAGGTTGCGATCTGCAGAACAAGTATCCGCAGTTACTATCAGCTCGAGCTCCATGCAGAGTTCTGGAAACCAACAGACTAATGGAGCTTGTGCCTGAACAGCAATTCAAATCGAGGTTCACTTCCGCATGGTCATCGAAGTTCAAGTTACTGACTAGGCTACTGGACATCATCTAGCTCGACAACCACATGTGGTGCCAACGTTGACAGATCGACACCTAGCCAAAACGGGATTTCCTTAACGTCAAAAAGGGTTGTGGCCGATGGTATCCTTTCATAATTTTAGATGAGTCCCACGTTAGTCTAGACCTGTTTTCAAACACAGGCGTCTATTTTTCTGGGGGCGTATTAACGAACGTCATCTGGGCGTCAACGTCAAAGCGGAGCATCGTGACGTGTCCAGAGGGCCTGTGATGTTATGGGACGGGAACATTATGAATAAAGACGATACTACCTTGTGTCCCCTGAGAGGGAACGAGACAGAACTACGGAGGCTTCTTGGGCTACGAACGTTTCGAAAATAGCTAACCAGTCTGCCTGGCTATGAGTTCTCAACTGTTCCCCACAGTCCGGGAGACATGCACGCCGAGGTCGCAGTCGGCTACGCTAGCCGAACTTGGTCAGGGCTACAAGAAGAGTGGAATGCATTCTCTAAAACTGACTGTTTTGTATAATCAATGGATCGTGAACCTTTATTGATCAAGTCAAACGTTCATTGTTTGACCTGCGGCTGGTTCACCTGGTCCTTTGTCTTGTTAAATTTACCATCACTCGATTTCTCTTTGTATTACTGTACATTTTGACTGTTTTCGTGTATATTTTGAGAGTATATAAAACAAAGATACACCAATAGCATGGCTCGTTGGAATCAGGATTAGGATAGCGGATGTTTGTTTTACAAGGACACGCCACATCACACCGCATATTGCTGCACAGCCAGGTCACATCATTCGCCAAAGATAATGACACAGTAATTAATAATCTACTATGATAATGGTTAAGGGGTAATTCTCTACTCGACACGGACTAGTTAATCCACACAATAGCACACATGTAGCTATGTAGTGAATTAATATTATCATGAAATACCAATGCATATTTAAACCATAGTTGAACACGCAGTTAAACATTAACCATCAAAATACAATGAAATACGTTTTAACTGATACAGAAGCTGGCCGGTTTTATTATTAGAGATGTGTGACTCAATCGGTGAAAATAGAAGCTGACATGAATTCTATGGAAGTTAAAACAAATGTCATCAAAAGTTTATCGAGGAATTTGAAATGCTGAATTTCTTCATTGCCAACATAGCTGTCAAATTTGGGTATAGCAAAGAAGGACTCACTCACAAGATTAGACTCAAAACTTTTGTACAAGACTTTTCCTGCTGTAGTCTGGTGAACTCGCCTTTGCATATGTGTGTGACGGATTGCCTCCTGTGGGGCAAGAGATATTGACCAACGTACCATTGCTGCACCAAAGTGATTCTTACACTCTACACTAGTCAGCGTTTTTTTATGAGCGTGAAAATTGTATATAAACGCTCCTGGTATGTAGATACGGCGAAAGGTGGGTAGAAATTGTATCAAATCGTCATCCGGTCTGTCTTAGAGAGACTCCAACATTTCAGAAATCATACCATTCCAAAACTTGAAATACTTCCATTCTTGAAAAATCATATCCATGAAAGTCATCGGCATCATGGACAACAACGGTGTTCTAGTGTAAGTCGTGGTGGCTGAGTGGGTTAGACGGCTGACTGTGTGTGCTGGCGATTAGGCGTCTGATTCAGAGGGTGTGGGTTCGAATCCCGGATGCTAATCAACCCAACAAAGGTACTAGCATATCTACTCGACTAAGAAAGCGTGTTCCCAAATATAACATTTGTAATGGTGCTCAATTCCAGCTGATCTGTTTGCCATGCTATTTGATGCGAAGGGTTTGCTTATATTTCCAAAATTTAAAGAGGAATTTTTGACAAGAAGTTTACTTATAGTAAGCTTCAGGTACATCATTGTTTTAATATTATCAATATTGATCCAATATCTCTTTGTTGATTTACTTATCTGATCTGGAACTGAAGGCGATCAGTGACGCATCTTTTCCATGTTCTGTCTGTGCAAGATGAATCAGATTGACAACATTTCTCGACAAGGGTGTTTGACAAAAGACGTGATTTGGACTTTCAAGTCGTCAGCTGTCCCTGTATGGATCAGGGTCCTGGCACCTCGAACCTTTGTTGTTCACACGCCACAGTGTCTGAAGACCAACCGAGCATGGTGTGCCTCTAACGGGAGATTTCAAATAGTGTTAAGTCAGTCTTGCACAAAAGTTAGTCATGCTTGCATCACTCAAGGCTGCAAAGAGGCTTTCTATACGAAACGCTAAATTTCAGTGTCCAAAATGATGTATAATCCAGTTCCCTAGGTATGTTCCCGGTTCACATATTCCACCCATGTGGGGATTCGAACCCGGGTCTCGGTGGAGTGTAGATCGAACGCCTTAACCACTAGGCCACCCCACCAGCCCTTGTGAGTAAAGTGTACCGATTTTACAACAACATTGCTTGACAATACAGAGCGCCAAACCTTTTTGATTGATAATCGTCAAACTTCATTCAGACACATAACCCGTGGCAAGAAAAGCGCTGCTATCTCGATTGTGAAAGAAAAGGAGTTCACGTTAAATTAGAATATAGAAACTCTGTGTACAGGACTGTCCCTGCTGTTGTCTGGTAAACTCGCCTTGGCATGTGTGTGTGACGGCAACATATGACGACCACCGTATCGTTGCTGTACCAGAGTAGATCATACTCTCTACATTAGTTTCAAGATTGTTATGACTGCGAAAATCTCGTTAGGTATAGAAATACTCTTGGTACGTAGATACAGAGCAAGTTAGGTCGTCCTTAGAAAAACTCGTACCTTTCAGAAAACATACCATTCCAAAACATAACGAAAAATCTGCCTTGTCCATATTGACCACATCAAGGGGCTCAATACTCTATCTGGAATCAAACATTTCGTCATTTCATCAAAACATTTAGATAGTGAATATATTTTTCTTTTTTCTTTTTTTTTTGTTGCATGGTAAGAATATACGTTTGCAGTCGGTCTACTCATATTTGTGATAGTTCAACTTCAGATATTGTGTTGAGTACATCTTGTCTTCCTAAAAGTCTCCCCCAAACTATATCACTTGATCACCTCCATAAAACACCTCCATTTGAGAAAACTTCTATTCGCTTCTGTAAACCCAACACCGATAACTGAGCATTTGGCCACGTCCTCAATATTTTCCCGACATTCTGACACTTGAATAGTCTGTACCACGGTTCCTGTAATTTAATACAACATTTGCATGTTACGTTCAAAGAATCGTCAGCATCCGTGAAGAGGGTTCTATCGCCTTAAGGTACTAGGTATCAGGCTCCATAACCCATGAACCCTTCCTTGCAACGTTGTCTCATAAGGGTTGAATGCATTATATATATATGTGTTACACTGTGCCCATGTTCAATGGTTTAAGGTAGTTTGACATACCTTATATCATTACATCAAACAGTAACCTAGTACCAACATGGACTCCACCGTTGTGGCACATGTTCTGATGGAAGACTGATGCTCTGGAAACGTGTATACGCTGTAACTGAACATTTCACGTCAACGTTGATTGCTGCTCGTGTCATCAGAATGGATCACTGTTAGACACGTTGCTGCAACTGATGATGGTTTCATGACTTCCGAAAATAGGACTCGAACCTTTGTAAAACAGCATCTGATGAAACGTGAAACATGGTGTGTGTGTGTGTGTGTGTGGGAGAGAGAGAGAGAGAGAGAGAGAGAGAGAGAGAGAGAGAGAGAGAGAGGTTGTGATGGTTGGGCATGGTCGTTGATTGTCAAACATCATTGCACATCTATTCGCTGTGAACATATTTCGAAAGAGTCTCGTAAAGGTCTCATGCACCGAAAGTGATCGGATCGACCTAATGCATATCTACCAGAGTTAACACAATCTTGGATTATTTCCAGAAGTACCAGATGAGTAAAATTGATTAATTTTCGCTTCATCTTAAGTGAGTTCTATTTTTAAGTCAGTCTTCCCTTTTTGCACAACGCTGCAAGATGATGAGATCGTGCTTTTTGATGTTACAAAAAGGTGATCCTGAGGACAGCCAAGCAACTGGTCTCTTTTGGCGGCAACTACTAGACAGAGGCGGCTCTAACATGCTGAAGCTAGCAGGCGAGGATGCTTAAACCATAGCTGAACTAGCTGTACCCGAAACTGGAGTTTGGGAAAATAAACAATTAATTTTAAAGTTAAAATCTATCTAATTATGTTCTGCTAAATATTCAAATGTGAAGAAGAGTGAGTGAGTTTAGTATTACGCTGCGCTCATTGTGGCGTTCTGTAAATAATCGAGTCTGGACCAGGCAATCCAATGATCAACAGCATGAACATCGATCTGTGCAATTTGGAATTAATGACATGTGTCAAACAAGTCAGTGAGCCTGACCACCCGATCCCGTTGGTCGCCTCTTAAGACACGCATAGTCGCCTTATATGACGAGCATGGGTTGCAGAAGACCTATTCGGATCTTGTCTTTGAAGAAGAAGAATGGTGAAATGGCAGTTGGGAGAGTGGTGTCTTTGGGGTTATGGGGAGCGTGGGGTTGCGGCGGTTGTGGGATCTGTGGGGTTACAAGTCAAAACATTGATTACAGAAGTCTCGTTTCCGGTTTACAGGTTTCTGTTCTATTGCGCAACTGAGTGCGATAAACAGTACAGTATGTCTAAGCACGTTCGTGGTGTCTGTTTCCACTTTCACTCGAGAAAAGTCGGAGCGGCTGACAAGTAAGTCATTCTCTGAATAGGGCTGTGGAGGTTGTAGGTTCTGAGGGATAAGCAAGGTGATCGTGTGCTTGGGGGGGGGGGGGGGGGGGGGAAGGGATTGTACGGCTTAAGAGGGGTGTTGGGTTGGTACGCATTTTACAGTGAGACAATGTGGATCTTAGTATCCTGTCCAAGCATACTAAGCAAATGTGCCCAACTCGCGACCCGAACCTCGGTTCCTCCAGGCGCCTTACCACTGCACTGTTGCGCTCCGAATGACGAGAGTAAAGTCAGAGAATCCTCTCAGTCTTTTCTGTAGATACATATGATTTAACATTTACACTGTCGTGAAAGAACTTGCTCCACCCCCATATGTCAGACGTATCCACTCTTTGCTCATGTCTGCGTCTTAGTTCATCTGTAGTAAAACACGTTTGTCGTAAGAGGGGGAGGTGGCTCGTCGCAAACCAAAAACGTCGCAAACCAAACTCAGTCAGTCGTAGAAGCGACTAACGGGATCGGGTGGCGTCGCTGACTTGGTTGACAGATTGGATGGATGTTCATGCTGTCCATCACTGGATTGTCTGGTTCAGACTCGATTATCTGCAGATCGCTGCCATATGGCTGGAACATGGATGAGTGCGGCGGAAAACAACAACCTACCAACATGAAACACCACACTCGTTATGATGCGTTTTCAAAACGAACCATAATGTGTAACAGAGTGCACAGAAATACTTGCGTCACGTAACCAGTGCTTGATGATAACATGCTGCAACAGATTCTCCTGATGTAAAAGTAGTGTAAATCACAGGAATTGATCATTTGAAATCACTAATGATTGTGTTTTTATACTGAAAACCTCCCTCAGCACTGGATAGTCTCTAGTTTTTCGAGACAATCCGGTGTAGTTTTATATTGGAATTATAAACATCGATCAGTCAACTTATTGTGGAGTGCTGCAGTGTAGTAGTAAGACGTTTGCCTGTTGCGCCAAAGGTCCGGGTTCGAACCCCAGTGGAGGCACGGAGGTTCGGTTCGCGAGGTGGGCACATTTGCGTAGTAAAGTACGATAGTGCCCTATGACCTGGGATAGTCATGTACGTAGCACCGTGAGCAGGCAATTTAGATATAGGGCCATAATAGCAGAACATTACTTACAATTACTTAACCCCGATCTTCCTAGATATATACTAGTAGTCATTAATAGCACTTAATGTTCGTAAAATGGGCCTACGCGACCAGTAGAATCACTTTCACACCACCCAACCTGCATGTAAATACGTGAGGTTAAAAATAGCTTAGAAACGCGAACAATAATCTTTTCCTTTTCACATTGTGCAATCATTTAACATTATATGACAGTTGTATTTCGATGCCAAGTGGGATAAACACAATAAAAATAACTTTGTGCGATGCTCTTTTGAGAATATTTATATCAGATTAACATTCTACAAATAGACATTGTCATGAATTAATCTGCCAAAACTTAATACATGTACTAAAGCCAAGACAGGTTAGGAATGACACTTTGTTCAAAATACACTTTAACAAGCGCTTTGTGATTTGATTATTGTTTTTTATCTAGGAACAGCGAGCTTTACATAAATCAATTTCACATTGAGGTAGTTCTTCCAAACACTTCCAAACAAAGATGTAGGATGTGGTGGTTATAACACGATGGCGGATCAGTCGCAGAAATCACTTCACAGTCAGCTTGGCCTCCAGACATGTGTCCGTCAGGTAGCCCAATTAAGACGGTATTTCCCACATTATAGAGTTCCTTGTTGCTGGCAGAGACAGCAGTGGATGAGCTAATTTGATCAACCTTCCCAGAGTTTCCTCATGCAAATTCTGAAGATGATATTGTTCATTACAGTCTGAGTTTTGTGCTAACGTGACAAACTGGTTTAAACTGGTGACAACTGGTCGCGTGGCATTTGTAGACAGGCCCAGCTGTGTTAATATTCAGTACTGACCTTTTGCACCATCAACTGTGTTTATACATTCTCCTTGTGTTGACCAATTCTTCACTAATGAATGTTGTTAATAAGTTAAAGACAGCATGTGTAGTCTAGAGGGTAATATATTTGCCCAAAGAGCAGAAAATCCATAGTTTGATCACATGTACACGACATACCAATATACGATAAAAGATGGTAGTTCTTATTTCCCGGTTATGTCGCAACTGACAGACACCCAGACAGACAGACAGTCGACTGACAGACACCCACTTGACAGACAGTCTACTGACAGACGCTGAACTAGATGTTTAATTAGGGTAAAACCTACGATAATAATGGTCCTCTGCCTTGTGAGTAGAGTAGGGTGATTCGTAGCTGAGAAGTTTGTTAGTGAAGGGCAGTGCAAATTTTAATCGTCGTATGTGAAAATGTGAGCTCAAGATCTTTAGGAAAAACCGTTCGATATGAAGATAGGACCAATAATTTCATACGACACTGAAATATGGGGATTGCAGCAATATGAAATAGGGGGATTACAGCAGTATGAAATAGGGGGACGACAGCAATATGAAATAGGGGGATTATAGCAATATGAAATAGGGGGACGACAGCAATATGAAATAGGGGGATTATAGCAATATGAAATATGGGGATTAAAGCAATATGAACTAGGGGGACTACAGCAATATGAAATAGGGAGATTACAGCAATATGAAATAGGGGGACTACAGCAACATGAAATAGGGGGACTACAGCAATATGAAATAGGGAGATTACAGCAATATGAAATATGGGGATTAAAGCAATATGAACTAGGGGGACTACAGCAATATGAAATAGGGGGATTATAGCAATATGAAATATGGGGATTAAAGCAATATGAACTAGGGGGACTACAGCAACATGAAATAGGGGGATTACAGCAATATGAAATAGGGAGATTACAGCAATATGAAATATGGGGACTACAGCGATATGAAATAGGGGGACTACAGCAATATGAAATAGGGAGACTACAGCAATATGAAATCTGCGGATTACAGCAATATGAAATAGGGGGATTACAGCAATGTGAAATATGGGGACTACAGCAACATGAAATATTGGGATTACAGCAATGTGAAATATGGAGATTACAGCAATATGGAATCTGCGGAATACAGCAATATGAAATAGGGGGACTACAGCAATATGAAATAGGGAGACTACAGCAATATGAAATCTGCGGATTACAGCAATATGAAATAGGGGGATTACAGCAATATTAAATAGGGGGAATACAGCAATATGAAATTTGGGGATTACAGCAATATGAAATTTGGCAGTATTAAAAGAGTTCATTTATATGCGTGCAAAATGTTTCTTGTAAAACCGAATACATTTGATTTGATAGTTTACGGAAATTACGGATCTCTGTTGTTTGTGTTCTTCCATTTAAGCCATAAAGTATTGATTACGATTACTCCATCATGTCATGGCACAGGTTTCAGTACAAATGTTATGATTTGATGAAATTGTAACTATTGTGAAGAAAACACTATGATTTTCAGTAAAATAAGATCAGGGAGATGTCAACTGATTTTGATAAGCACAGTTCATGACACATGTCCGCTGCCCCGCTTGAACGCCAGACCACTGGTGAGTTTTTATTTTTGGTTTACATTTGGTATTTGCAAGAGGTGCAGAAGCGGATTGCCATAAATAGTCTGATCTTCTGGGAAGATGTCCTCTTACAGGATTCTTTTGGAATCTAAGAAAGTCAAATCTGTCTTTATGGAGCAAGTTTTGACTGTTGTTTGGTCTCAGCCTTATGGAAATGAAGCAAAAACACGTCCTTCCCTGCAAATCGATGAACAAAATCAGATAGACTTGTTCCTTTGGGATCCTTCATCGCCTCTCGTCACTCATCATGTACCCTACACCATCTTTAGCTTCCTGTATATCCTTCATCGAATCTCATCACTCATCATCTACTCTACATCACCTTAATGTATATCTTTCATCATCTCTCGTCACTCATCATCTACTCTACATCACCTTACTGCATATCTTTTATCATCTCTCTCACTCATCGTTTACTCTACATCACCTTCCTATATATCTTTCAGTGATGTAGAGTAGATGATGAGTGATGAGGGGCGATGAAGGATATACAGGAAGATGGACAGGTGTAGTCTAGATGATGAGTGACGAGAGATAATGAAAGATGTACAGTAAGGTGATGTAGAGTAGATGATGAGTGACGAGAGATAATGAAAGATGTACAGTAAGGTGATGTAGAGTAGATGATGAGTGACGAGAGATAATGAAAGATGTACAGTAAGGTATATCATCACCTTCCCGGATATCATTCATCACCTCTCGTCACTCATCAACTCCACATCACCTTCCTCAATATCATTCATCATCTCTCATCACTCCTCATTTACTCCACATCACCTTCCTCAATATCATTCATCATCTCTCATCACTCCTCATTTACTCCACATCACCTTCCTCAATGTCATTCATCATCTCCATCACTCCTCATCTGTCCAATGCATTCAATCCTCTATCATTGCCACTTTGTCCTTCTGCTTTTACCATCTGTTCACTATCCTTTTCTAAATGCTCTACCATTAACCTCTTATTTTTCAGCTTTTACGCCTGGCGCTCTACCCTGCATGCTATCATCTACCTTGTAATCTACAGTTTCCAGCGTTGTCCGGTCCTTTAATGCTTGCATCATATCTTCCTTCGCTCGCTCACAGTGTTGTATGTGACTGCGAGATGACATATCTGCCCGGAGGTGCCGGGGTCAGTCTGGCTAGACAGGGCCATGAACGTCCACAGCGGCAGCGAGGTTAGAATCACAAACATATGTCAGTTACACCAGACTTGAAATTATTAACCTTCTTGCTGAGCATCACCGAGATGATGCGCACAGTCCTCCATTAAAGTCTGCTCGTGTATACACGAAGAAGATGCCACACTCAGCTGTTCTGTCAGATACCTGGCTCTGAGAGTGTGGGTTCGAATCCCGTATATAGGGACTTAATCGTAACATTGATAAGGTCACTTATGTTGCGCTGGACTCGCCCTACCGCATACAACGTACTAGACATGTACAGAGCCCTGGCGGTGCTTCTTGTCTGTACGTGTATCAGATGTCGTGGGGAGATTCTTACGATGTTGATGTGATGGTGTCAGTGTGCTGACATTGACGGAGATGTTGTCACTGTTGATATTGATGATTATGCCTTGTTGGCGTAGTTGCTGTTGATAGTGTTGTGGTTTTGTACTGTTGCAGTGCTGTTACGGTTGTTGTGGCGATGCTGCTCTTTGAATGTTGTTTCATACATCGATATTGCCTGCCTGCCTTGGTACTGTTATGATGTTATCGACCCCGTGATTACCGGGGGTGGGGGCGTGGGGGTGGTGGTGATGATGACGTGGTTGGAGTTGCATGTGCAATGTGAATGCTCCCTTTCTTCACCAACCCCTCCCCTCCGCTCTTCCCCCCAACAACCCCACCCCCCAAGAAACCCCCCCCCAAAAACAAAACAAAAACACACCCCTCCAAACAAAAAAAAGAAAACAAATAAAATAAAGAAAAACAAAAACAAAGCAGAATAAATACAAAAACCCAAACCAAAACAACAACAACCCTCACCCCGCCCCCCTCTACCCTAACATATATAATAATGGACCCCTGTTTGTCATGTACAAAAGCAATGAAACTCCCATCAAGGACATGGTGGAGTTCAAGGGTTTCAAGGAGTTTCCTAATCTTGTAGTCTGCTCGGTTGATTTCCAAGATATCGATGCTGTTCCATAGCGTGTCATGGTCACGGCTGGCGTAAGTGTGGTTGGCTATGGCACATTTGGAGTCGTTTTTCTGGACTTAGGTCTTGTGTCCTTTAACCTGTAGAGAAATCGGGCGGAATGTTTCACCATATATAGAAACCCCTACATTCCCAACGGATGCGGTAGATTAGTACCTACGCAGAAATAAATAAAGCTGACTATCCATAGAACTTAGTTTTCCTTGATGCTGTGATTGTGGCCGTGGTGCAGCTTCACTCGTGCTGCTGTCGACTCCGTTATGGCGATGCTGTCGTGGATGTTTTATCGACAATTTGGCCGCTCAGATGACGACGACGACGACGATGATGATTATGATGATCATGATGATGATGGTGACGGTGGTGATGGTGATGTAGTGTTAGTCATAACGAGAGTGGCAAACCACTTTGCCAAACAGGACACATTGCTGATGGATATTATTAGTGTATGATCGGTCAGCAGGTTTTTCAATCAGCTCTATTGGTCAGCAATGAATGGGAATAATAAAGTGATATGGCCAGTTTATGAACTGATCCCTGCTTCGTGCCGCTGGATCGACCAGGCCATGACCTCTCTGACCACTATAAGTGGACGACGTGTTGGTCACCGCCATGTGCAGTCACATTTCAATGAAGATTTACCTTGATTTGTTTGTTGTTTGCACTTTTATGAGAAAGTGAATGAGCATGATTTTGCGCCACTGTCAGTATTATTTCAGCAATAGCACGACGGAGAATAAATGGGCTTCACACATTGTAATAATGAGAGTGACGAGCGAACGCTTTAACCACTGGGGTACCCCTCCACCCTTCCTCCAACCGAGCGCTTGTCGGTGAAGATCTGTCTCTCTTGATTTGTTTCTTGTTTCCAACGCAACTCCAGCGACATAACGGCATGATGTAAATAACAGATTCTACCATGATAAAACGGTAACACATTTTTGAAAACGAGGCTGAATTCCATTCAGTGGTGTAACACGACATTGTAGGTCTGAGGATGTTTTCCGAGGTATGACCCCAGCTGATGGGCCCGATTATATGGTGAGTGAGTGAGTTGGGTTTTACGCCGCTTTTGAAAAACATTCCAGCAATATCACGGTAGCGGACACCATAAAATGGGCTTTACACATTGCTCACATGCAGGGTACCGAACCAAGGATTTCGGCGTGTCGGGCGAACGCTTTAACCACGTGGCGACCCTACCACCCCCTGACACAAGCTGATACTGTATGATGGAATCTAGTACCGGAGAGTTCGTAATATGAATCTCAGCTTGATTAATAGTTTATAAATAATTCAGTTATGTCTTGCTAATATGAAAAGGTTAATCTTTTGGAATCAGACTTATCCAAAGAAAGTAATCTTCCGATGGCGCAAAAAAGGAAACTAGCATGAAAACTGTATTTAGAGGTCAGGACGGCTTTGAGCTGATTAACCTTTGTAAGAATTATTTGTCCTTGAATCTAATACTCTTGTGTATAATTTCTTTGCCTGTAGTTTAGATATTTACACATGACTCACAGTACTTTTAAAACTAACTGAAAACTAAATCGGGAATGTTTATTGATGGCCTAACTCGTTTACTTGATCGAAAGGTTTTATAGAACAGTTGAGGTATAATGGATGGCAAAAAGAATACTCGAGATAAAATCCAAATATATTTCCGACCAGAGTTGTACTTGACGTGACTCATACAATATGCTAGTTTCTAACAGACAAAACAATATCGTACAGGTCGTAAACTGTAGATGACATTTACAGACGTTTATATGGCACTGGAAACAGCTTATAACGCTGACATTAGTGCTCTCGGGTTGTTCACGATATCACAGTTGGATCAACGACTATAATCAAAAATGTGGGAAAATACTTTCAACGAAATCTTCAGTCTGAATAGATTGCAATGGTTTCATATGTGCGTGGGTGAGCTGCACTCATCCTACCCTTTAAAGGAATCGAACCCGGGTTTTTAGCGTGACGAGGCAACCCTTTACCTGTAGGCTACCCAACAGCCTTGGTTTCATAAGGCAGAAACGGGTTCATTTCTATATTTAACGGCGACGTGAATAAACCAGTCTGTAAATCTTTGGCGCTTTGTGCGTCCTCAGCCTGACTTCAGCCATTCTCGTCCTTACAAAACCTTCTCCCATTTTGCAGAGGAAATCGCAACCTAAAACGACTCTCTCACCTCACAACTGCCTGTTTTCCTACCCTACAAGGATTCTCTTACTCTACAATCATTTTCACAGCCTACAGGCGTTCTTCAACTCAACCCCCGTTTTCTCACCCGACAGATGTTTTCTAATCCTACACCCGTTCTGTCAACCCACATGCATTCATTCTCACCCTACAGCCGTCCTCTTACCCTACCATCATTCTCTCAACCTACATTCACTCTCTCACCATACTACCATTCTCTCAAAATACATCCTTTCACCCTACCACCATTATCTCAGCACAGCAGTGTTAACACGATCATTTTTTTATATCCATGTTGTATACCCATTTGGAAATTCAACCACACTATATATTATTTCATATAATGATATGTTTGCAATGTTTAGACCAGGGTGTAAAATACTCGGTACTCAGTTAAACCAGAAACTGTGAAAATGTTGCTGATGGATAATTCTAAAGTTATCAAGTGGGAAATATGTCTTTGCCTGAAGTCTTGGTATACTCCTCGGATCTTTAATACATTAACAACTCTGTGAAACATTTGAAATATGTTTATTCTGTGACGCAGTGTTAACAGAATAGTCTCCTTGACTTATGGTATGGACACATTTGATAACTCAACTATATGATGTACCATCCTATATAAACCTATGTTTTTTTTTTGTTTTTTTGGTGATATATATATATGATACGTAATCAGAAAAATGTCTTAGTGTTGCATTATGCCGTGAAGATGCCTAAGGTGATGGCCATGTTATATACCCCGTCACGTTAACCTCATCCAATGTCAGCAGATATCTATCTATCTATCTATCTATCTATCTATCTATCTATCTATCTATCTATCTATCTATCTATCTGTCTGTCTGTCTGTCTGTCTGTCTGTCTCCCTACCTACCTACCTACCTACCTATCTATCTATCTATCTATCTATCTATCTATTATCTCAACCTAAATCCGTTCTCTCACCCTTCCACAATTATCTCAACCTACATCCGTTCTCTCACCATACCACAATTATCTCAACCTACATCCGTTCTCTCACCCTACCACAATTATCTCAACCTACATCCGTTCTCTCACCCTACCACAATTATCTCAACCTACATCCGTTCTCTCACCATACCACAATTATCTCAACCTACATCCGTTCTCTCACCCTACCACAATTATCTCAACCTACATCCGTTCTCTCACCATACCACAATTATCTCAACCTACATCCGTTCTCTCACCCTACCACAATTATCTCAACCTACATCCGTTCTCTCACCCTACCACAATTATCTCAACCTACATCCGTTCTCTCACCCTACCACAATTATCTCAACCTACATCCGTTCTCTCACCCTACCACAATTATCTCAACCTACATCCGTTCTCTCACCCTACCACAATTATCTCAACCTACATCCGTTCTCTCACCCTACCACAATTATCTCAACCTACATCCGTTCTCTCACCCTACCACAATTATCTCAACCTACATCCGTTCTCTCACCCTACCACAATTATCTCAACCTACAATCATTCTCTCATTCTACATGCATTCCTCCCTACTCGATTATCATTCTCTCACTCATTCACTGATCCTACATTGATTGTCTCACCTTGCGATAATTCCCTACCTTGCACGTATTTCCCCACTCTGCAGACATTCTCTCCCAGGCATTTTCTCACAGACATTCTCTTACAGATATTGTCCCCCACACACTCACTGACGGACATTAGACATTCTCTTACAAGCGTTATCTCACAGACGCTCTTTCACAGACAATGTCTCACAGACATTATCTTACACACAATGTCTCAGAGGCATTTTCTTACACACATTCTCGTATAAACATTATCTCACAAACATTCTCTAACAAACATAATCCCACAGACATTTTCTTACAGACATTCTCTCACAGGCATTCGTTTACAGACCTTCTTTCACAGACATTCTCTCACTGACCTTTGCTTACAGACTTTTTCTCACAGACTTTTGCTTACAGACATTCTCTCTCACTGACCTTTACTTACAGACACTCTCTTACAGACTTTTGCTTACAGACATTCTCTCAAAGACCTTTACTTACAGACATTCTCTCACTGACCTTTACTTACAGACATTCTCTCACAGACATTCCTTTACAGACCTTCTTTCTCAGACATTCTTTCACTGACCTTTGCTTACAGACATTTTCTCTCACCGACTTTTACTTACAGACATGCTCTCACAGACATTCCTTTACAGACCTTCTTTCACAGACCTTCTCTCACTGATCTTTACTTACAGACATTCTCTCACAGACATTCCTTTACAGACCTTCTTTCACAAACATTCTCTCACTGACCTTTGCTTACAGACATTCTCTCTCACCAACCTTTACTTACAGACATTCTCTCACAGACATTTTGTTACAGACCTTCTTTCACAGATCGTCTCTCACAGACCTTTACTTACAGACATTCTCTCACAGACATTCTTCCACCTTGCATCCGTTCTCTCCCTTCATTCCTTCGCCTTGAGATCGTACATTCTCCCTCTCCGTGTGTTTTTACCCAGCGGCACTACAGTTGTAATCATATGTGTTAGTTGTCTCCGGACCTCATCCCACACAGAGGGTCGCTATCAGTGGGGCCATTCAATCACCATTACTTCTAGCAGTGTCGGCGAATCGATACCTACATCCACAGCACGAACAGAAGAATGAGTCATCGGGCCTGCACTCACCAGGGATGCGTGTATCTCACAGGGAGGCTGGAGAAGGGGGAGGAGCGGGATATCACACCCCCTACAGTGAAACCCCTATTGTCCTTTCACCTTGCTTTCTGCACTTCTGGGAACTTACTAATGCATTAGAAATTCACTGCTCTTACCGACAAATTGTTGATCTGGATATTCCTCGTTCTGAATATTTGTACCCCGGGCACTAGCTAGCCCCAACTATTTCACACAAAACAACACCGTGCGGATTAAGGAAGGTTCCCTGTATTGTCTCATACTGATAACCAGATAACAGTGGAGGGCATTTTCTGATTACGACCATCAACTCCAACAACGCTGTTGTTTAATGACAGACTAATCCCTGCCAGCCATCTGCCCTGCACACGAGTCTGATGTCTGGTACACACGCCAGGTCATCTTCAGACAGAATGGGACTGGTGGGATAGTTTGGGCTGGTTGGAATGGTGGGAGAGGTGAGACGGGTGGGACAGTTTGGGGTGGTGGGAATGGTGGGAAGGTTGAGACGGATGGGACACTTTGGGCTGGTTGGAATGGTGGGAGGGGTGAGACGGATGGGACAGTTTGGGGTGGCTGGAATGGTGGGAGGGGTGAGACGGATGGGACAGTTTGGGCTGGTTGGAATGGTGGGAGGGGTGAGACGGATGGGAAAGTTTGGGCTGGCTGGAATGGTGGGAGGGTTGAGACGGGTGGGGCAGTTTGGGGTGGTTGGAATGGTGGGAAGGTTGAGACGGGTGGGACAGTTTGGGCTGGCTGGAATGGTGGGAGGGTTGAGACGGGTGGGACCGTTTGGGCTGGTTGGAATGGTGGGAGGGGTGAGACGGGTGGAACAGTTTGGGGTGGTTGGAATGGTGGGAGGGGTGAGATGGGTGGGACGGTGAGACTGGTGGGACGGGTGGGACTGTGGGAGGGGTTGGGCGGATGAGACTGGTGGGACGGGTGAGACTGTGGGTCGGTGGGACTGTGGGAGGGGTGAGACGGGTGAGACTGGTGGGGTTTGTGGGACTGTGAGGTTGTAGGACTGGTGAGACGGCGCGGTATGCTATCAGAAACTTTGAGTTGGAAATTCTGTTAGTTAGTTTGTCGCCTATATGACAGTGTGCCTTGACAAGACAGTACAGTGACTGACATTATGTACATCGACTGGAACACGATGACATGCTTCCGTCTACATGTATTCACAAAGTCTGACCAGTCGCAAACCGCGAAGATCCAACTAGAACTTTGTTTCAGCAACAGGTTCTTGTCGCAAGAGGCGACTAACGGGATAAGGTGGTCAGGATCGCTGACTTGTTTGACATTATTATCGTATACCAGTTGCGAACATCTATGCTTATGCTGGTGATCGCTGGACTGTGTGGTCCAGGCTCGATTATTACAGACCACCGCCATAATGCTGAATAATGCTGAAAAATGCTGAGTGCAGAGTTAAGTGACAAACAAACATGAGTGCCTAGACCTCAAATACCATACAGATGTGCAATGATCGTACGAACGTACTAATTATAGACTTGGTAGGAAGGGCGTAGTATGGGCGTTAGTAGCTTAGTGCCTTACATGTAAAGTGTTCACAGAGAATTAGCACTTCAATGCATTAGTATATGCTTCGTTCATGTTTGTATTTGTGTTATGACATACACATGTCACATGTCTTTACTTTGAGTGTTTCAGTTTCACATACTGATACGACACGTGCTTGAATTTCTATTTACGTTAGATGTAATATACTTCCCCAGCATGGCATTCTTTCAAATGCGATGTTTCAATACACGTTAAGTTCTCTTAAACATGCTAGGCGATATCCATGGCCAGCAGCAGGTGTGCACTTAGAGCCTCGAGTCAAGCCGTGACCTTTATGACAAATAACAGAACTAAACGACTTTTTCGCTAGACAAAAACAAACCGTTGCATTTAATGCTATTACGAAGAAATGCTCATCAATAAATTAGGCTTTCAAAGCATTAGAAGGGATATGTTGTTGAAAAATCGAAGAGCTTTGGGAACAGAATTGATTCTCCAAAAAGCAAAATCCCGGAAGTTTATAATCTGGTTGAAAACGACAACGGGCGTCCATCACTGGGTTGAGGAGGACTGAGAGCTGAGTGGCTACTTAGTGTTGCAAGACGGGACTAACAGCAAACAGCAGCCATGTTTTTCTTGAAAGAATGTTACAAAGTAGTTAGGATTACGTATTTTATTCCAAATGAAACTATGAGTGGAATTCTTTTTTTCCAAGGAATATTTTTCCCGACCGCTAAAATGTTCAATGCATTTGTTCACCATGACAACGCTCGATGCGTGTGGGTTTCTAGGATGAACAGAGCTGTTTTGAAAACAGGATGTTACAAGTAAAACATAACTTGGTGATAGGGCTTTTCGCCGTTTACTTGAAAATTCTCGAAAACGCTTTTTGAAATTTTTATAGGTTGGATTTTATTATTTCGAAAGCAGAATGTCACAAATATGACACAGGCAAACACTGATGTAAATGCTTCGAATTATAGAATTATTCGAATTATTATGTTCAACACAAGCGCAGTAACTATTAGCAACAAAGTGGCGACAGTAAGTTCGACCCAACGTGAAATAATGTACACCTCACGTGGTAATACTGATTTTAATAAGAAAAATATAATAAATTATGGACAATAAAATATATCTTTATGACGCGACGCTTCGGGAATATATCACAGGGATTAACAACAACAAACACAACAACAACAATGGAATATGTAGCAATGTATTAACAATAGGAGGACGAAGATGACGTTCATAATTGACAATGACGTCAATGAGTGCTCTGTTACTTTTTCAGTTGACAGTAGGCGGAGGGAATGATGTATCCTTGGTCTCTGTTGATTGAGGGCTTGTATCGGTGGATTTGAACTGCTTCTGTCAGCTTTCTTTTGGGAAAGTCCTGGAGCTTTTTCATAATAGTTTATTGTATTTTGATTAATACATTGTACATCTACTTCTGACTACACACTGGTCTAATTCGTGAAACCCATTTCTGATGTTTCCAGCAATGAAATTGTTGGAATATTGCTAAAAAAAACCTCACTCACTCACCCATTTATTCTCGTCGCTCCCTGTCTGTTATCGTAGTCAATGTTTGTTTGTTCCTTCTTGTCGCTTTGCTAAATCCCGGTTACTTTAAAGTGGCCAGTGAACAACCGACTCTACTAGAGCATTAACTGAATGCTGTAGGAAACGCCTATACTGTCGCTATCGAATTTGACGAAGGCGAGACATCTCATACCCGTTTTAATACCCTCGAAGATCCAGGTTAGAGTTGGTCTTCCATGCCTGTCGTTAGAACTAACTGACGGGATCTAGCGGTCAGGCTGAGCTGGTTGGGACATCACCGTATCCCAACTGCGTAGAACATGCTCATGATGTTGATCACTGAATTGTCTGATCCAGACTCCTCATTATTTACAGATAGCTGAAATAGTGTAGAGTTAAACAGGAAACCGGCCACACAGTTTAGGGTCGTGTCAGAGGGTCATCACATATCGATCAATATCCGATCGAGGTTGGATTTATGTCAAGAAGATTTGCAGTTATCAACATGTTCACTGCGTTTCTCGTCGTCGTTATCCCCGTCGCCATGTTCCGCTCACTCGCCAGAAACGTATTGCCGTCGTAGTCGTTGACGACATGATTCCAACGGTTTTTCCAATAACAACGACGTTGTGTTTGTCATTGACATTTGTCACATATCATGCACCAACACTCATATAGTGTCGTAGGAACATACGCCGCCATTCGATTCCTGTCACATGTGGAAATCGTACATTTTACACTAATAAAACCATAAACACTCCCCATTACCTCGGTCATTCAGTAATCTCACGTCACTGGAAACAATCTAGAAATCGCCTTGTGTATATTGTTCTTAAGCTATTAATTCGCAACGTTCTACGATTAAACGTGCGAAGCACTGGTGTATGTTAAACAGAGCCCATGGACGGTACATTTTCTTAAATATGAATGAAATACATGGATGTCGCAAATAAGATGTGTGACGCATATGCAATTAGGATATTTTAGAAGATGTAAACACATTAATATTCAAATGTACAAATGGACTCAGTCTCTTTGGCCATGTGGACAAGGCGTTCGACTTCGGATCAGAAGTCCTGGTTCGAATCTCAGCAAGAGACTGAAACATGGAACACCCGTTACAGATGAACGACTGAAAGTATTCCTCACATGCAGGAATTATTCATGATTACTACGATATACCCTTAACTTTGAATACCCGTGAAGGTCTGGGTAGAACAGGCCTGCAGCAACCCATGCTTTCCATAAAAGGGGACTATGCTTGTCATAAGAGGCGACTGACGGGATCGGGAGGTCAGGCTGTCTGACTTGGTTGACACTCGTCATCTGCTCCCAACTGCGCAGATCGATGTTCATGCTGTTGATCACTGGATTGTCTGGTCCAGACGCGATTATTTACAGACCACCGCCACATAGCTGGAATATTGCTGAGTGCGGCGTAAAACTAAGATCACTCACTAATCTTAACTTTTAAAAGTTCCCCATACTTCCATTTCAAAAACACTGTAATATACATAAAAACGGCCTTCTTTATATTGCCTACAACGCACGTCAAGGGAGAACTGCATTTCTTTCCAAAATATAGGTTTAAAACACATCTAGGTCCAACAAAAAAGTTGTTATTTATTAAAACACCCCGGGACATGATCAGACCCAATTTACAAATGCATATAACGTCGCTGGATTATAGCGTTGTATTCAAATAATTAGCACTGAGCGTAATAGTGTCTGACAGACCCGGAACCGGAAGTGGCTATAAAAGGCCATAAAAATTAAAATGGAAGAAGGTTTTATATTGCGCAGCGCTGAACTGAAACATGCCCAGACAAGCACCTCAACCCTGTGATGGAATAATCGAAAAATCTGCTATCGATGTCTATAAGTAAATCAAAGTATATTCCTGGCTACACAAAAAAGAACCACGGACACATCAGCAATAAGTCAACATCAGTGACCATTCTGGCTGGACATACATTTCATAAAACAGATGGACGAAAGAAACATTCGTATCACATGCTTCATAATTTCCTAATGTGATTAGCTGAAGTAATTTGCCGTCCCGTGAAATTGGCAATTCGTCACCATGTTCTGGAATAAATCTCCCTGTTCGCTTTTTCCTACGATGACTTTTACATTCATATTACTTCACAATAACACAAGTAATTTCCATTCATCATGCAAAAGAACAATAAACTAGCACTCGGGCGTAATAAAATATAGGACTGGGGCCCACATACGAAAGTTTGCCTTAATGAAAAAAGCCGCTTTACATTAATCAATAAAGGAACAGATACTATATTTTGGACTGGCGACAAACACGAAACGAAAGGAGTACGGCTGATTTAATTCACCCTGGATCAATGACTAGGATAGCGGTAAGGAGGGAAAAGACGAACAGGAGAATTTCATATATTTCCTTTCGTTGCCAGATTCGCAGCGACACTCTGATACGGCGATGATGGGAACGAACGCGTCGTCAACTGGGCCAGAATTAACTCATCGCGGCCATCTTGTTTTAACATTATGGAAGGTCCGTGAAAGATGTGGATTTAATTTGAAAGTGATAGGGTTGAAGTAGGAACAACACGGCCCAGGTGTGTAATAAGGAATCCATTAAGGTCATCGTGTTGTTGTCGTGATTACAGGTGCGACAGGCCTGTTGATAAATAATATTCTGAATAATGGATCGACTTTCGCAAATGAAATCAGAGGATGGGAAATTCTTTCACTATTGACATGAACGAAGCAAAGGAAAAGTGAAATCATCTTTGCATTTCTTAATTGTCGCTAAACGATAAACTAATACATTTAGAAGAGTATGACAATACATTTCGAAGTCAGCTAGGTTTTAGTCTGCGTGCTGGGATGGCTTGCTAGAGTAGATGAGTAGGTTTTACGCCGCTTTTAGCAATATTCAAACAATATCACGACTGGGGACACCAGAAATGGGTCTCTCACACTGAACCCATGTAGGGATTCAAACCTAGACTTTGGGTGTGATGGGTGAACTCTTTAACCACTAGGCTACCCTAGTGTCCCTAAGATGGCCGAGTCTGTGGTGGGTTGGGTTTTGGTGTATATGTGGCTGTTTTCTGTGTTGCAAGCCTGGGTGGTATGGGATTGTGTTCTGATTGCTTGTGAAGAAGGGCGGTGGAGTAGCCTAGTGGTTAACGCGTTAGCTGGTCTTGCCTACGACCGGGTTCGATTCCCCACATGGGTGCAATGTGTGAAGCTCATTTCGGGTGTTCATGGTATTGATGGAATATTTGCTAAAAGTGGCGTAAAACGATAACTCACTCAACCATTTGAGAGGCAGGCCTTGTTTACACACAGCTGTTTGTCTCACTCACTAAGCCATTTGAGAGGCAGGGCTTGTTTACACACAGCTGTTTGTCTCACTCACTAAGCCATTTGAGAGGCAAGCCTTGTTTACACACAGCTGTTTGTCTCACTCACTCAGCCATTTGAGAGGCAGGGCTTGTTTACACACAGCTGTTTGTCTCACTCACTCCTATTGTCATTTACAATACATATATTGCAAATAGAGAACATGGACTTCAGAACACAGACACTGGATGACGGCAAATTCTGAGTGTCGAGTACTCAACTGGGACGATATCATCAGGTTGAAACACAACGCCTCAGTAATAGTATTACAGTTTTTAGGTAAAATACAAATTGAAGTACGTTTTGGGTTACGTCCAATTCAGGAATCAGGAAACCACGCTGTCAATGTGAGCCACCAAATCTCAAGCACCCAAAGTCTACGATCCAACCCACTCAGCCGCCGAGACATACGAGAGTGTGATCCGAATGTAACACGTTTCTTTTGACCAGTTCTCGAAAAGACATCACAAGTAAAAAAAACGAATAACAAAACCAAACCCTACAATAATACCGATATGATTTTTATTAAAAACAAACAGATACATTTTCCATAACATATTTTGGAGACGGCAGATTTAATGAAAAACGGATAGCTGTATTATATATTCTTTAGCCACGACTGCCAAGAAAATATGGATTCTGCGGCCCTCTATTTGAAAGAAAATAGACCTGTAATACAAGCCGGTCTACGGATTTGTTTTTAATCCTGGCCATGGACACTCTAATTCCCCAATTAAGCCACAACCAAATACCTGAATGTTTCTCTATAATCCATGCTATCAGGAACATCCCAACCGTTTGACTTAAAATCTTTAGTACTGAAGCTTAAATGTTTTTTTAAATCATTTTAAAAAGAAAAGCAATTTTTGTAGTGATCTGGCAAAGAGTACAAAACTCACGAACATCTGGAATCATTTCGGTGCTGTGGAGAAGGGATATTTAGGACTTTGATAACGGCACATGAACCTCAGTCACGAAACAAGTCTTCGCCATGCTCTTCTGGCAGTCATCACAGTCTTGTAGCAGGCAGCAGGGGTCTGGTCGATGTAAGCTGACACTTTGTCGACGTGGCACAGATGTATTCCACGAGAACAGGCCATATTCTTTATTAATGAACTGTCGTATTGTGCATTGTACACTTCACTTTAGCCTAGTGGTTAAAGCGTTGGCTTGTCACACCTGGGTTCGATTTTCAATATCTGTGAAGCCCGTTTCTGGAGTCCCCCTCAGATATTGCACCACCACCACCACTACCACCACCACTACTACTACTACTACTACTACTACTACTACTACTACTACTACTACTACTACTACTACTACTACTACTACTACTACTACTACTACTACTACTACCACCACCACCACCACCACCACCACTACTACTACTACTACTACCACCACCACCACTACTACTACTACTACTACTACTACTACTACCACCACCACCACTACTACTACTACTACTACTACTACTACCACCACCACCACCACCACCACCACCACTACTACTACTACTACTACTACTACTACTACTACTACTACTACTACTACCACCACCACCACCACCACCACCACCACCACCACCACCACTACTACTACTACTACTACTACCACCACCACCACCACTACTACCACTACTACTACTACGACGACGACTACTACTACGTCGTATAGGCACATGGAAAGCAACGGAATGGTTACGTCACAGGACACACAAACAGCTGATGTCGAATACTATAGCAAAAACAATTAACTGAAAACATTAATGATTGGTGTAGGAAATGTCACCAGAGGTTCTAACCTAAACGCAAGCTGACGCGCACTCTAACAACGAAACAAGGGGACAGCTGAACACAAACCAAAAATATATCACTCCAACAAATAATAAGAAAAAAACAACATAAAAAAACAAGGAAACAAACATAAACAAAGCAAAACAACAACAAAAACAAGCAAAAAACCCCCAAACCCAAACCCCCAAAAACCAAAAAACTACAACACCGCCAGAAACAAGAAAACAACAAATAACAGTAGAACAAGAGGAGTAGCGGATAAACATAAGACAAATGAAATTATGATAGATAAACAATCGTTACACCATTTGTGGAGAAACTACAAGATTATGTCATTCCCTCGTATATTCCCACATTCAGCTGTAACTTCCCCCCAGCTCTTGATTCAAGGGCGTCGCTGTTTGCTGACATAGTGTGAGATCATATGTGTTCGTCTGGAATACGATTGGCAGCACGACTTTTGTATCAACGCCCAGGTTTTATGAGTAGCTCCGTAATGGATCCTCCTTTCCTGATACCGACAGTGAAGCACGTCATTAAATCTAAAATAGTAGAGTGGTATCGACGTCTACTGATTTGGGTGGAGGCTAGGAGTATAATTTTCTTTGTCCGGAATATTTTGCATCAAGGCAAAAATCTATGGATTTTAATGGCGTAATTTGTTATGTCTGGAACATATTGATATAACGAAGTTGTACTGTCGTGGAAAGTGTGTGGAGACTTGTAAACTTGGCCAATATATGCTAACGGGAGTTGACGCACAAGATCACATCAAAGTGAATAACACAGCCAACACTCGGAACATACACAACCGACGCTCCAAAAGTACCCTCCCACACTCTATATTGTCCACACATGTGGATCAACAAGATTGGGATGAACACCAAACCCACGTTCAGACCAGACACCAGTCACACTCATCCCACACACCAATCACACCCTTCCCATACACCAATCACACATCACACCCACCCACCAATTACACTCACAAACCCACCAATCACACCCAGCCAACACACCAATCACTCTCCCCACCCCCTCCTTCCCCTCCATCACACCTACACCCCACACCAAACACACCTACCCATCCATCAATCCCTCCCCCCCAGCACCCCCTCACCACACACACACTCACACACACCAATCACATCCACCAACACAGCAATCACATACAAACAACACACCAGTCACATTCCCACACATCAATCACACCCACCAATACACCAATATCACCCACATGGCCGACAGTCGAATAATAATAATAATAAATTATTTATATCATTGAATTTTCTGTCCCTTTTGACAGCAATGTGATTGGCAAGATTCAGGAAAAGCATGATAAATATGCGGACCTCGCCTTTGAAATGTCTCGCTTACATCCCAAGTACACTGTCGTCAGGCTCCCCATTGTTCTCGGTGCCCTTGGTTTAGTACCTCCTGATCTCTTGGCGCAGATCAGAAGAGTGCCCTGGTTCTCCACCGGGAGCACAGCCCTTCTGACAATCTGGGTAATGCAGAAGGCTGCAGTGTTGGGGAGCCTCCATATTCTCCGGAAAGTTCTTGGTGGGTTCGACTAGGCAGTGTTTCCTGGGAGAAGTCCCATTCGCTGTCTGGGCTGCGTGTAGAGGGGGCGAGGGCCCTGAGCTGATGATGAGCTTGACCAGCCTGACTGTGCCAGGATCACCCAAACCCTCTCTACTGCATTTTAATTCTAATCTGTAAAACATAATAATATCCCAGCTAATATACACTGTGTTCATTTTCCTAAACAACTCAACACGACACTGAATAGATCCTCTCATATAACACGATTACCAAAACCTCAAGCTCATCCACAATCCACATCGCACACTCTCTGCCCCTTACCCCACCCTTTCTCCTTTCATCAGCCCCTAAAACCGTCAAAACCCACCCGAAGTCACAAAAACTCTCCACGCACTCCATCCTTCAATCGAAGCGTTAACTAGAAACACAGAAAATCACCAAAATGTTGACAGGCACCCCCTTACAACCCCCAGCTTGTATCCCCCCGTTTCATTTCCTACCGCTGCCCCACCCCTTCGCGCCCAAGCACCACTCCCCTCCCAGGACAGTGTAAATATTTTATATCACACAGCCGTACACATCATCAGCCAGTTGTTCGTCTCGTGTTAATCAACGATCAAGAATCTCTACCAAATTAAGTCATTATTTTTGGACGAACTCCAGCCGCGGATGGTATGGGCATCGCTGCGATTTTTTCTCATTAGCTCACAAAATCTAATTAGACCCATCCATTATTTATTGTGAGTTGGAAACTTTAATTACATATCAAGAGAACCTGGTCCCGCATCACACTTACTGTAGTCGCTGCCGTGTTGACGCCAGCCATTGCCGCCGCGACGTATCGACGTACCTATCATGGAGGGGGAGAGAACAGGAATCGGGGAGGGTCCAGAGGAAGGGGAGAGGGAACGGGGAGAGGGTACCAGCGACGGCAGAACGGAAGCAGAGCAGGAGATTTCTTCCCGGAGACTTGGTGATAAAAAAGTGACTTGTACTTTCACAGGAGCCGCTTTGGTGCAAATATCAAGTTTCATTAAATAACTAACGTCAAAAAATGTGGAAAACCTATTTTGTGAATGAACGAATAAATGAACGAACGAACGAACGAACGAACGAACGAACGAACGAACGAACGAAAAAAACAGAACGAAGCAACAACCATTGAACCATAGATGGCTGGCTCGCTGATTGTGACGGAATCATGGATTTGTTGAAGAATGTTATGTGTTATATGACATGGATGGACAGACGGACTGACGGGCGCATGGATGGGTGGACAGACGGAATGATGGCTGGACGAATGAATGAATGAATGAATGATGATGTAACATGATATATTTGGGATTACACTTCCTTAGCGCAGTGGGATTTTTTGCATTTCTTGTATGTATGTATGTATGTATGTATGTATGTATGTATGTATGTATGTATGTATGTATGTATGTATGTATGTATATGTATGTATGTATGTATATGTGTGTGTTTATGTGTGTGTGTGTGTGTGTTTGTGTATGATGGATGGATGGACAGACAGACAGACAGATAGGCCTAGGCGCTGCACCTAAAAAAAGTGTAGTTGACTTCATCGTTATATCAAGGGCACGAAATCTCTTTGAAAGAACCGAAATGCAATACTGCTTGACGAAAGTCGCCCAGCTGACAAGCAAAGACCTATTTAACCCTTACTGTACCCAGAAATCAGACGGTTCCCCTCAGTCGGTCACCCGCTAATGTTTCCTTTATAAACAGACTTCGACGGTCCATTGCACTTGCTGTTCTTCAAGTGAACCACACAAATCTGCATGCAGCGTACTAAAGAGCATGTGTCATAATTGATTTACTGTTAAGGAAAACAGGGCAGGGCGATCTGTCATTGTTTAACGTTCTGGACAGCTGGAATATCAAACCACAGATAATTGTTCGATGTGGTAGGGCATCGTTGACGTCTGACGTTACAAGCCACTGACTGTTGTGGGGGACACGTTAGGGTCAAGATGACGTCATAACATTATATAACACTGACTGTTGTGCAGGACGTGATGGGGTCTAGATTACGTCATAACATTATATTGAACTGTTGGGCAGGATGTATGAGGATCTAGATATGTATGACGTCATAACACCACTTGACACTATTGTTGTGGAGGACATGGGAGTGTCTTCTTGACGTCAAATTGTCACATGATAAATGTGATAAATATGATAAATATGAAGATTTGCTTTCTGTCACACAACCAATATTTCGGCATATTTCATTTGGATCGATGGGGCTGCAGGGGTAGCGTAGTTGGTATAACATTGGTTCGCCACGCCGGAAACCCGGGTTGGATTCCCAAATGAGCACAATGTGTAAAGCCCGTTTCTGGTGTAGCCCGCTGTGACATTACTATAATATTGCCAAATGCGGTACTCACACTCACTCACTGATCGATACCCCCCTCTTCCATTGTAAAAGTGAAGAAATACATGAGGGATCAGTCGGTGGTATGAATAAAAAGAAAAAGTAAGAAACAAAAAAGTGTCCCTCGTGACATCAGAGAGGTGTCAGACAGATCCTCTCCACCAAGTTCTCGGTACCAGCTTACAGTGGTGTGCTCAGTCTACTTAAACCACTTCACCACAAAGCACCAACTTGATAAAACAGACGCCAGGTACTCTACTGGCATTATCACGTGAGTCTATTGTTAGACTAAAATTTAAAGACGAAATAAATTTCTTTATCCTCATCTGTTATTAACGAATCGGCGCCAGTAGAGCTGCCTAGATAGTTCCCTGGATCATGCTTTAAGTAAGGGAAGTGGAGCCTACGAGATAAAAGCGGTTATTACCGACCGTCAACTGTCAGAGGAAAGGGGCATTACCTCCCTTGGTTTTTCCAAATGACTATATTTTCTGAGACGAAATACGGACAAGAATACGGTGCAAATACGAATCGATAGCAATAATAGATAGTCTGAGGTTTCAATGTATTGTATGTGACTTGAAGCTATCACGGTTATAGACCCGACAATTGACAGGTCACGCCACATCTCACTTCTCACCGCGAGACATCAGCACGAAATTTTGTCGTTACTTTGAGTAGATACTTCAGCAATTCTGTAGTACCTCTGTAGATATGTAATTTGTTGATGTAGATCAAACCTTAATTAGCCTGTAAACATCGTCGGCGTCTACGAGTTTGTCTTTGTGTTTGATACATCGTGTCTGCTTCTATACAGATGCCCCCCTCCAATCCGGACAGACAGTCTGCATCACGGATGTGTCTGAAAGACATCCATCTGACAAGGGAAGTAACTCCATTCCCTTGTCAAGCTCATCTTCTGACCTATGACTTTCTGTGGACAACGGTTTACTGTGTAACTGGACCGGTGTGGTAGCCTAATGGTTCAAACGTCCACTCGTCACACTGAAGACCTGGGTTCGATTCCCCACATGGGTACAATGTGTGAAGTGCTGGAATATTGCCATTGAAAAACGGCAACTCACTCCCTCCGTGTGGTGCGGTTTTACAGTGACTTCAATATGGGATGATGGGTTGATTGTACGGTATTAGATAGTCTCAGAGCTAGACGTTAATGGTAGAAAGCATCATTAGCAGATAAACATACAACGAAACTCATTCATTCACTGTAAACTGGAAAATTGTTGATCCAGATATACTGGGAAACTTTGTACCAAGTTTGAGTGACCATTCGAAATTTATGACTAGCGGTGGTGGTGATGATTTTAAGGATACTAACTTTGCATATTAATTCCAATGGGTGTTGGGGTCACTCACATGCATGTGACTACATGACAATCATCGTTAGGCCCATCATCCACCCCTCAGCCATAGATTATGAACAGTCCCTAACGACAGCGACAGAAACATAAAAGTAGTTCTTTTGGAGATTTTAGAACAAATCTGAGATAGTCCACTGATGACTATCATCCGTACTAAGTCGAGATTCCTGAGTACTTAGGGTACAGCGAAATGTGGCGTTTCATATCGGAATGGACCGCTCCATATACGGACATCCACCTTCATTGTGTGTAATAATATCGCTCACCACAAGTGACTATTTGACAAAACAACTGAGCAGAGCAACACGACGCAACACAAACCATTTGTTGATTGCTCTATTTTTTACCACTATAAATCAGATGACCCCGAATTAGACCGCTTGCAGTGATACAGAGGGGTTTCTGTGGCAACAATGAGGCTTGTGTTTCCCCATCGTTGTTGTGTCTAATGTCGAGAATACCTGGTCCCGTTTACACATTGTTTACCCGAACTCAGAGATGTTCCAGTTATGTGACGTCGATATGTGAATAACCGGGTCTCGATCACACAATCGTCATCAACGATGAGGTGCGGAAGACGAATTCTAACCCAGATGTTCACGGAGGACAAACATATATTGCAGAAGACGAATTCTCACTCGGATCTTCTCCGGGGCAGGCATATGTTGTTAAAGACCAATTCTAGACCGGATCTTGTTAATCGAATCAAACTGATTGTGTTCAGTGACTGACACCATGAGCAGCCACCTACACAACGTACTGTAGCTGGGTATCGCTGGTACTACAAAATATCATAGTGAAGATCCGGCCTTGAGCCGCCCACGCTTGTCTCCACAAGTGAAGATCCGCCATAGAGTCGGCCTTGAGCTGTCCACGCTTATTTCCACCCGTGAAGATCCGGGATAGAGTTGGTCTTGAGTAACTCATGCTTGTCTCCACCCGTGAAGATCCGGGATAGAGTTGGTCACGAGCAGCCCACCAGCAAAGATCCGTGATAGAGTTGGTCTTAAGCTGTCCACGCTAGTCTCCACCCGTGAAAATCCGGGATAGAGTTGGTCACGAGCAGCCCACCAGCAAAGATCCGTGATAGAGTTGGTCTTAAGCTGTCCACGCTTGTCTCCACCCGTGAAGATCCGGGATAGAGTTGGTCTTGAGCAGCCCATGCTTGTTTTTACCTGTGAAGATCCAGATTAAAAATGGACTTGAAAAACCCATGCTTGTCATAAGATTGGTCGTAGGTAATACCCATGCTTCGTAAGACGCGAGTGACGGGACCTGGGGTTACTGTCCGCTGAGAGGTTGTTGTCATACGGCTGGACTATTGTTGAACGACAAACAGGAATCCCGTGCTTGAATTTTTAATCTTACAAACACAAAATGATAAGACACATTTTGATAAACTTCATTAACGCAGTATGATATCAATGTATATTTTGGTGAAATACGTTGAAAATCTAGTAGACGGACACGCCGCCATAAGAAATGTCTAGATCTCTGGACCTCAACAACTGTTCCTTGGCACAATTCTCAATTATTCCTCCTCATGGCCAGAACTCCACTTAAATACAAGCAGTGTGTTTTCCTTAATCATACCCACCCGTATTATATGCCGTAAAGGGCTTCTAGCTATGTATTTCTGACATATTTAGCTTGTTGTCGAAACGCGAGACAGCGAACACGTGAGAATGAATGTCCCTGACAGTATTCCATATACCTGTGGTCCCGGCACGAACTTAATCAATATAAACACGTGTTAACCAGGACATTCGTTGATCCAAATAACCGTTATTCTGGGTAAGTGTGCGATTCACTTTACTTGTATTAGTATACACCTCCGTAAAGCAGCAGTAAAGCAGAAATAGCTTCTAGCCCGCCAGTCCTTGGCTAGTAAAACCGCAGTCGGGTCAGTAAATCTCCACCGTCAATAGCCCGATTGGCAAAATAATTTTCGAGGGTCTATTGTACATTTATTACTCCAACCGGCAAGAGCTACAATACACTTTTAAATCATGCAAGATTGTGGTCTTAACTTAATTGAGGATGAACAAAACAGTTCAGACATCTGTTTTGTTATGTGTTTTTCGTGGTAGTTTACCATTTATCTCTTGCCTAATTTCTACATTCATATTTTGGGCTAGTTAATTGTTTTGTGGGCTAGTAACTTTCAGACATAGTGCGACGGGCCAGCTAAATTTGGAAACTATTCGGCACAATGTAGTAAGGATATGTTGATATTCCATCGGTACAGGTTTGTCTCACAGAAGAGAATAGTCTACAGTAGATCCATTACAAAACGTTTCACAAGACCTTTCCATAAACTCCCGGTTTCATCTTCCATATACGAAGACGCCGATGAATGACGTAAATCTTTGGATACATCATCGTTAAAGGTTTGGCGAAGTAGCACATTGCTTTCACTCTCAATTACGTAGCTCGCATGGGCCACGTGGTCATCTTTCCCGCGAAATGATGTCGTCCGCAACAGCGTTTCAGCTCGCCAATCCTCGCCGTACCAGGACTGGCGGGACCTCAGCCACACGGAGACGCATTAATACTGGATGAATTAATCTTTCCCTATTGTCTTTACCCTGCAAACTTAATTACACTCACTAGAAAGCTGATTGCCTCTGCATCGATCCCCCCCAAAAGAGGCACGGTGCACGCGTGCCATAGAGGCACGCAACACTGGATGTATGGAACACTGTTAGGGAAATATATCACAATCGTGAAAGATAGGCTTGTTGTTCTTCTTACTTGAATACATGGTTTGTCACAACTAAACATAAGAGGAATACACTGTATTTACTGAAATTCGTCAACGCACCTGTCTCTGCTAAAGTAATAATGTTCTTTTGGTACAGGTTTGATTACACGATGCCATTTAGAAAGTGGTCAAATGCAACATATGTCATATTTGGGATTTCACTTTCTTCGTAAAGTACAAATTCTAGTACTTTTTCGGTTGAGTCCCATCCGGGATTCGAACCCGCACCCTCAGAGTCAGGCACCTAATCGCCAGCACACAAAGTCAGCCGCCTAGCCTGCTCAGCCACCGCGACTTCCACCAGTGGTACAGGCTTGATCAGCTCACTCGATTTTATCCCGTCCAAAGCCTTAATTGGAGTGGAACAAGTTTTATGACTCTAACAGCTCACCGTAGCTACGAAAAGGCATTGCATTGCGTGAGGCACTTTTCTGCCAATAGCATGCACGACATGAAATGAAGTTCAAATTATATTACAGCAATAAAACGTTATCGATGTCAAGGCGAAACATACCATTGATTGATATTCCACCAAATAGATATTACACGTGACAGATCATATACTTAATACACGTCTATAAGTGAAATGTGCTAAAGCAAAGAGTATTTCATAATCTTTTAAAAAGTGAGTGAGTATGGTTTTATGCCGCTTTTAGCAACATTCTAGCAATATCACGACTGGGGACACCGGAAATGGGCTTGACACAAAAATACCCATGTGAGAAATCGAACCCTGTTCTTCGGCGTGAAGAGCGAACGCTTGAACCACAAAGCTACCCCAACACCCTAGTTGAATAGTGAAATACACCAGCTAATGGAGCACAGGTGGCGCCGTCGTCGGTGACTGTGTAGAGTTCCGTCCCTTGGGTACGCCAGGAACCGATGATCATGGCTCTAAACACCGTCTTGTGCGAGTGTTTTGTAGCTTAGTGAGCCCAATGCCTTTGCTTCTTGAGAGGCGACTACCGTGATCATGTGGTCAGGATGGCTGGCTTTGTTAACACATATCGTCGTTTTCAAGTCAGATAATTTCTGAATAACCTGAAAGTGATAAGAAACAATCAATCTCGGCAGGACGTTTTTGTAACGAAATTCGAGTTTTACAAGCATTATCTTTATCATGGCCACCGTAAATAATCTGTAAATTACTGCTAAGACCTTAAGTAATGCTCATTAACTCATTCACTCTCTTAGTCCCTCACGCACTCATGCGTGCACGCACGCACGCACGCACGCACGCACGCACGCAACTTATGAACTCACTCATGAAGCTGGGAATCGCATTCCTTTGAGCGACAGTTGTTCGATTCATGCGTAATTGATATGTTTCGGTATCAACAAGTGTCCAAAGTAACTGCTTCATGTTGAATCACTATGCATCATAATTTACAAACTCACCTATTGACATCTCTCGTGTCATAACATATTTTTTCATCAATATTGCCTTCGCATTCAACGTCAGCACTAAAGACGAGACCTATATGGTAGCCCCAATAAACATATGCATTGCGGGATTAATGGAATGGGCTCTCAATATACTACCTTATTACTGGGACGTATATAATAACTCTAGTCTCCTGTAAACAAGAGAATAAAGAACAACAGCCATAAACCCAAACAGATATATCAAACTAGCTTTACATGATGCAACAACCATATTTACCAGCTCTCTGAAGTTGAAGGCTTCTGATCACAAATACCCCGTGTATAAAAGCCATAACGCTATACAATTAATTAGTGGCTATTTGTTCGTTTAACATTCATCTTCCTGACAAAGTTCTTGGTAAGCAAAACAGCATATTTACAGCGGTCTTTGCTCGCTATCATATTTCAAAGCAGTAGATTTACGTGTCTCCGAAGAGATGTGCATTATTCAATGACGAAGTTGAAAGTAAAACAGGCTTTTAATGTCTTGGGATCTCGTACAGACCCTAATGACTTCCTTGTGAGTGCCAGTATTTAGAAAGACACGATAAACGAGTTTTTCTAGAACAAAGGACTGGGCTTGTTGCTATCATAGTGCCGGAGCTCCAAAGACGAGTCTAGGAGATTGGCTTACTTGCTGCAGTTAGCTGAAGAATATAATTCTTGTTTTTGGTCAACAAGCAATGTCGTGTGGTAACCTTTCTCCAGGTAGCTTATGGGCTATGCAGATTGAAATTTGTCTCACATGAATCGACTTCCCATTTTTCGTCGACTCTCATATTCGGTAAGGGTTTTCTGAAACATGAGTTGGGTGATTACGTTTCAACCTTACACTTATTTAGTTTAGGGTTTGTTGGTCTGACAGGTCAATACGTCATTATGATCCGACTTGCAAACCATATATGATACAGGATCCGCTGATACGGGCTGGAATGTCAGATCGTGACCACAGATCACATGTGTCTCTGTTTCTCATACTGACGTTGGAAAGGTTTTAGTCAACAAAGACACTTTAGAAAACTGTTTTCACTTTTTCCAGGGTAAGGCCTATAATGTTTACTGAGAAAAAAAAAAAAAAAAAAAAAAACCAAACAAACAAACAACAACCCACCTACAAAAACCAAAAACAACCAAAAACAAGCCAAAAAAGTAACGTATGGCTAAAATCTGTTTTTCAAAGTAGATTGTTTTAGTAAAAAATGCTCGGAATCAGTATAAATATCATTACTAACTGTGAATACAGCCCGTACACAAATTCTTTGCACACGAACGCAACATTTGGTTGAATTAAAACTTGGAGAAATCGCACGGAGAAAAAGCTATAGGCATGTTGCACATGCAAATACGGTACTAAAGCTTCACACCGATGGGTGTAAAATGACAATTATCTTGCGAATCACGCTAAGCTGTTCCGTATTTGCGACCCTCAAGATGCCAAGACTGAATGAAGAGTGCAGAAACAGAGCCACTGGACATCTGGAAGCTGGAGAAAGTGTCATCAGTAGCCAGGCACGTCAACGCGAGGCAGAGAACTCCAGATACTACAGACTCCACAACCCAACAAGAGATCGGCCGAGAACTGGTAGGCCAAGGGTCACAACTCTGGAACAGGACCGCTTCATCCGGGAGGAGTTGCATCTACGCAACTGGACAATCGGTGCAACATACACAGCCTACAATGTTCCTGTACTTCCTAGAATATCAGCGCAAACCACCAGAAATCGCCCACGACAACATGGGATACGACCAATGCGACCATATACAGCACCTGTTCTGCGGTATCATCATCGTCGTGCAGGTCTGCAATGGTGCAGAAACGTTCCACCATGCACCATTGCAGACTGGAGGAGTATCTGGCTTAGTGATAGGTCGCGGTTCTTGCTGTATCGCCATGATGATAGGATGCGTGTCTACCGACGGATAAATGGACTGTATGCGTGAAGTTGGTAGATACGGCGATGATAGTGTCATGATGCGGGCAGCCATATCCTTGAATGGTAGGGCAGATCTGGTGCACGAACAGGGAAATTCAACTGCTGTGCGCTACCATGATGAAATCCTCCAAAGTCACCTTATTCCCGCCCTTGACGTCAGAAGAGAGATTTTTCCAGCAGGACAACGTCAGAGTGCATGCTGCACGCGTTACCATGTAGTACCTTGCCAACAAAAATTTGAATGTGCTCCTATGGCCATCTAGATCGCCAAATCTCAACCCAGTTGAATATTTGTGGGATCTGCTAGACAGACATGTGCGACGCCGACAGCTTTAAACACATACGCCGCAATAGCTGAGCCATGCATTGCAGGATGAGTGGAGTATGATTCCACAACGCCAGATTCGACATCTCATTCAGTCCATGCCCAGGCAGTGCAAAGCAGTGATCGATGCTCCTGGTTGTCGCACCAGGTACTAACTTGCCGTCACAATGCTGTCAGAGACACAGATGTCCCCAAGAGCAGTAAATGACTGTATCTAGTGGAGGAAACGTGTGCCCAACCCTGTGTAAAATTTGGTTGCTGTAATTCTCTATTTATTTTGTAATCTGATTATATAAAACACGTCGAGGTAAACTGATATTTGGATTATGCGTTTCTTTTTTGGGCAGTGTATTTTGTCTGGGTAGAACGCCTGGCCATCCGATCCCGTTTGTCGCTCCATGAAACAAGCATGGGTTGCTGAAAACAAATTCTTACCCGGATCTTCTAGGGAAAGAAGCATGGGTTGCTGGTGACCAAATCTAATCTGGATCTTCTAGGGAAACAAGCATGGGTTGCTGAGGACCAAATCATACCTGGATCTTCTAGGGAAACAAGCAGGGGTTGCTGGTGACCAAATCATACCTGGATCTTCTAGGGAAACAAGCATGGGTTGCTGAGGACCAAATCATACCTGGATCTTCTGGGGAAACAAGCATGGGTTGCTGAGGACCAAATCATACCTGGATCTTCACGGGTCTGCAGGACAAGGAAACATGGCATTTCAGTGACCAACTCTGCAGGGTTCTGACCTATTATAACTGAATTATTGTACTAAATGACACAATGACACAGCTGCTGACATTCTATCACTCATGCTCTCCGTGGCTGTTTACATGATGTGCTTCAAAATTGTTTTATCAAGGTTGCAGTATTAAATATATTTGTGAAAGTTTCAAACCGACGCGTGGACGACATTTCCACATATTACTCATCGGGAATACAAAATATGCAATTGCCTATTTTTTTACCCACGTCTTCGATCTTTCAGGTATACAGTTCAGTCGCTCAAACATGTAATATAGTGTTACGGTGAATAATTTGCAGTGACAAAAGTGGGGGCTCGTCCGGGAGAGAATTCATTTGACATTTGAGTAGGATTGTGAAATATATCTCGATTATTTTGCAATTTGTCAACAGGTTAATTGTAGAACCAGCAAAATGGTGTTTGAACTTGAGAAGTTTGTAATGTCCCCTGAGACAGTCAGTCAGTTGCGTAAATCAGATTTGTTGCAAATTTCTTCACATCACAAACTTGATGCCAAACCTGAAATTTCAGATTTTGAAAATTGTTTTGAATCACTATATCGATGAGGGAGAGTTCCAACGTGATGTTTTGCAAATGGCTCAAGATTAATGTTCAGACCGGCTGGAAATGAAAAAGGTAGAATGATGGAACGGGAAAAAGAAATGAAAAAGTTTGAGATGGAAACAGAAAGAGAAAGAGACAGAGAGAGAGAAAGAGAAAGAGACAGAGAAAGAGAAAGAGAAAGAGAAAGAAACAGAGAAAGAGAAAGAGAAAGAGAAAGAGACAGACAGAGACAGAGACAGAGACAGAGACAGAGACAGAGAAAGAGACCGAGAGAGAGAAAGAGACAGAGACAGAGACAGAGACAGAAACAGAGAAAGCGACAGTGACAGAGACAGAGACAGAGACAGAGACAGAGAAAGAGACAGTGACAGAGACAGAGACAGAGACAGAGACAGAGAAAGAGACAGATACAGAGACAGAGAAAGAGACAGAGACAGAGAAAGAGACCGAGAGAGAGACAGAGACAGACCGGCTGGAAATGAAAAAGGTAGAATGATGGAACGGGAAAAAGAAATGAAAAAGTTTGAGATGGAAACAGAAAGAGAAAGAGACAGAGAGAGAGAAAGAGAAAGAGACAGAGAAAGAGAAAGAGAAAGAGAAAGAGAAAGAGACAGAGACATAGAAAGAGACAGACAGAGACAGAGACAGAGACAGAGACAGAGAAAGAGACCGAGAGAGAGAAAGAGACAGAGACAGAGACAGAAACAGAGAAAGCGACAGTGACAGAGACAGAGACAGAGACAGAGACAGAGAAAGAGACAGAGAAAGAGACAGAGAAAGAGACAGAGACAGAGAAAGAGACCGAGAGAGAGAGACAGAGACAGAGACAAAGAAAGAGAAAGAGAAAGAGAAAGAGACAGAGACAGAGACAGAAAAAGAGACAGAGACAGAGAAAGAGAAAGAGAAAGAGAAAGAGAAAGAGACAGAGACGGAGAAACAGACAGAGAAAGAGACAGAGACGGAGAAACAGACAGAGAAAGAGACAGATACAGAGACAGATACAGAGACAGAGACAGAGAAAGAGACAGTGGCAGAGACAGTGACAGAGACAGAGAAAGAGAAAGAGAGAGAAAGAGACAGAGACAGAGAAAGAGACAGTGGCAGAGACAGTGACAGAGAAAGAGACAGAGAAAGAGAAAGAGAGAGAGAGAGAGAAAGAGACAGATATAGAGAAAGAGAAAGAGAAAGAGACAGAGACAGAGACAGAGACAGAAAAAGAGACAGAGACAGAGGCAGAAAAAGAGACAGAGACAGAGGCAGAGAAAGAGAAAGAGAAAGAGAAAGAGACAGAGACAGAGAAAGAGAAAGAGAAAGAGAAAGAGACAGAGACATAGAAAGAGACAGAGACAGAGACAGAGACAGAGAAAGAGACCGAGAGAGAGAAAGAGACAGAGACAGAGACAGAGACAGAAACAGAGAAAGCGACAGTGACAGAGACAGAGACAGAGACAGAGACAGAGAAAGAGACAGAGAAAGAGACAGAGAAAGAGACAGAGACAGAGAAAGAGACCGAGAGAGAGAGACAGACAGAGACAGAGACAAAGAAAGAGAAAGAGAAAGAGAAAGAGACAGAGACAGAGACAGAAAAAGAGACAGAGACAGAGAAAGAGAAAGAGAAAGAGACAGAGACAGAGACGGAGAAACAGACAGAGAAAGAGACAGATACAGAGACAGATACAGAGACAGAGACAGAGAAAGAGACAGTGGGAGAGACAGTGACAGAGACAGAGAAAGAGAAAGAGAGAGAAAGAGACAGAGACAGAGAAAGAGACAGTGGCAGAGACAGTGACAGAGAAAGAGACAGAGAAAGAGAAAGAGAGAGAGAGAGAATGAGACAGATATAGAGAAAGAGAAAGAGACAGAGACAGAGACAGAGACAGAAAAAGAGACAGAGACAGAGACAGAGGCAGAGACAGAGAAAGAGACAGAGACAGAAAGGAAACAGAATTAAAGAAATTGGAAATTCAATTGAAAAGATTAGAAACGTCATCTCCACCCTCACATTTTCCTCTTTTGACACTGCAACACATACTGGACTGGTACCCCCTTTTAATGAGAAAGAAGTAAACAAATATTTTCGACATTTTGAAAAGGTTGCTGAAAATCTCAAGTGGCCTAGGGAGTCATGGACTATGCTATTGCAAACTGCTTTGAAGGGTAAAGTTCAGGATGCGTATTCAGCCTTGTTGATGTCTGCATGTTACAAACTCCATTTTAGAAATCAGGCGGCAGGTTCCCCAAATGCGTTTGTGCCCATCGCACGTAAGCCTTTCTCTCCAGGTGGTTCTGAGGAGAGTTTTGTTTGTGAGAGTAAGTCCCCAGATTCTGTAATTTGGAAGGAGTTTTTGTCCTTTGTTTCTAAGGGTTCTGTGTCTCTCTGTTGATTGTATTTTCATACTTTTTGATAAAAAGCTTTGTGGAACATCACACAACATTTTATTTGGTTGTGTTTACATTCATCCAGTAAATTCATCATTGAAGAGTGATCCAAGAGTGCTGAAAGGATTAGACTATCTCGAACACTGTTTATTGTTGTGTTTATCCGACATTGATATTTCGGATACACAGTATATCATCATGGGTGATCTGAATGCGAGGACTGGGAACCTGAGAGACTATATTCTGCGAGATGATGATAAATACATCCCGATTCTCGAAGATATGGAATACATCTCTGACAGTTTTCAAACACCTAGGAAAAGCAAAGATAGTGTTGTTAATTCTTATGGTACATATTTAATAGACCTCTGTTGTTCATTTAATGTTCTTATGATGAATGGCCGATGTGATTCTGACCCTAACGGTGATATGACATGTTATACTGCCACTGGCACCAGCCTTGTTGATTAGTGCCTGTGTTCCTCGGATTTGTTTGATATAGCTCATGACTTTCAGGGATTAGTGGTACCATTGCACAAAAAAGGAAAAGTCTCAGAAATTAATAATTATAGAGGCATAACACTTGCCGATATTATGTGTATAGTATTTACATTTATTTTGAATAAGAGACTAACTCTGTTTTGTTCCTTGTATGAACAGCTGTCTAAATCACAAGCAGGGTTTAGAGCTGGTTACAGCACTTTGGACAACATATTTGTTTTACAAAACTTGGTACAAAAGTATCTTACAAAGACCAATGGTCGTTTTTACTGCCTCTTCGTCGATTTCAAAAAAGCATTTGATTCTGCCAATAGGAAATTACTATGGTACTCTGTATTGAAAAGAGACATTCATGGTAAAATATTCAATGTCTTGTTTGATATGTATTCAAATGTAAAATCTGCTGTTAAAATAACAAATTCTTCAATATCCAATTATTTGGATACACAGGGATGTGTGCTCGGTCCTTTGCTTTTCTCATTATTTGTGGTAGAACTTGAAAATATGTTGTATGAATCTAATGTTAGGGTTATTTTTGTTGGTCAAGAATTTATGGATATATTATTGTTATTTTACGCTGATGACTTGAGTCTTTTTGATGACAGTGTTGTTGGCTTGCAGAAAAAACTAGATGTACTTAAACGGTATAGTATTAAATGGGGATTGAATGCTAATTTAGATAAGACAGAGATCTTAGTGTTTAGAAACGGGGGTAAGCTGAGGGGAACAGAAAAATGGATGTTTGGAAGTGATCGGGTTAAAATATCAACCTACTATAATTATCCAGGAACTGTATTTTCTAACAGACTATGCTGGTCGAAGGCAATCAATGTACTTGTTCAGAAAGCCAATAAGGCCTTATTTTCAGTCAAGCACCTACAGTATAAGTTAAAGCACATCTCTCCTACTGTTTTGTTTAAGATCTTTGACACACAGATAAAACCAATTTTACTTTAGTCCAGTGAAATATGGGGTAGACATGGTTTGTTTATTGACTACCATAAACGATATATTACGTATTGGTTTAAATGGTTAGCAATGCCAACTGTTAAATATCCAAAACAATGTTATTTATTATGTAAATCATTAGATGAATGTAATAGTATCACTTGGGCTTTAGTGTGGATCACACGAAGTGGGCGATAAAAACATGTTTCTCAATGCTTTCGTCCAGAGACTTAAAGACAAAATTGGTATTCTAGAATTTATGATTCCAGGAAATGATGTAATTATGAAGAATATAAATCTCAATTGTCAGTTGAATATTATTTGTATGCTATCCCAGAAAGAGAATACAGAAGGCTTTTATGTCTATTACGTACATGTGAGCTCCCTTTAATGGTCAATGTTGGTAGACGGTGCGGCATCGTCCGCGGTAATAGATTATGTACATCTCGTGCGGTAGGTTGTATAGAAGATGAATATCCTTCTAAAATGTCCACTGTATGACCATCCAGATCAAAATACATACCAGGATATTATTGTAATCCACCCACGATGTTCAAATTTAAAAGTCTTATAACATGCAATAAGATAAACATTATGTTGAACATTGCAAGATATATTAAGGAAGCTCTATTACTCAGGAATTCCCATTTGTCATTATGAGGATATTTTTTGTATTATGTTGTACATGGGCCGTTGGCCTTTATACCGAATGAACGGAATCTGAATCTGAATCTGTGTCTCTTATGGGAGATACTTTTACCAGACGGTTCGGTATTACCTTGAAGGATACTGGCGATATTCAGTCTCGGACTTTGAGGGATATTTTGCCTTTTTCTGATGAGTCTTCAGCGACCTCAGATGCTTTGCTTCAGGGTATAGGTGGCAATTCTCCTGCTCCTCTCCATTTTGACTTCAGATTTGATTTGACTTCAGATCTGATTTCAGGTGAGGTGAAACTTGGTGTACGTGACATGTACGTGGTACGTAGTGATCGATAATGATCTTATGGGGGGCAAACTTGATGCTAATCCAATTGTCACTGTTTTACAGGAGAGTTCAACTAGTACAGAAAAGTTGGAGGATGAATTTCCGGGTATTTTCCCTCCTGACGTCTTTGCCGAATGATTCCATTTATGATTTGTCAGGTACTTTCATGGACCATTCTTTGTACGCGGTAGGGACTGATGGCTTATCTTCACAGAGTAGTAGCTCTTCAGGACTTCTTGATAAGTCAGATAGTTTGTCAGGTGGTGAACACATTCTTTCCATAGGGCAACTTATTAGTGCGCTGGGTGAGGATGTTGAAGTACAGAAGTTGGTTAGTAAGGCTATTTCTTTTGAGGAGCTTAGCAAAGTTCCAGTTTGTTATTACTACAACGATGGTGTTCTGATGAGGAAATATAGGTTGCCCGTCTGTTCCTGCAGAGGATGAATGGAAATTGTATCATCAAATTCTGGTACCGAAATTATTTCGAAAGCATGCACTTTCATTGGCACATGAAAGTGTCATGGCAGGTCATCTGGGTGTAACAAAACTTGTGAGAAAATTTTGGAACAGTTCTTTTGGCCCAGTTTGAGAAAAGATGTGGCTGAATTTTCTAAGACTTGTCATGCATGCCAATTGTTGGAAAACCAAATCAGAAAATTCCATCCGCTCCCCTAAAACCTATTCTGACTTTCGAGGAACCTTTCAGTAGTTTTATTAGTGACTGTGTTCGTCCACTACCTAAGACTAAGACTATCTACTCACTATCATATGTGTTTTTACCAGATTTCCAGAAGCAATTCCATTTCGTAGGATTGTTGCTCCTGTGATTGTCAAGGCTTTGATCAAGTTTTTCACCTTAGTTGGTTTGCCAGATGTTGTTGAGTCTCATCAGGGCTCAAACTTAATGTCTAAGGTGTTTCAACAAACTATGTACCAGTTGGGTATTAAGCAGGTTAAGTCATCCGGAGTCATGCTTATCATCCGGAGTCTCAGGGGGTTTAAAGAGGTTTCATCAAACTTTGAAGAATATCGGAGACAGGGTAAGATTGGGATGAGGGTTTGGCCTCTTTGAGTCACATTGTGCGTGGACCACTGAAACATTTAAATGAACAATGGCTCAATGGCAATCCTGTACATTTCGGGATAAACTTTCAAAAGCAAGTGAGTTGGAGAGACGTAACCTATAAGTTTCACAAGCAAAACTGAAACAACACTATGATAGAAAGACAAAACAGGGAAATTTCACTTGTGACGAGAAAGTGTTAGTTTTACCTCCCCTCGTCAACCACTGAAAGCAAGATATCAAGGTCCGTATGTTGTTGACAAAAAGGTTAGCGACACAGACTATGTCGCCCTTATGCCTGGCCGTCATAAACAAAAAAGGTTGTGTCATGTAAACATGATTGAGAAATATCATGACAAGTTAGAAACAGATCAATTGTGTTGCCTCACTCTCCCCAGTTACTGATTGTATCGAAGACAATGGTGAACATGTTAACAACTTTTACGATGGTGTTAGCAATGTGAATTTTGATGACCTTAGTGATAATATTTTACCAAAGTAAGACATTCTGATGTGTTACTTCACCTTGACGATAAACTATCACATTTATCCCCGAGCAGAAAGCTCAGATGTCAGATTTGATTTATAAGTTCTCTCACTTATCTCCTGATGTGCCTAGTCGAACTGATGGTGTTAGTCTTGACATAGGTGTAGGTGATGCTGTGCCTGTGAAACAACACCCATATCAGATGAATCTTGTGAAACGTGAAATTCTGCGGTAAGAAGTGAGATACATGCTAGACAATGACACTACTGAACCCAGTGACAGTCCGTGGTGTTCACCAAGTGTTCTTGTGCCGAAGAGTGGTGGAGGTGGTTGGTACTGCTGTGCCGACATGAAAGCTGTCACTGCGCTCTCACGAACTGATCCATATCCAGTTTCAAAGGTGGACAATTACGTTGATCGCACTGGTCAAGCTAAATACTAGTATACAAGTAAGTGTGATTTAGTGTAGAGCTTCTGGTAGATTCCACTCACAGATGGATGATGTCATTAATTATGATATGGAGTGGGAAGACCATCTGAAAGAACTCGTGCCTTTGTCTGAAGCAAAATTTGGGAAGGCACAAGTTGAATTTTGAGGGCATTTTGTAGGGCACGGCCAGGTACAGCCAGTTCATGCTAAAGTTGAAGCAGTTGTACATTTCCTTAGTACCTCCGTCTAAGAGAGAACTCATGAGATTCTCGGGTATGGCTTGGTATGGCGTGGCTATTTCAGAAATAAAATTGTCAAAATTTATCAGAAGTTGTATCACCACTTACCAACCTTTGGTGGGAAAAGGTGAAATTCCATTGGGATAGCAGTTGTCAGACTGCATTTGACGAGCCGTAGTCATGAATTCTCCAGTATTGCAGGCACCAAAGCTGAAAATTGATGGAGGTGATGTAGGTGCAGGTAATGCCCTGATTCAAGAGGATCATTCGAGATCTGGATTTGAAGTTCCAGTTTGTTATTTTTTGACAAGCATCAAAGAAATTATTCTACCACTGAGAAAGATACATTAGGGCTTTTGCTAGCTTCACAGCATTTTGAAGTGTATGAGGGTAACACTACCTTGTCAAATGAAGTGCTTACTGATCACAATCCCTTGACTTTTCTTCATAAAATGAAGAACAAGAATCAAAGATTTATGAGGTGGGGTTTGACCTTGCAAGGGTTTAATCTTTTGATCAAACACATTAAAGGCAAAGACAATGTTTGTGCTAATGCACTTTCTAGTTTGTAAATGTATTATGACTTGTTGTTGCTGTATGTGTGAGTTTGCATTATATCATAGTAATTCTGCAAGATGTTTCTTATGTTATTCATATCATTGCATGTCATGGTATTATGTTATACTAGTTATCTTGCAATGATAGTAACAGAAAGTTTCCGTGAAGCTTTCTTGTCCTTAATGGAGAGTGTGTTACGAGGGTCTATTTTCTGTAATTTGTATTATTATTGATTAAGTTATAGTTACTGTTGGGTCAAAATGTTCAGGGTGTGAGGGATGGTTGTTATGGGTCACAGTGTTTAGGGTGTGAGTGATGGTTGTTTTGGGTCACAGTGTTTAGGATGTGAGTGATGGTTGTTATGGGTCACAGTGTTTAGGATGTGAGTGATGGTTGTTTTGGGTCACAGTGTTTAGGATGTGAGCGATGGTTGTTATGGGTCACAGTGTTTAGGGTGTGAGTGATGGTTGTTATGGGTCACAGTGTTTAGGGTGTGAGTGATGGTTGTTATGGGTCACAGTGTTTAGGGTGTGAGGGATGGTTGTTATGGGTCACAGTGTTTAGGGTGTGAGTGATGGTTGTTATGGGTCACAGTGTTTAGGATGTGAGTGATGGTTGTTTTGGGTCACAGTGTTTAGGATGTGAGTGATGGTTGTTATGGGTCACAGTGTTTAGGATGTGAGCGATGGTTGTTATGGGTCACAGTGTTTAGGATGTGAGTGATGGTTGTTTTGGGTCACAGTGTTTAGGGTGTGAGTGATGGTTGTTATGGGTCACAGAGTTCAGGGTGTGAGGGATGGTTGTTATGGGTCACAGTGTTTAGGGTGTGAGTGATGGTTGTTATGGGTCACAGTGTTTAGGATGTGAGTGATGGTTGTTTTGGGTCACAGTGTTTAGGATGTGAGTGATGGTTGTTATGGGTCACAGTGTTTAGGGTGTGAGCGATGGTTGTTATGGGTCACAGTGTTTAGGGTGTGAGTGATGGTTGTTATGGGTCACAGTGTTTAGGGTGTGAGTGATGGTTGTTATGGGTCACAGTGTTTAGGGTGTGAGTGATGGTTGTTATGGGTCACAGTGTTTAGGATGTGAGTGATGGTTGTTATGGGTCACAGTGTTTAGGGTGTGAGTGATGGTTGTTATGGGTCACAGTGTTTAGGGTGTGAGTGATGGTTGTTATGGGTCACAGTGTTTAGGATGTGAGCGATGGTTGTTATGGGTCACAGTGTTTAGGGTGTGAGCGATGCTTGTTATGGGTCACAGTGTTTAGGGTGTGAGCGATGCTTGTTATGGGTCACAGTGTTCAGGGTGTGAGCGATGGTTGTTATGGGTCACAGTGTTTAGGGTGTGAGCGATGGTTGTTATGGGTCACAGTGTTCAGGGTGTGAGTGATGGTTGTTATGGGTCACAGTGTTCAGGGTGTGAGCGATGGTTGTTATGGGTCACAGTGTTTAGGGTGTGAGCGATGGTTGTTATGGGTCACAGTGTTTAGGGTGTGAGCGATGGTTGTTATGGGTCACAGTGTTTAGGGTGTGAGCGATGGTTGTTATGGGTCACAGTGTTCAGGGTGTGAGCGATGGTTGTTATGGGTCACAGTGTTCAGGGTGTGAGTGATGGTTGTTATGGGTCACAGTGTTCAGGGTGTGAGTGATGGTTGTTATGGGTCACAGTGTTTAGGGTGTGAGTGATGGTTGTTATGGGTCACAGTGTTTAGGGTGTGAGTGATGGTTGTTATGGGTCACAGTGTTTAGGGTGTGAGTGATGGTTGTTATGGGTCACAGTGTTTAGGGTGTGAGTGATGGTTGTTATGGGTCACAGTGTTTAGGGTGTGAGTGATGGTTGTTATGGGTCACAGTGTTTAGGGTGTGAGTGATGGTTGTTATGGGTCACAGTGTTTAGGGTGTGAGTGATGGTTGTTATGGGTCACAGTGTTTAGGGTGTGAGTGATGGTTGTTATGGGTCACAGTGTTTAGGGTGTGAGTGATGGTTGTTATGGGTCACAGTGTTTAGGGTGTGAGTGATGGTTGTTATGGGTATGGGTCACAGTGTTTAGGGTATGAGGGATGGTTGTTATGGGTCACAGTGTTTAGGGTGTGAGTGATGGTTGTTATGGGTCACAGTGTTTAGGGTGTGAGTGATGGTTGTTATGGGTCACAGTGTTTAGGGTGTGAGTGATGGTTGTTATGGGTATGGGTCACAGTGTTTAGGGTGTGAGTGATGGTTGTTATGGGTCACAGTGTTTAGGGTGTGAGTGATGGTTGTTATGGGTCACAGTGTTTAGGGTGTGAGTGATGGTTGTTATGGGTCACAGTGTTTAGGGTGTGAGTGATGGTTGTTATGGGTCACAGTGTTTAGGGTGTGAGTGATGGTTGTTATGGGTCACAGTGTTTAGGGTGTGAGTGATGGTTGTTATGGGTCACAGTGCTTAGGGTGTGAGTGATGGTTGTTTTGGGTCACAGTGTTTAGGGTGTGAGTGATGGTTGTTATGGGTCACAGTGTTTAGGGTGTGAGTGATGGTTGTTATGGGTCACAGTGTTTAGGATGTGAGCTATGGTTGTTATGGGTCACAGTGTTTAGGGTGTGAGTGATGGTTGTTATGGGTCACAGTGTTTAGGGTGTGAGTGATGGTTGTTATGGGTCACAGTGTTTAGGATGTGAGCGATGGTTGTTATGGGTCACAGTGTTTAGGGTGTGAGCGATGGTTGTTATGGGTCACAGTGTTTAGGGTGTGAGCGATGGTTGTTATGGGTCACAGTGTTCAGGGACGTGAGCGATGGTTGTTGTGGGTCACAGTGTTCAGGGTGTGAGTGATGGTTGTTATGGGTCACAGTGTTCAGGGTGTGAGTGATGGTTGTTATGGGTCACAGTGTTTAGGGTGTGAGCGATGGTTGTTATGGGTCACAGTGTTTAGGGTGTGAGCGATGGTTGTTATGGGTCACAGTGTTCAGGGTGTGAGCAATGGTTGTTATGGGTCACAGTGTTCAGGGTGTGAGTGATGGTTGTTATGGGTCACAGTGTTCAGGGTGTGAGCGATGGTTGTTATGGGTCACAGTGTTCAGGGTGTGAGTGATGGTTGTTATGGGTCACAGTGTTTAGGGTGTGAGTGATGGTTGTTATGGGTCACAGTGTTTAGGGTGTGAGTGATGGTTGTTATGGGTCACAGTGTTTAGGATGTGAGTGATGGTTGTTATGGGTCACAGTGTTTAGGGTGTGAGTGATGGTTGTTATGGGTCACAGTGTTTAGGGTGTGAGTGATGGTTGTTATGGGTCACAGTGTTTAGGGTGTGAGTGATGGTTGTTATGGGTCACAGTGTTTAGGGTGTGAGTGATGGTTGTTATGGGGCACAGTGTTTAGGGTGTGAGTGATGGTTGTTATGGGTCACAGTATTTAGGGTATGAGCGATGGTTGTTATGGGTCACAGTGTTTAGGATGTGAGTGATGGTTGTTATGGGTCACAGTGTTTAGGGTGTGAGTGATGGTTGTTATGGGTCACAGTGTTTAGGATGTGAGCGATGGTTGTTATGGGTCACAGTGTTTAGGATGTGAGTGATGGTTGTTATGGGTCACAGTGTTTAGGATGTGAGCGATGGTTGTTATGGGTCACAGTGTTTAGGGTGTGAGTGATGGTTGTTATGGGTCACAGTGTTTAGGGTGTGAGTGATGGTTGTTATGGGTCACAGTGTTTAGGATGTGAGCGATGGTTGTTATGGGTCACAGTGTTTAGGGTGTGAGCGATGGTTGTTATGGGTCACAGTGTTTAGGGTGTGAGCGATGGTTGTTATGGGTCACAGTGTTCAGGGACGTGAGCGATGGTTGTTATGGGTCACAGTGTTCAGGGTGTGAGTGATGGTTGTTATGGGTCACAGTGTTCAGGGTGTGAGTGATGGTTGTTATGGGTCACAGTGTTTAGGGTGTGAGCGATGGTTGTTATGGGTCACAGTGTTTAGGGTGTGAGCGATGGTTGTTATGGGTCACAGTGTTCAGGGTGTGAGCAATGGTTGTTATGGGTCACAGTGTTCAGGGTGTGAGCGATGGTTGTTATGGGTCACAGTGTTCAGGGTGTGAGTGATGGTTGTTATGGGTCACAGTGTTTAGGGTGTGAGTGATGGTTGTTATGGGTCACAGTGTTTAGGATGTGAGTGATGGTTGTTATGGGTCACAGTGTTTAGGGTGTGAGTGATGGTTGTTATTGGTCACAGTGTTTAGGGTGTGAGTGATGGTTGTTATGGGTCACAGTGTTTAGGGTGTGAGTGATGGTTGTTATGGGTCACAGTGTTTAGGGTGTGAGTGATGGTTGTTATGGGTCACAGTGTTTAGGGTGTGAGTGATGGTTGTTATGGGTCACAGTGTTTAGGGTGTGAGCGATGGTTGTTATGGGTCACAGTGTTTAGGGTGTGAGTGATGGTTGTTATGGGTCACAGTGTTTAGGGTGTGAGTGATGGTTGTTATGGGTCACAGTGTTTAGGGTGTGAGTGATGGTTGTTTTGGGTCACAGTGTTTAGGGTGTGAGTGATGGTTGTTATGGGTCACAGTGTTTAGGGTGTGAGTGATGGTTGTTATGGGTCACAGTGTTTAGGATGTGAGCGATGGTTGTTATGGGTCACAGTGTTTAGGGTGTGAGTGATGGTTGTTATGGGTCACAGTGTTTAGGGTGTGAGTGATGGTTGTTATGGGTCACAGTGTTTAGGATGTGAGCGATGGTTGTTATGGGTCACAGTGTTTAGGGTGTGAGTGATGGTTGTTATGGGTCACAGTGTTTAGGGTGTGAGCGATGGTTGTTATGGGTCACAGTGTTCAGGGTGTGAGCGATGGTTGTTATGGGTCACAGTGTTCAGGGTGTGAGTGATGGTTGTTATGGGTCACAGTGTTCAGGGTGTGAATGATGGTTGTTATGGGTCACAGTGTTTAGGGTGTGAGCGATGGTTGTTATGGGTCACAGTGTTTAGGGTGTGAGCGATGGTTGTTATGGGTCACAGTGTTTAGGGTGTGAGCGATGGTTGTTATGGGTCACAGTGTTCAGGGTGTGAGCGATGGTTGTTATGGGTCACAGTGTTCAGGGTGTGAGTGATGGTTGTTATGGGTCACAGTGTTCAGGGTGTGAGCGATGGTTGTTATGGGTCACAGTGTTCAGGGTGTGAGTGATGGTTGTTATGGGTCACAGTGTTTAGGGTGTGAGTGATGGTTGTTATGGGTCACAGTGTTTAGGGTGTGAGTGATGGTTGTTATGGGTCACAGTGTTTAGGGTGTGAGTGATGGTTGTTATGGGTCACAGTGTTTAGGGTGTGAGTGATGGTTGTTATGGGTCACAGTGTTTAGGGTGTGAGTGATGGTTGTTATGGGTCACAGTGTTTAGGGTGTGAGTGATGGTTGTTATGGGTCACAGTGTTTAGGGTGTGAGTGATGGTTGTTATGGGTCACAGTGTTTAGGGTGTGAGCGATGGTTGTTATGGGTCGCAGTGTTTAGGGTATGAGTGATGGTTGTTATGGGTATGGGTCACAGTGTTTAGGGTGTGAGTGATGGTTGTTATGGGTCACAGTGTTTAGGGTGTGAGTGATGGTTGTTATGGGTATGGGTCACAGTGTTTAGGGTGTGAGTGATGGTTGTTATGGGTCACAGTGTTTAGGGTGTGAGTGATGGTTGTTATGGGTCACAGTGTTTAGGGTGTGAGTGATGGTTGTTATTGGTCACAGTGTTTAGGGTGTGAGTGATGGTTGTTATGGGTCACAGTGTTTAGGGTGTGAGTGATGGTTGTTATGGGTCACAGTGTTTAGGGTGTGAGTGATGGTTGTTATGGGTATGGGTCACAGTGTTTAGGGTGTGAGTGATGGTTGTCATGGGTCACAGTGTTCAGGGTGTGAGCGATGGTTGTTATGGGTCGCAGTGTTCAGGGTGTGAGCGATGGTTGTTATGGGTCACAGTGTTTAGGGTGTGAGTGATGGTTGTTATGGGTCACAGTGTTTAGGGTGTGAGTGATGGTTGTTATGGGTCACAGTGTTTAGGATGTGAGGGATGGTTGTTATGGGTCACAGTGTTTAGGATGTGAGTGATGGTTGTTATGGGTCACAGTGTTTAGGGTGTGAGTGATGGTTGTTATGGGTATGGGTCACAGTGTTTAGGGTGTGAGTGATGGTTGTTATGGGCACAGTGTTTAGGGTGTGAGTGATGGTTGTTATGGGTCACAGTGTTTAGGATGTGAGTGATGGTTGTTATGGGTCACAGTGTTTAGGGTGTGAGTGATGGTTGTTATGGGTCACAGTGTTTAGGATGTGAGCGATGGTTGTTATGGGTCACAGTGTTTAGGATGTGAGTGATGGTTGTTATGAATCACAGTGTTTAGGGTGTGAGCGATGGTTGTTATGGGTCACAGTGTTTAGGGTGTGAGTGATGGTTGTTATGGGTCACAGTGTTTAGGGTGTGAGCGATGGTTGTTATGGGTCACAGTGTTTAGGGTGTGAGTGATGGTTGTTATGGGTCACAGTGTTTAGGGTGTGAGTGATGGTTGTTATGGGTATGGGTCACAGTGTTTAGGGTGTGAGTGATGGTTGTTATGGGTATGGGTCACAGTGTTTAGGGTGTGAGTGATGGTTGTTATGGGTCACAGTGTTTAGGGTGTGAGTGATGGTTGTTATGGGTCACAGTGTTTAGGGTGTGAGTGATGGTTGTTATGGGTATGGGTCACAGTGTTTAGGGTGTGAGTGATGGTTGTTATGGGTCACAGTGTTTAGGATGTGAGCGATGGTTGTTATGGGTCACAGTGTTTAGGGTGTGAGTGATGGTTGTTATGGGTATGGGTCACAGTGTTTAGGGTGTGAGTGATGGTTGTTATGGGTCACAGTGTTTAGGGTGTGAGTGATGGTTGTTATGGGTCACAGTGTTTAGGGTGTGAGTGATGGTTGTTATGGGTCACAGTGTTTAGGGTGTGAGTGATGGTTGTTATGGGTCACAGTGTTTAGGGTGTGAGTGATGGTTGTTATGGGTCACAGTGTTTAGGGTGTGAGTGATGGTTGTTGTGAGTATGGGTCACAGTGTTTAGGGTGTGAGTGATGGTTGTTATGGGTCACAGTGTTTAGGGTGTGAGTGATGGTTGTTGTGGGTATGGGTCACAGTGTTTAGGGTGTGAGTGATGGCTGTTGTGGGTCACAGTGTTTAGGATGTGAGTGATGGTTGTTATGGTTCACAGTGTTTAGGGTGTGAGTGATGGTTGTTTTGGGTCACAGTGTTTAGGGTGTGAGTGATGGTTGTTATGGGTATGGGTCACAGTGTTTAGGGTGTGAGTGATGGTTGTTATGGGTCACAGTGTTTAGGGTGTGAGTGATGGTTGTTATGGGTCACAGTGTTTAGGGTGTGAGTGATGGTTGTTATGGGTATGGGTCACAGTGTTTAGGATGTGAGTGATGGTTGTTATGGGTCACAGTGTTTAGGGTGTGAGTGATGGTTGTTATGGGTCACAGTGTTTAGGGTGTGAGTGATGGTTGTTATGGGTCACAGTGTTCAGGGTGTGAGTGATGGTTGTTATGGGTCACAGTGTTTAGGGTGTGAGTGATGGTTGTTATGGGTCACAGTGTCTACAATGTGAGCGATGGTTGTTATGGGTCACAGTGTTTAGGGTGTGAGTGATGGTTGTTATGGGTATGGGTCACAGTGTTTAGGGTGTGAGTGATGGTTGTTATGGGTCACAGTGTTTAGGGTGTGAGTGATGGTTGTTTTGGGTCACAGTGTTTAGGGTGTGAGTGATGGTTGTTATGGGTATGGGTCACAGTGTTTAGGGTGTGAGCGATGGTTGTTATGGGTCACAGTGTTTAGGGTGTGAGCGATGGTTGTTATGGGTCACAGTGTTTAGGGTGTGAGTGATGGTTGTTATGGGTCACAGTGTTTAGGGTGTGAGCGATGGTTGTTATGGGTCACAGTGTTTAGGGTGTGAGTGATGGTTGTTATGGGTCACAGTGTTTAGGGTGTGAGTGATGGTTGTTATGGGTCACAGTGTTTAGGGTGTGAGTGATGGTTGTTATGGGTCACAGTGTTTAGGGTGTGAGTGATGGTTGTTATGGGTCACAGTGTTTAGGGTGTGAGTGATGGTTGTTATGGGTATGGGTCACAGTGTTTAGGGTGTGAGTGATGGTTGTTATGGGTCACAGTGTTTAGGGTGTGAGCGATGGTTGTTATGGGTCACAGTGTTTAGGGTGTGAGTGATTGTTGTTATGGGTCACAGTGTTTAGGGTGTGAGTGATGGTTGTTATGGGTCATAGTGTTTAGGGTGTGAGTGATGGTTGTTATGGGTCACAGTGTTTAGGGTGTGAGTGATGGTTGTTATGGGTCACAGTGTTTAGGGTGTGAGTGATGGTTGTTATGGGTCACAGTGTTTAGGGTGTGAGTGATGGTTGTTTTGGGTCACAGTGTTTAGGGTGTGAGTGGTGGTTGTTATGGGTCACAGTGTCTAGGGTGTGAGTGATGGTTGTTATGGGTCACAGTGTTTAGGGTGTGAGCGATGGTTGTTATGGGTCACAGTGTTTAGGATGTGAGCGATGGTTGTTATGGGTCACAGTGTTTAGGGTGTGAGTGATGGTTGTTATGGGTATGGGTCACAGTGTTTAGGGTGTGAGTGATGGTTGTTATGGGTCACAGTGTTTAGGATGTGAGTGATGGTTGTTATGGGTCACAGTGTTTAGGGTGTGAGTGATGGTTGTTATGGGTATGGGTCACAGTGTTTAGGGTGTGAGTGATGGTTGTTATGGGTCACAGTGTTTAGGGTGTGAGTGATGGTTGTTATGGGTCACAGTGTTTAGGGTGTGAGCGATGGTTGTTATGGGTCACAGTGTTTAGGGTGTGAGTGATGGTTGTTATGGGTCACAGTGTTTAGGGTGTGAGTGATGGTTGTTATGGGTCACAGTGTTTAGGGTGTGAGTGATGGTTGTTATGGGTCACAGTGTCTAGGGTGTGAGTGATGGTTGTTATGGGTCACAGTGTTTAGGGTGTGAGTGATGGTTGTTATGGGTCACAGTGTTTAGAGTGTGAGTGATGGTTGTTATGGGTCACAGTGTTTAGGGTGTGAGTGATGGTTGTTATGGGTCACAGTGTTTAGGGTGTGAGTGATGGTTGTTATGGGTATGGGTCACAGTGTTTAGGGTGTGAGTGATGGTTGTTATGGGTCACAGTGTTTAGGGTGTGAGTGATGGTTGTTATGGGTCACAGTGTTTAGGGTGTGAGTGATGGTTGTTATGGGTCACAGTGTTTAGGGTGTGAGGGATGGTTGTTTTGGGTCACAGTGTTTAGGGTGTGAGTGATGGTTGTTATGGGTCACAGTGTTTAGGGTGTGAGTGATGGTTGTTATGGGTCACAGTGTTTAGGGTGTGAGTGATGGTTGTTATGGGTCACAGTGTTTAGGGTGTGAGTGATGGTTGTTATGGGTCACAGTGTTTAGGATGTGAGTGATGGTTGTTATGGGTCACAGTGTTTAGGGTGTGAGTGATGGTTGTTATGGGTCACAGTGTTTAGGGTGTGAGTGATGGTTGTTATGGGTCACAGTGTTTAGGGTGTGAGTGATGGTTGTTATGGGTCACAGTGTTTAGGGTGTGAGCGATGGTTGTTATGGGTCACAGTGTTTAGGGTGTGAGTGATGGTTGTTATGGGTCACAGTGTTTAGGGTGTGAGTGATGGTTGTTATGGGTCACAGTGTTTAGGGTGTGAGTGATGGTTGTTATGGGTCACAGTGTTTAGGGTGTGAGTGATGGTTGTTATGGGTCACAGTGTTTAGGGTGTGAGTGATGGTTGTTATGGGTATGGGTCACAGTGTCTAGGATGTGAGCGATGGTTGTTATGGGTCACAGTGTTTAGGGTGTGAGCGATGGTTGTTATGGGTCACAGTGTTTAGGGTGTGAGTGATGGTTGTTATGGGTCACAGTGTTTAGGGTGTGAGTGATGGTTGTTATGGGTCACAGTGTTTAGGGTTTGAGTGATGGTTGTTATGGGTCACAGTGTTTAGGGTGTGAGTGATGGTTGTTATGGGTATGGGTCACAGTGTTTAGGGTGTGAGTGATGGTTGTTATGGGTCACAGTGTTTAGGGTGTGAGTGATGGTTGTTATGGGTCACAGTGTTTAGGGTGTGAGCGATGGTTGTTATGGGTCACAGTGTTTAGGGTGTGAGTGATGGTTGTTATGGGTCACAGTGTTTAGGGTGTGAGTGATGGTTGTTTTGGGTCACAGTGTTTAGGGTGTGAGTGATGGTTGTTATGGGTCACAGTGTTTAGGGTGTGAGTGATGGTTGTTATGGGTCACAGTGTTTAGGGTGTGAGTGATGGTTGTTATGGGTCACAGTGTTTAGGGTGTGAGTGATGGTTGTTATGGGTCACAGTGTTTAGGGTTTGAGTGATGGTTGTTATGGGTCACAGTGTTTAGGGTGTGAGTGATGGTTGTTATGGGTATGGGTCACAGTGTTTAGGGTGTGAGTGATGGTTGTTATGGGTCACAGTGTTTAGGGTGTGAGTGATGGTTGTTATGGGTCACAGTGTTTAGGGTGTGAGTGATGGTTGTTATGGGTCACAGTGTTTAGGGTGTGAGCGATGGTTGTTATGGGTCACAGTGTTTAGGGTGTGAGTGATGGTTGTTATGGGTCACAGTGTTTAGGATGTGAGCGATGGTTGTTATGGGTCACAGTGTTTAGGGTGTGAGTGATGGTTGTTATGGGTCACAGTGTTTAGGGTGTGAGTGATGGTTGTTATGGGTCACAGTGTTTAGGGTGTGAGTGATGGTTGTTATGGGTCACAGTGTTTAGGGTGTGAGTGATGGTTGTTATGGGTCACAGTGTTTAGGGTGTGAGTGATGGTTGTTATGGGTATGGGTCACAGTGTTTAGGGTGTAAGTGATGGTTGTTATGGGTCACAGTGTTTAGGGTGTGAGTGATTGTTGTTATGGGTCACAGTGTTTAGGGTGTGAGTGATGGTTGTTATGGGTCACAGTGTTTAGGGTGTGAGTGATGGTTGTTATGGGTCACAGTGTTTAGGGTGTGAGTGATGGTTGTTATGGGTCACAGTGTTTAGGGTGTGAGTGATGGTTGTTATGGGTCACAGTGTTTAGGGTGTGAGTGATGGTTGTTATGGGTCACAGTGTTTAGGGTGTGAGTGATGGTTGTTATGGGTATGGGTCACAGTGTTTAGGATGTGAGCGATGGTTGTTATGGGTCACAGTGTTTAGGGTGTAAACGATGGTTGTTATGGGTCACAGTGTTTAGGGTGTGAGTGATGGTTGTTATGGGTCACAGTGTTTAGGGTGTGAGTGATGGTTGTTATGGGTCACAGTGTTTAGGGTGTGAGTGATGGTTGTTATGGGTCACAGTGTTTAGGGTGTGAGTGATGGTTGTTATGGGTCACAGTGTTTAGGGTGTGAGTGATGGTTGTTATGGGTCACAGTGTTTAGGGTGTGAGTGATGGTTGTTATGGGTCACAGTGTTTAGGGTGTGAGTGATGGTTGTTATGGGTCACAGTGTTTAGTGTGTGAGTGATGGTTGTTATGGGTCACAGTGTTTAGGGTGTGAGTGATGGTTGTTATGGGTCACAGTGTTTAGGGTGTGAGTGATGGTTGTTATGGGTCACAGTGTTTAGGGTGTGAGTGATGGTTGTTATGGGTATGGGTCACAGTGTTTAGGATGTGAGCGATGGTTGTTATGGGTCACAGTGTTTAGGATGTGAGCGATGGTTGTTATGGGTCACAGTGTTTAGGGTGTGAGTGATGGTTGTTATGGGTCACAGTGTTTAGGGTGTGAGTGATGGTTGTTATGGGTCACAGTGTTTAGGATGTGAGTGATGGTTGTTATGGGTCACAGTGTTTAGGATGTGAGTGATGGTTGTTATGGGTCACAGTGTTTAGGGTGTGAGTGATGGTTGTTATGGGTATGGGTCACAGTGTTTAGGGTGTGAGTGATGGTTGTTATGGGTCACAGTGTTTAGGGTGTGAGTGATGGTTGTTATGGGTATGGGTCACAGTGTTTAGGGTGTGAGTGATAGTTGTTATGGGTCACAGTGTTTAGGGTGTGAGCGATGGTTGTTATGGGTCACAGTGTTTAGGGTGTGAGTGATGGTTGTTATGGGTCACAGTGTTTAGGATGTGAGCGATGGTTGTTATGGGTCACAGTGTTTAGGGTGTGAGCGATGGTTGTTATGGGTCACAGTGTTTAGGGTGTGAGTGATGGTTGTTATGGGTCACAGTGTTTAGGGTGTGAGTGATGGTTGTTATGGGTCACAGTGTTTAGGGTGTGAGTGATGGTTGTTATGGGTCACAGTGTTTAGGGTGTGAGTGATGGTTGTTATGGGTATGGGTCACAGTGTTTAGGGTGTGAGTGATGGTTGTTATGGGTCACAGTGTTTAGGGTGTGAGTGATGGTTGTTATGGGTATGGGTCACAGTGTTTAGGGTGTGAGTGATGGTTGTTATGGGTCACAGTGTTTAGGATGTGAGCGATGGTTGTTATGGGTCACAGTGTTTAGGGTGTGAGTGATGGTTGTTATGGGTCACAGTGTTTAGGATGTGAGCGATGGTTGTTATGGGTCACAGTGTTTAGGGTGTGAGCGATGGTTGTTATGGGTCACAGTGTTTAGGGTGTGAGTGATGGTTGTTATGGGTCACAGTGTTTAGGGTGTGAGTGATGGTTGTTATGGGTCACAGTGTTTAGGGTGTGAGTGATGGTTGTTATGGGTCACAGTGTTTAGGGTGTGAGTGATGGTTGTTATGGGTATGGGTCACAGTGTTTAGGGTGTGAGTGATGGTTGTTATGCGTCACAGTGTTTAGGGTGTGAGTGATGGTTGTTATGGGTCACAGTGTTTAGGGTGTGAGTGATGGTTGTTATGGGTCACAGTGTTTAGGATGTGAGTGATGGTTGTTATGGGTCACAGTGTTTAGTGTGTGAGTGATGGTTGTTATGGGTATGGGTCACAGTGTTTAGGGTGTGAGCGATGGTTGTTATGGGTCACAGTGTTTAGGGTGTGAGTGATGGTTGTTATGGGTCACAGTGTTTAGGGTGTGAGTGATGGTTGTTATGGGTCACAGTGTTTAGGATGTGAGTGATGGTTGTTATGGGTATGGGTCACAGTGTTTAGGGTGTGAGTGATGGTTGTTATGGGTCACAGTGTTTAGGGTGTGAGTGATGGTTGTTATGGGTCACAGTGTTTAGGGTGTGAGTGATGGTTGTTATGGGTCTAAGTGTTTAGGATGTGAGTGATGGTTGTTATGGGTCACAGTGTTTAGGGTGTGAGTGATGGTTGTTATGGGTATGGGTCACAGTGTTTAGGATGTGAGTGATGGTTGTTATGGGTCACAGTGTTTAGGGTGTGAGTGATGTTTGTTATGGGTCACAGTGTTTAGGGTGTGAGCGATGGTTGTTATGGGTCACAGTGTTTAGGATGTGAGCGATGGTTGTTATGGGTCACAGTGTTTAGGGTGTGAGTGATGGTTGTTATGGGTATGGGTCACAGTGTTTAGGGTGTGAGCGATGGTTGTTATGGGTCACAGTGTTTAGGGTGTGAGTGATGGTTGTTATGGGTTTGGGTCACAGTGTTTAGGGTGTGAGCGATGGTTGTTATGGGTCACAGTGTTTAGGGTGTGAGTGATGGTTGTTATGGGTCACAGTGTTTAGGGTGTGAGTGATGGTTGTTATGGGTCACAGTGTTCAGGGTGTGAGTGATGGTTGTTATGGGTCACAGTGTTTAGGGTGTGAGTGATGGTTGTTATGGGTCACAGTGTTTAGGATGTGAGTGATGGTTGTTATGGGTCACAGTGTTTAGGGTGTGAGTGATGGTTGTTATGGGTCACAGTGTTTAGGGTGTGAGTGATGGTTGTTATGGGTCACAGTGTTTAGAATGTGAGTGATGGTTGTTATGGGTCACAGTGTTTAGGGTGTGAGTGATGGTTGTTATGGGTCACAGTGTTTAGGGTGTGAGTGATGGTTGTTATGGGTATGGGTCACAGTGTTTAGGGTGTGAGTGATGGTTGTTATGGGTCACAGTGTTTAGGGTGTGAGTGATGGTTGTTATGGGTATGGGTCACAGTGTTTAGGGTGTGAGTGATGGTTGTTATGGGTCACAGTGTTTAGGGTGTGAGTGATGGTTGTTATGGGTCACAGTGTTTAGGGTGTGAGTGATGGTTGTTATGGGTCACAGTGTTTAGGATGTGAGTGATGGTTGTTATGGGTCACAGTGTTTAGGGTGTGAGTGATGGTTGTTATGGGTATGGGTCACAGTGTTTAGGGTGTGAGCGATGGTTGTTATGGGTCACAGTGTTTAGGGTGTGAGTGATGGTTGTTATGGGTCACAGTGTTTAAGGTGTGAGTGATGGTTGTTATGGGTCACAGTGTTTAGGATGTGAGTGATGGTTGTTATGGGTATGGGTCACAGTGTTTAGGGTGTGAGTGATGGTTGTTATGGGTCACAGTGTTTAGGGTGTGAGTGATGGTTGTTATGGGTCACAGTGTTTAGGGTGTGAGTGATGGTTGTTATGGGTCACAGTGTTTAGGGTGTGAGTGATGGTTGTTATGGGTCACAGTGTTTAGGGTGTGAGTGATGGTTGTTATGGGTCTAAGTGTTTAGGGTGTGAGTGATGGTTGTTATGGGTCACAGTGTTTAGGATGTGAGTGATGGTTGTTATGGGTCACAGTGTTTAGGGTGTGAGTGATGGTTGTTATGGGTATGGGTCACAGTGTTTAGGGTGTGAGCGATGGTTGTTATGGGTCACAGTGTTTAGGGTGTGAGTGATGGTTGTTATGGGTCACAGTGTTTAGGGTGTGAGTGATGGTTGTTATGGGTCACAGTGTTTAGGGTGTGAGTGATGGTTGTTATGGGTCACAGTGTTTAGGGTGTGAGTGATGGTTGTTATGGGTCACAGTGTTTAGGGTGTGAGTGATGGTTGTTATGGGTCACAGTGTTTAGGGTGTGAGTGATGGTTGTTATGGGTCACAGTGTTTAGGGTGTGAGTGATGGTTGTTATGGGTCACAGAGTTCAGGGTGTGAGTGATGGTTGTTATGGGTCACAGTGTTTAGGGTGTGAGTGATGGTTGTTATGGGTATGGGTCACAGTGTTTAGGGTGTGAGTGATGGTTGTTATGGGTCACAGTGTTTAGGGTGTGAGTGATGGTTGTTATGGGTCACAGTGTTTAGGGTGTGAGTGATGGTTGTTATGGGTCACAGTGTTTAGGGTGTGAGTGATGGTTGTTATGGGTCACAGTGTTTAGGGTGTGAGTGATGGTTGTTATGGGTCACAGTGTTTAGGGTGTGAGTGATGGTTGTTATGGGTCACATTGTTTAGGGTGTGAGCGATGGTTGTTATGGGTCACAGTGTTTAGGGTGTGAGTGATGGTTGTTATGGGTAGGGGTCACAGTGTTTAGGGTGTGAGTGATGGTTGTTATGGGTCACAGTGTTTAGGATGTGAGTGATGGCTGTTATGCATCACAGTGTTTAGGGTGTGAGTGATGGTTGTTATGGGTCACAGTGTTTAGGGTGTGAGTGATGGTTGTTATGGGTCACAGTGTTTAGGGTGTGAGTGATGGTTGTTATGGGTCACAGTGTTTAGGATGTGAGCGATGGTTGTTATGGGTATGGGTCACAGTGTTTAGGGTGTGAGTGATGGTTGTTATGGGTCACAGTGTTTAGGGTGTGAGTGATGGTTGTTATGGGTCACAGTGTTTAGGGTGTGAGTGATGGTTGTTTTGGGTCACAGTGTTTAGGGTGTGAGTGATGGTTGTTATGGGTCACAGTGTTTAGGGTGTGAGTGATGGTTGTTATGGGTCACAGTGTTTAGGGTGTGAGTGATGGTTGTTATGGGTCACAGTGTTTAGGGTGTGAGTGTTGGTTGTTATGGGTCACAGTGTTTAGGATGTGAGTGATGGTTGTTATGGGTCACAGTGTTTAGGGTGTGAGTGATGGTTGTTATGGGTCACAGTGTTTAGGGTGTGAGTGATGGTTGTTATGGGTCACAGTGTTTAGGATGTGAGTGATGGTTGTTATGGGTCACAGTGTTTAGGGTGTGAGCGATGGTTGTTATGGGTCACAGTGTTTAGGGTGTGAGTGATGGTTGTTATGGGTCACAGTGTTTAGGGTGTGAGTGATGGTTGTTATGGGTCACAGTGTTTAGGATGTGAGTGATGGTTGTTATGGGTCACAGTGTTTAGGGTGTGAGTGATTGTTGTTATGGGTCATAGTGTTTAGAGTGTGAGTGATGGTTGTTATGGGTATGGGTCACAGTGTTTAGGCTGTGAGTGATGGTTGCTATGGGTCACAGTGTTTAGGGTGTGAGTGATGGTTGTTATGGGTCACAGTGTTTAGGGTATGAGTGATGGTTGTTATGGGTATGGGTCACAGTGTTTTGGATGTGAGTGATGGTTGTTATGGGTCACAGTGTTTAGGGTGTGAGTGATGGTTGTTATGGGTTTGGGTCACAGTGTTTAGGGTGTGAGCGATGGTTGTTATGGGTATGGGTCACAGTGTTTAGGGTGTGAGTGATGGTTGTTATGGGTCACAGTGTTTAGGGTGTGAGTGATGGTTGTTATGGGTCACAGTGTTTAGGGTGTGAGTGATGGTTGTTATGGGTCACAGTGTTTAGGGTATGAGTGATGGTTGTTATGGGTATGGGTCACAGTGTTTAGGATGTGAGTGATGGTTGTTATGGGTATGGGTCACAGTGTTTAGGGTGTGAGTGATGGTTGTTATGGGTCACAGTGTTTAGGGTGTGAGTGATGGTTGTTATGGGTCACAGTGTTTAGGGTGTGAGTGATGGTTGTTATGGGTCACAGTGTTTAGGGTATGAGTGATGGTTGTTATGGGTCACAGTGTTTAGGGTGTGAGTGATGGTTGTTATGGGTATGGGTCACAGTGTTTAGGGTGTGAGTGATGGTTGTTATGGGTCACAGTGTTTAGGGTGTGAGTGATGGTTGTTATGGGTCACAGTGTTTAGGGTGTGAGTGATGGTTGTTATGGGTCACAGTGTTTAGGGTGTGAGTGATGGTTGTTATGGGTCACAGTGTTTAGGATGTGAGTGATGGTTGTTATGGGTCACAGTGTTTAGGGTTTGAGCGATGGTTGTTATGGGTCACAGTGTCTAGGGTGTGAGTGATGGTTGTTATGGGTCACAGTGTTTAGGGTGTGAGTGATGGTTGTTATGGGTCACAGTGTTTAGGATGTGAGTGATGGTTGTTATGGGTCACAGTGTTTAGGGTGTGAGTGATGGTTGTTATGGGTCACAGTGTTTAGGGTGTGAGTGATGGTTGTTATGGGTCATAGTGTTTAGAGTGTGAGTGATGGTTGTTATGGGTATGGGTCACAGTGTTTAGGGTGTGAGTGATGGTTGTTATGGGTCACAGTGTTTAGGGTGTGAGTGATGGTTGTTATGGGTCACAGTGTTTAGGGTGTGAGTGATGGTTGTTATGGGTCACAGTGTTTAGGGTGTGAGTGATGGTTGTTATGGGTCACAGTGTTCAGGGTGTGAGTGATGGTTGTTATGGGTCACAGTGTTTAGGGTGTGAGTGATGGTTGTTATGGGTATGGGTCACAGTGTTTAGGGTGTGAGTGATGGTTGTTTTGGGTCACAGTGTTTAGGGTGTGAGTGATGGTTGTTATGGGTCACAGTGTTTAGGGTGTGAGTGATGGTTGTTATGGGTCATAGTGTTTAGGGTGTGAGTGATGGTTGTTTTGGGTCACAGTGTTTAGGGTGTGAGTGATGGTTGTTATGGGTATGGGTCACAGTGTTCAGGGTGTGAGCGATGGTTGTTATGGGTCACAGTGTTTAGGATGTGAGTGATGGTTGTTATGGGTCACAGTGTTTAGGGTGTGAGTGATGGTTGTTATGGGTCACAGTGTTTAGGGTGTGAGTGATGGTTGTTATGGGTCACAGTGTTTAGGGTGTGAGTGATGGTTGTTATGGGTCACAGTGTTTAGGGTGTGAGTGATGGTTGTTATGGGTATGGGTCACAGTGTTTAGGGTGTGAGTGATGGTTGTTATGGGTCACAGTGTTTAGGGTGTGAGTGATGGTTGTTATGGGTCACAGTGTTTAGGGTGTGAGTGATGGTTGTTATGGGTCATAGTGTTTAGGGTGTGAGTGATGGTTGTTTTGGGTCACAGTGTTTAGGGTGTGAGTGATGGTTGTTATGGGTATGGGTCACAGTGTTCAGGGTGTGAGCGATGGTTGTTATGGGTCACAGTGTTTAGGATGTGAGTGATGGTTGTTATGGGTCACAGTGTTTAGGGTGTGAGTGATGGTTGTTATGGGTCACAGTGTTTAGGGTGTGAGTGATGGTTGTTATGGGTCACAGTGTTTAGGATGTGAGTGATGGTTGTTATGGGTATGGGTCACAGTGTTTAGGGTATGAGTGATGGTTGTTATGGGTCACAGTGTTTAGGGTGTGAGTGATGGTTGTTATGGGTCACAGTGTTTAGGGTGTGAGTGATGGTTGTTATGGGTCACAGTGTTTAGGGTGTGAGTGATGGTTGTTATGGGTCACAGTGTTTAGGGTGTGAGTGATGGTTGTTATGGGTATGGGTCACAGTGTTTAGGGTGTGAGTGATGGTTGTTATGGGTCACAGTGTTTAGGGTGTGAGTGATGGTTGTTATGGGTCACAGTGTTCAGGGTGTGAGTGATGGTTGTTATGGGTCACAGTGTTTAGGGTGTGAGTGATGGTTGTTATGGGTCACAGTGTTTAGGGTGTGAGTGATGGTTGTTATGGGTCACAGTGTTTAGGGTGTGAGTGATTGTTGTTATGGGTCACAGTGTTTAGGGTGTGAGCGATGGTTGTTATGGGTCACAGTGTTTAGGGTGTGAGCGATGGTTGTTATGGGTCACAGTGTTTAGGGTGTGAGTGATGGTTGTTATGGGTCACAGTGTTTAGGGTGTGAGTGATGGTTGTTATGGGTCACAGTGTTTAGGGTGTGAGTGATGGTTGTTATGGGTCACAGTGTTTAGGGTGTGAGGGATGGTTGTTATGGGTCACAGTGTTTAGGGTGTGAGTGATGGTTGTTATGGGTCACAGTGTTTAGGGTGTGAGCGATGGTTGTTATGGGTATGGGTCACAGTGTTTAGGGTGTGAGTGATGGTTGTTATGGGTCACAGTGTTTAGGGTGTGAGTGATGGTTGTTATGGGTATGGGTCACAGTGTTTAAGATGTGAGTGATGGTTGTTATGGGTATGGGTCACAGTGTTTAGGGTGTGAGTGATGGTTGTTATGGGTCACAGTGTTTAGGGTGTGAGTGATGGTTGTTATGGGTATGGGTCACAGTGTTTAGGGTGTGAGCGATGGTTGTTATGGGTATGGGTCACAGTGTTTAGGGTGTGAGTGATGGTTGTTATGGGTCACAGTGTTTAGGGTATGAGTGATGGTTGTTATGGGTCACAGTGTTTAGGGTGTGAGTGATGGTTGTTATGGGTATGGGTCACAGTGTTTAGGGTGTGAGTGATGGTTGTTATGGGTCACAGTGTTTAGGGTGTGAGTGATGGTTGTTATGGGTCACAGTGTTTAGGGTGTGAGTGATGGTTGTTATGGGTCACAGTGTTTAGGGTGTGAGTGATGGTTGTTATGGGTCACAGTGTTTAGGATGTGAGTGATGGTTGTTATGGGTCACAGTGTTTAGGGTTTGAGCGATGGTTGTTATGGGTCACAGTGTTTAGGGTGTGAGTGATGGTTGTTATGGGTCACAGTGTTTAGGGTGTGAGTGATGGTTGTTATGGGTCACAGTGTTTAGGATGTGAGTGATGGTTGTTATGGGTCACAGTGTTTAGGGTGTGAGTGATGGTTGTTATGGGTCACAGTGTTTAGGGTGTGAGTGATGGTTGTTATGGGTCACAGTGTTTAGGGTGTGAGTGATGGTTGTTATGGGTCACAGTGTTCAGGGTGTGAGCGATGGTTGTTATGGGTCACAGTGTTTAGGGTGTGAGTGATGGTTGTTATGGGTATGGGTCACAGTGTTTAGGGTGTGAGCGATGGTTGTTATGGGTCACAGTGTTTAGGATGTGAGTGATGGTTGTTATGGGTCACAGTGTTTAGGGTGTGAGTGATGGTTGTTCTGGGTATGGGTCACACTGTTTAGGGTGTGAGTGATGGTTGTTATGGGTATGGGTCACACTGTTTAGGGTGTGAGTGATGGTTGTTATGGGTATGGGTCACACTGTTTAGGGTGTGAGTGATGGTTGTTATGGGTCACAGTGTTTAGGGTGTGAGTGATGGTTGTTATGGGTCACAGTGTTTAGGGTGTGAGTGATGGTTGTTATGGGTCACAGTGTTTAGGGTGTGAGTGATGGTTGTTATGGGTATGGGTCACAGTGTTTAGGGTGTGAGTGATGGTTGTTATGGGTCACAGTGTTTAGGGTGTGAGTGATGGTTGTTATGGGTATGGGTCACAGTGTTTAGGGTGTGAGTGATGGTTGTTATGGGTCACAGTGTTTAGGGTGTGAGTGATGGTTGTTATGGGTCACAGTGTTTAGGGTGTGAGTGATGGTTGTTGTGGGTATGGGTCACAGTGTTTAGGGTGTGAGTGATGGTTGTTATGGGTCACAGTGTTTAGGGTGTGAGTGATGGTTGTTATGGGTCACAGTGTTTAGGGTGTGAGTGATGGTTGTTATGGGTCACAGTGTTTAGGGTGTGAGTGATGGTTGTTATGGGTATGGGTCACAGTGTTTAGGGTGTGAGTGATGGTTGTTATGGGTCACAGTGTTTAGGGTGTGAGTGATGGTTGTTATGGGTATGGGTCACAGTGTTTAGGGTGTGAGTGATGGTTGTTATGGGTCACAGTGTTTAGGGTGTGAGTGATGGTTGTTATGGGTCACAGTGTTTAGGGTGTGAGTGATGGTTGTTATGGGTATGGGTCACAGTGTTTAGGGTGTGAGTGATGGTTGTTATGGGTCACAGTGTTTAGGGTGTGAGCGATGGTTGTTTTGGGTCACAGTGTTTAGGGTGTGAGTGATGGTTGTTATGGGTCACAGTGTTCAGGGTGTGAGCGATGGTTGTTATGGGTCACAGTGTTTAGGGTGTGAGTGATGGTTGTTATGGGTATGGGTCACAGTGTTTAGGGTGTGAGCGATGGTTGTTATGGGTCACAGTGTTTAGGGTGTGAGTGATGGTTGTTATGGGTCACAGTGTTTAGGATGTGAGTGATGGTTGTTATGGGTATGGGTCACAGTGTTTAGGGTGTGAGTGATGGTTGTTATGGGTATGGGTCACAGTGTTTAGGATGTGAGTGATGGTTGTTATGGGTATGGGTCACAGTGTTTAGGATGTGAGTGATGGTTGTTATGGGTATGGGTCACACTGTTTAGGGTGTGAGTGATGGTTGTTATGGGTCACAGTGTTTAGGGTGTGAGTGATGGTTGTTATGGGTCACAGTGTTTAGGATGTGAGTGATGGTTGTTATGGGTATGGGTCACACTGTTTAGGGTGTGAGTGATGGTTGTTATGGGTCACAGTGTTTAGGGTGTGAGTGATGGTTGTTATGGGTCACAGTGTTTAGGGTGTGAGTGATGGTTGTTATGGGTATGGGTCACAGTGTTTAGGATGTGAGCGATGGTTGTTATGGGTCACAGTGTTTAGGGTGTGAGTGATGGTTGTTATGGGTCACAGTGTTTAGGGTGTGAGTGATGGTTGTTATGGGTCACAGTGTTTAGGGTGTGAGTGATGGTTGTTATGGGTCACAGTGTTTAGGGTGTGAGTGATGGTTGTTATGGGTCACAGTGTTTAGGGTGTGAGTGATGGTTGTTATGGGTCACAGTGTTTAGGATGTGAGTGATGGTTGTTATGGGTCACAGTGTTTAGGGTGTGAGTGATGGTTGTTATGGGTCACAGTGTTTAGGATGTGAGCGATGGTTGTTATGGGTCACAGTGTTTAGGGTGTGAGTGATGGTTGTTATGGGTCACAGTGTTTAGGGTGTGAGTGATGATTGTTATGGGTCACAGTGTTTAGGGTGTGAGTGATGGTTGTTATGGGTCACAGTGTTTATGGTGTGAGTGATGGTTGTTATGGGTCACAGTGTTTAGGATGTGAGCGATGGTTGTTATGGGTCACAGTGTTGAGGGTGTGAGTGATGGGTGTTATGGGTATGGGTCACAGTGTTTAGGGTGTGAGTGATGGTTGTTATGGGTCACAGTGTTTAGGATGTGAGTGATGGCTGTTATGGGTCACAGTGTTTAGGATGTGAGCGATGGTTGTTATGGGTCACAGTGTTTAGGGTGTGAGTGATGGTTGTTATGGGTCACAGTGTTTAGGGTGTGAGTGATGGTTGTTATGAGTCACAGTGTTTAGGGTGTGAGTGATGGTTGTTATGGGTATGGGTCACAGTGTTTAGGGTGTGAGTGATGGTTGTTATGGGTCACAGTGTTTAGGGTGTGAGTGATGGTTGTTTTGGGTCACAGTGTTGAGGGTGTGAGTGATGGTTGTTATGGGTCACAGTGTTTAGGATGTGAGCGATGGTTGTTATGGGTCACAGTGTTTAGGGTGTGAGTGATGGTTGTTATGGGTCACAGTGTTTAGGGTGTGAGTGATGGTTGTTATGGGTCACAGTGTTTAGGGTGTGAGTGATGGTTGTTATGGGTCACAGTGTTTAGGGTGTGAGTGATGGTTGTTATGGGTCACAGTGTTCAGGGTGTGAGCGATGGTTGTTATGGGTCACAGTGTTTAGGGTGTGAGTGATGGTTGTTATGGGTATGGGTCACAGTGTTTAGGGTGTGAGCGATGGTTGTTATGGGTATGGGTCACACTGTTTAGGGTGTGAGTGATGGTTGTTATGGGTATGGGTCACACTGTTTAGGGTGTGAGTGATGGTTGTTATGGGTATGGGTCACACTGTTTAGGGTGTGAGTGATGGTTGTTATGGGTCACAGTGTTCAGGGTGTGAGTGATGGTTGTTATGGGTCACAGTGTTTAGGGTGTGAGTGATGGTTGTTATGGGTCACAGTGTTTAGGGTGTGAGTGATGGTTGTTATGGGTATGGGTCACAGTGTTTAGGGTGTGAGTGATGGTTGTTATGGGTCACAGTGTTTAGGGTGAGAGTGATATTTGTTATGGGTATGGGTCACAGTGTTTAGGGTGTGAGTGATGGTTGTTATGGGTCACAGTGTTTAGGGTGTGAGCGATGGTTGTTTTGGGTCACAGTGTTTAGGGTGTGAGTGATGGTTGTTATGGGTCACAGTGTTCAGGGTGTGAGCGATGGTTGTTATGGGTCACAGTGTTTAGGGTGTGAGTGATGGTTGTTATGGGTATGGGTCACAGTGTTTAGTGTGTGAGCGATGGTTGTTATGGGTATGGGTCACAGTGTTTAGGGTGTGAGTGATGGTTGTTATGGGTATGGGTCACAGTGTTTAGGGTGTGAGCGATGGTTGTTATGGGTCACAGTGTTCAGGGTGTGAGTGATGGTTGTTATGGGTCACAGTGTTTAGGGTGTGAGTGATGGTTGTTATGGGTCACAGTGTTTAGGATGTGAGTGATGGTTGTTGTGGGTATGGGTCACACTGTTTAGGGTGTGAGTGATGGTTGTTATGGGTATGGGTCACACTGTTTAGGGTGTGAGTGATGATTGTTATGGGTCACAGTGTTTAGGGTGTGAGTGATGGTTGTTATGGGTCACAGTGTTTAGGGTGTGAGTGATGGTTGTTATGGGTATGGGTCACAGTGTTTAGGGTGTGAGTGATGGTTGTTATGGGTCACAGTGTTTAGGGTGTGAGTGATGGTTGTTATGGGTATGGGTCACAGTGTTTAGGGTGTGAGTGATGGTTGTTGTGGGTCACAGTGTTTAGGGTGTGAGCGATGGTTGTTTTGGGTCACAGTGTTTAGGGTGTGAGTGATGGTTGTTATGGGTATGGGTCACAGTGTTTAGGGTGTGAGTGATGGTTGTTATGGGTCACAGTGTTTAGGGTGTGAGTGATGGTTGTTATGGGTCACAGTGTTTAGGGTGTGAGTGATGGTTGTTATGGGTATGGGTCACAGTGTTTAGGGTGTGAGTGATGGTTGTTATGGGTCACAGTGTTTAGGGTGTGAGTGATGGTTGTTATGGGTCACAGTGTTCAGGGTGTGAGTGATGGTTGTTATGGGTCACAGTGTTTAGGGTGTGAGTGATGGTTGTTATGGGTCACAGTGTTCAGGGTGTGAGTGATTGTTGTTATGGGTCACAGTGTTTAGGGTGTGAGTGATGGTTGTTATGGGTATGGGTCACAGTGTTTAGGGTGTGAGTGATGGTTGTTATGGGTCACAGTGTTTAGGGTGTGAGTGATGGTTGTTATGGGTCACAGTGTTTAGGATGTGAGTGATGGTTGTTATGGGTCACAGTGTTTAGGGTGTGAGTGATGGTTGTTATGGGTCACAGTGTTTAGGGTGTGAGTGATGGTTGTTATGGGTCACAGTGTTTAGGGTGTGAGTGATGGTTGTTATGGGTCACAGTGTTTAGGGTGTGAGTGATGGTTGTTATGGGTCACAGTGTTTAGGATGTGAGTGATGGTTGTTATGGGTCAGAGTGTTTAGGGTGTGAGTGATGGTTGTTATGGGTCAGAGTGTTTAGGGTGTGAGTGATGGTTGTTATGGGTCACAGTGTTTAGGGTGTGAGTGATGGTTGTTATGGGTCACAGTGTTTAGGGTGTGAGTGATGGTTGTTATGGGTCACAGTGTTTAGGGTGTGAGTGATGGTTGTTATGGGTCACAGTGTTTAGGGTGTGAGTGATGGTTGTTATGGGTCACAGTGTTTAGGATGTGAGGGATGGTTGTTATGGGTCACAGTGTTTAGGGTGTGAGTGATGGTTGTTATGGGTATGGGTCACAGTGTTTAGGGTGTGAGTGATGGTTGTTATGGGTCACAGTGTTTAGGATGTGAGTGATGGTTGTTATGGGTCACAGTGTTTAGGGTGTGAGTGATGGTTGTTATGGGTCACAGTGTTTAGGGTGTGAGTGATGGTTGTTGTGGGTCACAGTGTTTAGGATATGAGTGATGGTTGTTATGGGTCACAGTGTTTAGGGTGTGAGTGATGGTTGTCATGGGTATGGGTCACAGTGTTTAGGGTGTGAGTGATGGTTGTTATGGGTCACAGTGTTTAGGGTGTGAGTGATGGTTGTTTTGGGTCACAGTGTTTAGGGTGTGAGTGATGGTTGTTATGGGTATGGGTCACAGTGTTTAGGGTGTGAGTGATGGTTGTTATGGGTCACAGTGTTTAGGGTGTGAGTGATGGTTGTTATGGGTCACAGTGTTTAGGGTGTGAGTGATGGTTGTTATGGGTATGGGTCACAGTGTTTAGGGTGTGAGTGATGGTTGTTATGGGTCACAGTGTTTAGGGTGTGAGTGATGGTTGTTTTGGGTCACAGTGTATAGGGTGTGAGTGATGGTTGTTATGGGTCACAGTGTTTAGGGTGTGAGTGATGGTTGTTATGGGTCACAGTGTTTAGGGTGTGAGTGATGGTTGTTATGGGTATGGGTCACAGTGTTTAGGGTGTGAGTGATGGTTGTTATGGGTCACAGTGTTTAGGGTGTGAGTGATGGTTGTTATGGGTCACAGTGTTTAGGGTGTGAGTGATGGTTGTTATGGGTCACAGTGTTTAGGGTGTGAGTGATGGTTGTTATGGGTATGGGTCAGAGTGTTTAGGGTGTGAGTGATGGTTGTTATGGGTCACAGTGTTTAGGGTGTGAGCGATGGTTGTTTTGGGTCACAGTGTTTAGGGTGTGAGTGATGGTTGTTATGGGTATGGGTCACAGTGTTTAGGGTGTGAGTGATGGTTGTTATGGGTCACAGTGTTTAGGGTGTGAGTGATGGTTGTTATGGGTATGGGTCACAGTGTTTAGGGTGTGAGTGATGGTTGTTATGGGTCACAGTGTTTAGGGTGTGAGTGATGGTTGTTATGGGTCACAGTGTTTAGGGTGTGAGTGATGGTTGTTATGGGTATGGGTCACAGTGTTTAGGGTGTGAGTGATGGTTGTTATGGGTCACAGTGTTTAGGGTGTGAGTGATGGTTGTTATGGGTCACAGTGTTTAGGATGTGAGTGATGGTTGTTATGGGTCACAGTGTTTAGGGTGTGAGTGATGGTTGTTATGGGTCACAGTGTTTAGGGTGTGAGTGATGGTTGTTATGGGTCACAGTGTTTAGGGTGTAAGTAAGAATTATTATGGGTCACAGTGTTTAGGGTGTGAGTGATGGTTGTTATGGGTCACAGTGTTTAGGGTGTGAGTGATGGTTGTTATGGGTATGGGTCACAGTGTTTAGGGTGTGAGTGATGGTTGTTATGGGTCACAGTGTTTAGGGTGTGAGTGATGGTTGTTTTGGGTCACAGTGTTTAGGATGTGAGTGATGGTTGTTATGGGTCACAGTGTTTAGGGTGTGAGTGATGGTTGTTATGGGTCACAGTGTTTAGGATGTGAGTGATGGTTGTTATGGGTCACAGTGTTTAGGGTGTGAGTGATGGTTGTTATGGGTCACAGTGTTTAGGGTGTAAGTAAGAATTGTAATGGGTCACAGTGTTTAGGATGTGAGTGATGGTTGTTATGGGTCACAGTGTTTAGGGTGTGAGTGATGGTTGTTATGGGTCACAGTGTTTAGGGTGTGAGTGATGGTTGTTATGGGTCACAGTGTTTAGGGTGTGAGTGATGGTTGTTATGGGTCACAATGTTTAGGGTGTGAGTGATGGTTGTTATGGGTCACAGTGTATAGGGTGTGAGCGATGGTTGTTATGGGTCACAGTGTTTAGGGTGTGAGTGATGGTTGTTATGGGTCACAGTGTTTAGGGTGTGAGTGATGGTTGTTATGGGTCACAGTGTCTAGGATGTGAGTGATGGTTGTTATGGGTCACAGTGTTTAGGATGTGAGGGATGGTTGTTATGGGTCACAGTGTTTAGGGTGTGAGTGATGGTTGTTATGGGTATGGGTCACAGTGTTTAGGGTGTGAGTGATGGTTGTTATGGGTCACAGTGTTTAGGGTGTGAGTGATGGTTGTTATGGGTCACAGTGTTTAGGGTGTGAGTGATGGTTGTTATGGGTCACAGTGTTTAGGGTGTGAGTGATGGTTGTTATGGGTCACAGTGTTTAGGGTGTGAGTGATGGTTGTTATGGGTCACAGTGTTTAGGGTGTGAGTGATGGTTGTTGTGGGTCACAGTGTTTAGGGTGTGAGTGATGGTTGTTATGGGTCACAGTGTTTAGGATGTGAGTGATGGTTGTTATGGGTCACAGTGTTTAGGGTGTGAGTGATGGTTGTTATGGGTCACAGTGTTCAGGGTGTGAGTGATGGTTGTTATGGGTCACAGTGTTTAGGGTGTGAGTGATGGTTGTTATGGGTCACAGTGTTTAGGGTGTGAGTGATGGTTGTTATGGGTCACAGTGTTTAGGGTGTGAGTGATGGTTGTTATGGGTCACAGTGTTTAGGGTGTGAGTGATGGTTGTTATGGGTCACAGTGTTTAGGGTGTGAGTGATGGTTGTCATGGGTCACAGTGTTTAGGGTGTGAGCGATGGTTGTTATGGGTCACAGTGTTTAGGATGAGAGCGATGGTTGTTATGGGTCACAGTGTTTAGGGTGTGAGTGATGGTTGTTATGGGTCACAGTGTTTAGGGTGTGAGTGATGGTTGTTATGGGTCACAGTGTTTAGGATGTGAGTGATGGATGTTATGGGTCACAGTGTTTAGGGTGTGAGTGATGGTTGTTATGGGTCACAGTGTTTAGGGTGTGAGTGATGGTTGTTATGGGTATGGGTCACAGTGTTTAGGGTGTGAGTGATGGTTGTTATGGGTCACAGTGTTCAGGGTGTGAGTGATGGTTGTTATGGGTCACAGTGTTTAGGGTGTAAGCGATGGTTGTTATGGGTCACAGTGTTTAGGGTGTGAGTGATGGTTGTTATGGGTATGGGTCACAGTGTTTAGGGTGTGAGTGATGGTTGTTGTGGGTCACAGTGTTTAGGGTGTGAGTGATGGTTGTTATGGGTATGAGTCACAGTGTTTAGGGTGTGAGTGATGGTTGTTATGGGTCACAGTGTTTAGGGTGTGAGTGATGGTTGTTATGGGTCACAGTGTTTAGGGTGTGAGTGATGGTTGTTATGGGTCACAGTGTTTAGGGTGTGAGTGATGGTTGTTATGGGTATGGGTCACAGTGTTTAGGGTGTGAGTGATGGTTGTTATGGGTCACAGTGTTTAGGGTGTGAGTGATGGTTGTTATGGGTCACAGTGTTTAGGGTGTGAGTGATGGTTGTTATGGGTCACAGTGTTTAGGGTGTGAGTGATGGTTGTTATGGGTCACAGTGTTTAGGATGTTAGTGATGGTTGTTATGGGTCAAAGTGTTTAGGGTGTGAGTGATGGTTGTTATGGGTCACAGTGTTTAGGATGTGAGTGATGGTTGTTATGGGTCACAGTGTTTAGGGTGTGAGTGATGGTTGTTATGGGTCACAGTGTTTAGGGTGTGAGTGATGGTTGTTATGGGTCACAGTGTTTAGGATGTGAGTGATGGTTGTTATGGGTCACAGTGTTTAGGATGTGAGTGATGGTTGTTATGGGTCACAGTGTTTAGGGTGTGAGTGATGGTTGTTATGGGTCACAGTGTTTAGGGTGTGAGTGATGGTTGTTATGGGTCACAGTGTTTAGGGTGTGAGTGATGGTTGTTATGGGTCACAGTGTTTAGGGTGTGAGCGATGGTTGTTATGGGTCACAGTGTTTAGGGTGTGAGTGATGGTTGTTATGGGTCACAGTGTTTAGGGTGTGAGTGATGGTTGTTATGGGTCACAGTGTTTAGGATGTGAGTGATGGTTGTTATGGGTCACAGTGTTTAGGGTGTGAGTGATGGTTGTTATGGGTCACAGTGTTTAGGGTGTGAGTGATGGTTGTTATGGTTCACAGTGTTTAGGATGTGAGGGATGGTTGTTATGGGTCACAGTGTTTAGGGTGTGAGTGATGGTTGTTATGGGTATGGGTCACAGTGTTTAGGGTGTGAGTGATGGTTGTTATGGGTCACAGTGTTTAGGGTGTGAGTGATGGTTGTTATGGGTCACAGTGTTTAGGGTGTGAGTGATGGTTGTTTTGGGTCACAGTGTTTAGGGTGTGAGTGATGGTTGTTATGGGTCACAGTGTTTAGGGTGTGAGTGATGGTTGTTATGGGTCACAGTGTTTAGGGTGTGAGTGATGGTTGTTATGGGTCACAGTGTTTAGGGTGTGAGTGATGGTTGTTATGGGTCACAGTGTTTAGGGTGTGAGTGATGGTTGTTATGGGTCACAGTGTTTAGGGTGTGAGTGATGGTTGTTATGGGTCACAGTGTCTAGGGTGTGAGTGATGGTTGTTATGGGTCACAGTGTTTAGGGTGTGAGTGATGGTTGTTATGGGTCACAGTGTTTAGGGTGTGAGTGATGGTTGTTATGGGTCACAGTGTTTAGGGTGTGAGTGATGGTTGTTATGGGTCACAGTGTTTAGGGTGTGAGTGATGGTTGTTATGGGTCACAGTGTTTAGGGTGTGAGTGATGGTTGTTATGGGTCACAGTGTTTAGGGTGTGAGGGATGGTTGTTATGGGTCACAGTGTTTAGGGTGTGAGCGATGGTTGTTATGGGTCACAGTGTTTAGGATGAGAGCGATGGTTGTTATGGGTCACAGTGTTTAGGGTGTGAGTGATGGTTGTTATGGGTCACAGTGTTTAGGGTGTGAGTGATGGTTGTTATGGGTCACAGTGTTTAGGGTGTGAGTGATGGTTGTTATGGGTCACAGTGTTTAGGGTGTGAGTGATGGTTGTTATGGGTCACAGTGTTTAGGGTGTGAGTGATGGTTGTTATGGGTCACAGTGTTTAGGGTGTGAGTGATGGTTGTTATGGGTCACAGTGTTTAGGGTGTGAGTGATGGTTGTTATGGGTGACAGTGTTTAGGGTGTGAGTGATGGTTGTTATGGGTCACAGTGTTTAGGGTGTGAGTGATGGTTGTTATGGGTCACAGTGTTTAGGGTGTGAGTGATGGTTGTTATGGGTCACAGTGTTTAGGGTGTGAGTGATGGTTGTTATGGGTCACAGTGTTTAGGGTGTGAGCGATGGTTGTTATGGGTCACAGTGTTTAGGGTGTGAGCGATGGTTGTTATGGGTCACAGTGTCTAGGGTGTGAGCGATGGTTGTTATGGGTCACAGTGTTTAGGGTGTGAGTGATGGTTGTTATGGGTCACAGTGTTTAGGGTGTGAGTGATGGTTGTTATGGGTCACAGTGTTTAGGGTGTGAGTGATGGTTGTTATGGGTCACAGTGTTTAGGGTGTGAGTGATGGTTGTTATGGGTCACAGTGTTTAGGGTGTGAGTGATGGTTGTTATGGGTCACAGTGTTTAGGGTGTGAGTGATGGTTGTTATGGGTATGGGTCACAGTGTTTAGGGTGTGAGTGATGGTTGTTATGGGTCACAGTGTTTAGGATGTGAGTGATGGTTGTTATGGGTCACAGTGTTTAGGGTGTGAGTGATGGTTGTTATGGGTCACAGTGTTTAGGGTGTGAGTGATGGTTGTTATAGGTCATAGTGTTTAGGGTGTGAGTGATGGCTGTTATGGGTCACAGTGTTTAGGGTGTGAGTGATGGTTGTTATGGGTATGGGTCACAGTGTTTAGGGTGTGAGTGATGGTTGTTATGGGTCACAGTGTTTAGGGTGTGAGTGATGGTTGTTATGGGCCACAGTGTTTAGGGTGTGAGCGATGGTTGTTATGGGTCACAGTGTTTAGGATGTGAGTGATGGTTGTTATGGGTCACAGTGTTTAGGGAGTGAGTGATGGTTGTTTTGGGTCACAGTGTTTAGGGTGTGAGTGATGGTTGTTATGGGTATGGGTCACAGTGTTTAGGGTGTGAGTGATGGTTGTTATGGGTCACAGTGTTTAGGATGTGAGTGATGGTTGTTTTGGGTCACAGTGTTTAGGGTGTGAGTGATGGTTGTTATGGGTCACAGTGTTTAGGGTGTGAGAGATGGTTGTTATGGGTCACAGTGTATAGGGTGTGAGTGATGGTTGTTATGGGTCACAGTGTTTAGGGTGTGAGCGATGGTTGTTGTGGGTCACAGTGTTTAGGGTGTGAGTGATGGTTGTTTTGGGTCACAGTGTTTAGGGTGTGAGCGATGGTTGTTATGGGTCACAGTGTATAGGGTGTGAGCGATGGTTGTCATGGGTCACAGTGTTTAGGGTGTGAGTGATGGTTGTTATGGGTCACAGTGTTTAGGGTGTGAGTGATGGTTGTTATGGGTATGGGTCACAGTGTTTAGGGTGTGAGTGATGGTTGTTATGGGTCACAGTGTTTAGGATGTGAGTGATGGTTGTTATGGGTCACAGTGTTTAGGGTGTGAGTGATGGTTGTTATGGGTCACAGTGTTTAGGGTGTGAGTGATGGTTGTTATGGGTCACAGTGTTTAGGGTGTGAGTGATGGTTGTTATGGGTCACAGTGTTTAGGGTGTGAGTGATGGTTGTTATGGGTCACAGTGTTTAGGGTGTGAGTGATGATTGTTATGGGTCACAGTGTTTAGGGTGTGAGTGATGGTTGTTATGGGTCACAGTGTTTAGGGTATGAGTGATGGTTGTTATGGGTCACAGTGTTTAGGGTGTGAGTGATGGTTGTTTTGGGTCACAGTGTTTAGGATGTGAGTGATGGTTGTTATGGGTCACAGTGTTTAGGGTGTGAGCGATGGTTGTTATGGGTCACATTGTTTAGGGTGTGAGTGATGGTTGTTATGGGTCACAGTGTTTAGGGTGTGAGTGATGGTTGTTATGGGTCACAGTGTTTAGGGTGTGAGTGATGGTTGTTATGGGTCACAGTGTTTAGGGTGTGAGTGATGGTTGTTATGGGTCACAGTGTTTAGGGTGTGAGCGATGGTTGTTATGGGTCACAGTGTTTAGGGTGTGAGTGATGGTTGTTATGGGTATGGGTCACAGTGTTTAGGGTGTGAGTGATGGTTGTTATGGGTCACATTGTTTAGGGTGTGAGTGATGGTTGTTATGGGTCACATTGTTTAGGGTGTGAGTGATGGTTGTTATGGGTCACAGTGTTTAGGGTGTGAGCGATGGTTGTTATGGGTCACAGTGTTTAGGGTGTGAGTGATGGTTGTTATGGGTATGGGTCACAGTGTTTAGGGTGTGAGTGATGGTTGTTATGGGTCACATTGTTTAGGGTGTGAGCGATGGTTGTTATGGGTCACAGTGTTTAGGGTGTGAGTGATGGTTGTTATGGGTCACATTGTTTAGGGTGTGAGCGATGGTTGTTATGGGTCACAGTGTTTAGGGTGTGAGTGATGGTTGTTATGGGTATGGGTCACAGTGTTTAGGGTGTGAGTGATGGTTGTTATGGGTCACAGTGTTTAGGGTGTGAGCGATGGTTGTTATGGGTCACAGTGTTTAGGGTGTGAGTGATGGTTGTTATGGGTCACAGTGTTTAGGGTGTGAGTGATGGTTGTTATGGGTCACAGTGTTTAGGGTGTGAGCGATGGTTGTTATGGGTCACAGTGTTTAGGGTGTGAGCGATGGTTGTTATGGGTCACAGTGTTTAGGGTGTGAGCGATGGTTGTTATGGGTCACAGTGTTTAGGGTGTGAGTGATGGTTGTTTTGGGTCACAGTGTTTAGGGTGTGAGTGATGGTTGTTTTGGGTCACAGTGTTTAGGGTGTGAGGGATGGTTGTTTTGGGTCACAGTGTTTAGGGTGTGAGTGATGGTTGTTTTGGGTCACAGTGTTTAGGGTGTGAGTGATGGTTGTTTTGGGTCACAGTGTTTAGGGTGTGAGCGATGGTTGTTATGGGTCACAGTGTTTAGGATGTGAGTGATGGTTGTTATGGGTCACAGTGTTTAGGGTGTGAGCGATGGTTGTTATTGGTCACAGTGTTTAGGGTGTGAGTGATGGTTGTTATGGGTCACAGTGTTTAGGGTGTGAGTGATGGTTGTTTTGGGTCACAGTGTTTAGGGTGTGAGCGATGGTTGTTATGGGTCACAGTGTTCAGGGTGTGAGTGATGGTTGTTTTGGGTCACAGTGTTTAGGGTGTGAGCGATGGTTGTTATTGGTCACAGTGTTTAGGGTGTGAGTGATGGTTGTTATGGGTCACAGTGTTTAGGGTGTGAGTGATGGTTGTTATGGGTCACAGTGTTTAGGATGTGAGTGATGGTTGTTGTGGGTCACAGTGTTTAGGGTGTGAGTGATGGTTGTTATGGGTCACAGTGTTTAGGGTGTGAGTGATGGTTGTTATGGGTCACAGTGTTTAGGGTGTGAGTGATGGTTGTTATGGGTCACAGTGTTTAGGGTGTGAGTGATGGTTGTTATGGGTCACAGTGTTTAGGGTGTGAGTGATGGTTGTTATGGGTGACAGTGTTTAGGGTGTGAGTGATGGTTGTTATGGGTCACAGTGTTTAGGGTGTGAGTGATGGTTGTTATGGGTCACAGTGTTTAGGGTGTGAGTGATGGTTGTTATGGGTCACAGTGTTTAGGGTGTGAGTGATGGTTGTTATGGGTCACAGTGTTTAGGGTGTGAGCGATGGTTGTTATGGGTCACAGTGTTTAGGGTGTGAGCGATGGTTGTTATGGGTCACAGTGTCTAGGGTGTGAGCGATGGTTGTTATGGGTCACAGTGTTTAGGGTGTGAGTGATGGTTGTTATGGGTCACAGTGTTTAGGGTGTGAGTGATGGTTGTTATGGGTCACAGTGTTTAGGGTGTGAGTGATGGTTGTTATGGGTCACAGTGTTTAGGGTGTGAGTGATGGTTGTTATGGGTCACAGTGTTTAGGGTGTGAGTGATGGTTGTTATGGGTCACAGTGTTTAGGGTGTGAGTGATGGTTGTTATGGGTATGGGTCACAGTGTTTAGGGTGTGAGTGATGGTTGTTATGGGTCACAGTGTTTAGGATGTGAGTGATGGTTGTTATGGGTCACAGTGTTTAGGGTGTGAGTGATGGTTGTTATGGGTCACAGTGTTTAGGGTGTGAGTGATGGTTGTTATAGGTCATAGTGTTTAGGGTGTGAGTGATGGCTGTTATGGGTCACAGTGTTTAGGGTGTGAGTGATGGTTGTTATGGGTATGGGTCACAGTGTTTAGGGTGTGAGTGATGGTTGTTATGGGTCACAGTGTTTAGGGTGTGAGTGATGGTTGTTATGGGCCACAGTGTTTAGGGTGTGAGCGATGGTTGTTATGGGTCACAGTGTTTAGGATGTGAGTGATGGTTGTTATGGGTCACAGTGTTTAGGGAGTGAGTGATGGTTGTTTTGGGTCACAGTGTTTAGGGTGTGAGTGATGGTTGTTATGGGTATGGGTCACAGTGTTTAGGGTGTGAGTGATGGTTGTTATGGGTCACAGTGTTTAGGATGTGAGTGATGGTTGTTTTGGGTCACAGTGTTTAGGGTGTGAGTGATGGTTGTTATGGGTCACAGTGTTTAGGGTGTGAGAGATGGTTGTTATGGGTCACAGTGTATAGGGTGTGAGTGATGGTTGTTATGGGTCACAGTGTTTAGGGTGTGAGCGATGGTTGTTGTGGGTCACAGTGTTTAGGGTGTGAGTGATGGTTGTTTTGGGTCACAGTGTTTAGGGTGTGAGCGATGGTTGTTATGGGTCACAGTGTTTAGGGTGTGAGCGATGGTTGTCATGGGTCACAGTGTTTAGGGTGTGAGTGATGGTTGTTATGGGTCACAGTGTTTAGGGTGTGAGTGATGGTTGTTATGGGTATGGGTCACAGTGTTTAGGGTGTGAGTGATGGTTGTTATGGGTCACAGTGTTTAGGATGTGAGTGATGGTTGTTATGGGTCACAGTGTTTAGGGTGTGAGTGATGGTTGTTATGGGTCACAGTGTTTAGGGTGTGAGTGATGGTTGTTATGGGTCACAGTGTTTAGGGTGTGAGTGATGGTTGTTATGGGTCACAGTGTTTAGGGTGTGAGTGATGGTTGTTATGGGTCACAGTGTTTAGGGTGTGAGTGATGATTGTTATGGGTCACAGTGTTTAGGGTGTGAGTGATGGTTGTTATGGGTCACAGTGTTTAGGGTATGAGTGATGGTTGTTATGGGTCACAGTGTTTAGGGTGTGAGTGATGGTTGTTTTGGGTCACAGTGTTTAGGATGTGAGTGATGGTTGTTATGGGTCACAGTGTTTAGGGTGTGAGCGATGGTTGTTATGGGTCACATTGTTTAGGGTGTGAGTGATGGTTGTTATGGGTCACAGTGTTTAGGGTGTGAGTGATGGTTGTTATGGGTCACAGTGTTTAGGGTGTGAGTGATGGTTGTTATGGGTCACAGTGTTTAGGGTGTGAGTGATGGTTGTTATGGGTCACAGTGTTTAGGGTGTGAGCGATGGTTGTTATGGGTCACAGTGTTTAGGGTGTGAGTGATGGTTGTTATGGGTATGGGTCACAGTGTTTAGGGTGTGAGTGATGGTTGTTATGGGTCACATTGTTTAGGGTGTGAGTGATGGTTGTTATGGGTCACATTGTTTAGGGTGTGAGTGATGGTTGTTATGGGTCACAGTGTTTAGGGTGTGAGCGATGGTTGTTATGGGTCACAGTGTTTAGGGTGTGAGTGATGGTTGTTATGGGTATGGGTCACAGTGTTTAGGGTGTGAGTGATGGTTGTTATGGGTCACATTGTTTAGGGTGTGAGCGATGGTTGTTATGGGTCACAGTGTTTAGGGTGTGAGTGATGGTTGTTATGGGTCACATTGTTTAGGGTGTGAGCGATGGTTGTTATGGGTCACAGTGTTTAGGGTGTGAGTGATGGTTGTTATGGGTATGGGTCACAGTGTTTAGGGTGTGAGTGATGGTTGTTATGGGTCACAGTGTTTAGGGTGTGAGCGATGGTTGTTATGGGTCACAGTGTTTAGGGTGTGAGTGATGGTTGTTATGGGTCACAGTGTTTAGGGTGTGAGTGATGGTTGTTATGGGTCACAGTGTTTAGGGTGTGAGCGATGGTTGTTATGGGTCACAGTGTTTAGGGTGTGAGCGATGGTTGTTATGGGTCACAGTGTTTAGGGTGTGAGCGATGGTTGTTATGGGTCACAGTGTTTAGGGTGTGAGTGATGGTTGTTTTGGGTCACAGTGTTTAGGGTGTGAGTGATGGTTGTTTTGGGTCACAGTGTTTAGGGTGTGAGGGATGGTTGTTTTGGGTCACAGTGTTTAGGGTGTGAGTGATGGTTGTTTTGGGTCACAGTGTTTAGGGTGTGAGTGATGGTTGTTTTGGGTCACAGTGTTTAGGGTGTGAGCGATGGTTGTTATGGGTCACAGTGTTTAGGATGTGAGTGATGGTTGTTATGGGTCACAGTGTTTAGGGTGTGAGCGATGGTTGTTATTGGTCACAGTGTTTAGGGTGTGAGTGATGGTTGTTATGGGTCACAGTGTTTAGGGTGTGAGTGATGGTTGTTTTGGGTCACAGTGTTTAGGGTGTGAGCGATGGTTGTTATGGGTCACAGTGTTCAGGGTGTGAGTGATGGTTGTTTTGGGTCACAGTGTTTAGGGTGTGAGCGATGGTTGTTATTGGTCACAGTGTTTAGGGTGTGAGTGATGGTTGTTATGGGTCACAGTGTTTAGGGTGTGAGTGATGGTTGTTATGGGTCACAGTGTTTAGGATGTGAGTGATGGTTGTTGTGGGTCACAGTGTTTAGGGTGTGAGTGATGGTTGTTATGGGTCACAGTGTTTAGGGTGTGAGTGATGGTTGTTATGGGTCACAGTGTTTAGGGTGTGAGTGATGGTTGTTATGGGTCACAGTGTGTAGGGTGTGAGTGATGGTTGTTATGGGTCACAGTGTGTAGGGTGTGAGCGATGGTTGTTATGGGTCACAGTGTTTAGGATGTGAGTGATGGTTGTTATGGGTCACAGTGTGTAGGGTGTGAGTGATGGTTGTTATGGGTCACATTGTTTAGGGTGTGAGCGATGGTTGTTATAGGTCACAGTGTTTAGGGTGTGAGTGATGGTTGTTATGGGTCACAGTGTTTAGGGTGTGAGTGATGGTTGTTATGGGTGACAGTGTTCAGGGTGTGAGTGATGGTTGTTATGGGTCACAGTGTTTAGGGTGTGAGTGATGGTTGTTTTGGGTCACAGTGTTTAGGGTGTGAGTGATGGTTGTTATGGGTCACAGTGTGTAGGGTGTGAGTGATGGTTGTTATGGGTCACAGTGTTTAGGGTGTGAGTGATGGTTGTTTTGGGTCACAGTGTTTAGGGTGTGAGTGATGGTTGTTTTGGGTCACAGTGTTTAGGGTGTGAGTGATGGTTGTTATGGGTCACAGTGTTTAGGGTGTGAGTGATGGTTGTTATGGGTCACAGTGTTTAGGGTGTGAGTGATGGTTGTTATGGGTCACAGTGTTTAGGGTGTGAGCGATGGTTGTTATTGGTCACAGTGTTTAGGGTGTGAGTGATGGTTGTTATGGGTCACAGTGTTTAGGGTGTGAGGGATGGTTGTTATGGGTCACAGTGTTTAGGGTGTGAGCGATGGTTGTTATGGGTCACAGTGTTTAGGGTGTGAGTGATGGTTGTTACGGGTCACAGTGTTTAGGGTGTGAGTGATGGTTGTTAGGGGTCACAGTGTTTAGGGTGTGAGTGATGGTTGTTAGGGGTCACAGTGTTTAGGGTGTGAGTGATGGTTGTTATGGGTCACAGTGTTTAGGGTGTGAGTGATGGTTGTTACGGGTCACAGTGTTTAGGGTGTGAGCGATGGTTGTTATGGGTCACAGTGTTTAGGGTGTGAGCGATGGTTGTTATGGGTCACAGTGTTTAGGGTGTGAGCAATGGTTGTTATGGGTCACAGTGTTTAGGGTGTGAGTGATGGTTGTTATGGGTCACAGTGTTTAGGGTGTGAGTGATGGTTGTTATGGGTCACAGTGTTTAGGGTGTGAGTGATGGTTGTTATGGGTCACAGTGTTTAGGGTGTGAGTGATGGTTGTTATGGGTCACAGTGTTTAGGGTGTGAGTGATGGTTGTTATGGGTCACAGTGTTTAGGGTGTGAGTGATGGTTGTTATGGGTCACAGTGTTTAGGGTGTGAGTGATGGTTGTTATGGGTCACAGTGTTTAGGGTGTGAGTGATGGTTGTTATGGGTCACAGTGTTTAGGGTGTGACTGATGGTTGTTATGGGTCACAGTGTTTAGGGTGTGAGTGATGGTTGTTATGGGTCACAGTGTTTAGGGTGTGAGTGATGGTTGTTATTGGTCACAGTGTTTAGGGTGTGAGTGATGGTTGTTATGGGTCACAGTGTTTAGGGTGTGAGTGATGGTTGTTATGGGTCACAGTGTTTAGGATGTGAGCGATGGTTGTTATGGGTCACAGTGTTTAGGGTGTGAGCGATGGTTGTTATGGGTCACAGTGTTTAGGGTGTGAGCGATGGTTGTTATGGGTCACAGTGTTTAGGGTGTGAGTGATGGTTGTTATGGGTCACAGTGTTTAGGATGTGAGTGATGGTTGTTATGGGTCACAGTGTTTAGGATGTGAGTGATGGTTGTTATGGGTCACAGTGTTTAGGATGTGAGTGATGGTTGTTATGGGTCACAGTGTTTAGGGTGTGAGTGATGGTTGTTATGGGTCACAGTGTTTAGGATGTGAGTGATGGTTGTTATGGTTCACAGTGTTTAGGGTGTGAGTGATGGTTGTTATGGGTCACAGTGTTTAGGGTGTGAGTGATGGTTGTTATGGGTCACAGTGTTTAGGGTGTGAGTGATGGTTGTTATGGGTCACAGTGTTTAGGGTGTGAGTGATGGTTGTTATGGGTCACAGTGTTTAGGGTGTGAGTGATGGTTGTTATGGGTCACAGTGTTTAGGGTGTGAGTGATGGTTGTTATGGGTCACAGTGTTTAGGGTGTGAGTGATGGTTGTTATGGGTCACAGTGTTTAGGGTGTGAGTGATGGTTGTTATGGGTCACAGTGTTTAGGGTGTGAGTGATGGTTGTTATGGGTCACAGTGTTTAGGGTGTGAGTGATGGTTGTTATTGGTCACAGTGTTTAGGGTGTGAGTGATGGTTGTTATGGGTCACAGTGTTTAGGGTGTGAGTGATGGTTGTTATGGGTCACAGTGTTTAGGGTGTGAGTGATGGTTGTTATGGGTCACAGTGTTTAGGGTGTGAGTGATGGTTGTTATGGGTCACAGTGTTTAGGGTGTGAGTGATGGTTGTTATGGGTCACAGTGTTTAGGGTGTGAGTGATGGTTGTTATGGGTCACAGTGTTTAGGGTGTGAGTGATGGTTGTTATGGGTCACAGTGTTTAGGGTGTGAGCGATGGTTGTTATGGGTCACAGTGTTTAGGATGTGAGCGATGGTTGTTATGGGTCACAGTGTTTAGGGTGTGAGCGATGGTTGTTATGGGTCACAGTGTTTAGGGTGTGAGTGATGGTTGTTATGGGTCACAGTGTTTAGGATGTGAGCGATGGTTGTTATGGGTCACAGTGTTTAGGGTGTGAGCGATGGTTGTTATGGGTCACAGTGTTTAGGGTGTGAGTGATGGTTGTTATGGGTCACAGTGTTTAGGGTGTGAGTGATGGTTGTTATGGGTCACAGTGTTTAGGATGTGAGTGATGGTTGTTATGGGTCACAGTGTTTAGGATGTGAGTGATGGTTGTTATGGGTCACAGTGTTTAGGATGTGAGTGATGGTTGTTATGGGTCACAGTGTTTAGGGTGTGAGTGATGGTTGTTATGGGTCACAGTGTTTAGGATGTGAGTGATGGTTGTTATGGGTCACAGTGTTTAGGGTGTGAGTGATGGTTGTTATGGGTCACAGTGTTTAGGGTGTGAGTGATGGTTGTTATGGGTCACAGTGTTTAGGGTGTGAGCGATGGTTGTTATGGGTCACAGTGTTTAGGATGTGAGTGATGGTTGTTATTGGTCACAGTGTTTAGGGTGTGAGTGATGGTTGTTATGCATCACAGTGTTTAGGGTGTGAGTGATGGTTGTTATGGGTCACAGTGTTTAGGGTGTGAGTGATGGTTGTTTTGGGTCACAGTGTTTAGGGTGTGAGTGATGGTTGTTTTGGGTCACAGTGTTTAGGGTGTGAGTGATGGTTGTTATGGGTCACAGTGTTTAGGGTGTGAGTGATGGTTGTTATGGGTCACAGTGTTTAGGGTGTGAGTGATGGTTGTTATGGGTCACAGTGTTTAGGGTGTGAATGATGGTTGTTTTGGGTCACAGTGTTTAGGGTGTGAGCGATGGTTGTTATGGGTCACAGTGTTTAGGGTGTGAGTGATGGTTGTTATGGGTCACAGTGTTTAGGGTGTGAGCGATGGTTGTTATGGGTCACAGTGTTTAGGGTGTGAGTGATGGTTGTTATGGGTCACAGTGTTTAGGATGTGAGCGATGGTTGTTATGGGTCACAGTGTTTAGGGTGTGAGCGATGGTTGTTATGGGTCACAGTGTTTAGGGTGTGAGTGATGGTTGTTATGGGTCACAGTGTTTAGGGTGTGAGTGATGGTTGTTATGGGTCACAGTGTTTAGGATGTGAGTGATGGTTGTTATGGGTCACAGTGTTTAGGATGTGAGTGATGGTTGTTATGGGTCACAGTGTTTAGGATGTGAGTGATGGTTGTTATGGGTCACAGTGTTCAGGGTGTGAGTGATGGTTGTTATGGGTCACAGTGTTTAGGATGTGAGTGATGGTTGTTATGGGTCACAGTGTTTAGGGTGTGAGTGATGGTTGTTATGGGTCACAGTGTTTAGGGTGTGAGTGATGGTTGTTATGGGTCACAGTGTTTAGGGTGTGAGCGATGGTTGTTATGGGTCACAGTGTTTAGGATGTGAGTGATGGTTGTTATTGGTCACAGTGTTTAGGGTGTGAGTGATGGTTGTTATGCATCACAGTGTTTAGGGTGTGAGTGATGGTTGTTATGGGTCACAGTGTTTAGGGTGTGAGTGATGGTTGTTTTGGGTCACAGTGTTTAGGGTGTGAGTGATGGTTGTTTTGGGTCACAGTGTTTAGGGTGTGAGTGATGGTTGTTATGGGTCACAGTGTTTAGGGTGTGAGTGATGGTTGTTATGGGTCACAGTGTTTAGGGTGTGAGTGATGGTTGTTATGGGTCACAGTGTTTAGGGTGTGAATGATGGTTGTTTTGGGTCACAGTGTTTAGGGTGTGAGCGATGGTTGTTATGGGTCACAGTGTTTAGGGTGTGAGTGATGGTTGTTATGGGTCACAGTGTTTAGGGTGTGAGCGATGGTTGTTATGGGTCACAGTGTTTAGGGTGTGAGTGATGGTTGTTTTGGGTCACAGTGTTTAGGGTGTGAGTGATGGTTGTTATGGGTCATCGGTAAAAGTGTTTTAGCGACACGCCTTGAAAGGTCACACGCAACGTGAAACACAACTTTGCAGATTGTGATGCCTTTCCGTGTTCACCTACGGAAACAAATTATCAAAAATGCCAGTTCAACCTATGATGTTGAAAAAAGCGATGAAAAAAACCCACGAAATTGGAGTTCAAACGATTCACTAATTTCCCCGAGCGCTGGGAGAAAAAGTGGTTTGAACAGGTATGCTGCGCTGCGCTCTAACGCATGTACAGTGAATAGGTTCGAGGATGTTGAAACAAATATGTCTGCCCGGAGGTCGTGAGCAGTAGTCTAATCTTGGTTGTGTACACAAACAAATAAATAATCTACCCGTTACATAAAAAGAGAAAACATGTTAATTGTGATAAGCGGACTCACAGAGAAAAGTCAATGTCTGGTTTACTGACACTTATATGTCTGCCTGTCTGTCTGCTAATGACAATATGCAATGCACAACTTCAATCACTGATCACATGCAGTTAACACCTATCGGGCTTATACGCCACAGACAAGGAGTCGACTACGCGTATCGACAAAAGGACCAGTAGCCAATGAAAAGCGTCGTTACACTTGAGTGCACACCCACTGACTTTGACTGGGTTTTTGAGGGAGGTAGACCTAAGAATGAGTGAGTGAGTTTAGTTTTACGCCGCACTCAGCATTATTACAGCTATATAGCGGCGGTCTGTAAATAAAAATGGAATCTGGACCAGACAATCCAGTGACCTACAACATGAGCATCGATCTGCGCAATTGGAAACCAATGACATGTGTCAACCAACCACTCGATCCCGTAAGTCGCCTCCTACGAGAAGCCTTTTATGGCAAGCATGGGTTGCTGAAAGCCTATTCTATCCCGGGACCTTCACGGGTCGGTAAACCCAAGAACAAAATATTACACTTTTGATTTGCGATTATATGCTTATGGTTTTGTATAGATTTTATGTATAATGAATAAGTAATAACTGTGTTTTAATTATGTTTAACTGTTTGATTGCATATGACCTTTAAGGTGGCGCTTTAAAGTTGCCTCCCTTTAGTGTGTTTTGACTGTTGCCAATGACGAAGGCTCCATCCTTTGCTGGAATGCTCAAGAATCAGTGACTGTGTATATATAAGGCTGGTTGCTGTGTTGACAACACACAGAGAGACTTATACAGGAGTTGTGTCATCATTCTTCATCCATCGTCAAGCCTCACCTAGATCCAAGATCGTTCGTTGTGAAAGGTTTAGTAGAACTGTTTCTCCTTGAAAACCAAGACTTTGGCGAGTTGATATTATATTTGTGTCCCTTTACTTTAGATTTGACTCAGCTGCATTGTACTAGAAACCTCTATTGTGAATCATTGTATCATGCTCTTTCGCCAATACATGATACTGAATATTTCAGACTTCTCAGTGTGCTATATATTTTGGTGGTTCTTAGGGGATTTCTTAGACCTTTTGTCATGGCAAATTATTAACCGTAACAATAGTTTGGGCGATATTTAATGTATTTAACATTATATGTTTGGACCGTTGCGGGAGCGGTGTGGCAGACCCCGGGTTCGATTCCCCTAATGGCTACAATGTGTGAAGCCCATTTCTGGTGTCATGCGCCACCATATTGCTTGAATATAAAAGCGGCGTAAAACCATACTCACTCGAAGCCTTCCGTGAGAGTATTAGCTGTAGAGGTAGGGAAGAAACATTCTCTAGCCAGGTTCGTTATTAACTGCGTGTGAGTACGTGATACAGGTCGTCTTAGCATAAGATCAGTCACGAGTCTGTCTGGTCCATGAGGATGACTAAATTGCGACATCTGTGGTAAACAACAAATAAATGATACTTTCAAATTTATGGCCTTGGACGGACATAGACCCAAACATGTGACTGGAAATGTCACCAGTGGTGAACATTTGAATCTGATACGCGCTGATGAATACATGGCTGCATAGAGCGTTATTTTGAAACATCATTGAAATGAGATTTTTAGGAGATCGAACATTAAAAATCTGTGTTTGCCACAAAGAAGACTGATAGAACTGAGCAGGGAATTCACTCTCTCCAGCAGTCGTATACGCATTTTCCCTCTCGCAGGCAAATATACACGCATTCACTTGTACGTAGGATCACGCGCAGGCACACATACATTCATTCTACCAGCAACAAACATATTATAACCAATAAATATATACGATGATTATCGCTGGCGTATAAATTGTTGAACATACGCAAAAACTTAACTTAATGCAGGGACACATCCAGCCACACCACGCACGCAGTTGCCCTCACGCATGCTCACTCGCAGGAAATGTACACGCACACACTCACAGACACGCAGGCACGCACTCTCTCAGGCACACATGACTGACAGTTGCTTGGTTTCGATTCCAAGAAGGGTACAATGTGTGAATCCCATCGGATATATTTATCACCGTGAGAGGGCTTGAATGCTGCTGAAAACACAGTGAAAACAAGCTGCCTCACTAACTCGAACGTCCACGAATCCAGGCAAATAAATCCCCTCTGTGTGTTCCAGGTCCAATGGTAATGTCTTTTACCGAACCGAATCAGGAACCGCGCCAGTAACGACATTAAACGATGTGGTCGCCCCGGGCCCCCTATCGCGTATCCGGGACAGTAATTGTAGTCTTTGATGCGTGATGTATTGTACTCGAGTAGAACTGAATACAACGCAGATCAGTGGCCTTGCATATTCTGTCCAGTAACAGAGGACATCGAAAACATGACCTTTCCAGTCGTAAAGGCCATCTGAAATCCTGGCCAAAGTGACTAAATGAGTTTAGTTTTACTGCAATATTGCAGTTATGTGACGGCTATCTGAAAATAATCGCCTCTAAACTAGAAACTCAAGTGATCATTACCATAAGCATTGGCATACGTTTTTTGGATACGATGACATTCATTGATCTCCGGACATTTGGTACAAAGGCGATCTTCTCTGAGTGGGATCTCCCTTGGACAAATGCGTGAAAGAGATCAGAGATGAAGGTGTCTGTCCCGGGAGACATGAGAGAACGTTATAGAGAAGCTTACATCTGAACTTGTGATCTACTGGTAGCCATTACAGGACATTTTGTGCTCATAGTCTTTTCTGGTTTACTCTCGTGAATAAAGCGTTTGCTCGCCACACCGAAGACCCACGTTCGATTCGCCACATGAGTACATAATAGTAACATAGTGTGAACCCCATTTCTGGTGTTCCTGGCGTTATATTGCTGGAATATTGATAAAAGCCGTGTAAAATCATACTCACTCACTCACTTACTGTTGACAATCACGTGTCCAAAATGACGGTTTATAAGCGTAAACGTATAAGGTTTGGCTGGTAACAGCCATTGAGGTCATTGTGTGACCTCACCATGTGAGCATTCGACGGAGAGACTGCTTCGTACTAGTCAGCACTAAGTAAGCGATAGGAATCATCGAGATACTCTTGGCTAACCAGACGTGGACTAAATTATTTCACACAAAATATTTGTTCTAGTTCTCGTTATTAATAACGGAGCAAACAGGACTCACAACACACTCAATTGGATTATGTGGCATAGATGAAAAATATGTGTCTTCTTAACGCGCAATATGGTTTGTACAGTAGTGAAGCACGGAACGTGTCTGTTATGAATTCCTCATCTGCAGCCACCAGGGAAATGAGGGAACTGATGACAGACTATATCGAGGTCGAAGAAATATTCTGCCTGATAATATAACATTCTTTATGTTAGAAACTATCGGCATTTGGGCCGAACCAACATTCTGCATGATATGAAACAAACGGATTGGCGTCATACCAACATTCTACATATAGCGAAACAACAGCACCCGTGTCATACTGACATTCTACTTGTTGTGAAGCAAACGGATTGGCGTCGTACCAACATTCTACATATAATGAAACAACAGCACCCGTGTCATACTGACATTCTACATGTTTTGAAACAAACGGATTGACGTCATACCAACATTCTACATATAGTGAAACAACAGCACTCGTGTCATACTGACATTCTACTTGTTGTGAAGCAAACGGATTGGCGTCGTACCAACATTCTACATATAATGAAACAAAAGCAGGGATGGTGTAGCAACACTGTACACTGAGTGATAAGAAAGCATACACTTTTTGTTCCAACAATGCATGAAACAAAAGTACTGGCGTCGTATAACCCTCTCCATTATGAAACAACAGCGCACACGTCGTAGCACCAACATTCTCATTTTGGAGAACTTACAGCAGCCATGCCTTGCCAGCAATCTAATATAGCAGGTCGTGTAGCAGTAACGAAGTGATTTAGTGAGTGACTTTGGTTTTACGCCGTTTTATCAACACCCCCATCAATACCACGGCGGGTACACCACAAACGGGCTTCACACATTGTACACATGAATAACCCTGGTATTCGGTGTGGTACACATGAATAACCCTGGTATTCGGTGTGGTATAGGTCACCCCACCGCTCATCAAAGTCCCCGCTAGTTTCGCTGGTTGGATCCAGATTTCTGGAATATTGCTGAAATCGGTGGAAATTTACACTCCCTTACTCTCTTACACACTATATCTAATGAAAGAACAGTATTTGCGTCGCACTTATATTTTTTGTAGATTTCAGAATTGTATTTGACCTTTAATAACGTGGAGAACAGGAATTAACTGCCCACATAACAATATTTATTTGGTCGATATTACCAAAGACAAAAGGAACAACATCATCTTCAGAGACGCTACACCTTTAACATCGTCAACTACGACCACTCGTCGCGCCGTCGCCAGATTACAAATGCCATTCTGTTCGTAACACTGACGTGATATAGGTATCAAACCTCTGCCAGTAAATAGATTATCCTTCTGAAAACAAATCAATATTTGATATATCTCTTCCAGCTTGACACTGACTGGGAACGCTGTCTTCACGATTCGCCACATCGACGCCCTGACGCCAAGAAGATGACACGATAGAACTCCTCACACAGTTCTTGATTTGATAGTGGCTATGTCTTGCTATTGTTTCTTAGGATTCGCTGAGCAGGTGAAGGAATGGTTATTTCTGGTACGTGAAGTGTACGTTGTGTGAAGTTTGCCTTCTACTCTGAACATGAGATGGTTGCAATCAATGTTCGACGTATGTTACGATTCACCCACAAGCATCGACACCTCCAGCCTGGCGCTGTGAGATACTAATGTAGACTGAGTCATTCTCGCTCACATGGCCACTATATGCAAGTAGTTTCCGTGATGATCTCCACACCCCACTCCGTGTCTCCAGCCTTGAGCCATCTTTTTTATTTATTTTTGTTTTGTTTTTGAAGCCAGCCTTTACCACCATTTCGCCACTATCCCTTTTGAGTTTTCCTCTGGGATTACTTTCTGGAAATAAACCACTATTTGCCAATTCGTACAACGAACGTTGAGCCATCATCCAGTATTTCCCTTCTTGACGTAAACCCTTGGCCAACTTTTCTCCATCAGTGTCTTGATGGGTGTCTCTACCCTTGGACCACAGGCAAACTGTAGCGCAAATGGGTTGCGCAGCATAGACTAAATTAATCGTCTTACATGCGAGAGAAACGTACACTCCTCGCTTCAGTTCTAAAGATATATTTCATGTCAAAATAAAATATAGTCACCATCAAAGGTATACACCAGTTTCGTCACTGGGTGGTGCTCTCACATCTCCAACACCATGTCGAACAATTACTCATGTGCAATATTTTTATTCAACGTTTTAAGCGCAACTCGTGGTATATCAGACCGCTCTTCCCCCTTCCAGCTTCCGGTTCAACGGAGTGAAGGAAAAGGAGGGTATTATTCCATATGGAATGCTTACAGTTACCTCCCCTGCTTCATTCGCCCATTACGTTACAGAAGCGTTTTCATGTAGAATAAATGTTAAGAAAATTCTAACGATAGAGACGACAGATAAGACAATAAACTCTAACAGGTTCATGATAAAATTAGGCAATATGGTATTTCTTTTTAATTTCTTCTTATTCTTATTCTGTCACTCCGTTCAACCGGAAGTCGACAGGGTTAATGGAGGCGAAGAACAATCTGAATACTACGAGTGGCGCTAAAAATGTTGAATAAAAGATATTTCACGTGAGTAATTATTAAACACGGGGTAGGAAATATGTATGTATATAAGAAGACTTGTCATATTCTCTATGCTGCGCAACCCCATTTCCGCTACAATTTGACTGTGCTTGGACTATCATCCAGCATTTCCCATCTTCAAGTAAACCACCCAGAACACTTTGTCTGTCACAGACCTGAGTTAGATCGGTCAAGCGTTTGAGTAGTATTTCAGAGACATCAAGTCGTGCCTGTATAAGACACAAGAGCACAAAGCCGGATATGTTTCCCACTTTGGTTAAACCCACGAGTACAGGGGTGTTGACAGTAAATCTGAAATCACAGCATAACCAAGGTGCGGTTTCAGGGTGACATGATGTTTCAGGGCATATGCTGTCCTGTCCACCAAACGGCTATATTTCAGTTTTTGAGGTTAAGTCGCAAACACAGGTACACATGCACTTGTAAGATGCATATCCATCCAGGAAAGTCTGCGCTAAGAATGGTTTTCCCCTATGTCTGTTGTACGAGGCGACTAAAGGTGGACATGCTCGCTGACTTGGTTGATACTTGTCATGATCCCAAATGCGTAGATCGATGCTCATAGTATTGATCATTGGATTTTCTGACCCAGATCCAACCATTTACAGAACACCGCCATATAGTTGGAATATTTCTGAGTTCGGCGCTTATAAGTACAGAGCCTTCCATAAGAGTGTATACATTTATAATACATGTATAATGTCGACGAATCGGACAAGCACTGTGGTGCGTTTTGACACAGTTCAGTTGGTGTTTTTAAAAGAAACCCTTGAACCCGGGTCTTCCACATGACAAGCTAACGCTTTAACCACAAGGCTACCCCACTGCTCCCAAGGATACTAGGAATTTTGCCCTACTCAGTGTTTTGGCGTGGCGATTTAAGACAGTTTGTAATATACCATCCGACTGCTCGTTTTGTTTTTAAATAACGTTAGGAGGAGATACACTTACAAGGTGTACGTTACTAAGTGCATCCGTGAGTGAGTGAGTGCGTGAGTGAGTGAGCGAGCGGAAAAATGGATGTAACACAATGTACATATGGTGGCTATCGAATCCGAATCCTCGACTAACGACGTGTCCACTATACTACATCGCTAACATAGATGAAGATAGGTGGAGCCCGACAATCTGGAGGACAAGAATCCATCTACAACTACAGATTGCTTAAAGCGGTGCCTGTAAATTGCCAGCGCCTAATGTCGGCCGGACTACGACCGTGGGGACATTCCACTCCATTGTCCCTGCAAGTAGAAACAATTACTGTCGCAATGTCTCACGTGACCTTAGGGCAATAGACAATAAATACTCATCTCTTCTTTAAAGCTCTTTATCACAGCGAGCTACCACGTTGAAACCGACGTGTTGTGAAATATGGACGTCCATTGCGGAAGGAGCGTGTTAAACACTGACGAGAATATAACTGGCCTATTGTGAAACAATACACATCGTCCCGACTCCTTTGTCAACTTTGTCGACGTGACGTCATGACAGTTTACACAGAAGAAACTGCGAGGCTGTTGTTTTGTTAGGTTCTTGAAACAAGTTAAAGGAAACATCAGTATAATATTCTGTATTATCGCAGCGTTAGGGTGTTTGACTTTACATAACACCTTGTTGACATTTGTGACCAACTCGTGTTATTCGGGAAAAAACGAATATCAACCCGGTTACGGAAAGAGCCGACTGGTGACGAAAGAGCGCGTAAGTGGAAAGCTCCAAGAAGTCTGTTACATTTACGTCCTATGTATCTGAAGGAATAATGAAACCTTTGAGTGTGTTTTGAAATCATGACTCATGAGTAGCGCATCTTGGAACAATATCAAAACGCAAGCTTTAATTGTTAACATCGCCTAGATCACCGACAACCACTGCCAGTCAGCGATGATTGTGTTGATAGCATGACACTGTTGTACATGGATCAGTGTTGAGTTGACAGCCGCAGTGTTACATATAGTTACTACTTGAACAGTTCACCCTGTACGTGCCACATACGAAACAGACTCAATCGAGTGGAAGACGCGAAACAGCTGCGAAATTTATATGAACTGACCACTTAAAATCAGTGTAATCATGTCTTGTCCGTATTACCAACCAATCACACCAAATAATATAGCCTCGTTTTGGAAGCCCTCGGAAAACCGCGCTTCGACTGTACGCTTGATATCTACCTTTTAGATTAGCAGATTTTATGCTTAACTACGGTTACTAGATCGCCAACGATCGTTATTTTCGGAATGTCTTTAACGCATCGTAGACGTTAATGTTTCTTACATTAAATAAAACCTAATTATCCTCGATTTGACAGCAACAGACGAGCAGAAACCACCGGTCGTAAATAACCCTAACAGAGTTAGCATAAACTTGTACTTGACACAAGGAGAAACATCAGCAAGAATACAGATTGCTGAAGGTATTGTACATGGACTGCGTTTTCGATAACACCTCCACATTTCCCAAACGCAATTTAGCTGAAAGCCTTTCCCATATGGTACCGAACGTGTAAACAAGATGGAGCCCTGAAGTAGTGAACTAGATTATGGCATGTCGAAATGATGCCATTATGTGATGTGACTAAACTGAACAGTAATTCTTGTTCAGCCGCCCATACCTGTTCGTCTGAGTTTAAACAAATTGGCGTCAACTGTAAACACAGATTCTGCGACTTCTGTCAACAAACGTCGACTGCCTGTTGATGAGAGGCAATTGTTGCTGTATAACATATCGTTCTTTTACAGACACTTTCAATCTGTCATTTTTTGTTTGCAGTGTGATGTTATGAATTAATGTTTGACAAAAATGTGTGATATTATTAATAATAACATTTGACAAAAAGTTCAGTTTAAGCAAATCATCTGAAAGAGGACCGCGTTTTCAGACTCTCAAAATGAACACTACAAGTGTATGATAGGTGAGTTTGATATATTGTTGTAACAAGACAATACTTTATTACAAAGGAAATGAAAATCAATGCAGCTTATGGCCATAAATTCTGCGAAGCTTGTTTAAGGAGATTAACCGTCGAATTTTATAGGCGTCGAGAAGTGCCATAGATTACGTTTTTCTAATAAACAAATGTCGTTGGACATCTCAGAACTGATTCACCCAAGCACCTTGTTGAAGTGAGTTATTAGTTTTGAAAGAACATGACAGGGCATTCCTAAAACCCCAGTGCACCGTCACATATCGACTTGGTTGCTACGGGTTACCGTTATCGTGCTCTCCCCGACAACGGGTAATTTGTAGAAACATCGCCGATTATCATGACAATATTTGATTTCCATTCTTCCGCGAAGCTCATTTGTCGCGCAGACGTGACTGGAGGCGAACAGAGGGGTCAAAGAAAAAAGATGAGAACTTGAATTACGCCATGTTCCTTGAAATTGAACACGAAGAGCGTTACAAGGCGTGTATTGCTACTAAAGGACGCCACCCCAGTTCGCATGAAACAATTATTGACGTAGCAAACGTGTACCGGAAGAGGGGTTCGTATGTGTCGGCAGTTAGCCAGTTTAGGTTTGGATATTTGAGCTATTAATAGGTGAATCCTCGGCAGCCTTAAACCGTGTAACTGCGGTTGGTAATTTAGCAATCAATTATTATTGGTGTCCTGTCATTAAAAACGGTAACGCACGTGCAACACGAGAGCTGCTTGTTAGAAACCCGTTCGTCGAGCGATATGTTGTCTGTTACATGCGCTTTGGACGTTCCTTCACAATGGTTCAAAAACAGAACATACGGCAGAACAATTAACAGGTGTCTTGATGGGCACGTGGAACCTCCTCACATTGGACGTTCCTTCAGAATGGTTCAAAAACAGAACATTCAACAGAACAATTAACAGGTGTCTTGTCTTGGCACATGAAACCCCTTCACAGTTGCTGTTGCTTTCGCAATGGTTCAAAACCATAACATTCGAGCATTTAACAGGACCTTTGTCTAGGCACCTTGTACCCCCTCACAGTGGACATTGCTTCAGAATGGTTCAAAAACAGAACATTCAACAGAACAATTAACAGGTGCGTTGTCGTAGCACTTGAACACCATTACAGAGGACTTTGCTTCAGAATGGTCACAAGTAGAATGTTTGTCGAAACAGCATGTCCTCTGTCGTGAAACATCCTGATAGAAAACGTTGTGTGTCAAATAGTATATTCAACACAATACCTGTATAGATGTTCGATTCAGACAGCGACCGTTGGGGTAAATAATTAATACAGACCTTCCTATGTTACCAGATAAAATAGCTAACAACTCAGTACTTGTAAACTTTAATGCATTTCCATTTTAACTTATTTTGCGCATGGTCATTTTTTAAAATAAAGACATTAGGTCCAGAAAAAAATACTTCCTGTCAACGATGCTGTTAGTCGCAAACGCTGATGCCGAAGGTGCTTGGATCCACGCGCTTTCTTCCTCCAGTCCCTTGACACCCCCAGAAACATTCTGCCATGTCGGGCAACAGTTCAATGGCAGCAAATCTAATTAAGACCAAGGGAATTTGTGTTTAACAATTCATGTTTTGCCCCGGGTTTCAAAGCCGAGAAATCATCAATATTTGAAAGCATTTGGCTTCGCAGAGCTAATAAGAGAAGTTGTGTCCAATGCGCTGTGGATAATTACCCTGTCCGTTCTGCTATCTCACCCAAAACGGGCCCCTCTGGTGTTGGGGATTCTTTAGACTGGGACACCTTCTACAGATAATAATTGAAACAACGGGTTGGCAGGCGATATACTAATTTACCAGAGAGGAAATTAAATTTAGATAAATTGGGGTGTTGGTAAAAATGGAACTTCTCTCCATGTGGAAGGCTTTTCTCGGGAGGTTAAGCTTGATTCTCAACGTTTGGGCTCAATTGCCTTTGGAAGGATTCCGACCAATAATATTTCCAATCGTGCAATGCAGACATACAGGATTCAGATTTGGGAAGCACTAGACGACAAACCGTGAACGTGTCAGTCATGGTGTGAACAATATTTTGATATGACATATGTGTTGTATTCAGTGGAATCCGGCATAATAAACACGTTTGATTATTTTCATTTTTCGAAGTTCATTAACATGAAGAAGTTCATCGTTTCGTTTTCAATATATCTGTGAGTGATGGAGTTTGACTTAAAGTCTTCTTAGCAATATTGCAGCAATATCCAGAATTATGCTTCATTATGTTACCATGTGGGGAAGTGAATCCGGGTCTTAGCCCCAGGGCTACCATACCGAGCGCTTCAATAACTGAAAACACCTTTATTCTGAGAAGTGTGAGCAGCCTTCATTTTTTTCGTTAACAAGGTTGATGTCACGTGACCCCGAGGGGCTAAGGTCTGAAACGCCCAAAAGCATTTACACCGAGGGCCATGTGCCCCACTTTCAATTATGAAATGATGAATATATAACACCTGGCACTGCAAAAACAGAAGGAAAGTTCGTGTATAAAAACATAAAAACACCGGACCAGCTATCTCACTCTCCCACACGCACATGCGCACAGTGACACACACGCACGAGCGTGCGTAAAATAATCCAGACTGGTACCAAAGTCGAAATCCAATGATAAACCACGCTGAAATTCACCACAGAGTGAAATTTCGAGTTTCGCTGAACCGAACAGACCACGTAAAGATCCGGCTGAGAACTGATTTTCAGTAACCCATACTTGTCATGAGAGGCGACTAACTGGAATTTGTCAGGCTCGCTGTAATGGTTGGCTGATGTCATCATCCCAATTGCGTAGAACGATACTGTTGATGTTGATCACCGGATTGCCTGGTCCAGACACGATTATTTATAGACTGCCGTCATATATCTGGAATATTGCTGCGGCGTAAAACCAAACTCACTCACTCACTCACTCACTCGCAACTGAATACGGACACGTGGTTTTAGTGCTAGGTTAGACACTGTTCATGTGGTTGTTGAGTACACGTTTAGGGCAAGACGTCTGGTTACAGATGTCGAGACTAACTCGGACATGACAACGATATTCCCATGAACTCAGGAGAGTAACATTACTTCGTAAGATTTTATCATGTGAAGCTGCACAATAAAATACCGAACGGATTTATGTACCAAACATTTCACAGAATTGTTTAAGTGTGAATAATATTAACCTAATTTTGTAAATGTCCATGATCCATGATCCATGGTCTTCAGGTGTATTTACACAGGCATAACGCTGGTATCATCCCGAACATTAACAGAATCCTCAGAAAGCATAAACTATTGGCACATATGGAGAACCTTCTAAAGTCAGGCACATTGGAAAAACAAAGACAGAAGTTCTCATCACAGAGGTCACCAAATGGGACACATGTCTCAACTCTGACCCTGACCTTCATCACTTCAAGACCATCCAATGAAAACTCATACAGCTTGGCCGATCTCCAAAGACCGTCCTGAACTGAAGAGAGCAGCTCTGTCCATCATCAGAAAATGTGCGTCATGGAGACCAGGAGGAAACACCTGGGTGTCTAAATTATGTGACAGCATACGGACTGATTCTATATTCTCGATGCCTATTGTTTATCATGTTATTGTGAAGGTATCACTGGCAAGGCCATATCCAAAGTTTCACATATGTGGGTCATGTGGTTCACTAGATAGGAGTCATTACAACACATTGGGGTATAATATTTGTAAATAATTGCAGAAAATGAAAAACGATATTTTGATACCTCGTGGATGATGGTATGTCCTCAGATAATATCAAATAAAATATGTTCAGAATGGTCTTGAATGCATTCCCGTCATAATCAACAGCCAAAGATTTGTACTGCTTGATTTAGATTTAGACAAGGGTTGTTTTCTCAGGACACACACACTTTGATCTTTCAAGACTTTGTGTCCAGATACTCTCCAGAGCTGACACTTGTGTGACCAGTCAGTATTTAGTTTGAACCTAAAATCCATGTATGAATAGTGAAAACATTAGGAAAATAGTGAAAACATTAGGAAAATAGTGAAAACATTAGGAAAATAGTGAAAACATATGGGGATCGTAAGACTGAAACATATCAAAACCAATTTGCTTGACGTTCACAGATAATATGTAGAAAGGTAAGATATAAAAACAGCTTCATTTATATCATTGTTCTGGTGAGGTTCACTTGATTTTGTCATCCCCTCGTGTGTGCAGACCTACTGGCCCATGGTGTATGTCAGTGTGAGCCTCCAAGAAGAGGGATATGCTGTGGTCTGACACCAGTTGTTGCTGGTCTGTGTGAGATAAGTGTATGTCTCCACGGGACGCCATATGTAGACATTGTTGCATGCCTGTTGTCCTGCAACAGACCAATGCAGACCAATGCAGACACCACTCAACTGTACGCCAAGAGTGTCATAAAAAACTTTTCTGTCTTCACCTCTATTTTCTGTAGCGCATTTCAAAGTACTTAATACATCCTAATCTGTAAATCTATGTAGATAATCTTTCGCCGTCGCTCTCTCTCCCTCTCACTCTCCCTGTGTGTGTGACCTAATTCTGTCAATGTCCACGAAGATCATCTCTTTAACATTCAGTTTAGATAGGAAGCATAGGCATGAACAAACGTTTCAAAGTCAGACATCCTCTGGTCGCGCCACCATTTCTCATTATCGCCATCCCTAAACACAACGTGAGGGATGTGCGCACACAACGCTGTAGCTCCTACACGTGCATGGGGTGTCATTCTTGATCTGGACCTTTTCAAGAAGGTCGAGAAATCACTGTAGACCATTAATTTTGACTTTCCCGTTTCATCACACGGCTGTTGATGTTTGTTTCTCGTCCGTACATTTTCACATTCAAATTTCACGTCACGCACGAATCTTCTTTCAAGAACAATTAGAGCTATGGTAATTAGAAAAAAACAAGTGGTGATGCACTCTCAAGACATTCATCATTATCATATAAACATTGCTTGACTCCGATATATCACTCAATGTTTTTAGTCGTGAACTAAAAATGAACTTCCCCTACTATTTTTAAGAGTCTACTTTGTAACTTGAGGAGGGCACTCGAATTGCAGTAAAAATGCGAATTGTATCAGCTTTGGTGTATACACAACACAGACGCTTCTTCGTGGCATGTCATACAGATCGCCGCATTGCATTAACATTGCTTTGTGTTATGTAAATATTGTCATGCATGTACATCATTTGATACAACCAATTGGTTGACCTAATATAAACGGAGATCACTCATGATGCATGTTGTTTTCTTATGATTTCCTGACATGAAAAAGACCTCATCTTCTGAATGTAATTTACATGTGGTGTTTATAGTGGGACTGAAGGTCTCTCGTGCGCTATCGTTTCCATGAGCTTCTTAAAGAGGAAATCTCTTACGGTGGTGAAATTAAGCTTTGAGATAATCCTGCTGCTTTTTATCACCTGTCAGATTTTTCAGACATTTTTACCAAAGGTTTTCCCAGTACAAATGCACTGTATATGGAGTTTAGGGAGTCTTATAAAAACCCTAATCCTCTTCTTAAAGTAGTTTTGAAATAGTTAAAGCAACTTGACGGATAAAATTGTGCTTTTCTTATGTACCAAAAAATATATCAGCACTCGAAGGTTGAATCTGCGTGCTGACTGAGGCGTACCACGTGATCAAAGCTGCGCACTTGATTTATCACATAGCGCGATTTTTCACGCGGGAATTGCACGTGCACTCTCTGATTATGGTGCTGTTTAATATTACATAGCTGTCAATCACGTGAAGGTGCCGCGCCATTGATGACTCTTTCGCGCGTGCTGCACGAGGATCAAAAGACATTAAGGGCTTAGTCTTCGAATTTGACGGGAGTGGTTGTCAGTTACAGAAAGAAAGTTGTGTCATAGGTCGTGGAGGACGAGGGTTGCGGGAGTGTCCATATGTCATGTGATTATGTCGTAATACATATTGGTTCCGGTTTATAACATTTAACCCGCACATATGTTTTCGTATTTCTTTTCAGTTCAATTAAGATAAGCAAATATGCGAGCAATGGTAAAATATTTTGTTGATAAAATCGGTAATTAAACCGTGACTCCTCAGGCTAAAAGTCAACAATAAAAACCTTTCAGACACTGACTGACGGGGCACCTTTCTACTTGTCGCGGTTCGGTTTCAGTATTTTATATAGGGCTTTTAACGCCGAATTGTCGCTAGTTCCATTAACAGGCAGATATAGTGACACGTGATTTCCCACTTGATAAATCACTGGCCTCTCAACAAATTTGTAACGTCCGAGTTTCCGAACATTCTGCCCACATCTCTGGTTTATTTCAATCTCAGGTACATGGATGTCGCTCGATCGACCAGTTGGGAGCTCTTCAAACATCCGGGGATGTACTGAACGTGTTATGTTCGTGCTTAGGAACATAAATCTTGTGGATCCCTTTGCGATGGCCGATTGCAAGCAAGACGGTATCTGTTGACAGGATGATGTCTGGGTAAAACACACCCAAACTCTTTCATGCTGAAATGCTCACTGACTATATTAACATTTCCCAGTCTGTTGTGGACCTGTTCACTGGTAATATTAACATTTCCCAGTCTCTTGTGGACCTATTCACTGGTAATATTGACATTGCCCAGTCTGTTGTGGACCTGTTCACTGGTAATATTAACATTTCCCAGTCTCTTGTGGAGCTGTTCACTGGTAATATTGACATTGCCCAGTCTGTTGTGGAGCTGTTCACTGGTAATATTAAGATTTTCCAGTCTGTTGTGGAGCTGTTCACTGGTAATATTAAGATTTCCCAGTCTGTTGTGGAGCTGTTCACTGGTAATATTGACATTGCCCAGTCTGTTGTGGAGCTGTTCACTGGTAATATTAACATTTTCCAGTTCACTGGTAATATTGACATTGCCCAGTGTTCGGTCTGTTGGGGGTCTGTTCAGTGGTAATATTGGCGTTTCCCAGTTTGGTGTGGAATCGTTCAATGGTAATATTGATGTGTCCCAGAATGTTTTGGAGGTGTTCACTGGAAATATTAACATTTTCCAGTTGCTGTGCCCAGTTTCGTGTGCAGGTGTTTAATGGTAATATTGACGTTTCCTTGTTTGTTGTGGAGCTGTTCCCTGGTAATATTAACATTTCACAGTCTGTTGTGGAGCTGTTCTGTAATATTAACATTGTCCAGTTTATGTGGAGGTGTTCACTGCTAATGTCGACATTGCCCAGTTTGGTGTGGAGGTGTTCACTGCTAATGTCGACATTGCCCAGTTTATGTGGAGGTGTTCACTGTTAATGTCGACATTGCCCAGTTTATGTGGAGGTGTTCACTGCTAATGTCGACATTGCCCAGTTTGGTGTGGAGGTGTTCACTGCTAATGTCGACATTGCCCAGTTTGGTGTGGAGGTGTTCACTGCTAATGTCGACATTGCCCAGTTTGGTGTGGAGGTGTTCAGTAGTAATATTAACATTTTCCAGTTTGGTGTGGAGCTGTTCACTGGTAATAGTTAACTTACCTCTTCCTGTCTGTTGTTGAGCTATTCATTGGTAATATTTACATATATTAACCATTTCGCATGGTTTCCTGAAGACCAATTCAAACCCGGATCTCCATGGGTACATGTACATATGAACATTAATAGATTCAGCAGAGATTCCAAATATTACGAAAATGGATTTTGTCGTCACGATCTCTCGAGGTCCCCGCACGTGCAGGTCTACGCGCGTGGATCCCAGCTTAAAATGAGGGAGGTCTTTGAACATTTCCAACAGCAAGGGAGATAACAGAAAGTGAGAATCGATTGTCACCCTTACCAAACTTGACTGGAATTGACATGGCTTCATGGCACGACCAGGGGCATTATGGGTTTATGTCTCTTCTATGTCCTTCCGAATGACCAATCACATTTCAATTTTCATTGAACTTACATTAACTTTAAATATAATGACAACCCCCGCGAAGTCGGTTAACAAATGTGACCTTACCTCACCAAGTACATAAACTGATTTAAATAACGAACGGAGTTTGAACACATATGTGAACGGGTGGCGTACGTTCTCTGGAATCCCTGCAGTGGACCAAAGTCGCCCAAATCGCCTTTGTTTATGACGGTTGAGTTCGTAACACGAGTTTGATTGGACTAAGCACAGATGTGTTAGTCCAGGCAAGAAATGGTAAACTACTAATCTAACGAACTAAACCGGATTAAGATTAAGATTAAGATTAAGATTAAGATTAAGTAAGACTGCTTCATGATAACCATAGTAGGCAAGTTGAGTTCGGAATGGGAAAAACCAATTTGGTTCTAAACCTAGTTCACCGTGAGTCCAAACTTCCAACTCTGTTCGACAAGCTTGTACATGGGACATAGAGTCAAGGAAGTGTGCAGTGAGTGTGTGAGTGCGTGAGTGTGTGAGTGAGTGAGTGAGTGAGTGAGTGAGTGTACGTTTATGCCGCTGTTGACATTATTCTAGCAGTATCACGGCAGGGGACTCCGGACAAGGGCTTCACACTTGATACCTGTGTTGGGAATAGAATAGTTGAAAGCTTTAGCCACGAGGCTACATCACCGTCCATGTCGAAGATGTTGTAATCTCAAGATTGCATGGAATTCGTCATTGATATTCTACCTCCCGACGATACGTCAAAGTCTGCCTTTCCGACCAAAGGCTGTACACTTTTGTTAAATACGGTAAGAAAAGGTCAGGTCTAAATTCACTGAAATATATATAACATGCAAGTTGAGAACGGGTATATATGAACAGTTAAACTTATCTGACGCTGCGAACTGTTATGTGTGCCGTATTCGCTTCTCTTATTTCAAAATGATGTCAGGAAGTATAAATGATAAGACAGGAAGTATAAATGATAAGTCAGTCAGGAAGTATAAATGATAAGTCAGGAAGGAAGTATAAATGATAAGTCAGGAAGTATAAATGATAAGTCAGGAAGTATAAATGCCGGTGATAAATACCAGTGATCCGTACGTGAAGACACTAGCCTTAGCCTTGCTCAATTTCAAGAACTATTCAAATAATAATATATTTTTCGTTTTTAAACTTTATTGAACAAAATGTTCCCAACCATGCTAGCATAACATTTTCCGTTTTTAAGAACATAGCTTTTTGGATTACACCGTAAAACCATACTCACTCCCTCTGTCTCCAAGACATAAAATATACACGATATTTAAAGTACATGCAAGACAGAAAATATCTAGTCAGACAGTGCATTTACATCATGATTTATATATTATATACACAGTGTGCGAAATAGTTTCCAAATGTTGCTAGTCGGTCGGAAATTTACTAGCCCACAAAATAATTCACTAGCCCGAAATCTGAATATTGATACTAAGCGAAAGATTACAAAAAAGTAAAATACCATTAAACACGAATAAGAACACACTGCCTGAAATTTTGTGTTTATGTTTAAATAGGTCATCATAATGCTGCTACTATGGTGAACACTTTTATAAGACCCTAATCTTGATCAGTAAGTTTAGTTCCACAGTCAGCTGTCAGTTGCAGTTGGTTGATTTTGTGAACGATGTTTGGGTTTATAACATGGGCATACACCCAGTATTATAAATGACCTCATGGTTTTATATTTAGTGCTGTACATGCCTGTTTAGAAATATGTTTAATGCTGAATGTTTGGAGAAATATATGTGTATACAGGTGATACTTGGTGCGGACCTAGCGTTGGTGTGTTGAACTTCCTGTACTTCAGCAGGTGCCCCAAATTTATGTTGTTGTTGTGCCTGTAATGCCATAATCGGCATATATATATAATGGCCATTATTTTTAAAGACAATGTAACGTTGCTGTAGCAGACAACGGGAAAACATTTGGTTTTGTGTATCCAGAAACAGTGCCGCCCGAGTCAAATGCTCAACGACGGAAGGGGGGTAACTCTGCCTGTCCTTGCACCAAGGAATGTGTTTTTCAATGTCAAATGTAACAATATCAGTTCATATTACAATTTATTATGTAGTAACTAGTTTAATCGGTGTTTCATATAAGTATGTTTCACATTTGGTTCATCAGTGTCTCGGAAGGGTAAATCAGTTGTTTTCCGTTACTTCTGAATGAAACACGCCCTCAGCGGTGCACCCCATCCCCACCCTCTTGCTGAAAATGTATTTGAAACTCCCGTGAAATAAAGAGTGCACCACCCACTACTCACCAACCCCCACCCCTTTCTCAAGAGTGTGCACCCCGCTTTTTCAGAAAGCTGCATCCACCCCTGTATCATAAGCTACGAGAATCGATGCTGATCAAATAATTTCCTGAAACAGGAACTGTTAGAAGTTCTGTAAAATCCATGCAGATAGCCTTGCCAGTGAAAGGGAGCTAACTCTTGCGAATGCCTAGCGTAAGGTTGATTCAACGCCTCTGATGTCGCCATTCCATCATAGTTTATATATCATATAACATAACAGCATCCAGGAAATATTGATAATACCCTTCTTGAAATACCATTGCCGTTACGCTGTGTGGAATTTCATGCTATGACTGGTCCACTGTGGGCGAGCTGCCAGGAGGGTTGAGGTGCAGAGCGTGACGCTGTTTACTTATGCGGACTTACGGCTGTTTCTCCGTGTTAGCACAGTGGGAAATACACCGGGTTGGCCGTTTGCTCTGTCCCGTGAATGTCGCCCTTCAAGCGGGTTAACAACTGGGTCCATCTTTTGACGTCTTTTGGTACGTGTGGCCTTCAAACACTGGCGTATAGCTTTTGTTTCGATGTAACAGAAAAAGTAACAGAGTAGCTGTTTTATGTGAAAGAACATGTATCTTAAAAGTCACTCACTCATTAACTCTCTCACTCACTCGGTCACTCACTCAGTCACTCACTCACTCTTAACCAAACTGGAGTAGGATTATCTCCTGGACCATAACTGTCGCCTGACCATGTGTTTACTTCATTGTGTATAACTGTTTCTCACTCTCATGTCAAGACTTTGGTGAGTTTGCTATATATTCTGTGACCGATTTTGTCTCATTTGTATTGAATTTGAACTCGGTATTGTGAAATTGACTTGTGACTTGTATAACTAGTTCTCTTTGCTTAATAATACAATATTTGAATGTTTTAGACTTGTCTTTGTTCTGTTATGCTGGTTAACTGGGGATTTCTTACACCTTTTGTAACGGCAACTTTTTAACCGTAACTCTCGCTGATCCTAGATATTGAAACAGACACACTTGAAGCTATTACGTATGATTTATTCAATTGCATGAAATTAGTATTTGGCCTTGACACCTTCAATCCAGCTGAGGAAGGAGGACACACGTGTGTAGACACCGGGTGTCGCTCTGTCTCCACATCCGTATCCCCACGAAACAATACCCGCCAGTTTCCAAACACCTCCAGTTTTACAGACCATGGGACCTCCAGAATCTCCCTAGAGAACGAGGATCATTCAAAGGTTCAGGATACGTGACTTACAAACATGTTTGTCTTAGTACAGAAACAAGAAGTGTATACTATGCTTGTTGAAATAAACTGACAAAGTTATTCACCAGTCTGTCGGAGACCCGTGAAGATGCGGGATAGAAAAGGCCTTCAGCAACCCATGCTTGCCATAAGAAGTCGTCTATGCTTGTCGTAAGAGGCGACTAACGGGATCGGGTGGTCAGACTAGCTGACTTGGTTGACACATGTCATCGGTTCCCCATTGCGCAGATCGATGCTCATGTTGTTGATCACTGGATTGTCTGGTCCAGACTCGATTATTTACAGACCGTCGCCATATAGCTGGAATATTGCTAAGTGCGACGTAAAACTAAACTCACCCACTCACCCAGTCTGTCGGATATTGTGGAGCATACGGATGTCTCGAAATATGAGCATGGTTCCTTCGACTTATATTTAGTTATCATTTTGCGGATGAAGGATGCGAAGTATTTTTTCAGGAAAGGATCCAGGGATATCGTCTGACAGATGTTGTCCACAGCAACGGGCTGTGGGGTAGCATAATGGTAAAGGTCTTCGCTCAGCATACTGAAGACCCGGGTTCGTTTACCCATATGACTGCAATGTATCAGACCCATTTCTGGTGTCCCCCGCCGTGTTATTGCTGGTATATTGCTAAATTGGCGTAAAACTATACTCACTCACCGTGAGCAGCTGTAATAAGCCAGGGGCATCCGATAACAGCACATCCGCTAACCTGGCAGATTCTCCTAAAATAGCTTGTCGCTTGGGGGGATATCCGTACCCAGTCAAAATAATATCCTCATGTAGGTTCGTCATCTATCCAACTGTAACAACAGTCTCATCCAGCTTTGCATTTCTGGTTCTCCAACCCACACCTTGTTTTGTGAAAGAACTCACCTGAAATACAACCCACACCCTGCTTTGTAAACAACTCACCTAAAATACGACCCACACCTTGCTTTGTAAACAACTCACCTGTAAAACGACCCACACCTTTCTTTGTAAACAACTCACCTTGAATCAGACACTGACCCAGGTTCTGAAAAAGCTAAACTCGAATATAACCCGCACCTGTTATTGTAATGACCTCCCCTAGAATACGATAGTCATATAATTGTGTAAGCATCACACCTGAAATACGACCCCCAAGAGCTTTGTAATAAAATCACCTGCAATGAGATTCCTGCCCAGTTTTGTATTCAACTCATCCCGAAGTATCAATACACAATTTTAAATCCACTCACCTGACAAGCGTCCTTCCCCCCTGCAGAGAGCCCGGCACAGATGTTGTGGTCAAAGATCACGTTACCGAGGTAGTATTTACACATGCTGTTGGTGATGACAGGGACGTTGACCTTCTCGAGATAGCGGGTGCCAGGTCCATCTAGATGAGCGGAAAACAACAGAAATTTGATGACACGAGGCGTGCAGTTCCTACACGTCAGGTCAATCGTTTTTATACGTCTAAAAACTTTGCTGTGAACAAAATGAACATTACTTCGAAATTATGAAACGAAAGTAAGGACAGATTTTTTTGTTTCTATAGATGGCCCTGAGGCCAATATCACATGTGTGAAATCTTAACAGTCCCACTGTGTGCATCCTATAAATACGCACATTATAGAAAAATCAGCAAATCCACAGACACCCATCTACAATTTATATTTTGTCTCTCAGCCTGAGTATGTGGTGCAACATAAGGGCTGCCTTAAACAAAAAGTCAATATTTCCAGTGCGAAGTAACATACAGAATTTATGTCTGGACCGTTGGTTCACTGTAAAATTTTGCCGTAAAATATACGGTAACATCACGTGAAAATGCAACGGTAGAACTACGTTATGACATTTCTACGCTAACGTCAATAATAATGGGATAATTTCGTTAAACCACACACCATTGTAGGATTTACGACAGTTTACTGCAGTGACTGAATTTGACGGTATGACACCGTTTAACCCAAAAGCAATGTGTTATACTGTCATCCACGCCGCTTCCGTTTTACATTGGGTTTGATCTCACAAAGACGAATCGTTTCAAAATCAGCGGTCACAAGACTCATCCGTTGGTAATTTGTCTAATACAATGTCTGGAGTGTGTAGATTAAGGGTTCATATGTTTCCTATTTAGGTTTTCTATTTTTTGCAACTTGTATTTTGTTCTTCACAAATGTAATGGCGTATCGTTGCAAAGAATGTAATTTTGAGACCTTTATCCTACGTCGGCATGTCAGACATTATCGTGTTTCCACGTTGTCAAGAGCTTTGTGTAAGAAAATTTCACGTGAGCACACGTATATTGCGTGATCAACACAAGCACGAGTCGGTCAAGGTCAGTACATGGCCAGTCACATGTGAATTTACTACAGCATATTCACGTATCGTATCGAAGAGCTCTTAAATCATCTGCGTCAGCATTTAGACAGAAGGGATCCTATTGTCCATTTAGATAACACTTTGTGCTTCATGTAAAGTCTTTTGATACATCACTGTTTAAATCAGTCCTCATGGGTTAGTATTAGTCGTTGTTTTTTGTCTTTATTATTGCAGACGTAATGATCATAGATGAATATTTGCAATATATAGGGAAATGTTCGCCTTTTTTGTCATTCATGACCAGCATTTCGTTTGTCCCTTTCCCCAGTTTAAACTGACAAAAGTACGATTTCGTATATCTGCATGCAGCAGAAACTATGACAACTTATCTTAATATCGTTATGCTTTCATGATGTAGGAAAAGACCAGCTTCGGACTGAAAACAAAACAATCTGAATCATCTTGGACTTTACACCTAAATGTGCGTTACACCTAAATGTGATTTAATCTTTGTAAGGTAAATGTCTGTATTAATACAATACTTTTGTTCTGAAAAGAAGTTGACACAGGCTGATGACATTATTCAATTATACCAGCCTTGTCTTTGCACCTCTGCTTGAAATACTGCATATTGCTTACATTTTAAGTAAGTCATACATTTCCGAAGCCATGACTAAGAAGAATAATTCTAACAAAGGAAACCCAATAAGTTTTTTCCGGTATGAACTGGTGTTTTAGGCATGTCAAAATTACGTTTTGAATATCGTGAAATTGGCTGTCTCATCCATCTTCGCCAGTGTAAAAATAACCCGACCACAACACTAAGTGTCATTCCGTTTTTCAGAAATCGCGTTAACCTCTAGAGTCATTATTTTTCTATTTATGATCCAATAATGATACCGTTCAATGAACATCATATGGAAACATCAGGTCTACTAAAGTGACTGACGTTTTCTATACAAAATGGTTCCACGGTGATACATCCTTATGAACATACGGGGTGCGTGTCATATGTCATTTGGGACTTTTTTCAAGCATTGCCTAAGAACAGACATAAATGTTACCATAGATACGGCGATGACGATTCATTACTGACTCTGGGAAACTTACGATGTCAACTTGAAATGTGGAACTATTGACGAAAACGGAAGATCCTCAACACTGACCGTAATGGTTTGCTCCCCATCCAGATACGGTGCAGACGACGTTGTCAAAGCTCTCCCCTGCGGCCGGAAGACATGCAGGCTTCAACATTTTACCCATACTCACTGGCTGCGTGAGTTTCACCATTGCTATGTCGTGAGAATTCGTTTTGCCGTTGAAGCTTGCATGAGTGATGATGCGCTCAATCTTGTGTACCTGGGACTGGTAGACGTGGTAGTTGTCGATGCCGCCCATCACGACGTCCCAACTTCCCATATCGGTACTACAGAAATACATGACATGCAATGAGTTAGTCTTGGGCACAGCGTTTACAAGATTGAATCGGATCCGGTAATCAAACTGACGATATGGAAACAGCTACAGACGTAAAATGAAAACTTTTAGTGGGTTCCAAAGGTAAACTAGCTTGAGCAGTTGAGTGATGAATCCAGTTCCTTAGTCATTCAATGTCGCCTCCAGGTATGTTTTACTGAGAAAACCACCCGAGCAAGTGTGAGTTGTCTCCCCTGATTTAGTGATTCCAAGCAGCTTAAAAGTTAACTGAAGAATCGAGAGTTGCCTCCCCTGTCTTTGTCATTCCAAGCAACTGAGAATTTAACGAAAAATCACGCGTGATGATTGGGTAGTTGATTTGTTGTGTAATGTTAGTCAGCCATATTGCAACTACATCGTGTTGGTCTGTAAGTAATGTAGTCTGCTCCAGACAATCCAGTGATCGTCATCATGGGCATCGTTTTACATTACTGAAACATGATGGTGAAAGTTATCACCACTAGCAAGGTCATCATTAGATGTTGTCCATACTGGTTTATTACAGAAAACCGTCTGTTCTATGCTGGCATCAATGAGCCAAAAACAACATGGAATATTCAAACCCTCCGAGATTTAAGGTAGGATGCTCTGAGTGGTGCACAGATCCCCTATAACTGTGTAAGGATCAGACAAAACCAGCTGTGTCGGGTTATACAGCTGTAACAATGGATAAGTATCCATACTCTTCGAAACAGTGAGCAGCAGTAGCAATCCATTGGTCGTCGATCAGAGTGCCTCCACACATGTGAGCTTGTCTGTACTGCAGGGACACCTAAACCAACACAGCAGGGGCACTGGATTAGTGAGGGACAGATGGTGGTGAGTGATCGGTTGATGAGTGAGTGAGTAAGTGAGTGAGCGATGAGTGAGTGAGTAAGTGAGTAGTGAGTAAGAGAGGGGGCGATTGGGTGGGTGAGTGGATAAGTGACGGGGTTGAGAGGTGTGGGTTTGTGTGTGTTGATGAGTGTGTGGGTGAGTGTGTCGTCGAGGGGATTAGTGATGGGGTTGAGAATTATGGGTGAGCGTGTTGGTGACTGGATTAGTGAAGGGTTGAGAGGTGTGGGTGAGTGTGTTGGTGAGTGTGTAGGTGAGTGTGTGATTAGGTGTGTAGATGAGTAGTGAAGGGTTGAGGGTGGATGGGCTGAAGAGTGAAGGGTTTAGTGGGTTGGGTGAATTAGGAGTGAGTGGGTGGATGAGAGGGTGGGTTGATGTGCAATGTGATGTTAGTGTGTTTGTGATGTTAGTGTGTTTGTGATGTAAGTGTGTTTGTGATATTAGTGTGAAGGCAGCGTGACATTGATGTGATAATTTGATGCTTGTTTATCATTGTTTTCAGCAGATTGTGGTAGTGTTTATAGTGTTTTGGCGACTGTGAGATGAGGTGTGATGGCGTTATGAAGCTTCTCTAAAGATGGTATTTTGGATGAAGGTGCCATTTTGGTGGTGATGTTGGTGTGCTGGAGGGTCGTACCTGCCATGGGAACTCCCCAGCTGCAGCTTGCGATCCTCCAACTATCCTGCTGACATCTGGGACACCACACTGCCCTGTCAACGATCGTAACGTAAATGACATCGTCATGTTCATCACAGGCATTCGCAAACAACGACGACAGAAACACACATACAAGTCCACACAAGGCGATCCAATCGCATTCTAAGAACACAACATGATCAGGATATTTGAATTATACAAAACAGTCATTACACTCTTATATGTTCAAACTGGACCATTTTGCACATGTCAAATAAGAAGCTGAGATGTCTATGTAATGTTGGCGTTTGTTAATTTTGCATTTTCTAAATATACCCATCTAGACCGGTATGAGATCTGGTCTTCAACAATACAATCTTGTCCCAAGAAGCGACTAACAGGATCTTGTGGTTAGGCTCACTGGCTTGGTTTACACATGTCATCGTATCCCAATCGTGAAGATCGATACTCAAACTGTTGGTCCCTGGATTGTCTGGTCCAGACTCGGTTACGTACAGACCCACACCATACAGCTGGATTGCAGCTGAGTGAGGCATAAAACAAGAAACAAACACACAACAGACAAAGAAACAATATACAAGATGCACATTATTGCGCATAGCCAAGAGTAAAAGCAGTTCCTCACCATTTCCGTGGGAGACTTGTCCGGGTGCCTGAGTGACATGGGTGGTGGTGGGGTCGGGGTAGCAGCAGAAACTGAGGAAGCCACAGTGGCTGAGCGTCTGAAGTTCCCCGGGGTTACAGGATGTACCGAACAGACCACGGCAATGGCCGCCATATTGCGTCTCGCATTCTGGAACAACAGAAGCATATCAGTAACGTCTTTACAAGTTACATTTTTGCATAGCGCTTCAAACTACAGACCAAAGGCAATGCTTATCATGTACCTTGCAACATCCCGTAAAAACCACTAACAACGAATTGATGTTCATGATGTTGATCACTGGATTGTCTGGGGCAGACTGGATTATTTGCATATACCATGTAGTTATATAGCCAGCTGATTATATACCGACTGCACTCACATGGCTGGGGTAATACTCAGTGAACATACACACAAGATGAACATCCGGGTTAGAGTGAGTTAGTCTTCAGTAAGCCTTGGTGGATGATCAGATCTGTTGGTGCAATGTCGTACGTACGTACGTACGTACGTACGTACGTACGTACCTACCTACCTACCTACCTACATACATACCTACATACATACATACAGATAGACAGATAACAACATAATCAAGAAACCAGCTAGATGCGATTAATGTACAAAGCTAACAAATGTTAACACGAAATCAGTGATAGTAAAGGTATCACAGTGTAAGTGATTTGATCATAGCGCAGGTCCCGGTTCAGGGTCTTCCTGATGCTTTCTGAAACATTTCCTGTTTTGGTTGATGTTAGAGACACTGACGACGTAAAGACTTACAGCCTTAAACTTAGACGGCTTGGTAAATGACAACATTTATTTGTTGTGTAGATTGCTTGTGAGGAATTTATGCTACATACAAATACCGTAATGGTGACATGGAACGTAAAACACAACTCTGCAGATTCTGATACATTTCGGTATGTCCTTTCCGAAACAAATCATCAAAAACGCCAATTCAATCTATAAAGTTGAAAAAAAGCCCCAGAGCTTGGGGAAAGGTGGTTACAACACCTATGCTGTGCTGCGCCCATAACGCATGCGCAGTGAATTGGTTCGCGGAGCTTGAAACAGTGTACCTGCCCGGAGTATGAGGTCGTGAGCAGTAGTCTAATCTTGGTTTGTACACAAACAAGTAAATAAACAAAACATGTTTACATTAGCAAAACACATGTTGACTGTGATAAGCAGATTCTGTCACAGAGAAACTCAATGTCATGCTTATTGTGTCTGTATACCTGTCTACTGATAAGAGCATGCAATGCACAATTTCAATACCTGACCACATGCAATTTAAAGTTAAGTCGGGCTTATAAGCCGGAAACAAAGAGCCGGCTCAGCACATCAGCAAATGACCCAGTGGTCTGAGAAGGCTTCGTTACACTTGAGTGCACATTGACCGGCTCTGATTAGGTTTGATATCGCGACTGCGTCGTTTCGAGGGAATTAAACCCAAGAACAAAATATTGCACTTTTGATTTGCGATTATTCGCTTATACTATTGTTTATTTGTTTTTTTTCCAATCAGCAATGCATTTTTTATGTATTATGAATAAGTGATACCTGAGTTTTAATCATGTTTGATGTATTGGTTGCATGTGAACTTCAAGCATTTTCAGTGTAATAGCTTTATCAGTCTCGACGGCGATTTTTGCCGGGATGTATTGAAAGGTACATAGTCAAAGAATATATAAACTTTAGTAAGTGTCAAACTGACTTATCTGATAAACTCGATAATGTCATCCGAACACACCCACCCTCAGCAACTACATGCAAAATGTGTGGCTTCACATCTCGCACATGCATAATGAACTTAGCGTGCACTGTCCAATACAGACTTGACCTTCAATGTCAACATCATCTTCAATGCGGCACCTTTTGCACGACTGTTTCACGGGTACAAACGTTTAATGATTTGTAAGTCTATTATTGCTCAATACCGTTTCATTTCCTTTTGTTAATTGTGCATACGTGTGTTTCACCTTCCTATTGCATCATTGCATGATTTGCAATTTCAGTACATGAAAATGTTATGAGACTAAAAAGATGTGTTACTCAACTTTTTGTGAGGATTATAGTTAGCTAGGGTTTTGGTCCTCTTTGATGAGACTGTCCGTGTAAGTTTATAGCACTTGAAAGATAGTTGTCTTAACGATAGGTACAAGATGGGTTTATAGGAGTTTACAGGAGTATGTTTCCACGTCTCTAGCTCGCTGTCCTAGGGCTTATGTGGATAATATACAAAACGCCCACGACAAATGAAAGCAAATTATGACAAGAGGTCAGAAGAAAGATTTTTCAGTCCTAGTTACACAGTTAGTAACATGACCAATCCCAGGTGAACCATTATCCGAGAGGTGCCGTGGTCCATATACTGATGATAAGAATAGTCGGTGATACTAAGTAGGTTGTACAAAAACCATAGCGTCATAGTGCCACAACATTTTCATTCCTGTAGATCCTAACACCGTTATCAAGGAATGATAACTATGTTAGGATCTACACTGAAACGTCGCATCCACTGCAAGACAGAAGCTGTGTATCTGTAAAAATGTGTCCTCTTCAGTAATTGTGTGGTATGTGAGCTTGAACATGTAGTGTTAGACCAGTAATTGTGTGGTATGTAAGCTTGAACATGTAGTGTTAGACCAGTAATTGTGTGGTATGTAAGATTTGAACATGTAGTGTTAGACCAGTAACTGTGAGGTATGTAAGCTTTGAACATGTAGTGGTAGACCAGTAATTGTGTGGTATCTAAGTTTTGATTATGCAATGTTAGACCAGTAATTGGGCGGTATCTAAGTTTTGTTAACCCAGTCATTGTGAGGTATGTAAGTTTTGATTAACATACGAGGGGATGTCAGTAAGTTTTGAGCCTTGCACAGAAAAACACAAAATATTGGTATGAACCACATTTATTTTTCAACATAGTCCCCCTGTGAGTCAAGACTCTTGTTCCATCTTTTCTGCCAGGCGCTGATGCCATCTCTGTAGAAGGCCCCATTTTGGTCCTCAAACCAAGCCTCAGTAGCAGCAATAAGCTCATTATCATCCTGAAATCTACGACTACGCAAGTGTTTCTTGAGATCTGGGAATAGATGGTAATCACTTGGTGCAAGGTCTGGAGAGTAGGGGGGATCCTGGACACCAGCGGCTGCAACGTGAGAGGTGTGTACTGGAGCATTGTCTTGATGTAGAAGAATACCACGTCTGATCTTGCCCAGGCGCTTCTCCTTGATTGACTGTCGCAATTGCCTCAACAAGTTAACGTAATATTCCCCATTCATTGTTCTTCCTTTTGGTAAGTAATCTATGTGGATGCTATCCCAGAAGACTGTCGCCATTACCTTCTGCACTGATCTGGAAGCTTTGAACTTTTTGGTCCTGGGAGAACTGACATGTTTCCATTCCATGGATTCTTGTTTGCTCTCAGGATCATAGTGGTGGATCCAGGTTTCATCACAGGTTACTAGCCTAAGGTGAAAATCTTCTGGATTCTTGAATATCTGGTTAGCATGGATTTGCTTATGGTGACCCTTGTTTGCTTCATTTCATCTGTAAGCATTCTTGGCACCCATCTTGCGCACACCTTAGACATGACGAGATGTTCATGAAGAATTGTCTCGATGGATCCGTGTGAAATGCCTGTGGTCTCCTCTAACTCGTGGAGTGTGATTCGACGATTTTCCAGCACAAGTCTATGCACTCTGTGAATGTTTTCCTTACTAGTACATGTTGCTGGGCGACCTGGACGGATGTCATCTTCAAGACTGTCTCTACCATGCTTAAATTCATTGACCCATCGTTTGATGGTAGCAGATGAAGGGGAAGACTTACCATAAACTGCTGAAAGCCTTTCTTCAATGTTCTTCCTCGAGTTCCCTTCAAGAACTAAAAACTTAACTACTGCTCTATACTCAATTTTATTCATTTTCACTGCCGTGAGGGGGGGGGGGGGGGGTGTCTCTTTCTGTCAATGTGAGCTGTTCAATAACTTCTGAGAGTAGGATACCAAAACTTATATATCACATCAGCTACACCCCAAGGTTCAATGTCGTACCATAGGCTGTGACACCTGGGTATGAAAAATACTCAAGGCTCAAAACTTATTGACATCCCCTCGTACTGTAGAGCCCCTTGTTAGGTGGCAACCTGAAAGGATAAGTTTGCCATAACATGTAAGCGCCAATAAAACTGGCATGAAGCCAACACCTTACAACAAAAGAACGGGAGACTTCGGTGTGACGAACGAACACGCTAACCACCAAGCTACCCAACTGCCGTACATTATGTGAAGTCTATGGTTTCTATGTGGTTTGGCCTCTGTAAGTACGAAGTGTATACTGTTATAACAAACACTATTGCTGTAATGTCATTGACATATCCACTGGCTCTCACCCATGAGTGGGTTGGTCTCCAATCGCCTACATCTCTATTCACCTACGTTTCCAATCGCCAAGAAAAAACAAAGCTGACTAATTAGGATGAAAAATGCATCCCAGCTCTTATAATGAAACCGCCTGACCAGGGCTGTAGTGATCTTCATTGACTGTTGTCAGTGTTTACTAGAGTAGGAAGATAAGTATATTCAAATTGAATACAATTATTTACTTCAGTGTAAAGCATTGGGGAATGATCGTTATTCTTTTAGTAGTGATTATTTTTATAAACGGAGTACATTTCAAAATATGAAGACTTTTTTGTCGAAGAGATCCACGTCAGCTTGGTCGTGCAAAGGCAATAAATTTACATGGTTGGCAGTATATTGTTATCTCACATTTGGTCTGGTGTTAGTTTGTTTTAACTTCTTTTCTGCTCATAGTGTAAATATTGTTCGTCGCTGTTAGGCAAATAATGTTTAGAGGGTTGTTATTTTTCTCCTTAAAACCAAATAATACATTTTGTAATGTTAATTCAATTTGTCCTTCGCCGAATATCCGGAGGCATGTGTACAATTCGGTCCGCACGACCTTTAGAAAACTACACACAAACAGTAGATGCCATACAGACTCTAGTGCTTGTTTACGAAATCTGCATACTGGTGATCTTCTAACCATTTTTAAAAAAATATTCTGAGTAATCTTGTATTGGAAATATTTCAATTTTAAACTCTGAGTGCATCTATTGGGCATTGAATGTATATATACCAACAATTCTGGAAAAATCGTCTTCCTAATATTTCTTCCCATTAAGACATTAAATATCTTTAAATATCTTTTAATATCAATAAATACCAATTTACCTCTGTATATCTCTTTTTCCCCTTTGAAATAGAAGAGTTCAGTTTCAAATCAAGGGGTGTCGCTCGTTTATCATTGCGTAAACTGTGGTCACCAGACCATGAAGTATTGTCTTAAGAATGTAGGCGAGACAGAGAACAACCCTAATGAGCTGACAATCCTAACAAGCAACAATGTTTCAATTCTAAACATCGCATGTCAGCGATAATATTATTCAGCACTGAACAAATACTTGTAGGTGTCTTTAAGAGTCTATCGCAAACTACATCATATAGAAATACCATACATAAACTTCTGGATGTTTACAGCTTCTTTTAGAATAATCCCCGGGGAGCTCAGAACTGAAAACTGAATTGTGGTAATGTTTTACCCGATTTCTATTATTATCACTTCAAAAATAGAGACGCTTCAGTATACAGGGGGCGGTAGGAAAACAAAGGGGGTGGGGGTGGGGGTGGGGGTGGGGTGTTATTTCTTACCTGTTTGTTGAACACTACTATGTACAAGACACGTGAGTACCAGGACGACGAGGGGAGACATCATTGTTGGAAGACGACGATAGAGCTACTCCGTCCGCACCTGGCACCGCGTAGGTAGGATAGGTGTCTTCAACAAAGATAAGACATGCCACATAAGCATAAAAAGACCTGTCCCTTGATAACTTGATCGCCTCAATAACTTTCTACTTCTATCGGGTGAATATAACTTACACTCTACCCAAAACGCGGGATTTGCCATAATAGTGATACAAACATTTGGTATTCACGTGAATACGCAGTGACTGTTCTATGGAAGCGATATGCGATTATATTGCAGATGTTTTAAGAACAAAACGTTGTGACGTCACAAACTAAGAAAATTACGTCATCCGAGCCCAAGATCGAAGTTTCGCTTCCGGAAGATACGGTGAAAGATTATTCAACTATGTCTGTCTGGTACCATTTATAAGCAACAGTTTCAAAGTATCTTACGAGCGAGTTGAGATAAACTCGTATCTGACAAAGACATGTAACGTAATGTACAAAAAACAACACGTGTATGTATGAATGGCGTCACTCGGCTCCCTGATAACTTCTCATCGCACTACCCACACGCTGGCTCTACACAAGAACGTATGCTTCATCCAATCGATAATGAGGATCATTAATTAAATACAGTAACATGACAATGATGTAAAATAGATATAAACTACCGCCCAAAAGAAAGTATATCACGTGTTTCGTAATACATTTAAGTAAAGACGATTTCAACAAAATATGTTGTATATTTCATAAGAGTATTCATTTATGCAGTAGTTGAACATTAACACAAGTCAGAAATAATATTGATTAAGAAGTGGAAAGGAAACTAGCACATAAGGGGGTGAGGGTAGGTGATAGGGGGTTGTCCAAAACTGGATCATGACAATGAAACTGAACAAACCGTAAGTTTGTCAAAATGCCAGGTACACAAATGAGGGCAATGTGCAGCCTCTGTAGCGAGTATGTCCCCTTTGACCATTGACACAGGCAACAATACGTCGGTGCATGCTTGACGTTAAGCGTCTAATGACGTTGCGTGGAATCTGTTGCCAGACATCATTCAGACACTGTACCAGCTGCCGCACGTTGACTTGGGACATTGGTCTGTTCCTAACCTGCTTGTCGAGGTGGCCCACATACTTATGCTTGATAGGATGCATGTCTGATGAACACGCTGGTTTATTGTAAGACGCGGACGTTTATTTTGTCCGGGTAGTCTCTTGTCAGTCTCATATCTTGCATTATCACGTTGGCGGACAATGCCACGTGGCTTTTACTGAACGAATTGAAGGACGACCGGTGACAGAATGTCATACCTGTACCTCTATACACTAACGTTGACACGAATGATGACTTGTTTTCTGTCTTTCACATATTCCTTCCCACACCCTAACACCACTTTCATTATACACCAGGGCTTTCATTATATACGCAGAACCAGTTCTCATCTGAAAGGAAGTCAGGTGACCAGTCTCGGACTTGTCAACATTGAACTTGTCTTTCCCCATGAGCCTGCTACACTGATGCTGTTGTGACAGTACCACCCCACGGTATGGACGTCGTGCAAGAATATCAAGTTCACGCAGTCGTCGTGATACTGTCTGTCGACTGACACGATGTCCAAGTGCCGTTGCTGTTGCCGGGATTTAGTGAGTAATCCTGATGTAGCGGTCCTCTTGGGGCGTGTTCACCTGTGGTCTCCCACTTCTCGACCTGTCTACTGTCTACCCTGTCTGAACTCGTAAAACAGTCGTGCAAAATGTGCAACATTGATGCAGCTAATTGTTACCATTAAGGTTCAAATCAGTTTTGGACATTGAAGCAGTGTCCAGTAACGCGTATGACCATTATGAGAACAAATGCAAGCTTCCACAAGTCTTTACATTGAGGAATGTTCTGCCATTCTCTCTGTGACGTCCTGCTCAAGGTCATCCAGAGTCTGGAGCTGAACATGGACACCGTAACTACGACTTCCAATAATGCCAGGCCATATTCAGTGGGATTAAGGTCAGGTGACTTCGTAGGCCAGTCCATTTGTGATGTTGCTAACTAACATCATTAACAACTCTTAACAACTCGTTGTAATTCATGGACGGGTATTATCATCCATAACAATGACGTGAAGACCAAGTTAAGTTGCACAGTACATTCATGCCACACATTTTTCATGTAGTTTCTGAGGGTGGTTGTATTCGGGTGGTGTTGTCAATGTTATCCGATACACCAATTTGACAGTCATTATAGGTTATGTTCTTTGAATATTTAGCTTTCAGTATCATGTTGGCAACACTCGCTATCGAGACTGATAAAGAGATTCTACCGAAAATAGTTGTCGCTTCATTTTTTTGCGAGAAGTATACATATGCTGAGTGTTTTCAAAGGGAAACATGCCCTCTGCCTTTTAACGGCAATGCCCAAAACGGGTCATCACCGACTGATTTCACTTTAAACAAAAAGGTCAACCTGATGAAGTGAAAATAAGATCGAAACCTCCTATTTTTACCTTGCTTTGGTCATAGATTCAAATCGCCAGTATTGGTTTGTATCACAAGGAGATAGGCACAGTAACTGGACGACTGAAACAAATCCACGTGTGTTCATGATGAGTGTTAACTCATACCAACTCTATTTGTTCTTGATGTTTCATTTAATGTCTATACCCCCTTAAATGCAAATCAGTAATGGTGACATACGAATGTTTATCAATCAACTTTTATGCTAAGTGGAATAAAATTCATTGATTTAAATGTTCACTTGGCAAGGTAGGATTATGAGGATTCGAAATCCTGATTTCACTTTTTTCGATTTACGTGTTTGTTAAAAGTGAAATTCATCGGTACGTGTTCACTGCAAACAGTCTGCAGTAACCAATCTCGGACCTGGAAATCGGTCTCACACATATGATTGATACCTGTTTCCTCACACAGGTCGCCACCATCGCGATCCTCACACAGGTCATCACCATGGAGTTCTTCTCTTAAGTCATCACCAACACGCAACATGCTGTTCCGGATTGTCTGTCTCTCAGGAAAGACAAGTACAAACAAACGCTAGTACAAACACCATTTCTTCAATTAAGGCAGAAGAGCCATTTTAAAGGTCACATGCAACCAAAAAATCAAACATAATTAAAACACATTTATCACTTATTCATGACATATAATATACATTGCTGCTTTAAAAAAAAACCAAATAAACAAAATTATAAGCGTACAATCGCGATTCAAAAGTGCAATATTTTGTACTTGGGCTTACTTCCCCCGAAACGAAGCCCTCGGGAGACCGAACCCAGTCATAGCAGATGGATATGCACTTAAGTGTAACGACGATTGGCTGTTTCATTTGCTGATATGCTGAGGGTTCATTGTGTGTACAGAAAGATGATCTGTTTGATGGGCATTTGCCAGTCACAAGAAAGTAAGATTCTTTATGGATAACAACTTCTTTTTGTGTACTTGATGCGTCTTTTCAGTATGGATTCGTATACAAAATCATATACACGAAAAGAAGTCGTTATCCATGAAGGATGTATATAGAGATGTTGGGTTTGGAAAATACAAACTCTGAATTTGCGCTTGATCCAATAAAAAATCATGTCAGTAGAGATGGTTAACTACTGCTTGGCTGGAATCTGTCATTCGTCCAAGTACAAAGCAGGGCTTGAAACTGACAAGAGTTTGCACCAGTGTCCGTCAGATCCAGTCATCCGAAAAAAAATGAATGTAGTTTGTTTGCAACCCACAGACATAAAAACATGTCATGTGTATCACACGTGCCTAATTACATAATGTGGCAGACACGGGACTCGGGTTCACGAGTCATAAATCAACTTATTTTCTTTATGTCGTATAGTCTGATAGGTGTTAAGTTCAAATTGCACGTGGTCAATGATTGAAGCTGTGTATTGCATGTTGTCTTTAGCAGACAGGCAGACAGACATATAGGTGTGAATAAACCAGACTCTGAGCTTTCTCTGTGACAGAGACTGCTTGCCACACATCAACACATCCTAGTGTTGTTTTACGTAACGAGTAGATTATTTACTTGTTTGTGTAGACAACCAAGATTAGACTACTGCTCACGACCTCAGAAGCTGGGCATGCATACTGTTTCAAGCTCCGCGAACCTATTCACTGCGCATGCGTTATGGACGCAGCGCAGCACAGCTGCTGAAACCAGTTTCCCCCCCAGCGCTGGGGGGAATTTAGTGAAACGTTTGAACTCCGATTTCGCGGGCTTTTTTTCATCGCGTTTTTTTTCAACTTTACAGGTTGAATTGGCATTTTTTATGATTTGTTTCGGTAAGTGCATACCGAAATCTGCAAAGTTGTGTTTTACGTTGCATGTGACCTTTAAGAAACAATGCTATTAAAATACCATTTACTAAGTATTAAGCAGTCATCACACATACACTCTCCAAAAGAAATTAATCACCAAATTAATCTGCTTTAAACTGAGAGAACACATGCAATTATGGATCAAGTGCGGTAAGATTTCACATTATTAAAGATCAAATTGACATGTTCGGCTCTTAAACCGTTAAGTAAGTGAAGAGTTGGGCTTTGTCTTCAATATGTGAAGATAAAAACTGTTCTCTAAAAAGGGATTGCAATAAAGCAATACCACATAGGTTTTTTTCATTTGGAAAAAAAACCCAAACCCACCAAAACAAACAACCCCCCCAAAAAACAAACAAACAAACAAACACCCCCCAAACCAAAACAAAACCAAAACAAAAAAAGCCCCCAAAACAAACAAACAAACAAACAAAAAACTTTGACCGTTTTAAATCAAAAAGGCCTCTATATAGGCAATGTCCCTGCACACGATTCCTCAGAACTGCACGTGTGTATTGCGAACAACTTTTTCTCCATAACATTTTCATGCAAGCTGAAGTCCAAGCCTCCGAAGATGCGTTCTTGCACTGTGCATGCGTTCCGTGAACACATACAAGCATTATAGTGGCGAGGATAAAATCCCAGATCAGTGAACGACTTTGCTTAACTTCAACCGATTTGGGACCTGAGCGCTATGCACAGGACCATGAACCACCACGTGACATATGATAAACATGATGTATTATGTTTAACTGTATATCCTTGATCGATAAAGGATATCTTGTAGCTATATGTATAGTTTAGATTCCCGAATAACAGACGTATCGTGCATAACTGTATAATTATCCCATTTGGGATAATGGAAATGGTATTTCATGTAAAAGCACATCCTAGATTTCAGTGCGATCGATCGTTTCTAAAGGTATAGCCCTAACCTCTCCTCTTCAAGGAGTTATGGTGTTAAAGAGGATATCATGGATCTATTTATGACGCAGTGTAAATGTTCGCCGTATAAGTATGAATCCAGGAACACATGTCGTGAAAAAAAACGTAAATCCAAATGAAAAATGTGTCTCAGAATGATGCATCGAGTACACGGGTGGTTGTTTAGTTTGCTGTTTAACGCCACACTCAACAATGTTCCAGATGTTTGGGGAGGTCTGTCCCAGACAATCTAATGATCAGCATTAGCGTCGATATGGGATATGATCCCGTTAGTGGTTTCTTACGACAAGCATGGATTACTGAAGATCAGTTCTAATCCTGATCTACACGGGCGTCCTGCACACAGAAATGTCCAAGGTATAAAGATACAAGACAGATCTCCATTTATTAGACACGAATAGACTGTGCTAGATTCCCGAAAGGAATTTATAGATCAAGATAAGTCAGGGATTCTTTCAGCTGTTGTGTCTTTTTCAATGCTGTTTTTGTCGAGGGTAACGTCCCATGTGGCAGTCGCTGGCCATCTTATCATTGACACTGTAATCAGCCCGTTATGGTTTAACGGCACACCCGCTTGAATAGGACTTGTTTGTTTCTTGCTTCACGCCAAAGTTAGCTTTTTGTTTCGTTTGGCCTGAACGACGCCCCTCGGCAATATTTCAGTTTTCTGGCGGCGGGCTGTAAATAGTCGAGTCTGGACCAGACAATCCAGTGACTGACATCATGAGCATTTATCAACGCAATCGGGATAGAATAGATACGATAGAATGTCAGCGTCAGCGTGTCTGGCCATCAGTGGCCTCTTACGGCAAGCATGGGTTGCTAAAGATCAGTTCTATGGTGAATTTTCTAAGGTCCCACATTTAGTAAGCTATGACACAACTGCCCGCATTACACAGTTTGAGCAAGGACGTTACGCATATCATGAAATTGAAACTGCATCACGTCATCAACTCTACCATGAGGTGGAGGAGCAAGTACACTCTCTGATACGTGGTGTTATTCACAATACAGAAGTTGACATCCACAAATCTTGCTTTTTAAGTTAAGGGGCTCATAGATGGGCATTGCGGTCGCAGCTAATCTGAAGTACAGTAATTCGGTGTTTTGTAATAGCAGTACGCTTGTATAGCACTTCTAGCACTACATTGGCTTTCGCTTTACCGGGTGTGGGGAATGTTGAAATTTCACTTTCCTGCGCTGACTCCGTCGGGATCTAGCCAGCTGTTAACACAACCGTGGACACTTAAAAGAACCCACAAATCCGTTGGTATGTGACCAGATGGTGTGCACACGCACACGTGCAAACCACTAGTTGCAGGTACAGCAACATGCAATCAACCTGCACAAAGTACTGTGATTGTGTTCCAGCTGTGGATACCTCGTTAGGATGAGAAAGCCACAACAAACTCTAGAGATAGCAAGAGTTGTATGTTTCCAAGGAAGTTTAGATTGATTTTATGTCACTTCCCACTCGCAGTCGTCAAATGTGATTCTAAAAGAAAATGTTTCCATGAGATGTCGATTATGCAATGAATTTACAGAGACTATCTAACACCTTGTCAGTGGATGCCCTTCATTTGCACAAACAGTATATGTTAAAAGACAGGATGGCATCGCTCGCTGATTTTACTACCGTCTCCGGCATGCCTTTGGCTTTGACACTGACGTCCAGTTATTAAGGGGAAAAATACCAGCACCTTGAGCAAGCACTAATTGTGTGGATATGTGCGCTGTATAAATATCCCGTTCCCCCGTGCCCAAACACTATTACTTCAATTTGTGTTTCATTTCTTTCGTGGACACAGGTGATGATTCTTCATGATTCTGCAAGGGTTGCACAATACTTCTTCCCAAGAAAGGAGACTTGACTGATCCGAAGAAAAACTTCTTTAAATCCTCTGAGTTTTCTGCTCCATAAACACGAGGGTTGCCATCCCCGTCCTCCTCAGCACAGATCCCTAACACCTTTCACTAATCGTATTTACATGGATGTCATCGAGCTCTTTGCCAAAGGAGATACCAACTTGAAAGAACAGGCTCTCCTTGTCAAGTCATTTTCTAATTAGATTGGCATGACATCTGTAAAATTCGGCAATTGTAATACTCTTCATATGAAACGTGGCAAGGTAACGAATGACGGATTGGTCAAGTTAGAAGGGGGAGAAGTTATTGAGCTTCTTGTAGAATGAGTGAGTGAGTGAGTGAGTTAATATTTAACGTCACATCGGCAGTATTTCAGCCATATTGTGACGAGAGCATTCTTAAAAATGGAGTCTATGCATATGATAAAAACCTGTCGACGAAGGACAGTAAAACAATTAGAATATCACAATGAGAAATAAAACTAACGTGAAAAGTTAAAACTAATATCCCTAATCAGACAATACAACATAAAAACAGGCTATATAGATCACCAATAACTGAAGGTAGATCACCATACTAGGGGCCATGGGGACTTACAGTACTTCTGCTACCTGCATGGTCCCTAGCTGGATTTACACCATCCTCTCAGATGCTGGTGATAGTATGCAAGATTAGCCAGAAATTAAAATGACAGAAATACCACGACTAAAAAACAGGAAGATCAAATTTGACTTCAAATGTTTTGGGACTTACGTACCCTCTCAGGAGGATAATAATTTTACAGTGCTTTAACCCCCCTCGAGGATACAGCCACTAACACTCTAAGTTCCTAATTCGAAATTCCAAGCATAAAATATTTATATATTTACAATTCATTTAGCAAATCTAGTTCTTTTAAAAATGCAATAATTAAATGAGAACTAACATTATTAAAAAGATCCTTAAGAGTTCATGACTTAAAATATTTATCCCTTGTGATGGAATATTCAACACAGTCAAGCAGGACATGCTTGACTGTGATTCTTTCATCACAAGGGATACAAAACGGAGGATCTTCACCTTTTAATGGATAATCGTGAGTATACCTCGTATGGCCAATGCGACATCGTCGCATAATGACCTCCTCAAATCTGGACTGACAACCCAAGTAAGTATAACTGATATAAGGTTTTATTTCATGTAATTTATTTATACCTACCTGGGTGTCCCACTTCTTCTGCATCAGATCACGGATATAAGATCTTATTGTAGCTTTATAATCTGAGTATGGAATAAGAAGTGGTGTCACAGGTTTGTGGACTGCCGCCTTAGCAGCAAGATCGGCCATTGTGTTACCAGAAATGCCTACGTGACCAGGTAACCAACAAAGGACGATGTCGCACTGGCCAGTCGTAAGATTATTGTACAATTCAATAATTTCTATTAAAAATGGATGTTTACAAGAAATGTTTTAATAGCCTGAAGGCAAGAAAGAGAGACGGAATATATTATATACTGTTTACGTTTCGGGTGTCTTTGAATATATTTAAGAGCTGTTAATATGGCGTTAGCTTCAGCTGTAAAAATAGAACTATTGTCTGGTAATCTAGAAGATATTGTTCTGGATCCAATGACAGTAGCACAAGCAACTGTGCCACCGTCCTTGGACCCATCTGTAAATAAGGATTTATAATTGCTATATTTATGTTTAAGTTGATTCTATTCTTGTTTATACTGTAATTCATTCGTTTCTGGTTTTTTAAATGTCGTTAATGTTAGGTCAACTTGTGGCCTAACCAATTGCCAAGGAGGAGAAGAAAGAAGATGGGAAGGCGATATACTTTCCAGGTCTATACCGGCAGAAGAAATAAATGGGTTAATTCTAGAATATTCATTAGAATATAATTTAGTGATGTATTGTAAGGACAATTTCATACGACGTTGAGTAAGAGATGGTTCATCGGCCTCAACGTAGAGACTATCAATAGGTGAAGTTCTGAAAGACCCAAGACAAAGTCTTAAACCTTGGTCGTGGACAGAATCAAGAAGTTTAAGGTTGCTTTTGCAGGCTCCACCACATACGATGGAGCCATAATAAAGTTTAGAACGTACGAGTGATCGATATAGATGGAGAAGGGTAGCTTGATCCCCTCCCCATTTAGAATTTGAAACCACTTTCAATAAGTCAAGTGCTTTCAGGCATTTAGTTTTAAGTGATTTAATATGTGGTAAAAACGATAAGTGTGAGTCAAAGATTAGACCCAAGAACTTGGCTTTAATCGGCGAGCCATCTAGAGACAGTTCAGGGTCTTTATGTGGTTTATATTACGACAAAAATGTATGCAGTTAGTTTTGGATTTAGAAAATTTAAAGCCGTTTTCAAGACACCATTTATGTATCTTGTTTAAACACAACTGCAAATGTCGTTCAATGGTATGCATATTTTTACCACGACAAGAAATATTAAAATCATCCACAAACAACGATCCATCAATTGAATCGTTTAAAACTTTAGATAAACTTTTGATCTTGATGCTAAAAAGAGTGACAGACCAAATACTGCCTTGGGGAACCCCCTGATGCTGATTGTAATGATCAGACAGGGTAGAACCCACACGGACCTGGAATTGTCTGTTATTTAAAAACTTGGCAATAAATTCAGGCAAACGACTTCGCAACCCGAAGTCACGTACATCTCTTAAAATGCCATATTTCCAAGTAGTGTCATATGCCTTCTCAAGATCGAAAAAGATTGACACAGCATGTTGTTTATTAATCAGTGCGTTTTTCACAAATGATTCTAAACGCACTAAGTGATAAGTTATCATGCGTTCCATGGTCTTGCAAACACAACTAGTTAATGAAATCGGACGATAATTGGATGGATCCGTATGATCACGTCCAGACTTAGGTATTGGTACTCACGCCATGAAGAAGGAAATTTCCCGGAAGTCCAAATATCATCAAAAATTGATAAGAGCGTCTCTAAACAGGATTCTGGTAAGTGCTTCAGGAGTTGATAATGTATGTTATCAGCTCCTGTAGCAGTGTCATGAGCTTGATCAAGAGCAGTATGGAGTTCATGAATAGGAAAGGCTTCATTATAATCTTCCCCACTATCAGAACTGAAATTAATTTCTTTTCTTCTTGTTTTTGATATTGCTGAAATTTAGGTACATAATTAGAAGAGGAAGAATGTTTAGCGAGAGTTTCGCCCAGTTTATTCGCAATATATGATTTATCAGTAAGTAATTGATCTCCATGTTTAAGATGATGGACAGTAGATTTAGTACCTTTACCTTTATTTTGGATACATAATTTGCCAGGATTGGCGTTTGTTCTGTTTAAAAGTACGTCGCGCTTTAGCATTTAAAAATTTAAATTTATTTAAATTATGCACCATAGGATGGCGACGGAAATAATGTTCTACTTTTTTCCTTGCCCTCCTAGTTTGTTTGCATTCATCGCTGAACCATGGTTTTTTTATGTGTGGAACTGCAGAAGACTTTGGTATACACTCATCAGCTATAGAATTCAGTTCATCAGAAAAACATTTAATAGCATCAGGAACGTCAATGAAACGTTCAGGTTTAAGTTTCTCCGCACACAGTTAGCCTTTTTAAAATTTCGTCTTGATGATGGAGGAACATCAGATGGAATTACAGATTTTAGTATAGAAGGAAAATGGTCACTTCCACAGAGGTTATCGTGGACTGACCATTCAAATTCATTTAGTAGTTCTGAATTTGTGAGTGACAAGTCGAGAGCAGAATAGGTCCCTGTACCAGGGTGTAAATATGTGTTGGAACCATCGTTATAAATACATAAATCATTGTCAGAACAAAAGTCCTCCAACAACTTACCTTTAGTGTTTGTAGTTACACTACCCCAGAGTGGGTTGTGTCCATTTAAATCTCCCATTATTATACAGGGCTTCAGGAGTAGGTCATATAGAGCTTGAAGATCAGTTTTAGTGAACGTCGAAGACGGCGAAATATAAAGAGAGCATAGTGTAAATGCTACATGTAAATTAATTCTCACTGCAACAGCCTGCATATTAGTATTAAGTAAAACAGGGCTTTGAATAACATTTTGTCTGACTAGAATGGATGATCCGCCAGTGGGCCTATCACCCGGAGGTGAAAAACAATGATATGCATTAAATTGACGAAGGTCAAATATATGTGTTTGTTTTAAATAAGTCTCTTGGAGACATATCGCTGAAGGTGTAAAATCTTGGACTAATAGCTGTAATTCATGTAAGTTAGTCCTCAGTCCTCTGCAGTTCCACTGTACAATATTATTGGAATGAACTATCTTTTGGGGGGGATTTATTGGGGATCTACCCCGCACTCTTTTGGAGGGCGACAGGCTATGTGCCCTAGAATGGACGTTTTCAGAAACGTCCATATCTTCAAGAGACCCATATTTATTGAACAATTGAATTTTGTTCTGTGACCCTTTAGGAGCTCTGTCACTTTGTTGTTTCGAAGCATCAGGCTTAGGCTTCGGTTTACTTTTAACAGGTGGCTGACTATCAGATTGAGACTTTGAGTGTGACTGAGATTGTGATGATGATGATTTGTGATCGGAAGACGATTTTGATGAAGGAGATACGGTCTTTTGTGTAGGCTGAGCTGTGTCTGTCTGAGTAGACTGATTGAAATATACTGTGGAAGATCAGGAGAGATAGACTGAGGAATAGGGTCGATGTTGATCATCATTTTCCAGTTGACGTTTTGTTTTTTTTGTTTGGGGTCTGGTAATCCATGATTATTGGTATATTGGTTCGTCATCCGAGCTCAATACCCACCACAGAGTATCACAAGGACAATGCTAAAGCAAGCGGGCCTCCAGCTTACAGCACCAAGGATACTCGGATGATATACTCCAGCAGAAACATTAAAAATATTAACAGTTCCACCAGATTGGCCCATGAGCCACCGCCTTCTGGGCATAAGACTCTAGGCAAAGTTCATGTAATCAAAAATCAAGTCAAATAATATTCTATGAACAAAGGGAGCCAAGACTAAAATGTAAACAATTCCAAATCAAATTCTGTGCAATGACATAAAATCCTTGTACAGGGCTTGGCATGACCAGCCGATTGGTTGAACCGGGCCCATTCAACCACCCGTCTAGGTGAAGTCAGGGCCGAAGTGGTGTGTTGAGCAATGGGAACACTGGTCCTGCTCCCATTGCCCTCAACCACCAGGATCCCCTCCTCCACCGACACAGGGCCGCAACCCACGGCAAACGGGTTGGTGGACCAAATATCCCCCCGGGTCCACTACGGGGGTGTCGGCAAGCTCTTGGCGTTACCCAGCACCCACCACGAGGAGGTGGCTCGCCACGGGTGCCTTCTTGTAGAAGATCAGGCCTACATCTCTACATACTATTTTGTTCTATCGCCTTGGCGATCTCTACACGACAGAATCAACATCGATACGATTTTCTCAATAATACAGCTGTCAGAGAGGGAATCGTTTTTGTTTTATCTAAAAAACTTCACTTGATTTCAGTTCTATATAATTCTATCAATTTCATCCTATCGACTGAGGGAATTTGCATCATGTGATTCAAGGTTTCTATGATGTTCGTACGGAAAGGTTTGTACTTTAACATCTCTTCAGACAATGCTTTAGAATATTTCTACAAGACCACTTTCACTGGCATATATACTATAGTCGGTGATGTTTGCGGTTCCAGGCAACTTATAATATAAATATTTGAGATGTATGCCCTTTTGATTCAGGAACTTTGAGGTGGTAATGATTAAATCTTTGAACCAGGTAAATAAGGTTCGTGCTAATGTTCGTAAGCCATGGTGTGAAAGCCTGATCTATTAAACTGTTTTCTTCTTGCTCATCCTTTTTCTTCTGGTGTGAAATGTAAATATATATTAATACGGTTTTTTCCATACCGCCAAACTTGGCACAGTAAATATTTCTTAGAACGGTTGATGACCATACGTAAATCATTATGTTCACTATTGTTCAGAAATGTGAATAAGCCAAGGTTGACTTTCAAACATTTAGCTTACTTATTTTTATCGTTTTATTCATTTGCTGAGTTGAGATGATTAATTATATACCTCTTATTCTTTAGTTGTATTATTTATTTTTTGATAATTACAAGTATTCACCATACTTGAACCTTTATTTAATTCTTTGCCTCAATATTGATAACACCTTTGGATAAACAACAAATCCTCGCAATTCCCTTATTTATTATTTCCCATGCTTTCGTTGTAGTCGATTATTTGTGATTTATAGATAACAAAGAAAATTGAGAAATAATAGACCAATATAAAACTTAAAATATTTCTCAAGCATGAAATCATCGTTTTCCCTTAAATTACGTCGTCTAAGTCGAGGTTGGGACATTCAGCAGCATTGACAAATGTCGCATTTATGCGTTGTCGACGTTTGACAAAAAGTGCTTTGTACCCTATATTTGTCAAAATGTGTGTACATGCGACTAACTTGGGATTCCTTGAGACTTCAATTTGTTTTCATCATTTGGGGATGGATGGGGGCCAAGCTTTTATCAAAGTGTACGAACGTAACAGTGACTGCGCGCCTTGCGGGGATGACGGCAAAGTAGAACTCTTGCTGGTAGAACAGCCAGGTAGTCAACAGGCGTGTGTTGTGAAGACTGGGCCATCTTAAAAGCTGTTATCTGGTTACCACTTGAGATGTTCCATTGGAGTCAGTATTGCCACTTTCAGAAGACGCTGTTGTCCGAATCGGTGTCGTTGTCGTCAGAGTCTACCCTGATGACGACTGGCTTGATGGTAGCATGGTTCAGTCCACTTTGTTCCCAATAATGTCTTTCTATTTCATTCTCAACTTTCTCAACGCACTTTTGCCATGTTTCCTGCGTGATGGTGTCTATTGACAATCGTCTGTACATCCCGAAGTTTGAATGTTTGAATGCCGACATCCGATTTCATGATACCCCAAATGAGTTCTACTGGGTTTAAATCGCAATGATAGGGTGGCAATCGCAAAACTGAATGACCATGTTCTGTAAGGTACTCATCAACCTTAAAGACAGGTGTGGGTTTATTTGACTTTATGATGTCATACAAAACAGGTTTGGTTGCTTTCTGGATTCGATATTGCTTTGTTTTGCAACCATTCTATCATGTCCCCCTTCTTACTGTTAGATGTTGGGGCCTTTGTATTAGGTACTTGAACGCCATGGGGGGCGCAGTACTGGTACCAGCTGATTTTGTACCAATTCTAAGAAAACCATCCCGTTCATTTCGGTATGATAGTCTCGGTTGTCTTTAGATTTTGCCTTGAAGACTAGGGAGCAGCCAGGTAGGAATCCCCGACTCTTACAATCAACATGGAGCACAATCAGTCGCTCTCCCTTGCCAAGTGGTAATTTTCTGGCACAGGACTCTGAAGAGAAGCTAGTGAACCATTGTGTCCCTGTGGAATGGGAAGCATTTACCCATGTTTCGTCCAAATATACAGGCTTGTAACGCTCTGTACGTTTCTTTCGAATTGTGCGTAAGTACTTGTTTCTTAGTCGAACAATGTCAGACCTCTCGCATAGTGCACGACTATTTTCTGAGCCTACTTTTTTGTAACGGACCCCATATTTGTGAAGTAACTTCCATAACTGATATTTTGAAATGACCAAAGAATAATTTATCTCCATATGCTTTTTCAGAATACGAAGAGAGACAAAGGTATTTTGTTTATATAGAGACTTAATGGCGTTTCTAACCAGCTGTTGTTGAAATGAATCGACTTTCTCACATCGTGTGGGTTTTGAGAAGGTCCCCTCAGTTCTGTCCGTGCAGGTTGAATCGGTACAGTTTTTCAAGACAGTTTTTAACTTCCCTTCCGTCATCCCAACAGCACGTGCAGTTCGTAAACGATACTTAGCCAAAGCATTTTGAGGCCCGCCCCTTTCACCTTCGTATCTAAAATACTTTGAAAATAATTGACTTGGCGTCGTGTGATAAACTCATTGTTTGAGGCACTGCAATCACGAATGTCTGGTTTGCCAAGCAAATCACACGTGTCAATTTCACACGTTCACCTTGCCAACCTGGCTGTTCTACCAGCAAGAGGCAAAATAGCGAAAGGTGACAAGAAAATGGTGATCGTTTGTTAAACAACTTTTTTATTCGGGTGTCCCAAATTATGAGACACATCATCACAGTTGGTCTGTCGATTTCATGTTGCTGTGCAAAATTTGGTTTTGTTGCAATTATTAGATTTTGTGTTAGTGAGCAATTAATCGATCTCAAATGGAATCAAACGGACTGCAACATGTTGCTGCACAATTTTGTATAGATAGGGGTGTAATTTTGCAAGGCATTCTGATTTATATGTTAGATATTGTTTATGCCAGGGTCTGTGCATTGTAATTGAATATTATTTTATAAAAGAGGGTAATATGATGGTGAAGTTCCCAGGTAATTGTCAATGAAAAATCAAATAATTGTATTTTTTGTTTCATTACACGTTGTATTAGCATTTCCATCACTTCTGTTGATATCAGTCATGTTGTTGGTGGTCAGGCTGAAGTAGTGCGTCAGTGTTGCATATACATGAAGCGAAGCGCCGTGCAATCAGACGCATTTTCAATCACAAAATTACGAATTGTATGTGCGGAAAATTCTGAAGTCTGCGTCATAATCCATGGAGTTGTTTTGATCAGTCATCATTGCAGTCAAACGGAAGTAGTTCTCATCATAAGACTTGTGAAACGGCCTAAAATCAGATGGGCGTCATTCCAGAATTGATGCCGTCTGATTTTTCTGAACGACCAATCAGAATACAGTATTTTCTTGAGTCATGATAGAATCCAGAATAGACCGATCCAATCTCGGCCAGTAAGCCCGGCCCGCTTCGTTTTTGACGTTAGTGGGGACAACAACTGACTAATCACAATGGCGTCACCGCCAGCAAAACGTTCGTTATTGAGAACGGTGTTGATGAATTCTGCTTGTGGTACTTTGGTATTCGTTGTTTGTGAGTGATATTTAAAGAGGAAGGTTCTTTGTATTTTATTTTTAATATAACTTAGTTTACAGATTTTAAATGGTAAGTGAACTTGAGTTACATGCCCGATGAAAAATCGCCCCGGCCAGCTGGTGCATTAGAGTGGGAAGCGTACGCGTATTTTCTCTCGAACCAAATAATCTCGCAATTCGCGTCCGTCTACGATACTAGCAGAGGAAATGTAACTGAATTATGTTGTGCCTCTTAAATTACCATCGTAATTGTACTAAAAACCGTTGCAGATCGTTTTGATAACTATGAATTGGTTGTCAAGGCTGTGTGCGGCGCTTTTATTCAAATATGTTAAAATTTTGTTAAATCAGTACTGTAAAAACATGCCTTCTACCTTTTAATGAACAAAGCAGAAAACATATTTCCCATCTACTATTTCACTTTATTTGTCTATATATATTAAACAGTGTGTGAGGCCCAGCTTCAGGTGTCCCCCGTCGTGATATCGCTTGAATATTGCTAAAAGCGGCGTAAAACCAAACTCATTCACTCACTCACTCACTATATATATATATTTATATATTAATATAAACAAAGTCACAAAGCAATCAGAGCATTATAACCTGTATTTGACCTTATTTTGGAAGAGGTAATTGGGTGTGTATACAATATGTTTCGATGGATGTTTCTGGATGTACCCAGACTATTCTGCACCTGTCCTAAAATGAGACAGTGACTGAAAAAATGGAAATCATTTTTTTATCATCCTTTCCAATTAGTTTTCTATGTGTACTTTGCTTTGAAATAGCTTTGAAGCAGAAGTAGACTAAATAAAATATTTTTTTTTTCTTCAGAGCTATTTAACTGCTAATTAGTAATGTGCCTGAGGTGCAAAGAATATATACTAAGTTCAAAGATTTTGGTAATAACATTACATATGGACATTACTGCTTCTTAAACACTGGTAATCTTTCTTTTATTAGATTTGAGACCATATCTTTGGAGGACAGAACACTAATTCTGATCTATTTCTGAGATACCTACTAGTGTCATCAAAACTGGATTACGATTGTTTCAAAATGTGCTAAAAGTCATGAAAAGGGTGTAGGAAACACACAAGAAAATGCCCTAAAACTTTCACATGCAAACCAGTATGCAATATGGATGTCATTTTCCAATTAATAATCAACAATCCTTGAACAATTTGTCCCAAAACCAACATCTTGATATACACTACTTGGCGCAGTTTTCACACATTTTCACCTCCTCAGGTGAAGGTGATCATTTTCAGACGTATTACATCAAATTGGGGTTAAATATGTTTTTCAATGTTCATTCCAGTGACATGAATAGTCAACTGAGAATTACTGTGTTCCAAGACTGAATAATACCGTACCAGGGCGTGATCAGGGCACCATTTGTTCAAATTCTCTGGATGTTGAAATAACTTTTTGTGTGTGTTATGATATTAGTAATTTTCACTTTCAGAATGGGTTTAGTAAATATATTATTTAAAAAAGAGATATTTCAAAGCAGAAAACTGGAATAAAGAAACTAATTCAGTACCAAGTGATTGTTCTGCCATGATATGTATATAGTTTTTGAATGCCAGCTCTGCTTTAAAAACACATGATGTTATGTCAAGTAAGTATAATTGTTTATGACTGATTAGTTTATTATTGATTTTATTACCTTTTTACGTGTATTAAAGGAAGCAAGAGTATTTATCTTGTTATTATTCCAATGAATTAATTATAATGACAGCTTTAATTACTAGTTTACTCTTAAAATACGTCAATGTACCTCCCATACGTGTAAAAAAATATTGTGACAAAAATACAAAACAGATAATATTCTCTATACAATTTTATTTCAGTGGGTCCAATATTCCTGAAAGTCACTATTCTTCTTCAGTTCAACAAGGTCCCATGTCTGGTTTTATCGACACCCCTTTGAAATAACTTTGATATTTTGGATATTGTGTGATAGGTATCTGCTGACTACGGAAACCGGTTAGTGCCACCCAAAAAAAGTTTTTTTTTTATCTCGTAATTACGACAAAGTACCTCGTAATTACGACAAAGTACCTCGTAATTACGACATAACAAAATCGTAATTACGACATAACTATCTCGTCTTTACGATATCCCCTTCTCGTAATTACGACATATCAAGTCGTAATTACGACTTAAGATACAGTGTTACTATTACACATGTTGCCTCTTCTTAGGTTCACCAATTGGACGACATTCGTGTTCTGAGTTCTCAAGTGTTGTTTTTAGGTATGTATATAAAATCATTTTACTGTATGTGTACATAGTTATGTATCACGTATTAATCTGATGTAGCCCATGCTTCACCGGGCTCTCGTTGGCTGATTTATTATCCCGACATCGTTAACAGGGAATTATAAAATGAGACACTCAAACATAATTACTCACTGCAAACCTCTGTAAAGTAGTATGCACTAAATATGCATTAAGATCCCTAGGGCCTTACTGAATAACATGTCTGACTGTCACATCTTGTGTACATGAATATGTATGTTTCTCTTCAGTGATTCAAGTCATGGATAGATCAACTTTGTGCAAGTTCTACTTTCATATGGGTTTAAGCTACAAACATATACTGAAGTTTCTAGCTCAGCTACATGGGATATGCATAAGTTTAAGGACACTTAAAAGAACTTTAAGATCGCTGGGTCTTTTCAGAAGAAAATTTTACACTGACGTTTTAGAAGCAGCCTTGTTTATAGAAGAGAAGCCTAAATCATCTGGCAACCTGCAGGGATACAGATAGATGCATCTCCATTGTCTCCACAAAGGCATACCAATATCCAGGGAGAGTGTTGAAATCTTAATGGGCATTCTCGATCCAGAAGGTGTCCAGTTCAGGATTAAAAGACGCCTAGGGAGGAGACAGTACTTTGCGGGGGGACCAGATTATCTTTGGCATATGGATTCGTATGATAAGTTCAAGCGCTACGGACTATGCATCAATGGATGCATTGATGGTTTCTCACGACAGGTCATATGGCTCAATGTATATACCACAAGTAGTGATCCCCGAGTTATTGCTGGGTACTACATAGAAGCGATTCGAGAGAGGAGAGGGTACCCATCTCTAATTAGAGGCGACAAGGGGACCGAAAATGGACATGTCGCTCAGATGCAAGAATTTTTGTCAAAGAAGGCTACTTTCTTATTTGGAAGAAGTACAGGTAACCAAAGGATAGAGATGTTCTGGAGCTTTGTTAGGAAACAGTGTTGTCAGTTTTGGATGGATGCTCTTGCATCTCTGACAGATACTGGCCTATTTGAAGGAGACTTTCTCGATGTTAACCTTCTGCAGTTCTGTTTCTTGTCTTTACTTCAGGTATGGTTGCTTCACATTATGTCTTAAAACTGGTTTTATTATGCTGTCTGAGAGACATTTAAAATCTGGAATAAATCTTTCGTCTCTCAACGTGAAACTAACTGGAATATCAATTTTAGATCACATGTGTATGTCTCTTAACAAAATCTTAATCATTACAGAAGGAACTTGACGTTATGGCTCATACATGGAACACGCATCACATCCGACCTACGAAGAACCAGAACTGTCCCCATGGCCGTCCTGTTGTCATGTACATGCTGCCTGCCTCTTATAACACTCGGAGTTACCTTCATCCAGTAGATGAATTGGAAATAGATGTTTGTAAAGAAGAGTGTATCTTTCGCAAACGTTACCCATGGGATCAGGACGTACATGAACTATGTACACTGTATATGAACGACAAGAACTTGGAAATGCCTGCGAGTGTAGAAGAAGGTTTAAAACTTTACACAGATCTACGTGAAACCCTTATACAGGATCTTTCTCTTTGAAACCAGATAGCTTACACAAATTGTGTATGTTGCCGACTGTACAGTTAAATCTGAACCTAGCATGTAGAGTACACAAAGAATGTTCTTCAGTTTTTATGTGTAATCTTTACTGGTGAGTTACCTTTGTATTTCTTGGACTCAGGCATAATCAACTCATAATCAAACGTATGCATCCAGTTGCAAGTTTGCCTTGCCACTACTGAGTTTTTGTTAAAGCTGCAAATTGCATATACTCACTTAAACAACTTGATATTACACATTATGGAGTCTGAGAATGATTCAGCTGTATTTATTAGTCTCCAACTTTACCACATGATAATGACCATCAGTCGTTCCAATCATATTAATTGACATTTTCTGTCAGCAAAATATCAGCTAAACCAAAATATTCAGGAAAGCAACTCAACAAATTATTCTTTACAGATTCCGCACGTTGCATTACTCAATACTCTGTTGACTAATCTTGTTTACTTTATAACAAGACAAAGGATATGGACAAATGCAACGCTACAAATCTCTCTAGTATGTCTCTGCTGTATCAATCAAATACCCACACACTTTCACAAACTCAATCTTCCACTGAATTTTGGAAGGCTTAGAATAAGATATAATTTTGCATAGACAAGTACAACAAAAGTACTGAATTATGTGAGTACAAGTGGTGTCGTCCCACATGCTTTCAAGAACCTGACAGATCGAGTAAGTGTCAACAACCACAAACTCATAGCACAGATACGCCATGGCAAAATAGACAGGCAGAACATCAACCAGAACATGTTTTTTTTTTCCAGGAGGGATGAAAATTAATATAAATATGAGTGACTTCAAATACAAAAATCCGAAAGTTGGTTATGCAGCAAAATGAGCTTAATCCTAGGATGTTCTTAAAAACGTTAACACGATAAACATTGATAACTTATGTCGATCCCATTGTCATACTCATGTCTGAGCTGGGCATCACTACCAGATCCATGTCAAGCCAGAATAAGATCTAACGACAAAAGGAATGAAAGTTAACAACAAAGAACTAAATAGACCAGCATTTTGGCCTAAGTTATCGATTGAAATTATTCAAACGTAAACAATGAAATTGCAAATTGCTTCCCAGCACACGACAAAACCCAAACTTGGTTTCGATAATACTATATATATTCTTTGGTAACTCGATAATTCAAATGCACAAACTGAGCATTATCCTCTCCGCCATGTAGCTGAAAATAATGAGATATGTCAAACAAAAACGGTTGATACCATTCTCATCATCTCAAACACAATAAATCCCGTGCGTGAACTGCACATGTAAGTGTCCTGAAAACATTAAAGTTAAACGATGTCCATAACCCAAATGTTGCTCTCAAGCACATTGTCAAACTCCGATCTAAACTCCATATAGTTCTCATAGTTTTTAGCTAGCAACAGGCTGCAACCACAGGTTCTGGCTATTGGACTTCTCTTGAGCCCTCTCAGAACTCAACACTGATGTTTGGAACAGTTATTAGGTCCGATCCCGTACAAAAGCGCAAGAAATGAGAAAGATTTGTGGGGTCGAGCTCCCTAACATATCTCTTAATCAGTTTCGACACACCAAGTGCTTGAGCATCTAGACTTCCTGGAAATTGCAACATTTTCAAAACAGATTTGTTAGTTGGAACCATTGTTGTGTAGATCTCCTGCAGTTTGTCTACTTGTCTCCATTGGGTAAGATCCGGGTGACTGACAGCGGACGATGCAGTATGTAAGGATCTTTAAAGTATCTGATTAACTCCAAAAAGGCCATTGGTCCACGATGGATCATCATCTCCAGTGGGATTATCTGAGATGCAAACCCTGGGCTATATGGAACTGTGATTTCATTAGCGGGTTCTACATCTGCGATCTTAAAAAATATTTCTGTGTCTGATTCGTCCAAATAAGGAAGGTTCGAGGCACCTTCTGTTTCCATCGAGTCAATGATTCTTTCGAACTCAGATTCAGTCTCGGTTATGTTGAAACTGAAGCTAGCAGCCGCGTTTGCAGTAGAGGTTGCAGAAGTTGTTTCAGCTGAAAGGTCCGCTGGTTCAGATGGAGTGATGTTAACATTATCCTCGTTTGGTTCATCAGTCATCTTACTGGCAAGGTAAAACAGCAAGATATTCATGCCTGTGCGATCGTACATCTCACCTACAGTCTCATGCGCATTCATAATGTCTTCTGAGAAGTCCATGACATCAAACGTAAAGCTGTCTAACTTTCCGAGTTTTGATTTCCCACCAGGGAAGAAGACTGACTTGGCAGCTTCTTCGATATCTGGCTTGGTTGCAAGTTTGAACATGTCAACTTTTCTGCTGCTGCCACCACCTTTCCTTCTAACCTGCTTGTATGTGTTTGCAGAGAAGTCGAAATTCAACCATCCAAGTTCTACCTTCCTTGTAGATTTCTTTGCATTAGTGTTTCCACACAGACCCTTCTTTTTTGGGGGGTTGTCGTCATCCGAATCAGATGGATCTTTACCTTTCTTCATCAGAAGCTTTTTCCGAAGAGACTGTAGTAGCGAAGATCGTCTTTCCTTAGTTTTTTCCTCCTTCTTCGTGCTGACAAAATCTTTTACTGATATCCTGTCACCTGAATAAGGCAGATAGTCGCGAAGGTTTTCATCACTCCATCTGAACCAGCGGACCTTTCAGCTGAAACAACTTCTGCAACGTCTACTGCAAGCGCAGTTGCTAGCTGCAGTTTCAACATAACCGAGACTGAATCTGAGTTCGAAAGAATCATTGACTCGACGGGAACAGAAGGTGCCTCGAACCTTCCTTATTTGGACGAATCAGACACAGAAATATTTTTTTAAGATAGCAGATGTAGAACCCGCTAATGAAATCACAGTTCCATATAGCCCAGGGTTTGCATCACATATAATCCCACTGGAGATGACGATCCATCGTGGACCAATGGCCTTTTTGGAGTTAATCGGATATTTTAAAGATCCTTACATACTGCATCGTCCGTTGTCAGTCACCCGGATCTTACCCAATGGAGACAAGGAAATGGTGGAGGATACTGGCGGAGTTCTTAGAGATTTATTGACTGAATTCTGCCAAGCATTCTATGATAAATGTACTGTGGGGAGAGACATTAAGGTGCCCAGTTTAAGACATGATTTTGGCGTTGAAGAGTGGAGGTCGGTTTGAAGAGTTTTAGCATATGGCTATATGAACACTGGCTACTGGCCGGTACAAATCTCCCAAGCTTTCATTCGGCAGAGCTACATTTCTATTCCTGAGAAGGAGATATTTCAGAAGGCTACAGAAGACTTTTCAGCTGCTGACACTGAGGAACTACTGGATGCCCTTGAAAACCACGATTGTTGATCAGTCGTCACTGCAGAGAACTGCAAGGCTGTTCTTCGTGAGATAGCTCACAAATATTGGAAAGAAGTATTCATGAGTCGGTGCATTTCAGCAGACAAACTGCAGGAGATCTACACAACAATGGTTCCAACTAACAAATCTGTTTTGAAAATGTTGCAATTTCCAGGAAGTCTAGATGCTCAAGCACTTGGTGTGTCGAAACTGATTAAGAGATATGTTAAGGAGCTCGACCCCACAAAACTTTCTCATTTCTTGCGCTTTTGTACGGGATCGGACCTAATAACTGTTCCAAACATCAGTGTTGAGTTCGCCGACATGAGAGGGCTCAAGAGAAGTCCAATAGCCAGAACCTGTGGTTGCAGCCTGTTGCTAGCTAAAAACTATGAGAACTATATGGAGTTTAGATCGGAGTTTGACAATGTGCTTGAGAGCAACATTTGGGTTATGGACATTGTTTAACTTTAATGTTTTCAGGACACTTACATGTGCAGTTCACGCACGGGATTTATTGTGTTAGAGATGATGAGAATGGTATCAACCGTTTTTGTTTGACATATCTCATTATTTTCAGCTACATGGCGGAGAGGATAATGCTCAGTTTGTGCATTTGAATTATCGAGTTACCAAAGAATATATATTATTATCGAAACCCAGTTGGGGTTCGATCGTGTGCTGGGAAGAATCATTTGCAATTTCATTGTTTACGTTTGAATAATTTCAATCGATAACTTAGGCCAAAATGCTGGTCTATTCAGTTCTTTGTTGTTAACTTTCATTCCTTTTGTCGTTAGATCTTATTCTGGCTTGACATGGATCTGGTAGTGATGCCCAGCTCAGACATGAGTATGACAATGGGATCGACATAAGTTATTAATGTTTATCGTGTTAACGTTTTTAAGAACATCCTAGGATTAAGCTCATTTTGCTGCATAACCAACTTTCGGATTTTTGTATTTGAAGTCACTCATATTTATATTAATTTTCATCCCTCCTGGAACAAAAGAACATGTTCTGGTTGATGTTCTGCCTGTCTATTTTGCCATGGCGTATCTGTGCTATGAGTTTGTGGTTGTTGACACTTACTCGATCTGTCAGGTTCTTGAAAGCATGTGGGACGACACCACTTGTACTCACATAATTCAGTACTTTTGTTGTACTTGTCTATGCAAAATTATATCTTATTCTAAGCCTTCCAAAATTCAGTGGAAGATTGAGTTTGTGAAAGTGTGTGGGTATTTGATTGATACAGCAGAGACATACTAGAGAGATTTGTAGCGTTACATTTGTCCATATCCTTTGTCTTGTTATAAAGTAAACAAGATTAGTCAACAGAGTATTGAGTAATGCAACGTGTGGAATCTGTAAAGAATAACTTGTTGAGTTGCTTTCCTGAATGTTTTGGTTTAGCTGATATTTTGCTGACAGAAAATGTCAATTAATATGATTGGAACGACTGATGGTCATTATCATGTGGTAAAGTTGGAGACTAATAAATACAGCTGAATCATTCTCAGACTCCATAATGTGTAATATCAAGTTGTTTAAGTGAGTATATGCAATTTGCAGCTTTAACAAAAACTCAGTAGTGGCAAGGCAAACTTGCAACTGGATGCATACGTTTGATTATGAGTTAGCAAGAAGACCTTTATCAGTCATCAGTCCAAGGAATACAAAGGTAACTCACCAGTAAGCATTACACATAAAAACTGAAGAACATTCTTTGTGTACTCTACATGCTAGGTTCAGATTTAACTGTACAGTCGGCAACATACACAATTTGTGTAAGCTATCTGGTTTCAAAGAGAAAGATCCTGAATAAGGGTTTCACGTAGATCTGTGTAAAGTTTTAAACCTTCTTCTACACTCGCAGGCATTTCCAAGTTCTTGTCGTTCATATACAGTGTACATAGTTCATGTACGTCCTGATCCCATGGGTAACGTTTGCGAAAGATACACTCTTCTTTACACACATCTATTTCCACTTCATCTACTGGATGAAGGTAACTCCGAGTGTTATAAGAGGCAGGCAGCATGTACATGACAACAGGACGGCCATGGGGACAGTTCTGGTTCTTCGTAGGTCGGATGTGATGCGTGTTCCATGTATGAGCCATAACGTCAAGTTCCTTCTGTAATGATTAAGATTTTGTTAAGAGACATACACATGTGATCTAAAATTGATATTCCAGTTAGTTTCACGTTGAGAGACGAAAGATTTATTCCAGATTTTAAATGTCTCTCAGACAGCATAATAAAACCAGTTTTAAGACATAATGTGAAGCAACCATACCTGAAGTAAAGACAAGAAACAGAACTGCAGAAGGTTAACATCGAGAAAGTCTCCTTCAAATAGGCCAGTATCTGTCAGAGATGCAAGAGCATCCATCCAAAACTGACAACACTGTTTCCTAACAAAGCTCCAGAACATCTCTATCCTTTGGTTACCTGTACTTCTTCCAAATAAGAAAGTAGCCTTCTTTGACAAAAATTCTTGCATCTGAGCGACATGTCCATTTTCGGTCCCCTTGTCGCCTCTAATTAGAGATGGGTACCCTCTCCTCTCTCGAATCGCTTCTATGTAGTACCCAGCAATAACTCGGGGATCACTACTTGTGGTATATGCATTGAGCCATATGACCTGTCGTGAGAAACCATCAATGCATCCATTGATGCATAGTCCGTAGCGCTTGAACTTATCATACGAATCCATATGCCAAAGATAATCTGGTCCCCGCGTCTTTTAATCCTGAACTGGACACCTTCTGGATCAAGAATGCCCATTAAGATTTCAACACTCTCCATGGATATTGGTATGCCTTTGTGGAGACAATGGAGATGCATCTATCTGTATCCCTGCAGGTTGCCAGATGATTTAGGCTTCTCTTCTATAAACAAGGCTGCTTCTAAAACGTCAGTGTAAAATTTTCTTCTGAAAAGACCCAGCGATCTTAAAGTTCTTTTAAGTGTCCTTAAACTTATGCATATCCCATGTAGCTGAGCTAGAAACTTCAGTATATGTTTGTAGCTTAAACCCATATGAAAGTAGAACTTGCACAAAGTTGATCTATCCATGACTTGAATCACTGAAGAGAAACATACATATTCATGTACACAAGATGTGACAGTCAGACATGTTATTCAGTAAGGCCCTAGGGATCTTAATGCATATTTAGTGCATACTACTTTACAGAAGTTTACAGTGAGTAATTATGTTTGAGTGTCTCATTTTATAATTCCCTGTTAACGATGTCGGGATAATAAATCAGCCAACGAGAGCCCGGTGAAGCATGGGCTACATCAGATTAATACGTGATACATAACTATGTACACATACAGTAAAATTACATACAGTAATATATACATAACTAAAAACAACACTTGAGAACTCAGAACACGAATGTCGTTCCATTGGTGAACCCAAGAAGAGGCAACATGTGTAATAGTAACACTGTATCTTAAGTCGTAATTACGAGGTACTTTGTCGTAATAACGAGGTAGTAAGTCGTAATTACGAGATAAAAAAAATTTTTTGGGTGGCACTAACCGGCTTCCGTACAATATGATCTAAGTGTGCGTTAAGTGTTTCATTAATAAATTCCAAATAGTGTAAGCATTTCAGAGATATGGTCCGGTGAAAACTTACAACAAACAGACAGACAGACATACAGACGTGCTGATTACTGTAATTCCCCGTATTGTAATATAGGAGGATCAAAATGCACGGGTACATTTAATTCATGCCCGTAATTGTGATAGTGACGCGGACAAATGTACCAACATAAAGCGAACATTTTTTACAGAATAGGATATTTACTTTTAAAGTTTGAGAAATTAAAGGGATCAGTCAATTTCCGTATGAAATCAATGTTACAGGACTCGCTATTTACATTGATAGTAATGCTTGGGGGATATGGGAATATGTGACTCCAGCGCCAACCCACGCAGTTATACTCCCCGCTCACTTTCACTTTCTACAAATAGCTATGATGAAACTTTTAATGGAACTGAGTTTCACTGAATTGTCTGCAAGGGTGGTAAATGAAGTAGAACACATACCTCTGAAACAGTCGCAGTGTCACCGGGTTGATACAGACGTGTTCTGACGGAGGTGTGCAGCACGACACGACGAAGTCGTAAATACGAGATAGTTATGTTGTAATTACGAGGTACTAAGTCGTAATTACGATATAGTTATGTCGTAATTACGACGTACGAAGTCGTAATTACGAGCTACGAAGTCGTAATTACGAGGTACTATGTCGTAATTACGAGATAATAAAAAAATAATTGGGTGGCACTAACCGCCTTCCGTAGCTGACACCGTCCTTTTGAATGAGAAGGTGCTGTTAGTCCTCAAATATTTGGCACTAAATTACAGATACTGTACTGCACAGTAGGCCTTCAGTTTGTGCTTTTTAAACTTGAAAACATTCTAAAATGTGTGACAAATTTAAGAATATGTAAGAGTGAAGACAACAATATCCATCCACCACATTGTTCCTTATGTTACGAGAGTGTAATTTCTGTAAAGTGTATTGTTTATTAAGTTATAATTATTATATGGGTCACAATGTTAACGTTTTGATTGATAATTATTATAGTTCACATTTCGTATCATATATGTGCAGGCCATTAAGGAAGTGCTCTAGAGTTGCCTCCCTTGATTAAGTGTTGGCTTCCAGGAGGCTGGCCGAGAAAATTCTAAATTAATGGCGATGGTTGTATGTGCTTGAATATCCACGAATCGGTGACTGTGTATGTAAAGGCTGGTTGTTATGATGTGTATATCAAGACTGGTTGTCGTGATGATGATGGACACACAGAGATTAACTGGAGTATATATGTATCTGTCTGCCTGTCCGTCAACGCTTGACCCACCTAACCTCTGCCTGACCGCTCACAGAGTTCCATTGTGCATAACTGTTTGTCACTCTCACGCCAAGACTTCGGTGAGCTGACATTATATTTGTGATGTCAGCTGCGATTATTAATGGCCGTACCCTCACAGGGGGTTGAAGTAGCGTAAACTTATTGTCCCACTGAAAGGGTGCGTAAGTCCACAAACTTTCAAAGTGAAATTTAAACTTACCAGTATTATAAACGTAGTATTTTAGTCATTATAAATTTCGGCTACATTTTCCTACAATCGCCAACAGCTGAGGGGATGGTGTAAATCCAGCTAGGGACCATGCAGGTAGCTGAAGTAATGTAAGTCCCCTTGGTTCCTAGTATGGTGATCTACCTTCAGTTGTTGGTGATCTATAACCTACTTTTATATTATGTATTGTCCAAATTGTGCTGTAGTTTTAACTTCATATGCTAGTTTTAGACTCGAATTGTGATACTCTAGTTATTTTACCGTACTTTGATGACGGTTTTTAAAATATCTACATGTTCTGTATAATCATGTTTATTCTCGTCACGATATGGCTGAAATATTGCCTATTTGACGTTAAATTATAACTCACTCACTTACTATATTTGTGACCCACTACTTTAGATTTGACTCATTTGTATTGTACATGAAACCTCTCTTGTGAAATCGTTGTATCTTGTTCTCTGTTTAATACAAAATTATTGACAATTTCAGACTTCTCAGTGTCATATTTTGCTGGTTCTGAGGGGATTTCTTACACCTTTTGTCACGGCAAATTATTCACCGTAACACTTAATATAACACGTTTTGCTATGTTGGTCGACACTAACCGAAATCAGATCGTTGTCAGATTTCTTTACATTGTGTCACGACGTTTTCCTCATGTCAACTTTACTGTCTATCAAGTCAGTGCCTAGTATTCACTAAAACGTTAAGCAAAATCAGTATTAGATACAAGAATTGTCATTAGCGAAGTCTTAAACTGCTATATGTTGTCATCAAATAAATAATGGTTTTGTACACGTGCGAAAGTTTCTAACTTCGTGCAAATTCTCATCTTTGAACAGACGCAGGTTACATGAAGGATGGTGTCGACATCTAACTGATTGTGAGGCCAATCGCATTTCTTGATCCACCTCAATTTGTCGGCTTTGTTGAAGGTACACATCAAATCGCAACAATATATAATAGATATAGCGAGTGTGAATAGCATGATTCGAAGCACATTGCTTCAGAGGCAACGTTTGACCCTGGAAGTAAGTTGACAAATCCATGAAGCGAAGAAGGACTGATGATTGGCTGAAATTGTTCGGTCTATTCGTGATATGCTCAGAACGAAATTAACACAGATTTATGTTAAGACAGGCGACGTTTACGTACAATCAGTCACTCGCTAATCAATAGTCTCACCTGATCATGAGAGGTTCCAAACAGAACAAAAGACAAAATGTCTGAAAATACATTAAAAATGTTTTAATCATATTCAAAAAGGAAACAGAATTCACTTGGATCACGAATGCTGACACACGAGTACGTGAACAGCACTCACTACGTCGGTGTCAGTAACGACATGTCCTCCGTCTGCGTCCATAACACTGCACTGACTTCAGTGAGCACCCCGTGACATCAGGAAATCAAACACACTCTGTCGTCCCCATTCTTTTGCTATGTTGGCCGCTGTGTACCCGTCGTTGGTCCTGGCGTTGATGTTGAGCACCCTCAGTGACAGGATCAGCTTCACGGTCTCCAGGTCTCCACTAAAACTGGCGTAGTGAAGGATGTTGCGACCGTCCACGTCCACAAGTGACACATCAGCACCTTGGCTCACAAGGAGCTTCACCACATCTATATAACCACTCTCTTCTGCCATCATCATCGGTGTCTTGTTGGACACTCCTCTACTGTTGATGTCCACCACTTTCAGGGAGAGAATCAGCTTCACGGTCTCCAGGCCTCCTCCTTCACAGGCCCAGTGAAGGATGGTGTCGCCGTCCTCATCCACGAGTGACACATTAGCCCCTCTATCCACAAGGAACTTCACCACATCAATCTGTCCCCTCCATGCTGCCACCATGACCGCTGTCCCGATCCCCCATACTCTCGCGTTGATGTCTACGTTCCCCGCTGACAGGATCCGCTTCACTCTCTCCAGGTCACCGTGCTCGCTGGCGTCGTAGAGGTCACGTGCTGCTTGGAATGCAGTCGCTGCAACACAAAGTAAACAATGTACACCAGACATCTACGTCACATCTGCAATATTGCCATCATGTTGATACGTGACTCGGACACTGCTACGCCATTTAAACAGTTCCATTGGCTGACAACAATCCAACATGGCGGGAATGTCGGCGTGCAGTTTCAGGAATTATGGATGCCATGTATATTACATACCGTTCTAACCCGAACTCTGTGGTTTCCTGTACATACTTACTGCTATATATACCTCTGTAACTATTCGCTGCCATTCACCTGATGAAGGGCCCAGTAACGTCGTGTGTAAATAATAAAGAAGTTACACATCCATAACTAGTGTCTTGTATTAGTGTTTTGTTTGTTGTTTAGCATTAGTATTCCAGTTGTCTGATAGCAACTGATAACAGGCCTCCATTCTGTTGGGTTCCCCACCTACCATGTGAATCAGAGTCTTGTGTCGTCACTGGCTTTGGTGGAACAGACTTGCCCCAGCCCGGATCCTGACTCGAGTCAGTCGAGACTGAAACACAATATGTTGCTCAGAAAACTATACACGTAAGTATTAGAAGAACTGACCTCTGACGATGACGCCTTTTCACAAATGATTTCCATTCAGTACTATGCATGGATGGATTCGCAAAACTCTTTTATACCAGTGGCATTAAAATGTATGGTTCCATTTTTATAAGGTAACTGTTCATCGAGACCGCGTTCATATGCAGGGAAAAAAAGAACACTTCCTAAATTCAGTTTTTAAAGTTTGAATCTACAGTTGAGATGCTGCTCTTGTTTAAAATGTTAAATACAAACATGGTCGGTGTAGCCCCACGTGTTGGGTTAGGTTAGACATATTCTACAGTTGAGAGTAGCCCCACATGGTCGGTGTAGCCCCACATGTTGGATTAGGATAGACATATTCTACAGTTGAGAGTAGCCCCACATGGTCGGTGTAGCCCCACGTGTTGGATTAGGTTAGACATATTCTACAGTTGAGAGTAGCCCTACGTGTTGGATTAGGTTAGACATATTCTACAGTTGAGAGTAGCCCCACATGGTCGGTGTAGCCCCACATGTTGGATTAGGATAGACATATTCTACAGTTGAGAGTAGCCCCACATGGTCGGTGTAGCCCCACGTGTTGGATTAGGATAGACATATTCTACAGTTGAGAGTAGCCCCACATGGTCGGTGTAGCCCCACGTGTTGGATTAGGTTAGACATATTCTACAGTTGAGAGTAGCCCCACGTGTTGGATTAGGTTAGACATATTCTACAGTTGAGAGTAGCCCCACATGGTCGGTGTAGCCCCACGTGTTGGATTAGGTTAGACATATTCTACAGTTGAGAGTAGCCCCACATGGTCGGTGTAGCCCCACGTGTTGGGTTAGGTTAGACATATTCTACAGTTGAGAGTAGCCCCATGTGTTGGATTAGGTTAGACATATTCTACAGTTGAGAGTAGCCCCACGTGTTGGACTAGGTTAGACATATTCTACAGTTGAGAGTAGCCCCACATGGTCGGTGTAGCCCCACGTGTTGGGCTAGGTTAGACATATTCTACAGTTGAGAGTAGCCCCACGTGTTGGATTAGGTTAGACACATTCTACAGTTGAGAGTAGCCCCACGTGTTGGATTAGGTTAGACATATTCTACAGTTGAGAGTAGCACCACATGGTCGGTGTAGCCCCACGTGTTGGATTAGGTTAGACATATTCTACAGTTGAGAGTAGCCCCACATGTTGGATTAGGTTAGACATATTCTACAGTTGAGAGTAGCCCCACATGGTCGGTGTAGCCCCACGTGTTGGATTAGGTTAGACATATTCTACAGTTGAGAGTAGCCCCACATGGTCGGTGTAGCCCCACGTGTTGGATTAGGTTAGACATATTCTACAGTTGAGAGTAGCCCCACATGGTCGGTGTAGCCCCACGTGTTGGGATAGGTTAGACATATTCTACAGTTGAGAGTAGCACCACATGGTCGGTGTAGCCCCACGTGTTGGGTTAGGTTAGACGTATTCTACAGTTGAGAGTAGCCCCACATGGTCGGTGTAGCCCCACATGTTGGGTTAGGTTAGACATATTCTACAGTTGAGAGTAGCCCCACATGGTCGGTGTAGCCCGACATGTTGGGTTAGGTTAGACATATTCTACAGTTGAGAGTAGCCCCACATGGTCGGTGTAGCCCCACGTGTTGGATTAGGTTAGACATATTCTACAGCTGAGAGTAGCCCCACATGGTCGGTGTAGCCCCACGTGTTGGGTTAAGTTAGACATATTCTACAGTTGAGAGTAGCCCCACGTGTTGGATTAGGCTAGACATATTCTACAGTTGAGAGTAGCCCCACATGGTCGGTGTAGCCCCACGTGTTGGATTAGGTTAGACATATTCTACAGTTGAGAGTAGCCCCACATGGTCGGTGTAGCCCCACGTGTTGGATTAGGTTAGACATATTCTACAGTTGAGAGTAGTCCCACATAGTCGGTTAGGTTAGACATATTCTACATTTGAGAGTAGCCCCACATGGTCGATGTAGCCCCACGTGTTGGATTAGGTTAGACATATTCTACAGTTGAGAGTAGCCCCACATGGTCGGTGTAGCCAAACGTGTTGGATTAGGTTAGACATATTCTACAGTTGAGAGTAGCCCCACATGGTCGGTGTAGCCCCACATGTTGGATTAGGATAGACATATTCTACAGTTGAGAGTAGCCCCACATGGTCGGTGTAGCCCCACGTGTTGGATTAGGATAGACATATTCTACAGTTGAGAGTAGCCCCACATGGTCGGTGTAGCCCCACGTGTTGGATTAGGTTAGACATATTCTACAGTTGAGAGTAGCCCCACGTGTTGGATTAGGTTAGACATATTCTACAGTTGAGAGTAGCCCCACATGGTCGGTGTAGCCCCACGTGTTGGATTAGGTTAGACATATTCTACAGTTGAGAGTAGCCCCACATGGTCGGTGTAGCCCCACGTGTTGGGTTAGGTTAGACATATTCTACAGTTGAGAGTAGCCCCATGTGTTGGATTAGGTTAGACATATTCTACAGTTGAGAGTAGCCCCACGTGTTGGATTAGGTTAGACATATTCTACAGTTGAGAGTAGCCCCACATGGTCGGTGTAGCCCCACGTGTTGGGCTAGGTTAGACATATTCTACAGTTGAGAGTAGCCCCACGTGTTGGATTAGGTTAGACATATTCTACAGTTGAGAGTAGTCCCACGTGTTGGATTAGGTTAGACATATTCTACAGTTGAGAGTAGCACCACATGGTCGGTGTAGCCCCACGTGTTGGATTAGGTTAGACATATTCTACAGTTGAGAGTAGCCCCACATGTTGGATTAGGTTAGACATATTCTACAGTTGAGAGTAGCCCCACATGGTCGGTGTAGCCCCACGTGTTGGATTAGGTTAGACATATTCTACAGTTGAGAGTAGCCCCACATGGTCGGTGTAGCCCCACGTGTTGGATTAGGTTAGACATATTCTACAGTTGAGAGTAGCCCCACATGGTCGGTGTAGCCCCACGTGTTGGGATAGGTTAGACATATTCTACAGTTGAGAGTAGCACCACATGGTCGGTGTAGCCCCACGTGTTGGGTTAGGTTAGACGTATTCTACAGTTGAGAGTAGCCCCACATGGTCGGTGTAGCCCCACATGTTGGGTTAGGTTAGACATATTCTACAGTTGAGAGTAGCCCCACATGGTCGGTGTAGCCCGACATGTTGGGTTAGGTTAGACATATTCTACAGTTGAGAGTAGCCCCACATGGTCGGTGTAGCCCCACGTGTTGGATTAGGTTAGACAGATTCTACAGCTGAGAGTAGCCCCACATGGTCGGTGTAGCCAAACGTGTTGGGTTAGGTTAGACATATTCTACAGTTGAGAGTAGGCCCACGTGTTGGATTAGGCTAGACATATTCTACAGTTGAGAGTAGCCCCACATGGTCGGTGTAGCCCCACGTGTTGGATTAGGTTAGACATATTCTACAGTTGAGAGTAGCCCCACATGGTCGGTGTAGCCCCACGTGTTGGATTAGGTTAGACATATTCTACAGTTGAGAGTAGTCCCACATAGTCGGTTAGGTTAGACATATTCTACATTTGAGAGTAGCCCCACATGGTCGATGTAGCCCCACGTGTTGGATTAGGTTAGACATATTCTACAGTTGAGAGTAGCCCCACATGGTCGGTGTAGCCCCACGTGTTGGATTAGGTTAGACATATTCTACAGTTGAGAGTAGCCCCACATGGTCGGTGTAGCCCCACGTGTTGGATTAGGTTAGACATATTCTACAGTTGAGAGTAGTCCCACATAGTCGGTTAGGTTAGACATATTCTACATTTGAGAGTAGCCCCACATGGTCGATGTAGCCCCACGTGTTGGATTAGGTTAGACATATTCTACAGTTGAGAGTAGCCCCACATGGTCGGTGTAGCCAAACGTGTTGGATTAGGTTAGACATATTCTACAGTTGAGAGTAGCCCCACATGGTCGGTGTAGCCCCACATGTTGGATTAGGATAGACATATTCTACAGTTGAGAGTAGCCCCACATGGTCGGTGTAGCCCCACGTGTTGGATTAGGATAGACATATTCTACAGTTGAGAGTAGCCCCACATGGTCGGTGTAGCCCCACGTGTTGGATTAGGTTAGACATATTCTACAGTTGAGAGTAGCCCCACGTGTTGGATTAGGTTAGACATATTCTACAGTTGAGAGTAGCCCCACATGGTCGGTGTAGCCCCACGTGTTGGATTAGGTTAGACATATTCTACAGTTGAGAGTAGCCCCACATGGTCGGTGTAGCCCCACGTGTTGGGTTAGGTTAGACATATTCTACAGTTGAGAGTAGCCCCATGTGTTGGATTAGGTTAGACATATTCTACAGTTGAGAGTAGCCCCACGTGTTGGATTAGGTTAGACATATTCTACAGTTGAGAGTAGCCCCACATGGTCGGTGTAGCCCCACGTGTTGGGCTAGGTTAGACATATTCTACAGTTGAGAGTAGCCCCACGTGTTGGATTAGGTTAGACATATTCTACAGTTGAGAGTAGTCCCACGTGTTGGATTAGGTTAGACATATTCTACAGTTGAGAGTAGCACCACATGGTCGGTGTAGCCCCACGTGTTGGATTAGGTTAGACATATTCTACAGTTGAGAGTAGCCCCACATGTTGGATTAGGTTAGACATATTCTACAGTTGAGAGTAGCCCCACATGGTCGGTGTAGCCCCACGTGTTGGATTAGGTTAGACATATTCTACAGTTGAGAGTAGCCCCACATGGTCGGTGTAGCCCCACGTGTTGGATTAGGTTAGACATATTCTACAGTTGAGAGTAGCCCCACATGGTCGGTGTAGCCCCACGTGTTGGGATAGGTTAGACATATTCTACAGTTGAGAGTAGCACCACATGGTCGGTGTAGCCCCACGTGTTGGGTTAGGTTAGACGTATTCTACAGTTGAGAGTAGCCCCACATGGTCGGTGTAGCCCCACATGTTGGGTTAGGTTAGACATATTCTACAGTTGAGAGTAGCCCCACATGGTCGGTGTAGCCCGACATGTTGGGTTAGGTTAGACATATTCTACAGTTGAGAGTAGCCCCACATGGTCGGTGTAGCCCCACGTGTTGGATTAGGTTAGACATATTCTACAGCTGAGAGTAGCCCCACATGGTCGGTGTAGCCAAACGTGTTGGGTTAGGTTAGACATATTCTACAGTTGAGAGTAGGCCCACGTGTTGGATTAGGCTAGACATATTCTACAGTTGAGAGTAGCCCCACATGGTCGGTGTAGCCCCACGTGTTGGATTAGGTTAGACATATTCTACAGTTGAGAGTAGCCCCACATGGTCGGTGTAGCCCCACGTGTTGGATTAGGTTAGACATATTCTACAGTTGAGAGTAGTCCCACATAGTCGGTTAGGTTAGACATATTCTACATTTGAGAGTAGCCCCACATGGTCGATGTAGCCCCACGTGTTGGATTAGGTTAGACATATTCTACAGTTGAGAGTAGCCCCACATGGTCGGTGTAGCCAAACGTGTTGGATTAGGTTAGACATATTCTACAGTTGAGAGTAGCCCCACATGGTCGGTGTAGCCCCACGTGTTGGATTAGGTTAGACATATTCTACAGTTGAGAGTGGCCCCAAGTGTTGGATTAGGTTAGACATATTCTACAGTTGAGAGTAGCCCCACATGGTCGGTGTAGCCCCACGTGTTCGATTAGGTTAGACATATTCTACAGTTGAGAGTAGCCCCACATGGTCGGTGTAGCCCCACGTGTTTGGTTAGGTTAGACATATTCTACAGCTGAGAGTAGCCCCACGTGTTGGATTAGGTTAGACATATTCTACAGTTGAGAGTAGCCCCACATGGTCGGTGTAGCCCCACGTGTTGGATTAGGTTAGACATATTCTACAGTTGAGAGTAGCCCCACATGGTCGGTGTAGCCCCACGTGTTGGATTAGGTTAGACATATTCTACAGTTGAGAGTAGCCCAACATGTTGGGTTAGGTTAGACATATTCTACAGTTGAGAGTAGCCCCACATGGTCGGTGTAGCCCCACGTGTTGGATTAGGTTAGATATATTCTACAGTTGAGAGTAGCCCCACGTGTTGGATTAGGTTAGACATATTCTACAGTTGAGAGTAGTCCCACATGGTCGGTGTAGCCCCACGTGTTGGGTTTGGTTAGACATATTCTACAGTTGAGGGTAGGCCTACGTGTTGGATTAGGTTAGACACATTCTACAGTTGAGAGTAGCCCCACATGGTCGGTGTAGCCCCACGTGTTGGATTAGGTTAGACATATTCTACAGTTGAGAGTAGCCCCACATGGTCGGTGTAGCCCCACGTGTTGGATTAGGTTAGACATATTCTACAGTTGAGAGTAGCCCCACATGGTCGGTGTAGCCCCACGTGTTGGATTAGGTTAGACATATTCTACAGTTGAGAGTAGCCCCACATGGTCGGTGTAGCCCCACGTGTTGGATTAGGTTAGACATATTCTACAGTTGAGAGTAGCCCCACATGGTCGGTGTAGCCCCACGTGTTGGATTAGGTTAGACATATTCTACAGTTGAGAGTAGCCCAACATGTTGGGTTAGGTTAGACATATTCTACAGCTGAGAGTAGCCCCACATGGTCGGTGTAGCCCCACGTGTTGGATTAGGTTAGACATATTCTACAGTTGAGAGTAGCCCCACGTGTAGGATTAGGTTAGACATATTCTACAGTTGAGAGTAGTCCCACATGGTCGGTGTAGCCCCACGTGTTGGATTAGGTTAGACATATTCTACAGTTGAGAGTAGCCCCACATGGTCGGTGTAGCCCCACGTGTTGGATTAGGTTAGACATATTCTACGTTTGAGAGTAGCCCCACATGGTCGGTGTAGCCCCACGTGTTGGGTTAGGTTAGACATATTCTACAGTTGAGAGTAGCCCCACGTGTTGGATTAGGTTAGACATATTCTACAGTTGAGAGTAGCCCCACATGGTTGGTGTAGCCCCACGTGTTGGGTTAGGTTAGACATATTCTACAGTTGAGAGTAGCCCCACATGGTCGGTGTAGCCCCACGTGTTGGATTAGGTTAGACATATTCTACAGTTGAGAGTAGCCCCACATGGTGGGTGTAGCCCCACGTGTTGGGATAGGTTAGACATATTCTACAGTTGAGAGTAGCACCACATGGTCGGTGTAGCCCCACGTGTTGGGTTAGGTTAGACGTATTCTACAGTTGAGAGTAGCCCCACATGGTCGGTGTAGCCCCACATGTTGGGTTAGGTTAGACATATTCTACAGTTGAGAGTAGCCCGACATGGTCGGTGTAGCCCGACATGTTGAGTTAGGTTAGACATATTCTACAGTTGAGAGTAGCCCCACATTGTCAGTGTAGCCCCACGTGTTGGGTTAGGTTAGACATATTCTACAGCTGAGAGTAGCCCCACATGGTCGGTGTAGCCCCACGTGTTGGATTAGGTTAGACATATTCTACAGTTGAGAGTAGCCCCACATGGTCGGTGTAGCCCCACGTGTTGAATTAGGTTTGACATATTCTACAGTTGAGAGTAGTCCCACATAGTCGGTTAGGTTAGACATATTCTACAGTTGAGAGTAGCCCCACATGGTCGGTGTAGCCCCACGTGTTGGGTTTGGTTAGACATATTCTACAGTTGAGGGTAGGCATACGTGTTGGAATAGGTTAGACACATTCTACAGTTGAGAGTAGCCCCACATGGTCGGTGTAGCCCCACGTGTTGGATTAGGTTAGACATATTCTACAGTTGAGAGTAGCCCCACATGGTCGGTGTAGCCCCACGTGTTGGATTAGGGTAGACATATTCTACAGTTGAGAGTAGCCCCACATGGTCGGTGTAGCCCCACGTGTTGGATTAGGTTAGACATATTCTACAGTTGAGAGTAGCCCCACATGGTCGGTGTAGCCCCACGTGTTGGATTAGGTTAGACATATTCTACAGTTGAGAGTAGCCCCACATGGTCGGTGTAGCCCCACGTGTTGGATTAGGTTAGACATATTCTACAGTTGAGAGTAGCCCCACGTGGTCGGTGTAGCCCCACGTGTTGGATTAGGTTAGACATATTCTACAGTTGAGAGTAGCCCAACATGTTGGGTTAGGTTAGACATATTCTACAGCTGAGAGTAGCCCCACATGGTCGGTGTAGCCCCACGTGTTGGATTAGGTTAGACATATTCTACAGTTGAGAGTAGCCCCACGTGTAGGATTAGGTTAGACATATTCTACAGTTGAGAGTAGTCCCACATGGTCGGTGTAGCCCCAGGTGTTGGATTAGGTTAGACATATTCTACAGTTGAGAGTAGCCCCACATGGTCGGTGTAGCCCCACGTGTTGGATTAGGTTAGACATATTCTACGTTTGAGAGTAGCCCCACATGGTCGGTGTAGCCCCACGTGTTGGGTTAGGTTAGACATATTCTACAGTTGAGAGTAGCCCCACGTGTTGGATTAGGTTAGACATATTCTACAGTTGAGAGTAGCCCCACATGGTCGGTGTAGCCCCACGTGTTGGGTTAGGTTAGACATATTCTACAGTTGAGAGTAGCCCCACATGGTCGGTGTAGCCCCACGTGTTGGATTAGGTTAGACATATTCTACAGTTGAGAGTAGCCCCACATGGTGGGTGTAGCCCCACGTGTTGGGATAGGTTAGACATATTCTACAGTTGAGAGTAGCACCACATGGTCGGTGTAGCCCCACGTGTTGGGTTAGGTTAGACGTATTCTACAGTTGAGAGTAGCCCCACATGGTCGGTGTAGCCCCACATGTTGGGTTAGGTTAGACATATTCTACAGTTGAGAGTAGCCCGACATTGTCGGTGTAGCCCGACATGTTGGGTTAGGTTAGACATATTCTACAGTTGAGAGTAGCCCCACATTGTCAGTGTAGCCCCACGTGTTGGGTTAGGTTAGACATATTCTACAGCTGAGAGTAGCCCCACATGGTCGGTGTAGCCCCACGTGTTGGATTAGGTTAGACATATTCTACAGTTGAGAGTAGCCCCACATGGTCGGTGTAGCCCCACGTGTTGAATTAGGTTTGACAAATTCTACAGTTGAGAGTAGTCCCACATAGTCGGTTAGGTTAGACATATTCTACAGTTGAGAGTAGCCCCACATGGTCGATGTAGCCCCACGTGTTGGATTAGGTTAGACATATTCTACAGTTGAGAGTAGCCCCACGTGTTGGATTAGGTTAGACATATTCTACAGTTGAGAGTAGTCCCACATGGTCGGTGTAGCCCCACGTGTTGGATTAGGTTAGACATATTCTACAGTTGAGAGTAGCCCCACATGGTCAGTGTAGCCCCACGTGTTGGATTAGGTTAGACATATTCTACAGTTGAGAGTAGTCCAACATGTTGGGTTAGGTTAGACATATTCTACAGTTGAGAGTAGCCCCACATGGTCGGTGTAGCCCCACGTGTTGGATTAGGTTAGACATATTCTACAGTTGAGAGTAGCCCCACGTGTTGGATTAGGTTAGACATATTCTACAGTTGATAGTAGTCCCACATGGTCGGTGTAGCCCCACGTGTTGGGTTAGGTTAGACATATTCTACAGTTGAGGGTAGCCCAACGTGTTGGATTAGGTTAGACATATTCTACAGTTGAGAGTAGCCCCACATGGTCGGTGTAGCCCCACGTGTTGGATTAGGTTAGACATATTCTACAGTTGAGAGTAGCCCCACATGGTCGGTGTAGCCCCACGTGTTGGATTAGGTTAGACATATTCTACAGTTGAGAGTAGCCCCACATGGTCGGTGTAGCCCCACGTGTTGGATTAGGTTAGACACATTCTACAGTTGAGAGTAGCCCCACATGGTCGGTGTAGCCCCACGTGTTGGATTAGGTTAGACACATTCTACAGTTGAGAGTAGCCCCACATGGTCGGTGTAGCCCCACGTGTTGGATTAGGTTAGACATATTCTACAGTTGAGAGTAGCCCCACATGTTGGATTAGGTTAGACATATTCTACAGTTGAGAGTAGTCCCACATGGTCGGTGTAGCCCCACGTGTTGGATTAGGTTAGACATATTCTAAAGTTGAGAGTAGCCCCACATGGTCGGTGTAGCCCCACGTGTTGGATTAGGTTCGACATGTTCTACAGTTGAGAGTAGCCCCACATGGTCGGTGTAGCCCCACGTGTTGGATTAGGTTACACATATTCTACAGTTGAGAGTAGCCCCACATGGTCGGTGTAGCCCCACGTGTTGGGTTAGGTTAGACATGTTCTACAGTTGAGAGTAGCCCCACGTGTTGGATTAGGCTAGACATATTCTACAGTTGAGAGTAGCCCCACATGGTCGGTGTAGCCCCACGTGTTGGGTTAGGTTAGACATATTCTACAGTTGAGAGTAGCCCCACATGGTCGGTGTAGCCCCACGTGTTGGATTAGGTTAGACATATTCTACAGTTGAGAGTAGCCCCACATGGTCGGTGTAGCCCCACGTGTTGGGATAGGTTAGACATATTCTACAGTTGAGAGTAGCACCACATGGTCGGTGTAGCCCCACGTGTTGGGTTAGGTTAGACGTATTCTACAGTTGAGAGTAGCCCCACATGGTCGGTGTAGCCCCACATGTTGGGTTAGGTTAGACATATTCTACAGTTGAGAGTAGCCCGACATGGTCGGTGTAGCCCGAATGTTGGGTTAGGTTAGACATATTCTACAGTTGAGAGTAGCCCCACATTGTCAGTGTAGCCCCACGTGTTGAGTTAGGTTAGACATATTCTACAGTTGAGATTAGTCCCACATGGTCGGTGTAGCCCCACGTGTTGGATTAGGTTAGACATATTCTACAGTTGAGAGTAGCCCCACATGGTCGGTGTAGCCCCACGTGTTGAATTAGGTTAGACATATTCTACAGTTGAGAGTAGTCCCACAAAGTCGGTTAGGTTAGACATATTCTACAGTTGAGAGTAGCCCCACATGGTCGATCTAGCCCCACGTGTTGGATTAGGTTAGACATATTCTACAGTTGAGAGTAGCCCCACATGGTCGGTGTAGCCGCACGTGTTGGATTAGGTTAGACATATTCTACAGTTGAGAGTGGCCCCACGTGTTGGATTAGGTTAGACATATTCTACAGTTGAGAGTAGCCCCACATGGTCGGTGTAGCCCCACGTGTTGGATTAGGTTAGACATATTCTACAGTTGAGAGTAGCCCCACATGGTCGGTGTAGCCCCACGTGTTTGGTTAGGTTAGACATATTCTACAGTTGAGAGTAGCCCCACGTGTTGGATTAGGTTAGACATATTCTACAGTTGAGAGTAGCCCCACATGGTCGGTGTAGCCCCACGTGTTGGATTAGGTTAGACATATTCTACAGTTGATAGTAGCCCCACATGGTCGGTGTAGCCCCACGTGTTGGATTAGGTTAGACATATTCTACAGTTGAGAGTAGCCCCACGTGTTGGATTAGGTTAGACATATTCTACAGTTGAGAGTAGTCCCACATGGTCGGTGTAGCCCCACGTGTTGGATTAGGTTAGACATATTCTACAGTTGAGAGTAGCCCCACGTGTTGGATTAGGTTAGACATATTCTACAGTTGAGAGTAGTCCCACATGGTCGGTGTAGCCCCACGTGTTGGGTTAGGTTAGACATATTCTACAGTTGAGGGTAGCCCAACGTGTTGGATTAGGTTAGACATATTCTACAGTTGAGAGTAGCCCCACATGGTCGGTGTAGCCCCACGTGTTTTATTAGGTTAGACATATTCAACAGTTGAGAGTAGCCCCACATGGTCGGTGTAGCCCCACGTGTTGGATTAGGTTAGACATATTCTACAGTTGAGGGTAGCCCCACATGGTCGGTGTAGCCCCACGTGTTGGATTAGGTTAGACATATTCTACAGTTGAGAGTAGCCCCACATGGTCGGTGTAGCCCCACGTGTTGGATTAGGTTAGACATATTCTACAGCTGAAAGTAGCCCCACATGGTCGGTGTAGCCCCACGTGTTGGATTAGGTTAGACATATTGTACAGTTGAGAGTAGCCCAACATGTTGGGTTAGGCTAAACATATTCTACAGTTGAGAGTAGCCCCACATGGTCGGTGTAGCCCCACGTGTTGGATTAGGTTAGACATATTCTACAGTTGAGAGCAGCCCCACGTGTTGGATTAGGTTAGACATATTCTACAGTTGAGAGTAGTCCCACATGGTCGGTGTAGCCCCACGTGTTGGGTTGGGTTAGACATATTCTACAGTTGAGGGTAGCCCCACGTGTTGGATTAGGTTAGACGTATTCTACAGTTGAGAGTAGCCCCACATGGTCGGTGTAGCCCCACGTGTTGGATTAGGTTAGACATATTCTACAGTTGAGAGTAGCCCCACATGGTCGGTGTAGCCCCACGTGTTGGATTAGGTTAGACATATTCTACAGTTGAGAGTAGCCCCACATGGTCGGTGTAGCCCCACGTGTTGGACTAGGTTAGACATATTCTACGTTTGAAAGTAGCCCCACATGGTCGGAGTAGCCCCACGTGTTGGGTTAGGTTAGACATATTCTACAGTTGAGAGTAGCCCCACGTGTTGGATTAGGGTAGACATATTCTACAGTTGAGAGTAGCCCCACATGGTCGGTGTAGCCCCACGTGTTGGATTAGGTTAGACATATTCTACAGTTGAGAGTAGCCCCACATGGTTGGTGTAGCCCTACGTGTTGGATTAGGTTAGACATATTCTACAGATGAGAGTAGCCCCACATGGTCGGTGTAGCCAAACTTGTTGGATTAGGTTAGACATATTCTACAGTTGAGAGTAGCCCACATGGTCGGTGTAGCCCCACGTGTTTGGTTAGGTTAGACATATTCTACAGTTGAGAATAGCCCAACATGTTGGGTTAGGTTAGACATATTCTACAGTTGAGAGTAGCCACACATGGTCGGTGTAGCCCCACGTGTTGGATTAGGTTAGACATATTCTACAGTTGAGAGTAGCCCCACGTGTTGGGTTAGTTTAGACATATTCTACAGTTGAGAGTAGTCCCACATGGTCGGTGTAGCCCCACGTGTTGGGTTTGGTTAGACATATTCTACAGTTGAGAGTAGCCCCACATGGTCGGTGTAGCCCCACGTGTTGGATTAGGATAGACATATTCTACAGTTGAGAGTAGCCCCACATGGTCGGTGTAGCCCCACATGTTGGATTAGGTTAGACATATTCTACAGTTGAGAGTAGCCCCACATGGTCGGTGTAGCCCCACGTGTTGGATTAGGATAGACATATTCTACAGTTGAGAGTAGCCCCACATGGTCGGTGTAGTCCCACGTGTTGGATTAGGTTAGACATATTCTACAGTTGAGAGTGGCCCCACGTGTTGGATTAGGTTAGACATATTCTACAGTTGAGAGTAGCCCCACATGGTCGGTGTAGCCCCACGTGTTGGATTAGGTAAGACATATTCTAGAGTTGAGAGTAGCCCCACATGGTCGGTGTAGCCCCACGTGTTTGGTTAGGTTAGACATATTCTACAGTTGAGAATAGCCCAACATGTTGGGTTAGGTTAGACATATTCTACAGTTGAGAGTAGCCACACATGGTCGGTGTAGCCCCACGTGTTGGATTAGGTTAGACATATTCTACAGCTGAGAGTAGCCCCACGTGTTAGGTTAGGTTAGACATATTCTACAGTTGAGAGTAGTCCCACATGGTCGGTGTAGCCCCACGTGTTGGGTTAGGTTAGACATATTCTACAGTTGAGGGTAGCCCCACGTGTTGGATTAGGTTAGACATATTCTACAGTTGAGAGTAGCCCCACATGGTCGGTGTAGCCCCACATGTTGGATTAGGTTAGACATATTCTACAGTTGAGAGTAGCCCCACATGGTCGGTGTAGCCCCACGTGTTGGATTAGGTTAGACATATTCTACAGTTGAGAGTAGCCCCACATGGTCGGTGTAGCCCCACGTGTTGGATTAGGTTAGACATATTCTACAGTTGAGAGTAGCCCCACATGGTCGGTGTAGCCCCACGTGTTGGATTAGGTTAGACATATTCTACGTTTGAGAGTAGCCCCACATGGTCGGTGTAGCCCCACGTGTTGGGTTAGGTTAGACATATTCTACAGTTGAGAGTAGCCCCACGTGTTGGATTAGGTTAGACATATTCTACAGTTGAGAGTAGCCCCACATGGTCGGTGTAGCCCCACGTGTTGGATTAGGTTAGACATATTCTACAGTTGAGAGTAGCCCAAGATGTTGGGTTAGGTTAGACATATTCTACAGTTGAGAGTAGCCCCACATGGTCGGTGTAGCCCCACGTGTTGGATTAGGTTAGACATATTCTACAGTTGAGAGTAGCCCCACGTGTTGGATTAGGTTAGACATATTCTACAGTTGAGAGTAGTCCCACATGGTCGGTGTAGCCCCACGTGTTGGGTTAGGTTAGACATATTCTACAGTTGAGGGTAGCCCCACGTGTTGGATTAGGTTAGACATATTCTACAGTTGAGAGTAGCCCCACATGGTCGGTGTAGCCCCACGTGTTGGATTAGGTTAGACATATTCTACAGTTGAGAGTAGCCCCACATGGTCGGTGTAGCCCCACGTGTTGGATTAGGTTAGACATATTCTACAGTTGAGAGTAGCCCCACATGGTCGGTGTAGCCCCACGTGTTGGATTAGGTTAGACATATTCTACAGTTGAGAGTAGCCCCATATGGTCGGTGTAGCCCCACGTGTTGGGTTAGGTTAGACATATTCTACAGTTGAGAGTAGCCCCACGTGTTGGATTAGGTTAGACACATTCTACAGTTGAGAGTAGCCGAACATGGTCGGTGTAGCCCCACGTGTTGGATTAGGTTAGACATATTCTACAGTTGAGAGTAGCCCCACATGGTCGGTGTAGCCCCACGTGTTGGATTAGGTTAGACATATTCTACAGTTGAGAGTAGTCCCACATAGTCGGTTAGGTTAGACATATTCTACAGTTGAGAGTAGCCCCACATGGTCGATGTAGCCCCACGTGTTGGATTAGGTTAGACATATTCTACAGTTGAGAGTAGCCCCACATGGTCGGTATAGCCCCACGTGTTGGATTAGGTTAGACATATTCTACAGTTGAGAGTAGCCCCACATGGTCGGTGTAGCCCCACGTGTTGGATTAGGTTAGACATATTCTACAGTTGAGAGTGGCCCCACGTGTTGGATTAGGTTAGACATATTCTATAGTTGAGAGTAGCCCCACATGGTCGGTGTAGCCCCACGTGTTTGGTTAGGTTAGACATGTTCTACAGTACAGAGTAGCCCCACGCGTTGGATTAGGTTAGACATATTCTACAGTTGAGAGTAGCCCCACATGGTCGGTGTAGCCCAACGTGTTGGATTAGGTTAGACATATTCTACAGTTGAGAGTAACCCCACATGGTCGGTGTAGCCCCACGTGTTGGATTAGGTTAGACATATTCTACAGTTGAGAGTAGCCCAACATGTTGGGTTAGGTTAGACATATTCTACAGTTGAGAGTAGCCCCACATGGTCGGTGTAGCCCCACGTGTTGGATTAGGTTAGACATATTCTACAGTTGAGAGTAGCCCCAGGTGTTGGATTAGGTTAGACATATTCTACAGTTGAGAGTAGTCCCACATGGTCGGTGTAGCCCCACGTGTTGGATTAGGTTAGACATATTCTACAGTTGAGAGTAGCCCCACATGGTCGGTGTAGCCCCACGTGTTGGATTAGGTTAGACATATTCTACAGTTGAGAGTAGCCCCACATGGTCGGTGTAGCCCCACGTGTTGGATTAGGTTAGACATATTCTACAGTTGAGAGTAGCCCCACATGGTCGGTGTAGCCCCACGTGTTGGATTAGGTTAGACATATTCTACAGTTGAGAGTAGCCCCACATGGTCGGTGTAGCCCCACGTGTTGGATTAGGTTAGACATATTCTACAGCTGAGAGTAGCCCCACATGGTCGGTGTAGCCCCACGTGTTGGATTAGGTTAGACATATTCTACAGTTGAGAGTAGCCCAACATGTTGGGTTAGGTTAGACATATTCTACAGTTGAGAGTAGCCCCACATGGTCGGTGTAGCCCCACGTGTTGGATTAGGTTAGACATATTCTACAGTTGAGAGTAGCCCCACATGGTCGGTGTAGCCCCACGTGTTGGATTAGGTTAGACATATTCTACAGTTGAGAGTAGCCCCACGTGTTGGATTAGGTTAGACATATTCTACAGTTGAGAGTAGCCCCACATGGTCGGTGTAGCCCCACGTGTTGGATTAGGTTAGACATATTCTACAGTTGAGAGTAGCCCCACATGGTCGGTGTAGCCCCACGTGTTTGGTTAGGTTAGACATGTTCTACAGTACAGAGTAGCCCCACGCGTTGGATTAGGTTAGACATATTCTACAGTTGAGAGTAGCCCCACATGGTCGGTTAGGTTAGACATATTCTACAGTTGAGAGTAGCCCCACATGGTCGATGTAGCCCCACGTGTTGGATTAGGTTAGACATATTCTACAGTTGAGAGTAGCCCCACATGGTCGGTATAGCCCCACGTGTTGGATTAGGTTAGACATATTCTACAGTTGAGAGTAGCCCCACATGGTCGGTGTAGCCCCACGTGTTGGGTTAGGTTAGACATGTTCTACAGTACAGAGTAGCCCCACGCGTTGGATTAGGTTAGACATATTCTACAGTTGAGAGTAGCCCCACATGGTCGGTGTAGCCCAACGTGTTGGATTAGGTTAGACATATTCTACAGTTGAGAGTAACCCCACATGGTCGGTGTAGCCCCACGTGTTGGATTAGGTTAGACATATTGTACAGTTGAGAGTAGCCCAACATGTTGGGTTAGGTTAGACATATTCTACAGTTGAGAGTAGCCCCACATGGTCGGTGTAGCCCCACGTGTTGGATTAGGTTAGACATATTCTACAGTTGAGAGTAGCCCCACGTGTTGGATTAGGTTAGACATATTCTACAGTTGAGAGTAGTCCCACATGGTCGGTGTAGCCCCACGTGTTGGATTAGGTTAGACATATTTTACAGTTGAGGGTAGCCCCACGTGTTGGATTAGGTTAGACATATTCTACAGTTGAGAGTAGCACCACATGGTCGGTGTAGCCCCACGTGTTGGATTAGGTTAGACATATTCTACAGTTGAGAGTAGCCCCACATGGTCGGTGTAGCCCCACGTGTTGGATTAGGTTAGACATATTCTACAGTTGAGAGTAGCCCCACATGGTCGGTGTAGCCCCACGTGTTGGGTTAGGTTAGACATATTCTACAGTTGAGAGTAGCCCCACGTGTTGGATTAGGTTAGACATATTCTACAGTTGAGAGTAGCCCCACATGGTCGGTGTAGCCCCACGTGTTGGATTAGGTTAGACATATTCTACAGTTGAGAGTAGCCCAAGATGTTGGGTTAGGTTAGACATATTCTACAGTTGAGAGTAGCCCCACATGGTCGGTGTAGCCCCACGTGTTGGATTAGGTTAGACATATTCTACAGTTGAGAGTAGCCCCACGTGTTGGATTAGGTTAGACATATTCTACAGTTGAGAGTAGTCCCACATGGTCGGTGTAGCCCCACGTGTTGGGTTAGGTTAGACATATTCTACAGTTGAGGGTAGCCCCACGTGTTGGATTAGGTTAGACATATTCTACAGTTGAGAGTAGCCCCACATGGTCGGTGTAGCCCCACGTGTTGGATTAGGTTAGACATATTCTACAGTTGAGAGTAGCCCCACATGGTCGGTGTAGCCCCACGTGTTGGATTAGGTTAGACATATTCTACAGTTGAGAGTAGCCCCACATGGTCGGTGTAGCCCCACGTGTTGGATTAGGTTAGACATATTCTACAGTTGAGAGTAGCCCCATATGGTCGGTGTAGCCCCACGTGTTGGGTTAGGTTAGACATATTCTACAGTTGAGAGTAGCCCCACGTGTTGGATTAGGTTAGACACATTCTACAGTTGAGAGTATCCCCACATGGTCGGTGTAGCCCCACGTGTTGGATTAGGTTAGACATATTCTACAGTTGAGAGTAGCCCCACATGGTCGGTGTAGCCCCACGTGTTGGATTAGGTTAGACATATTCTACAGTTGAGAGTAGTCCCACATAGTCGGTTAGGTTAGACATATTCTACAGTTGAGAGTAGCCCCACATGGTCGATGTAGCCCCACGTGTTGGATTAGGTTAGACATATTCTACAGTTGAGAGTAGCCCCACATGGTCGGTATAGCCCCACGTGTTGGATTAGGTTAGACATATTCTACAGTTGAGAGTAGCCCCACATGGTCGGTGTAGCCCCACGTGTTGGATTAGGTTAGACATATTCTACAGTTGAGAGTGGCCCCACGTGTTGGATTAGGTTAGACATATTCTATAGTTGAGAGTAGCCCCACATGGTCGGTGTAGCCCCACGTGTTTGGTTAGGTTAGACATGTTCTACAGTACAGAGTAGCCCCACGCGTTGGATTAGGTTAGACATATTCTACAGTTGAGAGTAGCCCCACATGGTCGGTGTAGCCCAACGTGTTGGATTAGGTTAGACATATTCTACAGTTGAGAGTAACCCCACATGGTCGGTGTAGCCCCACGTGTTGGATTAGGTTAGACATATTCTACAGTTGAGAGTAGCCCAACATGTTGGGTTAGGTTAGACATATTCTACAGTTGAGAGTAGCCCCACATGGTCGGTGTAGCCCCACGTGTTGGATTAGGTTAGACATATTCTACAGTTGAGAGTAGCCCCAGGTGTTGGATTAGGTTAGACATATTCTACAGTTGAGAGTAGTCCCACATGGTCGGTGTAGCCCCACGTGTTGGATTAGGTTAGACATATTCTACAGTTGAGAGTAGCCCCACATGGTCGGTGTAGCCCCACGTGTTGGATTAGGTTAGACATATTCTACAGTTGAGAGTAGCCCCACATGGTCGGTGTAGCCCCACGTGTTGGATTAGGTTAGACATATTCTACAGTTGAGAGTAGCCCCACATGGTCGGTGTAGCCCCACGTGTTGGATTAGGTTAGACATATTCTACAGTTGAGAGTAGCCCCACATGGTCGGTGTAGCCCCACGTGTTGGATTAGGTTAGACATATTCTACAGCTGAGAGTAGCCCCACATGGTCGGTGTAGCCCCACGTGTTGGATTAGGTTAGACATATTCTACAGTTGAGAGTAGCCCAACATGTTGGGTTAGGTTAGACATATTCTACAGTTGAGAGTAGCCCCACATGGTCGGTGTAGCCCCACGTGTTGGATTAGGTTAGACATATTCTACAGTTGAGAGTAGCCCCACATGGTCGGTGTAGCCCCACGTGTTGGATTAGGTTAGACATATTCTACAGTTGAGAGTAGCCCCACGTGTTGGATTAGGTTAGACATATTCTACAGTTGAGAGTAGCCCCACATGGTCGGTGTAGCCCCACGTGTTGGATTAGGTTAGACATATTCTACAGTTGAGAGTAGCCCCACATGGTCGGTGTAGCCCCACGTGTTTGGTTAGGTTAGACATGTTCTACAGTACAGAGTAGCCCCACGCGTTGGATTAGGTTAGACATATTCTACAGTTGAGAGTAGCCCCACATGGTCGGTTAGGTTAGACATATTCTACAGTTGAGAGTAGCCCCACATGGTCGATGTAGCCCCACGTGTTGGATTAGGTTAGACATATTCTACAGTTGAGAGTAGCCCCACATGGTCGGTATAGCCCCACGTGTTGGATTAGGTTAGACATATTCTACAGTTGAGAGTAGCCCCACATGGTCGGTGTAGCCCCACGTGTTGGGTTAGGTTAGACATGTTCTACAGTACAGAGTAGCCCCACGCGTTGGATTAGGTTAGACATATTCTACAGTTGAGAGTAGCCCCACATGGTCGGTGTAGCCCAACGTGTTGGATTAGGTTAGACATATTCTACAGTTGAGAGTAACCCCACATGGTCGGTGTAGCCCCACGTGTTGGATTAGGTTAGACATATTGTACAGTTGAGAGTAGCCCAACATGTTGGGTTAGGTTAGACATATTCTACAGTTGAGAGTAGCCCCACATGGTCGGTGTAGCCCCACGTGTTGGATTAGGTTAGACATATTCTACAGTTGAGAGTAGCCCCACGTGTTGGATTAGGTTAGACATATTCTACAGTTGAGAGTAGTCCCACATGGTCGGTGTAGCCCCACGTGTTGGATTAGGTTAGACAAATTTTACAGTTGAGGGTAGCCCCACGTGTTGGATTAGGTTAGACATATTCTACAGTTGAGAGTAGCACCACATGGTCGGTGTAGCCCCACGTGTTGGATTAGGTTAGACATATTCTACAGTTGAGAGTAGCCCCACATGGTCGGTGTAGCCCCACGTGTTGGATTAGGTTAGACATATTCTACAGTTGAGAGTAGCCCCACATGGTCGGTGTAGCCCCACGTGTTGGATTAGGTTAGACATATTCCACAGCTGAGAGTAGCCCCACATGGTCGGTGTAGCCCCACGTGTTGGATTAGGTTAGACATTTTCTACAGTTGAGAGTAGCCCAACATGTTGGGTTAGGTTAGACATATTCTACAGTTGAGAGTAGCCCCACATGGTCGGTGTAGCCCCACGTGTTGGATTGGGTTAGACATGTTCTACAGTTGAGAGTAGCCCCACGTGTTGGATTAGGTTAGACATATTCTTCAGTTGAGAGTAGTCCCACATGGTCAGTGTAGCCCCACGTGTTGGGTTAGGTTAGACATATTCTACAGTTGAGGGTAGCCCGACGTGTTGGATTAGGTTAGACATATTCTACAGTTGAGAGTAGCCCCACATGGTCGGTGTAGCCCCACGTGTTGGATTAGGTTAGACATATTCTACAGATGAGAGTAGCCCCACATGGTCGGTGTAGCCCCATGTGTTGGATTAGGTTAGACATTTTCTACAGTTGAAAGTAGCCCCACATGGTCGGTGTAGCCCCACGTGTTGGATTAGGTTAGACATATTCTACAGTTGAGAGTGGTCCTACGTGTTGGATTAGGTTAGACATATTCTACAGTTGAGAGTAGCCCCACATGGTCGGTGTAGCCCCACGTGTTGGATTAGGTTAGACATATTCTACAGCTGAGAGTAGCCCCACATGGTCGTTGTAGCCCCACGTGTTTGGTTAGGTTAGACATATTCTACAGTTGAGAGTAGCCCCACGTGTTGGATTAGGTTAGACATATTCTACAGTTGAGAGTAGCCCCACATGGTCGGTGTAGCCCCACGTGTTGGATTAGGTTAGACATATTCTACAGTTGAGAGTAGCCCCACATGGTCGGTGTAGCCCCACGTGTTGGATTAGGTTAGACATATTCTACAGTTGAGAGTAGCCTAACATGTTGGGTTAGGTTAGACATATTCTACAGTTGAGAGTAGCCCCACATGGTCGGTGTAGCCCCACGTGTTGGATTAGGTTAGACATATTCTACAGTTGAGAGTAGCCCCACGTGTTGGATTAGGTTAGACATATTCTACAGTTGAGAGTGGTCCCACATGGTCGGTGTAGCCCCACGTGTTGGGTTAGGTTAGACATATTCTACAGTTGAGGGTAGCCCCACGTGTTGGATTAGGTTAGACATATTCTACAGTTGAAAGTAGCCCCACATGGTCGGTGTAGCCCCACGTGTTGGATTAGGTTAGACATATTCTACAGTTGAGAGTAGCCCTACATGGTCGGTGTAGCCCCACGTGTTGGATTAGGTTAGACATATTCTACAGTTGAGAGTAACCCCACATGGTCGGTGTAGCCCCACGTGTTGGATTAGGTTAGACATATTCTACAGTTGAGAGTAGCCCAACATGTTGGGTTAGGTTAGACATATTCTACAGTTGAGAGTAGCCCCACATGGTCGGTGTAGCCCCACGTGTTGGATTAGGTTAGACATATTCTACAGTTGAGAGTAGCCCCAGGTGTTGGATTAGGTTAGACATATTCTACAGTTGAGAGTAGTCCCACATGGTCGGTGTAGCCCCACGTGTTGGATTAGGTTAGACATATTCTACAGTTGAGGGTAGCCCCACGTGTTGGATTAGGTTAGACATATTCTACAGTTGAGAGTAGCCCCACATGGTCGGTGTAGCCCCACGTGTTGGATTAGGTTAGACATATTCTACAGTTGAGAGTAGCCCCACATGGTCGGTGTAGCCCCACGTGTTGGATTAGGTTAGACATATTCTACAGTTGAGAGTAGCCCCACATGGTCGGTGTAGCCCTACGTGTTGGATTAGGTTAGACATATTCTACAGTTGAGAGTAGCCCCACATGGTCGGTGTAGCCCCACGTGTTGGATTAGGTTAGACATATTCTACAGCTGAGAGTAGCCCCACATGGTCGGTGTAGCCCCACGTGTTGGATTAGGTTAGACATATTCTACAGTTGAGAGTAGCCCAACATGTTGGGTTAGGTTAGACATATTCTACAGTTGAGAGTAGCCCCACATGGTCGGTGTAGCCCCACGTGTTGGATTAGGTTAGACATATTCTACAGTTGAGAGTAGCCCCACATGGTCGGTGTAGCCCCACGTGTTGGATTAGGTTAGACATATTCTACAGTTGAGAGTGGCCCCACGTGTTGGATTAGGTTAGACATATTCTACAGTTGAGAGTAGCCCCACATGGTCGGTGTAGCCCCACGTGTTGGATTAGGTTAGACATATTCTACAGTTGAGAGTAGCCCCACATGGTCGGTGTAGCCCCACGTGTTTGGTTAGGTTAGACATGTTCTACAGTACAGAGTAGCCCCACGCGTTGGATTAGGTTAGACATATTCTACAGTTGAGAGTAGCCCCACATGGTCGGTTAGGTTAGACATATTCTACAGTTGAGAGTAGCCCCACATGGTCGATGTAGCCCCACGTGTTGGATTAGGTTAGACATATTCTACAGTTGAGAGTAGCCCCACATGGTCGGTATAGCCCCACGTGTTGGATTAGGTTAGACATATTCTACAGTTGAGAGTAGCCCCACATGGTCGGTGTAGCCCCACGTGTTGGATTAGGTTAGACATATTCTACAGTTGAGAGTGGCCCCACGTGTTGGATTAGGTTAGACATATTCTACAGTTGAGAGTAGCCCCACATGGTCGGTGTAGCCCCACGTGTTGGATTAGGTTAGACATATTCTACAGTTGAGAGTAGCCCCACATGGTCGGTGTAGCTCCACGTGATTGGTTAGGTTAGACATGTTCTACAGTACAGAGTAGCCAAACGCGTTGGATTAGGTTAGACATATTCTACAGTTGAGAGTAGCCCCACATGGTCGGTGTAGTCCAACGTGTTGGATTAGGTTAGACATATTCTACAGTTGAGAGTAGCCCAACATGTTGGGTTAGGTTAGACATATTCTACAGTTGAGAGTAGCCCCACATGGTCGGTGTAGCCCAACGTGTTGGATTAGGTTAGACATATTCTACAGTTGAGAGTAGCCCAACATGTTGGGTTAGGTTAGACATATTCTACAGTTGAGAGTAGCCCCACATGGTCGGTGTAGCCCCACGTGTTGGATTAGGTTAGACATATTCTACAGTTGAGAGTAGCCCCACATGGTCGGTGTAGCCCCACGTGTTGGATTAGGTTAGACATATTCTACAGTTGAGAGTAGCCCAACATGTTGGGTTAGGTTAGAGATATTCTACAGTTGAGAGTAGCCCCACATGGTCGGTGTAGCCCCACGTGTTGGATTAGGTTAGACATATTCTACAGTTGAGAGTAGCCCCACGTGTTGGATTAGGTTAGACATATTCTACAGTTGAGAGTGGTCCCACATGGTCGGTGTAGCCCCACGTGTTGGGTTAGGTGAGACATATTCTACAGTTGAGAGTAGCCCCACGTGTTGGATTATGTTAGACATATTCTACAGTTGAAAGTAGCCCCACATGGTCGGTGTAGCCCCACGTGTTGGATTAGGTTAGACATATTCTACAGTTGAGAGTAGCCCTACATGGTCGGTGTAGCCCCACGTGTTGGATTAGGTTAGACATATTCTACAGCTGAGAGTAGCCCCACATGGTCGGTGTAGCCCCACGTGTTGGATTAGGTTAGACATTTTCTACAGTTGAGAGTAGCCGAACATGTTGGGTTAGGTTAGACATATTCTACAGTTGAGAGTAGCCCCACATGGTCAGTGTAGCCCCACGTGTTGAATTTGGTTAGACATATTCTACAGTTGAGAGTAGCCCCACGTGTTGGATTAGGTTAGACATATTCTACAGTTGAGAGTAGTCCCACATGGTCGGTGTAGCCCCACATGTTGGGTTAGGTTAGACATATTATACAGTTGAGGTAGCCCCACGTGTTGGATTAGGTTAGACATATTCTACAGTTGAGAGTAGCCCCACATGGTCGGTGTAGCCCCACGTGTTGGATTAGGTTAGACATATTCTACAGTTGAGAGTAGCCCCACATGGTCGGTGTAGCCCCACGTTTTGGATTAGGTTAGATATATTCTACAGTTGAGAGTAGCCTCACATGGTCGGTGTAGCCCCACGTGTTGGATTAGGTTAGACATATTCTACAGTTGAGAGTAGCCCCACATGTTGGGTTAGGTTAGACATATTCTACAGTTGAGAGTAGCCCCACATGGTCGGTGTAGCCCCACGTGTTGGATTAGGTTAGACATATTCTACAGTTGAGAGTAGCCCCACATGGTCGGTGTAGGCCCACGTCTTGGATTAGGTTAGACATATTCTACAGTTGAGAGTAGCCCCACATTGTCGGTGTAGCCCCACGTGTTGGATTAGGTTAGACATATTCTACAGTTGAGAGTAGCCCCACATGGTCGGTGTAGCCCCACGTTTTGGGTTAGGTTAGACATATTCTACAGTTGAGAGTAGCCCCACATGGTCGGTGTAGCCCCACGTGTTGGAATAGGTTAGACATATTCTACATTTGAGAGTAGCCCCACATGGTCGGTGTAGCCCCACGTGTTGGATTAGGTTAGACATATTCTACAGTTGAGAGTAGCCCCACATGGTCGGTGTAGCCCCACGTGTTGGATTAGGTTAGACATATTCTACAGTTGAGAGTAGCCCCACGTGGTCGGTGTAGCCCCACGTTTTGGGTTAGGTTAGACATATTCTACAGTTGAGAGTAGCCCCACGTGTTGGATTAGGTTAGACATATTCTACAGTTGAGAGTAGCTCCACATGGTCGGTGTAGCCCCACATGTTGGGTTAGGTTAGACATATTCTACAGGAACTTACATACATAACATACATGATCATTCACATTAGTGCACTGAAAGAAGAAAATAGACAAACAAACAGAACATCTGCACCAATACCTGCTCAGAATTCCTGTTCATGGAATGACCACCCGTGTCATTGGAATTCATTCACCGTTAGCGGAATTCACAAGCCTGTCAATGATGGTGAATGATTTCATTCTACGTCTGTTTCTTGCGAGAACAAAGCACATTCACCCACTACATTCCACTGCTTTCTTTAAAGATGTCGCAGAAATACATGTGTCCCACATAACAGTTTCAGTGTTGAAAAGGCAAACCCACAGGCCTTGCATCTAAGCCAAATTAGGTTAATATTTTTGGTCGTGTGTTGTAGCGAGGATATATTTCAGAGCAATGCAACTTTTCACTGACGCAGAATAATTATGCTCGTAAAGCACACCCATTACTTGAATGGTCGGATTTACATGCCTAGTAAATCTTATGTTGACTTTACCTGCAAACTCAACGTTACATACGTGCCTATATTGGCTTTACGTGAACACAACTTTTAATGCTTTGTAAATTATATATTGGCTTTACCCGAAAACACAACATTTAATGCTTTGTACATTATATATTGGCTTTACGTGAACACAACTTTTAATACTTTGTACATTATTTATTGGCTTTACCTGAAAACACCTGCCAACCGAACGTTTACATGGTCGTCCCCATTTTGACATGTCCATTAGACTCGATGTACTACATGCTCCATTAATTGTCCTGTTCAAATGCCCAATACAATCTACGTTGAGGTACCCAATAACCTATGTGTACATATATCCAGTAAAATATATGTCCTATCAACATAATGTTCACTTGCCCAGTATACACCATGTTGCCACGCCCAATCAGCCCTATGTTGACATATTATGTGAACCCTATGTTGAGATCTCATCTAATGCTACAACCTGTGCGCTCACAAATTTATTTGATAAATAAGCGTTTGAAAGAAAGATAGTTTAACAATCACATTCGGAAATGAAGGTTTTCACAATCAAGTTTACCTGCAACATATTGTTTCAAAATGTGAGTAAGTTTAGTTTTACGTCGCACTCAGCAATAAATCAGCTACATGTAAATAATAGAGATTGGACTAGACAATCCAGTGATCAACAGCATGAACATCGATCTGCTCAACTGGGAACCGATGGCATATGTCAACCAAGCCAGCGAGCCTGACCCGATCCCGTTAGTCGCTTCTTACGACAAGCAGAGTACCCTTTTGTCGCAAGCACGGCATGTTAAAGACCTATTCTATCCCGGATCTTCGCGGGTCTATTGTTTCAAATGCAGAAGACACAACGCCGTGCCTATGCAATGTGACTATAAAACACTGGCTAAATTCAAGCAAAATAATTATGTAATTCTCATATATTTCGGCTGGAAAATAAAAGATATAATGTTAATTAAGAAACAAATCTCTAAATGTCTTACCCCGTGTCGTTCCAGGATTCATCACGCAACAGCTCATGTTCAGCGTCATCAAGTTCCCTGTGAGACCAGTGTGTCTTTGTTTTGTATTAAAACGATCATCAATGGTCTGATTCAGTTCAGATTTCAACGTCCTTACACCATCAGCCGTCTGATTCAGCTTCAGCTGTAATGCACGGATGTCTTTGGTCAGCTTGCTCTGTAGTTTTCCCGGACTCTCTCTGTAAGTGTCTGCACGTATTGCGTTAAGTTGTGACTCTGCGTTTTGTACTTCAGCTTTCAGGCTATGAACGTCCCCGAGAACATGTCCTCTGATAATATTACCAATGTAATCTTCGTTCTGGATGTCATTAATGGCTTGTTTGACGAGGCGCGTGATCAAGGGAGGAACGGATGTTCCAGTCAGTTTTTCTTTCAGGGAGGACTCCAATACGGTAAAGGTGTTAATAAGTTTAGTCTCAACATTATCGGCTGTAGGTTTCCAAGCGTGGATCTCGCCTTCCATCAGTCTCACTCGTGTAGCCAACCTGGCATCAGCCAAACTGGCACCAGCCAACCTGGCATCAGTATAGTCTTTGACACCACACCACACAAGAGTGGAGAATAGAAGTGTTGACAGCGCCATTGTTCACGTCAACTATACGGCACGCAGCTGGGAGGACGACTGCCACGACACCGGGTAAACTACTGTAATATTGCCTGACTAAAGTGTTTGGCAGAACGCCAACTCGGGGAAACACATGTTTCACTATTAGTGTGCGTACACGTGGCATCATGACAGCCGACATGACGGATAGCTACATGAGAATATGGGGATGGATATCCAGTGCCAGTAGATGTCATGGCGTGTAGTAAATTGTAGGATGACCTGGAGGTCGCTGTCGGAGATACCAACTGAACAAAATACCGGATTGTCTGGAAATACACTCTTGCACCAGTTACCTGCAATATCTGTCTCTGATGACAGTTTGTAACCTATTTCTTTCACTGTGATCACTAATCCGTCCTGGGCTTTAGCTGTCGATTATCATCGTCTGTCGCATCGGCCCCTCAGTCAGTTTATGGCACACCGAGAAATATACAGCGTGTGGGCAACAATTACTGTCACAATGGAGGGCACTGGAGGACTTGATTTCATTTCACATAGACCATATGCTTCTTGTGCCTACGTTTCTGTAGTACAAGCCCAAATTAAAACGCTTATAATACATGTCTGGGTTAGTTTAGGTAACTGGGATACGATGACGTGTGTCAGACAAGTCAGCGAATGAGGCCACCCGATCCCGTTAGCGTTTTGGCTACACGTGCACAATGTTTGTGACGTCAGATAAAAAAGGTAACATATTTACAGGTATCGTGCAATGTTTCCATCGACTTAGGTTTATATTTGATTTGACTGATATGCGCAAAACGAAAGAGAGCAGAACGTTTGAAGAGTACTTGCGTGCAGAGAGAGAGAGAGAGAGAGAGAGAGCGAGAGAGAGAGGGAGAGAGAGAGGGAGAGAGCGAGAGAGAGAGAGAGAGGGAGAGAGAGAGGGAGAGAGCGAGAGAGAGAGAGCGAGAGAGAGAATATATCAGTGGCCTGGTAATATGCTGTTCCAGAGTACCCATACGTATGTGTATAGTTCTGCAATATTAGCACACTCACTCTCTCTCACTTTGGGAACTAGCTACTGACATTAAATTAATTATACCCCTTCAAAAATTAAGCGAACTGATGTATCATCTTTGATACTGAATTAGTCATCTTTGTGACTGAATTAGTCACATAAACGTATAGGTTTAGTCATCTTTGTGACTGAATTAGTCACATAAATGTACAGGTTAAAGTGTATCATTATTTCCACACCTTCATGACTTCCTAAAGATCGGCCATCTCACCGCTTCGAAATGGTTCTACCAAACGCGGGAAGAGCGGAGTTTTTACCTGACCTTGAAGTGCGAACGTCAAAGAGGTATTGATGCAAGACCTAGACAGGCTTGTGTGTCTGAGAGCATCGTGTCACAAGGTGCATGACAAATGCATCAGCATTTCAAGTTTATATGCAAAGGCGAAAAAGTTAGTGAATTACTGAGTAACATTCTTTATCGGAAATCTTCGTATGTCTAGATGTACGTACCCGATTGGTCTCCCTTTGGTGTGAATGAGTGAGTGAATGTAGTTTCACTTTTAGCGACATCCCAGCAATACCACGGCGGGGACAACAGAAATGGGCTTCACACATTGTAGCCAGGTTTGGAATTAAAGCGGGGCCTTAGGCGTAAAGAGCGAACGCTTCTGACGTGGCGCGCTGTCGAGTCTGGAGTAGACAAACCGGGGCCTTTCACCCACTCAGACCATGATTATAACTTTTTATTACTCAGAAACCACCGTCGGTGGTACAAGAGCATATATTGACAAAAAGCCATGAACAATTCATATGCATCTGTCTTTGACAATTGAGTACATGGGATAATTCCTATACACGTATACAGTTCCCGGGTAGAGAAATACAAACACGTACTGAACGTTTGCTTGCATAACATTTGACAAAACTTCCGTATAGTTGCTAGTAACTGGCGAAAGAGCAAGGATAATTTTGGTATGTTGTAAAGTGATTTTGTGGTGGATATATAGTGTTCACAGTTCGAATTTAGTGTCCGCCCTAAACAAACTCTCACGGGTATCAAATTATTGATGAACGCTGCATCTGTATCGAAGTATAGTGAGTGAGTGTGTTCTGCTTTACGCTGCTCCAAGCAATTTTCAAGCAATATTCAAGCAACATCACGGCGGTCTCACCGTAAATGGGTTTCACATCGAAGAATGTGTGCCTAAATCGATCTTTTTCAGATGTATTTGTTTATTACAAACATAAGTCTAGAACTCAAAAGGTGGCGGCGTTACAAGCATGTCACATTCCAATTTTTATCTTACCTTCATGTGAAATACTTTAATTTCATTGGTCAATGACGCCTGAACAATGTTCCGTGTCACCCCTTCCAGGAAGGTGTACAATAGAAAAAATATTACCCGCTGCCACGGTAACCGCCAAACTCTCTGCCGAGAAGCTCTGTCGCTAATAATCCTATGACGTCATAATATGACGCACGCAGTGCACGGAGTTCGGAAACCGTTTGAATAGCGTGATTTTACATGACAATGCGCACATCTATTTTACCAACTTTCACTGATTTATTTAAACTATTTTTAACATTGTATCGTTTTCACGCTCAACGTAAACACAAATAATCATTTTTAAAGCACATTTTAACTTGTCAGAGTATGTTTCACTGATCTAAAAAAAATCCAGTCGACAGGCAGAGGCCATTTTGTTTACATGTCATATAGCTGGTAGTTACATTATCGATCTTCAAAATAATACATAAATAATACTACCTCTGACCCCTTGGTAATCGATGTCACGATGCATGTCAGTTATCATCGCCTCGTACAGCCACCTACAGTAAACTACACCACAGCACCACGTTCCTGAGTTTGCAGGTGCTTCACTCGGCTAACATCACAGGTGGAAACATTGTGTTTGGTTTTTTCGACGGACATAAAAATAAAAAAGTCTCAGATCGACTCACAATTAAACAGAGACTGCAAAGTTCGCAGTGTTTACTTTCCTGCCATGCATGTAAGTTGTGGAAAGAATGAATTCACGTGTTTATTATGAATAAAAAAGATAGTTAGAACGTGACCTACCTGAGAGGCCATCGGTTGTCCAATCAAATCGTAAGAATCTCAGGTCAAGTCGTTACGACAGAGGTCAACGCGATACGATACTCGTGTAACGTACGAGATTAGTATGCGACAACCTGAGTAATAAATATGTTGTGGCAGTGTTAGACCAGACGCTGTTTCCCTCGAGAGAAGCATGCATGTTTTAGTGTCTCAGTTTTCATCTTACCAAGCTACCCGTGAATGTCCCGCGGTAGAATAGGCCTAAAACTAAACTCACTCACTCACTCACTCACTCACTCACTCACTCACTCACTCACTCACTCAACAGTTTCACTCTCAGTACGACTTCCACTGCACGCAGTTACATTTAAGCATTACGTCAGCGTCTACATACATCCACTACAATTTCATTTAACTCATTATGTTGTGTCCGTTTAGATTTGTTTGTTTAGATCTACACATGACAGTGATCTGTACATAACCGAGTCCGATCAGACAATCAGATTTAAATAAAAGAATATATACTCTTTTAATGCGTTCCTAATTTGCATAAATATCACCAACGCCTAAAGACATTATGTAAATTCAGATAGGGTCCCTGCAGATCCCCATGGACCCTAGTATGGCGATCTCCTTTCAGGTGCCAGTTTTTATATTGAATTGTTCTCTATAGTCTTCTGTATGTTGTTTTTACAACATGCAAGATTTAAGTCAAAATACTCGGGTCTTTTAACTGCCCATTGCCGACAGGTTTTTATGTTCAAAATTTATTCACTTTTAATGAACGATATGGCGGAAATATTGCCGCCGATGTGAGGTCAATAATCAACTCATTCTTTGCAGACCTCTCTTTAAGGTTAATTTTGCAAATGTTGTGTGATGGAAGTACTATCACGGAGCACTATTTAAACTATTCTGATTCTGAAGTTCATGTAATTTATAACGTCTTGAGACTGCTGTTTGAGAGCGACCAGTGTTCATTAGAGACGAACCCACTGGCTAGGGTAATCTGCAAACTCTGACCACGGACTGGTGGTTGAATGGGAACTGTAAATACCAGCATTTGAATGACGCACTGGTAGGACACTGGGATGATTTGTTTTACATTATCACGCTATTGCTTCGTTGGGGCTCAGTAGAATCTTTACGAATGAAATTCTTAGTCATACATGCCATAGCAATGTTAAACGTGATAGCTAATTGTCCGTGGTAAACATTCAGATCAAATGATTTCACCTCTATGTTGAAGATGTGATGGATGTTTCGTAAACAGACCAACACACTCATCTCATAATAAACCCTTTATACCAGCCTTGGCCTACCTCTCAGCATTGTTATCTATTATGTGAGCGAGTTCATGTAACTCGTAAACACCAGACATTAGAAACATACAATTTATGTAATGTGCGTGTCGATTTTCCTTATGCTCTGAGGCAGAACCGTAATTACTAGGATTGTCGCAACAGTCCCAGTAAGTAGGTGCAGTTCTATGTATCTCTAATATTTAGTAATTTACAAACTGAAAACTGATGTCCATAATGGCAATAGACATCAGTCTGACTGAGTTTTCAAAATCTCAGGAATGAATCACAAACAGTAATAGCAGGGGTGTTGTCGGTAATGACAAGTCGAGGTAAACCGGTCCTACTTGTGAGACACGCAAACAAAATTCACCCTCATGATTATAATAATTGCTACTATGGTAACTATGGTAACGTATTTGTTATGTTGTATCCCGACGGTACTCCGATCCAAATTGTGTACAACACATGCTAGATTGCTTAGATAATATTATAAAACATGGAGACTAATTGTATCCACAGCAAATAGTTCCAAACAAGGTGATAAACACAGTTTCAAAACTGGAAATCATGCCCCATTCAAAACAAGTAGGTGATATTTCAGTCTGCGAGCATACTGCTAGCCAGTGTTAATGCATATGAGAAAAAGTAATTTATATTTTGAAACATTTCCGAAAGAATGGAAAAAGACTGTCACGTGTTCCTTTACCTCTCTTCATCATCTGTATTTACCTTGGCTTTATCATTTACAGCGTATCATCTTGTAAATCCAATACTACCTACTTATTAATGGTATATTTGAGAGTACACACTTACTTTCATATCAATATAAGAAAAACTATGTACAAACTTACAGATTTACTTCGAATTGAAGGCCATGTATGCTATATGTTTTGTTTTAAGCAAAGGTAGACAATTTCATTTGTATTGTAACTGAAATTTAATCACGAATGTTACTCTTCTGGGGAAAAGTCGGGGAAAACTCTTTTCCCCTAAACATCTATCCTCATTTACAAATAAATATTTAATGATAAATCGGTGACACATCTTGCCGTAAAGAGATAGCCTGTGTTAAGGATACTTTGACAAAATCGAAATGAGTTATAGGCGCGCCACACGGTCATACTTTAGTATGAAATAGCCGCAGGGTACTTGTTGAAAACAGGCTGAAAGAATCTTATCTTATCTACAGAGTTGGATATCAATCACAGGAAAAAATCTTCAGTGATGTAAAATTCGGAATTGACATACGAGATCTATCTGAATGTATTACATTACAATAATCGGAGCACGTTTAAGAAACTCAAACCAGTCCTTTCCGGTTGAAACAGGTCGATGGAGTAAAACACACCCAAATGTTTGATAATGCTTTCTTTCGAATTTAAAGAACATTGGAGATGGTTTCACTTTGTGTCTATTGTCTCTATCTTATTTGTGGGTAACCCATTGGTTAATGTGCCGGCTTCTCACGCCAAAGACCCGGGTTCCATTCCCTACATGGGAATAGTGAATGGAACAAGGAACTAGTGAGTGAGTGAGTTAAAACTGATATCATTATATGAACAATACAGTACAAAAAATACTGCACTTAAAAATGCTGGCAAGTATAACTTTACTTTGAAAATTTTGGGACTTACGTACCCTCTCAGGAGGACAATAATTTTACAATACTTCAACCCCCTTTCAGGGTACAGCCACTAATAATCAATGTTCCTAATCTATACTACCAGTCATTAAAATTCAACTATCTACAGAACATATCAATCACAATTCAACAAGAAAATCGATTTCCCTTAAAAATCCAATGATTAAATGAGTATTTACGGTGTTAAAAAGATCCGAAAGTGCTTTTACATTGAAATATTTATCCCTTGTGATGGAGAATTCAACACAGTCAAGCAGGATATGCTTGACCGTGGCTCTCTCATCACAAGGGATGCAAAACGGAGGATCTTCACCTTTCAGCAGGTATGCATGTGTATACCTTGTATGACCAATACGACATCGCCGTAGGACGACCTCTTCAAATCTGGACTGACAACCCAAATGCAAGTGGGTATAACCAATGTAAGGTTTTATCTCATGTAATTTATTGATACCCACTTGGGTGTCCCACTTCTTTTGCATCAGATCACGGATATAAGATCTAATGGTGGCTTTTTAATCACTGTAAGGAATAAGAAGTGATGTCACAGATTTGTTGAGTGCTGCTTTAGCTGCAAGGTCAGCCAATGTGGTACCAGAGATTCCTACATGGCTGTGTAACCAACAGAAGACGATGTCGTATTGGCCAGTAGCAAGATCATTATACAGTTCAATAATTTCTATTAAAAGTGGATGTTTGCAAGAAATTTTTTTAGAACTGTTATCTGGTAATCTAGAAGTTAGTGTTCTGGATCCAATGACAGTGGCACAAGCCACTGCGCCATGGAACCATCTGTAAATAAGGGTTGGTAATTGATATATTTAATTTTTAATTGATTATATTCTTCTTTATATTGTCATTCATTAGTTTTAAATGAAGATAATGTTAGGTCGACTTGTGGTCTAACCAACTGCCAAGGAGGAGAAGAAAGAAGACGGGAGGGAGCTATGTTTTCCAGCTCAATGCCGGTCGAAAAAAGAAAGGGTTTAATTCTGCGCCCTAGAGGTGCAACAAGAGAAGACTTCTTCTTGTACAAATCCTCATAAAGTGGATTGAACACAGTTATATGCAGGGTTAGATTCATTAGAGTATAATTTAGTAATGTATTATTGTGTTAGAGATGGTTCATTGGCCTCAACGTAAAGACTGTCAATAGGTGAAGTTCGGAAAGACCCAAGACAAAGTCTTAGGCCTTGGTGGTGTACAGAATCAAGAAGTTTAAGGTTGCTTTTGCAGGCTCCACCATATACAATGGCGCCATAATCAAGTTTAGATCGTACCAATGATCTGTATAAATGAAGGAGAGTTGCTTGATCCCCACCCCACTTTAAGGGATTTACTGTGTGGGAAGAAGGTTAAATGAAAATCGAAAATTAAACCCAAGAACTTGGTCTCCTTGACAACTTGGATGGGAGTTCCATTTAAAGATAGTTCAGGGTCCTTATGCGGCTTATATTTTCTGCAAAAATGTATACAATTTGTTTTAGATTTAGAAAATTGAAAGCCGTTTTCAAGGCACCATTTACTTATTTTATTTTAACATAACTGTAGTTGCCGTTCCATAGTATGCATATTTTACCACCACACGAAATATTAAAATCATCCACAAAAAGTGATTCGTCAAGGGAATCGCTTAAAACCTTGGATAAACTGTTGATCTTAATACTAAATAAAGTGACGGATAAAATATTGCCTTGTGGAACACCCTGATCCTGATTATAATGGTCAGACAGGGTAGAACCCACTCGGACTTGAAACTGTCTGCCACTTAAAAACTGTGATATAAAAAGAGGTAAACGACCTCTCAACCCAAAATCATGTAAATCCTTAAAATGCCTTTTTTATCATATGCCGTTGTATCATACGCTTTCTCAAGATCAAAGAATATCGATACAGCATGTTGTTTATTTACTATAGCATTTTTGACAAAGGATTCGAAACGTACCAAATGATCAATGATACTTCTATTCTTCCGAAAACCGCATTGTATATTTGTAATGAGGTTATTGGTTTCTAGATACCAAATTAATCTGTTATTTATCATTCGCTCCATGGTTTTACAGACACAGCTGGTTAAAGATGTCGGTCTGTAATTGGAGGGATCGGAATGATCCTTACCAGGTTTGGGTATAGGGATTACAATTACGCCATGAAGGAGGAAAGTTTCCAGATGTCATAATTTTTCAAATATATCTAAAAGTGTAACAAGACATGGTTCCGGCAAATGTTTCAGCAGCTGATAATGAATGTTGTCATCACCCGCTGCTGTGTCATGAGTTTGCTCAAGAGCAGTATATAGTTCATGTAATGAAAACACTTCATTATAGTCCTCACCGTTATCTGAATTAAAATTAAGTTGTGTCTTCTCCTGTTGTTTCTGATATCTCTGAAACTCAGGGACGTATTTGCCGATGACGTATTTTTGGCAAGAGTTTCGCCAATTTTATTTGCAATTTGACATTTGTCATTAATTAAATTATGACAGTCTTTGAGATGGTGAGCAGCAGATTTTGAACCTTTACCTTTAATTCTTTGAACCATGTTCCATACTTTGGACACTGGGTTGCGTAAATTAATTTTGGAGATATAGTTGCTCCAAGATTGTCGCTTACTTTGTTTAAAGGTACGACGCGTCTTCGCATTCAGTATTTGTAAATCTGTTTAGGTTATGGACAGTTGGGTGATGGCGGAGATATTTCTCTGCCTTTTTCCTTGCTTTTCTAGCATTTTTACAGTCTGTCGTAAACCATGGCTTTCGTACAGGTGGAGTTGTAGAGGATCTTGGTATGCACTCATCAGCAATTACATTTAAAACGTCAGAAAATACCTGAATAGGATCAGCAATATCACTGAAATATTAGGGTTTTAGTTTAGATGTGCACTGAGTTTGAAAAAAGGACCAGTCCGCCTTGGAAATATTCCTTCTTGTACAGGATGAAGAATCAGTCGGAGAAGATTCAGATAATATCATTGGAAAGTGATCGCTGTGAACTGACCAGTCAAATTCATGAAGTAAAGAGGTCTGCAAGAGACAAATCTAGAGAAGAGTAGGTGCCGGTTGCAGGATGCAGATAAGTGCTTGAATCATCTTTAAAAATGCACAGGTCATTATTTGAGATAAAATCGTCCAGTATTTTACCTTTAGTGTTAGAATTTGTACCACCCCAGAGTGGATTGTGACCATTAAGATCACCCATTATAATGCATGGTTTCAGAAGTTGATCATAGAGAGCTTGGAGATCAGTTAGGTGAAGTGTTGAAGAAGGCGGAATACAGAGTGAGCATAATGTAAGGACAACATGAAGTGTAAGTCTCACTGCAACGGCTTGGAGATTATTAGTTGTAAGTGGTACATGGCTGTGGATAACATTCTGCTTAACAAGGATTGAGGACCCACCAGTGGCCCTATCACCCGAAGGTGAGAAATAATGATATGCATCGTATTGACGTAAATTAAAAGTATCTGTCTGTTTCAGATGTGTTTCCTGCAGACAAAATGATGATGGTGCCAGATCTTCGACTAACAGATGTAAGTCATTGTAGTTAGTCTTCAATCCTCTACAGTTCCATTGTACTATATGTTTGGAAGACCTTTTTGGTGGGTTGATTGGGGTTCTACCCCTCACTTTCCTGGAGATCGACAAGCTATGTGCCCTGTGGTGGATGTTTTCTGACACATCCATGTCTTCGAGTGAACCATATTTATTGAATAATTTTATACGATTCTCTGAACCCTTGGGTGGTCTATCAGTCTTTTTCCCATTACCTGTTCTCGGTTTGACAGTACTTTTAAACTTTGAGTTTTGTTTCAGATCGAGTATGTTCTGTAGATTGTGACAATCTCTGTTCTTCACCCTGAACTGTACCTGGCACACGGGCGTTCACATTTGTTTCTGAAGTCTGAGTAGTTTGTTCAGGCGTGAAAAGTTTCGGGTTATCAGTTTTAAGTCAGGTCTGTTTGAGCCACAAGTGGATACTTTTCTAGTCATGGTTTCAGAAGGTAATCTTATGACTGATGCATAAGTCGTACTAGGTAGTGTTGATTCCACAATCTTTTTAGCATCTGCAAAGCTAACATTTTGAGTGAATTTCACTTTGCTTATTTCCATTTGCTTTTGCCATATTTTACATTCTTTGGAAAAAGATGAATGAGTGCCTGAACAATTTGTGCATTTTTTGACAGTGCTAGTGCAGTCTTCCGTTACATGAGACGTTTCACTACAATGAGCACATGTCACTGGCTGTGCACAGGTATTAACTCCATGACCATATTTTTAGCATCGAAAACACCTCAGTGGATTTGGGATGTATACTGCAACTGCGATATTACAATAACTCACTTTAACAGACTGAGGGAGACGTGGGAATGAGAACGAAAAAAGATGTTTGTGGATATCAGTTCATTGTTTTTCCGGGTAGTAAATCGTTTAACATATGTCACACCTTGATCTTTCATTTCAGACGCAATGTCCAGCTCTGACATGTCAGCTAACAAACGGTCTCTATCTCTTATGATGCCTTTGCAGGTGTTCAAGGTTCTATGGGCAGTGACTGAGACAGGAATGCCAGCCAATGTTTGCATTGACAATAGGTTGGAGGCCTGCTGTTTTCGATTGCATTCTATGAGTAGAGATCCTGAACGCAAGCTTTTGATGTTCTTAACGTCGCCTGCAATGCCATATATACCCTTAGAAATAATAAAAGGGTTTAGCTTCAGTGGAGTCTTGTCAACAGTGTCAAGAACAACGAAACGTGGCCAATTTTCTGTTACAGTGGATTCATTCTCTTCATTGTCATTATCGAGTTGACGTTTGGTCTTTTTGGAGGGAGTCTGGTAAGCCATAGTGAGTTTATAATTGCTTCATCATCCAAGCTCCCCACCCACCATGGAGCATCACAAGGACAATGCTATAAACCAGCGGATCTCCAGCTTGCTGCACCAAGGATAAACGGATGGTATACTCCAGGAGAAAATAAAAGTGTATATAAGCCACCGCCTTCTGGGCATAAGACTCTAGGCAAAGTTTATGAAAAACCTATGACCCAGTGAAATCTTTTGCTATGAATAAGGGTGCCAAGACCATATTTTCAAAATCCAAGTAAAACGGTCGTGCAGTCATATAAAATCTATGCACAGGGCTTGGCATGACCAGCCGATTGGTTGAACCGGGCCAGTTCAAGCACCCGTCTAGGTGAAGTGAGGCCCGAAGTGGTGTGTTGGGCAAAAGGAACGCAGTTAAAAGTTAAATTGCCCTCAGCCACCAAGATCCCATCCTCCACCGACACGGGTTGCGTAACGCAACCCACGGCAAACAGGTTGCCCAATATGGTCGCCTCTTACTGGTAAACACATGTAAGATGATCCACGACCTGACAAATGACCCCAATTTGCATACTAGGGAACGCCGCACTGAACGATCCACTTGAAACAAGAGGTAGACAGGTTGTCTGATAAATATGGAGAAGTTCATTTTCCCCGTGCGTTTCACGCATGAATTGTTATAGCACACTCGATTTGGGAACAGGTACAATCCCAACGAATTGAATCAACACAATATACTGAGCAAATATGTTTAGGACCACCGATCCATTCCACGAAGCAAATAACATTTTCCTGGGTTTTTTTAACAAAATTGTTGAATATCTAAAATGCTTGTCAATGCCCCAATCATCTATTTGTCTTCGTTTTAACTAAAGGTTAGCGTGGAAAATCGTATCTTATGCCTGAAATTGCAGTCTTATCATTCGAATGAATATGCGGTGTTGATTTCATGTCACGGTTCGCATGTATTGCACGTGCATAATCGCCAAGCTACCTGTAGCAGCCAAGTGTACTCGCCCAGTTCGTTGTACCGCCTCTCTTGTCACAAATGCGTTTAGTGCGCAGGATCATCTAATATGTGTCTAGCAGTACGACCAGCAATGGCGTACTGTGGACACATTCTGCCCCGGGTCCACACGGGAGAAGAGCACTTGGCGTTACGCAGCACTCACCACGAGGAGGTGGCTCTTTACGGGTGCCCATCAATAAGAAACTCACTGGTCTGTGAATATGTCTATAACTGACGATGTAGTTGTGAAATGATGCGGGCTTAAGGAATATTTTATAACTCATAGACGCTAGTAATATTTTTTCCAGCTTCCTGACATTTTCATGTTCCCCCTTTTATTCGAGATACACATTCACAATTTCATCTGTTAAATTACATTTATGTTGAAGATGTTTAAGTGCATTATAAGTTGTTCGCTGGTCTCAAGGGGCACATGGGTCAAGGGTCATCAACCCATGGACGGACACCTGAACCCCTTGGGCGCCACAGGGACATATATGTCCTTCCATTTCAACCTTCACACACTTTGAAGTCCAATAAAATAAATAACACGCACTCAAATATACTAAAAAGCTTTGAATTCTACGGAAAGTTTCCTGTCCTTTGATACCATCCACTATTATCTCAGAAAAAGCTAAACTTCTTAAAATAACCTCTCAAAATATGCTTCATTGTAAATGTCGCCATTTTGGACACAAGACGAAATCGCGATTCACAGTGGTATTTGCTGTGTTTTTTTGTGATGTGCCACAGACCAGAAAGATCTGAGGATTAACGCTCAAATACCATTTTCATATTTCTTAACACGTCTAATGAAACGTCTTTAGTAGAATGATTTAGCTTCACTGAGAAAATATCGTAACAATACGAGTTTACATAGGTTGTGTGGTTCCATTTGTGATCGAGGCCCAGTTGGGAGCAAGCAATGCAGTCTCTTTCATGTAAATATGTATCGTCATAAACCTGTTGCAGCTGTAGCAGAATATATATTGTGTAACACAGCGCACCGAATACACTCGTAATACACTGTGCTCTGCCTCTGCCTATCGTTTGTCTGTTTACATCGTTTGCCAGTTTTCGTCTACATCAGAGCTTCATCATCATTGGACAATCTGCTTGACCACTGACTTTGTACACAAGCACAAATTGTAAATGCCAACACTCTGGTGAGTTAGTATTTGATATTTGTGACCCAGTACGCTTAGACTTGTGACTTAATTGCATTATTGTACTAGAAATCTTTATTGTGATTCACTGTAACTTGCTCACTGTTTGCTCACAATAATATCGAATATTTTAGACTTTGTCTGTGTTACATTTTGCTGCTTCAATGGGGATTTCTTATACCTTTTGTCACGAAATTTATTAACCGTAACACACAAAAAATGGCAAAATGTCTAAAAATACATTCAAAATGTTTTATTCATATCGTAAAGAAAAGGTAAGTCACTTGGATGAGGAACGCTGACACGTGACTGTGTGAATTTCACACACCACGCCGGTGTGAGTAATGCCAAGTCCGAGATTTCTGCCCGTAACAACACTGCACTGACTTCAGTGAGCATCATGTGACACCAGGAAATCAACCACACTCTGATGTCCCTTATCTCTCGCTAAGTCGGTCGCTGTCCGCCCGTCAAAGTTCCTCGCGTTGATTTCCACTTTGGTCAGAGACAGGATCAGCTTCACGGTCTCCAGGTCTCCACCAATACAGGCGAAATGAAGGACGTTGTTACCGGTCTCGTCCACCAGTGACACATTAGCTCCTCTACCCACAAGGAAATTGACCACATCTTGGTGTCCCTTCAATGCTGCCTCCATCACTGACGTCCTGCTTCCACATCCTCTGCTGTTGATACCTATCACATTCAGTGACAGGATCAGCTTCACAGTCTTCAGGTCTCCACCAATACAGGCGAAATGAAGGACGTTGTCACCGGTCTCGTCCACCAGTGACACATTAGCCCCTCTATCTAGCAAGAGCTTCACCATATTTCTGTCTCCCTTCCATGCTGCATCCATCACCGGTGTCCTGCTTCCGTTTCCTCTACTGTTGATATCTATCACATCCTGTGACAGGATCAACTTCACCGTCTCCAGGTTTCCACCAATACAGGCGAAATGAAGGACGTTGTCACCGGTCTCGTCCACCAGTGACACATTAGCCCCTCTATCTAGCAAGAGCTTCACCATATTTCTGTCTCCCTTCCATGCTGCATCCATCACCGGTGTCCTGCTTCCGTTTCCTCTACTGTTGATATCTATCACATCCTGTGATAGGATCAACTTCACCGTCTCCAGGTTTCCACCAATACAGGCGAAATGAAGGACGTTGTAACCGATCACGTCCACCAGTGACACATTAGCCCCTCTATCCAGCAAGAGCTTCATCACGTCGCTTTGTCCCTTCACTGCTGCCAGCATCACCGGTGTAGTGCTGCCGTATCCTCTACTGTTGATAATCTTCATATTCTCTGACAGGATCAGCTTCACGGTGTCCAGGTCTCCACTACTACAGGCCCAGTGAAGGGCGTTGTTACCGTATTTGTCCACCAGTGACACATTAGCCCCTCTATCCATCAGGAACTTCACCACATCGCTTTGTCCCTGCAATGCTGCCACCATCACCAGTGTCCAGTTCAACCGTCCTGTTCTCATGTTGATGTCTACATGACCTGCTGCCAGGATCCGGTTCAGTCTCTCCAGGTCACCGTCCTTGATGGCAGAGTAGATGTTGCGGTCTGTATGTGATGGAGTCACTGCAACACACAGTAAACTGCGAACATCAGACATTTTCGTCACACATATACATTGTTTTCATCGTGATGATACGTGACTCGGACGTTGCTATATCATTTAAACAATACACCATGACGGGAATGTCAACATGTGGTTTCTGGAATTATGCATTGTGTGTTTAATACATGAAATTAAGAGACATACGTTGTAGCAACATCTTGTGTACGGCTGGAGAGTGTTAACGTGTGTTCAAGTTCACAAGATGATAATGTCAGTACAACTGTTGTTTGGTAATTACAAGGGTAATAACATACCTTTTCACCTTTCCACGGGTGTTTTTCTTTCAGTACTATGTATAGCTAAATTCAAAATACATTTATTATGGCAGAGGTATTAAAACATAGTTTTCAATTTGAGTGAGATAACTGTTCATCAAGACCACCTGTCAATGCAGGATAAAAAGGAATGCCTCCAGTAGTATTACTATGATGGTTTTGGCGCAGATGCGGCTTGAAGGCTTATTCAGGGGATCAAAACATCCAAGCCCCCTTAAAATACAGCACGGGTTGCACCAGATACATCCTTCGATGAGCACTGAATATGGTCCAGGTTAAAAAAGGGGTAACAGATGAATACGCTGGTGTTTATTCTTGGTTCAAAGCTAGCCGTAATATTCGGTGACAGCTTGATGGAGTTGGTGTTTCATGAATTCCTCGAACAGGATTAAGGAGTATGGGGCAGTGCATTCTCGGGACTCGAAACTATAATCAACTAAAGTATCCATTAGACGTTGTAACCCTTCGGCGCACACGAGACCTAAACTATGGTACACACTGGCAAATTTACCTTGACTGATGATATGACGCAAGGTGGAGTAAATATCGAGTCCATGGACGTCCACACCAGCTCACAAAGCTGGTACAGATACCTCACGACAATCTGGTCCAGTAGTCATTTTTCTTTGATGTGACGAAATGGTACAGCTGATTCAGTCATGGATTTCATTTGTATGCCTTCGACGGGTCTTATGGAGGAGTCAAGAGACCACTCACTGTAAGCGTGCCACCCTTTCCGCGGATTGTTCTGGGGGTTGACCATCTCTTGGGCATACTGATGTTCGAACAAACGCTGGACTAAAGTCCTCTTAAATCTTTTGATGATGGCTTGGCTTCCGGGAGCTCCGACCACAACTCGTCTTACCTGGGTGAGTGAGTGAGTTTAGTTTTACGCCACACTCAGCAATATTACAGCTATATGGCGGCGGTCTGTAAATAATCGAGTCTGGACCAGACAATCCAGTGATCAACAACATAAGCATCAATCTGCGCAATTGGGAACCGATGACATGTGTCAACCAAGTCAGCGAGTCTGACCACCCGATCCCGTTAGTCGCCTCTTACGACAAGCTGAGTCGCCTTTTATGGCAAGCATGGGTTGCTGAAGGCCTGTTCTACCCCGGGTAGACCTTCACGGGTTCTCACCTGGATATCATGCTTTGATAACAACTGCAACATGGCTCCCATTGACTTGTAATTTGGTCGTGGAGGTCATGCGACTGCCTTTATAAGATCTGTTCTAAGGCCTGAGCAATTTTTCTTGAATCGGAAGCTCCCAATGCCAAGTGTGTCTCGAAATCCATTCTTTAATATCCAAGGATGACAGGGAGGTCTTGATGAGAATGATGCCACAGATTTTGTGTTTGTTGAGGAGCTTGTGTTTGATGTGGTGTTTCACCACGTATTTCTTGACCCCTTTCAATCGCCATACTGTTGTTTGAGTCGGTTGTAATAAAAGTCGTACTTCGACAGGTTGAGGGTGCTCATCCACATGTAAACTGGTTGGTTGAGAGTGATGCGACTTCTGTTCATATGGAGCACTGCAAGGTCATTATCAAAGAGCTTGCAGCGGTTGAAAGCTGTGCTGCTATGATGTTCCTCTGTTTTTCTTCCTTGTGAGATTGCACGAGTTTGACCATCGCCTATTTTCTCAAGTTGTCCATGGGTTTGTCAGACACCGAGTTGTTCATCACAGTGATGAGGTTTTCCTTGAAATTGCCGGTGGTTTTTGTTACACAGCTCGTTGTTCAACTGAATGTAAGGTTCCATCCAGGGACTTCCAACCAGTTGCAGCACCCAATGTATTCAGTTTCATGCCCTGCGACAAGTACAATGGCAGATTTCAATCATGCATGATGTACTTGGTTTTGTGCATAAGTTCGGAACAATTTTTTCCACGATGGCCAGCTTATTTTGTTCCAATCAACATTCGCTGATAGTCAAACATCCAGTCTCAGTACACCTTCAACCGTTCAGGAGCCAGCGGATAGCTGTTATGCGATGTGTGCAATCCAAATTCACTTCGAGGATGTAGTCTTTGTTCAAATATGGTGTGCTGCTCATCATATTGATCCAATATTGTCCAATCACATGAACACTTAGGTGGGTAGAGACTGATTCATGGCCCAACCGTACAGGCTGTTGGCGTCAAGATAGAGGAGGTGGTTGGCGAATTGACTCGGATTATAGCCCACCACCAATGGGTTAGTTGTTTCAAAGGCATTTAGAAGTTGGAGGAATCAAACTAAAAGTGCTTTATGGTTCAACTTCGTTATTATGCAAGGTCACAACGTTTCGAGACAGATTCTAGTCTCTTCTTCAGGTGAAGTGAGGGTAAAACTAAAGGACTGTAGTATATATACACATAACAGTGGACCGATAACAATGGGTAACAAGATATACAGGTTTCTATTAACTCATGTACGGGCTTCAACTTATGTACAGGCTTCAACTGATTGGTGTGCAGGCTTGTGTTGATTAGGTTAACGAGTTACAGGTAAAGATGTTTGGATAAAGATTAGTCACTGAGGATAAGGTGGTTCCATACATTGGGTAAGTAAACGGCTCCGTCTCTGTTGATTGTGGGCTTGTTCCGCTTGATTGCAATGGCTTCTAGGAGCTTCCGTTTTTTGAAGTCATTGGCGTTCCTAACTAATGTCCTGGTGTTGTCCCAAACACTCTTGTGATTGGGGTTGTGCATGATGTGTTCACATACAGCAGACTTCTGATCCAAATTTTTAACTGATGTTTTGTGTTCTTTTAACCTGATAGCCAATGGTCGACTAGTTTCACCAATATATGTCTCTTTACAACTGCATTGGATCTGGTAGATGTATCCTGCTGGATTGTTGCATTTAGGTGTTGTGGGCCCGCGTCCATTAGCTGATCGTATCGTTTTCAGGTTGGTTTCGCTACGGAAGGTGACGTCTATTCCTGTTGTTTTCTTGATGAGACGGCTGATGCGATGACTTGGCCATGGTATGGTATGCTAATTCTGATGGGGGAAGGTTCTGGTTTAGTTGACTTGGGAGTTTCTTTCAGGGTCTTGGTCATGGTGTTGCTGACTAGACAGGGTGGGTACTCGTTAAGACCTTGGAAGGTTGATTTCAGGTGTTATAATTCGCTGTGGAGGCTGCCAGGGCTGCAGACCGCTTTTGCTCTTCGTGCCAGGGTAGCTACTATGTCTTTCTTGATCTGGGGATGATGGTTGGACTGGTGATGAATATACTGATCCGTATGTGTTGGTTTACGGTAAACACTGGTGGCTATGGATTGTTGGCGTCGGTGGAGAAGAATGCCCAGGAAGGGAAGCCGTTGGTGTGTCTCTTCTTCCATTGTAAACTGAATTCTTAGGTGTTGGGAATTCAAGTGTTGCAGCAGGGCCTCTGGATCTTGGTTGTCGTCCAGGAGGGCTAGGACATCATCTGCTTTGCGGAACCAATGCTTTGGGGTGAATGGTGCAGTTTTCAGGGCAGTTTCTCCAAAGGCAATCATGTATATTTCTGTCAGTAGTGGTGATAGAGGGGATCCCATTGGCAATCCATGGATCTGTTGGTAGAGCTGGCCATTCCAGGTGAAATATGAAGTCTCGAAGCATTTACTTACGAGATCGACGATGCTTTGGGCTGTGAGTTTGGTGTCTAGGTCTGGTAGAGATGTTTCCAGTCTAGTAGATAGGATGTGAATTTTTTTCGTTGAAGGGTATATAGGTAAATAGGCCCACCCTGTCGTAGCTGACTAACTTCTTTGTGTCCCTGGTGTTTCTCAGTTGCTGTGCGAGGGATGCCGACTCTTTCACAAAGGAGCTGCCAGTTTTTCCCAGTGGGGCTAGCATGCGGGATAGATGTTGGGCCGTGTTGTAGTAGACGGATCCTCTAGAGCACACAAGGATTCTAGTCTTTACAGGGTTCGTATGTATTTTGACGGTGGCATGGGCATATGGCGGTTGGGAGTTGTTGGGATTGAGGTGGTTGAATATGGGTTGTTGGCTTTCGCGTACCGTTTGGAGACCATGGAAATCCCACCACACATGCCTTTTTTGATGGACAGGTGCATGTCATAATTGGTTAACAATTCCAGTTTGATGCCCGTTTTGGAGTGCATGTCAGGAGAGTGCGGGGGTGGTGTAGTACCACACTGGGCCAAGTTGATACTGTTTCAGATATGTTGTTCTGTTGTTCGGCCAGCAGGATCACACCAATTTTTAAGTACAGGTCGTGATAATCACCTACGGTACGACTGTCCAGTGCACACATTCTGGGCATAGTCGTAATCGTCCTACGAGATGGTGGAGTATAGTTTAAGCTGCTGTAAAAACGGTTGATCAGAGGTAGTGTTGTCTCGTCGAACGTGGACCAGTCATCCATGTACTCGTACAGGTACAAGCCCTTTTTGAGCAGGATCAGTGTATGGTTCGGTCATCGCGAAGGAATTGTTGGTCATGACCAAACAGGTTAAGCGACAACAGGAGAAACTAAGCCTTATCTCAGTCCGTTGAGTGAGAAGGAAATGTATTTCTTCATGTTGTTGGGGATGCACGTTAGCTTGCCCTTGATGCTCGAGATGGCCTGCATGATGAGGTGAGCATCGTGCCCTCTCAAACTATGGAAAACCATGGGGATGGGGAGGGTTTGGGGATCGATTCTAAGCTGGAGGTTACATGCTTTATGGCACCATGCACCTTGGTACATGTACATGTACACTGACCTGCAAGCTTCGTGTTCCTGTGTTCTGTACATGACACTTTGTCCTGTTGTGTTGGGCATGACATGGGTGACCTTTAAAGAAGATGATGCGATGGATGAATGTTGAGATGTTTTGATGTTCTTGAGGCATATCAGTTTGCCTCGGCTCTCCTCCCGGTGTGCTTCCAGCATATCTTCTCAGCTGAAGCTGTGAGGCAGAAATGTTTCTTTCTGGCGTAGTTCAACAACAGTCGGCTCAAACTCTTAATCCACGTTTAGTGATACCAAATCTGTGCATGACTGCTGTATTGCCTTCGTGACCGAAGATGTTGATTGCTAAATGGTTTTGTTTCTCCACCTTCACTTCTTGAGAGGGGTGTGAGTGCATATGGACAAAGTTCAGCCCATCGTCTGCAGGATAGCGCAAAGGCCTGTTCACCACTTTAGAATTGGCGGGGAATAAGGAAGATCTCATCGCCAATCTTAAGCAAGGATCGTCATTGTTTTTAAAGTTTACAATGACCCTTTTGTTCTTGCAATATGGAAGCAAGTCTAGGTACGATCCTCCTCGGAGCAGTACGTAGTTCACTATATCTAGGTAGATGGTATCAAGGCTGTTCACCACCAATCCCGACCCTCTTTGGGTAAACTGTCCTCATGATTCTTCCATGTGTTGCAATGACGTATCACATCGCAAGTCGAAGGGATCGAGTCGGATTCTGCTTGCCTCGGAGGTATTTCGTGCTCATTAAATCGTCCAACTCTTCATTAAGTTTGCTGGTGATCAGAGGATTAACGTTGTTGACTTAAATGTTAGACTGAACAGTCATCCACCAGCCTGTCAGACCTCCTCGGTGTCTTCCAGCAAGGTGTGCAGTTGTGCTTTCCTCATGCGAGAATAACCCTTCAAACGCACTCGAGCTCGAACTTTGAGCTCTTTGATGGTGGGAGGCTTGTCATAGCAAGAATAACCCACCAATTCATGTTCTTTTACAATGGCTTTGAGTTTGCTGACGGTAGTCATGATTGCTATATGCACGTGAAAAGTCAAATTCCAATAGGATTGTTATATCCACATGCAAAGTCTTATGTCTAATAGGGTGAGTGAGTGAGTTTAGTCTTATGTCTAATAGGGTGAGTGAGTGAGTTTAGTCTTATGTCTAATAGGGTGAGTGAGTGAGTTTAGTCTTGTGTCTAATAGGGTGGGTGAGTGAGTTTAGTCTTATGTCTAATAGGGTGAGTGAGTGAGTTTAGATTTATGTCTAATAGGGTGAGTGAGTGAGTTTAGTCTTATGTTTAATAGGGTGAGTGAGTGAGTTTAGTCTTATGTCTAATAGGGTGAGTGAGTGAGTTTAGTCTTATGTCTAATAGGGTGAGTGAGTGAGTTTAGTCTTATGTCTAATAGGGTGAGTGAGTGAGTTTAGTCTTATGTCTAATAGGGTGAGTGAGTGAGTTTAGTCTTATGTCTAATAGGGTGAGTGAGTGAGTTTAGTCTTATGTCTAATAGGTCACAAATGAAGTGCATGAATCTTTCTAACAAAACTTTTACGTTGGTCTGTTAGGTTGGTTGAAATCATTATTTTCTTCTTGTAAACAAATTACTTTTGGACCACGTTCACTCTGTGTGCTTTACATAAGCCATTACCTAGCATGTGTAATTCAAGTGTTTCTGTTACTCATCATGTGTATGCCACAGAACCCCTCGGTCCTGCATTTCCTGGCTTTTCCCAATTGTTTCGCAACGAATATGTTTGGGGCAAGCCCGAGTATGATGAAGATTAGCTCTTGCTGCCACGAGGAAGGGGTTTAATACTGAGAGGGTGTTCTTCACCCAGGGGCTTGAGTACGAAAGCCTAATGCTGCCACTTTTGTAGCACAAAATATTTTTTTTTCAAAGACAGTTCTCGTTACTTCAATTATTTACTCGTTGCTTCGAGTATTTTTCGTTATTTCAATAATTTTCTCGTAACTTCGAGTATTTTCTCGTTATTTCAAATATGTTTTCGTTGCTTCGATTAATTTTTCGTTACTTCGAGAATTTTCAGTCAAAAACTTGAAATTTCGAATATTTTCTCGTTACTTCAAGTTTCTTTCAAAAACTTGAAATTTCGAGTATTTACTCGTTGCTTCAAGTTTCTTTCAAAAACTTGAAATTTCGAATATTTTCTCGTTGCTTCAAGTTTCTTTCAAAAACTTGAAATTTCGAGTATTTTCTCGTTGCTTCAAGTTTCTTTCAAAAACTTGAAATTTCGAGTATTTACTCGTTGCTTCAAGTTTCTTTCAAAAACTTGAAATTTCGAATATTTACTCGTTGCTTCAAGTTTCTTTCAAAAACTTGAAATTTCGAATATTTACTCGTTGCTTCAATTTTCTTTCAAAAACTTGAAATTTCGAGTATCTTTCTCGTTGCTTCAAGTTTCAGTCAAAAACTTGAAATTTCGAATATGTTCTCGTTGCTTCGATTTTATTTTTCTTAATTTCTAAGTTTGATGAAGCTAGCATGTATATTTTAGGAGATCTGCCCCGATCAAGATGACATCCTCATAGTCACACACACCCTACAAGCTACACCCTACACCACCCGAGTTTCAGTGGTCATAAAACAAACTTTCAGTTCAATAGGGAGGATGCGCACCCTTGCAACCGCGTTATCTTCCCATAAAGGAGACCTCACAAAAGACAGACCGCTTAAAACAACACACTTTAGGGTTGTTTGCATAAGGATTAATTAAGCTGATAATAATAACATGTGCCCAGATATGGAAACTATACTTTGTTTTAATTCATGTAATGAATTATGATTTTTATATTAAGACTTTTTATATTAAAAGTGCTTGAGAACATTCTCAGCTTCTAAAGCAACTCAGTTCTCGACTACTTTTCACTCTAATTACAAGTAAATTAAGAAATATGGAAATGTGTTGTTACTATACTCTGTATTGACTGGTAGAAGAACAAACAGAATTTTCATTCTTTTCTCAAAAACACAAAAGGTGAAACATAGAACATACCTGTATATGTGGATATAATTAATATATTTACATGATATCATTTGAAAAGGCACAGTGTGTCATATATTTGGATAATTTGAGAGTGAGTGGTTGATAATCACATTTCATGAGAAAAATACATGTACAGGTAGAGGGATTCATACAGAAATGATATTCGTTGTTGTTCGACAAGTGGTTGGCATATTAGTAAAACATGGAATTCGTCACATATGGCTTGTTTACAAAGATTACAAAGTCGGCTTTCTTTCAAACCATTCAGACAGCGCCCTGTTTCCATTGGTAACCTATGATTTGTTGTCCTAAATTTTCTCAGTGAAATTCTACTTTGTAAGGTTAATTTAAGATAAGGTTCTGGAATAAGTTCAATTTCATACATTGTGAAATGAAATCCTTTTGATGATTGAGTATTGCTTAAATTCCAAGATTGAACAGACATCTATACTATGTACTGACTCCAAGTGAACTCCTTAATGGAATAGGGGTGGAGAGCATGGCTGAGCTAACTAGTGTACTCACTGAATTTATCTTACAGGAGGTCGGTCATTTTGGAGTGAACCGCAAATAAGACTTAACTGTGAAATGATACCATATATTCGATAACTTTGAGGATTTGACTGAAGTCTATTTGCTCCAAAAGCATACCATTTTGGTATGAATATCAGTACGAATTGCTTTGCTTCAAGTCTCCACATACAACATGTGGCGAAGCAGTTTTCTTGAAAATATTAAATGAACAATTTCAATAACACTTAAAGTTTCATATGGCCAGAGGTCGTATAACCATTTCCAAACCTAATGTTGTCTTTTTTATCAGGACACATACCACAATTTTCAACGACACAGCTAAATTAAGCCTTGGGCAACCAACCATAAAATGTGTTGTTTTAAGTGGTCTGTCTTTTGGGGGGTCGATACCAAGCATATTTCCTAAACTATTCATGATAACTTCATCAGACTAGGAACACGTATCAAGCATGATAGATAGGTTTGCCATTTGGGGTTTAAACCCAGATATGAACCTTAAGCTTTTGCGGTTTCCTCCCAAATGTGACTTAGGCTGTGGATATGAGGGTGTCATGTTGTTCGGAGAAGATTTCCTTAAACTATACACGCTAGCTTCATGAAATTTGGCACACGTACCAAGCATGATCCATAGATGTGCCATTTGATGGTTATACTCAGATATGAATTTTATTTTTTTGCTGTATCCATGGACATGTGACTTAGGCTGTGACTATGAGGATGTCATCTTGCTCGGAGCAGATCTCTTTAAATATACATGCTACCTCCATCAGACTTAGAAATTAAGAAAAAGGAATCGACGCAACGAGAAAATATTCGAAATTTCAAGTTTTTGAAAGAAACTTGAAGCAACGAGAAAATACTCGAAATTTCAAGTTTTTGAAAGAAACTTGAAGCAACGAGAAAATACTCGAAATTTCAAGTTTTTGAAAGAAACTTGAAGCAACGAGAAAATATTCGAAATTTCAAGTTTTTGACTGAAACTTGAAGCAACGAGAAAATATTCGAAATTTCAAGTTTTTGAAAGAAACTTGAAGCAACGAGTAAATATTCGAAATTTCAAGTTTTTGAAAGAAACTTGAAGCAACGAAAAAGTACTCGAAATTTCAAGTTTTTGACTGAAACTTGAAGTAACGAAAAAATTCTCGAAGTAACGAGAAATTAATCGAAGCAACGAAAAAAATATTTGAAATAACGAGAAAATACTCGAAGTTACGAGAAAATCATTGAAATAACGAGAAAATACTCGAAGCAACGAGTAAATAATTGAAGTAACGAGAATTGTCTTTGAAAAAAAATATCTTATGCTACAAAAGTGGCAGCATTAGGCTTTCGTACTTGAGTTGTTTGATCCTGATCGGTAAAAGGCTATGGCGTGGACTATGGCGTCATCGTCCCTCACTGACAGAGCCATGCCATGGTGGTAAACCCCACCATAGTGGTGTTCCCAGTTTCAAACCATGGTGTTTGACATTAGCGGTAGGGGTCGATTGACCATGATGATTTTTTCAGCGGGGGCTACTGTTTTAGGATTCTTGGGTTTCTTGGTGACAGTGTTGATTGCTGGGTGGAAGATCGTCTCCTCCGAAGGCATCGTTTCAGTTATGTTTGGATCCGTCATCTTATTTATCCTCAATTGGACATTTATGTTTATATTCACAGTGCCTCACAGTGCCTCACCGTGATCAGCATCAAGATCCTTGCACAAATACATCAACGTTCCAGTGGAATGAGAGGGAAAGAAGATACACTCGTGGTCTATAATCACTGATGGTTTTCATCATTTCAGCCCTGAATCAGGATTCATAATTTGCGTACAGTTTCTCGATCACTCCCTCGAACATTTTATATAGTTTATCGGTGATGATGTTTTTGCACAAGTATCCTTCTGAGGCCGAGATTCCTGACAATCACGATGATTTCTGATGGGTGCTTGATCGCCAGTAATTTTGGGATCTCATCCCGCTGTAGATAAGCTTTCATGCCTTGGCTGAACAGCTGGTTGAGCACACACTCGATGGTGACCTCGACTTTGCTAATCTCGTGGGGATCTCTCCACTGGCAGGATCAAAATACCCTTCATCGATTGAGAGGGCATGCTCAGAATGATATTCCACAACATCTTGCTTTTGTTGCAGCTTCTGATGCCACACCAAGATGGCTAATGTACTTGATTACTGGTTGCGTATATGAGGGGCCAATTCCGGGTTCATGACTTTATCAAATTCCAACAAAACATTGTCAATGGTGTAGCTGCCACTCTCGCAGCTCACCATCACCTGTCTATAAGCGTTAAATGTGACTTCATATACCAGCTGATCGCCCAGCACAGCTTGGTGTGAAGGCACGTGACCCTCCAGCAACTTAAAGGCAAGCGGAATGCAAAACCGGTTACGCAATGCCCTTATTTTTCTCCACCATGGTGGCAAGATCGTCTTGGCCGTAAGCACATCCCACTCGCAACTGAGTCGATGGACAATGGGCTGGACAAATGCCTTTTTATTTCCTGTTTATACCGTTTGTTCGCTAATTTCCAGAGGTCTGTGTACATGAAAATCACGCTGCTGTCGTTGATGCTCAAAATTTTCAATCCCGATAATTTTGATGGTCGTTTTTTGACGATGGCCCTACCCGGATACCGACATGAGTTCGCGTTTGTCACCTGATGTACTTCCAGAATTCATCGTGGTTGAAGTCGTGAATCCTTGCATCATCTTCTGTCTGATTAAGCTGCGGCTGTAAGGCATGGGTATCTTTGGTCAACCCTAGAAACCGAGGTAAACCTCCTAGGCCATGTCTTTGTCTACTGTAACCAGTACCCCAGGAAGTTAATCAACATTGTCATCATATCCACCTTCAAACCCAGAGATAAATCACCCCGTCGGCAATCAGCACCATTCGTAACTTCTATCCCATATGTCCCAGCAGTCAGCCACTGGATAAGACGACTCCTTCAGCAGCAAGCAAGTCAGTCAAGGCAAGTCAGTTCAGAACCTCCTCCAAGCTACAGGCAAACCAACACCACCAACAAAACACGACCCCTCGTGAGTACTAGTCTACCAGATTCGTTATGAATGTAGAGACTCCTGTATTGGTGAAACATCCCACCCGCTCCCACTACGAATTAAGGAACATAAAACCTCAGTCCAGAAAATTAAATCCGAATCCGCCATAGCTGACCACACCCAAGACACCCCTGACGAGGACCTATGACCAGCATCGATGTCTTGCAATCAATCCACAAGACTACAAGTTAACTGTTTCAACCCCACCATGAATCAATCACTCAGCCTACTCACTTTCAGATATCCAATATACACCAACCTTGTTAATTCTATATACTCAGCAAGCAGTAATGTATATACTCTCCATGTTTAAAATTGTTGTATCACTAGCTCGATAATGGTGTTAGTAATTACGCCGAAACATAACACTCTTTATTGCAATAAGCAAGTTGACTATCCATAAAACTTGGTTTTCTTTCATCGTGGTGACACCTATACCCTGACGCCCAAAGGTAAAGTGTGCGATGTACAAGTGTATATTCGATCCATAGAACTTGGTTTTCTACAACTTCTAAAATGCCCCTCAAAGAGTTGAAGCTCTCTAGTCAAGCGAAATTCCATGATAAGCATTGTGGGAGTGTAAACACTGTACATTGTGTGTGAAACTATGAGACAGTTTATCCGTCTGAAAACATGAACTTAATGTTCTCACCAGTGATGTTTGCAGAGTGATGCAACTGCAGACCAAGAAACGGGACCGTGAGAGGTTGTACGAGGTGTTTGCAACTGCCATGCATCGTGACGTCCGTTACGTTGTGACGTAATGGAAAAGTGTTCGATAACGAGGGGGCAGATTAGAATGGCATAGTGACACCAACACATTGTGACGTAATGCAAGAAGTGGGCATTATCGTCTGATAAAGTACTGTCGGCATACCCCCTTCACAGACAGACAGACAGACAGACAGACAGACACATCGCCTAAAGGTCGAACATCAATTGTACATCGCGTACTTTAATATTGGGCGACACGGTTTAGGCGTCACCAAATATATATTCACTATTTGTATATATTAAAAACAATGCATATTTGCGATTAATTATTTTGTGGTGCTGTCACCCAACTGTCGGATTTGCCCGTGTATGCGCGCGCGTGTGTGTGTGTGTGTGTGTGCGCGCGCGCGTGTGTTTGTATATATCTATGTGAGTGTGTGTGTGAGTATTAATTCGACACACAACAACAACAACAACACAAAGAGGGCACCGAAAAGCTCGCATTCGACCAGTGAAGTCATTGTTACTGTAGAAATGGCGGCACATTAACGCCTCGGCTCACTCACCGAGTGCAGCCACATGAAAACAATCAGTTTCTTGCTGTTTGGTCCACCATTCGCGACATACTCAAAACAAAATTAGCATCATGTTAAGAGGGGCAAGGTTTACATGCAATCACTCACCCCAGGACTCCAGGAGATCTACCACTTGCTCATATTGCCAGTCTTTCGCTATTTTGATCGCTGTTTGACCGTTGATGTTCGTGGCGTTGATGTCCACCTTGTTCAGGGAGAGGATATGTTCCACGGTCTCCAGGTCTCCACTATAACAGGCCAAGTGAAGGACGTTGTCACCGTCACTGTCCACCAATGACACATTAGCTCCTCTGTCCACTAGGAACTCCACCACGTCACTGTGTCCACCATGTGCTGCCACCATCACCGGTGTCTTGCTCAAGTCTCCTCTACTGTTGATGTCCACCGCTTTCAGGGAGAGGATCAACTTCACGGTCTCCAAGTCTCCACCTGCACAGGCCAAGTGAAGGATGTTGTCTCCCTCCTCGTTCACCAGTGACACATTCGCTCCTCTATCCACAAGGAACTTCACCACATCTCTGTGTCCATTACGTGTTGCCTCCATCAATGGTGTCGAGCTCTCCCATTCTCCTCTCGTGTTGATGTCTACGTTCCCCGCTGCCAGGATCTGCTTCACTCTCTCCAGATCACCGTCTTTGCAAGCGGAGAAGAGGTCGCTGTCTGCTCGTGATGGAGTCGCTGCAACACAAAGTACACTGTGTACATCAGACATATTTGTCTCACATGTACAGTGTTTTCATCACGTTCATGCGTGACTATCAGTTTATACAACTTCCGGTGTCCGTCGCCGTCATTTTGCCGGGGATTGCTGAAAGCGGTATAAAACTAAACTCGCTCACTCACTCAATTCATACAATTCCATCATGGCTGACAACAACACTCCATGGCAGGGATGTCAACATGTGGTTTCTGGAATTAACGATGGCGTGTGTAATGTATTTCTGTGAGAGAAGTTGTAGTCATATTTTGTGTATGGCTGGACAGTATCAACGCGTGTTGGTTTATGCAGAGTGCTTTGGTTGTTGTTTAACTTAACACTCAGCAGTATTCCAGCTGTCTGATGGCGACCTTAGTATGAATATCTTGGTCATGGTTTCTGTGATTGATGACATGAACGTCGATAAATACCAAAAGTGAGACTCATCCCTCAAGTCAGAATCTTCAGGGGTATATATATCAGTCTGTTAGATGTAGGAAGAAGTAGGGACTACCTGCCTACTGGGTTCTCCCACCTACCTTGTGGATCAGAGTTTTGTATCGTCACTCGCGGTGGTGGAGCAGGCCCGTTCTGGCTCAGATCCTCACTCAGGTCAGTGGTCGAGGCTGAAACAGGGAATGTTTCATCCAGAAAACTATATATAGCACATAAGCATTATAACTACTGGCCTCAGTTTTTACTGTCCACAAATGTTTTGCCTTTCAAAATTCATTTTGTTATTGCAGAGGTATTAAAATATATTTTTCAATTTGAGTGAGAAAACTGTCAATGCAGGATAAAAAAGAACGCTTCCCGATGATGGTTTTGCCCCAGATGTGGCTTAGAGGCTTATTGAGGGGATTTAAGTCTCCCAGCTCCCTTAAAAACAGCGAGGGTCGCACCACAGACATCCTTCGATATGCACTGAATTTGGTGCAGGATAGAAAAGGAAAGCTTCCTAAATTCAGGTTTTACAGTTTGAATCTGTAAATACAATAAGCTGTGCACTGACTGTGTGTTAACAGTTGAGATACTCCTCTTGGTTGAAATCTTGAAACTGTTATTTTGTTTTGCAAATAAACATGGGCTTCATAAAATATCAAGGCGTGACAAATGCCCTGGGAACCATGAACACTGGTCGTGACGAATGTGTTGGATACCATGAGCACATTAAGTGACAAATGTCCCAGGGACACAAGAGTCAGTGAGTTTAGTTTTACGCCACACTCAGTAATATTCAAGCCATATCGCTGATTGTCTGTGAATAATCGAGTCTGGACCAGACAATCCAGTGACCAACAGCAAGAACATCAATTTGCACAACTGGGAACCGATGGCATGTGTCGACCAAGTCAGCGAGCCTAATCACCCGATCCCGTTAGTTACCCCTTACGACAAGCATGGTCGCCTTTTTGGGCAAGCATGGATTGCTGAAGGCCTATCCTACCCCGGACCTTCACGGGTCCAGGCACCCGTGAACGGCCACCTCCTCGTGGTGGGTGCTGGGTAACGCCAAGAGCCGTTCAAACATAGCGACCGAACTGGGCAACCTGTTTGCCGTGGGTTGCATCCCGTGTCGGTGGGGGACGGTAGTCTGGTGGTCTGGCAACCGTGTTCCTGCTGCTCAACACACCGCTTTGGCCCTTATTTCACCTTGACGGGTGGTAGAATCGGCCATGCCCTGTGTATGGACTTGTATGTCATTACACAAATTCAATTTGAAAATGTTTTACTTTTGGACATATTCACAAATTCCGATCTACTAAATGAATTTGAATGGCCAGTCCACTATGACCTTTGTAGAAGTGACCATTTGAAACGTTTTCTATTCATGAACTCCATACTGCTCTTGATCAAGCTCATGCCACTGCTACAGGAACTGACAACATACATTATCAACTCCTGAAACATTTACCAGAATCCTGTCTGGAAACTCTCCTAAATATTTTTGATGATATTTGGTCATCGGGTAACTTTCCTCCTTCATGGTGTGACGCTCTAGTAGTACCAATACCTAAACCTGGACGTGATCATACGGATCCGTCCAATTATAGACCCATTTCATCAACTAGCTGTGTTTGCAAGACCATGGAACGCATGATAAATAATCGACTTGTTTGGTACTTGGAAACAAATAATCTCATAACAGATATACAGTGTGGTTTCCGTAAAAACAGAAGTACTGTCGATCATTTAGTGCGACTGGAATCATTTGTTAAGAACGCACTAATTAACAAACAACACGCTGCGTCTATCTTTTTTGATCTAGAAAAAGCATATGACACTACTTGGAAATATGGCATTTTAAGAGATTTACATGACTTCGGGTTGCGAGGTCGTTTACCTGAATATATAGCCAAGTTTTTAAATAACAGACAATTCCAGGTCGGTGTGGGTTCTACCCTGTCTGATCATTACAATCAGGATCAGGGGGTTCCACAAGGCAGTATTTGGTCTGTCACTCTTTTTAGCATCAAGATCAACAGTTTATCTAAAGTTTTAAACGATTCAATTGATGGATCGTTATTTGTGGATGATTTTGATATTTCTTGTCGTGGTAAAAATATGCATACCATTGAACGGCAATTGCAGTTGTGTTTAAACAAGATAAATAAATGGTGTCTTGAAAACGGCTTTAAATTTTCCAAATCAAAAACTAACTGCATACATTTTTGTCGTACATACAAACCACATAAAGACCCTGAACTATCTCTAGATGGCACGCCGATTACAGTTGTGAAGGAAGCCAAGTTCTTGGGTCTAATCTTTGATTCACAGTTAACGTTTTTACCACATATTAAATCACTTAAAACTAAATGCCTGAAAGCACTTGATTTATTGAAAGTGGTGTCAAATTCCAAATGGGGAGGTGATCAAGCTACCCTTCTTGTTCCACCTCTTGGGCTCAGAATAAAGCCGTTTATTGCTGCTGCTGGTATTGAGCTGGACAATATAGCTCCTTTCCGTCTTCTTTCCTCTCCCCCTTGGCAGTTGGTTGGACCTAACATTAACTACATTTAAAAAATCAGAAACGAATGAGTTAGAGTATAAACAAGAATATAATCAATTGAAACATACATGTAACAATTACAAATCCTTATTTACAGATGGGTCCAAGGACGGTGGCGCAGTGTCTTTTGCCACTGTCATTGGATCCAGAACAGTATCTTCTAGATTACCAGACAACATTTCTATTTTTAGCTAACGCCATATTAACAGCTCTTAAATATATTCAAAGACACACGAAACGTAAACAGTATATAATATATTCCGACTCTCTTTCTTGCCTTCAGGCTATTTAAATATTTCTTGTAAACATCCACTTTTAATTGAAATTATTGAACTGTATAATACTCTTGCTACTGGCCAATACGACATCGTCTTTTGTTGGTTACCCAGTCACGTAGGTATTTCTGGGAATGTGATGGCAGATCTTGCTGCAAAAGCAGCACTCAACAAATCTGTGACACCACTTCTTCTTCCATACTCTGATTACAAAACAAGCATTAGAACCTACATCCGTGATCTGATGCAGAAGAAGTGGGACACCCAAGAAGGTATAAATAAATTACATGAAATAAAACCGTATATTGGTTACACCTACTTGGGCTGTCAGTCCAGATTTGAAGAGGTTATTTTAAGACGATGTCGTATTGGCCATACTAGATATACTCATGCATACCTATTGAAAGGTGAGGATCCTCCGTTTTGTATCCATTGTGATGAAAGAGTCACGGTCAAGGATATCCTGCTTGACTGTGTTGAATTCTCCATCACAAGGGATAAATATTTCAATGTCAAACTGTTAAGGATCTTTTTAACACTGTTAATTCTCATTTAATCTTTGGTTTTTAAAGTAAATTGATTTCTTGATTGAATTATGAATAGTATGTGCTGTAAATATATGCATTTTAATTATTGGTAGTTTAAATAAACTAGAATTGTTAGTGGCTGTACCCTGAAAGAGGGTTGAAGTATTGTAAAATTATTGTCCTCCTGAGAGGGTACGTACGTCCAAAAAACATTTCGATGTAAATTTATATCTACCAGGTTTTTAATCGTAGTATTCTTGTAGTTTTAATTTTAGCTAGCATTTGGTACACGCGCCAGCAGCTGAAGGGATGATGTAAATCCAGCTAGGGTCCATACAGGTAGCAAAGGTACTGTAAGTCCCCATGGTCCCTAGTGTGGTGATCTACCTTCTGTTGTTGGCGATCTATAGGCTGTTCTTATATTGTATCGTCTAAATGGTGATATTGGTTTTAACTTTTCATGCTAGTTTTAATTAAACTGATATTCTAGTTGTTTTACTGTCCTTCGTTGACAGATTTTACCACATGCATATATTTCATTTAAATGTTCTCGTCACGATATGGCTGAGATATTGCCGATGTGACGTAAAATATTAACTCACTAACTCACTCATTCACGGGTCCAGGGGCACAAGACGTCACACATGTCCACTGGGTCCGCCAGGACACACTACGTGACAAATGTCCTTGGGACCAAGAGCACAAGACGAGACGAATGTGCTTCGGATCATATGTAAGGTTTCTGTGATATATTTCGCGTGGAATATCATTGTGGGATGGGGCGTTAATTGAGAGACAACTTTAAGCTAAAAGTCTCACCTGCTGTACGTCCAGGATTCGCCATGCTTGAAATCGTCCCCGACAGCGAACTTTCATCCTCTTTAATCTCTTTCACCCCACAACAACGCATCCTTGCATAGGACTTTGCATCATCTACCGTCTGATTCAGCTGCAGCTGTACGTCACGGAGGTCTTCAGTCAATTCGCCCCGTAGTTTCCCAAGACTTTCTTTGTAAGTGTCTCTTTCTCGCTTAACACGTCTCAACTCTTGCGTTATTGTTTCAAGTTGTTTCGTTGCGTTTAGTACGCTGGCTTTCAGTGTGTGAACTTCATCGCTGGTGATATTCCTTGTGTAATCTTCTGTAAGGAGGTCGGTGATCGTTTGTTTGACGAGACGCTTGATCAAAGAAGGAATGAATGTTTCATTCAGTTCCTTTTGGAGCGAGTTCTCCAACTCTGTAAAATTGTTAATCAGTTTCGTCTCAGCATCAACGGCCATAACTTTCCATGCACGGATCTCTCCTTCCACTCGTCTCACCCGTGCAGTGAAGGATGACATACTGGTATCAGCATGTACGGCTTTAATACCGTACAACACAAGAGTGAAGAATACAACAGCTGGCAGCTCCATTGTTCAAGTCAACGATGCAGCACGCAGCTAGGAAGATGACTGCCTCTCCGCCTGTTAAACTGCTTTAATATTGCCCGACTCACGTGTTTGGCAGAATGCCACCTTGGGGATACACATGCCCCACCAGTAGAGTGCTTACACGTGGCATCATAACAGCCGACATGGCGGATTACTGTATGAGAACATTGAGATGGATATCCAGTTGCATGTAGTCTGTAAGCACAACACTGTTCTGTGTATTATCAGTATGAAAGTGACATAAAATAAATAGTAACACTTTACAGTTATAGTCTTGATTGCACTTTCTCAGTGAAGTACAGATTCTAGTACTTCTGTTGGGCTGGGTCCACAGACCTGTACAGAGAGCTGTCGGAGATGGGAGCCTTGGCAAATTACACTTATGCGAGGGTTACACAAACTTCCATATATGCAGAAACGACAGTGGCTGTGTGGGTTAGATGGTGTGCTGCAATGATCTTCAAAGTTTCGACCCGATATCTTGAAAGTCAAGAAGAACCACATTTTTTAGGAAACAGGAAATTTACAAATTCCAGTTCGTTATATTTGACTCTGACTGACAACTACGTGAGAATAAAGAGAATGGTATCCAGTACAAGTAAATGCCATGGCGAGCAGTATATTGTAGGATGGCCTGGAGGTCGCTGTCACAAATTCCAAGTGATGAGAAGATATGGGAGTGTCTGGAAATACACTCTTATAGCAGACACCTGTAACATCTACCAGATACCTGTAACATCTACCAGATACCTGTAACATCTGTCCCCGTGGTGTTGGTTGAATCCTCACGCCCTAACTCACGCAACATAACATATGACTTATGTTCCTTTACGGGATTTATCCCGTATCTTAGGTTACAGTACACATGAACATCATCATCTCCGGAGACATTATCTACTTTTCACGTGGAATATCAGATGTCAGGGCTATGTAATCCATCTTAGTCAATTGTCTCTTTGTTTGCTGTTTAACGTCAACTTCACCTTCCAGCAATATCATGGTGCGGAACACACAAAAGGGGCATCACACATTGTTCCCATGTAGGGAATGGAACCTGGGTTTTCTGCATGACGAGCGGAGGTATAAACCTCTGCTCTACCCCTCCGTCCTTCAGTGATCGACAGCATGAGCATTGGGATCGTAACTGGAATACGATGACCTGGGTCAGGCAAGTCGGCGAATCTGGTAATGCGATCCCGTTAGCTGCTTGTTACGACAAGAGGTTGCTGAAGACCAATTCTAATCGGGATCTGCAAAGGTGCCCAGCCGACAAACCACGGCCTGATATTGCCGATGTGACGTAACACCCAGTTAATCTCAACTCATCATCATCATCATCATCATCATCATCATCATCATCATCATCATCATTGTTGTGTTGGTATCATTTTAATTATTATCTGACTAAGTATAAACATTGTTTCGAGGACAGGTAGTCATGGCAACCAGTACGAGCATGCAACTTCCGGTTTACTGATACAGCTGTGAAGGAGCACGGATATTTTTAATTTGTTCTGGCCTCACTCACCCCACTAATGAGATCAATATCGGTATTTATGTCAACATATATACACCAGTCGATGTGAAATTTCTAGTTTTACTTTGTTCGTACACGGTGATATTGATTGTGCTAAGAGATACAAGTATGTGGTATTTTGTTCTCATACAACAATTAAATTATTCTGTACAAACGACAACACGATGTCCTTCTGTGATGTATTTTCTAAGGTGTGGGTGATTTCATTTAAAACTTTAGATGAAAACATTGAATTATAAATGTGAATGCATTTCCTCTCTTTGTTGTGAGTGTAAGATCAGACGCATTGATTTCCAGAGGATAATACAACTACTCAGCCTAGAGAGAGAGAGAGAGCGAGAGAGCGAGAGAGAGAGAGAGAGACAGAGAGAGAGAGATAGAAAGAGAGACAGAGAGAAAGATTCATTTTAGAAGAGGGTTATTTGTCTGGGAATACGTGCATGTTTGATAGGAACTATTAATATCAGTATTTGATCTGACTAACAAATGATGAATCATTGATTTTGTTAGTACACTCCACAAGACTCCTCTCTCCTTCTCTCTCTCCCTCTCACTCTCCCTCTCACTCTTATCTTCTCTCGACCCGTGAAGGTCCCGGGGTAGAATAGGCCTTCAGCAACCCATGCTTGCCATAAAAGGCGACTCAGTTTGTCGTAAGAGGCGACTAACGGGATCGGGTGGTCAGGCTTGCTGACTTGGTTGACGCATGTCATCGGTTCCCAATTGCGCAGATCGATGCTCATGTTGTTGATCACTGGATTGTCTGGTCCAGACTCGATTATTTGCAGACCGCCGCCATATAGCTGGAATATTGCTGAGTGCGGCGTAAAACTAAACTCACTCACTCACTCACTTATCTACTCTCTCTCACACACACTCTCTCACACTTTCTCTCTCCCCTCTCTCTCACTCACACACTCTCTCACCCCTCTCTCCCTTCCTCTCTCTCTCCCTCACACACTCCCTCTCTCTCACTCACACTCGCTCTCTCACACTCGCTCTCTCTTACTGTCTTTCTCTCTCTCTCACTCTCTCACACACGCTCCCTCTCATCCTCCCCTCCCTCTCTCACCTTCTCTCTTTCCTTCCCTCTGTCTGTCTGTCCCCCTTCTCTCTCTCTCTGTCGCCCCCCTCTCTCTCTGTGGCAACGAGCTAAAGATATTAAAATAATTATTCCGTATTGAAATTTAATGTCAGCAAACCGGGTATCCTCTTCTGAATAATTTACGTAAACTAATAAGTTAAATAGTATCATTATTTCTACACCTCCATGGGTTCCTAAAGATCGGCCAACTCACAACAGCGAAATGTTCTTACCAAACCTCTGGAGAGCGGAGTTTTTACGTGGCTTCGGAGAACGAAAGTCAAAGGGGTCGTTCATGCACAGAGGACCCAGTCAGGTTCTTGTATCTCAGATCGTGTCACAAAGTGCATGAGAAAACGACGCAGGCGTCAGCAAGATTCATTTCAAGGTTAGACACAAAACACAACCAATTACTGAGAGGAATTATCTCCACATACCTAGATGTATGGACCCCATTGGCCTCACGTTAGAGTAAACGAGTAAGTGAATTTAGAAGTCAGAAGAAAGTGCTGGTGAATTTAGTTTTACTTATAGCGATATTCCAGCAATATCACGGCATCGAAACCTGGTATTCGGCGTGAAAAGCGAACGCTTTAACCACTAGGCTACCTCCGATTATAATAACTGAGGGCACCTGAGACTGACTGATAGGAATTGTCGCGGGTATTAAAATTTAAAACTGAACGTTGTATCTGAAGTGAACTATACTGATGAAGTGTGCATGGATTTAGTTGGACGCTGATTCAAGCAATAATCAAGCAATATTCAAGCAATAATCAAGCAATACTCAAGCAATATTCAAGCAATAATCAAGCAATATTCAAGCAATATTCAAGCAATAATCAAGCAATATTTAAGCAATAATCAAGCAATATTCAAGCAATATTCAAGCAATATTCAAGCAATATCACGGCGGGGACACCATAAATAGACATCAATAGCATGTTCGTATGATTTCTGGCACCCTTGGCGAGCCACCTCCTCGTGGTGGGTGCTGGGTCACGCTAAGAGCTCGCCAACACCCCCGTAGTGGACCCGGGGGGATATTTGGTCCACCAACCCGTTTGCCGTGGGTTGTGGCCCGTGTCGGCGGAGGAAGGGATCCTGGTGGTTGAGGGCAATAGGAGCTTGCAACCGTGTTCCTGTTGCTCAATACAACACTTTGGCCCTGACTTCGCCTAGACGGGTGGTCGAATGGGCCCGGTTCGACCAATCGGCTGGTCATGCCAAGCCCTGTGCATGGAATCTATGTATATTTATCATTGCACAAGTATAATTTGAAATTGATGTAATTTTGGTCTTGCTTTTATTTTTATAAACATGTTTGATTTGAATTCTGACGTTCAAAACTTTGCCTAGAGTCTTATGCCCAGAAGGCGATGGCTCATGGGCCAATCTGGTGGATCAATTATTCATAATTCTTCTGCTGGAGTATATCATCCGGGTGTCCTTGGTGCTGCAAGCTGGAGGCCCGCTTGCTTTAGCATTGTCCTTGTGATACTCCGTGGTGGGTGGAGAGCTCGGATGATGAAACCTAAATAACTCACCATGGCTTACGAAACCCCCACTAAAAAGAGTAAACGTCCTCTTGAAAATGACCCTGTTGATGACATCAGAACGTCTAAACACATTGACTACTGGCCACGTTTTGTTGTCATTGAGACCAAAGATAATGCACCTTTAAAGTTAAACCCTTTTGCGGTGTCTAAAGGTATTCAAGGCATTGCCGGTGATGTAAAGAACATTAGAAAATTACGTTCTGGTGCACTGTTGATCGAGTGCGCCAAAAGGCAACAGTCAACGAACCTTTTGAACACTGACACTTTCGTTGGTACTCCGGTTACTGTCACGGCTCACAAAACACTGAACACGAGCAAGAGAATCGTACGTGATCGAGATCGCTTACTGGCAGACATGTCTGAACTTGATATCGCTTGAAAGATCAGGGTGTATTATATGTGAAACGTTTCACAACCCGTAAAAACAACACAACTATTCAAACTAATACCTATCTGTTTTCCTTCTCATCACCCACTGCTCCAAAATCACTTAAAGCTGGATACTGTAATATCAGTGTGGAAAAGTACATTCCGAATCCCCTGCCAAAAGTTCGGCCACGGTGTCAATACTTGCACATTGTCTGTTGTGTTTGCTCACTGCAGTGAAAAGACACACACAACAGAAGATTGTGACAGTAACGTCAAAACATGCACCAACTGCTCAGGCGACCACTCCTCATTTTCAAAACAGTGTCCTGTTTGGAAAGAGCAAATGGAGATAAACAGAATAAAGTTTACTCAAAATATCTCCTTTTCTGAGACAAAAAGAAATGGTAAAGAGTTCTGATCTTCCAGAAAGTTATGCTACAGTAGCAAAAAATTCATTGGAGTCTACCCCTAAAATAACAAAATCATCCACCGGCTGCCAAACTACCTTGACTTGGGTAAATTGTGATTCTCCACAGCTTTTGTACCCTGTCATATCATCTCAGACTGAGGAATCACTTCCTAGTACCTCAAAGTCTTCTTCTGATCACAAATCATCATCTCAGTCACACTCAAAGTCTCAATCGACAGCTGATAGTCAACAAACTGTGAAAAGTAAACCGAAGCCAAAGCCTGATGCTTCAAAACAACAAAGTGGCAGAGCTCCTAAAGGGTCACAGAACCAAATTCAACTGTTTAATAAATACGAGTCTCTTGAAGACATGGACATCTCTGAAAACGTCCATTCTAGGGCACATAGCTTGTCGCCCTCCAAAAGAGTGCGGGGTAGATCCCCAATAACTCCCCCCAAAAGATAGTTTATTCTAATAATATTATACAGTGGAACTGCAGAGGATTGAGGACTAATTTACATGAATTACAGCTATTAGTCCAAGATTTTACACCTTCAGCGATATGTCTCCAAGAGACATATTTAAAACAAACAGATACATTTGACCTTCGTCAATTTAATGCATATCATTCTTTTTCACCTCCGGGTGATAGGGCCACTGGCGGATCATCCGTTCTAGTCAGACACAACGTTATTCAAAGCCATGTTTCACTTAATACTAATATGCAGGCTGTTGCAGTGAGAGTTACTTTACATGTAGCGTTTACGCTATGCTCTCTTTATATTTCGCCGTCTTTGACGTTTGCCAAAACTGATCTTCAAGCTCTATATGACCAGCTCCCGAAGCCCTGTATTATAATGGGAGATTTAAATGGGCACAACCCATTCTGGGGTAGTGTAGCTACAAACACTAAAGGTAAGTTATTGGAGGATTTTTGTTCTGACAGTGATTTATGTATTTATAATGATGGTTCCAACACATATTTACACCCTGGTACAGGGACCTATTCTGCTCTCGACTTGTCACTCACAAATTCAGAACTACTAAATGAATTCGAATGGTCAGTCCACGATGACCTCTGTGGAAGAGCCCATTTTCCTACTGTATTAAAAGCTGTAACTCCATCTGATGTTCCTCCATCATCAAGGCGAAATTTTAAAAAGGCTAACTGGGCTTTATATGAAACACTGTGTGCTGAAAAACTTCAACCTGGGCGTTTTATTGACGTTCCCGATGCTATTAAATGCTTCTCTGATGAACTGAATTCCATAGCTGATGAGTGTATACCAATGTCCTCTGTAGTTCCACACATAAGAAAACCATGGTTCAACGATGAGTACAAACAAGCTAGGAAGGCAAGGAAAAAAGCAGAACATTATTTCTGTCGCCATCCTATGGTGCATAATTTAAATAAATTTTAAATTTTAAATGCTAAAGCACGGCGTACTTTTAAACAGAACAAACGCCAATCTTGGCAAAATTATGTATCCAAAATAAATTCTCGGACACCCATGTCCAAGGTATGGAACATGGTGCAGAAAATTAAAGGTAAAGGTACTAAATCTACTGTCCATCATCTTAAACATGGAGATCAATTACTTACGGATAAATCTGACATTGCAAATAAACTGGGTGAAACCCTTGCTAAACACACTTCCTCTTCCAACTATTTACCTAAATTCCAGCAATATCAAAAACAACAAGAAAAGAAAAGTATTAATTTCAATTCTGATAATGGGGAAGATTATAATGAAACTTTTTCTATTCATGAACTCCATACTGCTCTTGATCAAGCTCACGACACTGCTACAGGAGCTGATAACATACATTATCAACTCCTGAAGCACTTACCAGAATCCTGTTTAGAGACGCTCTTGTATATATTTGATGATATTTGGACTTCCGGGAAATTTCCTTCTTCATGGCGTGATGCAATAGTGGTACCCATACCTAAACCTGGACGTGATCATACGGATCCATCCAATTATCCGATTTCATTGACAAGCTGTGTTTGCAAGACCATGGAACGCATGATAAATAATCGACTTGTTTGGTATTTGGAAACTAATAACCTTATCACAGATATACAGTGTGGTTTCCGGAAAAACAGAAGTACAGTCGATCACTTAGTTCGTTTGGAATCATTTGTTAAAAACGCATTAATTAACAAACAGCACGCTGCGTCTATCTTTTTTGATCTTGAAAAAGCATATGACACAACTTGGAAATATGGCATTTTACGAGATTTACATGACTTCGGTTTGCGAGGTCGTTTGCCTGAATTTATAGCCAAGTTTTTAAATAACAGACAATTCCAGGTCGGTGTGGGTTCTACCCTGTCTGATCATTACGATCAGGATCAGGGTGTTCCACGAGGCAGTATTTTGTCTGTCACTCTTTTTAGCATCAAGATCAACAGTTTATCTAAAGTTTTAAACGATTCAATTGATGGATCGTTGTTTGTGGATGATTTTAATATTTCTTGTCGTGGTAAAAATACGCATACCATTGAACGGCAATTGCAGTTGTGTTTAAACAAGATTAATAAATGGTGTCTTGAAAACGGCTTTAAATTTTCTAAATCGACAACTAACTGCATACATTTTTGTCGTAAATACAAACCACATAAATACCCTGAACTATCTCTAGATGGGACAGCCATTAAAGTTGTGAAGGAAGCCAAGTTCTTGGGTCTTATGTTTGATTCACATTTAACGTTTTTACCACATATTAAGTCACTTAAAACTAAATGCCTGAAAGCACTTGACTTGTTGAAAGTGGTGTCAAATTCTAAATGGGGAGGGAACTTCACCTGTTGACGGCCTGTATGTCGAGGGTGATGAACCATCTCTTCAGCAGAGACGTGTAAAATTAGCTTTACGGTATGTAACAAAACTATATTCAGACGAGTCAAACCCTGCATATAACTGTGTCGTCAATCCTCTGTATGAGGATTTATACAATAAAAAATCTTCTCTTGTTCCGCCTCTTGGATTAAGAATAAAACCACTTATTTCTGCTGCCAGCATTGAGCTGGAAAACATAGCTCCTTCCCGTCTTCTTTCTTCTCCTCCTTGGCAGTTGGTTAGGCCAAAAGTTGACCTAACATTAACGACTTTTAAAAAATCAGAAACGAATGAATTACAGTATAAACAAGAATATAATCAACTGAAACATAAATATAGCAATTATAATTCCTTATTTACAGATGGGTCCAAGGACGGTGGCGCTGTGGCTTGTGCCACTGTCATTGGATCCAGAACAATATCTTCTCGATTACCAGATAACAGTATATTTTTACAGCAGAAGCTAACACCATACTAACAGCTCTTAGATATATTCAAAGACACCCTAAATGTAAACAATATATAATCTATTCAGACTCTCTTTCTTGCCTTCAGGCTATTAAAAATATATCTTGTAAACATCCACTTTTAATTGAAATTATTGAATTGTATAATAATCTTGCCACTGGCCAATGCGACATCGTCTTTTTATTGGTTACCCAGCCACGTAGGTATTTCCGGTAACGCAATGGCCGATCTTGCTGCCAAGGCAGCACTCAACAAATCTGTGACACCACTTCTTATTCCATACTCTGATTATAAAGCTAGCATTAGAACTTACATCCGTGATCTGATGCAGAAGAAGTGGGACACCCAAGTAGGTATAAATAAATTACATGCAATAAAACCTTATATTGGTTATACCCACTTGGGTTGTCAGTCCAGATTTGAGGAGGTCATTATGAGGCGATGTCGCATTGGCCATACTAGATATACTCATCAATACCTTTTGAAAGGTGAGGATCCTCCATTCTGCATCCCTTGTGATGAAAGAATCACAGTGAAGCATATCTTGCTTGACTGTGTTGAGTATTCCATCACAAGGGATCAGTATTTTAATTCACAAACTATGAAGGATCTTTTTAGCAATATTAGCCCTCATTTGATTCTTGCATTTTTAAAGGAATTAGATTTGTTAATTCAACTGTAAATAGATAAATATTTTAAAATTGGAAGATTAAATTAGAAACTCAAATCTTTCGTGGCTGTACCCTCAAAGGGGGTTGAAGTACCGTAAAACAATTGTCCTCCTGAGAGGGTACATAAGTCCAAAAAACATTTGAAGTAAATTTAAGTTTTCCATCTTTTTAATCGTAGAATAAGTGTGTTTTTAGTTTATGGCTAGATTTGTCTACAATTGCTAACAGCTGAGGGGATGATGTAAATCCAACTAGGGTCCATGCAGGAAGCAAATGTACTGTAAGTCCCCATGGTCCTTAGTATGGTGATCTACCTTCAGTTGTTGGCAACCTATAGCTCATTTTTATATTGTACTGTCCTCTATAGATGCATAGTTTTAGGTCTATTCACTAGTTTTACATTCTACTCTGTGATATCCTAGTTAGTTTTACTGTCCTTCGTCGACAGGGTTTTACAATGTATGTGCTATTAATTCATTTGTATTATCATAATTACTCGTTCTCGTCACGATATGGCTGCAATATTGCCGATGTGACGTTAAATATTAACTTACTCACTCGTATGATTTTCAGTTTTAAAACAGTATTTATCACCTTGTTTCAATCCGTTGTTGATGCAATTAGTCTCCATGTTTTATACCATTGTCAAAGCAATCTAGCATATGTAGTGAATAATTGTGTGTCGTCGTCATACAACATGACAAATATGTTTATGACAGTTTCTCAGCAGTTATATGATAATCATCAGGATAGAGGTTTTTGCATGCCCCACAGATATGGCTGGTTTACCTGGACTTTGCCATAGCATTTTTGTTATTACTGATTATGATTCATTCCTCAGATTTTGATACGCACAGTCAGGCGAATGTCTAATACCTTTGTGGATGTGAACATTTAGCTGGTTAATTGCCGAATATTACAGATGCACAGGACTGCATCTGCTCACCGGGCTATTATGGCGACCCTAGTCATTACGGTTCAGCCTCAGAGCATAAGGAAAATCAACACAAACATTACGTTACATTGCATGTTTCTAATGTCTGGTGTTTACGAGTTACATGAACTCGCTCACATACAAGATAACAATGTTGAGAGGTAGTCAAGGCTGTTATAAAGGGTTTATTTAGTATGGCAGTGTTAGAGTGTTGGTTTATTTACGAAAGCCCCGTACGTCCCTCACATCTTCAGCTCATGTGTACATGTATGTCACAGTAAAGCGCTAACTATAAATGCCGTCCGGTTGGTGAGCTGAGGCTTTGAGTGTTTCCGGGCCCAAAAATTTCATTCGTAAAGAATCCACTGAGCCCCAACCAAATAATACCGTGATAGTGAAAAACAAGTCATATGCCCGTGTATCACCAGTGAGTCATTCAATGGTTGTCCTAATCTGCCTCACAGTCCCTGGACCACAAACTTTCTCCTACTGCAGTGCTAAGGCAATAAAATGAAGCATGTCTAGATTTCCTCACGGTCTCAGGTCTTCCTGGGGCTCCTTTTCAGTTTAAATTTAAATTTTAATTTGTTTGTTCCTATCAAAATTAAATATTCAGAGACTAAGGATTAGGTCAACCACATGAACACTGGTCGCTTCTGAGCAGCAATCTTAAGACGATATAAATCACATAAACTTCAGAATGAGGATAGTATAAATAGTGCTCTGTGATACTTCCATCACATAACAGTAAAACTACCAGAGTAATCTTGCATGTTGTAATAGAAAGGTACAGAAGAGTGAGTTAGTTTACGCCGCACTCAGCAGTATTCCAGCTATATGGAGGCGGTCTGTAAACAATCGACTGTGGACCAGACAATCCAGTGACCACCAGCATGAGTATCGATCTACTACGGAGTTTGGGAACCGATGACGTGTCAACCAAGTCAACGAGTCTGACCACCCGTTAGTCGCCTCTTATGACAACGCATGGTCGCTTTTCATGGCAAGCGTGGGCTGCTGAAGATCTATTCTACCTCAGACCTTCACTGGTCTGAAGACTATAGAAACCAATACAATATATAGTGTCGACCACCAGCAACTGACAACTGATCACCATAATACAGACCATGGTGGACCTGCAGGAACCTGTCTGAATTTGCATTTGCGTTAATGATATTTGTGCAAATTAGCCATGCATTAAAAGATTCCATATTCCTCGATTAAAATCACGTTAATTAGACCACACTATGAATGAAATGGGATGAAAGGGCATAACTATTTAATACTATTAAATTCCACTGTGTCTTTGCGATTAAAATTGTAAATTATAAGTTAAAATTTAAATTGGTTTGACAAACAAAACATTATTCTTGAGCCGGATGGTATTTACAGGTGGAACAAGATATTGGGTTAGGAACGAGAGTCCACAATATGTCACCTGGTCGACTGTGTGTCATCAAAGTGGACAGTGTCTTTCACTGACGGTTGCATCAAACACTCATTCATGGGAGCGAAGTGGGTCAGGTCGTATACACTGTGCGCTGGCTATAAGGTGTGCTGACTTTGGGTTCGAGTCCGAAGTGTTGAAGATTAATGTAGCAATGAAACCGACTGCAGGACAGCATGCTCATCATGACTATTATAGGATACACATGCAACAAACAGAATACGGTAGATCCCAGTTCTCATCTCATAATTAATTTACATATATCTTCGCAATATACAAATCCTTCATGAACTCATTCTCTATACGCAAGGACTGTCAGGCACAGGCAAATGGTGATGAAACTTTCATAGTTTCACGTTACGCTTTCCTAACAAGGAATTTATGCAATGGGATTACCTCTAATCAAACAGCGACTTTGAAACCATTCTGCATTATGTGACATCATTCCATTGTCTGCTCAATCCATTACTTTTCAAGAATGGCGCGACGTCTACCAGTTTGAAATTTAAGACTTCATTTTGTCATTTTGACGTTTGATTTTTATAACAGAAAAATATTTGAATGTAATTTATAAGTAGGGTTATGTCCTCGTAACTCTGCGTTCCTTAAACTCGTGGCGCCTCGGCCCGAGGGGTTCCTCGGGCATTAACCTCTACAGACTTACTCTCCGTCTCAAAGGAGGTTACAAACACGTTGGTTGGAGCTGGGGCGAAAATATTTACTTTTACTCCAAATACTTCATTTTCCTTGTCTTGGAGGTTGTAAATGAATGAAAGAATCTTGATAACTATCATGACACCAACTTCAACTCATTTGACATAATTCGGGTAATTTAGAGCGTTTTGTTTTTAAATCAAATATTTGCGTGATGAAAACATTAAATAATTTCTCTCTGCATCCTGAATTACATTTACAATTACCTAAATACAACTCTGTAACGTCGGTCACAAGGGATCAATATTTTAACTCACTCACTCACTGTGTAACGCCGGAATCCACAACTTGTACAGATAACTGGTTCGTTACAGTGAAGCTCCTTTGTCATTCAATATCATCAATCAAAGATGCTTGGTCTCTTTTCGGCCAGGATTCACAGATCTGGCCTGAAATGTGTTATTATCTTTAGAACAATATATATATATGTACTTAAGTATCACTTTATAAGAGCCTCTCAGTGAAGGATTTCCAGCATTGTCTTTATGACACAGGAGTTCGGTCCCTCTTTGCCAGGGCTTTTAAAAATAACGTCAGCTTAATAGATATATCTTGAATTTTGTTAGTATTTATAAAATACCTACATATGGAGAGATTCTAAAAGTGTAGTATTCTAAGTGACATGTTGCTGTAAGTAAAGCTCCGGCATAAGTCTGACTTGGCCCTGTGTAATTAAAAAAAACAGCCAGTTAATTACACGCGTACGTGTATCTAGTTTGCATTATGGGCGCTTCCACAACTGCAAATAGGTTTTGTGTGTCAATCCGTCCAAAGGGTTTGTTCCAGGAAAGCGTGTTATGGTTGCTGAACTAATCCGCTGCTGTTAGAAGCACGGTGGTCGTGTCAAAGTTGAAAGTACAATTTACGTGTAGGGGCTAGTGACGGGTGGTACTTGTATTACCAGGGAGACTTTAACCGATGTTGTAGATTATCCCTTGTATTAATTAGGAAAACTGGAGCAAAAATAGATGTATTCGGGTAAAGCAATGGACATGCAGCATTCATTAATGATTAAACACCAAAGGCATATTTGTTAGAAAAAATGCACACAGTAAACCAAGTGAGTAAGAGTGAGTCAACGGGTGTTGTGTATTATCAGTAATTTACTGATAGATAAATCAACTAAAACATATTGGCAGTTAAATGAACTTTAAATTTCCTACTAACATACTATGACAAATGACTGAAACATTAATATGCTGGCTATGGTGTTGATTGTGCCCAGCAAAGAAATGAAAACAAAAACAATTTTTTAATTCGTCTTACATTGAATATATATGTAGAGGTGATAATCACTCGAAGCGCTTACTTTTAGAGATGAACAGGTGTAATGTAATGAAGTGAAACTGTCACTGTTTGTTGAGATGGCTGGCAATATGGCTGACGACAGGTAGACGTGTCAAACACTGTCAGTTGAGTGATGATGGATCTATGTCATTCTAGAGGTGCATCAAAACGAATGATTACACGATCTATGATGGGGATTACTATTGAACAATTCCATCCAAAATTCGGTAGTATGCAATGGCGAGCCTATCTACCCGCATGATCATATTGAACCTGGTCCTCGCTTTACTTCTGTGTGCTGTGTTGATCATAATCCAGGTCCTACTGAGAGACAGTCAGATGATATAAGGTTTACAAGACGTAGTGGTGCAAACAGCTGTATTTATCATCTCGTAACGAGCCTCATCAATCTTACTCGGACCACTGTATCAAGCCATTCAAGATCTTACTCACAAGTTTGACAACACTGAACACTTAACACGTCTGTGTTGGCATGTGAACGGGTAGAAACCTAATCTGTGTTTAGGTGATTTTAACACACTTGTGTATGAACTGTAGTATTTGTGGTTTTATTGAAATATGGTATAACTGTAAAACAGAGAACACTGACAGTTAGTTTCCAAACTATATATATATTATTTTGCAACTACAGGGATTCCCGTGATAGAGGAGGAGCGGCTGTATGTGTCCACCCCTCACTTATGTCTGGTTAAAGACAGGTTGTCACCAAGTTTGCTGACGTGGTATTTCTTGTACTTGATAAGAACTTATATGTTTTTTCACGTTATGTTTTGATTGGTTTTGTATATATTCACCCAGCAACATCTTCTTTGCTTACTGATTCAAGGCCATGTAAGGTTATTGATTGTTCAGAACAGTCTCTGTCAGAAATGTTATATGAATTCCCAGATTGTGAGGTAATTTTATCCGGTGATTTCAATGCCTGTACAGAGTCCATGAACGACTAGATTATTGATGCTGGAAGATGTTACATTCCAAGAAGAGGGGCGGTGGGGTAGTGTAGTGGTTAAGGCGTTCGCTCGTCACGCCGAAGACCCGGGTTCGATTCCCCACATGGGTACAATGTGTGAAGCCCATTTTCTGGTGTCCCCCGCCGTGATATTGCCGGAATATTGCTAAAAGCGGCGTAAAACGTAACTCACTCACTCACTCCAAGAAGACATGGATTACGATGTTGATACACTCGATAAACAACGCAGAACACAATGAGGTAGTACATGATACTGGGAAGGAATTGACACGAGTTGTTGTACATTCGGACTTCACATGCTGAATGGACTATTCAAGGGGGATTGTAATGGCGCAATTACAATTATTAGAGAATTTTAGACTAATTGGAAATAAAGAGTTATTAAAGGAAAATGGTCATGCAAAAATAATTACAGATGTTTATGCAGACAGAAGAAGGGGAAATATGAAGAGTGGCAAATTCACAAGTGGACAGTTCAAAGGAGAGCAAAGTATTCTGGCAAAACCTAAGTAAGACGACGAGCAACAGGAAAAGCACACCCCAAATGATCAGGAACATTGGAGTTTAACTCACAATACTTTAACTCACAATAACAGACAATACAGTGGATAAATCAAAACTAGAGGAAGCTGGCCATGCATTGGAGAACTACTATGAACCTACGTGCAATGTATGCAGTGATAATTACATTATGTATCTCCCGAACCAAGGAACGCCAAGAAGTTGAAGCGGCCATACAATCAGGTAAAACAGCTGGTCTGGACGGTACAAAATCAGAGATGGTAAAAGCGTGGACTGATCTTTTAAGTCCATATTCTAACTAGGGAAGAGTAGCGAACTGAATGGGCCAAGGAACCACTCCACAAGAAAGTCGACAATTACTCGGTCAACAATTACAGAGGTACATGCATCTCACTCATGTACATTTTCGGGAAGATATTTTGTTCTAGTCTAAACAACCGTCTACAAACATTTGCAGCACTTTATGACAAGATTCCTGAAGCTCAAGCAGGATTTAGGAAAAGCTACAACACAGCTGATAATATTTCTACGTTACAATGTTTAATACAGAAATACTTATCAAGGCGAGGTGGTCGATTCTATTGTTTGTTTGTGGACTTTAAAAAAGCATTTGATTCTATCCTGAGCCCCTTTTTGTTCACGATATTTATATCAGTATTACAAGTAATGCGAGAAAACGCGACATTAGAGGAATGTTTGTTGAACCTGAATTTTTAGAATTATTTCTTTTGCCTTTCGCTAACAATTCGTGTATTTTCAGTGACTCTGTTATAGAACTACAAAGAAAAACTGACACTTTAAAAGACTATTGTACAACATGGGGATTACCAGGAATAGTGTTTTTTTTCGAAACGGAGGTAGGTTACGTAGCTATGAAAAATGGTTTCAGTTAAAGACATCTACATACTACAGCTATCTTGGTATACCATTCTCTACTCGTCTGTCATGGACTAACTTACAGAGAAACTATCGAGCAAAGCAAACAAGGCATTATTTTCTATAAATTGATAAATAATATTATACATTTTCAATAATTAATCTACACAGTAACAGATAACAAAGCTTCTAAGTTTCAACCATGGATCGAGTTTTCTTCTTCTTGAAATGAAGATTGCTTAATATCATTTCAACCGCTTTGCCTTGTGTCTGGAGTTAAAATGCTAATTTCGCTCCTTAGTGCGGTTTTCCATGTATACATTTCGTCATCCTGTGGACTTCCGAAATGTGGAAGTAGTCAGTTTACATACATTTGCACTGTTTCCAGAATACAGTCTCGTATGGATTACTGTCAGCGACATTCTCGTGATCTCGCATTGTCGTTGGCTTTTTAAGCTTGTTTCCAAAAGTCGAGATCGGGATAATGTCCCTTACAGTATTCCATAGTCTCGAGTATGATTGCTGTTCATACACGAAAACCGTCATGACCGGTCACGTGACCAGCCTCTCGTGTGCTATGGAAAAATGTTTATCGTATACCTTCACACTAAAACTTATTAAGAAATCTAAGTGACCACGTGAAGTAGTGAGTTACTTTAGTTTTACAACGTCTTCAGCAATATTTGAGTAATATATACTCCGCTGCGGTCTTGTGAAACTCTTTACCCTTTGACCTGAAGCTCGCACCAACTCTGGACTCCTTTGACGCACCTTTTCATTCAGGTCTAAAATGGACTCCACACATCGTACCCACATGGTTTATAGGGCTAGGCAACCTCACCGTTCCACCAGACGAAAAGGCATGTCGGTGAAATATCTGAACATAAAAAGCCTAATCATGACATCCGGTGGCTGTACGCCCGCGACAGTGAGTTTTTACAGTAGAACCGCTGACCCGCAACTGTTAATCTCTTTTAATCCCCCAGTAAGCTGGGTAAGTGGGGATGAGCCCTTAGTAATACCAGCTCAATCTCTAAGGAAAGTCAAGAGATATATAAATGGAGTGTATGAAACTCCTACAAAAAGACAGGAAGTCCACAGGGGTGATAAGTAAAAAATGTTCCCGGCCCTGTATTAAATACAGGAAATTGAGATGTGGTGTTAAAAGCAAGTAAGCAATGAAGTACTTGTAGTGAGGTGAGTGAGTGCGTGAGTGAATGAGTGAGTTTAGTTTTACGCCGCACTTAGCAAAGTTCCAGCTATATGGCGTCGGTCTGTCAATAATCGAGTCTGGACCAGATAGTCCAGTGATCAACAACATAAGCATCGATCTACGAAGTTTGGAACCGATGACATATGTCAACCAAGTCTGCGAATCTGACCACCCGATCCCGTTAGTTGCCTCTTACGACAAGCATAGTCGCCTTTTATGCCAAGCATGGGTTGCTGAAGGCCTTTTTTACCCAGGATCCTTCACGGGTCTTGTATGGAGCAGAAATCTTTAGGACAGTGTATACCCTGACACCCACTGTTTAGGATTCAAGATGATTTTTTTCATTAGCAAAGGGAACAACAGAGATGATAGATTCTTTCCCTGCATTACACCAGAGTTACTCGGACAAAAAGGCGAAATCCTGTTGTTTAGGAGCATGTTGATTTAATATCCCTTTAATAAGGATAAAAAACATGCCTGAAACTCCGGTAATAACCATTTAATACGATGAAGCAGGTCTCCAAACAGAACACAAGGTATAGGGTTTGTTTTGTCTTTCTGAGAATGCCGAATAATACTGACATTACGAAAATATTACACGCAGTTAAAAAATCTTTTCGAAAACCGTTTTGAGCGTGTCTCAACATACGAACACTTCTTCACCTCTGCACGAGATCTCTGCACAGCTATGAATACCAATCTTCAGCCAGACCAAGTCCACCGATTTTGGGTTAGCGGTCCAGAACGTCATCCAGCTGACATTACTAGCAGCCCTGCATAAGGACTGTTTTTCCTCATTTTAAACTACTAGGGAAAAAATGTCCATTATTAGCATAACAGATTAACTGACCTTGTGAAGTTCAAGTTAAACAATAAAACTATACTTACATAGATAATCTTCATCATGCCACATACATTACATTCATATTAAGCACGTATGGCCTCATGGTGTAAACTGTTTATTCCCCTCACTACGGTTGTTTTTAAATAAACTCCGTTTGGGCAAAACCCTCGCAGAGTTCGTTCTGGTAACTACTTTGTAAGCGTGATTATCCAAAATATTGCAAGGCTATGTGGAAGAAAGTCCAAAAGCATGGACTCACTACGGCATACCGTGCAATATATTAACGATTACGTGAGCTATACAACTGTAATTTAGTTGGTGACGGGTTCCAATTTGTTTTTAAATGTACATCATTTACTCAAAAAAATCATTCATCCCCCCAAATCACAATTGGGCCAGTTTATCAACTCTTAACGAGGTCATGCCGCCTATCAATTTTTAATTTAGCAAATGTTTATCACTTTTTATCTCTCACTTGTATAAATTGTTACTCATTATGATGACACATTTTCATGTTTATGTACATTTGTGAATATTGTCTATTCTTTTCTCTTGTGACACGGATGGTGGATTTACAGAAGTTGAACTGATCGAAGTAAAGACAGCCTAGAAGTCGGTCGACTAGCTTTCCGATAGATCGTTTCCAGATATCAGAATATGCTCCTCTTGAAAACAACAAACGGTGAAGGTGAGCATGATAAATGCTCAGGACCAGTCACTTCCCCTCGCAAACGCTTAAATGTGATTCTAAAGAATATATTTCCATGAAGTGTCGATTATACAATGAATGTACAGAGACTGTCCGACACCTTGTCAGTCGATGCCCTTCGTTGGCACAAACAGCATATCTCAAAGGACACGATGGCATTCCTCGTTGCTTTTACCTCCGCTTCGCTATGCCTGTGGCTTTGACTCCGAGGTCCATCCATGATACGAGCCTGAACACGTCCAGGGCGTCCTGGAAAATGATGCTTTCAAACTACTATAGAATATTCCCATATACAGCATTTAGAAGGAGTCCAGCCAGCCAACAAAGCTGATCCTGTCCGTTTTGATAATGCCAACGACTAGTTGGGAAGCGTTCATATTCTCTTGAAAGTTAACTTTCTTGGCTGGTTCGACTGGGCAGCGTTTCTTAGTGTTATTCGCTGTCTGATCTGCATGCAGAGGGGGCAAGGGCCCTGAGCTGATGATGAGCCTTACTATGCCAGGATCACCAGAACTCTCCCTCCGTTTTCATTTTAATCTGTAAAACATAATAATAATCCCCTTATGCGGTCCACCGCGTTACGCTCATTACTATCACCGGTCATAGGACACTATCGTACTTGTCAATAGGGTTTCTACTTCGTGGAGCTGCCTGTATCACTCACGCTGACAGCACATCCTGACTGGTACCCACTTTACAACTAGGTGAACTTAGGCCTTGTGCCCACCTCGGGACCCGAACCTAGGTGCCTCCATCGGACATCAGATAGACATTCGCCTTACCACTGAACTAACAGCTGGTACCAGAACTCTGATGCCATACATTGACTCGGTATTACATTTACCTGGATATTAAGTGAACTGCTGAGAGGTTTTATTCATGTAACATGTCATATTATTTCACAGGGAACAAAACGAGATTAAAACGGACTATCCGGCCGAAGTGATTGCTTCTGTTGAAACAATAGGCGGGATCCATAAGGAGTTGGATAAGTTGGATGACCCCTTATTAAGATGCTTCACTGAAAGGTCAAACGCGCCGACAGTACCTTATCAACCAATAGAGCATTCGTAACTACTCGTCTCTTTCCGTGACCTACAAGAAGATTCGTACCCCTCTCGTACGCCATTATTGCCAAGAATCGTAGCAAACCAATCAAATCGCGCGTTGTAAAACGCATTTCAAAGCATGAAAATGGCGGAACCGTTGAACTTTGAAACTTCGTTACACTATACATAGCACAATTTAAACATAAACTTTGAGCTAAAGGATGAAAAACTTTCAACACTGAAACATATTTGCAAATAGAATGACCGTATTGCTGTTCGACGTTTGTTGCTTTATGTAATTGAAATAATAGAGAAGATGTTTACCTGAACGTAAATCGTCTTCAGACTTCTAAATTGTGTTTTATGGGCGGGGATTTTAAGGTAGGGACAGAGCATCACGTCAGTTAGCCCTGAACGAGAGATGAGTATTTTTAGGTCACCGACAAAATCAATTCTTCATTCCCATTTGTTTTCCGAAAAGTACAAACTTTGGTTTCTTATAACATTATGTGAAAAGAAATAAAATTCGCTCTACCTACATTTATTAAGTAACCATGTATTTTTTGTCCCCTTCTCTAATCACGTTTTAAAGCACTCGGAAGCAAGCTCATTCTACTTTGGTGAGTGACTGAGATGGTTCAGTTTAACGCCGCTTTTCACAGTTGTCCATCGAGGGACACTTGCAATGGACTTCACATATTGTACCCATGTATACAAGTTCAGGGCCAAACCGAGTGAAGACTTGAAGAGATATACTTGCGAAGAAAAGACACACTGGTGAGATTATGTTTGCCATGCGTTCATTGCACGTCTTAAACAAAACACACACTGTAAAGGACAAGGTATGATAGAGGCCCTTACTGGCCCACAGCATGTCATGATTATCAAAATTTTACAACACGATAATTTTAGCATAAAAGGAGCTAAATTAATTGTCGAAGTTACCTCCAATTGCATTTTTATGTTTCTAGTGTTGTTAGTTTTCCTCTTTGAAGACCTCAAAGTTAACATATTTTACAATATCTTCTAGAAACCTACATTTTCTGATTTTCAGAGTGATAGAAAAGTGTGAGCAAAAGCGTGACCCATCCCAATTTTTTCACCACATATGAAGCGAGTAAATTAGAATGTACACCTAAAAAATTGTGGTGGGTCACGCTTTTGCTCACATCAAAATCTTTAAAAAAGTACATTTTTTCGGTTTATGAAATTGCCCCATACAACATCTCAAAAAGTAAACATTGACATAAACTAACATCTTTAAAAACAATCCATCACATTTACACATCTGTGCCATGATACATTATATTTTGAATGGTTTTGTGCTCTAAAATACACATATCAAACATCGTTATTAAAATTTTCAATATCATAAGGCAATCACAAGGCAGATTTATGAGAGGTAAACATTGGTGTTTGGTTGTTGGTCTCTGCTAGAAAAGTAAGAAGATGTCTGAAGATTTTCAAAATATGATCAAGCAGTACTGTAAAGGTGAAAATCTTTGTTATTGTGTAAGAATTTGATCATAGTTTTTCTATCATCTGTGTATCAAACACCTTGGAGTCACCTGTCACTGTCAAAATAACACTGTCATTCAACAGGATTGCCATGTATAAACATATGCATTTTCCAAGAACTTATGTACCTTGATGTTTCCAATGACATATTAGATTTCAATTAACCCAAATGACTACACTTAACTGTATGAAAAGGATGTTTTAGCTAGAATAAGAACATTGTATCAAGGTCTAGCAGGTGATGAACACAGGCAGATGTCAAGTCATACATAGTTGTAAAGTGTAATATATAAGCTTAAATTCACACTGGGAGGCAAATGAATATGTAGCCTAATGGTTGCAATAGTGGACTGTTGGTTTCTTTTGTTATCAGACATGCAGGTTCAAATCCATGTAACTTTTCTTTCTTTTTTTCAAAGTTTGTTTATCAAGCCTACAATGTTTAACTAAACTGTTTCACATCAAATCCAAATATTGTAATATGTTTCTTAAGTTTGGTAATCTATGTTACAACACTGGTGAAACAAGCTTTAATTAACATCATGTAAATCTTTTCTTAAGACACTGACCATTCACCTTTTCAAGTCGGTCTAGTTGCCTTTGTACCCAATATTTTAAATTCATATTTTATACATTTTGATCTACTTTAGGCTTATACACTTTTGAATACTGCAGTTCTTGAGAGTGAATCAGATACTGAGATTGATGACTGTGTGAATGAAGAGTAATAATGGATGTTTTATATCTTTAAAGTGGATAAGTTGTGAATAATTACTCTGTGAAGTCTTTTGAATACTGACTTTAACATGTGCATGGTGTTAATATGAACCTGCACTGACAATGAAATTTCACCCGAAATGGGCCCCTTTGAGGTCAGGACCTGTGATTTTTAGTGTAACATGGTTGGCTATTGTAATAACATATGATGATTGAGATGTTAACTGTATATTTGCTAAAACTGGTTGTAAATGCTGACCTGTACCACTTACTAGTTAGAATGAAGCTGTGCCCAAAATGAAGCTTCACCCAAAACAGGCCCCTGTGATTGTTAGTGCAACATGATTGTTATCATGCTAACATGTTGTACAATGGACCCATGGATTACATTTGCAAAGATTGCTGTGAATAATGACTGAGTTTTGGGGACACAATTGGCAAGTAATTGAATTAACAATGTTTTGCAACCCTATTTGGGCCCCTTGAAGTTAAAACATTATGACTGACATTGACATGTTTTTCAGCATGACTACCTGTCGTAAAACTGCTGTAATATGTATGTAAATAAGCCATTATGGCACACTGATATTTCAGACTCCTTGTTATTTTTCATGGGAATTGATAAAACCCATTTTGGGCCCCTCTGCAGAAACATTACACCTCAGAACATATAAAATATAGCATTTTTATGCAAAGCTAACTTGTCTCTAAACAAATAACATGTTTTCAGCCAATTCTGTTAGTGGGCCAAAAACCACCCCTATCATACCTTGTCCTTTGCTGGTCTCATTTAAGTGTCATTTAGTTCCGAAAACAATTTCAAATTCATAACTGACATCTCGAAGCTCAATATGTGTTCGACAGTGTACATTTCACAGATTATATTTTACAATTACACGTCTACGTAAGTGTAAATGTGGAACCCGAGCCCACGAAAACAGAACCTTCGTACAGATGAGCGACGCAACGCAGTAAGAGGCTTGACAACGTGACTGACGCTCAAAGTGAGAGAAATCTGCGACTTGCCAACACAAATATGTTAGCACGAGTAACTTGGCGCATGTGATCTATAAAACAGGCTGCAAGAATAGTTCCAATGCACCATAACATCTTCTCACAACCTATTCTGTTACAACCTTAGACAACAGTATATGATTAGAGGCACCAAGTCTGGTTTTTTCCGATGCTACCAAACCGTTCTGTAGAAAACGTATGTAAGCATCGCAGTGATGTCTTAGATGTTATAGATATACAGGTGTTATCGCTGTTATAGATATAAGTTAAATATGTAACAGATATATAAATGTCGTAGTGATTTTAGAGATATATGAATTATTAATAGGTATACATACATGTTAGTATACTAGGCAACGCAGAATTAAGAATTTAGTGCATGTGTAGACTAGACAGATTATATTACGGTATGTACTTATAAGGGAGGCTGAGCTGCGCTGAGCTCTCCGGATCCCCGGGATGACCGGCTGATGACCAGTGAGGGTAAACGGCGAGGGATATCCCGGGACGTCCGAATGAAGTTCAGCAGTTGGGCTCTGGCCGTGGAATAAACTTCGAAGCTACATCCCTCGTGTTGTCGTATATAGAACAATACGATATAAGCCAGTGAGTATTGCTGAGTTTAACGTGAGGGGTTAGTGCTGTGAATTGAGTGAATGGTAAATAAGACTGTGCTAATACGAGAGCATTAAAGACGTGAGTACTACTGTGATTTGAGCAAGTATGTATTCCAGTGTGTTGATTGGTTGAGTATTAGGATTAAGAAATGGTGTGTTTAAGATCGTGAAACGGCTGTTGATTAATGTAACTGAATAACCCAGAGTTAAAGAAGTGAGGGAATGATGCTGTGAGACGACCTGTTATAAGTGATACCGTATTTCAAGCGAGAAAGTCACTGTGTTCGTTGGCTCATGACGAGGCACACGTTAATTAATACAAGTGTTAAAAAAGCAAGCGAGTGACCTATCCCTGTTGTAGATTATCCATGAAGCTAGTAAGTATTCCAATGTGTTAAATGCTTGAGTAATAGGATTAAGTAATGATGTGTTTAAGATCGTTGATTAATGTTACTGATTAACCTACAGTTAAAGTACCTGTGTTATGCTGTGTTCTAAGTAACTGTGTTATGCTGTGTTTTAAGTGCCTGTGTTATGCTGTGTTCTAAGTGCCTGTGTTATGCTGTGTTCTAAGTACCTGTGTTATGCTGTGTTCTAAGTACCTGTGTTATGCTGTGTTCTAAGTACCTGTGTTATGCTGTGTTTTAAGTACCTGTGTTATGCTGTGTTCTAAGTGCCTGTGTTATGCTGTGTTTTAAGTACCTGTGTTATGCTGTGTTCTAAGTGCCTGTTATGCTGTGTTCTAAGTACCTGTGTTATGCTGTGTTTTAAGTACCTGTGTTATGCTGTGTTCTAAGTGCCTGTTATGCTGTGTTCTAAGTGCCTGTGTTATGCTGTGTTCTAAGTACCTGTGTTATGCTGTGTTCTAAGTACCTGTGTTATGCTGTGTTCTAAGTACCTGTGTTATGCTGAGTTCTAAGTACATGTGTTATGCTGTGTTCTAAGTACCTGTGTTATGCTGAGTTCTAAGTACATGTGTTATGCTGTGTTTTAAGTGCCTGTGTTATGCTGAGTTCTAAGTACATGTGTTATGCTGTGTTCTAAGTACCTGTGTTATGCTGAGTTCTAAGTACCTGTGTTATGCTGAGTTCTAAGTACATGTGTTATGCTGTGTTCTAAGTACCTGTGTTATGCTGTGTTCTAAGTACCTGTGTTATGCTGTGTTCTAAGTACCTGTGTTATGCTGGTACTGAATGTTTAACATCACATCGGCAATATTTCAGCCATATCGTGACCAGCTTAACACCAAGAAATGGTTAATGGGAATTGAGAGATAAAACTAGGAAACAGACAAACGCCATGAAATACCTGAGAATTCTGATGTCAGGAAAAGTCTGAAATGAAGCATTAAAGTTCCTTCACCTAACACTGTCAAGCTTTTGTCCTGTAGCAGTGTCTTTACATTACAGAAACACAGTGCACAGCATTTAAAGCAAGGGAGTGAGTGAGTGAGTGAGTGAGTTTTGTTTTACTCCACACTCAAAAAGATTCCAGCTATATGGCGACGGTCTGTAGATAATCACGTCAGAATCGGACAATCAAGTGATCAAGAGCATGAGCATCGACCTGCGCATGTGTGAACCGGTGGGTCAACCTAGTCAGTGAGCCTTACCACCCGATCCCGTTAGTCGTTTTTTACTACAAGCATTAGTTACTGAAGATCAATTCTAACTCGCATCGTCACGGGTAACAAAGGATTTGTAGGCCAGCGTTCATATTCTATGAAGTGAATAGAGGCGTTGATCATGCAACAATCATTAGTAGCATTAACGACTTTGAAAATACGTAAGATGTATACATTGGAAATGGATATGTGCCGAAAGCTTTAGCTATTTCGTTGCTTTATTTGTCGCCACATACAGCGTTACTATTCTTGCCGCCTCCATTCTAATGTCTTGGCGTTCTGTTAAGAACAACTACGTCATACGTGCATTCTGACAAAACATACCTGTATTCTTGCCAAGTGTGATTCACTTAACACATACTCTGTGTTGCTGGCGATCTCTGGCCTATTTTATATGATGTCTTGTCCACATCGTGCCGTCAGTTTTAACTTCAAGTGCTAGTTTTAAATTCCAGTTGTGACACTCTTGTTATTTTATCTTACGTTGACGAAGGGTTTTTATAATACATACGTATTCTTTATAATCGTGTTTGTTCTCGTCACGATGTGACTGAAATATTCCCTATGTGATGTTAAATAGTAACTCACTTAACAGATCATGTCCTTTCTCTATTTCACAGCTATTTAGGTACAATTGAACATATTCTTTTCACCACGATTTAATAAAAGCGCCATACCAGTACTGCTCAGAAATTGTTCAACCACGAAAGCCCTCGCCAAGCATTCAGAAACTTGTAGGTCAGTGGATACATGCAAAAATCTGACGCGTCGGTACAACTGTAATCTCCTCTTGACTCAGAAGTTCCCGATGTTTTTATTTCAACTGTACAACTGACTTACCCTTTCAAGTGTTTACACCGAGTGAACACCTAGTGTGGTCAGTGTGATTCATGAACACCTCCTGTGGTCACCGTGAACACTAGCGTGGTCAGTGTCATTCATGAACACCTACTGTGGTCAGTGTGATTCATACACACCTGGTGTCATCACTGTGGTTCATGAAAACTTGGTGATCACTATGATCCATGAAGCCCTAGTGTCCCCAGTGTGATTTCGTGAACACCCGGTGTCATCACCGTGGTTCACCAACACCTACTGTCGTCACTGTGGATCATGTGGAAAGCGTTTTGTGGATTTTATTCAAGACCCATGTCGGTATTTCACCGTGTTTTATGTGCGGGAACATGCACTTTGTTTTGCTAGAATTTAAATATACAAACCACGTTTGTGTCCCCAGTTGTGTGTGCATATACAAATATTTATTGAACTGTCAATGTGATTAATATTCAGATATGATATGATGTGCCAATGCCGGTTTTATCTTCAAATAAACATGTCCCATATAAATAATAAACAGAGATGGTCCAAGATCTGACATCTGATGAGATTAAAATGAATCTAAAGTCTTAATGGTGGAAGAAGCGATTGGTGTTTGAAGACCTTCCCAGAAGAAATGCATGAATAGTGTATCGTTCCAGTCTCTTCTTCCGAACCTCAGCTGCTGCCTTCACCATGTTAGATCTGCCTGTAGCTAGGCAACGGGGATGCAACACCGGTGGTATCTCTGAATGTACGTGGCCGATGTGGAGTTCCGTCAGCGCTGGTGTACAGTTCTCCCAGGACGGTTGTGTTGCATTCCGACGTCGACGATGGCACCGGGGCGAGTACTTTCATGCTGCACATAACGTGCCTACAGACAATGCTGTATTTTGATGACCAAATAAGGTCGGACGACATCTTCACCATGTCAGGAGGCAGCATACCCTGGGACCTTAGAATGTGTTTTGTAAGAAAGCCGCGGCACTGCCTAGTCACTTTTAGTGTCGAAGAGCTCCTGATATCAGAACAATGATTACATTTAATGTGCATACACACTGTGATATATAGTAACATCTGGTAATTTCATGCAAAACGTGTACTCTAACATAAGATAATAGGACAAATCCGACAGAGCAACACGTATCATATATATAATGTAATCAAGCAATATCAAGACAGTGGGCGCCAGAAACATTGTGGCCATGTTGGGAATCAAACCTGGGTCTTTAGCGTGACGAGGAGGAGAGATAACCAGTAGTCGTCCCTACCACCCCCCGTGACGTAATACACGACATACACTCTGTACAGTGATACATAAGGGGCCCTGTTATGTAGTTGACAGTAAAAGTAAGAGGAGTTTTATTCTGGGGTTCATTATCTACATGTATTTTGTCGCGTTGAGTCTCATCCGGCTGTCTTAGAGTCAGTCAGTCGTCTCATCTACTGGAATCTGTACTTCACTGAGAACGTGCAATCCCGATTATAACTATGTATAAAGTGTTACTATTTATTTGATGTCACATTCATCTTGATAATACACAGAACTGTGTTGTTCTTCCACACTACCTGCCACTGGATATCCATCTCAATGTTCTCATGCAGTAATCCGCCATGTCGGCTGTTATGATGCCACGTGTAAGCACGCTACTGGTGGAGCATGTATTTCCCCGAGGTGGCATTCTGCCAAACACGTGAGTCGGACAATATTAAAGTAGTTTACTCGGCGGCGAGGCAGTCATCGTCCTAGCTGCGTGCTGCATCGTTGACTTGAACAATGGAGCTGCTAACTGTTGTATTCTTCAGTCTGATGATTAGTGCTATCAGAGATGTGCAGGCTGATACAAGTTTGGCAGATCTGGATACACGAGTGAGAGTGGTTGAAAGGTATATGGAGACATCGAAACGCGCAGTTGTTCATACTGAGACTAACATGAATCATGACTTGAAAAACTTGGAGTCATCACTGAACGAAGTGATAAAGCGTTTAACGAACCAAGCACTTGCTGAGATCCTAACAGAAGATTTTATGGTGAATATCACCTGCCGACATGTTCTCGATAAAGTTGACAACCTCAAGACTGAGGTACAAAACATAGCGACACAACTAAAAGCAACAACACAAGAGTTGAGAGATGCTGAACGGGAAAGAGACACTTATAGAGAACTTGGAAAAGTAAGAGACAAGTTTAACGAGGACATCCGGGCACTAGAGCTACAATTGAATCAGACGGCACATGATGCCACGTTATCTGCAAGGATGCTTTCATCACGACTTAATCAGACCATTGGCGATCTGTCTGATACAAGGTATACGGTCAGCTGCCTTACAGAGGACTTCATGACGATGAATACAAGTTGTTGTGGGACGAGGCCAGACATTACAACAACAACAGGTTAGATTTTTTATTAACATTATATCTCGATATTCCAACCAAATGATCTGAGATTGACATGATTACATGTATTATTTTTGAATTTATTATTTCGTTTGAATATAGCCAAACAGACGCATTAAATCTGACATTTTGCTTTTGGAACAATATGTAGGATATAGATTTTAATGTTGAAAATATTCTATTCCGAATATGACACCTTTATTTCAAACGCTTATTTATCAATCACAGACGGAGAGACAAACTGAAAATTTTATTGAAACCAACCGTGATAATGGCCTCTGGCCATTATTGATAATATTTGTACAGTCTTTCAATAAAGGGATGATGTAACAAATTGTAATTCAAGCTTTTTATGTAGATTAATAGTTTCGTCTCTGGAAAGCTTTATATATACTTATGTTGCTAATTTTTTTAATTCTTTAACATTATTTGTGGAAAATAATTGTAGAATTTGTAAACTGACGGTTGTTGATAATATTATTGCGTTTAGTATTTAGTTCATAGATCACTGTACATTGGGCATTCAAGGACGAGTTGATATTCATCTACTGCTTCAGCGCTGTTACGACCCGTGAAGGTCTAGGGTAGAATAGGCCTTCAGCAACCCATGCTTGCCGTAAAAGGCGACTATGTTTGTCGTAAGAGCTAACTAACGAGATCGGGTGGTCATTCTCCCTGACATCATCGGTTCCCAAATGCGCAGGCCGATGCTCATGTTGTTGGTCACTGGATTGTCTGGTCCAGAATCGATTATTTACATATCGCAGCTATATTGATGGCATATTGCTGAGTAAACTCACTCACTCACTTTAACTCATCGCATTTTATGCATTCCCGTTCAACTGCTGCCAGGTCTCCTTATTTCGATGTGTAGGGTGTGCGATGAAAGTATCAGTTTTCTGCGCTTAATGTTTCCTACTTTAATCTGATAGTCTTCAAATTCATGGAACATTTTAAATTATTTAACCAGTAGAATCATGCAGTGATTGATTTCGCCTTGGTGCTATTAAATTGTCCGGAAATATTTCACTTAAAACAGGACTGAATTCAGATTTATTCACAGATTGTAAACCAAAAGTCACTGTGTTCTGTAATCTGATTGGTTGAAAAACATGATCAAATGATATTAGAATCCCGGAAATTGCAAGATTAATCACTGCGTATTGATGCGTAGAAACATCACAAACAATTGTTTTGTTGTGTCATCAACACTGGTGATGTCATTCAAATCATATTGTGACGTAAAGTTAGAATGAAAGTCACAAAGTAAAGTCACAAATGAGCCACTCCAGATGCTACCGCGGGAACCAGCTGATGACACTTCACTGATGAAGCAGTACTCGATGTAAACGAGTGCAGACAGTAAAACCCTTTGGTTTACTTTTTTTTACAATGTCTATAAACATCATGTGTTGGCCCATTTCCGGGTGTTACTGAGTATTTGAAAAATAAAGAAATCTAAAAAACCCGACTTTCCTATTACCATCCCTGGAAACTGTAAAAATACATTTAGGACGTGTTCCTCTGTTTTCTTCCTGCAGAGACACGTGGTCTTGATGAACAGGTATGTCAATCAAATGAGACCATAAGTATGTAATACGTCTGCTAAACCAGGTGTATTTGGAATTTACATACATAATATTGAAAGGCAAAATATATGTTGAAATACGAAAACTTAGGACAGTAGTTATAATACTTACTGTTTTCTGAATAAAACATTCCCTGTTGCAGCCTCGTCTGACCCCAGACCGAACAAGACGTTTCCACCCGCGCCAGTGACGACTCAAGACTCAGATCTACATGGTAGATTGGAAAATCTAGCAGGCAGGAAGAACACGGTTCCACCAGTTATAAATAGGTTGGAAAAACCAGCAGGCAGGAAGAACACGGTTCCACCAGCAATAGTGACGACACAAGTCTCAGACCTACAGGGTAGATGGAAAACCCCAGCAGGCAGGAAGAACACTGTGACGACACAAAACTCAGATCTACAGGGTGGGGTAGAAAACCTGGTAGGCAGGAACACCACGGTTCCACCAACGCCAGTAATGACACAAGACTCAGACTTACAGGGTAGGTTGAAAAAGCCAAGCAGGCAGGAAGCTCAGTCCTTGATTCTTCCTGCATTTAACAGCCTGGTGTTATACGCGTGAAGATTCTGACTTGAGGGATGGACCTCACCTATCCACATTCTTGTTGTCAGTAACAGGATTTCAAAATGTAACAAGAGTCATCAAAAGATGACATATCCTGACATATCCCCACAAATTCAAAAGGACATCACCTGGCAGTTACTTGATGATTTTTTCGACTACGTTCGAATCGTTTCAATGGAAATAATGAATGATATAAATGCCATATATCTGTAAACAGCAAAAGGCACCACTTACAGGATCTATCCCACATATCTGCCAAGATCTGTTGAAGGTTTCAAATGGTTTTCAAGTTAACGGTAACGAAGTCCATCCCTCCCTTTTGAGACTTAGTCCGAATCATTTCCGAGGAAACCCGTTAAATGATGAGTCACCAAAATCTGTAAACGGCAAAATGCTCACCTTCGGGGTCTGCCTCATATATCCAAGTTTTACTGAAAGATAATGAGTCTGAATTGTTTCCATGGAAACTCAGAAAATGATAAATCGCCACAATCTGTAAATAACAAAAGGCACCACTTGGGGGTCTGCCACACATCTACCAAGTTTTGCTGAAAGATATTAGGAAGGTTTCGAGTTGTGCTCCGGAAACGAAACACACCTCTCAGTTTTAAGAACTCCAAAACATTTCCCTGGGCGCCACTTTAGGTTCTTGGATAGACACTCGATCATGATGAAGAATCAAACTGAACCATATATATTTAACACTACTTCCATGAGAGATGTATTTAGAATTTTATCATCTATAATATTGAAAGGCAAAACATGTGGTAAAGGCGAAATCTGAGGCCAGTAGATGTATGTATGAATTTCTGATTAAAATATTCCTTGTTTCAGTTACGACGGATTCGAGCCCGAACAAGACCGTCCCATCAGCGTCAGTGTCTACACAAGACTCAGACCTATCAGGTAGGTGGGAGAATCCAGTAGGCATGAAGCTATAAGTCCTTTCTTCTTCCTGCATTTGACAGACTGAGGCGAGTCACGCTTATGGTATCGATCGACAATCATGTTGTCAATCACAGGATTGTATGAACTGTATTTATGGTGAGGTCGCCATCAGACATCTGGAATACTGGAATACATAAGACATGTAATTAGAATTTTATCATCCATAATATTGAAAGGCAAAACATGTGGTAAAGACGAAAACTGAGGCCAGTAGTTATGATGTATGCTGGACAGCTGGAATACTGTTGAGTTTGGCGTTAAACAACAGCGTAACATTAACCAACGTTACATTTTATTACTCAAGTAATTACTAAACGACAGTTTAGTAACTGACATTATCAGCTTGTAAAGCTCAACAAACATTAACACTCACCAGTCATACACAGAATATTGGCTTATGGCACTAAACACATTGTCCAAACTTGCAGAAACCACATGCTGACATTCCCGTCATGTTGGTTTGTTGTCAACCATGATGGAATTGTGTATATGATGTTGCAATGTCCAAGTTTGGTACCAACGTGACGAAACCACTGCAGATGTGTGGCAAAGATGCATGATGTACAACACTTTACTTTGTGCTACAGCGACTCCATCACCAGCAACAGGCCTTGACCTCTACAACGCCAGCAGGAGCGGTGACCTGGAGACAGTGATGCGGATCATTTCAGCTGGTCACGTGAACATCAACTATAGAGGATGGCACAGCAGGACACCAGTGATGGCGGCAGCATGGGAGGGACAAAGCGATGTGGTGGAGTTCCTTGTGGGTAGTGGGGCTGATGTGTCACTTCTGGACAAAAGCGGTAACAACATCCTTCACTTGGCCTGTTGGGGTGCAGGAGACCTGGAGACCGTGGAGCTGATCCTGTCCCTGAACTTGCTGGACATCAACAGCAGAGAACAAAACAAGAGGACACCAGTGATGGCGGCAGCTTGGAAGGGACACAGAGGTGTGGTGGAACTCCTTGTGGTTAGAGGGGCTGATGTGTCACTGGTGGACGGTGACGGTGACAACATCCTTCACTTGGCCTGTTGGGGTGCAGGAGACCTGGAGACCGTGGAGCTGATCCTGTCCTTGAACAAGGTGGACATCAACAGTAGAGGATTGTGGGCCAGGACACCGGTGATGTTGGCAGCTTGGAAGGGACACAGGGATGTGGTGGAACTCCTTGTGGGTAGAGGGGCTGATGTGTCACTAGTTGCAAAGGACGGTGACAACGTCCTTCACTACGCATGTCTGGGTGGGGATCTGGAGACCGTGAAGCTGATCCTGTTACTGAACAAGGTGGATATCAACGCCAGGAACAACTACGGGCAAACAGCGGCTGACAAGGCGAGAGGCGGGGGACATCAGCAGGTGTTGGATCTCCTGGTGTCACGTGGAACACACTGAAGTCCGTGTAGTCATGGTTTGGACAGAGACGGAGGACATCCCGTTACTGACCACGACGTAGTATATGCCGATCATGTAGTCGTGGGTTAGCTGTCATGATTCAGGTGATTTCTTTATGGTTATAAATAAAAATTGTTGAATGCTTTTTCAGACATTTTGTCATTTGTTGTGTTTGGAACCTCGCGTGATCAGGTAAGAAAATTGTGAGGTGAGTGTACGTAAACTTCGCCCGTCTTAACATTATTCTGTATTAATTTTTCTTTGTGAATATCGCGAATTGTGAAACAGACAACAACAAACTGTTTGTTTAGGTGGCCAGTAGTCGTTTCAGGCAGATAGGACAGAGAGCAGCGCAATGCTGGCTTCATGTCATACAACACAACGATACTGCTGAGGTTAACCCTTTTGAGGTTAACCCTTTTGGTGCCACGGGGAGATGTACTCGGCACATATTGTAATTGATTAAATGGATGCGTGTAAAATATATACTGAGTCAAAAAAGAAACTTCACATTCTTTCTTCATGGCACTATACAAGAACAAGAGATGATAAAATGGTTAAATTGTTATTATTTCATTGCTGAGATCTGTGTGATATACTCGAACCACAATCAGTTCCAGTAGGCTACACCGCCGTTCCACAACATGAGTATACAGAATGTCAAGTCACAATATGGACTTCGAGAATGGAGATTGGCAGCCCGCATAGTCTGTGAGGATAATCGACCTCTAAACGTCTCAGCCCTGGTTCACATATCCGGCAGAAATCCTTGACGTAGGTGACGTAGGTAACGTAGGTGACGTAGGACGATTGACGGTCTTCAGCTCCTGACGTCACACGTGGACGACCCGACTTTGGCCGATGGTGCCAGTTCGTTGTAGACGACCTCGCAAGTTATACACACTACGACGGATGTATCACATTGCTCTTGCGACGTCAATAACTGATCAGCCCGCTAACAACATGTCAACTGCACGTTCACGTTGCACATTTGGCAGTCGTGGCATTTAAAGTACCGTTAGAACTGTGGTTTAAAAGTGTATTTTTTCAATTCTTGTGGCCAATGCAAATGAAGAAAACTTAAATGCGAAGATCACGTGATCGACTGCAGGTCCGAAACCTGATTGGGCACTAACGTAATTTGCACGACAAATGGATGGGTTTGAGTGGGGTTTGCTAACGTTTTTCTAGAGTCGAAAGATAGGGATCCTATTTCGGATGCACAGATGTATCATCAGAGAAAAATGATTCATTATTTTTAAAAATAACATTTTGTGAAGTTTCTTTTTTTACTTTTTTATGTGTAAAAAACACTCATCTACAGCACACACGTCCCTCATACATTTTGAAATCAACTGTCTTATGGTCTTTGTCTCCTGTTCAAATAGTGTTGACGATATTAACCCTCTGCATACCGAGTTGTATTGGGGTTTAGTTTCTGACATGAATGTTGTGCGAAAGCGACCTTGCACTTTCCTAAATCTACCTTATGATGTCAACGTGCACAGTGATGTGTAGTGGTGTATAGTTTGGCATGAAATGCATGTGGAGCCGTTTTTAACTCTTCATCCAATGATCCAATCTATCTCAAACTTTGCAGGTGGATGTTTTTGTCAGACAACCTTAGCACATTGCAAAGCACCGGTTTTATGCATTTGTATGACAAAAACACTGCCTATGTAACTGCGAACAAAATAAACAGCAGAACGTTGACAGCATGCAGAGGGAGGGAGCGAATGACCTGTAACAGCGGCAGTAACATGTGCAGCGGGTGGGGGGAGCATCCAGTTCATGATATGTACCTGTTCGCTTCGCATGATAGAGCGTCGTAAAAGACGACTTAAGGGATCAGGTGGTCAGGCTGGCTGACTTGGTTCACACGTGTCGTGGTATTCGGTTGTGTGGGTCGATGCTTATACTGTTGATCACTGGATTGTCTGACCCGGACTAGAGACTCGAATATTTTGAGACCGTCTCTTTATAGCAGGAATATTGCTGAGAGCGACGAACCTACCAATCAATACGATGGGATTAATTCAAATACTAAATGTAGATACCAATCCTGATTGAAAAATAAACACTCGTCTGTTGTCGGAAATGTTGTTAAGGATGGAAAAAAGAAAGACCAAAAACAAAAAACGGTGGTGGGCGAGCTGGCTAAAGCGCCAGGCTCGTGATCCAGAGAGGTTGAGGTATTGGGATCGAGCCCACCTGTGACAGGGTGTAAAAACCTCGGAGTCAACATTGTGTGCAGACTGTTTCAGTGTTGTCACAACCCCTAGAGTGCAGTACACAACCCTGTGCACTTATGAGAACCCACGAATCAGTTGGTATATGACCAGATGGTAGCCACATGCATACGTGCAAACACCTAGTTGCGGGTACTGCAACGTGCAGTAAACTTGGACAAAGTACTATGATTATGTGTCCCAGTCCACCCAGCTGTGAATGGGTACCTCGTTAGGATGAGAGAGCCTCAATAAACTCGGTGCAACAAGTGGCAGCAAGAGTTGTATACTCCCCAAGGAGTTGAGGTTGAAAGAAGATGTGCTATTGAGATTGACATCCAGTGATCGAGGGAAAAATACCAGCGCCTTGAGCATACACTAGTGCGTGGATATGTGCGCGGTATCATAGCATAGCATAGCATAGCATAGCATAGCATAGCATAGCATAGCATAGCATAGCATAGCATAGCATAGCATAGCATAGCATATCTCATACTTCAATTTCACTCGAGTTTCAATTAGGAGATAAACCACACGTGTTGCCAATCTCAGGGTGTTACTGAGTATTTGAAGCCCGGGAATGCATAGGCTTGCAGTTTCCGGGAATCGAATACCATTTAATCGTCATTTAACAAAATTTCAGAACAGATGTGATCTGGATCCGCCAACGGTGTCTTTCTTTCATGAAGTTTATATTAAGATATGTAAAAGAGTATGATACCTATAGTAAAGTATCGTATTAAATCTCTCAAAATATAAAGATGGCGTGACCACCCAAGAATCGACAGGACTGGATATTGTTATATATATTAGGACATGCCGTGTATTTCAGTACTTTAATTCCACTAGGGGATTATCATATCGTAGCTGATATCTCTACCCCCCCCCCTCCCCCCCCCCCCCCCCACTAGATGATATTGTGTTACCAAGGGAATTTCTAAATGTCTATTTTTGAAATTCGACTTCGCTTCATTATAAACGATAGCGGAAAGTGTTCCTCCCGTTCCCCAATCCCAAGTATTAAATATAAATTGATATATACGTGAATGTGTCACAAAACCTTAGACAACACTTACTAGAGGACTCACAAAAATAACTAAAAGCCCCCAAATTAAGTACAATATAAAGGGTTGAACTACATAGTATTGCCTCTGTTTATCAGCGGAAGGAAGAATATTGGGGAACGGAAGGAACTCTTTCCGCTACCGTTTATAATGAAGCGAAGTCTAATTTCAAAAATAGGCATTTAGAAAGTACCCTGGGTAACACAATAACATTGCACACTAATTTGTATAAAGCCATAGTCTGTTCAGCATAAGTCCCTTTGGATATAGAACAAATCCTCATTGCTCATTTCTGCACTAATCCCTCCTCAGTAAAGTCTTTTTGTACGTTTCCTATCTCCCTGCCACAGGAACTGTAGTTAAGCTGGACTTATTATAACAGATATTTCACACTATCGCATAGCAACTGCATGAATTGATGAGATAATCGTGAAAAAAATAGTTTTTTCCTGTTTCAGATAGTACTTTGGTCCTTAGATTCCCATATTCCACTGTTTGTGATTCCACACCATTGTTAACACCATTGCTAACAGAGTTCAAGTTACTTCTTCAAGCGCAAACATTACTCCATTATTTGCTTTAATTTGTGGATTTTTTGTGACGTCGGAAAAGGCGACATTTGTATGTTCATTGATTAAGGTCATTGTGTACCTCACATAATTTCCGATTTTGTCAATATGCATGGTGTCTGCACGTGCTTTTCTGAAATTCGGTGCATGATGCTCGTGTAATTCATTTACCTAAAGTATGTCCCCCTGGTTAGTGGAGAAATCAATCTTTGATGTAATCACATATATATTGTTAGTGAAGACCATACTCACTTGCCAGCTAGTGGGTAGTAACGATAGGTGTGTGTGTGTGATGTAGTAAAAACAGGTATATGTCATTCAGTAACAAGAAGTGTATGTTGTATACCGTATATTACCGTGTATAAGCCAAACCCCTATTTTGACCCCAGTGTCAAAATGGTACGTTTCATGCATAAGCTGACCCCTAGCGATGGGTCGCGGTCAGCTTACACCACAAGACATCTGACAGTTAAGTCTTGGATGTAAAACATAAGTATGCCAAGTGAGAATAATATCTAACAAAGATTGTACTGACCATTATTCTAAAAATCTGTATATATATATATATATATATATATATATACGCTAACCCGACAGAATTAGCATCATTAAGTATTTTTCCCAATATTATGAGAAAATAATTCACGTATACGTATTTCATCAACGGGTCCACATCATTAAGTTGGCAAAATAACGACGATTCGGGGAGATAATTAAAGTGAATAAACTGAAGAATACAATGAACAATAGTACTAACAGTAGTAACAGCAGGTGCGCGTCGTGTGGTGGCAATAAGTCTATGTTGTATAGTAACAACAGGTGTATGTCCTATAGTAACAACAGGTGTATGTCCTGTATTAACAACAGGTGTATGTCGTGTAGTAACAACAGGTGTATGTCCTGTAGTAACAACAGGTGTATGACGTGTAGTAACAACGTGTGTATGTCCTGTAGTAACAACGTGTGTATGTCCTGTAGTAACAACGGGTGTATGCCCTGTAGTAACAACGTGTGTATGTCCTGTAGTAACAACAGGTGTATGTCCTGTAGTAACAACAGGTGTATGTCCTGTAGTAACAACGGGTGAATGTCCTGTAGTAACAACAGGTGTATGTCCTGTAGTAACAACGTGTGTATGTACTGTAGTAACAACAGGTGTATGTCCTGTAGTAACAACAGGTGTATGTCCTGTAGTAACAACGGGTGTATGTCCTGTAGTAACAACAGGTGTATGACGTGTAGTAACAACGTGTGTATGTCCTGTAGTAACAACAGGTGTATGTCCTGTAGTAACAACAGGTGTATGTCCTGTAGTAACAACGGGTGTATGTCCTGTAGTAACAACAGGTGTATGACGTGTAGTAACAACGTGTGTATGTCCTGTAGTAACAACAGGTGTATGTCCTGTAGTAACAATAGGTGTATGTCCTGTAGTAACAGTAGGTGTACGTGCTGTAGTAACAACAGGTTATGTCATGTAGTAACAACGTGTGTATGTCGTGTAGTAACAACGTGTGTATGTCATATACTAACAACATGTCTATGTCGTGTAGTTGCAACAGTTGTATGTCGTGTAGTAACAACAGATGTTTGCCCTGTGGAAACAACAGGTGTATGCCCTGTAATAACAACAGGTGTATGTCATATAGTAACAGAGGTGTGTGTCTTATAATAACAACAGGTGTATGGCGTGTATTAACAAACGGTGTATGCCAGAATGTACTAGATCTAGTAGTTGATCTCCATTCTGATCATCGTATACTTGCCACAATATCTGTATATGTAGATGGCAAGGACACAGCATCGGGTTATAGATACAAGCACGACGACTCACTTGGTGTATGCATCGTAAGGTACAGAGGTGCCCAGTCACGTGGAGGGTACACTCGATCTTTGTTGTTTGTTACGAGAGTGTATGTTCTGTAAATTGTATTATTGATTAAGTAATAATTATCATTGGGCCACAATGTTTAGGGTTTTGCGTGACAGTTATTGTGGGTCACATTTCGTATCATAAGTGTTCTGGCTCTTTTCGTACTTTAACAGCAGGCTTAAAGGTAGGGATTTAGAGTTACTTCCCTTTGACTTTGATTAACTTTCGACTTCCAGGAGGCTGGCCGAGAAAATTCTACTCTGATGACGATGGTCGCAAAGTGCTCGAATGTTCAGGAATTAATGACTTTATAAATATAGGCTGGTTATTGTGTTGGCGACAGGTCACACACAGATATTAACTGGAGTACATTAAACTGCCTGCCTTTATCAATGTTCGACCTTCATAACTGCTGCCTGACCGGTCGGCGTATTACATGTAGTAAAACTGTTACTAACTCTCAAATCAAGACTTTGGTGAGTTGACATATATTTGTGACCCTTTACTTTAGAGTTGACTCAGCTGCTTTGTACATTAAACCTCTATTGTGAATCCCTGTATCTTGCTTTCTGTTTAATGTAAAATCATTGAAAATTTTAAACTTGTCTGTGTTACATTTTGCTGGTTCTGAGGGGATTTCTTATACCGTTTAGCAATTTATAACCGTAACATGTTCAAAAGTCCTTTGCTGGAAATAAATGTCTTTTATCTCGTCACATACAGGTTAAGTAGCCTTATCCTCTCATTACATCCAAACAGGTATCTTAGCCAAAGATAGATGACTTGTGTATTATGTCATATTTGTATTAAAATGCGCTCCGTCCGTCCGTGCGTTAATGCGTGCGTTCATGCGTGCGTGAGTCCGTGCACATTCGTCTTTTTCGGAGCAGAACTTTCAAACTGTTCACTGTTTCTAAACCAAACATGGCACATAGATAGATCTGGTGGTTGACTGGTGCCTTTTGGTAGTTTGGAATTTCTGAATATAATATATTTCTGCGTTTCCATGGCAACAAGTTTGACTTTGACTGAATTTGGTGGGTGTGCTCATTTAAAGCAGAACTGTTATAGTGTCTACTTCAGGACATCTATGTCCAAATATTTCTACAGACCAAAAACTATGTAGCCAGGCTATATTACATTTAGTTATTATTATTCAGTCTACAATCTTGATCTTTATCACTAGCGCAGAGTACATTGGTTTGCCAGCTACCTTGTTCCTCTTCCATTAATTACTGTGTATGACATTTATGGCCTTTATTGGTCACCCCCTTTGGCTGAGTCTGTCATCACATTAACTGTAGAAGGAAGTGCTGTTGTTTCTCCATTGTTGAATCTTTGCCTGTCTATTGTTGTTAGAAACTATATACATGTATGCTGACATCTATACTGAACGTGAGATGTGAGTGTGGAGTCCGGCATTCCGACTGTCTTTGTAGGGACCACCGCGAGCAGGATTATGCCACTCGCAGGAAAAGTCCTGGGGTTGATGTGGAAGTCCGCTCACCTCATTCATGCATACTTGTTTGTCATGTCTTGTGAAACCAACTAAAGACGTTTGAACAACTAAACTATGCCTTCGTCTTCATCAACGTATTCATTTGTCTTCGTCAACGTAATGTTCATAAAAATCATGAGCTAATTCTTCAGTCATCCTCACCACAAGCCGATGACCACAGGCACGCGTTGACAAAACTATAAAACCGTCCACTATTTCCTCACCAAACTTGGAACATGGATAGGTCTGGTGGTGTACTGGTACCTGTTGGTAGTTTCGGATTTCTGAATAACATGTGTTTTGTGCTTCCATGCCAACACATTTGGCTTCAAGTGAATTTGGTGGTAGCGCCCATTTCTGGACCTGAGCTTACAAATCTTTCAATACTGTGCTATATACACGCATTAACACTTGACATCATAACTAGCAGAATGATTCATTAAGAGTATTTTTCCATTGCGGGGATATTGATGACTTTGTCTTCGTGTAATGATTCCTGCAATTCCCACCACCCTAGGTTATCTTGTAGGTAAACAGCTTGTTTGTTGCTCTATCTTTGACCTCTGGTGTTAAGAGGGTCCTTTTTTGCTTGCTTGTTCTGAGTTTTAAGAAGGAAATCAAGAACTCTTTGGAGAACCCTCCCCGGTCATCCTGTGGTCACTCGGAGGTAAATCACACGGCGAGTACACGACTCGTTTGTACAGGTTGTTCAGCATGACCTGAACAGGTGTATACTAATGCATTGCGCGACCGTGTCACAACTGGTTTGGTCTATTTTTGTGAAGAGGTGAGTCTTTGTCGGAACAGCCGAGACAAGGTCGCCGTTTGACATCTCAGTGTCGAGAAATCGTCAGCAGTGTCCTAACTTTCTTTGACCAGTTAGTTACAGAAGGTGTAATGTTTCCTCTTCGGGATTTCAGGCAGCGAGCAGCAACAGTGAATCGGACTCTGAAAGTAGCTGACTTAATATTGTAAAGTTAGTAAACCAACCAGACTGGTTAGTAAACCAATCATGTATGCATGTTTCACACGAATGAAGCCATAACAACAATCTCTGCTCCCCTTTTAATGAAGTTAACTCAACCAGCCGTTGTTGCCATTTGACCTCCTGGGTCAGGCATATGTAGAGTAGCTTGTAGTCCTGTCCCTTACCAGCCCTTGACCGCAACTGTCACTGACCACATGATCCGCTGGGGCTGACTTTGTTACATCAAAACAGTCAAACCTTAGTTGAGTGCTTAGAAGTTTCTTAGGATGAATATAAATAATCAAGATTTGCAGCAGTGCTGTCAGTTTTCAACTACATTAAACTACATATGGCGGACTGCCCCTTGGCCCTGGGTTCATGACGTAGTTTTGCACATTGAATTGTGCAGGGTACAGGATGCCTGTGTTTCTCAAGGGTTTTTCAAAGAATCGTTGCACGTGTCTGCCACCACAGGGACAGTAACCCCCGAACCTTATGTGAACACGTGGCATGCGTGCGACATAAAATTAAACTCATTCAAACTCAAAAATATAAAATAGATATACAGTGGAATGTGTCCGGATTATAAAGTAGTGCGGATAAGACAACATTAGATAACCGCAGATGCTGCCACGGTGAGGAACCATATAATGATATCATTATCTACGTTACAGTTTGGTCAAATCTTTCATGGACCAGCATCAGAAGACGACTTTGTCAGTAGTGTGCATCTAACAGACATGCACAACCGAACACTGTGACATATTTTCCGGAGTGTACAGCAATCCGGATTAGACGATTTTCTTCCGTTACCGTCGACACTGCCACGATAAATTACCGTATATTACCATGGATAAGCGAAAATAAACAAACAAAAGAAAAACAGACCAAAAAGCAAAACAAAAACAAAAAAAAAGTCAGCAGAGGGTGGACGGCTAATCTATGAGATACACTTTCGTCTGACTTCGTGAACAAATAACGGAAGACCTCTTTCACTTATAAATGAATGTATGTTGCAAATCCATGCCTCACTACAATAACTGTGATGTATGGCGACCAAAGCTAGTGACTGTACATGGCATCGTCTATATTAGAATATGAATTCGGATCATGCTGTCGTAATAATCGTGCAAGCTGGATGTTGTGGGGTCGGTAAAAGTCGTCAAGGAGACGACGTGTCTCGTTCATTGCCTGGAACCTCTGTTTTCTGCCGTTCCTATCGCTCTTGTGGATTATTTGTTTTAGCTCTGATCGGGACACATGGCCTGAAGAAAAAAATACGTTCAACTCACATTCATAAACAGTAGAAATAAACACGTCGCTGATAGTATTAAAGGTAGGCACTCATTGAAATTCTGGAGAGACACTAAATGGATGTAGTGAAGCACAAACTAAAGTATCAACGTTATGAGACTGTATTCCTGCTTAATCTGGTGGTGGAATACACAGATCTCATATCGTCATTACAATGTAAATTAGATTTTCCCTACCACAGCTACGACGTTGTACAGGCCATGTCATCACGGAGTCACCATGACCCAGAAATACTATCACAGGGTGGAAGCGCTGTCCACTCGAAATGTGGAGTTGCCCCCAAAATAACTCCATTTCCTCGACGGTCAGTGAAAGAAGACTACGTGACAAGAGAGAAAAAGTTTTCCCTCACATTTTCATCATTTTGCAAGTATAACAGGTCTTGCCATTTGGCAGAGGGGTCTAGATATCTACAGATCTGCCTGTATAGCTTGACACCCCTCTGTTTATTGCAAGTGTGCGTTAAGCGAGGTAACCCTCCTGAGGGTCGAAACTAGATCGCTGAAGATGATCGTTGCAACACGAAATGTGACATCCTCATCGACAGAAGCGCGTGTTCAGCTGTCAGTTCTTAGCTATAGTTGTTTTACATCTCCTCGCACTGTGTAGGCTTTAATGCGCCGGTAATTCTTTAATTATTGTCGGAAAATCAAACTGTACATTTTATATGGAGTTGCGTTGAAGCTGTCCATTGCTTTGAATGTTCACATCCATTTCTAGAGCATTAACTGTCGAAATCCCACTGTTGTTGATACCCTGACTTGGCAATGGAAACGCCAGTCCATAGAGGAAATAGGGTTGACTTAGCGGCAGCTCCACATTTCGTGCGGACAGCGCATCCAGCCTGTGACTATTGTTCCGTCATGTACCAAAATATTTCTGATCGTGGTGTGTTTCAGTCAACGAAAACAATTTTGTCTTACTTAGGCCCAGAAAGTCAAATATTCTTGTAAAAGCTCTGTAAAAGTCTTCACGTATGTCTTCCAGTCTGACGATGAAGATCTGATCTGCTGGAAACACTTTCATCCAATCTCTGATGAACACATGGTACAGGCCGACCCGCACCTGGCAATGACATGAAGAATATAATTATGCAAGTATGCTGATCTGCTGAAGTCAACGTGATTACTAATGTGCAGGTCTAACACTGAACACGTTCCTAACATACGTTACAAACATAGGTTACAAACATACGTTACAAACATAGGTTACAAACATACGTTCCCAACTTACGTTACCAACATACGATCCGAACATACGTTACCAACATACGTGACTAAGCGGGTACATACGAGGGGATATCAGAAAATTGTTTCAGCCTTCCATATTTATAGCAAATAGCATTGGGCAGGGCACCTAACGTATATTAGTGTCCTCGCTACATATTCCCGGTAGGATCACATAGCTGGATGCATTTCTTCACTGGCAGTGTCTTGTAGAAGAGATATACCCCCTAATGAATGTGAAAAATGGACAAGGTTGAATATAGAGCAGTGATAAAGTTTCTTGTCCTGGAAGGCAACACGGCCAAGCAGGTTGAAGAGCACGTCATTGCTGTTTACAAGGAGTCTTCCCCTTCTGCTGCAACCATCAAACGTTGGGTAAAAGAGTTTCAGCGAGGAAGAGAGAGTTTAGACGATGAACCATGTCCAGGACGAACCTCAACCAGTACCACCCAAACAAACACTGACACTGTCCATCAACTAGTGATGGGAAATCGTCGTACCACCCTGCACGAGCTAGAAGATGCAACAGGGCTTTCATATGGATCCATTCACAGCATACTCCATGAGAATCTCTTCATGTCCAAGGTGTGTGCAAGATGGGTCCCAGGAATGCTTTCTGATGACATAAAGCTTTCATGCATAAAGCTTTCAACATCAAATGCTCGTTACCATGCCAACCCAGAAGACTTTCACTTTAGAATTGTAACCTGTGATGAAACCTGGCTTCATCATTATGGCCATGAGAGCAAGCAGGAGTCAATGGAATGGAAACCAAGGGCAAAGAAGTTCAAATCGACCAGGCCCACAAAGAAGGTTATGGCAACTATTTTTTGGGACAGTAAGGGTGTTATCCACATCGACTATAGCTACTTGCCTCATCGTACGACAATGAATGGAGAGTACTATGCTAACCTTCTGAAGCAGGTACGCCAGTCCATTAAAGAGAAATGACGAGGAAAGATCCGGCGAGGGATTCTTCTTCACCAGTCGAGCTGCAATGGAAACTGCGCGCCAGTGAGGGTACGAAATATATTTTACCTCAGCCTCTCTATTCACCAGACCTAGCCCCTAGCGACTTCTACCTCTTTCCTCGACTGAAAAAAACACATCCGGGGCCAGGCATTTCAGGATGATGATGATGAGCTTATCGCTGCTGTGGAGGGTTTTTTGAGGGGACCGAGATGTGGAGTTCTTCAGATCAGGAATCAACAATTGGCAAAACAGATGGGAGAAGTGTGTGAAGTTGGAAAGGGACTATGTTGAAAACTAAAGCAGTAAGAATTCCAAAATCTTGCTTTTTCAGGGCGAGGCTCAAAACCTTTTCATATCTCCTCGTATGCACCATATGTACCTGGCAGAATCAAGTAAGTGAGTGAATGAGGTTAGTTGTACACCGCCTTTAGCAATATTGAGACAAAATCACAACGGGACCCACCAGAAATGTACCCATGAGGGGAATCGAACTCGAGTCTTTGGCGAACGCTTTAACCACTAGGCTACCCCATCAGCCCTGTCCGAAACAGGATCTCATTCATGAAGGCACACTTTGCCTAATTTATACGCAACGAAACTCCTGTGTTGCATAATCTGCCAGCCAAAGTAATTCCTTAAGAAACAAATTATTTACAATATGAAACTTTGTCATAAATACACTCTACCGTAATCTCAGAGGCAATCTCAGAGTCGACGTCATATGTTTGATATATAAGCAAATATCGTGATTCTGCACGGGAGCGTTCAGGGAAGAGTTAAGAGATTACTAGTGGTGACGTGTTAGAGATAAGTGTCGGAATGTGTGCTAGATGTTAGATGGTTTGACAGGTATATGTATTAGATGATTTGGTCATAATCAGAACTCAGTAAGCTATTGCCGCTTGTGTGCAGTGCCTTGCATTCGTTAGTGTACATACAAATTGTGGAGAAATAAAATTTGGGTTAAATACTTGGAATTCTTGTTTTCATTCCACTGCAAAACACACCGTGCTATTTCACGAGTGTTGCTGAAATTGTTTCCTTTCATCATGGCACAACAAAAAGCTGGTTCATCTCATCAAAAGAGAAGACGTCTCAACGAAACAGATCACTGAACTGAACAAATTGAAAATGAAAACGTTGAACCATTTGCTCACCTTCAGAAAATGCTGATTATTTTCCTGCTAAAACTCCTGGTGCCTTTTCAATGGCTATTTCTGGGATTTTGCGGTGAAGAATTTTACTCGTCATCGTTGTGGCTCACATTTGCTGAGTGCTGAGGGAGACAACGGTCTCTAAATTTATTACATAACCGAACATTTGAAAACATAGGGGTTACTGTCTCCACACAACCTACTGTCGTCGCATCATCCGCGACAGGGCCGATATAGGTATATAAAAGGACAAAAGGTATCTTTTCATCTTTTTCTTATGCAGTGCTTCCAATATCGACCCGCCCTCAATCCAAGAGATAAATCTCACCGTCTGAAGTTGGCTCTCTTCGTAATAAGAGTCCTACATGTCCCAGCAGTCATCCACCAGATTAGACGACCACTGCATCAGCAATCGGGTATAGTTGTTCTGTTCCAGAAATACCTCATCTTTGCCCAGCGGAGTAAAATGCCGGATCAACTGCCAGTGTGGAGACTCTTACACGCCCCTCCCTCTCCGACTACTAAGGAACAAACATTTTGCCCAGAAAAAACCCTCCAAATCTGCCAACAGCGACAACATTAAAGCTAACCCTGACCGCGCCGTCCTTTGGAACAACGTCGACATTCTGGAAACCAACCGAGCAGACTACAAGAAGCCATCATCAAGCTGTATCGCTTCAAAACCACCATTACCCATGATCAAAGATTCTCTTCACTGTAATCTCCAATCAGGTCAAAGTCAGCAATACTTTGTGCATCTCAAATACACTGTCGTTAGGCTCCCCATTGTTCTCGGTGCCCTAGGTTTGGTACTTCCTGAACTCTTGGCACAGATGAGAAGAATGTATGGGTTCTCCACCGGGGGCACAGCACGTCTGACAATCTGATTGCATTTTTGCCGGAGCCTTCATATTCTCTGGAAAGTTCATGGCAGGTTCGACAAGGCAGCATTTCCTGGCAGAAGTCTCACTCGCTGTCTGGGTTACATGTTGAGGGTGCAAGGACCCCGAGCTGATGACGAGCCTCTCCAGCATGACTGTACCGAACATTCTCTGCCACACTTCTATATAAATCTGTAAATATTACTAATAACAATTATCGGTAACGCCTTTGGTATGTCAGTCCGGATTGTGAAAATGTCATGACACGGTGTTGACAGTAGATGCTCACACATTGAAAGGGGAGGATTGTGACTTTTTAATTTTTCAATCACAAGGGATAACTATTGTAAAGTAAAAGTGAAAAGTAAGATTGGTAAGACTACGGAATACCTTATACCTGCTTTAGGGGTGTTTTTTTCAAACGAAATTGATTTAATTGAAAAAGTTTGATTCCAGTGTTTTATAGATGTTACAATGACTGATAGTTTGCAGTAGTATCTTAAATTGTTAGTGGCTGCTCAAACGGCGTTTTAAAATTACTGTACTCCTGCCAGGGTACTCCGGAAAATTTCAAGCAAATTTACGACCTACTTAATCGTAGAATATGTGTTCTTTTCACATATGGCAAGATCAGTCTAAATTGCTGACAGCTGAAGAGATGGTGTAAATCAAGCCAGGGTCCATGCAGGAAGTATTGTAAGTCCTGATGGTCCTTGTATCAGGATCTACCTTCATTTGTCGGAGATCTACATCCCGTTTTTGTATTGTTCTGTTAACGATAGAAACAGTGTTTATGGTTATATGCTAGTTTGTGAATAGGCTAGTCATTTTACTCTCCTTTGAAGACTACACCTGAAGGTCCCGGGGTAGAATAGGCCTTCGGCAACCCATGCTTGCCATAGAAGGCGACTATGCTTGTCGTAAGAGGTGACTAACAGGAAGGGGTGGTCAGGCTTGCTGACATGGTTGGCATATGTCATCGGTTCCCAAATGCGCAGATCGATGCTCATGTTGTTGATCACTGGATTGTCTGGTCCAGACTCGATTATCTACAGACCGTCGCCATATAGCTGTAGTATTGCTGAGTGCAGCGTAAGACAGGTAAGTGTATAAGTTTGCGTTTCGGTGCAGGTGGTGACCTCATTCAACACACATCGTTTTTAGGTTAGTTATCTCAATGTGATTGCCGTAGGTACATCCCAAAACTCCCAACGTAAACTACAACCTTACCTGGACCATAAACGTTTGATGTTTGTGATTTTAATTATGGTTAAATGTTACTCCAATCGCCGACTGCTGAAGGGATGATGTAAATCCAACTAGGAGTCCAGCAAAGGTACAACAAGTCCCCATGCTCCCTAGTATAGTGATCAGTTGCTGGTAATCTTTAGTCCGTTCTTAGATTGTTCTTTCGTCTTGATAGCGTACTAATTTTTTTAAAATTTAGATCTGTGATATTTTAGTGGATGTACTCTCCTCTGATGACAGGATTTATGTTATACATTTATTGACTTGAATATTAACATAATCGCTTCTCCTAACGACGTGACTGCAAGATTACCGACGTGACGTTAAATTTTGACACACTCACTCATTCAATGTGATGGTAACAGGTTTCTGTGAGACCTTCTTTCCCATAAGGGGTAGCGTGTTTTAAGGATGTGTTTTATTGTGTCACATTGATTAGTTTTTGGGTTTTGAGGTTCACAAAAGTTTAAAGCGCTGAGAGTACATTTGAACACACCCCTTGAACGTAATTCCTTTTCAGAGAGTCAGCTAAGGAATTACCCCCTCTTTACTGTTGTGGCTTCCAGCGGGAGAAAAGGGCCGAGAAGCGCTTCGAGGTTTGTGTTTGGGCACAGTTTTCGCTGGAAAGCCTTTTTATATAAACAATATTTTGTCAGCAAACAATGAAGAGCTCCTCTTCTTTAATTATGCAATTCTTCTGTTGTGTCTGACGAATGGAGGTTTGTCTTCCTTACTGTAAACATCAAAGATGGCCTCTCTAGAAAAGTGGTAACGTGCGTTTACCTGCTAGTACCTGCATACCCAAGGTGAATCAAGGTGGTGGTAAAGCATTGCACCTGCATGTCATCAATAGGATACCATCGGGTAACTCGAAACATTTTCGTAGGCACCTTTTGTTTCGACACAACGGTGCTGAACAGTACGGTGATGCAAGTTAAACCGACCTGTATCATCAAGACACATACCTGTGATGATAGGGTGGAACTTTTGGCCTGTAACGGAATCAGTGGATGATTTCGACTGTATCACTCTGGCAGCTGGCAAGAAATAGTCCAAGTAATTTTGGTAACTTGTGTGTTCTGAAAATCAAGAAGATATGTATGTATTTGATTATCCTGAAAACAGGATGTAATATATAATGTGTTGTATAAGGACGTAGTTACGTCCTCGATTGCACCATACGTATTTCTGAGGTGTACGGTGAAATCTTTGCTTGAGTTTTGACGAAATACAAGAACGACTTAAACAAAGGAATGATAACCTGTTTGTTGTTTTACATTTACCAACCTCAACTCTTAGCTTAACTTAACACTTTAAACTAACCTTTAAACCTTCTTCTTGCAAGCCACTAAGGCTCTTTTCTAACACCCATGACTACTTCAGGATGACCGACAATGGTAGTGATGGTGAAGGTCGATCCACATTTGGGAAACCCAATTTGATAAAAGTACGGAAGGCAAACCAGCTTGTTGTCCTGCTTCCAACATGGATTCTTATAGTTAGAGAGGAATGCAGGTGTCTTCTGAATCATAATGAGAACTATTTTAGAGAGTGAGAGAGTGAGTTGGGTTTTACGTCGCTTTCAGCAATAGTCCAGCAATATCACGACGGGGGACTCCTGAAGTGAGCTTCACACATTGTACCCATGTGGGGAATCAAACCCACATCTTCAGCGTGACGAGCGAATGCCTTAACCACTAGACTACCTCACCGCCCTAAAGTAGAGGGACCGATCACTTGAGAGAACACTGGAATTGTAACAGTTGCAAACCAACAATTATGGAAAATGTATGTATGATCGTCATTGAATACTGTAGCACAAGCAGAGTTGGACAAGAAATACTTTTTATGTGTCGTTGATCGTTGTATCATACTTTCATTCAACACAGACCATAACATTTAGAGATTCTTAGCGTCTAGAACAGTGTATGCGTCTAAATCATCTAGTATACTAGATCATAAGTTCATGTAATCAACGAAACAGTTTGCATGCATAGGTCAGTTACATTCTGAATGTTGTAGCATTCGCCTTTGCAAATATCCAAATGTTAGTAGTTGACGATTATTGCTCTGGCATATTGCAGCATACTTTGCAAATATTCAAGTAATGTTTAATGACGATTATTGCTCTGGCATATTGCAGCATACTTTGCAAATATCCAGGTAATGTTTAATGACGATTATTGCTCTGGCATATTGCAGCATACTTTGCAAATATCCAAGTAATGTTTAATGGCGATTATTGCTCTGGCATATTGCAGTATACTTTGCAAATATCCAAATAATGTTTAATGACGATTATTCCTCTGGCATATTGCAGTATATTTTGCAAGGAAACAATGGAGAACAAGCACGTTAATGGCGTCTGCCAAATTGCAGTGTATGCACGTGCAAACAGTGCATTATTTAATGCAAGTTGATGTCTACTCATTACAGTAAATGTCACCTAGATACATTCCTACATAATCTGCATCAACATCTTTCAGCTTGTCTTTGCTAAATATACGATATCGAGTTTGGATGTGTAATTTGTCCTATATGCTGCAGATGCTGTGTTTCTGTCACTGTTCTGTTTATGAGTGAAGGAAATGACCTCCTCAAAAGTATTTTCTGAAGATAAAAATACTTGCAAATAAACACTTACAACTCGAAATAAGTCGAAGATTTCATATCTCTTCCTTGTTGCATCGTCAAGTGGAGGTGAATTTTCGTTGCCAGGGCAAGCCAAGCTAATGGGCTGGTGTAAAATGTTCACTGTATCTGTCGGAATGATTACACGGTCCCTGGTCCCTGTCAGACTAATTGAACGGTTCTTGGTATCTGTCTGATTGATGGTGCAGCCTTTGGCATCGGTATTTGTTCCCGTTTGAGGATACGTCTTGTTGGTCGAGCTGAAGGTGTTGGTCCAATATTTGTTTGTAACAGAAGCAAAGCGTCGACAGAAGTGAATGTCCAGGAACACGGTCCATTCTCCAGCCAGTGTGAAAACTGCAACTATCCTCTTCCACATAGTCTGGAAGTGTATGGGTGGATTAGAAGGGTCATCTGTAACAATGACACTCACAATAAGTTTCACTTTATTCTGAACAATTCCATAAAATGGAGGGATCTATCACATCTACACCAATTGTTGTGATTAGAAACTTCTACTCCGGCCACTTGCGAAAAACAAAGATTAACAACCCCAGTCAACGAAAACAAAATTAATACACAGAACATATTTCAATGAAACAGGCTTCATTTCGTTTCCACTTTCAAAAGTTTATGGTTGCACTCAGCAATATTTCAGCTAGATGGTAACTGAGTCTGGAGTAGAGAATTCAGTGATCAACAGCATGAGCTTCGATCTACTCAAATATTGCTGCTTTACATAGACCGCTACGGCCTTCACAGGAAGTAATGTGTTAAGTAACAGGCATATTTCTACATTAAAAAAAAAACTTTACGGAAACATACAAATGAAAGGAACTGTTCCAGAACAGCAACAATTGTTAAGTGGTATTCAGAATGTTTGGAAAACGTACTATTCTTCTGTGGTAGTCTTCCATGACACCCCATACAATGTAGTCTTCAAGGACACCCCACACAATGTAGTCTTCAATGACATCAAGAACAGTAGTCAGAATGTACTAGAACGTACTAGTCTCCTGTGGTAGTCTTCAATGACATCAAGAACAGTAGTCAGAAGGTACTAGAACGTACTAGTCTCCTGTGGTAGTCTTCAATGACATCCCATACAAATTATTCAAGAACAGTAGTGAGAAGGTACTAGAAACTTGTTCTTATGAGTAATGTGTGAATTTCTAAATTAATTGTTTAATAAGTATGTCTACATTTCAACGTTATTCCTTATTATTATTAGTTATTATTATTTTTTACAGATTAGAATGAAAATGCAGCAGAGAGGGTTCGGGTGATCCTGGCACAGTCAGGCTGGTCAAGCTCATCATCAGCTCAGGGCCCTCGCCCCCTCTACACGCAGCCCAGACAGCGAATGGGACTTCTCCCAGGAAACACTGCCTAGTCGAACCCACCAAGAACTTTCCGGAGAATATGGAGGCTCCCAAACACTGCAGCCTTCTGCATTACCCAGATTGTCAGAAGGGCTGTGCTCCCGGTGGAGAACCCGGGCACTCTCCTCATCTGCGCCAAGAGATCAGGAGGTACCAAACCAAGGGAACCGAGAACAATGGGGAGCCTGACGACAGTGTACTTGGGATGCAAGCGAGACATTTCAAAGGCGAGGTCCGCATATTTATCATGCTTTTCCTGAATCTTGCCAATCACATTGCTGTCAAAAGGGACAGAAAATTCAATGATATAAATAATTTCATTGGTTTTATCAACAAGGACAAGATCAGGTTTGTTGGCTGGAATTCGTCTCAGGCTGTATATTGGCCTATTCCAGAGAAGTTTAAAAGCATCATTTTCCAGGAAAATATTATTATTATTATTAGTCCTATTATTATTAGTCCGTTATTATTAGTCCTGTTAGTTGTCTCCACTGACTTCCACACATAATGCGTTGTCATAGAATTGTCACGTCACGTGATGATGCTCGAACATGTTCATGGATTCAAAAGAGTGAATGAGTGAGTTAAAATATCACATCAGCAATATTACGTCCATACAGAGACGAAAACGTGTAATTAAATTAAAATATCTGTCGACAGTAAAACCAGCTAGACTATCACAGATAATATATTTTAAAACCAGCAGTGAAACGTAAAATATTTTAACTAAAGTGACTGAGTTAAACTTTCACATCGCATCGGCAATATTACAGCCATATAAAGAAAAACAAAACAGGCAATCAACTTAAATATCCACAAAGGAGAGTAGAACTAACTAGACTATCACAGATATATAGACCTTAAAACTAGACATGAAATCTAAAATACTTTAATAAAGGACGATGCAATATAGGAACAGGCTATAGGCTGTCAGTCGCCAACAACTGAAGGTAGATCACCATACTAGATACCATGGTTACAGTGCTTTTACTACCTAGCTGGATTTATATCATCCCTCCAACCACTGCCGTTTGCAGTCAAAATGAGCCCAAATCAAAATGACAAAAATGCTACATTTAGAACAGATGGCAAATTAAAATTTCCTTTTAATGTTTCCGGACTGAAGTTCCCTCTCAAGAGGACACTAATTTTATGCTGCTTCAAGCCCCTTTGAGAGTACAGTCACTAACAATCTGAGATACTAATCTAAATTAGCAAAAATAAAATATGTATCTATCTACAAAATCATTTAACAAATTCTAAGTCTTTTACAAATGCAATAATTAAATGAGAATTTGTATTATTTAAAAAGATCTTGATTTGAAAAAGTTGTCCCTTGGAATATTCCATACACTCAAGCAAGACATGCTTGACTGCGATTCTTTAATCACGAGGGATACAAGACGGAGGATCATCACCTTTCAACAGGTATTCGTGCGTATATCCTGTGTGACCAATGTCACATTGTCACACAATGACCTACTCAAATCTGGAATGCCAACCCAATGTTTGTGTAAATAATGTAGGGTTTTATTTCATGTAAATTTCATGTAATTAATTTATACCTACTTGTGTGTCCCACGTCTTCTGCATCGGATCACGAATGTAAGTTCCAATGCTAGTTTTATAATCAGAGTAAGAAATACGAATTGCAGGTGAACAAGATGTTCCGGAGAGAGCGTGAGTGATGACGGACCTGGACGTGCACAAGGTGGATCTTGGGACGTGTATGCCGGATTGGTTGGCCGCTTATCGGAACAAATTGAAAGTGGGGTCGACGTTGTTTGTCCTATACGACTGCAGCATCAACAAGGACAGGGTGAAAACACGAGACATGCTGTCGTACCTGGCCTTCTCGGGCTGGCATATGCCAAAACGTAACTCAGTACTCAAAGACCTGTGGGGGCAATCGCGATGAGCAGCCCTGTTTCACTGCAAGGACAGGGATTTGTTCAAGAGAAAAGGACGTGATTCCGAGCAAACAAAAATAGTTCGATCGAGTGAAAAAACAGCTCGCCGAAATGAAACACTCCTATTGAAAACAGTTAGTCTATAAAGTTCGTTAGCTTTAAGCACTATTCAAGCAACATTCAAGCAAACTTGAAAAAAAATAGTATAGTCACTATGTCTTTTTTTCAATTTTCGTGGCGTGTCTCTTGACTTTCCTACCACTGTGCTTTGCATGCGAAGGATATCAATTGATTAGATTTTAAAATAGTTTGCTGTATTATAAGATGGAAATCCAAAACAATATCTTCTCGATTGCCTAGTAACAGCTCTATTTTCACAGCAGAAGCAAATGTCACATTAACAGCTCTTAAATATGTTAACAAACACCGTAAATATACAGGCAGATAAATACAGTGTTACTGTAAGCTGGTGACCTGAGGGTCAGGCGGAGTGGAGGTGACAGCGGAGACCTCAGGGACACCTGAGGGTCAGACGAAGAGGAGGTGACAGCAGAGACCTCAGGGACACCTGAGGGACACCTGAGGGGTAGGCGGAGTAGCCCAGACAAGACAGCAGGGATACTCGAAGGTCAGCCAGAGTGACCCTGACAATAATGACTGCACTGAGACCCAAGGGTCAGGCAGACTGGTCCTGACCGCAGAGACTGCAGGGAGACATTATAACCAAGCGGAGTGGCCGTGACAACAGAGACTGTATACAATTTAATAATCAGGTGGAGTGGCTTCGACAACAGACACTGCAATGAGACATTATAAGCAAGCGGAGTGGTCCTGACAACAGAAACTGTATACAATTTGTTTAAAGCCGTTTTCAAGACCCCATTTATTTATTTTATTTAAACACAGCTGCCGTTGCCGTTCAAAAGTGTTAAATGTTAAAATCCTGAACAAATAATAAACGATCAATTGAAACGTTTAAAATGTTTGACAAACTATTAATCTTTAGAATAAATAATGTGACAGACAAAGCACTGCCCTGTGGGACTCCCTGATCTTGATTGAAAGGGTCAAGCAAGGTAGAATACCCAGAGATTGCACTGAGACCCAGTGGTCAAGCAGAGTGGCTCTGACAGCAGATGTAGTTCCCATGAGTAGGCATTTAGTGATACCACGGGAAGTACGATTGTGTAAATATTGTACTCATCAAGAGGTAGAAGATGAATATCATTTCTTGCTTGTTTGCCCATTGTACGCAAATATCAGAAAACAATACATAAAGAAAATATTTCTACTTGAACCTCCGAATAGATAAATTATATACCCTCAAGACATCACAAAATCAAACAATCACAAGACACCTTGCAATGTTTATATACCATGCCATGAATGTGAGATCATCTGTGTTACAGCTGTGGCATTACTTACTATATCCGAAAGAACCCCCGGAAGTACCTTGACGATGAAACTTGTAAGATTTTTATTCAGTCTCAAGTAACAAGCAGACTAGACTACTGTAACTCTCTAGTGTTTGGATCTGGCGTAATCTCTCACTTACAGAAAGTTGAGAACAAGGCAGCTCGTATCGTCACCCGCTTCAGAAAGGACTGTCGCATTACACCAATTCTCAGAGATCTGCACTGCTTGCCCATCAGACATCGGGTCAGCTTCAAGTTACTCGTCTTGACATACAGCGCTCTTAATGTTGAATCATCGCCTGCATATTTAAATGATCTGATATCGGTCTACCACCCAACAAGAACCCTACTTTCTGCCCAGAAGGAGAAAATGGCTGTTCCGTCAACATCGACAAAGGCTGGAGATCGCGACTACTCAGTCACAGCTCCTACCCTGTGGAACACGGTTCCCCTCGACATCAGAAACAGTGACGCTCTCCCAAGTTTTTAGGAGAAAACTGAAAACATTTCTTTTCAACTGATGAACTGAAGCAAAGTGACTTCTATCGTGTAAAGCTCCACTGAGCAACTGCATGCAGCTGGAAATAGGGGCTATACAAAGCAGTTATGATTATTAATTATTATTATGTTTTACAGAGTAAGACTGAAATGCAGCAGAGTGGGTTCAGGTGATCCTGGCACAGTCAGGCCGGTAAGGCTCATCATCAACTCAGGGCATTCGCAACCCAGACAGCGGATGGGACTTCTCCCAGGAAACACTGCCAAGTCGAACCCACCAAGAAATTTTCGGAGAATATGGAGGCTCCCCAACAATGCAGCCTTCTGCATTACCCAGATTGTCAGAAGGGCTGTGCTCCCGGTGGAGAACCCGGGCACTCTCTTGATCTGCGCTAACAGATCAGGAGGTACCAAACCAAGGGCACCGAGAACAATGGGGACAGTGTACTTGGGATGCAAGCGAGACATTTCAAAGGCGAGGTCCGCATATTTACCATGCTGAATCTTGCCAATCACATTGCTGTGAAAAGGGACAGAAAATTCAATGATATAAATAATTTCATTGGTTTTATCAAAAAGGACAAGATCAGGTTTGTTGGCTGAAATTCGTCTCAGGCTGTACGAAAGCATCATTTTCCAGGACGCCCTGGACATGTTCAGGGTCGTACCATGGATGGACCTCGGGGTCAAAGCCACAGGCATGGCGGAGAGGATAATAAAAGCAGCGAGCCATGCCATCATGTATTTTAAGATATGCTGTTTGTGCCAAGGAAGGGCATCCACTGACAAGGTGTTGGACAGTCTCTGTGAATTCATTGCAAAGACGACATTTCATATTGATATTTTCTTTAAGAATCACATTCTGGCGATTGCGAGTGGGAAGTGATTATTAATTCACAAATAAGATGTTTAAAATATTGGTTTAAGATTCTAAATATGCACGAACAACGTCTGCCTAAATTAGCTTATAATATTCTCTTAAATCTGGATAGTTTGGGAAAACATACTTGGGTAACTGATATCAGAAATTTATTATTTTCTCACGGTTTCGGTTTCATATGGTTGTGCCAGACAGTTGGCGATATGAATGGGTTCATAAATGAATTTCGCGTTAGATTAATAGATATGTATAATCAAGAATGGAAATCCACCTTAGATTCAAGCTCTCGATATGAATATTACAGGATGTTCAAAACGTTACTCCAACCAGAAAAATATTTATCAATAACTATAACGTATAGTTTACGAACAATGTTCGTAAAATACCGTTTAGGTTTATTATCTTTAATGATTAATGAGGGTAGAAAAACCTCTGTCGAGAAAGAAAGTCGATACTGTCCCTTATGTAACATGGGGTTAGAGAATGAAATCCATTTCACGTTAATATGTCCTTGTTATCATGAATTAAGACAGAAATTCATACCGGACCATTTTCTTGAAAAGCAGCCCTAATATGCTTATATATATTTGTTACAAAGTAATAACGAAAATGTTCTTGTTCAGTTGTCTTTATATATAAAGCATACATTAGCAAAAAGAGATCTTCTTATAAAACGAAGTGTAAGTCTCATGTATATGGGCCGGAGGCCTTTCATACAATAAACATCTTTTGACTTTGACTGGTCCTGAGCAGCAAAAAGGAAGCCCTCAGTTTCACATCTGAGACCAGCCGACTTCATCCAGGCGAAGGAGTCTATTATATGTTTATGTATATTGCACCCTCTGCTACTGATGTAAAATGTAAATAAAGATTGATTGATTGAAGTCGATGTGTCATGCATTAAGTGTTCCTGAGAGTTGAAGGTATGTTACTGGAAGCTGGTGACCCGAGGCTCAGGCAGAGTGGCCACAACAACTGAGACAGTAGTAAGACATTATAATCAGGCCTTGTCACGTCAATACGCGTAAAAACGAGATAACCGTAGCAGGTGTCAGCAGTGTGGTCAGGATTTATTAAAGGCCAGGATTTATTGAAGGCCAGGATAGTAACATAACTGGGGACACCCCATGGCGAGTGGATAATGAAATTCGCTGCACTTGTTGTATCAGCTGCTGACAATCCTATATTCATTGTGGAAAAATGTAGGCTATTTCTTGTAAAACATGTAGACTGTGTTTGAATACTAACCTTTATCATTTTGGTGGAGAAGCACTGTTTCGTGTTGGCACTTACGTTAAAACAAAATAATTAACATGGAATCGGTCCGTAAGAAGATGTGAAACCAACCGACAACAAAGGAATGTGCTATAATTTTAACAATTGCACTCTACATTAACCTCAATACAAAATCGTACAAATCACCATGGCAGTACGTGACATAGTGGCAGATGGCTGGTAGAGAACTGCAGGTCTGGGGAAAACGGGCATGCTACAGGTAGTGAAACAAGGATACAAGGAACAAGTAGAGAAGGCAGGTACAGAAATACAGAGAGCGAATGCGGGTAGAGGAATACAGGCAGAGAAGGCGAGTAGAGGAATACAGGCAGGGAAGGCGAGTAGAGGAATGCAGGCAGAGAAGGCGAGTAGAGGAATACAGGCAGGGATAGGCGAGTAGAGGAATACAGGCAGAGAAGGCGAGTAGAGGAATACAGGCAGAGAAGGCGAGTAGAGGAATACAGGCAGAGAAGGCGGATAAAGGAACACAGATACTGGTAGAGGCACTGACACAGGAAAGAAGGATATAGAGATATACAGGAAAAGGCTGGAAGACGAATACAGACAGAAAGGGCGGGTAAAGGAATTTGGACAGGGTAGGGGGATAGAGGAATACACATACTGGAGGAATACAGACAGTTCAAGAATATAGAGGAATACAGACAGTGAATTCGGGTAGAGAAATAGAAACCGTGACTGTGGGTAGGGCAACAGAGGAATGCAGACAGTGAAGGAGGATGGAGGAATACTGGTAGAGAAACACAAACAGTGAAGGCGAGTAGAATAGAGATACTTGAGGCGGGTAGGGCAATACAGACAGTGAAGGAAGATAGTGGAATACAGACAGTGAAGGCGGGTAGAGCAATAGAGACAGTGAAGTAGGATAGAGGAATACAGTGAAGGAGGGTAGAGGAATACAGGCGGTGACTGCGAGTAGAGTGAGTAAGTAAGTGAGTTAATATTTAACGTCACATCCGCAATATTTCAGCCATGTCGTGACGAGAACATTACATATTTAAATGGAATATATGCATACTTGAAAAATCTGGCAACTAAGGACGATAAAATAACCAGAATATCACAATTATAATTTGATAAGTGAAGGCGGGTATAGGAATATAAACAGCGAAGGAGGACAGAGGAATACAGACAGTGAAGGAGGGCGGAGGAATACAGACAGTGAATGGGGATGGAGGAATACAGACAGTGAATTCTGGTAGAGAAATATAAACCGTGGGTAGACTGTGGGTAGTGGAATACAGACATGGGGGACGAGTAGAGGAATACAAACTGTGAAAGAGGATAGAGGAATACAGACAATGAATTCTGGTAAACGAATATAGACAGTGACTGCGAGTAGAAGAACAGAAATAAGGAATGCGTGTAGAGGAATACAGATTGGGAAGGCGGATAGAGGAATATAGACGGGTATATATGTATATATGTTCTTCTTCTACCTGAGAGGTCTTAGCAGCTAAGCCCAAGGTCTTGGTGGTGGGTAGAATCTATTTTCGCTAAACAACTTTTACCGGCTCCACCATAGACAATGGAGCCTTAATCTGGTTTGGAGTGAGCCAAAGAGCTATACAAGTGAAGTTAGGTAGTGTGATCATCTCCCCACCCTGCATTTGAAACGACATGCAAGCACTTTGTCTTCAAATATGTTATGCGTTATAAGATCGTCAAGTGACGGTCGAACATGAATCCCAGGAATTTGGCCTCTTCTACTACCTTGATGGGAATGCCACCTAAGGATAGATCTGGATCCTGGTGTGGTTTGTATTTAACGTGATTACAATGTGTTTTAGATATTGGTGAAGGCATGTTTGACGAAAATGCACAACACAGTTTCTCTGAATCTCAGAATGTAGTGCCAAACATACAGGCGTACATAAACAGGCACAATACACACAATCTACGCAGACAGACGAGTACTCATCCTTCTGAATTTGATAAATCTGTTTTACTTACCTGAGTAATTTCAGGCACTTTCCGAAGCAGAACCGTACACCGATTCCACACGTCAGTTATTCTTGGCAGGCCACCCCTCTTAAAGTCTACCTCTATACAGTCCCTAGACGAAGTCTGAATAACACCTTTGATCACGAATCAGTATATTTGAAGTATCAGAGCAGAATGATGTATTATGTGTGCAGCTGCTGCAAGAAACAGCTGGCATGTTTATTGATTTTTTTTCTTTTGAAGTTATTATAAACAGATTTAAGTGTATACTATACTGGACACGTAAAAATCTGTGCATGCAAAAATTTAAAATCTAAGTTTATCAAATCTGTGTAGACGCAAACGGATTTATACTCAGAGATCAGTGACATGTACCCAACATGCATGCACGTGTCATGTTCCGTGACGTCATTGATGTCGTCCTTGAGACGTGCAATACGTTGTTGCACGTGCCTCCCGGGAAAGAGAAACAGAGCAAATGAATGCCACACAATACTGTCACTTTGGAAAGCTCAACCCCTGCCCTTGCGATAGTTCCAAAAATTAAACGGCTATGGAACCGCATAGCATACCAAGGCTAACGTCTGCAATACGTCAAGAGACCACTGGTATGGTCCGTGAAGGGAATGTCTCAACGGCAAGTGGCTGCACATTTCCACTTGTAGTAGTTCCGTGATGGCTTGGGATGTAATAACAGCACGTCAAAGACTCCTTTGGTATTTGTTCAGGCCAACATTACTGGTGTGGGCTACATGAATCAGATTCTTCGACCTGTGGCAATTCTTTTTCTGCAACGTCATGACCCTGGGTTGACATTCCAACAGGGCAATGCCCGCCCTCATACGGCAAGCGTTGCCATGGATTTATTGCAACACCACAACGTTGACTTACTGCCTTGGCCGTCAAATACACCGGATGTCTCCCCGATAGAGCATGTTGGGGACAAGATGGATCGACGTCTACGCCGTCTTCCTAATTCGCCAGATAACGTCCTTGACCTTGCAACTTGCGAAAATCTGGTGTTACATCCCACAAACCTTCCTTGTACGTTTGATAGGCTCTGTGCGTCGTCGATGCACTGCTGTTCTCAATGCCGATGGTGGACATACCCGTTATTGAGCTGGTGACATGGTCGTTTGACTCGTGACGTCATTGTGATTGACTTTTCAATTGAAATTCTCCCGACTTGTTATGGTCTCATGATCCCTCCATTAAAGTTTATATGTAATGTACCTTTGACATAGTACCTAACATTGTTATCGTACGTATCAACCGGGATAATATTTTGACAATGAACAGTTTCTTTATGTGGCTAGTATACCAGTGTGCAGAAACGTAGGTTGCCTTATATTTTGTCACAAGTTGGTGTTGAAGAAAAGGTGTTTCGACAAACTCTGTACTTCCGGTTTCGTAAGTTGGTGTTGGAGCAACCGTGACCTAAACGCGATTACAATCGCACTGCTGAGTTGAGTGAGAAAGTGAGTTAATATTTAATGCATCAGCATTATTGCGGCGTTATATTGACGAGAACATACTTGACACAGAGAAGGAATATATCTACTTTATGAAAAACCCGTCGACGAGGATAGCTTGATTTCTCCCCACTTTGAGTTGGAAATAACTTTCAACAAATACAGATCCTTCAAGGCATTTGGTTTTAAGGGATTGACTATGCGACAAAAAGGTTAAATGGGAGTCGAAAAGACCTAAGACCTTGGACTGCTTGACAAATTTGATATGGGTGCCATTTTATAAATACTTAAGGATCTTTATGCGGTTTGTATTTCCGGCAGAAATGTATACAATTTGTTTTGGATTTAGAAAATTTAAAGCCGTTTTCAAGATCCCATTATTTATTTTATTTAAACACAGAAGTTGCCGTTCAGCAGTATACATATTTTTGCCACGACAACAAGTAATGAACGATCAGTTCAATCGTTTAAAATCCTTGATGAGCTATTAATCTTGATACAATGTAATGTGACAGACAAAAAACAGCCTTGTGGGACTCCCTGATCTTGATTGTAAGGGTCAAACAAGGAAGAACCCACACGGACTTATAATCCCCTGTCATTTAAAAAGTTGGTTATAAATTGAGACCTCGTAATCAAAAGTCATGTAAATCTCTTAAAATGCAATGCTTCCATGTGGTGTCATATGCGTTTTCTAGATCGACGAAGATCGACACTGCGTGCTGTTTATTTATTACGGCATTTTTAACGAAAGATTCCAACGCACCAAAAGATCAATAGTACTATGATTTTTACCTAAACACATTGTATATCTGTGAGGAGATTGTTAGTTTCAAAGGACCATGCAAGACGTTTATGGACCATGCGTTCCATGGTTTGCAGTAAGGGAAAGTGGTCTCTAACTGGAAAGATCTGTATGATGACGTCCAGGTTTAGGAATGATAGCATCACGCGATGAAGCAGGAAATATTCCAGATGTCCAAATGTCATAAAAATATGTAAGAGAGTCTCCAGTGAGCAGTATAGAGTTCATGAATAGAGAATATATCATCGTAATGTTCCCCATTATCTCAACTGAAATTAATAGTGTTCTTTTCTTGCTGTTTTTGTTTTTAATTGGACGAGGAGGAATGTTTTGCTAAAGTTTCACCATTTTATTTGCAATTTCGGTTCTACTAGTTAACAACAGGATTCCGTCTTTTATGGATCATATTCCAGACTTTAGATATTGGTGCTTGATACATAATTCTGCCAAGATGGGCGTTTACATTACTTAAAAGTACGCCGTGTTTTACCATTCAAAATTATAAATTTGTTCAAATTATGCACCCTGGGGTGTCGACGGAAATAGTGCTCTTCGTTGTTCCGTTCCTTTCAAGCTTGTTTGCATTTATCGAATATATATATATTTATCGAACCATGGTCTTCGAATACATGTATGTTGTGTTTACTTACCCCCTCATTTTACGTATTGGTAAGAACGACAAGAACCAAACAGGGCCATGCCCCCTCATAGCGAAATTTGCGTTAACTGACGACAAAACTGAAACTTTAAGACAGAGAGAACAGTTCAAAATGTCTAAGATCGGTGTTGCTAATGACGTAACGAAACGAAAACGTGAGACACTGGCTGATCTAAAACGTAAAGGCTTGTATGGCTACTATAGTGAGTGAGTGAGTGAGTGAGTTAATATTTAACGTCACATCGGCAATATCTCAGCCATATCGTGACGAGAACGTTAAATACTGAAATGAAATATGTGGATACTATAAAAACCTGTCAACGAGGGACAGTAAAACAACAAAATATCACAATTGGGATTAAAACTAGTGTGGAAAGTTAAAACTAATATCACTGTTCGGACAATACAACATAAAATCAGGCTATAGATTGCCAACAACTGAAGGTAGATCACCATACTAGGGGCCATGGGGACTTACATTACTTTTGCTACCTGCATGGACCCTAATTGGATTTACATCATCCCCTCAGCTGTTAGCAATTTAGTCACATCTAGCCAAAAATTAAAAATAGACATATGCTACGATTAAAAACAGTGGAAGTCTAAACGTACATGAAATGTTTTGGGACTTACGTACCCTCTCAGGAGGACAATAATTTTACGGTACTTCAACTCCCTTTGAGGGTACAGCCACTAACAGTTCAAGTTACTAATCTAAACTACCATAATTTAAAATGGAGCTATCTACAGTACATAATATCAAAATTCAAAGATGAAATCAATGTCGTTTAAAAATCCAAGAATTAAATGAGAACTTACGGTGTTAAAAAGGTACTTAATTGTTTTGACATTGAAATATTTATCCCTTGTGATGGAGAATTCAACACAGTCAAGCAGGATATGCTTCACTGTGGTTCTCTCATCACAAGGGATACAAAACGGAGGATCCTCACCTTTCAATAGGTATGAATGAGTATATCTAGTATGGCCAATACGACATCGCCGCATGATTACCTCTTCAAATCTGGACTGACAACCCAAGTAGGAATAACCAATGTAAGGTTTTATTTCATGTAATTTATTGATGCCCACCTGGGTGTCCCACTTCTTCTGCATCAGATCACGGATAAAAGATCTAATGTTAGCTTTATAATCAGAGTATGGGATAAGAAGTGGTGTCACAGATTTGTTGAGTGCTGCCTTGGCAGCAAGATCGGCCAGTTTGTTACCTGAAATGCCAACGTGGCTGGGTAACCAACAAAAGACGATGTCGTATTGGCCAGTAGCAAGATCATTATACAATTCAATAATTTCTATTAAAAGTGGATGTTTACAAGAAATATTTTTAATAGCCTCAAGGCAAGAAAGAGAGTCTGAAAAGATTATATACTGTTTATGTTTAGGGTGTCTTTGAATATATTTAAGAGCCGTTAATATGGCGTTAGCTTCAGCTGTGAAAAACTGTTATCTGGTAATCTAGAAGATATTGTTCTGGATCCAGTGACAGTGGCAAAAGCCACTGCGCCACCGTCCTTGGACCCATCTGTAAATAAGGATTTATAATTGCTATATTTATGTTTTAGTTGATTATATTCTTGTTTATATTGTAATTCATTCGTTTCTGATTTTTTAAATGAAGTTAATGTTAGGTCAACTTGTGGCCTAAACAACTGCCAAGGAGGAGAAGAAAGAAGACGGGAGGGAGCTATATTTTCCAGCTCAATGCCGGCCGAAGAAAGAAAGGGTTTAATTCTGTGCCCTAGAGGTGGAACAAGAGAAGACTTCTTGTCGTACAAATCCTCATAAAGGGGATTGAAAACACAGTTATAGGCAGGGTTAGATTCATTAGAGTGTAATTTAGTAATGTATTGTAAGGACAATTTAATACGACGTTGTGTACGAGATGGTTCATCGGCCTCAACGTAGAGACTGTCAATAGGTGAAGTTCTGAAGGAACCAATACAAAGTCTTAGACCTTGGTGATGGACAGAATCTAATAGTTTCAGGTTGCTTTTGCAGGCTCCACCATATACGATTGAGCCATAATCAAGGTTTGAGCGGATGAGTGATCTATATAAGTGAAGGAGGATAGTCTGATCCCCTCCCCACTTTGAATTAGAAACAACATTTAATACATCGAGTGCCTTCAAGCATTTGGCTTTTAGGGATTTAATATGGGGCAAAAAGGTCAAATGTGAATCGAAAATAATTCCCAAGAACTTAGCCTCCTTGACAACTTTGATAGGGGTGCCACTTAGAAATAGTTGTGGGTCTTTATGAGGTTTGTATTTACGGCAGAAATGTATCCAATTGGTTTTTGATTTAGAAAATATGGAGCCATTTTCAAGACACCATTTATCTATTTTGTTCAAACACAACTGCAGTTGCCGTTCAATATTATGCATATTTTTCCCACGACAAGAAATATTAAAATCATCCACAAACAACGATCCATCAATTGAATCGTTTAAAACTTTTGATAAACTATTTATCTTTATACTAAAAAGTGTGACTGACAAAATACTGCCTTGTGGAACACCCTGATCCTGACTGTAATGATCAGACAGGGTAAAACCCACTCGGACATGAAACTGTCTTAAAAATTATTTAAAAATTTGCCTATGAATTCAGGCAAACGACCTCGCAAACCGAAATCATGTAAATCTCTCAAAATGCCATATTTCCAGGTTGTGTCATATGCCTTCTCGAGATCAAAAAAGATAGACACAGCGTGTTGTTTATTAATCAGCGCGTTTTTCACAAATGATTCTAAACGCACTAAGTGATCGACAGTACTTCTGTTTTTGCGGAAACCACATTGTATATCTGTGATAAGGTTATTTGTCGATTATTTATCATGCGTTCCATGGTCTTGTAAACATAGCTAGTTAATGAAATCGGACGATAATTGGATGGATCCGTATGATCACGTCCAGGTTTAGGTATTGGTAGTACTATAGTATCACGCCATGAAGAAAGAAATTTCCCGAAAAATTGATAAGAGCGTCTCTAAACAGGATTCAGGTAAGTGCTTCAGGAGTTGATAATGTATGTTATCAGCTCCAGTAGCAATGTCATGAGCTTGATCAAGAGCAGTATGGAGTTCATGAATAGAAAACGTTTCATTATAATCTTCCCCATTATCAAAATTAAAATTAATAGTTTTCTTTTCTTGTTGTTTTTGATATTGCTGAAATTTAGGTATATAATTAGAAGAGGAAGAGTGTTTAGCAAGAGTTTCGCCCAGTTTATTCGCAATATCTCATTTATCAGTTAGTAAATGATCTCCATGTTTAAGATGATGGACAGTGATTTAGTAGCTTTACCTTTAATTTTCTGGACCATGTTCCATACCTTGGACATGAGTGTCCGAGAATTTATTTTGGATACATAATTTTGCCAAGATTGGCGCTTGTTTTGTTTAAAAGTACGCCGTGCTTTAGCATTTAGAATTTTAAATTTATTTAAATTATGCCCCATGGGATGGCGACGGAAATAATGTTCTACTTTTTTCCTTGCCTTCCTAGCTTGTTTGCATCCATCGTTGAACCATGGTTTTCGAATGTGTGGAACTGCAGAGGACTTTGGTATACACTCATCAGCTATGAAATTCAGTTCATCAGAAAAACATTTAATAGCATCAGGAACGTCAACGTTCGGGTTTAAGTTTTTCAGCACACAGTGTTTCATATAAAGCCCAGTTAGCCTTTTTAAAATTCCGCCTTGATGATGGAGGAACATCAGTTGGAATTACAGATTTTTTGATCACTTCCACAGAGGTCATCGTGGACTGACCATTCAAATTCATTTAGTAAGTTGGAGTCAGTTAATGACAAATCAAGAGATGTATATGTTCCTGTGCCAGGATGTAAATATGTATTCGTACCATCATTATATATACATAAATTATTATTCGAAATGAAATCCTCCAGAAGTTGGCCTTTTGTATTCGTGGCAACACCACCCCAGAGTGGGTTGTGCCCATTTAGATCACCCATGAGTATACATGGTTTGGGTAATTGATCGTAGAGAGTTTGTAGATCAGCCTGTATAAGAGTTGATGAAGGTGGAATGTACAATGAACATAAAGTAAGCGTAATGTTCAAAGTCATTCGCACAGCAACCGCTTGAAGATTAGTTTTAAGTTTTACAGGACTGTGAATGACATCATGTCTTACAAGAATTGAAGATCCTCCAGTGGCTCTATCACATCACCAGGTGGGGAAAAGTGATGATATGCATTATATTGACGTAAGTTAAAAGTATTTGTCTGCTTTAGATACGTTTCTTGCAAGCAGAATGCTGATGGTGTGAAGTCTTGGACTAATAGGTGAAGCTCGCTAAGATTAGTCGTTAGGCCCCTGCAATTCCACTGAATAATATATGAAGAAACTATTTCTTGGGGGGATTTATTGGGGATCTACCCCTTGATTTCCTTGAGGGCGATAAGCTATGTGCCCTACATTGGATGTTTTCGGACACATCCATGTCCTCTAAGGATCCAAACTTACTAAAAAGTTTTATGGTGTCATTTGAACCTTTTAGAGGTTCTGCTACTTTGACATTTTTGTATGTCATTTTTGGTTTTGATTTTATTTTTGGTAATATCTTTCCCATTATTTTTTGATTGACGTTTAGGCATAGGCTGTGATGATGAGGATGATTGTTCTTGAGAAGATGACCGTGATTGAAATGGAGCAAGTGTTTTTGGAAGTGATTTAGCGGTCTGGGTCGACAGGTTGGGTGTGTATATTTCAGGCTTCTCTGTATCCACCCATGTCAGATCAGTTTGGCACTCCATTGATGAAGTGGATGCAGTTGCTTTGTGGCTGACGGCAGAGGGTATTCTCGTAACTGAGGCATAAGAAGTGGTCTGGTCTGTTGGGGAAAGAACAAGTTTCTTCTGCAAAACTAATATTTTGCGTGAATTTAATTTTGTTTATTTCCATTTGTTGAATCCAGATGGGGCATTGTTTCGAGAAAGATGAATGTGTCCCAGAGCAGTTTGCACATTTTTTTATGTTGTTATTGCAATCCTCAGTAACATGAGTTTCCTCACTGCAATGAGCGCATGTTACCGAGTTAGTACAGGTAGTGTCCATACTTTTGACATTTGAAACATCTCAGTGGATTAGGAATATAGGTATCAACACTGAGACTGCAATATCTTGCTCTAACTGATTTGGGAATGGTTGGTGAGGAAAAATAGAAAAGATAAGTATTAGTAGGTTTAGTTTCAGAGTTTATTCGTGTTGAAAATCTTTTGACAAAAATCACTCCTTGCTCTTTCATTTCTGCTGCGATATCAAGTTCTGACATATCACAAAACAGTCGATCTCTGTCTCTGACAATCCCTTTGCTCGTATTCAGAGTCCTGTGAGGGGAAATTGAGACCGGAACTCCAACGAACAACTCGGTAGACATCAGGTTGGTGGATTGTTGTTTTCGGTTACACTCTATAAGGAGAGAGCCTGAACGTAATCGTCTGACATTTCTGACCTCACCCGCAATACCATGTATACCTTTTGACACTGCAAAAGGGTTTAATTTAATAGGTGATTTGTCAAGAGTTTCCATAACGAGAAATCGTGGCCAATATTCGATTGAGCTGGACGGTCGAGGTTCATCATCATCATCATAGTGAAGCTGACGTTTGTTTCTTTTTAGAGGGGTTGTGTAAGCCATGGGTAATGTAGTATGGTTCATCATCCGAGCTCCCCACCCACCACGGAGTATCACAAGGACAATGCTAAAAACAAGTGGGCATCCGACTTGCAGCACCAAGGATACTCAGATGATATACTCTAGCGGAAGAATGATAAATAACTAATCCACCAGATTGGCCCATGAGCCACCGCCTTCTGGCATAAGACTGTAGGCAAAATTCAAATACATATTAACATATTTCAAATTCCAAATCATTGCACTGTAATAATAAGTCCAAGTCCAAATATCAAACAATTCCAAACAAGATTTGTGCATCGACATAAATACAGTCCATACACAGGGGTTGGCATGACCAGCCGATTGGTTGAACCGGGCCCATTCAACCTCCCGTCTAGGTGAAGTAAGGGTCGAATGGGTGTGTTGAGCAAAGGGAACGCAGTCACAGGTCCCCAATGCCCTCAACCCCCAGACTCCCTTCCTCCACCGACACAGGGCCGCAACCCACGGCAAACGGGTTGGTGGACCAAATATGCTTCCGGGTCCACAACGGGGGTGTCGGCGAGCTCTTGGCGTTACCCAGCACCCACCACAAGGTGGTGGCTCGCCACGGGTGTCTTATGGCTACTATAAGAACGGCCAACTATTCACTAAGCCATCCCGCCGTAAAACTACACCGAAGACACCCAGGGACACCCCCAGTATTCCAGTCACATCCGTGGACACCGTCGGTGCACCTACGCCAACCCCTGGACACACGTCGAGGTCACGTGACTCCCTTACCACCGAGACAATGGATGACGAATAGGGAGGAAGCCCGGTCCGAAAATCCAGTACAGACTCGCCAGGTGGTCATGTTTCAATCAGTGCTCAACACCTATCTATTCTGATGTGGAATGTTGATGGGTTAATGTCCAAAATTGATGACACTGAATTCATTTAATTTCTGCAACAATTTGATATTGTATGTCTAGTAGAAACATTACCCGATAAAATCATAAATACATCACAACTCTCTGCATATGTTAATGAGGCTAATGCTGACAGACAGGCGTTCAGATTAGCGAAAGTACTCCTTTAGACCAGAGACACTCTTGTGATATAACTGTAAATGCATTTGGAAGAAAGTTATTTTGCTTTGCTCATCACTTGTACATGTAATGGTAGATGTCCAGGGGACAAAGAAGGCAACTATACTTATATAACAGATATTCATATTGTAAATACCCATCAGTGCACTCCCGAGTTGAATCGGGGCACATGTCTGGACGTGGGTATTGGATAAGAGCTCACGTTATTGTCTTTATAAAGAATTTAAACGTGTCGTGAATATGTATATGTCGACTCTTTGGTGTTTGTAAATGAACCACCTCACAGTGGGCTGTTTCCATTTAGATCACCCATAATGATACAGGCTTTGGGAATACAGGGCTTGTAGATCAGTTGAAGAGCTTGAGACTGCAGGATATATAGAGAGCATATTGTAAAAGCAGCATGCAACGTAAGTCGTACTGCAACAGCCTGGAGATAGGTTTTGAGAGTATCAGGGCTGTGAATAACATTCTGATGAACAAGGATGGACGATCCGCCAGTTACCCTCACACCCGGCGGTGAAAAATAGGGACAGGCATTGAAATGACGTAGGTCAAAAGCATCAGTCTGTTTTAGATATATCTCCGGTAAATAAATTGCTGACGGTGTAAACTCTAGTAATAACAGCTGTAAATGATGTTAGTCAATAGTTCTTAGTCGCATCATGATGCGTATCGTTGGCCCCCAAATTGCTCATTTACCCATTTAGGATTTGGTAAATATTTACATAGCTGTATTCTAACTATCATTTGAAATAACATATTGTGATATGTATGACGAGTATCATAAGGTATCAAATTTGTAGACCCGTGAAGGTCTATCCGGGGTAGAATAGGCCTTCAGCAACCCATGCTTGTCATAAAAAGCGACTATGATCGGGTAGTCAGACTCGCTGACTTGGTTGACACATGTCATCGGTTCCCAATTTTTTTTCATGTTTTTTTTGTTTTCCTGATGTTTGATTTGAGTTGCTGTTTTATAGTAATGAACTAGGTACCATTTCAGCAAGTCAGATCTGTTTGGCAAGGAACTGATGCGGTTGGTTGACACATGTAATCGGTTCCCAAATGCGCAGATCGATGCTCATGTTGTTGGTAACTGGATTGTCTGGTCCAGACTCGATTATTTACAGACCGCCGTCATATAGCTGGAATATTGCTGAGTGCGGCGTAAAACTAAACTCACTCACCCACTCAAATTTGTATCGTTCAGATATCTCTTGATTCGTAGCGGATCATGAAATTTCTGCATCATCTAACTTCTAGTTTTTATTACCTAGCACAACTCAGGTTAGATGATATTTCAATCATTTCTGTATTTTCTTTATATATTTTTGGATCCAGAAAAAAATTTATTAACAATTTACAAAGCTCAAAAAGAACAGAATGTAAGACATGGAGTGTATTTCAGATGTCATTAGTGACCTTGGACACATATCATGACTGTTACTCAGTTTATATAAAGCTTGCCCAGTAAGTTATATAGTTATGATGCTCATATTCATAGAATTAGTGTATCGTTTTGCAACTGATCAAGTATCAGCTAAAATCGCAAGCTTGAGGACATACTATGGGAGGGAGCTAAAGAAGGTGAATAACTCTCAGAGGAGTGAGACTGCAACATCTGATCTGTATGTTTCCCTGTGGGATCTCTTTCATCTCTTGGATCCACTGCTCAGATGTCAAATACATAAGGGACCATCCGTGAACAATGTGGTAAATATTGTTAGATTAAAGAATTTCAAGATTTGTAAGTTTTAAGTACCATATATTGGAGTACCTTGATATGATTTAACAATGTTTTTATCTATAAGGACATTGAGAACATACCAGCAAGAACTAGTATTGTTTGTAAAGAGATTTATGACTGACATGATTTCGACAATGAAACCTTCCCTTTATGGTATGGCTATGAAGTAATGAGGCAATACTGACATTCTTCTTGACAGGTTCATTGTTAACTGCAATTCATGTCATGAAATGCTGTTTATTGCACTTTTTGTAGATTGTTTTTATAGAACTGCACAATTTATTTTTAAACAGATTCTAGCTGAAAAGAACACTCTAGAACAAGAGTCCTTGACGACTGAGAGCATCAAACCTACATGCAGTGCCACCAATCTACCAATAATGGTAAAATGATGTATATTCAACATATCCATATATATATATATATATATATATATATATATATATATATATTTCAATATACTCATCACATTCAGCTGTCAACTGAACATGAGCATGAGACAACAACGTTCGACTTTCATACCATGTCCCATTGACATTCTACCTGGCCTTTAGTATTGAGTAATCAGACGTTCATCTAGAACTTGTCTTGCACATGTAGCATTTTTGTTACCCCCTTGTTCCTTCAGCATGGTTAATTTACATGCAGTTCTTTCCATGTCACTTCCATTATAATACAATGCATCACTTACTTTCTTAAGGGCCACATGCAACGTAAAACACAACTTTGCAGATTCTGATACCTTTTGGTATGCACTTACTGGAACAGATCATCAAAAATGCCAATTCAACCTATAATGTTGAAAAAAAGCGATGGAAAAATGCCCGCGAAATCGGAGTTCAAACAATTCAATAAAACCCCAAATCTCTATATACATTCTTTATGGATGACAATTTCTTCTAGTGCATATGATATTGTTCGACAACTGTATATGAATCCATACTGAAACGACGCACATACAATAAAAGAAGTTGTTATTCATAAACAATCTTACTTTATTGTGACTCGCCATACTTCTAAAATGCCCATCAAACAGATCATCTTTGTGCGCACTCAATGAACCCTCACCGTATCAGCAAATGAACAAGCCAATCGGAAGCCGTCATTACACTTGAGTGCACATCCACCGCTGTGACTGGTTTCGGTCTCCCGAGGACTTTGTTCCGAGGGAAGTAAGCACAAGTACAAAACAATGCACTTTTGAATCGCGATTGTACGCTGATAATTTTGTTTATTTGTTTTTAATAAGCAGCAATGTATATCATACGTCATAAATAAGTGATAATTGTATTTTGATTATGTTTGATGTTTTGGTTGCATGTGACCTTTAAGAAAGTTGTGAATTTCACCAGCAGTATCTGGTGAAACTTGAAGGGTCCTCTGGAATATGTGAGAATGTCAAATGCATTTGCCGACATTCTCCTAGCTCTTGATAGGCGATAATCAAAGATCATTTTTTCAAAAGATAAGTCTTTCATGGTTTCATGAGGTAAGATTTCAATTTGAATACATCGTACCCAACAGCGACACCGGCACCGGCTCTTTTCTTCCGAGGATACGAAGTGAATTATTTTCTAATGCCTCGGACAAGTCAGGATTGGGTATACTCCAGCATCACCTACTCTTCCAATTGCCCCTGCATCAACATAGATGTACCTATAATTAGCATCCATTAATGCCAGAGGGATGATGCTGAAGAACACAGAGGCACTGTTGTCTGGTGCCTTATGTTTCCCGTCAAGGGCTCCAATACAGTTTGGAAAGTGCCATTTGGACATGAATTCTTCTTGAATTTTAAGTCATTCGTCCCCTGAACTTGGTACCTGAAACATTATTGAGAAATATGAAATATGATGCATAAATGTCTTGGTTAAAAAAGGTGTAGATAAATCATATTTTGTTTTTCATTTGAATTTATGTTATATTGGAGTCAACCACTGAAAACAATGAGGTGTGTTTAACGTGACCTATGGCCACGCCTTACAAGAAGAGTAGACAAAGCATTGACAATGTGGATGTGAACGTGAACAAACTGATGACACAGACTTTAACTCAGATAAATGAAAGAAAGAAGGACAAACAGGAAACAGAATCAGACTGTGAGATTCTATTTGGCAAGCAAGAAGGGTTAGAAATAAAGACGATTCCTGATAAAAGAAAACGCACAGAACTCAAACTGATGATTTAGTCATGAACCATGAATACTTCCAAGCATAAACTATTGACTCAGTATTTCATTATCCAAAATCAAAGAATTACTGAAATGTTATGTGACATTCTCTGTATGTTACTGAATGCATGATTCAAACTACTGTTTGAATGGTATATGCATAGTTTTACCAAATCTTCCAAGAAATGTATTAGTAGAATATTCTTTGTACAAAATACTTATTTGAAATTATATCCATTAATACTCTCTTAACATTTCCTGGCTTATGGACATAATGCATATGCCTGTTTTCCAGTGAATTATTACTTAAACATCTTTTTAAAATAAAATTCAATGTTGAAGTATTTTTTTCTCATAGATATTGTTCTTATATTCAAGCGGAAGTATTTACTCTCTTGATTGAAAAGTTACCTGTGTGATAATTCAATTAACAGTTTAATGAACTTACAGTATCCTTATTACCAATTGGATATCATTGATATCACAGGCACACGGGTTTTCACTACATATATAATATAGTGGTATGTCCAGGAACTGATGCCCTAAAAGTGAACTTCATTTAAACCCTCAATCATGTAATCAACGAATATATATGCCAAAGATAGTGCGCCATTATACTTGTTAGTGTTACCTTCAAATAGTCTCCATCTAGTGCTTCCGAGATGGCCTGGCAGACTTCAGGAATGAACTGACACATTGTATTTCTTGGCATGCGGTACAAATACTCTAGTGACTTGTAGCTGTCACCTGGTGACAAAGATTTTGCAAAATATATCATATGTGAACAACAGTTGTCAGGCTGTTTTGCAATCATCACCATAATCATATTGTCTTAGTATTACCTCAAAAATGTTGTTTGATTTTTTATGGCGGTTCAATATTAATATTGAAAATAGTAGGTGGATGGATTATCTCCTCTTTGAACATGTTAATATTTTTTTCATGAAAAGACATAAGTAAACGTACCACTTGTGAAGTAATTGCTAGCTTCTCCCTTGCAGATATCGAGTTCCTTATTGGGGTTGGCTGCTTTTCACTTTTGTCTTGAACTAATTCCAGCACAAAATGGAACTCTTTCGAATCTATTCTCAGACAAGTGTGGGAGGGTCTTCTTGTTCCAGTTCCCGTAAAAAGGGAATTATATGCGCCGGCGGTAGGCCTGCGTAGTATCAATTGCCAACCCAGACGGATTTGGGTTTTCTTTTCCTCTTTTTCTTTTCATTTACCATATAGAGTGGAAGCTGTCAAAAGCGGCAAGTTGTCAACACCGGCATACGATCTCAGTCGTGGCTGATTGGGGCTTTTACATTATCACCAGCTCTGCAATCCGGCATGTTGTCTAAAGTGGATTATTTCTTCAGTTTCGATGAGGACCGGTTTAGACAGTTTCCACTGTACATGTATATTCCAATCAACGCCAGCGTCTCCTCGTCGTTTGATGACATCATTTTGCTTGAAAACTACGACATTGTCGCGAGATCGTCGTATCGGCTCGTTTAGGTACGATTTTCAAAGCTGCATATAGATACTACAAAGTGTATCTACAAGTTGTTACTACAAGTCGCACCGTGTCCATAGTGTCCACAGCACCCCATTGCTGGTTGTAAGAGGCGACCAAATTCGGCAACCTGTTGGGCGTGGGTTGCGCCCCTGTGTTGGTGAGGAGGGGATCATGGTGGTTGAGAGCACTGGAACAAGAACCAGGTGATCCTGTTGCCCAACACACTACTTCGCCCTTAACTTCACCTAGACGGGTGTTTGAATAGGCCCGATTCAATCAATTGACTGGTCAGGCCAATCCCTGTGCTACATATTGTACTGTTGCAACAAATTTTTAAAAGTATCATGTGATATGTTTTTAAGTCTTGGCGAATTGTTTGGACTCCGAATCTCAATACATAAGTTATTGTCTGTTTTTGCCTGGAATTGTGTACCAGAAGACGGTGACCATGGGCCAATCTGGTGGAATCATTAATCTTTTAATTTTTCTACTGGAGAATATCATTCGGGTATCCTTGGTATTGCAGGCTGGAGATCCGCTTGCTTTTAGCATTGTCCTTGTGTTACTCTGTGGTGGGTGGGGAGCTCGGATGATGAAACTTATACACTTACTATGGAATATTGGCCACGATTTCTAGTTATCGAGACGCTTGACAAATCACCTCTGCGCCACCGTCTTTGGACCCATCTGTAAATAAGGATTTATAATTGCTATATTTATGTTTTAATTGATTATATTCTTGTTTATATTGTAGTTCATTAGTTTCAGATTTTTTAATTGGAGCTAATGTTTGGTCGACTTGTGGCCTAACCAACTGCCAAGGAGGAGAAGAAAGAAGACGGGAGGGAGCTATGTTTTCCAGCTCAATGCCGGCCGAAGAAAGAAGGGGTTTAATTCGGTGCCCTAGTGGTGGAGCAAGAGAAGATTTTTTGTTGTACAAGTCCTCAAAAAGGGGTTTAAAGACACAGTTATAGGCAGGGTTGGACTGATTGGAATATAGTTTTGTTATGTACTGTAAGGCTAATTTTATACGTCGTTGGTCAAGAGATGGCTCATCAGCCTCGACGTAGAGGCTTTCAATGGGTGATGTTCTGAAAGAGCCAAGACAAAGTCTTAGACCTTGATGGTGGACAGAATCTAAAAGTTTAAGGTTACTTTTGCAGGCTTCCATATGATTGAGCCATAGTCAAGTTTAGAGCGGGCAAGTGATCTGTATTAGTGAAGTAGAGTAGTTTGACCCCCTCCCCATTTTGAATTAGAAACAACCTTTAGCAAATCGAGTGCCTTCAGGCATTTTGCTTCTATGGATTAAGTATGTGGCGAAAAGGTCAAATGTGAATCGAAACTTAGACCCAAAAACTTAGCTTCCTTGACAACTTTGATGGGGCTGCCACTTAGCTTAGAAATAGTTCTGGGTCTTTATGGGGTTTGTATTTACGGCAAAAGTGTATACAATTGGTTTTTGATTTAGAAAATTTAAACCCGTTTTCAAGACACCATTTATTTATTTTGTTTAAGCACAATTGCAGTTGCCGTTCAATAGTGTGCATATTTTTGCCCCTGCAAGAAATGTTAAAATCATCCACGAAAAGTGATCCATCTACTGAATCATTTAGAACCCTGGATAAACGATTGATCTTGATACTAAAAAGTGTGACAGACAAAATACTGCATTGTGGACCCCCTGATCCTGAATATAATAGTTAGACAAAGTTGAACCGACTTGAAATTGCCTATCTTGTAAAAACTGTGATATAAAAAGGGGTAAACGACCCCTTAAACCAAAATCATGTAAATCCTTTAAAATGCCATGCTTCCAAGTGGTATCGTATGCTTTCTCCAAATCAAAGAATATCGATACTGCATGTTGTTTATTTATTGTAGCATTTTTTGCAAAGGATTCTAGACGTACCAAATGATCAATGGTACTACGATATTTCCTGAAACCACATTGAATATTTGTTATAAGGTGATTGGTTTCAAGATACCATGTTAATCTATTGTTTATCATTCGTTCCATGGTTTTGCAGACACAACTCGTTAAAGAGATTGGTCTGTAATTCGAAGGATCAGAATGATCTCGGCCAGGCTTCGGTATAGGAACTACAATGGCATTACGCCATGAAGTTGGGAAATCCCCTGTAGTCCATATCTTGTCAAGTATATTTAGTAGTGTTTCCAGGTATGTTTCAGGTAAATGTTTCAGGAGCTGATAGTGAATATCATCAGCTCATGTTGCTGTATCATGAGCTTGCTCTAGTGCTGTATATATCTCATGTAGTGAAAATAATTCATTCATCTTCACCATTGTCTGAGTTAAAATTGATCATTTTCTCCTCCTGCTGTTACTGGTATTTCTGAAACTGCGGGACATAGTTTGATGATGAAGAATGTTTGGCAAGAGTTTCGCCAATTTTATTGGCTATGTCAGTTTCATTAGTTAAGAGAATATCACCATCCTTAAGATGGTGTACAGTAGATTTAGAACCTTTGCCCTTAATTCTTTGGACCATGTTCCACACCTTAGACATTGGTGTACGTGAATTTATTCAGGAAACATAATTCTTCCAAAAGTGACGCTTATTCTGTTTAAATGCGCGTCGGGCCTTGGCATTTAGAATTTTAAGTTTATCTCAATTATGGACTGTAGGGTGTTTGCGAAGATATTTTTCAGCTTTCTTCCTGCACTTTTTGGCCTGTTTACATTCATTATTAAACCATGGTTTACGAATGTGTGGAGTTGCAGAGGGATGTGGAATTGCCCTGTCTGCAATGTCATTTAAAATATCTGAAAAGGACTGTATAGGATCTTCATTGTTCCTAAGAAGATCATGCTTCAAGTGTTCAACACACAGAGTCTTGTATAATGACCAGTCAGCCCCGACAAAGTTCCTTCTTGACACAGGTGGATCAGCACCAGGGCTGAGTGTTTTGAGAATGGTGGGGAAGTGATCACTCCCACACAGGTCATCATGAACCATCCAATCGAATTCATTATATAAGGTTGAATCGGTGAGTGATAAATCCAGGGAAGAATATGTTCCCGTAGCTGGATGTAGGTAAGTGGCCGAGTCGTCATTAACAATACATAAGTTATTGTTGGAAATGAATTCCTCAAGGATTGCACCTTTAGTATTAGTGTGAGCACTTCCCCAAAGTGGGTTGTGTCCGTTAAGATCGCCCATGATGAGGCATGGTTTTGGAAGTTGATCATATAGGGTTTGAAGATCTGCTTGTTGAATGGTAGAAGAGGGAGGTATATACAAACTGCACAGTGTTAACGCAATGCTCAAGGTCAGACGAACAGCAACAGCTTGGAGATTGGTACGGAGAGAAACAGGGCTATGGATAATACCCTGCCGTATCAAAATTGAAGCACCTCCAATTGCTTTATCTCCTTGGGGAGAGAAACAGTGATAACCATTAAACTGCAGTAAATTAATAGCGTCTGTAGATTTTATATACGTCTCCTGGAGACATAACGCTACCGGTCGAACGTCTTGGATTAGTAAATGTATTTCGTTGAAATTATTTTTCATACCTCTGCAATTCCACTGAATTAAAGAACTAGGACTCATGGTGATGGTGGAAGTACTGGGGATATAGTTTGCCAACCCGTGGCGACTTACTGTTGTCGCATACACGTGGGTGAGGAGACACATCCATATCTTCAAGTGTCTCATATGAATTGTGAACTTCAAGAGAGGAAACTGGAGAAGATTCCACATTCTGGAGTGCTCTGATTTTTCTTAGTCTCTTTTTCTCTTTTGCAGTTAACTTTACTGCATCAGTTTCAGTTTCTGGTTCAGTCTGAGATGAAGCTGTGGAAACTGATTGATTTCGCTGAGGTGAGACATCAAGGATAACCTGTTTATCCTTGACCCACGAGATGTCAGTCTGGCACGATATTGAAGAAGTAATAATTCTAGAGGTTGGAGGTGGGGAAGAAACTGTTGCCGAGTAAGTTTTAACTGAAGAAGACGGGGCTGTTGTAGATTGGACAAGTTGTTTTGCTTCTGAGTAAGTGATGTTTTTGGTATGCTTTAGTTTCAAGATTTTTGACTCAAATTCAAAAGTTGGACAAACTTTGGAGGAAGCCATATGCCCCCCTTTGCAGGTGGCACATTTCAAATCATGTGTGCACTCAGAGCTGTTATGTGCTCCACTGCAACGGCAACATACTATCTCCTTGCTACGACAGAACTTGGCCCCATGACCAAATTTTTGGCAGTTGAAACATCGAAGTGGCTGTGGTACATAAACATCAACCCCGATATTGAGGTAACCTGCTTTGATACATTTTGGTATAACTAGGAGAGGAAAGGTAAACAGGTAAGTATGCATTTTAACAATATTGCCATCTTGAGTTTTCCTTGTGAAACGATTAACATGTGTTACTCCTTGCCTTTTCAGTTCTGCAGCAATCTCTTCCTCGCTCATGTCAGACAGACAATGAGCTAAATCTCTTACAATGCCTCTGCTTGAGTTCAATGTCTTGTGAACTGACACAACAACCTGAGTGTTGACTAACTGATGTAAACCCAGCAGATTGATAGACTGCTGCCTCCTTACACATTCTACTAGAATGGAGCCATTTCGAAGACGTGTCACGTTTTTCACTTCACCAGAGGCACTTTGAATGCCTTTGGAGATAGCAAATGGATTTAATTTTAGTGGCTGTCCATCCGAAGATAATATCACAATAAACCGAGGCCAATCATCTGTAATTTCAGGAGAAACATCTTCATCCGATGAAGTAGAGTCTACATGTCGGCGTTTAATTGTCTTGCCAGAACCAGAAGAATTTGTTTGAGACATCTTGTGATAATATAAGCCAGCATCCCTGCTTCCCACCCGCCACGGAGTGTCAACAAGGACGATGTCCAAGTGGAAGCCGACTACAAACACCAGGGATGCTATACTCCAGCAAAAGAGACACGGGTAGCTACAGTTGCCAAACAGAGAAAATGCAAGGCTGGTTCCGCCCTAGACACTTACCTGAAGACAAATACAACCCGGAGGTCAATAATGCCAGATTGGTCCATGAGCCACCGCCTTTTGGCATAGGACTCTAGGCAGAATGATTACCAACAGAATACATCCGCTAGAACAGTTCATGATAGAAACACATCATAAATCATTGGAAGTAATATAAAGATATTTGGAATAATAATATTTCCCATGCAAAGGGCATGGCGTGACCAGCCGATTGATAGAATCGGGCCGATTCTACCACACGTCTAGGTGAAGTAAGGGCCAAAGTGGTGTGTTGAGCAGATAGGAACACGGTTCAGGCTCCTACTGCCCTGAACCACCAGGATCCCGTCCTCCACCGACACGGGACGCAACCCACGGCAAACGGGTTGCCCAATTCGGCCGCTCCTTGCGGCCAGCAATGGGGTGCTATGGACATTGCTGACCCGGGTCCACACGGGTATTGGCGAGCTCTTAGCGTTACCCAGCACCCACCACGAGGAGGTGGCTCGTCACGGGTGCCAAATGCAGAAGTGTGAGTAGGCGTCTGTCTGCGTAGATTGTGTGTATTGTGCCTGTTTATGTACGCCCGTATGTTTGGCACTGCATTCTGAGATTCAGAGAAACTGTGTTGTACATTTTCGTCAAACATGCCTTCACCAATATCTAAAACAAACTGTAATCACGTTAAATACAAACCACACCAGGATCCAGATCTATCCTTAGGTGGCATTCCCATCAAGGTAGTAGAAGAGGCCAGTTTCCTGGGATTCATGTTCGACCGTCATTTGACAATCTTATCACACATAAGATATTTGAAAACAAAGTGCTTGAAGGCTCTGGATGTGCTAAAAGACGATCACACTATCCATCTTCACTTGTTCACATCTCTTCGTTCGCTCCAAACCAAATTACGGCTCCATTGTCTATGGTGGAGCCGGCAAAGGTTCTATCCACCACTAAGGCTTTAGGCTTAGCTTCTAGCTGTATTCCTCTACACACATTCCTCATTTCTATTCTTCTACTTACAGTCACTGTCTATATTCGTTTACCCGAATTCGTTGTCTGTATTCCTCCATCCCCCTTCACTGTCTGTATTCCTCCATCTTCCTTCACTGTCTGTATTCCTCCATCCCCATTCACTGTCTGTATTCCTGTACTCTCCTTCACTGTCTGTATTCCTCCATTATCCTTCACTGTCTGTATTGCTCTACCCTCCTTAACTGTATTCCTCTATCTTCCTTCACTGTCTGTATTTCTCTACCCTCCTTCACTGTATTCCTCCATCCTCCTTCACTGTCTGTATTCGTCTATCATCCTTCACTGTATTCCTCCATCATCCTTCACTGTCTGTATTCCTCTATCACCCTTCACTGTCTGTATTGCTCTGCCCTCCTTCATTGTATTCATCCATCCTCCTTCACTGTATTCCTCTATCATCCTTCACTGTATTCCTCCATCCTCCTTCAATGTCTGCATTCCTCTATCATCCTTCACTGTCTGTATTCCTCTATCACCCTTCACTGTCTGTATTGCTCTGCCCTCCTTCATTGTATTCATCCATCCTCCTTCACTGTATTCCTCTATCATCCTTCACTGTATTCCTCCATCCTCCTTCATTGTCTGCATTCCTCTATCATCCTTCACTGTCTGTATTCCTCTATCTTCCTTCCCTGTATTCCTCCCTCCTTCTTCACTGTCTGTATTCCTCTATCACCCTTCACTGTCTGTATTGCTCTGCCCTTCTTCACTGTATTCCTCCATCCGTCACTGTCTGTATTCCTCTATCATCCTTCACTGTGTATTCCTCTATCCTTCTTCCCTGTCTGTATTGCTCTACCCGCAGTCACTCTTTATCTTCCTCTATCCTAATTCACTGTCTGTATTCCTCCAGTATCTGTATTTCTCTGCCCACCTTCACTGCCTGCATTCCTCTACCCGCAGTCACTGTTTATATTTCTCTACCTAAAATCCTCCTTACGCCTTCCCTGTCTGTATTCCTCTATCATCCTTCACTGTCTGTATTCTTCTACCCGCAATCACTGTTTATATTTCTCTACCCGAATTCACTGTCTGCATTCCTATATGTTCTTGAACTGTCTGTATTCCTCTATCCTCCTTCCCTTTCCGTATGCCTTTACCCGCCTTTCCTGTCTTCGTCTTCCCGCCGTTTCCTGTATCTCTGTATATCCTTCTTTCCTGTGTGAATGCCTCTACCACTATCTCTGTTCCTTTACCCGCCTTCCCTGTTTTTATTCCTCTACCCGCCTTCGCTCTCTGTATGTCTGTACCTGCATTCCCTGAGTGTGTTTCGCTACTTTTCCCCTGTATCCTTGTTTCACTACCTGTAACATGCCCGTTTTTCCCAGGGCTGCAGTTCTCTACCAGTCATCTACCACTATGCCATGGTGATTTGTAAAGTTTTGTATTGAGTTGTGCCATTAGGTTAATGAAGAGCGCAATGTTGTTAATTACAGCGCATTCCTTTGTTGTCGGTTGGTGTCACATCTTCTTACGAACCGATTCCATGTTAATTATTTTGTTTTAACTTAAGTGCCAACACGAAACAGTGCTTCTCAACCAACATGATAAAGGTTAGGATTCAAACACAGTTTACATGCTTTACAATACTTTCTCCACAATGAATGTAGGATTGCCAGCAGCTGATGCAAAAAGTGCAACGAATTTCATTTTCCGCTCACCATGGGGTATGTCCAGTTATATTACCATCCTGAAATTCAATAAATCCTGCACAGAATGTTGACACCTGCTACGGTTATCTCGTCTGTACCGGTGTTGACACGGCAGAGTGGGTCTTGGGTCTCCCTGCAGTTTCTATTGTCAGGGCCACTCTGCCTGACCCTGGGGTCTCCCAATAGTCTCTGCTGTCAGGGCCACTCTGCCTGACCCTGGGGTCTCCCAACAGTCTCTGTTGTTATGGCCGCTCTGCTTACTCTGGGGTCTCCCAACAGTCTCTGTTGTCAGGGCCGCTCTGCCTCACCCTCGGGTCTCCCAACAGTCTCTGTTGTTAGGGCCACTCTGCCTGACCCTCGAGTCTCCCAACAGTCTCTGTTGTTAGGGCCACTCTGCCTGACCCTCGGGTCTCCCAACAGTCTCTGTTGTTAGGGCCGCTCTGCTTACCCTCGGGTTTCCCAACAGTCTCTGTTGTTAGGGCCGCTCTGCATACCCTGAGGTCTCCCAACAGTCTGCTGTTAGGGCCACTCTGCCTCATCCTCGGGTCTCCCAACAGTCTCTGTTGTTAGGGCCGCTCTGCTTACCCTCGGGTCTCCCAACAGTCTCTGTTGTCAGGGCCGCTCTGCCTCACCCTCGGGTCTCCCAACAGTCTCTGTTGTTAGGGCCACTCTGCCTGACCCTCGAGTCTCCCAACAGTCTCTGCTGTTAGGGTCACTCTGCCTGACCCTCGGGTCTCCCAACAGTCTCTGTTGTTAGGGCCGCTCTGCATACCCTGAGGTCTCCCAACAGTCTGTTGTTAGGGCCACTCTGCCTGACCCTCGGGTCTCCCAACAGTCTCTGTTGTTAGGGCCACTCTGCCTGACCCTCAGGTCTCCCAACAGTCTCTTTTGTTAGGGCCGTTCTTCTTACCCTCGGGTCTCCCAACAGTCTCTGTTGTTATGGCCACTCTGCTTCCCCTCGGGTCTCCCAACAGTCTCTGTTGTTATGGCCACTCTGCTTCCCCTCGGGTCTCCCAACAGTCTCTTTTGTTATGACCGCTCTGCTTACCCTCGGGTCTCCCAACAGTCTCTGTTGTCAGGGCCGCTCTGCCTGACCCTCGGGTCTCATTGCAGTCTCTGTTGTCAAGGGGGCTCTGCCTGACCCTTGGGTCGCCAGCCTCCAGTAACACTCAGGACCACTCTTCAACTCTCAGGACCATTTAATGCATGACACATCGACTTATCGTGCTCTTTCCTCGCTGACCTAGAATAATATCTTCTCGATTACCTGATAATAGCTCCATGATCACTGCAGAAGCTGATGCCATACTCACAGTTCTTAAATATATTAATAAACAACCTGAATCCAAACACTATATACAATTTTCAGATTCTTGCTCTTGCCAGGCGATTAAACATTTGTCTTCTCAACATCCAATTTTAAATGAAATCGTCGAATTATATAATGTTCATGCTACTAGCCAATGCGACATCGTCTTTTGTTGGTTACCCAGCCATTTTAAAATCTCTGGTAACACAATGGCCGGCTTTGCTGCGAAGGCAGCCCTCAACAAATCTCTGACACCACTTCTTATCCGTTGCTCTCATTGCAAAGATAGGACTAGAACATGCATCCGTGATTTGATGCAAAAGGAGTAGGACCCTCAGGTATTTATCAATATATTGCATGAAATAAAACCCTAATTGGTTACACCAACCTTTGGTTGTCAGTCCAGATTTGAGGAGGTAAATATGAGACGATGTCACATTGGCCTCACATGATATATGCACGAATAGATACTAAAAGGTGAGTATCCTCTGTTTTGTATCCCTTGTGATGAATGAATCACAGTCAAGCATATCCTGCTGTGCATCACATGGGATAACTATTTCAAATCACCAACTATGACGGATCTTTTTATCAATGCCAGTTCTCATCAAATTATTGCATTTCAAAAACGAATTAGATCTAGACCTGCGATCTGATTGTAAGTATATGATTAGATAAAGATTTTAAAATTTGAAGTTTAAATTAGTAACTCAAATAGTTAGTGGCTGTACCCTCAAAGGGGGTTACAGTACTGTAAAATTGTCCTCCTGAGAGGGTACGTAAGTCCCAAAACATTTGATGTAAAGTTTAATTTTCCAATCGGAGTATTTTTGTCATTTTAATGTTCAGCTAAATCTCTACATAAATCCAATGGCTGAGGGGATGGTGTAAATCCAGCTAGGTCCGTGCAGATAGCAAAAGTAGTGTAAGTTCTCAAGGTCCCTATTATGGTGATCCACCCTCAGTAGTTTGGGATCTATAGCCAGTTTTTTTATTGTATCGTCCTCTGTAGTTATAGGTACGATGACATTTAAGGTTGTCTACTACGTTCATTCATAACGACAGTAAAACCAGTGGCGGATAGAAATATGTAAAAGTATCGTGTCCACAACCTACCACACAACCATCCATCACCACCACTACCACTACTACTACTGGCACTCGTGGCCAGCCACCTTCTTGTGATAGGTGCTGGGTACCGCTAAGAGCTTGTCAATCCCCCGTTGTTGCCCCGGGGGGTCTATTTGGTCCACCAACCTGTTGCCATCGGTTGCGGCCCTGTGTTGGAGGAAGGGATCCTAGACGGGTGGCTGAGTGGGCCCGGTTCTATCAATCGGCTGGCCTCACCATGCCCTGTGCATGGACAACACTCTTATGCAATTATTGTACATGGTTGTACATTTTGGGCAGTGAATGCTTGTATTTCAAATTATATTATGCATGTTTGCCTAGAGATCTTGTCAGAAGGCTGTGGTTCGTTGGCGGATCTTGGGATAATGACCTCCAAATAACGTATACCGCTAATTTCCTGGCTTGGGCCGAACCAGTCGGGCATGAAATCGGTAGATATACGAAGCTATTTGTGTCGTTTTCTCTGGAATATAACACCTCTGTATTCCTGGTGGCAGCATCTTGGATATCCGGTGTATATTGACACCGTCCTTGTTGACACTCCATGGTGGGTGGGGAGTAGGGGCGCTGAAATACTTTCCTTCCATCATGGCAACACAACTATCAACACGAAATGACAAAAGAGACAAATCGACAATGTTGATGAATCTTTGAGAACTGTTCCCTCAAATGCTGATTTTGGGTTGTTTCCCGTTAATAGAGGCTACTGATTTCCTACCGATAAATTTAAATCACGTTGCTATTTCCTAGGCTGTTTCTTGATTGATTTTAAAAACGTCATCCGTGTCCGAAGTGGATCACTTCTGGTGGAAGGTAAAAATTTAAACAGAAAAGAGACACATTCTGTCCCTTTACCTTCAGAGCTTCCTCTGGGGTACCCCTTTCGACCTCTCGACATAGAGGTCACGCTGTTTTCACAAGACAAGCGAGGGGACAGCTCATCCTCCCATTCATGAGATAGATCTCTCATTGAGCCACCATGTCTCAAGTGTATAATATCAGTCGGTGGAATTGCAGAGGACTAAAGAATAACTTCAATGAAATACAAGTACTCATTTAAGATCTTCAACCGTCTGCATTATGTCCACAAGAGACATATCTAGTTATGAAGTGGGGGCTCTGTCGCAGATGCGACATGGGGGGTTATTTAGGTTTAATTCCAGTCCCACGATGGAGGGTATGTGTCAAGGCAGCTCATGATGCGTCCCCTAAAGGGTAGCTGAAATATTCATCTCAGTCCCAAAGTTCCGAGCACGTGAGTATCAGCCGCCTCGCCAGGGTGATGTAGAGCGTAGGACTTGTGACACGACACAGGATCAGATGGGGTTGCGACTCAAACTTTTGTGAGAGTCTGAGTTGAGTTAGGTCACTTGAGCGCTCATATATGGGCTCTGACTTGACATATACACATGCACAAAAGGTAAGCGCCACTATTTTCATAGTCTCTTGATTTCACCACTGAAGATCAGAAATGCAAACTATAAATGTTTATGACTGAATTAGCCTTCCACAGATTCTTAAACCTAAGATTATCAAGATATGACAAAGAAAACGTTCTGCAACTCCATTTCCCTACCATCTGAATTTTGAAAATCAAGTTTCACACATTTGGTTTCCCCGGTCCTTTGTGAGATTCTCCTTTCACTTTAGCGTTAGAAAATCAGTCATGGTGAGGAGAAATTTAACTACCGCTGAGAGACGGCATGTGATAAGCATGAAAAATGTTGGCATGTCCTGCAGGGCCATTGCAAGGCAAATAAGTCGTCATCACAGCGTCATCACCCGTTTAGTTGCCAAAGATAATCAAACCAGTGATGTCAATGGCAGTCATAGATCTCGTCATGATAGTTACCATTGAGTAACTAAACTGGCAGCAGAGTAGCAGAACACATAGTGGGTGCATGTGCATAGGAAGCTAATCTACAACGACATCTGCAAAGCAGATTAATGTGAATCTCTTACAGGATCTTGGTTCTTGGCCAGGAAGCCTTGAATGATTTGTTGGCGACCTTGATCAATGACCTTTTGTTTCTCATCTTCGCTGACTTTGAGGATTTTATGAGTCTCGGTTCGAATGTCTTTTTTCATGTGTTGGTACTTGCCATATTCGTCTAAAGTCAGATGGAACTCCTCCTCGGAGAGTTTACTGTCTGTGAGTGCTTTGGAAAGTGATCGTCAAAGGTGTTCAGCTTGTCCAGGACAGGCCTCGGATCTGATTATGCTTCAGGGCTTTTTGCCATCGACATGAGATGAATTTAAGCGCGCTTCCTGACAGTCCCGACACCCCGGCAGCTATTTCTAACCACAGGACAAGGAGGGCGGCAACGAGAGTGGATACAAAGCCAAAGTCGGCACCTCAGAGTCCTATGCGAGTGACCCCAGCGTATTTGTAACCCTCGGAATTGTCAAAGCTCCTTCGAACATGGGTGGAAGTTGTTTAGGTTGTTGTTGAGCAGCTTTGGAGTCATATAATCTTGAATGAATTGAACGCTGTGTTTTCTGACCTGAGTCGACAGAGCGAGTGGCTTTCTCGTAGGTCTGTTCATCAGGTCGATCTTCGGTTCCGATCTCAATCACAGTGTGCCCTACCTGTCGATGAAAAACTTGTAAAAGTGTCAAAACGGTGGCTGGACGTAATTTTTGTCTTGTTTTAAATAGGGGCAATAATCGTTCACAATCTGTTTTAAGAGTTGATCAATCATGAGCTCGCTCGTGAATGACGTGTCCTCAACACCATCATCATTGATCAAGGTGTCTTCATCGCCCCCAAATCCCCCATCAGAATATTGTCATATTCACTACAACCACCTTCACACATGATTATTTTATTTATTGAACATATATTTTTTTTTATTTTTAATGTAAAAACGACATCGAAATACGAAAGAAAACTGGATGAACGTAAACGTCCTTACCAACGGTTGAGGGAACCCCTGGCGGTTAAATCCGTAGGTCAGTTGGTGACGATCACCAACAATTCGAGCATGACGGACGAGAACCAAACGCTGTTGGTGTGCTTTATCAACCTAGACGCGGACGAGGTCATCGTTGCAGGGACGGCTCGCCTGTCCTTCCAGATTAGTTTGGAATCCAGCAACACTAAATGAGAAGTCATGGGGAACCTATGTCGCGCCATCGTGAAGAAAATGACCATCAAAATGAGCGGAAACAAAATTTTGAGCATCGACGACAGCGATGTGTTCTTCAGTTACACGGACTTTTGGAGAACACCGACCGAAGGGGAAAACGGGAAGTATCAGGGGATTTCCCCGCCGTCCGTCGACGTCGTCGTTGCGATTTGGGTACGGGTTTTGCATGCCACCGGACTTTGAGTTGCTGGAGAGTCATATGGAGAGTTTTCTTTTTTTTAAGTTTTATTTATTTATTTATTTGTTTATTTATTTGCTTGACACCACTCCGTATTCCTTATTCTGATTATAACACCAGCATTAGAACTTACATCCGTGATCTGATGCAGAAGAAGTGGGACACGCAAGTAGGTATTAATAAATTACATGAAATAAAACCCTACAAAATTTACACCAAACCTGGGTTGGCATTCCAGATGTGAAGAGGTTATTATGCGACAGTGTCACATTGGCCACACAAGGTATACGCACGAATACCTATTGAAAGGTGAGGATGCTCCGTTTTGTATCCCTTGTGATTAAAGAACCACAGTCAAGCATGTCTTGCTTGACTGTATTGAATATTCCCTCACAAGGGACAACGTTTTCAAATCACGATGTATGAAGGGTGTTTTCAATAATACACGCTCTCATGCAATTATTGCGTTGTTTAAAGAATTAGGATTTGTTAAATGTTTTCAGGATAGATAAATATTTTAATTTAGATCAGCAAGGGGCTTGAAGCAGCATAGAATTATTGTTCTCCAGAGACGGCACCTCAGTCCGGAAACATTAAAAGGAAATTTAAATTTGCCTTGTTTTAAATGTAGCAATTTTGTCATTTTGATTTTGGCTAAATGTGACTTCAAGCGCTAGCGGCTGAAGGGATGATATGAATCCAGCTAGGTAGGAAAGGTACTGTAAGTTCCCATGGTCTCTAGTATGGTGATCTACCTTCAGTTGTTTTCGGTCTATTGCTTGTTTTTATAATGCATCGTCGTCTCTACATCTACATATCTGTGATAGTCTATCTATTTCTACTGCCCTTTGTCGGTGGATGTTTCAAATTGATAACCTTGTTTTCATCGCTACATGGATGTCATATTGCCGATGCGATGTAAAATCGTATCTCACTTAGTCACTATTTTTGTTCATGAATACAACGTTTCAGTACTTGTGCGAGGCCCATCATGATGTAACGTGACATTGCTATGACGACGCACTACATGTGGGCACTACATTTTATATAAAATAGTTGATTAATTTAGAAATGTACCCATGCTTATTATTATTATCATTATTATGTATATGATGTAAAGTATTAGCATGGAAATTATGGTACATACATAGGAACAAGTTTTGTCCTTGAATAATTTGTATGGGATGTCATTGAAGACTACCACAGGAGACTAGTACGTTCTAGTACCTTCTGACTACTGTTCTTGATGTCATTGAAGACTACCACAGGAGACTAGTACGTTCTAGTACCTTCTGACTACTGTTCTTGATGTCATTGAAGACTACCACAGGAGACTAGTACGTTCTAGTACCTTCTGACTACTGTTCTTGATGTCATTGAAGACTACCACAGGAGACTAGTACGTTCTAGTACCTTCTGACTACTGTTCTTGATGTCATTGAAGACTACCACAGGAGACTAGTACGTTCTAGTACCTTCTGACTACTGTTCTTGATGTCATTGAAGACTACCACAGGAGACTAGTACGTTCTAGTACCTTCTCACTACTGTTCTTGATGTCATTGAAGACTACCACAGGAGACTAGTACGTTCTAGTACCTTCTGACTACTGTTCTTGATGTCATTGAAGACTACCACAGGAGACTAGTACGTTCTAGTACCTTCTGACTACTGTTCTTGATGTCATTGAAGACTACCACAGGAGACTAGTACGTTCTAGTACCTTCTCACTACTGTTCTTGATGTCATTGAAGACTACCACAGGAGACTAGTACGTTCTAGTACCTTCTGACTACTGTTCTTGATGTCCTTGAAGACTACCACAGGAGACTAGTACGTTCTAGTACCTTCTGACTACTGTTCTTGATGTCATTGAAGACTACCACAGGAGACTAGTACGTTCTAGTACCTTCTGACTACTGTTCTTGATGTCATTGAAGACTACCACAGGAGACTAGTACGTTCTAGTACCTTCTGACTACTGTTCTTGATGTCCTTGAAGACTACCACAGGAGACTAGTACGTTCTAGTACCTTCTGACTACTGTTCTTGATGTCATTGAAGACTACCACAGGAGACTAGTACGTTCTAGTACCTTCTGACTACTGTTCTTGATGTCATTGAAGACTACCACAGGAGACTAGTACGTTTTCCAAACATTCTGAATACCACTTAACAATTGTTGCTATTCTGGAACAGTTCCTTTCATGTGTATGTTTCCGTAAAGTATTTTTTTTAATGTAGAATATCCCTGTTACTTAACACATTACTTCCTGTGAAGGCCATATCGGTCTATGTAAAGCAGCAATATTTGAGTAGATCGAAGCTCATGCTGTTGATCACTGAATTCTCTACTCCAGACTCAATTACCAGCTGAAATATTGCTGAGTGCAACCATAAACTTTTGAAAGTGGAAACGAAATGAAGCCGGTTTCATTGAAATATGTTCTGTGTATTAATTTTGTTTTCGTTGACTGGGGTTGTTAATCTTTGTTTTTCGCAAGTGGCCGGAGTAGAAGTTTCTAATCACAACAATTGGTGTAGATGGGATAGATCCCTCCATTTTATGGAATAGTTCAGAATAAAGTGAAACTTATTGTGAGTGTCATTGTTACAGTTGACCCTTCTAATCCACCCATACACTTCCAGACTATGTGGAAGAGGATAGTTGCAGTTTTCACACTGGCAGCAACTTTTTTTCTGACCGGAGTGTTCCTGGACATTCACTTCTGGCGACGCTTTGCTTCTGTTACAAACAAATATTGGACCAACACCTTCAGCTAGACCAACAAGACGTATCCTCAAACGGGAACAAATACCGATGCCAAAGGCTGCACCATCAATCAGACGGATACCAAGAACCGTTCAATTAGTCTGAGAGGGACCAGGGACCGTGTAATCATTCCGACAGATACAGTGAACATTTTACACCAGACCATTAGCTTGGCTTGCCCTGGCAACGAAAATTCACCTCCACTTGACGATGCAACAAGGAAGAGATATGAAATCTTCGACTTATTTCGAGTTGTAAGTGTTTATATACTAGAATTTTTATCCTCAGAAAATACTTTTGAGGAGGTCATTTCCTTCACTCATAAACAGAACAATGACAGAAACACAGCGTCTGCAGCATATAAGACATGCACAAACTACACATCCAAACTCGATATCGTATATTTAGCAAAGCACAAGCTGAATGATGTTGATGCAGATTATGTAGGAATGTATTTAGGTGACATTTACTGTAATGAGTAGACATCAACATGCATTAAATACTGCACTGTTTGCACGTGCATACACTGAAATTTGGCAGACGCCATTAACGTGCTTGTTCAACATTGTTTCTTTGCAAAGTATGCTGCAATATGCCAGAGCATTTTGTTGGTTTGCAAGTATGCCAATTCCAGTGTTCTCTCAAGCAGTCGGTCCCTCTACTTTAGGGCGGTGAGGTAGCCTAGTGGTTAAGGCATTCGCTCGTCACGCTGAAGATCTGGGTTTGATTCCCCACATGGGTACAATGTGTGAAGCTCACTTCAGGAGTCCCCCGTCGTTATATTGCTGGACTATTGCTGAAAGCGACGTAAAACCCAACTCACTCACTCACTCACTCACTATCTAAAATAGTTCTCATTATGATTCAGAAGACACCTGCATTCCTCTCTAACTATAAGAATCCATGTTGGAAGCAGGACAACAAGCTGGTTTGCCTTTCGTACTTTTATCAAATTGGGTTTCCCAAATGTGGATCGACCTTAACCTTCACTACCATCGTCGGTCATCCGGAAGCTGCCATGGGTGTTAGAAAAGAGCCTCAGTGGTTTGCAAGAAGAAGGTTTAAAGGTTAGTTCCGCTGTTTCTTAAATTGTTAAGTTAAGATAAGAGTTCAGGTTGGTAAATGTAAAATAACAAACAGGTTATCATTCCCTTGTTTATGTCGTTGGTGTATTTCGTCAAACCTCAAATATCAGTTATGCATGCTCTAGGTTCGTCATACCAAAGATTTCACCGTACACCTCAGAAATCAGTATGGTGCAACTACGTCCTTATACAACACATTATTTATTACATCCTGCTTTAAGATAATCAAACACATAGGGCTAACGTTATCTTCTTAATTTTCAGAACACACAAGTTACCAAAATTACTTGGACTATTTCTTGCCAGCTGCCAGAGTGATACAGTCGAAATCATCCACTGATTCCGTTACAGGCCAAAAGTTCCACCCTATCATCACAGGTATGTGTCTTGATGATACAGGTCGGTTTAACTTGCATTACCTTACTGTTCAGCACTGTTGTGTCGAAGCAGAAGGAGCCTTGGAAAATGTTTCGAGTTATCCGATGGTATCCTATTGATGACATGCAGATGCAATGCTTTATCACCACCTTGATTTACTTTGGGTATGCAGGTACTAGCAGGTAAACGCACGTTACCACTTTTCTAGAGTGGCCATCTTTGATGTTTACAGTAAGGAAGACAAAACTCCCTTCGTCAGACACAACAGAAGAATTGCATAATTAAAGAAGAGGAGCTCTTCATTGTTTGCTGACAAAATATTGTATATGAAAAGACTGAATAAGGTTATCTTACACCAGACATTAGGAAGCCGGATTCGCCATTTCAAATGTCACGTTCTACCTTTCTACATAACTGGTATAGATAATTACAAAATTCCGAGAGGACGGGGTGAGGCTTTGACTCCTAACCTTGTCCGGCTGCTAAACTAGTAAGCTGCCCAGTCCTATCTGGTCTTTCTCCATAGAGCTCACACACTTCAACCCACACATACACACAAAGTCCAGGCTGTTGGCAAATATTAACACGTTCCAGAAAATGAGCAGCCTTCGAGTCATTTCGTTTCAGCTTAGGTGCCACGCCGGGATATACCTGTAGTATAACTCAAAGTGGTGTTGAAATCAACCCACTCTTACTTCAAAACGTGGATGAATTTAATGCAGTGTGTCAGATTTGGTCAACAAATTCGGTGGAAGAAATTTTGTGCTGCATTAAGTGCGGCAGATTACACATTACCCTTTTAAACCAGAAAAAATAGAACACAGACAAGCCCATGATTTTCTATGATTCTGAATAAACACAAGATTACAGTCTCCTAATTCAAATGACAAGTGACCAGTTCATATGCATTTAGGAGTCCCTCATGACCCATCGTGCTAGGATACAAAAACACATAGTGCGCTAGATATCATTGTCTACAATACAGGACTGCTCAACAGGAAACATAACTTTGGGGAAACAATGCTGTTTTCTTCTGTTGAACAATATATGTTGGTGACATTAATGAAACAATATTTAACATAGGATGTTTTGTTCTCTTATAATAAGTATAAAACATAAGGAAATACAATTTATTGACAGATGTTGAACCATACTTCGAGCATGAAAGTGATCTCCCAAACAACATAATAGCTTTACACAGTTTATGCGATGCACAACAAAATATTAGTATACTCCTGAGAGATCATTTGAACGGCGACTATGCAATTAACGGGATTGGGTGGTCAAACTCGCTGACTTGCTTGACACATGTCATCGGTTCCAAATTGCCCAAACGCTCATGTTGTTGGTCACTGGATTGTCTGGACCAGACTCGATTATTTACAGATCGCCGCCATATAGCTGGAATATTGCGATGTAAAACTAAACTCACCCCCAAGAGATAAATCTCATCGTCCACAAAGGAACACTGTTTCTTGAACACGTGCCCACAACAACCTGACTCCCTTCCTTCGCCTACACAGGGTGCAAATCACTGCAAACAGGTTGCCAAATTCGGTCTTACAACCAGCAATGGGGTTTGGTGGACGTCACACAGAAGGCTGGCCCCGGTCCTCATATTAGCGCTGCCCAGCACCCACCACAAGGAGGTGCCATCTCTGACTATGTAAGCTCCCACAGTGAGCCATTAAGACATTGAAAATGTTTACTGACCTTTTGCAAGGTGAGGGTCCTGTAACTGGCTTTACCTCCCCTGGAACTATAACTGCACAGAGCCTCGTGTCCTCATCCCGCACTACATCCACCATCTCAACCCCTTCGCTAAAGTCATAATTGTCATCAGAAAATTACTGTAAATGATTTTTATGTAAGGATTTATTATTATGATATCTTTGACTTTATGATGATATTTAACTGTGTAGTCTCGAAGACACATTGTCTATGTATTTTTGCAATATATTCAATTACTTTACAGGACAATTATTTGTTTTGGAGTCCCATCTAGGATACCAGCAATCGCAGTTTCAGCAAAGACTGAGTGACTAGAAAGTTAGTAGTTCTGACGAGCTACCCACTGACAAATCAAATAGCAACGGCTCCCATTGTTGAAAAGACACTCAACTTTAGAAGTGAACAAGACCCGTGAAGGTCCGGGGTAGAAGTCTTCAGTAACCCATTCTTGCCATTAAAGGCGACCATGACTGTCTTTAGAGGAGACTAACCGGATCAGGTGGTCAAGCTTGCAGATATCACATCACATATACACATATCATCGGTTCTCAATTGCGCCCCCAAATAGCTGGAATATTGCTGAGTGCGGCGTAAAACGTAATTCACTCACTCACTAGAAGTGGACAAATGTAACGTATTATATCTGGGATGACCGTTTCTCAATACAAAACAGTACTGCCTCAGGGGAGGCGGGTGTCAGGCGATTCCCTCTCACACTACGGTATGTACATGTATTGCTTTGTTCAACGCATAAAGGGTTACTGTCAAATCCTTACTTCAGGATGATTTCTATGTACACCTTCCTCACCCCTGGTGACATAACGACAGAGAGCTTCCATGCGAGAACGGTCCATGACTTAGCAACATTTGAAGACTGCTGTTCAAAGCACTCCTTGAGGTTTTGTATGACATCGACTCTGAGATTGCCTCTGCGATTACGGTAGAGTGTATTTATGACAAAGTTTCATATTGTAAATAATTTGTCTCTTAAGGAATTACTTTGGCTGGCAGATTGTGCCACACAGGAGTTTCGTTACGTGTAAATTAGGCAAAGTGTGCCTTCATGAATGAGATCCTGTTTCGGACAGGGCTGATGGGGTAGCCTAGTGGTTAAAGCGTTCGCCAGAGACTCGAGTTCGATTCCCCTCATGGGTACATTTCTGGTGGGTCCAGTTGTGATTTTGTCTCAATATTGCTAAAGGCGGTGTACAACTAGCCTCATTCACTCACTTACTTGATTTGCCAGGTGCGTATGGTGCATACGAGGAGATATGAAAAGGTTTTGAGCCTCGCCCTGATTTTGGAATTCTTACTGCTTTATTTTTCAACATAGTCCCTTTCCAACTTCACACACTTCTCCCATCTGTTTTGCCAATTGCTGATTCCTGATCTGAAGAACTCCACATCTTGGTCCCCCCAAGCACCCTCCACAGCAGCGATAAGCTCATCATCATCATCCTGAAATGCCTGGCCCCGGATGTGTTTTTTTCAATCGAGGAAAGCGATAGAAGTCGCTAGGGGCTAGGTCTGGTGAATAGAGAGGCTGAGGTAAAATAAATTTCGTACCCGCACTCGCGCGCAGTTTCCATTGCAGCTCTACTGGTGAAGAAGAATCCCTCGCCGGATCTTTCCTCGCCGCTTCTCTTTAATGGACTGGCGTACCTGCTTCAGATGGTTAGCATAGTACTCACCATTCATTGTCGTACGATGAGGCAAGTAGTCGATGTGGATAACACCTTTACTGTCCCAAAAACTAGTTGCCATAACCTTCTTTGTGGACCTGGTCGATTTGAACTTCTTTGCCCATGGTTACCATTCCATTGACTCCTGCTTGCTCTCATGGTCATAATGATGAAGCCAGGTTTCATCACAGGTTACAATTCTAAAGTGAAAGTCTTCTGGGTTGGCATGGTAACGAGCATCTGATGTTGACCCGTGAAAGGTTTATGTCATCAGGAAGCATTCCTGGGACCCATCTTGCACACACTTTGGACATGAAGAGATTCTCATGGAGTATGCTGTGAATGGATCCATATGAGAGCCCGGTTGCATCTTCTAGCTCGTGCAGGGTGGTACGACGATTTCCCATCACTAGTTGATGGACAGTGTCAGTGTTTGTTTGGGTGGTACTGGTTGAGGTTCGTCCTGGACATGGTTCATCGTCTAAACTCTCTCTTCCTCGCTGAATTCACCCAACGTTTGATGGTTGCAGCAGAAGGGGGCGACTCCTTGTAAACAGCAGTGAGTTGCTCTTCAACCTGCTTGGCCGTGTTGCCTTCCAGGACCAGAAATGTTATTACTGCTCTATATTTAACCTTGTCCATTTTTCACATTCATTAGGGGGGTATATCTCTTCTACAAGGCACTGCCAGTGAAGAAATGCATCCAGCTATGTGATCCTACCGGGAATATGTAGCTAGGACACTAGTATACGTTAGGTGCCCCGCCCATTACTATTTGCTATAAATATGCAAGGCTGAAACAATTTTCTGATATCCCCTCGTATGTACCCGCTTAGTCACGTATGTTGGTAACGTATGTTGGGAACGTATGTTGGGAACATATGTTGGTAATGTATGTTGGGAACGTATGTTAGGAACGTGTTCTGTGCTAGACCTGCACATTAGGAATCACGTTGACTTCCGCACACTTGCACATAGTATTCATGTCATTGCCAGGTTCGGGTCGGCCTGTACCATGTGTTCATCAGAGATTGGATGAAAGTGTTTCCAGCAGATCAGATCTTAGTCGTCAGACTGGAAGACATACGTGGAGACCTTTACAGAGCTTTTACAAGGATATTTGACTTTCTGGGTCTGAGTAAGACAAAATTGTTTTAAGTTGACTGAAACACACCACGATCAGAAATATTTTGGTAGATCACGGAACAATAGCCACAGGCTGGAAGCGCTGTCCACACGAAATGTGGAGTTGCCCCTAAGTCAACTCTATTTCCTCAATGGCCAGTGAAAGAAGAACACGTGACGCGAGAAAAAAGTAAGTTTTCCCTCATATTTTCATTATTTTGCAAGTATATCAGGTCTTGTCATTTGGCAGAGGGGTCTAGAAATGTACAGATCTGCCTGTATAGCTTGACACCCCTATGTTTATTGCAACTGTGCGTTAAGCGAGGGCACCCTCCTGAGGGTCGAAACTAGATCGCTGAAGATGATCGTTGCAACACGAAATGTGATATCCTCATCAACAGAAGCGCCTTTTTAGCTGTCAGTTTTTAGCTATAGTTGTTTTATATCTCCTCTCACTGTGTAGGCATAATGCGCCGGTAATTCTTTAATTATTGTCGGAAAATCAAACTGTACATTTTATATGGAGTTGCGTTGAAACTGTCCATTGCTTTGAATGTTCACATCCATGTCCATGTAATGCATGGATTCTAGAACATTAACTGTCAAAATCCCACTGTTGTTGATACCCTGACTTGGCAATGGAAACGGTAGTGGATCCCTTTGACATGCAGTCTGAGGCCAATGAAAACTTGTAGAACGGCATACATGTGTGGCAGAGGTCAAACCAAGACATGAGTCTCGTGAAATAATTCGCACAATGACCTACTTTACAGCCAATCCTAATTTTCTCGCGTGATGTGAAATGAGACACTACAAAGAACTAAAGTTACACGAAATACCGATGCCTTGTTTCAAAGGAGAATGAACTTTAATTTTAAACTTTTAAAAAGTAGTATCTTAATAGTTATTAGGTTCAGGTGACAATAACTGGGATCTCACAGGCTGCCCGTGTGTAAAATTATTCACAATTCATCTGGCTCACTGGTTACACCTGTCATGTGCGCTTACTTTTGTAACGCAGAATGTGATCGATATCCTATCAAGGCCGTACAAGAGCGCCAAACTTTTGTAGCAGGCGAGTTTTGAGATCTTCCCGATATCCAGTTCCTCGTTTGTCAGAGCACGGCGGAATATAAGAAGTATAGAGGTGCAATATTAGATGTATATGCAATATACAAGTGATTAGATGTATATGCAATATACAAGTGATTAGATGTATATGCAATATACAAGTGATTAGATGTATATGCAATATACAAGTGATTAGATGTATATGCAATATACAAGTGATTAGATGTATATGCAATATACAAGTGATTAGATGTATATGTGTCAAATAATACTGATTAATATTTATATTTCCAGCTGAATGAGTTGGTCTAAAAACTTTGTACTGGTTATTGTATTACGTTGCGCAATAGTACGGAACCCAGTCTGTTTCTGTTTTTTATGTTTTTGGTGTGCTTGACAACAAACGACTAGTATTGAAGGATATGTGCGACTCTTTCGACTTAAAAATTACCTGAAACCATAAACATATCAAACTAAAGCATATATACTGTTGGAAAAGGTTACGCAACCAAGTATGTACGATTTCTTCGTAGGTTGGATTTGAACATGTGACTCCACATGTAAAGGTACACGAAAACTTCACTCAAACACACTCAACACAATGAGACCAGATATCATGCTGCACATGACCACGAAGGTACTCGCGACTTGCACAATGCAAGTTTCATGGCACGTCATTACGCTGCAAACATGCACTGTCTTGTCGTAAGATTGGCTGACACATGCCATCGGTTCCCAACTGCGTAGATCGATGCTCATGCTGTTGCTCACAAAATAATGAAAATGTGAGGGAAAGCTTACTTTTTCTCTCGTGTCAAGTGGTCTTCTTTCACTGGTCATCGAGGAAATGCAGTTGTTTGGGGGGCAGCTCCACATTTCGTGTGGACAGGGCTTCCACGCTGTGATAGTATTCTGATAGTATGTGTGGGTCATGGTGACTCCGTGATGACATGGCCTGTACAACGTCGTAGCTGTGGTAGGGAAAATCTAATTTACATTGTAATGACGATATGAGATCTGTGTATTCCACCACCAGATTAAGCAGGAATACAGTCTCATAACGTTGGTACTTTAGTTTGTGTTTCACTACATCCATTTAGTGTCTCTCCAGAATTTCAAAGAGTGCCTACCTTTAATACTATCAACGACGTGTTTATTTCTATTGTGAGTTGAACGTACTTTTTCTTCAGGCCATGTGTCACGATCAGAGCTAAAAGAAATAATCCACAAGAGCGACATGAACGGCAGAAAACAGAAGTTCCAGGCAATGAACGAGACACGTCGTCTCCTTGACGACTTTTACCGACCCCACAACATCCAGCTTGCACGATTATTACGACAGCATGATCCTAATTCATATTCTAATATAGACGATGCCATGTACAGTCACTAGCTTTTGTCACCATACATCACAGTTATTGTAGTGAGGCATGGATTTGCAACATACAAATTTCATGTCAATACTAGTGTTCATTTATAAGTGAAAGAGGTCTTCTGTTATTTATTCACGAAGTCAGACGAAAGTGTAACTCATAGATAAGCCGTCCACCCTCTGCTGACTTTTTTTTATTTTTGTGTTTGTTTTTTTTTTAGTTTGTTTTTTTTTTTTTTTGGTTTTTTGTTTGTTTGTTTATTTCGCTTATCCATCATAATATACGGTAATTTATCGTGGTAGTGTCTACGGTAACGGAAGAAAGTCGTCTAATCCGGATTGCTTTACACTCCGGACAATATGTCACAGTGTTCGGTTGTGTATGTCTGTTAGATGCACACTACTTACAAAGTCGTCTTCTGTTGCTTGTCCATGAAAGGTTTGACCAAAGTGTAACGTAGATAAGCCTACCATCTTGCAGGCAGTTATTCTGCAATGAGATGATAAGGCTACATACCCTGTATGTGACGAGATAAAAAAAACCCATTAATGCATACACCAAGTGAGTCGTCGTGCTTGTATCTATAACCCGATGCTGTGTCCTTGTCATCTACATATACAGATATTGTGGCAAGTATACGATGATCAGGATGGAGATCAACTACTAGATCTAGTACATTCTGTACAATTGATCAACCAGTAAAGTCTGACCTATTGTCGCCAAGTCAAGAGTAGTTTAGAGACCCATACGACCCCAGATTTACTGGTCTCACCTTGGTGAGTGTGTGAGTCTATTTCAAGACTTCGCCGGCAGTAACAGCATACTTTTAGGAATGACTCAATTACTGTTTGTGACCTATTGTTGCTACACTGTTACTACATGGCATACACCGTTTGTTAATACACGCCATACACCTGTTGTTACTACATGACGTACACCTATGTTACTACACGCCATACACTTGTTGTTACTACATGACATACACCTGTTGTTGCTACACGACATACACCAGTTGTTACTACGTGGCATACACCTTTGTTACTACACGCCATACACCTGTTGTTACTACATGACGTACACCTATGTTACTACACGCCATACACTTGTTGTTACTACATGACATACACCTGTTGTTGCTACACGACATACACCAGTTGTTACTACGTGGCATACACCTTTGTTACTACACGCCATACACCTGTTGTTACTACATGACATACACCTTTGTGACTACATGGCATACACCTGTTCTTACTATATGGCATACACCTGCTGTCACTACACCGCATACACCTGTGAGTGAGTGAGTTAAAATTTAACGTCACATCGACAATATCTCAGCCATATCGTGACGAGAACATTTAACATTTAAATGAAATATATGCATGTGGTAAAATCTGTCAATGAAGAACAGTAAAACAACTAGAATGTCACAACTTGAATAAAAACTAGCAGGGCAAGTTAAAGCTAATATCCCTATTTAGACACTACAATATAAAAACAGGCTATGGATCACCACACTAGGGACCATGGGGACTTACAGTACCTTTGCTACCTACATGGACCCCAGTAGGACTTTCAACATCCCTTCAGCTGCTGGCGATTGCAGGAAAAGTTAGCCAAAATTAAAATAACAAGAATTCTACGTTTAAAAAGCCAGGAAAGTTCACAGAGACCTGGAGGTTTTTGGAGTTACGTACCCTCTCAGGAGGACAATAATTGTACAATACTTCAACCCCCTTTGAGGGTACAACCACCAACAATTTAAGTTACTAATCCAAACTACCAATAATCAAAATACACCTATTTACAGAACATATTATTAAAAATTCAACCAAAATATCAATTTCTTTTAAAAAAGCAATAACTAAATGAGAACTAACGCTGGTAAAAAGATCCTTAATTGTTTTAACTGTGAAATACTTATCCCTTGTGATGGAGAATTCAACACAGTCAAGCAGAATATGCTTGACCGTGACATACACCTGTTGTTACTACACAACATACACCTGTTGTTATTACATGACATACACCTGTTGTCACTAGACAACATACACCTGTTGTTACTGCATGACATACACCTCTGTTCCTATACGACATACACCAATTCCTACTACACGACATACACCTGTTGCTACGCTACAACATACACCTTTGTTACTATACCACATACACCTATTCCTAATACATGATATACACCTGTTGTTACTACATGACATACACCTGTTGTCATCTCATGACATACACTGTTTGTTACTACACGCCATACACCTTTGTTACTATACCACATACACCTATTCCTAATACATGATATACACCTGTTGTTACTACATGACATACACCTGTTGTTACTACATGACATACACCTGTTGTCATCTCATGACATACACTGTTTGTTACTACACGCCATACACCTTTGTTACTATACCACATACACCTATTCCTAATACATGATATACACCTGTTGTTACTACATGACATACACCTGTTGTTACTACATGACATACACCTGTTGTCATCTCATGACATACACTGTTTGTTACTACACGCCATACACCTTTGTTACTATACCACATACACCTATTCCTAATACATGATATACACCTGTTGTTACTACATGACATACACCTGTTGTTACTACATGACATACACCTGTTGTCATCTCATGACATACACTGTTTGTTACTACACGTCATACACCTTTGTTACTATACGACAGACACTTGTTGTTACTACACGACATACACCTGTAGTTACTACATGACATACACCTGTAGTTACTATACGACATACACCTGTTGTCACTACAAAACATCCACCTGTTGTTACTACACGTCATACACCTTTGTTACTACACGACATACACCTGTTGTTACTACACGACATATACCTGTAGTTACTACACGACATACACCTGTTGTCACTACACAACATCCACCTGTTGTTGCCACACGTCATACACCTGTAGTTACTATACGACATACACCTGTTGTCACTACAAAACATCCACCTGTTGTTACTACACGTCATACACCTTTGTTACTACACGACATACACCTGTTGTTACTACACGACATATACCTGTAGTTACTACACGACATACACCTGTTGTCACTACACAACATCCACCTGTTGTTGCCACACGTCATACACCTTTGTTACTACACGACATACACCTGTTGTCACTACACAACATCCACCTGTTGTTACTACATGTCATACACCTTTGTTACTACACGACATACACCTGTTGTTACTACACACCATACACCTGTTGTTACTACATGACATCCACCTTTTCTTACTATATAGCATACACCTGCTGCCACTACATGGCATACATCAGTTGTTACTACATCACATAAGCCTTTGTTACAAATGAGATACACCTTTGTTACTATACGACACACTTGTTGTCACTACACAACATACACCTGTTGTTATAACATGACATACACCTTTGATAATATATGACATACACTGTTTGTTACTACATGACATACACCTTTATTACTATACGACATACAGCTATTCTTACTAGACGACATAAACCTGTTGTTAGTACATGCCATACACCTGTAGTTACTATACGACATACACCTGTTGTCACTACAAAACATCCACCTGTTGTCACTACACGTCATACACCTTTGTTACTACACGACATACACCTGTTGTTACTACACGACATATACCTGTAGTTACTACACGACATACACCTGCTGCCACTACATGGCATACATCAGTTGTTACTACATCACATAAGCCTTTGTTACAAATGAGATACACCTTTGTTACTATACGACACACTTGTTGTCACTACACAACATACACCTGTTGTTATAACATGACATACACCTTTGATAATATATGACATACACTGTTTGTTACCACACGTCATACACCTTTGTTACTATACGACATACACCTGTTGTTACTACACGACATCCACCTGTTGTTACTACATGTCATACACCTTTGTTACTACACGACATACACCTGTTGTTACTACACACCATACACCTGTTGTTACTACATGACATCCACCTGTTGTTACTATATGACATATACCTGTTGTTACTACACCGCATACACCTGTTGTTACTACATGACATACACCCATTGTTACTACATGAGATACACCTGTTCTTACCTAGGACATACACCTGCTGTCACTACACGACATACCCCCTTTGTTACTATACAACATATACCTCTTGTTACTACACGACACACACCTTTGTTACTATATGACACACACCTGTTGTTACTACATGACATACACCCGTTGTTACTACATGAGATACACCTGTTCTTACCTTGGACATACACCTGCTGTCACTACACGACATACCCCCTTTGTTACTATACAACATATACCTCTTGTTACTACACGACACACACCTTTGTTGCTATATGACAGACACTTGTTCTTACTACACAACATAGACCTGTTGTTACTGAATGACCTGTTTCTACTACATGACACACACTCCTATCGTTACTACCCAGTAACTGGCAAGTGAGTATGGTCTTCAGTAACAATATATATGTGATTACATTGAAGATTGTTTTCTCCACTAACCAGGGGAACCAACTGCAACATTATGTAGATGAATTACTTGAGAATCATGCATCATCTCTCTGTAAAAGCACGTACAGATGCCGTGCATATGGACAGCTGCGTTTTGGTTTTAAGTTTTGTTAAGAATTCGCCAGTTTTCACTGTGTTTCATCATTTGTTGAACTTATGACAAAAATCTTTTCAAAGTAACAAAGTTGTTTTACAATCCATCTGTTCATATGTAAATAGTACCTAAAAGAGTATGGACTATTGACTAGTTTAGAACAGCTGACTGAAGTAAGTGCCTACATTTACATCAAACATTTGACTGATAGTAAATTACTCCTTTTTAGTAATAATTTGTTATGAAGTATTAATTTCAAATACTAAGGCATTGTTTGGTAAAGGTATGCATGTATAACAATGTAACCACGTAATTCATGGCCTTAAATTTTTATACCATGAATATGAACTAAATACTTGACAATCCATTCATGATTTGCAACTGTTAAACCGCAGCATGTCATATATCCATAAATTATTCAAATGTATTAAATGGCATATAATCAGTGTTTATCCAGTAAACCCTTTTTCTGTTATTTACTGTTGTTCTCACACGACATTGTAAGTGGGTAGAGCCACATCATATTCGTAAAAATATGTACATCAGTGTAAACAGTGAGTGGGGTTTATTTCAACAAACCTGATTGATTAAAAAATCTACCAAGGTAGACAGCTGCTATGTCCCTGTGTATCTCACGTCGAGGAAGCACGTGCTGCCCACGTGGCAGCTGCATCATGTCATAAAATAGTTGGGGTGAAACGTTAGTTGCTCTGGATCAATGCCCCTTTAAATGGTGCTGTTAGTTTGGTTAATTTGTAATATGTTGTGTTGAAACATAGTAATGTTAATCCATTTATCACATGACTCCGGGCCTAGATTTTCTCTCTTAGCGCTACGATAGTTGTAAGTTAACGTTAATGTATGGCACTTATGACTATCTTAGCACTATGAAAGCTTCGAAAATCTAGGCCCGGTTTCTTTATCATATCCACACAGGACTGTCTGTCCTTATTTTGTAAGTCTGCCATATAACTGGAATAATGCTGAGTGCGGCGTAAAACTACTATCACTCACTCACTGATTTTTGAGCAGCTCTTAAGAGCAAATACTGGGGTAGTGAAGCTAGACAGGAATATATAGACAGTTTTAGTTTGTGGAATTAACACTATCTTCATGCTTTTGAAGTGTTCTATATACACAATATATATATTATTGTCTCTGGGTATAATGGCTGGGCCAGAAACTTCTGGGACCACCTTGTACAACCAATGATTGGACCGGGTTTATATATACACACAGATATCTTAAGAGTGCGACCCGTGAAGGTCAGGGGTAGAACAGGCCTTCAGCAACCCATTCTTGCCATAAAAGGCGACTATGCTTGTCGTAAGAGGCGACTGGATCGGGTGGTCAGACTCGCTGACTTGGTTGACACATGTCATCGGTTCCCAATTGCGCAGATCGATGCTCATGTTGTTGATAACTGGATTGTCTGGTCCAGACTCGATTATTTACAGACCGCCGCCATATGGCTGGAATATTGCTGAGTGCGGCATAAAACTAAACTCACTCACTCACTCTTAAGAGTGCTCATGGTAAGTCATTTTCGGACAATGATAGCTGGATAGAAACAAACATATAGACATTTTTGCATTTTTATTGTTTCATAATAAATCACAGAATGCATAGTCTTTTCATAAACATTAAAAAAAGCTGAATGTAAATATCTGAAATGGGTTTCTATCTGGACTTTCATAGACAATATTATTCCAAATATCCTTCCTGAAACAAGCCTGAAAAGTGTTAGTGTTTTTGTGGGTATCCAAGAGAAGACAATCAGGAAAGTGGACGGGATCTTGACAATAAATAATATATAGTACATTTATAAGTGATATAAACAGCAGGGTCATGTTTACTGATTACTTTCTCAGTTTCTACAACAGGGATGCCATCAAACTGAAGACCTGCTATAAACAGAATAAGATTGGAATACCCACAAAATATACTGGACAAAAATAGTCGGGGATATATGTAAATTTTGAAATCATTAATAATGACCTATTTATTCATTGACACACTGATGAAATATCAATCACAAAAATATCAATATCCCTAACTCATTTTGTCCAGTATAGATTATTCATTATTTTAACCACAAAAAGGCCCAAAACTATTCCAATGAACCCCAAGGAGTTCCAGGGTCTTATGATCAGTCTCTAAAAAGATCTACAACTACTGTTTTGCTACAAATCATAAAAGGAGACACATTTCTCAATGCAGCAAACTGACCTCATAATTTTTTAATATTTTTATCATGTAAATACATCTGCTCTGAGTCCATATTAATGGGTCTACCATCCTTGTTGCCTCAGCAACAATGACTCCTACAAATGCATCAAAGAAACCTTAGCATAGACAGGTGTGACTAATCCAGTCCGTCCATACCATCCTTCCAGGGGTAACCATGGCAACAAGAAGGCTAGTTGACATGCCACATGGAATATCTACTGTGGCTTATTTGCCCCTAGTGGTGTAGCTCTACTGACAACACTTGTGAATCTGGGACGTTTTTGTAACTCATCTTCCTTGTTCAAAACAAACTTAGATGACACTCCTGGACTCCTGCAACAGATCATAAATCAATATTGAAATGCATGAAGCAATGTAGTGCCTCATGAACCGATGTAGTGCCTCATGAATCACTTTTAGTACAACATAAATTGCTGTAGTGACAAGTAAATTGACATAGCGCCACACAACCGATGTAGTGCCTCATTAACCAATGCAATGCCACATGAACAGATATAGTGCTTCATGAACAGATGTAGTGCCTCATTAACCAATGCAATGCCACATGAACAGATATAGTGCTTCATGAACAGATGTAGTGCCTCATTAACCAATGCAATGCCACATGAACAGATATAGTGCTTCATGAACAGATGTAGTGCCTCATTAACCAATGCAATGCCACATGAACAGATATAGTGCTTCATGAACAGATGTAGTGCTTCATGAACAGATGTAGTGCCACATGAATTGCTGTAGTGCCAAAAAAACTGACATAGTGCCACATAACTGATGTAGTGCCTCATTTATCAATGGAGTGCCAAATGAACCGATATAGTGCCTCAGGAACAGATGTATTGCATCATGAATCTCCTTATTGACACTTAAATTGACATATTGCCTCATTAACCAACGTAAAGCAACTTCAATCAGTGTAGTGCTTCCTGAACAGATGTGGTGCAACTTGAATCACTGCAGTGCGACATGAATCACTGCAGTGCAACATGAATCACTATAGTGACATTGACATAGTGCAGCATGAACCTATATAATGCCACATAAATCCATGCAGTGCTGCACATATTGATGCAGTGTCAAATTAATGCCTCAGAAAACAGCATTTTGTTATTTTCAATCCTCCATTTGAAACATCAACAATAAAATCTTATCCATACTCTAATACACTACATATATGTATTTGTTGATCAAGCTTAAATGTCATGATGTTTATACTTTAGTAGATAGATGATACCATATATTTGAAAAACAAGAAAATTTCCTTACGCCATCAGCAATTCCATTGTGCGTAATGTGTCTTTCGTCTTGCGGTGATTCTTTCCCAGCACAAGTGTTTCTATAGTATGGCACTGCAAATATAGAAAACCCTGTGGCTACCAACTTCAAAACAAGCCTAGAAATGTCAAAGGCACACAACCATGCATCATTAAATAAACACCTGTCTAACATGACAGTGAAAAATATTTCAAGGACACTGAGACCTCCCAGTTCAGTTAGGAGGAAATCCAAATCCGATGAAGTCTAATGATAAATTATATTCAAAATACACAGCTAATATACACTTGGGGTTGAAACTGAATAGTGAATCCTGGTATGACAAGGGCATACAACTCTACACCTTCAATATTGAAAAACATGTCAACAGAATTTAGCAGCAATAATAGGTAATAATGCACATGACAATGCTCACTGAACTAGCATGTCTAGATCTTAATACAATAACGCAAATGGTAAAATCTGAGGCAAGGGTCACACAAGTTCAGTTCAACTTGTCAAAGGCCACCGACAGGTGCTTTATGTACTATCACATGCCATTCTTATAAGAACACCCAACCTTCCTTATGTCTCTCCTACTGCTGTACATTATAAGACTGGAGTGCCTTCTTGCTGTTTCCTGTGACACTTCTCCTATCTGTTAGATCAGAGTGCCTTCTCACTGTTTCCCATGATACTTCTCCTATCTGTTAGATCAGAGTGCCTTCTCGCTGTTTCCCGTGATACTTCTCCCATCTGTTAGATCAGAGTGCCTTCTCGCTGTTTCCCGTGATACTTCTGCTATCTGTTACATCAGAGTGCCTTCTCGCTGTTTCTCATGATACTTCTCCTATCTGTTACATCAGAGTGCCTTCTAGCTGTTTCTCGTGATACTTCTCCTATCTGTTAGATCAGAGTGCCTTCTCGCTGTTTCCCGTGATACTTCTCCTATCTGTTACATCAGAGTGCCTTCTCACTGTTTCCCGTGATACTTCTCCTATCTGTTAGATCAGAGTGCCTTGTCACTTTTTCCTGTGATACTTCTATCTGTTAGATCAGAGTGCCTTGTCACTGCTTCCTGTGATACTTCTCCTACCTGTTAGATAAGCGCCTTCACGCTGTTCCCCGTGATACTTCTCCTATCTGTTAGATCAGAGTGCCTTGTCACTGTTTCCTGTGATACTTGTCCTACCTGTTAGATAAGCGCCTTCTCAGTGTTTCCCATGATACGTCACCTACCTGAAGTGCCCCATATACCTCATATAGCTTCCTCATATACCTCACCTTCTTGTAAGATGAGAGTGTCTTCATGATGTTGCCCTTTTACCCCACGTTCTTGTAAGATCAAAGTGTCTTCTCAATGCTTCCCCATATACCTCACCTTCTTGTAAGAACGGGGTGCCTTCAAACAATATTTCCCAATCACCTTCTTGTAAGATCAGAGTGCCTTCTCAGTATTTCCCTGTGAGAGGTGGGCAGATGCCATCATGTTGTTGATGTCGGACACCAGTTTTGAGTAATCCCTCACCTTCTTGTAAGAGCAGACAGCCTTATCAACCTTTCCCTATATATCTCACCTTCTTGTAAGATCAGAGCGTCTTCACAATGCTTCCCCATATACCTCACCTTCTTGTAAGAACGGGGTGCCTTCAAACAATATTTCCCAATACACCTCACCTTCTTGTAAGATCAGAGTGCCTTCTCAGTATTTCCCTGTGAGAGGTGGACAGATGCCATCATGTTGTTGATGTCGGACACCAGTTTTGAGTAATCCCTCACCTTCTTGTAAGAGCAGAGTGCCTTATCAATCTTTCCCTATATATCTCACCTACTTGTAAGATCAGAGCGTCTTCACAATGCTTCCCAATATACCTCACCTTCTTGTAAGATCTGAGTGCCTTCTCAATGTTTCCCTGTGAGAGATGAACAGACGCCATCATCTTGTATGTGTCGGACACCTGTTCTGAGTAGTCCCCGAACACTTCCGACTTTGGGTTGATACTGGATTTAAGGATTGTCATGGCTTCCTTTGAAAGTGATGAAAAAACAATCAATCACCTACTATTCAAAACAGAGCTGAGGATCATAAACTATATATTAGGGTGCGATTTCAGAGTATTTTCAACTCCTGCACCAAGTGGCTGTTCCATAAAAATTATGTCACTGGTTCTAAAATGTAACAGAAATACTTGTTCAGTAGTTTTCATAACAAGTACTCAATACCAGATACATTAAACAGAATCAGACCCCATCACGATAATGATGAATGATTCTGTTTCAACTTGTCATTACCCTCTTTTCTAAATCACAATTATATGATTACTGCTACATAACTGATCAATAAGTACACAAATGTTTATGATTGTAACTAGTCTTCTTACTCTCGGACACTTATTTCAATTAAAACACATGACAGCTATAAGATGCTGGAGGGTTTACTGTTACCTGCACCATTTGCAAAATGTTGCTAAAGACAACCAGCAACAGTCAGGTTAAGAAAGCACCAGTGCAGGTTTAAATAGCCAGTTTTCACCCTGCATATGTTAATAGGACAAAGTATGCGTTGACTACAGACCGTCTAGGCTATTTCAATAGCATCTACAGTCCATTTGGCTCAAAAGCAGACCAATGAATTGCAATGTAACGCGAAAACTAATAAGCATAACATACTCAATGAAATGCTGATCATAATCAAAACATCACAACAACTCTGTAAAGTTTTTGCAGAATTTTTGTCCAAATAATAAAAAAGTACTTTTTACTTTTGGTGATGCTGAGATAGAATCAATCATTCATTTATTATACGACTGCAAACATGTCAAAAAGCAAGATCTACCAGAATGGACTGAGAATGAAACAGACACCTATATGATATTAAATGCTGAAACCATTATTCTCGGACTCAAAGACAGAAGAAATGATGAACTCAATTTCATTTTCATATTAAGTAAAGAATGCATATATTCTAGAAAGGTAGCAAACATTGTACTTTCTCTCACTGGTCTGAAACCAATATTGAATTACAATTACCAACTACATAAATTTAATGCATACTCCCAATGCAAAATGTAATTTTCTGAAAAAAATTGATATTTTATACTTATCCTGACTTATGCCTAATTGCTTACTCTCCTCTTCCTGGCAAAGGTACTGGAACACCTGAAATCCCTTGAAGTTCCCTTCTAAAAGAAGTGAATGTAAAATTCACTCTCACTGATGCATTACCTCCCTTGTCACACACATGGACAGCTGACTGCCATGATACTTCACTCTCTCCTTTAATTGCCCGACACGAGAATACTAGAATTCAGCGTGTCTTTGAGGGGCGGCTGGGAGGGCTTTTGCCATGAGTCAGGATAAGTATTAAATATCAATTTTATTCAGAAAGTTACATATTTTTCCTTATCCTGACTCATGCTTAATTGCTTACAGGATTCGACGGAAACCAGACCATGCTGGATTCTGCTGTCTGTTCCAAATTACGTCCAATAATTTCCCAACGACGATAATTCAGTCCTATTCTCCTCATATTCATAGTAGATTTGGGGGGAAATCACATCCATGTCCTCCATAAAAGGCTTTGTTGGCTGGTACGTGATGATACCAACTATAGTTAGCATCCTGTTAGTTTCTGATGCAACTAAATGTCAACATATAACAATCGAGACTAGTTGCAACCTTTCTTTTTTCATATTCAAACATCTTCATAATGAATACAAGGTTGTAATTACTTATGCTAGTCTGTTCAAGACGTGCACATAGACTTTCCACCAAAATACATGTACTCCGCAGAGCGTATGACTTCCACAAGTTACGTGATAAAATGGGTTAGTGAACTCAGCACCTTTGGGGGACTATTATAAGGGTAACGCTCTTTTTCAGGGCATTATCATTTGCAGAAGCCCGAGGTCTTTCATTAACTGCCTGACAAAGGAGGGCAGTTGAAAAGACCAAGGGCTCCTGCAAATGATAATGCCCTGAAAAATAGTGTTACCGTTATTATAGCTAAAATGAATAGAATTTTTAATAAAACAAGAATAAAAACAATAAAAACAAGAATAGAAGCATCTACTGCCAACAACAAACGAAGCAGGTCACTGACACACTTTTTACAAATATGGAACAACACAGATGATGTCACTATTGAGAGTGACGACATTCGACCTTGACCTTTGCCCATACTACCAGCCGCCATTGTTTTTAGTGATGAACAATGTTAGATTTCAAGTCGATATTTTCATTGCTGTATGTTGTCATTTATGGTACATTTGTTATGGTTGGCACAGGCAGGAAAGTGCATAATGGCACTGGTATATGTGACGAATGTGAGCCAGATATATGGTCGAATATGAACCCTTGTTCAAACGAGCGGTAGGTGATTGAACTTCAACAGCTGAGCTACCTATGACATCACCTAACAACGGGCTTGATAATGGCCCGTCGTCAAGCAATTTGCGGGCATTATCAAGTTACAGTGGCCCACTCATTTCTGATAAAGTGTGGGCGTTTTAATGATAATTCTATCTATTTTAGCAGTAAGAGTTGCTGAGCAACAAGAGGCCCAAACTGATGAATGCCAGAGACGTCCTGTGTCTCATAGGTAGTGGTTGGCAAACACTGTGTTTCCAGAAGCAGCCCTCCATTATAGTTGATAGCGAGCAATTCCCATGTAGCACTAGTGTAGAGGCCAAGGCTCTGACTTCATGTGGGTTGGAGACTCGCGGACGTTCAAATCCTGCTGCTTTAAAGGCTCTCAATATAACAACTCTGATCCACACTGAGATAGTGTTGCAGGATACTTCCGTTAGTGTCTCAGTAGATATAGGGATAAACAGGACATAATGATATATCTTGAGTATCATGGGGCCTAGGGATTGAAGATAGTGCCAGTATGTGGAGTTGTCCGGTTGACCTGGCAGTTGATTTTCCACCATAAAATCCCATCGTAGACCCAGATGAGCGGTCTGCTGATGACTTGCATCAAAGCTCATGTGGTTGAAGTCTAGAGCATGAATTTCTGACATTCATGCAGCTGTAGCCAAGGCAAATAAAAACAGTGTCTTCTGAGTTAGCAGTTCAAATGAAGTCCGATCAAGCGGCTGGTATGCACCATTTGTGACATGTTGAAGTATAATGTTTAGATCCCATGCTGGAGCTCTAAATCTACATTGTTGATATTCCAACTTGAAGGAGCGTAGCAAGGCAAGTAACTCGGGTACACTAGTCAGCTTGGACCCCGTTTCCATGGTGACAACTGAGCTGAGAGCTGCCAAGTATGTAGATAATGTAGAGCCTTTCAGACCTCTGGAATGTCATAGTGACATAAACATTCTGCTATTTGCGGATATGTTACCTTCATCGCCATGAAGTCTTTCTTCTTGGCATATGTCTGAATCCACTTCCACTCATCATAAAGGGTGCGAGCGGATTTTTGTAAGGTTAAGGTAACTACTTATGCTGCTCTCATCAAGTATCCCCTGTGTTTTAAACAGATTTTGCTATGTTCTACATGTGAATTCGGGATACAGATGAGTTTCTGTGTGCCTGTTTCGTGTGGGGATGGACAAGGAGATTTTCCCAATCTGGTAGTTGTAGTGTTGGTTGTCCTAGCTCCTCTATCAGTTCTGGAAACCAATGTCTCATTGGCCAGTAAGGCATTACCAAAGTCAGTTGTAGTCTCTTGGTCTGTTTTATTTTCTCCATGACTTTTGGTAGCAGCACTGGAAAGGGACATGTGAATGCGTTTAGTCCTTCCCATGTGATGCTGAGAGCGTCTGTTGCCCAGACTAACGGAACTGGTACCAGTGATACAAAGGTTATAGTCTGTTTGTGGAACCTTGTTGCAAATAAGTCTATTTGCGGCGATCAAAACAGTTGATTAGTTAAAACGCCTCTCGAAGCAGCATCCACTCTGTTGGTGACGGACTAAGAGAACGAGATAAGGCATATGCCATGATGTTACAGACTCTTGGTATGTGACATGCTTTTATTTGGAGATTCAGATTGTCGACCATGTCAAAAAGTTGAAACAACAGGTGTAGAAGAGATGGCGATCTCATTGACCCTTGTTTGTGTAGAAAGCCACAGTTGAATTATCTGTGTGGATCATCAGTAGCTTGTCTCTCAGTGTTGCCAACCAGTGATGGATAGCATGAATCACCACTTTCATCTCCAACTGGTTGATGGGAAGAGTTCAATCTTCCATCTTCCAGATTCCTGCTGCAACTTCGCTGTTTAGATGGGCACCCCATCCTTGGAGAGATGTGTCTATAAGAGATGGTTGTTGAATGCTGACTGTAACATATAACTTCCTGTGCAGACATTTGACTGGCGAGTTCCCCATAGCGGGTCTGGTTTCAAGATGTCTAGCATCGTAAACCGTGAAACCATGACTCAGGAACCGCTGTCATAGCCGTAGTAGTAGGCTTCTTCATCTGGTCATATCCTGATGTGACGTGAGCAGATCCAGTAGACATTATCACTGAAATAGTGATGTTGAACTTGTTCTAATCATTGGTTTGAACTTCGACCCACTGATCCTGGCACAGCGATGTATCACAATATAGTGGTGAATCAAATCCCGAGGAGTTTTTGATTCTCAAGTCATTCAACCTGAGTTAGTAGTCGGATAGTGAAGTCCACCTGTAGATTGAGCTGACCTCTCCCATGATGAGCTTGTATGCCGTGAAGATGTGTCATTCTTTGTCTTCAGATCATCAACGCTGAACGTGTTGACATTTGCAGGAAGTCTACTTATAGCTGGCTGTCCGATCAGAAACTGCCATTCATTGCTACAAGCCTCCTGATAGGCAACATTGAGTCTGCTTTAGAAGATCTCTATGTCGTCTGAACAATCAAATGAAGCTGTTGACTGCTAATCTAGTGTGTAAACAACATCTTCCCAACATGACTTCCTAACACTGGAAAAATAACATCACATTCTGCACAGGGCGTTGTCTCTTGAGGGCCAATCAGATTGTAGATGTAACGTAACTGGCTTTCTTTACAAGGCGTTATCTCTCAGGTACCAATCAGATTGTAGATGTGACGTCACCGGTGTGGCAGATAACAGATCATCGTGAAATCTTGTTCAAACGGTGATACCCTTGCTAGCATTTAGGCTTGTCCGTGACCATGCTGTCTGGCGAGCATGTGTCTAGATGAGTAAAGTGTGCAAAAAAACTTCCGCCGCTTGAAACTGATGTAGACAAATTGTCTTCCAGGTAGATGTGTCAAAATTTTTCCACCAAAGATATTACCGTCATCTCACGTGATCAGAAGTGTAGTTTGCAGTGGTATGTTGCAGTAATTTTGAAAAATCTTCGTTATGTATTCATCGTTGAGAATTCCCTGCTGAGGGTGGAAAACTCCAGTCATTCCAACCCTGATCTTCAATGTTTTCCTCCTGGACGCTCCCGTAGTAACTTCTTATCTCTCATTCTCTGGACCTAAGTCATTTGGTGAAAACTGCACCATATCAAAATATTATGTTGACTTTATTGTTTTAATATTATATAACATGTTTTATTTCATTTTACATCAAGTTAATAGGCATTCTTTTGGGTTGTTTGGTGGTCCTGAAAAGGACCGTTGAGAGCGAATGTTGGTTTCGCTTGAGCACTGTTGTCAAGGTGTCAATGGACTTGATCATCATGACTTCCCTAAACTCTTGGGCAATCATCCTTGTTACCTCTTCAATCTTGTTGAGGGAGTAGATTCAGTCCCGCAGTAGTTGAGACGAGGTGTTCGGATGTAAAGTGCTCATCCTTCTTCTGAGTGATGAAAGTTGAGAGGAATATTCACTCTTTCTCGTTCGCAGGATTGCTGAACTTGAGATGCAAGTCTAAATTCAGTCCATCCAAATGTCGCCTATCTTGTAAGATCGGGGACTGCTGATGATCTTTTATGCCTCGTCTACATCTGGTGCTCTGATAAAGGGCCCCACATGGTGAAGAGGGAAGCGACGAGTGTTGAAAGGTGGCATATGTTGTTGCTGAAACTTGGATGCTGACTTGAATGTCGTAGATAACTTCTCAGAAATCGCAGATATCGGAGCTATCGCCGGAAACGTTAACGCATGTCTTCCTTCTTCATCCTATAAATGTTGGGTTAGTTAGAATTCTTGGATGATGAGACTAAATCCAGACCATTCATGAGCCATGATGTGACTTCTGAGTCTAAAAATAGGGCTTCCTCTAGTGACAAATCAGTATGGTGTCTAACTTCGTTCTTCTGACTGTGTAAGTCTAAATCCGAATGGGAGGATGACTGCATACAGCGCCTTCTATGAATAGGGAACTGAAGGAGACCTCCGTTGACAAGTCCATCTACGAGTGCACACATGCAAGTGCGTGATGTCACTCCTCCCGAGTATAACTACTGGTGCGAGAGCACTCACTCGCCATGGGTATATCCTTCCCTGTGCTGCTACCCGATGATAGGACCTGGATCTTCTGGAGTCCGCGTGTGCATGCATGCACCTCCTCTTCATCCTCAGACGTGAGTGCAGGTCTAGATGAATGCTCTCGCTGAAACGCAGTGGACATTGTTGACATGTGCAGTCATCTTGCCTCTTCCAATCGTTGCTCCATAAGATTCCTCACCTGCGTAGTGAATTGTTGCATGAAGGCGCCTGCGTCGAATGCATGAGGTGCGTGCTCTGACGACTGTGTTGAAGAGTTGTCTACGATGCCCAAGGTTGCAGTCGACATGCGACTGATGTCTTCACTCCGTATCATCAACGGAGACTTGTAAAAGAATGGACGTTCTTCTAAGGGGAGTATCTCCTCCCTGAATGATTTCTTCATCAACGAAGGATGATTCTGCAATGATCTTACAGATGAAGACTTCGACTTAGTTTTTTTGGCCTGTGACAACCCTGTCTCAACAGATGGTCTCTTCAGAGTCTTGGGAGAGGACTCGTCTGACCCTGGACACAACCTCGGAGATACATCTGGGATCTCACTGGAATGAATCTCAGCATCAATAATTAACAACTACCCAACTTTATTTCACTAGATTTAGACATGACTAATGTGCGCCGATGTTGCTTATCTCCAGCATGTCTGTGAACAGACCGTAAATATAAGATTCTGCTTCAGACAATTTAATGCAAAATTTACAACGAGTATGAGCAGAACATAAAGGTTTACACACCAGCCAAAGTACATGCAGGTCAACCACCAACAGCCATAACGTGCACTGAAAACACCATTTCATCAACTGAGACTTGACTTAGTTAGTCTCAGTTGATGAAATACATGATAGAAAAGGGCACAATAATCACAAATTTATATAATAGTAATAAACATATACAAGCCCAAAACTGCATACAACACAAATCTAGTTAGAAAACCCAAAAGAATGAAAAACTTATCGCTGTATACAGGACCACAGGTGCCTCCAGCCGCCCTCGTCGGGTGATAGGGAGAAGTGTATCATGGTGGTCAGCTGACCATGTGTGTGGCAAGGGAGGAAATACATGGGTGAGTGTGAATTTTATGTCTGCTTCTTTTAGAAGGGAACTTCAAAGGATTTCAGGTGTTCCACAACCTTCACCAGGAGGAGGAGATAAGCAGTTAAGCATGAGTCAGGATAAGGAAAAATATGACACTTTTGTGAAATTCTGGCCATCTTGGCATAATCTATTTACATGTTCAGCTATAGAGGGTGCAAGAGTCGATTTAATGCAATGTTGCATTAAGGCATATGAATGTTTTTACTTAATACTGAAATCTAAATGCGTAATTTTGGGGGAATAAATTACCTGGTAACTTTGCTGACAGCTGATAGTATTGTTGGGAGAAATACATTATTATTTTTAGACAAGTGATATAATGCCTTTAACATTTCTACAGAGATATCTATGTCAAGATTTGATGGGATTTCAAATGTCATACACTATCTATTTTGAAGTACATGACTGCTTACATCTTGTCTGTCTGTCCTGATGAGCAGCCTGGCAATCTCATCGTTCACCTCCAGCGTCTTGGTGTGATGTGGTCCATGCACAGCTGTACAATTGGCCTGACACTCATTCAGGTAGCTCTCAGCTGATGCTGAAATGCACAAGTCAACTGTGCAATCTGAAGATGGCATCCATGTTTCTCTCACTTTCGTATACTTTAAATAGATGAACCTGTGTAATCTGAAGATGGCATCCATGTTTCTCTCACTTTCGTATAGTTTAAATAGATAAACCTGTGTAATCTGAAGATGGCATCCATGTTTCTCTCACTTTCATATAGTTTAAATAGATGAACCTGTGTAATCTGAAGATGGCATCCATGTTTCTCTCACTTTCGTATAGTTTAAATAGATGAACCTGTGTAATCTGAAGATGGCATCCATGTCTCTCACTCTCATACTATAAACAGATGAACCTGTGCAATCAAGTCATTTATCAAACATAGAAAGACCAGAACACAGTTCCATGACAGCCGCAAGACTAACAAAGCAACTGCTTTCAAAGCTTCTCTTCTGAGCAAATGGCATTTTTTTTACAATCAATCCTTCGAGCTGACCAATAACGTAACAAACCTTCCGCCTCCTCACGGCCGGTGCTGGCATAGGCTTGAGCTAGAGCTAGGGCTGTGTCTACCAGTTCTACACTCCCGGTCTTGTGACTGAAAACAGAAGTGGGTGAGAAAGTGATTTTTAGCAATATTCCAGCAATATCACAGCTGGGAACATAAGAAATGGGCTTCATACATTGAACCCATGTGGGGAATCAAACCCAAGTCTTCAGGGTGTCAAGCGAACACTTTAACAACTTGGCTAGCTCACTGTACCCTGAATACAGGAACCTAGCAGGATAATGCAGGGATACATATCCAGAGTCACTAGGCGGCACTGACATGTCTCTTATCATTCACGTACAGTATCAATAGTTTTCAAACTCGCTTAGGTCCAGTCTGTTGGGATATATTAATCATCATTGCAGCCCTTCTATCCATTTGGAGGTACTGTACCTCTCAAATGCTAAAATTGTCACTCCATGAAAATATACTTACTTGGCACCAGCTATGGAATGTGCTTGTAGGAAGAGTTCTATTATCTTCTCATGGTTGCCATGACGACCTTTACTCTGTTCAAGGTGCTCAAATTAAGGAAAACAGCAATCATACATTTTCTCTAACACTACCTGCATACTGTTTATAATAGGTTGTCTCAAGGTCAGTTCACCTACTGTTGAAGGAAACTTCAAATACATGATAACCATTTGCACAGGAGTAAAGAGATCAATGACAGAGTCATTAATAATAATAAAAATAAGTGTATTTGTAGTGCTGCAAATTCCACATCACAGAGGAGCATGCTCAATCTTATTATTATCACTATGACTTATCCACCGGGTACCCATTTTCTGCTGGGTGAACAGAGGCAACTTTGAACAAGGTCATTACATCACAACACTTCACATCATTGGTTGTACACTCCCTGAGAAGCTGAGAAAGAAATTTGAGCGACCACTGATCCATACACCTGTACTAGCACTTTGAGCTCACCCATGTGGGTCTTAATTTCTCTTAAAAGGCATCAATATTGATGACATCTTTTTCTATATTGTATGTCACAATGTTTCTAAGCTATTCCTTGCCCCTTCATCAGGTGAATTGCAAAAAACAAGATACACCAATGAGCACATGTATATATACTAAATGTACAAGAAGCCAGTGATGCATGTATATAAACTGGACAAAATAATTTAGGGATATTGGTATTTCTACGATTGATATTTCATCAGACTGTCAATGAATAAATAGATCATTATTCATAATTTCCAAATTTGCATATCCGTAACTGTTTTTGTCCAGTACACAATACGCTGAACAAGACACATGGGATGAAAAAATGAGTGTGTGAGTGAGTGAGTGAGTTTTAGTTTTATGCCACTTTTAGCATTATTCCAGCAATATCATGGCGGGGGATACCAGAAGATGGACTTCACACATTGTACCCATGTAGGGATGAAAAAATGAGTTATACAGACAGTTGATATTGTTTACACAAGGAAGAGTTTATACAAGTAATTAACAGATGTCGGTAGAAGCCAGTAATGACCTAACTGACTTCACAGGCACTGAGGAGGTACTATCCTTGGTCCCTGTTCAGCTGTGGTCGTAAGTGTCTTATCCTTAAATACTCTGTTAGTTTGTGCTTGAGCCAATAATGGACATTAGTGGTTAATATGGTTGATTGTTGCCACTCAGTGACGTGAGAACAGTTTTTGGCGATGTGTTCTGAGAAAGCCGATTTTTGGTCCATTTTTTGCACAGATGTTTTGCACTTCTTCAGCCAGATGGGTGGGATGTTTCATCTATGAATATGGAGCCACAATCACACTGCAGTTCTCTTTTGTGGTTTACCGTCTGGACCTTGGATAGAATATGTTGACAGCACTCCTAAATTGAATCTTTCAAATGTTCAGACAGAGAACCTTGCTTGATATAAGACACTTCTCAAAATAAAGACACGGCAACATCGTTTGAAATAATTGCTGGCCCAGCGGTCCCATGACAGTTGTTGTTGTATTGGGCCGTCAGTTTCAAATATTTGCCTTATTAACGCTCAGAAATCATCCATGATCCTTCATGTTATCATAGCTTACACTTTCACATCAGGTATTTCACTGCTATGCCAAAGGGAATGTCAGTACCAGTTTTCAACAAATAAATACTTCTCCATGCACTATAAGCTTTGGAAACTGATTTTGTAGAAACAGCGTGAAACTGCAGAGTGTAGTCTAATTTGGATTGACTGTAAAAAAAGTCGGCCTGCAGATTTCATTCAGGGCCTGTAGATTTCAATGCCTGCAGGCGGCAGCAGGCCTTGATGGCCAAATGGCAAAATAAAGTGTTGCAAACACTGCACAACAATTCTGTGATTGTGAAGCAAGGATATTCTGCCGTAGTCATGGTAGACGGGTATGAGGAGGAGACTGTCCCTGCCGTACCGAATCTCCATCAGCTCCAACACCTTGTCATAGTGGGCACTGGCTACTGCATACTTTTTCTGTTTACTGGACAACCTGTTACACATACAATATTTGAAGGTTAGCAATGTGAGTCTGAGGTAGAGGTGTGACAATACAGAAAACTCATGATACGATACATATCGCAATATCTTGGAACGATATGATACGATTCGATTCACATCACGATATGCTATCTTTTGACATAACTCGATTTCTAGTGAAAATTAACAATTTTAAGGTCAACAATAAGCATCAAGATGCGAAAAAAAACATTGATGTATTTATCATCCAATAAAGTATCATGATTGTCGACACAATATAGCATCACAGCTCTAGTCTGGGGTCAGATACCTGTAGAGATACCAATCCCAAATTGGTGCTCTTAGGAAGATAGAAAACATAGGAACATTCCCAATAAACTCAGGATCCCTATAAACTGTGTCACTCAAGGAACAAATCTGTTCAGTGGCATAACACATGATGATCCTTATATAACTGAATTGGTTGCAACACTCTGCAGCAATGTGTGTGAATGTTAAGTGCATAAAATATACAGTGTATAGTTATCATGCAGCCCTCTTTATTACCAGGGCAATAATGATCAGACTGTGTGCTTTAGGCATGCATAGGCATGAATACATGCACTGTACAAATATGTTATTATTTATGAAGATAATTGTTACACAAACAGAATGAACACTTTGTATATCAACCTCATTAATATATATAAACATTAATCAACTTCCAGTACAAACTTTAACAGCACTCTCTGATTTTGTGTACCTACATTTTCACACTTTGAAATTAGTAACTATCTATTGCCATTGTATAACCAGCTCCAACACACCTGTAACCAACGTTTGATACTTGAGTCATGCACTCCCTGACATTGCAGAAACATATTTTCATACTCTGAAAATTTGTAACTATTTGTTGCCAATGTGTCACCAGCTCAAACATCGAATCGTGCACTCTCTGTCTATGTATACCTATCTGATATGAATAAAAGGATTTGAAAAAAAAAAAACCACAGATAAAAACTTACTAAATGCCACTCACAGAGGACATCAGAAGTCAGATATGTATGACATGGTCAGCTAGCTTTCCAGACTCACCTTGCCATGGCGAGATAAAGCTTGATGTCAATCTCGTCACACTCGTCATCCGTCACACAGTCCAGCTTACTTCTCTCCTGGGAGATCCGGTCTGCCTTTGTCAGCGCCTGCTCTGCCTCGTTGTATGTAAGGATGTTAAGGCAAACATTGTAAACCAAAAGTCACTGTGTTCTTTAATCTGACTGGTTGAAAAACATGATTGAATGGTATTTAATTCCTGGAAACTGCAAGAATATTTACTGCGTATTGACACATATAAATATTGCACACAGTAATGTATTACTGCGTCGTCAGCAGTGGTGATGTCATTAAAATCATAATGTGACAAAGTCGGAATGACATCACAAATGAGCAGTTCCAGATGTTACCATGGGAACAAACTGACTGATGACACTTCACTGCTGCATCCGGAGCACACCTGGCTGTCGCTTCCTCTGCACTCCTCCCTCGTAACAAACAGTGAAACAAATATACCAAGTGTCAATATTTTAATGACAGTTTGGAAACAACTTTATTATTTTTAGGACAAAAAATTGGCAAATCCTCAAAGAGTTGGTATGATATTTTGATCAAAATCATTTCATTGAGTATTTTATGTCTTATGATTTCAAGGTAGATTGCAATTCACTTGTCTGCTTTTGAGCCAAACGGATTATGGAATAGCTGTGAGAATCACAGGCAGCATCACCGTATTTGATAAATGAAAGTCACCTTATCAAACCTGCCACCTCAAGATAGATAAAAATACTTCATACTCAATTTCACGAAGAGAACATAAGCTTCTAAATGTAGAGACCTGTGCCAGTTATATTGGACATAAGCTCCATACAGTGACATGTTACTTAAGCGAGAATAATGTTCATGAATTTAATTGTCGTAAAATCCATGTCATATTTTGCACATTTATGAGGAATCATCTAACCTACTATCACATAATTTGTATACTTTTCTGTTGCTAATTTATTGAATGGAAACAAGCTAATCAACATACATACACTGCTGAGAACTCCTTTAACAGGGCGGCCTATGGGATTGTGCATCGTGGAACCACACCACACACACCACACATAAGTTGATAAATGTGATGTCATTAGTAAAGTAGTGGTCAGAAAATTTAACTGAAATTATGTGCGCAAAGTAAATATGATTTCACACTTGCCAGTCAAATGTTGCAGAGATCCATCCTCAACTCACTTCAGGACAATTATTTATGCCTCACTGAAATAACATGGAAATCTATGGCAACTATGCCAAGTGGTCAAATATAACTGGCACAGATATGAACTTACAGTGGAGTACAATTTACAGAGTTATGGACATTGCCCTTTCATTACAGTGCCTGGTTAATGATGGAGAGTACAGATGGAACTAACGATGATTTAACAAAGTGGTTTTGAAAAGAAAAATTCACAAATGACTATTACGATTATTATCATATGATATTTGTATAACATCAATTTGCTGCTCAGCTCAGCTGCCCAAAGGCACCACCATCTGGCCATTTACCATTGGATTCATGGGCTCTTTTAGGTGCATAGGGTTGTGTACTGTATACTAAAGGTAAAGCAAACACTGAAAGTGTCTGCACAAAAAGCTGACTGTCGACAAGGTTCTCATGCCCAGTCACAGGTGGGCTGGATCCAGGCACCTTAAACTGGCTGGATCACTAGCCTGGTGCCTTAGATCACTCACCTACCACAACTCTGCAACTCTGTCATGCTTACACATAAACAGTATGTCTACCTTGATGGTAGTCTGTCAGACAGACCCTGAAACAAATATACCAGATGGAGCCCATGCAAGTCCAGAATGTTTGGCAAGTTAATATACTTTTGGGTAATGAAGCAAGTCTCCTGCCTCCTTTTGAAATTGAGGAAAGCAATTTTTTTTAACTGCTTACATCAAACTATAACAAAGTTTTTCACATTTCTGAGGTGACAAGCCATTCTATAAGCATAACTTCATCAGACAACAGCTTTCAACAAGTTAAAGATGGATCCTGTACAAACAATACAGGGTATAACCATATTCTTTAGCAATATTCCAGCAATATTCCTGCAATATCATGGCAGGAGACACCAGAAAAGGGCTTCACACTTTGCAGCCATGTGGGGAATGAAACCTAGGTCTACGATCTGGCCGGTCAACACTTTAACCACTAGGCCACCAAATCGCTCTTCTTTTACTTTAAGTACAACCATGAGCAAGAAGTCAGTTTCTGATTTGATAATTACAACCACCCCGCCAAAACAGAACGAAAAGTTAACTGATCAGTAATATTATACAAATCAACGATACTCAAGCAGGGGTTAAATTTTTTTTAAAATCCACTTGTTTTGTGGCAAGTGATCTTAAGAAAGTAACTTGTCCCGACTAATTTTCCACTTGCCCTGATTTTTATTACATGACCATGATGATGTTAATGTTTACTGGCCTATGTATCGTGAAGTGATAAATACTCGTAGCAAAGAAAGGTAACCCTACTTTATTATCATTGCAAAATTTAGCAGACATGTAAGGAAATACAAGTTTATTAACCATAAGTGGAAATCTTCTTCTAGCCCATGGACAAGTAAGATACCATTATTTGAATGCCCGAATTGGAAACTGACTTGTCCTGAGTGTTGGGGGAGGGTATTTTTTAACCCCTGTAAAGGATATTTTTTGAGGATGGTCAGAGCCTTGCCCATGATGTAGTACACGCGGATGAGGACGTGGTAGATGTCGGCCTTCTCTTTGTGTGAGCTGGAGGTGTGCACCCCATGCAGCATGATGTCCTTTGCACTGTCCGAGTGAAACTCAGCCTGTATCGCATAGCCTGATACAGAGAGACAGATCTTCACAATTCTGTGTTACAGGTAGAGATACTTTCTGATGAATTAGCTTGGGTTGTATAATTTGCTTTACAGATTTTTACTGTACTTGATGCTCTGACTGGCTGGTTTGATAATTGCTCCATTGCATGAAATTATAATTTATCCATTTGGTTTGTTTCGCTTGTTCTGGATGGTTATTTCTGTCTCAGCAAATGTTGTGTAAGGTTACACATTCAGAGATTACATACCTTTCAGGTCCAGATATGCTTCCGCTAGGTCAACGTGACTGGCTGCAAACTTCCAATGGTTGTTGCCGTACACGATACGAGCTAGGGCTGTGCAGGTGACGTACTCCTTGATAGCTTTGTCTGCCTGAATGTAGACATGCACATTGTGAGTAACCAGGAACTGATCACTGATGGACACTGGGAGATATCAGTCATTTATCTCACATATGCATTTTGAGGGACAAGTCATTTACATCCCATGCACATAGCGAGGGACAAGTCACTGATGAGCACAGGGAAAGATCAGTCATTTATCTCTCATGCATATTGTGAGGGATCAGTCAATGATCACTAATAGACATTGTCAGGGACCAGCCATTTATATCATATGCACAATGTCAGGGACAAGTCACTGAATCATTGGACATTGTGAGGGATCAGTCATTTATCTCACATGCACATTGTGAGGGACCAGTCATTGATGGAGACTGAGAGCCATGCAGGGATCAGTCATTAATCACTCATCCACACTGATCACTCATGGACATGTTTACGTGAAAACATTTTTGCTGAAGTACACTGTGATTCATTCAACAAAATCCAAATTCAGCAACAACAAAGAGTTAAACATTGGTTATGATCAACTTATGTCAATATTATTCAAACTTTAGCTAACAGTAATCGACCGATGTTAAATACATGTTTGTTTCAATCCAATGACCACACATACATCTACCTTCTTCAAGCGAGAGTATTTCTTGGCCCTGTTCTGAGCATCTCTCAGTTTGTCATCTGGCGGAGTCATGTCAACTGCAACACGTCCATTTACAGTTTTGACATTTCTCACCCTCCGTCTCTCTCTGGATGTAGATTGTGGTGAATGGGTGTCATCATCCTCGTCAGATCTGTATCATACAAACTAGCATTGTAAGAATGTCAATCACTGGGATAAACACAGGCACCTTTCTCTTATGAAAACTGATGAAGATCTCACAATCTGGTAAATACATATTTCATGTATTCTTTCAACTATCGGCGACTCTGTAGTGGATTTGGAAAACCCTTCATTCTGAAAGGTAAATCAGAGGTTTCATATCACAATGACCACCTAGTGCTGAAACAGCCAGGTTAGACATCTGCATTCCTACAGAGGCGATGATGTTTTTTAAGATTGTCTTTCGTAATACCTGTCGCTGTTTTGAAATAACTGAGTGAGTGAGTTTAGTTTTACGACACACTCAGCAATATATATGATCTAGTCTGCATCAGACAATCCAGTGATCAACATCATAAGCATTGATCTGTGCAATTTAGAAACAATAGAAATAAGAATAGATCACAGCATCCGCACTTACTATCCATTTCTTCATGTCTGTTAGTTTTTCATGAAGGAAAATCAAGTTCTGTGGATAGCAACTTCATTGCAATGAATACAATACTACAACTGTCAGCATCACTTGCTTGAGAACGGTATTAGTACCTACACCCCAACATCACACTCTGTGACTCATTGCAGTAAAGAAGTTGACTATACATAGAACTTGATTTCCCTTCATCTTTACAACTTCTGAATTTGCTCTTCAGGTCAGATCAATTTTATCACTTGTTTTACGGATCTACCTGCCGTATTTATTCAAGAATAAGACAAAAAATAAAATCCTTATGTTTTTATTGGCCAAAAATGTAAACTCACAAGAAAATACTTTTTAGGTTGTTTTTTTTACCCATATTCACTTCATAAATTGCTAAAAGTAAAATACTTTGAGTATTTAGAAGGAATATTACTTTGATTAGGAAATTTTATTATATTTATTTTTCCCGCCTGCCTTTAAGTTTTTAGACTTAGAGGACAAAAAATCTGTAAAACAAGAAATAAAACTGGTCTGGCCTAAAGACGCTTTCCATGACTGATACCTGCAATAACAACTTTGTGGATACAGTAGAAACTGTCAAAACCAGCATCTGCCCAATCCGGTAAGTTGTCATCACCGGCATAAAATCTCAGTCCCATGCATGACTTGTACACTCATCATCAGCTCTACAATCCGGCACATCGTCCAAACTGGATTATTTACTTAGTCCCAATGAGTGCCGGTATAGACAGCTTCCACTGTACATCAATACATGATACCAGGTCAATGTGAGTCTAAGTGACGGGAACATTATAACCTGCATCACGCTGTTGTATGAAAGTGGGGTAACCTCGGGGTTAAAGCATTAGCTTGTTATGCCAAGGACTCAGGTTCGACGCACCACATAGGTACAATGTGTGAAGCCCATTTCTCAGGTCCCCCTTCGTGTTATTGCGAAAATATTGCTTAAAGGTCACATGCAACTCAAAACACAACTTTGCTGGTTCTGATACCATTGGGTATGGATTTACAGTAACAAATTATCAAAAAGGCAACTTACTGAAAAATTCAACTTATAATTGTTGAGAAATAATGTGATGAAAAAGTTCAAATCATTCACTAATTTCACCCCAGCACTGGGGTGAAAAGTGGTTTCAACAGCTGTGATGCACCCATAGCACATGCACAGTGATTAGGTCTGAATGACTTGAACTGGGAAGGTAACTTGTAACAACACAGCATGAGTGCAAGGATTCTCATTGTGATCAAAGTTGGAGAACGAGATGTTTCTTGTGATTACAAGCATCTTGGGTCTTGGACTTGCAGATATGCAAACCAAGTTTTCAAGAAAGTGTAGCATTAGAAGTACCAATTTCATTGCTAAAAATTGCTTGGAAACTGAAGTGTTTTAATACATGTCTATGGAAACATAGAAAAATGTGCTGACTGTGCTAAGCAGTTTCAGTTAGAGACAAAATTCAATGTTTTATTGACACCTATGTCTCTGCCTGCCTGTCTGCTAATGACAATAGGAAATACACAACTTCAGTCACTGACCACACGCAATTTGAACTTCTTCTACAGGCTATACACCATAAACAATATACATTGATTTATAGCTCATGCACCTGAGTTCTGTCTTGGTCACATGATGTAATCACACAGACAGGCAGGTGTGATACTTGTACACATGACATGTTATTATATCTGTGGGTTGCAAACAGACTGCTTCAATTATTCCTGGATGAGTGGATCAAACGGAAACCAGTGCAAACTCAGATAGTCAGTTTCAAGTTCTGCTTTGTACCTGGATGAACGACAGTTTCCTGCCACGCAGAAGTTCACCATCTCACTACTTGTTGATTGGACTGAACGCAAATGTAGAGAGCACGTATTTACAAAATCCAAAATCTATATGTACATTCTTTGTGGATAACAACTTCTTCTGTTGTATATGATGCAACGTTTTGGTATGGATTCTAATACCGTTGCCATTCTTGCTTGACAATGGTATATGAAACCATGCAGAAATGTTGCATCACATACAATAAAAGAATATGTCATCCATAGAGGATATTACTTTCTTATTACTCTCCATACTTTCTAAAATGCTAATAAAAAAGACCATCTGTATATAAACACAATGTGTCCACTGCATATCGGCAAGTGAACCAGCCAATGAAATACTTTGTTACACTTGAGTGCACACCAACCTGCTCTGACCGGGTTTGATCTCCCAGTGCTTTGTTTTAAGGGAAGTAAACCCAAGTACAAAATATTGCATGTATGCTTCTCGATTGTACAGTTATAATTTGTCTGTTTGTTTTCTCACTATCAGGTATGTATACTACATATCATGAATAAGTGATAATTGTGTTGCAATTTTGTTTGTTTGGGTTGCATGTGACATCTAAAGCAGTGTAAACTCACACAGTCATTGATGTGTGAACATAATACCTTCAAAGCCCACACATTCACTATATCTGATTCAGATAACAGGATTCAGATAAATTGATGTCATAATGTTACCTTTAATTGTAGGGAGTCATAATACATTAAAACAAAAATATTTTTCTTCTGAGATAAATCATAGTAAATTAAAAAACTAAAGACACCATATCCCTGTACACTACCTTTTCAACCAAAAAACAAACAAATAACCAAATAAATGATATTGTATTCAAAATCTAAAGACCATATGCCTGAAAACTACTTCCTTAACCAATCCTGATACATGTCAGAATCTGACTGTAATTTGCATCATCATGCAGTTACTTACTCAAACTCCGAGTCATAGTCCTGGTCTGAGTGGTCACGTGGTGATCGGTTGCTACCGCCATGCCCGATCTCCACAACTGGTACAACTGGTGCCGCTGCTTCCAAGGAGATGTCTTCTATGTCAGACATTTTGGCTACTTCTCAGCTGGAAAGAAAATAAAGTCATTTCTTAATAATTTAATTCAACTAAACATGTAGTAAGTCATCAAAAGGACACCTTAGGGAAATAAAACATAAAACTAGCTAGGAAAATATGTAAGTTTCTTTGTAGCATCCGAGAAGAAAAAACAAATATTGTAAATTTTGGGAATGCCATGACTTCATGTCTTTGGTTTCATAGAGTGAATGCCTTAATCCATTGGTTATAACATCACACACTGAAACCAATGCACATATGAACTTCCCTCAGATGGGGGTTTGAAAATGTTACTATGGTTACATATCATTTTAGAAAGGCTACATTCTTACAGAAGTGTCTCTGGAAAACTAAAATGTTTTGTGTTTTCACTTGGTTCATTTGGAATACCTGTACCACAAAATACTCAAGTAAAGTAGAATTTAACTAACTTATAAATTCTTAATGAGGTGATTTTGCTTCAGTTCAAGGTGGTTTCTGGAATATGATTCCAATTTGGGATGAAGATTGTGTGAGGTAATGTGCAAACTTTATTTGACCCATGTGTTTCATTTTATTTATTTCAGTCCAACTCCAAGTATTGAAAATGTCTTCCGTACAAAACAACAACATATTTTGCCTGCTTTCTGCTAGATCAACAAGACCATGTAATAGATCTATTATATGATCTCTGATCAAACAAAATGTATCTCTAGTGTAACTTACTGCCATCAGCCCCATAAAATCAATATGATAATTTCTCAAGCAAACACCTCTTGTCAAACTGGATGTTTTGTTCATTTGAAATCACGTTGATAAACAATGATAAACAGTATGTCAAGTTTGAACTCATATAATCTACATGGGTGTCTTTCATTTCCATGTCAAATGATCCTTTCTAATAAAAGATCTCAAGCATGTAGCATGTTTTGGTTGACAGTGTGAAAAAGGTGTATGCTGATATAAAACCAAATTAAAAGGCTTGCAGGGAATTTGTAGACCAGGCTGGTTTGTAGAAGTGGCAATCCTGTGGATTCATAGGCGGATTGAGTGGTGAATTTGTAGAGCATAGTAAAATCGGGAACCTTCAAAATCATTGGAAATGAAAATTAATATTATGACTTTAGTGTAAACGAAAAGTGTTTGGGTTATGTGAAAAAAACTTATATCAGGTAAGTGTGATCGGTGTTGAAAAAATAACATGCTTCGCAGCAGGCCAGGTCCAACAAATTCTTCTGCCCATGGGACAACTTCCAGACCGCTAATATGCTAAACTGAGTTTTGTGGAATGAAAAAAATGTAACAGGTAAGTATGATCAACATTGAACTAATGAGACATGGTGGGTGGGTCACCGAAAAATAATTAACAAAATGCTTCATTAAACACACAGTATTTCACAATTAAACCAACTCACCACTTCCTATTTAACATTCACAACAACAGAACTGATCAACATTCAACTACACCATACGGACACATGCCCTGAAGTAGCAGTGATGAAGGGGGATGAGGTGACTGGGTCACTGACAAAATAATTAACACAACACAATCAAAACAAGTCACTACTTCCTATTTAACATTCACAACAACAGAACTGATCAACATTCAACTACACCATCAAACACATGCCCTGAAGTAGCAGTGATGAAGGGGGATGAGGTGACTGGGTCACTGACAAAATAATTAACACAACACAATCAAAACAAGTCACTACTTCCTAATTAACATTCACAACAACAGAACTGATCAACATTCAACTACACCATACGGACACAAGCCCTGAAGTAGCAGTGATGAAGGGGGATGAGGTGACTGGGTCACTGACAAAATAATTAACACAACACAATCAAAACAAGTCACTACTTCCTAATTAACATTCACAACAACAGAACTGATCAACATTCAACTACACCATACGGACACAAGCCCTGAAGTAGCAGTGATGAAGGGGGATGAGGTGACTGGGTCACTGACAAAATAATTAACACAACACAATCAAAACAAGTCACTACTTCCTAATTAACATTCACAACAACAGAACTGATCAACATTCAACTACACCATACGGACACAAGCCCTGAAGTAGCAGTGATGAAGGGGGATGAGGTGACTGGGTCACTGACAAAATAATTAACACAACACAATCAAAACAAGTCACTACTTCCTAATTAACATTCACAACAACAGAACTGATCAACATTCAACTACACCATACGGACACAAGTCCTGAAGTAGCAGTGATGAAGGGGGATAAGGTGACTGGGTCACTGACAAAATAATTAACACAACACAATCAAAACAAGTCACTACTTCCTAATTAACATTCACAACAACAGAACTGATCAACATTCAACTACACCATACGGACACATGCCCTGAAGTAGCAGTGATGAAGGGGGGATAAGGTGACTGGGTCACTGACAAAATAATTAACACAACACAATCAAAACAAGTCACTACTTCCTAATTAACATTCACAACAACAGCCCTCCAATCTCACCGTGTCATAATGACAGGAGTTTTAAAACCGAACGGACCTATGATTACAAACTGAAACAAGCTGTTATGTGCTATCTGTTGGATTCTGCTACCTGTACAATTTTCATTATGGTCATGTGTCAGTGAATGAAAATGATTCATTTAACTTTAAATGTATGTTTGCAGTAACTTATTAAACTCACAACACAAGCTCTATACTATCACATGATTATTGTGAAAACAGTTTATATCTAAATCAAAATACATTTACATAGATAAACGAGATAAGGAAAATATTTGTTCACTGTTCAATCATACTTTTCTTGACCTCAGCTGTCCCAATTAAAGTTCATATCACTGAAAACAAAGCAAAACTTTGTATCACAAAAAAACAAAGCAGTACAACTTTGTTATACACAAGCCTTGCGATTCAAAATTAATATGCTTGCAAAATAATATTGTTCAATTATTTATATACATCTACGCAATCACAATCTACAAATGAGTCTAGGTTTCCAATCCACTGCGTCTGCAAACTAGTTCAGCCTACGGAAACACTGTCTCCCTATTAAAAAGAGGAGGAAGTGTTTCAGAAAAAAGTTCCGCCCCTACCCCTTTCTTTTTACACAGTAAAAGGGAGTCCATCCCCGGAGTAATATTCAAACATTGAAATAAGTTCATTGATTGAATTTTGTACTTGCTCTAGTTTATTGAATGCATATTTAGGGTGAGGCATGCATGTCAGTATGTAATTTTGTTTTTTGAATGGGTCTTTGATTTCTTTGAGTGTAATTTTTTAAACGTTTTTCAGTATGATCAGACACAGTGAAAGAAACTAATCCATGTTAATACTAATCCTTATCAGATAATAAAAACACATTCAGGTGATTTGGGAGGAATGACATCTAAGGGGGGATACCGGAGGAAGTTTTTCCAGAACGCAGAGATAAAAAAATTACAGTTAGCTAGATTTAGCTATGTTCCGATACATTCCGGATCTCTCAAGCTCTTCACTACCGACAGTAGCGTTTACTAATGGTGTTTCAAAGTAACAGGAAATTGGGTCCTGTAAGTTTCAGATGTCTGTCTGACCCACTGAAAATTCACAGGACCCACACAACAAAATTCAACACACATTTCAGATTTAACATTTCTCATAATTGGCATTGAAATTATTAACACTATATAATGATAAACATTATAAACATTAATTTATAAAAAGTGAACAAGTGTCAGATGCCACAAATAACAACTTCAGACAAAGTCATTTTAATATATTCAGACAGACACTGGGGCCAGCAGGTTGGGGATTTCTGTCTGACCACTGGCAAATCGGCCAGACACTATTCGTGAACACTGCGACAGGCATTGTATTAACATATTCACTTGACAACCAAACTATCGGGTCAAACGGTTCTAATCATATTTACTAAACGTCTTCAAAATCAAAACCTTTTCGTTCCACGAATACACAAAATCCTTGTTTCAACCCAACTGCATCACGACGCGGTGTTATTTGTTTACATCCAAGGACGCCATTTTGTTTATTTGCAACGATGATGGGAAATGACTATTTTTTCCCCAACTTGATTACCTCCGTGACTATTGAGCTCAGATATAACCATTTATGCAGTAATATACAGATCCTTCGACACAGAAATAATAACCTCTAAATTATTTTGAATCTCGTTCGTTCAGAATCAGTAATACAGATATTATAAATTATTGATCGGTAAAAGGAAACGAAAATCTATTCAGTACAAATTGATTTAACCGAAATTTGTTTTCAGGTTCTAAAATTGCATTTTTTTAATATTTCTGTATTTGTCCTAACAATACAGAATATTATCTATTTTATTCAAAAGATAACACTTTTGAATATAATCTGAATCCGTATTTTCATTTGACAAAGTTTACAGTTAATCCGCGCCGGACAGGTGCTTTTCCAACGCGACAGTGACAACAACGCTGGGTTCGAAGGATTTACTTTAAAACTTCAAGATGAGTATGGTGAGGCTTCTAAATTCAATGCGTATTTGAGATAAGTTGTACGTCAAGTACGCAGGTTTTCTGTGTCAAGGCAAACAGTGTTAAAGACAACTTCATCTTAAACTTGTTAAAGTAACACAAGCCATCGTCTGAGTATTTACTCTGTGTGGCACAACCGAAACCATTTGAATGGGAAAGTCACAATGAGACCTCAGATAACACACATTGCAGAAACAAATTTCACAAGCAATAATTTTATTCTCAAATTTGATCTTGACAATTTGATCCATCTGTCAACCATCAGACACTCAACTTTGTCTACAGGCTGCAATGACTACAGGTTGTAAACCCATGACATGACATTTATACAAGTAATGTGGCTTTAGACACAGTGTTGAAATCTGTACAGTCCAATGAACTTGGATTACAGTGAGACAACTATAACCCAGATCGTGTTCTGCCATATGCATACCAAAACATCATAATCATAATTTTTAGACACATTCGTCAGTCCGAGACGTAACGTGTACGCAAGATGGCCTATCGTCTAACTGTTCCTGAAGAGTATTTTCCCGTTGCAGGGGATATTGATGACATGTCTTCTTCTTGTATTTGCTTTGAGTGTAAACGAAAATTCAAAATGTATCTCACTGTTCTCATTTCTTTTTCAGTACTCAATCATATTCAAGCAAGAACAAGGTATGTCACATGTACAATTTATTTTATTTTGTATACTATGACACAAGTGATTGATCATATATAATGATCAGTTATATCTCGTAAAATTTGGTTTTCATAAGTACAGCAAGCTCTCTAGAAACTTCTTGAAAAATGGTGTCAGTTCCTGTGTTGATACACAAAGGTAGATAATTCTCAAGTACTCTTGCGCAGTTTGGTAGCCATGCTGAAGAGACAGGTTCGATTTCAAATCTGGATACAATGTGTGAAGCCTATTGCTGGTGGTCGCCCATTGATATTTATAGAATATTACTAGCGCTGCCTTGACTAGTCGCTCAAACTCTGGTTGTCCCACACCTCAGTGAAAACAACCCTGGCAACTTTCTACAGTCCGTTTGATTCCATTTGAGACCGATGAATTGCTCACTAACACAAACAAAATCAGATAATTGCAACAAAACCAAATTTTGCACAGCCACATGAATTCGACAGCCCAACATGTGTCTCATAATTTGGGACACCCGAGTAAAAAATTTGTATAACAAACGATCATCATTTTTTTGTCACCTTTCGCTATTTTGTACGAGGGGGACCTCTTACTAGTAGAACAGCCAGATAGGCAAGGTGCACATGTGAAATTGACACGTGTGATTTGCTCGGCAAACCAGACATTCATGATTGCAGTACCTGAAACAATGAGATTATCACACAACGCTAAGTCAATTATTTGCAAAGTATTTAACTTCTCTAAAAACGAAAGTGAAAGGGAATGCCTCATTATGCTTTGACAAATTATCATTTACAAACTGCACATGCTGTTGGGATGACGGAAGGGAAGTAAAAAACTATCTTGAAAAACTGTACCGATTCAACCTGCACAGACACAACTGAGGGAACCGTCTCAAAACCCAATCAATGTGAGAAAGTCGATTCATTTCAACAACAGCTGGTTAGAAACGCCATTAAGTCCCTATATAAACAAAATACCTTTGTCTCTCTGCATTTTCTGAAAAAGCATATGGAGATTGGGTCATTTCAAAATATCATTATGGAAGTTGCTTCACAAATTTGGTTTCTGTTACAAAAAAGTAGGCTCAGAAAATAGACATGCACCGTGCGAGGGGTCTGATATTGTTCGACTAAGAAACCAGTACTTACGCACAATTCGAAAGAAACGTACAGAGGGTTACGAGCCTGTATATTTGGACAAAATGCTTCCCATACCATGGGGACACAATGGTTCGCTAGCTCCTCTTTAGAGTCCTGTGCCAGAAAATTACCACTTGGCAAGGGAGAGCGACTGATTGTGCTCCATGCTTGTTGCAAGAGTCGGGGATTCCTACCTGGCTGCTCCCTAGTCTTCAAGGCAAAATCTAAAGATAACCGAGACTATCATACCGAAATGAACGGGATGGTTTTCTTGGAATGGGTACCAAATCAGTTGGTACCAGCACTGCCCCCCCAAAAGTCTGATTGTCATGGATAACGCTCCATATCATGGTGCTCAAGTACCTAATACAAAGGCCCCAACATCTAACAGTAAGAAGGGGGACATGATAGAATGGTTGCAAAACAAAGCAATATCGTATCCAGAAAAAGCAACCAAACCTTTTCTGTATGACATCATAAAGTCAAATAAAACCACACCTGTCTTTAAGGTTGATGAGTACTTTACAGAACATGGTCATTCAGTTTTGCGATTGCCACCCTATCATTGCGATTTAAACCCAATAGAACTCATTTGGGGTATCATGAAATCGGATGTTGGCAGGCAAAATGTAACAGGCAAATTTCAGGATGTACAGACGATTGTTCAACAGTCAATAGACACCATCACGCAGGAAACATGGCAAAAGTGCTTTGAGAAAGTTGAAAATGAAATAGAAAGACATTATTGAGAACAAAATGGACTGGACCATGCCACCATCAAGCCAATTGTCATCAGGATAGACTCTGACGACGACACCAATTCAGACAACAGCGTCTTCTGAAAGTGGCAACACTGACTCCTATTGAACATCTCAAGTGGTAACCAGATAACGGTTTTTGAGATGACCCCATCTTCACAACACACACTTGTTGATTACCTGGCTGTTCTACCAGCAAGTGCCCCCGCTTGTACAAAATAGCGAAAGGTGACAAGAAAAAGATGATCATTTGTTAAACAACTTTTTTATTCGGGTGTCCCAAATTATGAGAGACATCATCAGAGTTGGTCTGTCGAATTCATGTGGCTGTGTAAAATTTGGTTTTGTGGTTTTGTTGCAATTATTAGATTTTGTGTTAGTGAGCAATTCATCGGTCTCAAATGGAATCAAACGGACTGTACATCTCCTGATACATGACAAATGCCCAGGGGCCAATAGCTGAGGGTAAGATGCCTACAAGGAAATATTTTCAGGAAGTGTTTCAGGAAAAGATTTGTTCTGATTTATGTTGAAATTTTCACCTCTTGGGATTCTGAATAGTATCATCTTTCTCCAGGTGCCTCATAAGAGGAAATAACATGGATGAGGCAATGAGGCAGACATGATAAGAGAATTTCTTCCTGCATGGATAAATCTTTTTGATGTCAGTCACTAGATTGTATAGTCCAGACTCAGTGTTTGTACTGTGTTCCACACAAAAGCTGGAATGTGCAGAATTTCATGATTCTCGCTTAAGTGTGAAAATACTGAATATCGTGCATTTGAATTGTGAAAAAGGTTTCATTTGGAACCTCTAACCAATTAGAATCAAGCATTCATGCTAGAATTTGAAAAATTTAAATATGGTTAGTTTTTCATCCCTTGGTTGTTGTGTTTCCCATGTCACAAATTTAAAACGAAAAAAGATGGGTTTTGGCAGTGTGTGGGCTTGAGGCTAGAAATGAGCCTCTGAGAACAGCCACATTAGAAACTGCGATCCATCAGAAATGCACTGGAAATCAGTTTCATGAGTTGTTCATCAAAACCTGAATGTACGTATGTCTTTAGCTTTGATATTATGTTACCATAATGCAGTGTTTTCATCCTACCACAATTTTTATATGATAAAGGTGAGTTGTCTGCACCTGGCACTGTGGTTGTTTGCAGCCCATGAAGACAGCATATGGAGCTGTGCCTGGGGGCGGAGTGAACGGGACGGCACAGAAAATATTGTGACAGGTGCTCTAGATGACACTGTCAAAGTGTGGAAGTGGTAAGTCTTTGGCAACCTATGCTTGTCGAAGAGGTGAATTATGGGATCTAGTGACAGATCATGGATTTTGTTGATGCAGTCTTGTTGTACAAGACGACTAACGGGATTGGGTAGACAGGCTCACTGACTTGGTTTATCATTGGATTGTCTGGTCCAGACGCGATTATTTACAGACCACCACCATATGGCTGAAATATTGCTGAATGCTGTGTAAAGCTGAACTCTCTCAGGTTTTGACTCAGTCGTTATATTTCTGTTGCCTAGATGAGGCTCATGATGTCAATCACCGGTCATCAAATGGGTAAAACAAATGCAGTTTTATTTCCAGAAAGAGCTCTCTTGCACTCTCTCCCTTTCTTTCTCACTATCCTTTTCTCTCTCTCTCTCACTTTCTCACTTTCTCACTCTCACTCTTCCTCTGTCTCACTCACTCACTCACTCACTCACTCGCTGTGGATGTTCCAGGTCAGATGACAAGCTGGAACTGCGACACACCCTGGAAGGACATCAGCTTGGCGTCCTGTCTGTTGACATCAGTCCAGGGGGCACATGTATCCTTCACTGCCATGGTTGATATTCTGCCTCAATGCTGGATTCCTCCAAAAGATCTTCATGCTACAACTTTTCATAGTCAAACTTTTCATGACTGATAAAAAGTCAGACCCCGATTTTTCTGAATAAGCAAAAGTCTGGGTTTGGACTTAAGTGAGAGTTTTAATTCAAATTTAGGAAAACATTGGAAAATGCATGTCCCAGAATGAACTGAAATCGATATTAATCTTAAATTTTTTTTTTTAAAAATGTTCCTGAACTGTGCTTAGTAGCAGCTTCCAGCAGTCTGGATGGCCACATGAAGATTTGGGACCTGGAGTCGGGAAAACTTGCCAAGGGTATTGATGCCGGACCAGGTGAGTGAATACGTCACTCGAGACAAGGGCTAGGAGGGTGAATATGTAGGTTTAGACAAGGGCCAGGTGGGTGAATATGTAGTTCTAGACAAGGGTCAGGGGGTGAATTTGTAACTCTAGACAAGACCCAGTGGGTGAATACGTAGCTCTAGACAAGGGCCAGGTGGGTGAATATGTAGCACGTGACAAGACTATGAACACCAATCCGGCGGGGATGAATATTAGTATGATTTATCAGATGCATTAGGTATAAATTTCACACACACCCCACCACCCCACCTTTCCATTATCAATCATTAATTGATCACTGATATTATTTTGAAATAGCACATGTGAAGATGTAAAAGGTTTTCAGTGGTGATCCATTTGTTGTTATCAACAGTGGATGCATGGACTGTGGCCCTTTCACCAGACAACAGGTTCATAGCATCTGGTAGTCACACGGGCAAGATCAACTTGTTTGGAGTAGACTCCGGGAGGAAGGAGACGTCCCTGGACACCAGGTGCAAATTCACACTCAGCATTGCATACGTAAGTACAGGTGTCCCTGGTCCATGGTTAGAATACATCTTGAGCACACTGTTGCTAGCTACATGCTTATCATCGCATATGTAACTGCAAGTTTGAAATTTCCCAATTTGTTAGAATGAGGGACTGAGTTGGTTTTTACAATGCTTTTAGCAATATTCCAGCAATATCACCTCCGGTCACACCAGAAATGGCCTTCACACATTGTTCCCATGTGGAGAATCAAACTCGGGTCTTGATCATCATGAGCGAACACTTTAACCACAGAGTGTATGAAAATATGGCCTGGAAAAGGGAACTAAGGAAACTATCCAAATATTTTTCCGTATAACCCTATCAAAGACACTCAGTTTGGAAGCCAGGATAAAATTTATGATTTTTCCTTATCCTGACTCATGATAATTGCTTATCTCCTCTTCCCTGGCGAAGGTAGTGGAACACCTGAAATCCCTTGAAGTTCCCTTCGAAAACGAAACAGACGTAAAATACACTCACCCATGTCTAGCCTCCCTTTTCCTGGGCCTAGGCCATGTCACTCTCTCCTTATCGCCCAACGTGGGCGTTTGGAGGCACCTGAGGGTCCCGATATGGCGATAAGTTCTTTCTTTATTTTGGTCTTTAAACTAAATTCTGCTCGTATACGGTATTTGGATTTGTACATGCATTATATGTTATCAAATTTGTCATAATTATGTCTTATTTCTTCAATTGAGACGTAGTCTCAGTTGATGAAACCGTGTCTGCTATGTAGATTGCAGCAGTTGGCTGTTGATCCTCATTCAATTTGCCCGACGTGCAAACCCATATGTTCTTCTAAGAATCGTTGTATATTTTGCATAGAATTGTCTGATCCAGAATTTACTCTCTATACATGGTCTGTTTACAGACGTGCTAGAGACAAGCAACGTCAGCTTGCATTAGTCATGTCCAAATCAAGTGATCTAAATTCGAATAATTTGTTAACTACGTCTGCTGAGATTCATTCCTGTGAAATGTCTGGCGTTTCTCCGGGGCTATGTCTGGGGTCCGGCGTGTCATCCCCTGTATCTCAGAAGAGATCTTCCTCAGAAGCAAGGCCGTCTCAACCGTAAAAGACTGGGTCATCGAAGACGTAATCATTTTCTTCGAAGTCATTACAGAGTCATCATTCTTCAATACAGAAATCTTTTAGAGAAGAAATCGTCCCTCTACATGACTCATCTTCACCGAACCGCCGTTGATTCTACACAATGAGGTAGATATCAACCAACGCAGTCATCGGACGACGTCATCTAGATCTACCCCGACAGCATCTTCTACACCTCTCAACTCGGAGGAAAATTGTCAGACAACGCAGACTTTGTCAACAGTAGACAATTTTACAGCTCAACCATCGCAAGCATGGCAGCAATTCGACCCAGGCGCCTTCATGCGAATCAGACAGACAACTCAACAGTGGCCCTTTACAGAAACAAACAGGGTTCAACATCGCCATCTCTTCTACACCTGACATTTCAACTCTTCGATCTAGTCGACAGTGCGAATCTCCAAGTAAAAGCATGTCACATACCAGGAGCTTGCAACAGAATGGCAGATGCCTTATCTCGTCCTCTTTGTCTATCACCAAGAGAGTGGATGCTGCATCAGGAGGCATTTCAACTAATGAGCCAGACATTCGGATTGCCCCAAGTAGACGTATTTGCAACAAGGTTCAACAAACAGACAACAACGTTTGCATCACTAGTACTGGATCCGTTAGCCTGGGCAACAGATGCTCTCAGCATCCCACGGGAAGGACTGAACGCATTCCCATTTCCCCCTCCAGTGCTGCTACCAAAAGTCATCTAGAAAATAAAACAGACCAAAAGGCTACAACTGACTGGCCAACGAGACATTGGTTTCCAACACTCATAGAAGAGTTAGGACAACCAGTACTACAACTACCAGATTGGAAAAATCTTCTCGTTCACCCACACACGAAACAGGCGCACAGACACCCATCTGTATTCCAACTTCACGTGTGGAGCGTATTAAAAACTGTTCAAAACACAGAGGATACTCGGTGATAGCAGCTAAAGCAGTTACTTTATCCTGGAAATCCACTTGCACCCTTTATGATGTCAAGTGGAAGCGATTTGAGACAATGGAAGAAAGGTTTCACGGATATGAAGGCTACATATCCGCAGACAGCAGAATGTCTATGTCACCTACAGCAGTCCAGAGGTCTGAAAGGTTCTACAATATCTACATATCTAGCAGCTCTTAGCTCATTCGTCACCATGGAAACAGGCACCAAGTTGACTAAAGTACCTGAGTTACTTGCTTTGTTATACTCCGTCAAGTTAGAAGATCAACAGCGTAGATTTAGAGCTCCAGCATGGAATCTGAACATCGTACTTCAACATCTCACAAGTGATGCGTACGAACCGCTTGATCAGACCTCAATCGAACTGCTAACTCAGAAGACGCTGATTTTAGTTGCCTAGGCTACAGCTGCACGAATGTCAGAAATGCAAATTAACCGCACAAGTTCTGATGCAAATAATCAACAGCCAGTGATGGGATTTTTTCTTTTGAAAAATCAATTGCCAGGTCAACCGGATAGACAATTTCACATACCGGCATTATCTTCAATATTAGGACCACCGGATACTCAAGATTTATCATTATGTCCAGCGAGAGCCTTAAAGATATACATCGCACGTACCAAGTGTAGAAGGCAATGGTTCAAACGAAGTTAGAGCCTTGGCTTCTACACTAGCACTACATGGGAATTGCTCGCTATCAACTATAATGGAGGACTGCTTTTGGAAGTCAAACACGGTGTTTGCCAACCATTATCTACGAGACATAGCCACAGAGGACGTCTCTGGCGTTCATAATTTTTTGGCCACTTGTCGTTGCTCAGCAACTAACAGTTCCCCGAAGACATTGAGTTCACTCACCTGTTTTACCACGTGACTTGTGGAAGCCAGATGCTCTGTGGAGTATAATGGTGGAAAGTCCATGCACGTGTCTTGATTAGGACTCTGTACTCGTAATGTAGATACTTGTACATGAAGAAGGGTCGCAACTAGTCTTGATTTCAATATCTCGACAATTAGTTGTAGTTGCAGGACGCTAGTGACTTTCAAAGTCACACATTCCAGTCAACGAAATCTTCGGCTGAAGACAAGTTCAACTGGATGTGATCCCCCAGAATCTGCAATGAATATTAGAAGAGCAAGACCATATTATCGCCATTACAAGTTCCCGTTTGTGGGGGGGGAAAATTATTGGACGTATTTTTGACAGCCAGCAGAATCCAACCTGGCCTGACCCACCGCCGTTTCCGTCATATTCTGTAAGGCATTAGCATGAGTCAGGATGAGAAAAAATATGTAATTTTCTTAATTAAATTGATATTTTATACTTATCCTGAGTCGTGACAAAAGCCCTCCCAACCGCCGCCCTGCACAGGCATGCTGAATTCCTATATTCTCGTGTCGGGCGATATACAAGGAGAGAGTAACAAGCATGGCCGGTCACATGACCTAGGTGCAGGAAAAGGGAGGCTACACATGGATTAGTGTATTTTACATCTGCTTCTTTTAAAAGGGAACTTGAAGGGATTTCAGGTGTTCCACTACCTTCGCCAGGGAAGAGGAGATAAGCAATTAGCTTGAGCCAGAATAAGTATAAAATATCAATTTTATTCAGAAAATTACATTTAGGGCTGGTCATCGATATGGATCATGAAAATCAATAATTGTAAAGTAAACGTTATTATCATGACATATTTATATAGCGCACATATCCATGAAACTAGTGCTTGCTCAAGGTGCTGGTATTTGTTTCCCTAGATCATTGGATATCAATGTCACATCGTAGTATCACTCTCAACTCCCTGGGAAGTGTGCAGCTCTTGCTGCCACTTGGTGCACAGAGTTTAATGTGGGTCTCATCCTAATAAGGTTCCCATTCACAGATTTGTTGACTGGGACACATAATCACAGTACTTAGTCCAAGTTTACTGTACATTGCTGTACCCGCAGCCAGGTTTTTGCACATATTCATGTGGCCACCAAATGATCATATACCAATGGATTCAGGGGTTCTTGTAAGTGCACATTGTTGCGTAGTGCACGCTAGTGGTTGTGACAAAAAGCAGAGTCTACACACAGACAAGTTTAATCCTGTCATGGTGAGTTTGATCACAACACCTCAACCTTGCTGGATTACTTGCCTGGCACTATAGCCAGGTTGCCCACCACGTCCCCAAATACCAACTGATTATCAATTAATATCAGAGAAAAAATGCCTGAGAATGTCTGAATTACGGTAATTACTGGTGAGTGGTGACATTTTTATGAATGAGAACAGCATCTTGAACATACATTTGAAAGAGCCCATCATTTAAAACGTAAATTCTTGCTAAATACTGATGAGATTCATGCATGTTTCAGAGCCCTGATGGGAGATTTATAGCATCCGGAGCTCTAGACGGAATTGTCAACATCTTTGACATCACAACAGGAAAACTGATCCACACACTAGAAGGTAATATCCAACTGTATCCAGGGCTGTATTTAGTGATCTGTTACGTGCACTGGTGCAACTCAGTGTTACAAAATGCAAGATGAGTCTAACTTCAACAAGGTGCAAGTTAGTAAATGAACAATCAACAATAAATGTGCCATTATAGGCATAAATATATGAGGTGGTTTGACTTCTAAATTGTGAATAGCTATGGCACTGTAACACTGCTATTCATAAACACGCTACATGTGGCAGCTCTTGTAAATAGGGATCAGTTGTGACTCCGCGTTTCATGGGTACTACATCACTGAAAATGAGATATGTTTATGTGCTTCGTTATCTCTCACATTTTAACACCCTACTCAGCAACTGGAATTTGGCTGGTGCACCTAGGTTTTTATGTTGGGTTGCCCTTAGTGCAAGTAGGCTAACATTTTTTAAATCAAGTCCCGGTATGTGTCTACTATGAAGCAGTCAGAACACCAGTAATGTACACTGAAGGGGCCCCTCTTCCCACTTGTACAATATCATTGCGGGATACTCTGACCAATCTTCAATTTTCAATTAATCAAAAGAGCAGTCATATACCATATAAACCTAAAGTGTGCTTCTCACTATACATTAGGTTATCTCTTGTTTTCCCAGAATAACTGCATTTGAGGTTTTTTGTTTTGGAGTAGGACTGCTTCCCAGATTTTACTTTTCGTTCGTTTATATGGTATATGACTGCTCTTCTGATTAATTGAAATAATTGAAGATTGGTCAGAGTATTCCGCAACGATATTGTACAAGTGGGAAGAGGGGCCCCTTCAGTGTACATTCCTGGAGTTTACTTTTCCTATCTTTATATGAACATCAAGATTCAAATGATCCATGAGTGTTTGAAATGAATTGAAGAATATTGTTCAAGATTATAGTCAGAATACATAGGTTTTCCGATGCAGGATTGGAACCGCAATTCTCACACGTAGGTAGACTTTCTACCGCACGACCACCGGGCCGACAAAGGTGGAGGAGTTAAATTATCTAATTATAGTTACTGTCATTACATTGATTTTACGCTCTCTTCAGTTATTGTTATGTAGCGTCATTAAATGATCATCTACATTGTAATTACCCATCATTGACGGTATATATGATAGAGAAAAGACTTCTTCTCGGTTTTGGTATGCAATGTGAAATCATCGGGGTCGGGAAATCCCTCACCTTCCGGTTTTACATTGTCTACCAAAACCTCGGAGGCGTGTTTTCTCTTATACTTAAACCAGTCCCTCTCCCCACTTGGATAATGTCTTCAGGACATGGCTTGAGGTATTCAAAACCAATGTAGAAGTCACGTGACATCTTATCTTCCAGGTCACGCTATGCCTATCAGGTCTCTGTGCTTCTCTCCCGACTCCCAGCTACTGGTGACTGCATCAGATGATGGAAATATCAAGATATATGATGTGTGAGTATGCAGGCCTACCAGACGGTCCGTGTGAGTATGCAGGCCTACCAGACGGTCCGTGTGAGTATGCAGGCCTACCAGACGGTCCGTGTGAGTATGCAGGCCTACCAGACGGTCCGTGTGAGTATGCAGGCCTACCAGATGGTCTGTGTGAGTATGCAGGCCTACCAGATGGTCTGTGTGAGTATGCAGGTCTACCAGATGGTCTGTGTGAGTGAGACAGGATCACTCCCACTTTCGTGGATCGTAAAGACAACTGTGTTGATTGGACGAGGTGACATGTTTCCTTGCTTGTACAGTAGTGACGAAACTGAATTTCCACTACCAGACATGACAAACATTCACTAATGTCAGTATTAAATCTAAGTCTTCATCATTGTCCAGTTGGTATAAAACTGAAACAAAATTCAGCCAGACCACAGGGCTGGTTAGATGGTTAGGCGTAAAACTTGTCAGCCCTGACCAAAACTTGCCCATGCAAGTGACCATCAGCATGTGAATTTGAGAATTTTACAGTCCATACTGAAAGTAACCTGTCCCGGATGGTGGCACAGGCAGGTATTTTCAATGCTGATGTTTCTGATTATTTTTATATATATTGGATGTGATCTTCTTGGTTGCATGTTTGTCAGATCCTGCTTTTGTATTCACCCAAGTATCCAGTCTAAGTAAACTTATCCTCAGTACTTTTCGTTACACTCCACCACTGAGTCTAACAAAACCTTATGGGAGGTCGCGTCAGGTAACCTTTGAGATTGGCCAATCAGAACACAGTTTACCAAATCGCGAAAGTGCACATTCGCACATCCCTTATGAACTTTTTATCTGGAAAAGGTTCGTACCCGAATGATTCCGAATGCTATTTAGCGTACGATCGCTTCCGGATGATGCACACAGCGTACGTACTGCCATGACAACAGTGAGTAAACAGTCGCTGAAAATAGTGTTTATGACAATATTTAAGGATGTTAATTTGCGGAAATATTAGCTAATGGTAACCATGTCAACAGAAGCCCCAAAGCATATATACTGCAGGTCAAATAACTGTGTAATATGCTGTGTAATCTACTAGGTTTTGTTAGACTCAGTGGTGGAGTGTAACGAAATACACTGAGACGAAGTTTACTTAGACTGCCCCAGTATCCATTTTCAGTGAAAATATACCATAATAGATTGATCAGGCCATGCATGGCATTGTGTCAATGGTTTACCTGAATCTTGTTTGTAAGAGTGAACTTAGTGAGAGTTCATCTCAACTCACATTGATCCATGAAGATCTTGGTTGGAATTGATCTTCAGCACCCCATGCTTGTCGTTGTTATGGCTAATTTTGGGATTAGGTGACTTGGTTGATACGTGTCAGTTTTGCAGTTTGGCAGATGGATGCTCATGCTGTTGATCACTGGATTGTCCTGTTTAGAGTCAGTTATTTACAGACCACTGCCATTTAGCTGGAATATTGCCGAGTTGCGACGTAAAACTAAACTCACTCATTCACTTTTTGTGGCTCCAGATACTTCAGTTGTCATATGTGGCTTACAGCTAAAGGATATTAAGTTGCTGACACAGCATAAAACAATATCTGTTTGTTTTTGCTGTATGGTCCAGGGATTGTATTGATTTCATCTTATTATGTCATTATTTGCAGACAACATGCCAACCTAGCAGGGACTCTGTCAGGCCATGGAGACTGGGTGCTCAGTGTTTCCTTCTGTCCAGATAACACCCACTTTGTCTCTGGGTAAGATAGCACCCACTTTATGTAACACCCACTTTTGTCTCAGGATAAAGTGACACCCCCTTGTCTCAGGGTAAGATAACAACACTTCGTCTCAGTATAAGATAACACCCACTTTTTCTCGGGGTAAGGTAACACCCACTTTGTCACATGGTAAGGTAACACAAACTGTGACTCCAGGTAAGGTAGCACTTACTTGGTTTGGAGGTTATAGCCCCACATCAACTGCCAAGCGAAGTACTATGGAGTTATCTCCCTTTTTGTTATCCACCATATCAAGTTGATACACATCTGTAACAACCAGGGGTACCCAAATTTGGGGAAGGGAGACTTGATAGTGGTTGAATCCTGAATTGACTGTTGCACAAAATGTCAGTTTGATCCAGTTTGCTTTTGAAAATCAAAATGTTAGCTGTAGAAAGAAAATCAAAATGTTAGCTGTAGAAAGAAAATCAAAATGTTAGCTGTGCCAATTGAAGCCAACATCTTGTTTGAAGATAACTACTTCACTGTCACCTCCATGACCTGCTAGTCTTGGGATTTAGGGTAGCATAGTGGATAAGGCATTCTCGCATTGCGCTGAAGACCCAAGTTCGAATCACAGCCCCACAGCCCATTTCTGGTATCTCCTTCTGGAGTTTTGCTGAAGATGGCATAAAACCAACTTCACTTACTCACCAGCTGTTCTTCTTCCAGGTCATCTGATAAAACCGTGAAGATCTGGAATGCCGGAACTCGGCAGTGTGTCCACACGTTCTATGAGCATTCTGATCAGGTAAGCAGTGTTACTGAAGATTTCAGTCTGTCTCATCATTACATTATAACTGTATAATCGGCACAATCAAATAACAAACATGAAGATTTTTGTTGATATATTGTTTGCCAAAATTGCCACAACATAAAAAGAAGGGGCATGGAAAATAGATGTTCATTTTGAATGACTCATTCTGCTTTAGCTGTCAGTGTGCAACCTTAGACTGTAACAGACATTTATTCAGTTTAGACATGTTATTTACAACAACTACTAAAGATAGTTTTGAAAAAGAAAAGTGTAAACATTTTTGGTTTGAACTATCCAATTAACCTGTGAAGATTTGGTTGGAATGTGTCTTCAGCAGCCCATGATTGTCCTAAGAGGCGAATAATGCCAGAAAATTCAGCCTCTTTAATATCATTTTCATATCCCATGTGCGAAGAGTGATGCTCATGATATCAACAGCTGGATTATCTGGGTCAGAATGACCTTTTACATATGTCCACAGTATGGCAGGAATACTGCTGAGTTCATCATTTAACAACTAACAAACTAATGGCAGTGTAATGTTTTGTCATGGAATTCACAGTGCTGTGATGGTTTTGTGTAAATTAATTTCTGTAGCCTCAGGCTTTAGAAGTGTAAATCTTCAAGCACAATTACATTATTCCCTCATCAAATCCCTCTAAATCACAATGAAATGTCTGGTATGTTTTTTTCAGGTATGGAGTGCCACCTATAACACTAATGGTTCCAAGATTGTATCCGTCTCGGACGATAAAGCAATACACATCTACGACTGCCCTCTCTGAGGGAGGTCTGCTGTGACAAGACTGATACTCAGTGAAGCCAGTCCTTTTAAATGATTAAAATGTTTGTTGTCCGAAGACAAATGGATTGTACGCCAACTATGACGCTTCATCTTCATCCCTGCATCTCCAAGTGCTTCCCATTACAGGGCTGTATACTGGAAGTAAAAACACACACTTGACTGTATGGGGGTGTGGGAGTGAATTTCATTCCAAAACATAGTCCTTGCTCCGAAAATATTTTGACTGTCCTAACAGGGACTGATGATGTTATATCTCCATGTGGACGAGGGTCAGATGTGCAGAATCTGTGAATATACAGGGTTAGAATTGATCTTCAGGAACTCATGCTTGTCATAAGAGGTGACTATCGGGATCAGATGGTCAGGCGCAGTGACTAGGTTGACACATGTCATCGTATCCTAATAGATTGATGTTCATGGTGTTGATCCCAGGATTGTCTGGTCCAGATTTGATTATGTACAGACCGCTGTCATATGGGTGAAATATTGTTGAGTGTGGCGTTGCACTTACCCTCTGTATCTCTCTCTCCAATGCTTACACTGCTGCTTAGCATTCTGGTGCAATGTGCTGAAACAGTTTTCTAGAAGGGTTTTCTCAAGTTTGGTCAGATTGACACAGTGGATTGTGGATCTTCCTGTCCTTGAAGGAAGAGCATCTTCTCATGTAGTTGAATAGAAGCATTCCAGATCAGAAGTGGTCCTTGAGAACCTGTGCTTGTATGTAAAAGCAACCATATAGATGTTATGGTTCCCACTACTAAGAGTATCTCACAGATTTCATTTGTGCTCATGGATTTGTCTAGACCTGCACAGAAGTAAGTTAATGGCTTCATTTTGTAGCAGGTGTCTATAAAATAGGAATAAATGGTGTCCTACTTCTGTATCATGAAAACATAGTTGTAAAGCAACTAGGGGTGTCACGATACAAGTGCCTCACCATACGATACGTATCTGGTTTCTGAGGTCACAATACAATATGTATCTCCGTACGGCATTTTCAGCATTTTGTGCATAACAAGTAGATATTACCTTGATGGTAAGTTGTCTGATGTTCAAACCGTAGTTCACTGAAAACCTCTTAACAAATAATCCACTTCAAATAATTCCACAATTAATAACTCAGTAGTGTCAGACCTTGCTTGACTTGCCGAAAACTGGGAGTCTTCACATGTACTGAACTCAAAGGAAAGAAGTAGTTTTCTTGATATTATTTAGCTAATGTTAGGTGAGTAATAGATAAAATACAATACAGTGTCCCATGTACATGTAATAGCATATTTAGATTCCCAACCATTCACTTGTTTCATAAATATAGTAATACAGTGGACATGTTTAGTATTCTCTATATGTTACATTACATTTCTACAACAAGTGACATCAGCTGAATCTTGTGTCAAGATTCTCCAGGAAATCTTAGTTGTTACTCAATATTTCTGTTGCTGATGATTCCTGGTGTAAAATTTCCTTCAGACTCAAGCCAAATTGTATCAGCATCTTCCAGAATAGTGGGATTCTGCCTGGAGAGAAAGGCCATTGTGGGGTGTGAAACTCACGCAAGTCACATGTTGAAACCATCCACTGTACATAATACTGTAAATAAATATATTTTACATTTCATATTTTTGTTTTCATTGCCCTGAACACAAATATAGGTGTGTCTTAATCAGTTAACTAATGAATGCAAGTATTGAAATAATTTTACAGAAGACAGTTAATACATTTATCTCCAGCCAATACATTTTCTAAGGGTATATATTTGACCATGTGAGTGACTACGGGAATCATTTCAAAATAATTTACAATTGTGGTAGCTAGAAAATGGCTGCATAGTTCATGATCTAACTTCTGTAGATCAGGCGACCCATTTATCTAACACTAAATGTGATTGGTCTAGAGAATGCTCTCAGTGACCTAATTGAATTTGTTGCACGTTTGCTTTTCAAAAGAAGAATTAGAAATACCCCTGTGCTCATTGCATGAAGAACATACAGAGAAGACACTAGAACTGATTCTGACATTGCCTGTTTTTCTGATGCAGATGGCAGTGCACTAAAGGTGTCAAACGTAGCCAACGCGCAATTTGCTTTTGCACATGTTTAATTCTACCTCACTACAAGTAATTGATTGATTACATTATTTTAACACCTTACCTCAGTTTCCTATTTTTAATACAGGGCTGGTTACATGATAGCAGGGCCAGCAACTTGTTTTATGTTATCAGCCCTGTGGGCCTCCCGTCTTTTTTAGGAGATTCATACACTGAGTTAAGGTAATTATAAAAATGTTGAAATGAGTAGTTTTAATGACAGGGATTCATTTATAATCATGTCAGGAAATGATTTATGGATTCGTAACCCCTTAAGTATATGTGATCTTTAAAATGGATGTCAGGGTGTTGATGTTTTAGACCCATGAAGATGCCGGGGTAGAATAGGTCTTCAGCAACCCATGCTTGTCATAAAATTCAACTGCGCTTCTCGTAAGAGGCGACTAACAGGATCGGTTGGTCACTGACTTCACTGACACAGGTCATCGGTTCCCAGTTATTCAGATTGATGCTCAAGTTGTTGATCACTGGATTGTCTGGCACAGACTCGGTTGTTTACAGACCGCCTCCATATAGCTGTAATATTGTTGAGTGTGGCGTAAAACTCAACTCACTCACTTTGATGTTTTAGGTCAGTCACTGTTCTCGGTCTTCAAATGGCACAGTAGAGGTGGGTGTATGTTCTAGAATGTCAGTAAATATGAGGTTATCCCTCATTGACCTAATTGATCTTTGATCAATTAGGGCCTCCTTTCATTTCAAGTGATTCTCTTTCTGACCAGAAATGAAGCTGATCTGCACTTTGAGTTCATCATAGCTATCATTGACAAACCTGACATTCTCCCCAAGAGTCCCTACCCAACGTCATCAATAGCACTCACCTTTATCCCCAGTGTTGCAATTCTAGATATGATTTCACTCATGTCTTTCCCAATATCATCAAGGTGTTCATTTTTTGTCAGTTTTGGGTGATGGTATAGCCTTGTGGTCAAGGCAATCACCCGCCACTTGGGAACAATTTGTGAAGCCCATTTTTGGTGTCCCCTACATGATATTGCTGAAGTATTTCTAAAAGTGGGGTAAAACAAACACCACTCACTAACTCACTTGTTGGCTAAAGGTACATGTATACTGAAGAAAGTAAATAAGGGAACACAAGAAAGTACAAAGGGGTAATTATTTCCAGGATTTTAGCATGCTCAGTATTGCTTTGTGGGTGAAAATCAGAGAATAAACTTATGAACACTCCTCCTTCATATGCTTCCCTCAGAGTATGTTTGATCACTTACTGAAATAGTCCAATATATCTACAACCACACACAAAATTGTGTTTACATAAGTACAGAACACACACCATAACAAACATTAATATTTTATTGCAAGCAGCATAACATCAACAAAGGGTAAATATTACATGAAAGTGAAGTACACATTATATCATCAGTGTCTTCTTACACTGTAAATGTGTTATATGATATGCATTATTGGAATTTATACAACCGTCATTACCGAAGGCATGACATGTTTTATGAATTACAACTTTTTAACGTGTCTTTACACGTTAAAGTCTGAGTTAAAGCTGAGTCTGTACAAAGAGTGGATATATATGTAGATGTTCAAAGATAACAGTATACGAGAATGTGTAAAGATAACAATACAATTACGAAGCCAATGAGATTAGATTAATGCACCAAAACCGTGCATTGTAATGGCAAAGCCAAGAGCGGGAGTGGGATATGTTCAAAGGAGCAAGAATGTACAACGATAAGAGGATAATTTCGAGAATCTGCAAAGATACCAACATAATTACGAGTGAGTGAGTTAATATTTAACGTCACATCGGCAATATCTTAGCCATTTCGTGACGAAAACAATTTATATAAGAAAAATGAACACATTATGAAGAATAAAATCTGTCAAGATGGACAGTAAAAATACTAGGATATCAGAGATAGGGATATATAACTAGCATGGAAAAGTAAAACATTCTAGTAATTAAGCAAACAATAGAATATAGATCGCCAACAACGGGAAGGTAGATGGGACCTTGGGGAAACAAAATTACGAAGTCAATGAAATTGGATCAATGTACAAAGAAAACAAAGTATTGTAATCACAAAGCCAAGAGCGGATGTGCTGACAGACGAAGACAAAGATAACATCATAATGGAAACCAGTTAGATAGTATTAATGTACAAACATACCAAAATCTTCAACGGTTATAACTATGAGGAAAGGCTGAATCCCATGGTCTCAGGATACTTGTATATCCATCCGTTATGTCAGATAATACATAACATTGCACAGGAACAAGTTACTTACAGTCAGTAGTAAATCTGCACACAACAGCGCTAATAACATGGTTGTCTCCCTTGTACACACCAGAAACAGATAATTGTGGGTACGAATGACAGCTAGGTTTCAGATTTGACAACACTATACCCATTTACGTCGGTAAAAATCTCTGTTCTGCATCACTTCGGATTTCTGTCTATATATGCTATGATGTATCTGGATCCCAGTCGTATATTCACTTACATAATCACTGTGTAATAATAATAATAGTGCTAGATGAATAACATCGGCTTGACCTGATGTTTGAATTGGGTCACTGATGGTCTACAGCGTGCCACATTTGTGCCGATATGTTGAAGAATGACCGACATCCGACTGTCTTCAGTTTGATCACGGAACGACAAGATTGTGTTGCGAGCATGATCTGAGTCGTCTGTCTGGATGGTACTCGCTGATCAATTCACAAAGATAGCTAGGCGCTTTTCCACTGACACATTGGTAGGTGATTTCAAGACTTTGAACTGGATTCTCTTCTGGAGAGGGAGCTAATGTAGGGATTGTCTTCATGATCATTTATCTCATACAATCGAATCTATAACTGTGACAGATATTGCCATTCCTCATCGCAATAGAGATGCAACGTTTCCTTCGGTTCAGTAAACTGTAATACTTTTACACAAAATAAAAACTAGTTCTAATCTACGGCGATTGTTGAAAATTTCTAACAAGAACAAAGGTACAATCAGAGACCATATAAAAGATCTTTTATATGGTCTCTGGTACAATGAATAATCTAGTTTACATAGGTCAAAGGTAGATATGTCTCTTTTTCATTTTATAAGAGGTTGAAATTTTGTTCTGAATATGCTGAATAGAGACTACTCACGCACGCATGCACGCATTCAAGCATTTTAGATATCTGTTTAACACTATAGCGTAAGCGTCAAATACAACGTTCACCAAAAGCGGCATGTAATGTAAACGGATTAAAGTGTATTAAAATTTATAACACCTTGTATCTAAATAAACAACTAGCAATTCTGACATCCGTTTTGTCACAAGCTTTTGAAACATCTGCTGAAGACTGTAGCCGTACAGTATAGGGGTGTTGGGGTAGCCTATGGTTAAAGCGTTCGCTCGTCACACCGAAGGCTCCAAGTCAAGTCAAAGTCAAAGGTGTTTATTTGTAACAACGCCAAGGGCCCATATACAAGAGAACACAAGTGTAGATTTTGGTCAAGACACTTAACAACGATATGCCTCTGTAGTTGTCGGAGTTTATTCTGCCACATTTTTATGCATTGGGACAACGATGGACTTTGTCGAGCTTATCGGAAACTCTCCCGAATCATTTAGTTTATTGAAAAGAGTTTCGAGAAAAGGTATGAAGTATGAGGAAGTGGTTTCGATCATTTCAATATATATTGTCTGTACCAGCTGCATTATCATTATCTATATGTTTGATAGCATCCCAAATTTCAGACGAAGTAATATGAGAGTCTAGGATAAGTGAATCAACTTCGTCTAAGTCTGGTCCTACCATAGAGCTAAAGTGGCCAATCACTGGTGCATCATATGTTGTAAACAGGCTACTGAAGAGGTTACACCTTGCATCATTACTAATATTCGGACGAGGTCGATGCCAAAGAGATATACCTCAACACCGAAGGTTCTATGCCCTACATGGCTACAATGTGTAAAACCCATTTCTGGTGTCGCTGCGACATTTCTGGAATACTGATGAAACTGGCTTGAAAACCAAACTCACTCACTCACTCACTCACTCACTCACTCACTCACTCACTCACAAGCATGTGTTTATTAATTACTGATGACATCGGGCGAAAACATGTCCGTCGTCGAGGATCGTCATGGTCAGACTTGATCTCAACGTCTCTATGGCAAGGTGACGTATTGACACACCTCATGCTTTCATCTTCTTAATCCTTTGAAGAAGCACCACAACTCACCAGGATGTCAACGACAGCCTCGTGGTTCAGGTGTTTAGCTATGTCAAGTGGCGTCCTCTCAAACCAGCCACAACTGTTGATATCCACAACATTGCACGATACGATGTACCGGACAATCTCTGCATTTCCTCCACTGCAGGCAATGTGAAGCAGTGTGTCACCATGACCAAATTCGGGCAGGAGAGATAGATCGGCACCTTTGTGCACAAGAAGCTCAAAGATATGAATGTGTCCTTTCTGGGCTGCCCACATCAGTGCTGTCCTCCCCAAATGATCTCTGCTGTTGATGTCCACAATTTGATGCGAAAGAATGTACTCGATGATGTCCAAATTACCCCCAAAGCATGCTGTGTGAAGGATGTTATCACCGTTACTGTATTTTACTTTCAGGTCACATCCTTTCCTGACAAGGCGGTCGAACACTCTCCTTTGTCCCTTCTCTACTGCACACATCACAGGGGTCTTTTGAAAATTATTTCGCCTGTTCATGTTGACAATGTTACTAGACAAAACATATTCAATGATGTCCACATTACCCCCATAGCATGCCTTATGGAGGATAGAATCACCATGATCATCTGAGATGGTAAGATCACATCCTGTGTGCACAAGGAGGTCGAACACTCTTTTATGTCCCATCTCAGCTGCCCACAGGACTGGGGTCTTCCTATTTTGTCCCCTACAGTCGATGTCAAACAGACCTAGACAAAATATGTCATCCACAATTGTAGCTTGTCCACTACGACATGCCATGTGAAGAATGTTGTCGCCCCAAGCGTCCGTTTGACTCAAATCACAATTTTTACTCACAAGATGATCAAACACGCTCTTATGTCCCATTTCAACAGCACACATAACTGGAGTCATATGGAGCTTATTTTTACTGTTGATGTCTGTTGTTTTGTCTGAGAGAAGATATTCCACAATGGGCACACTGCCACCAGAACAAGCATGATGAAGTATGTCACGGTTAGTTACAGAGAGTTCTGTCATGTCAATCCCGTTTTCTAGGAGGAACTCAAATATTATCTTGTGTCCCTTCTTTGCTGCTAATGCCACTGGGGTTTCGAACTTATGACCTCTGCAGGCAATGCTTACTTTATTGTCCTGGATGATCTTTCTTACAATATCTGCATTGCCTCCAGTACAGGCATAGTGAAGGACATTGTTGCAGTCTTCGTCTACGTCAGACATATTTGACCATGTGAGCAAGAGATCAAACATCTCTGCGTCACCTTTCTCTGCTGCCCACATTAACGGAGTTTTCCCATGTTTATCACCTTGACAATTGAGTGTTCTCTTCCGGGACAATTGCAGGAGTGCAAGCTGATGATTACCTGTCATGGCAGCAATGAGTATGACGTCATTTCCGTCACAGTCCCGGATGTTCACATCAGCACCAGCAGAAAGCAGGTGTTCGCAGATGTCTGTGTGTCCGTTATATGCTGCCACCAACAGCGGCGTTCTCTTTCCACTATTCACGGCATCGATATCAAAGCCAGGAAACGCTAAAATATCTTCCACAATGAGCACGTTTCCGCCCTCAGATGCAAGATGTAACAGAGTGCTTTTAGCTGTGTCAACAACTGATATATCTGCTCCTCTGTCTATAAACATCTCAAATATTTCTTTATATCCCTTCTCAGCAGAATATGATAGTGGAGTTTTTCTGCAAGTATTTTCCTCGTTCACCCCGTGCTTTGCCAAAAGTCGTACGATTTCAACGTTTCCCCCTTGGCTTGCAAAGTGAAGGATTCCACTTGACCGATGATCTTTTACTGATAAATCACAGTTTTTGTCTACAAGGAAAGCAAACATGGGATAGTGCCCTGTGACCGCTGCCAGCATAACCGGTGTCCTTCCTGTGGCATCTCTGGTGTTGATGTCAACCTTTCCCTTTGACAGAAGGAAGACTGCAAGATCCAAATTGCCCGTCTCCGCCGCAATATGAAGCAGACTCAGTCCAATCTCATCTACAGGTAACATACTAGAACCTTTGTTCTGTAGACACGTGCGAAGTAGCGATGCATCACTTCTGTTGGGTGTTACCCTAAACTTGCCGCCATGCTCTCGAGACTGCAGAAATTCTGTCAAATGTTTGAAGTTGTTTATATGTCCGGAAAGTAGTGTCTCAGTCATGCTGAAATGGTCTGGGGATAGGTGGCAATTCTGTGAGAGAAGTAATTGAAATACATCTCTGTGGCCCGTGGAAGCAGCTATCATCAGCGGAGTCTTTCCATACTGTCCAACACAGTTAATATTGAACAGTTTACTGGAAATGATATGCCTAACAATTGCTAGGCAACCACCCTCACATGCCAAATGTAGAATAGTATTACCATAATCATCAATACCAGTCAGATCAGCCTTTGTGTTGTTGGTGAGATAGTGGTACAGATGACTGCTTCCATACTGAGCTACCATCATCAGCGTTGTTCGTGAGTGTTCACCTTTTGTGTTCCATCTATCACCAAGATGCGGTACCAGCTCTTCCACAATCTCGGCACATCCATTCATGCATGCCAAATGAATAGCAGTGTTTAGAGCTTTATTTCTCGTCAGTGGATTCGCACCAGCATCCAACAAGAACTTCACAACTGACTTTCTGTTTCCGATCACAGCAAGCATAAGAAAGGAGTTGCCGTCTGAATCACTAAAACTTAGCAGACTGTTTGGGTCAGGCATATTCTGCCATAGATGAAAGAAATACTTTGTCTGGTGCAGTCTAAGGAAAGACGTGAGAACGTCACTGATATGTCCTCCTGACAGGTCCAGTTGCTGTAATACTTTCTTACACATGTAATTATTGCCAGACCGAAGGACCCAGTACAGAAAACTGTGTTTAATAGCAGAATCATGTTCTGCTGGTAAGTCTAACCCCACCTTGAGATCTCCAAGCTCGGAAAAGAACCTGTCTGTGTTGTTCTCTCTGGTGAGGACTGGGTGTGAGATTGTATTCCTGAATTCACCTTTTCTAACACATCCAATCAGCTTGTCAGTGAGCTTGTCGGTGTTATTTCTGGAGATAAGAATAGTATTCTGATTGGGCGATGGACAGTCATCACCTTCAAAAACGGCAGAGCAGTGTTTCCACAGACTTCCGGGGAACTTTACATCAACATAGAACACACACACATCGTACGTCAAAGGGTCACTGAAAGATACTGTATTGTCCTGTTGGAACAAGTAGGTCTCATTTAGTTTGTGTATGATGTCAGGAAGGTTGCCTTTGTCAACATTAGGAAAGAGTGTGTCAACAGCGTCCAGTGCACTGTCGTCAACAGTCTTAAAGACATACTCCTTACAGGGAGGATCGACAGGAATATCATCAACACTGACAGAATTATCGCCAGTACGATACAGGGCATCCGCCCTAAGTGCGAGTATATATTCAGTGTCCTGAAGTTCAGATTCTGAGTCAGATTCAGATTCAGATTCGGATTCGGATTCGGATTCAGAATCAGATTCAACGGTATCACGTCTGATAAGGTCAACTTTGTTTCCTGATACTAGAATATACACAATTCCAGCCACGTAGTTGGGAATCTGAAACAGTTTTTCTACTTCCGTACTGAAGTATGTGTGAGGGTTTGTAAAATATGTGAGAGGATCAGCCACGGTTTCCTTCCAGAACTGTTTAATGACCTTGGGAAAACCTAAATAATACTGAGGCAGCCGTGCAATGATCTCATCCCGAGTTTTATCTGGTATGTCTGTTTGCAGCGCTACCATTCGAGAATATTCTTCTTTGGTTCTCTCCCAGTTCATGTTTCGTGTTTCCGTAATGTCCACAGTGATTGTACTTGTTCCGAGCAGACGTTTTGCCAATTTAGCTTCTTCCTTATCGTGTTCTTCTATGACAACTACATGCACGTTCTTCCTTTTACGAGAGAATCTCCTACGGACATAGGGATGCATATCATCAAGCACCACAAGTGTAGGCTGCTTTGACTGTAGTACTCCTGGGTCGAAGTCCTGCCGTCTGCTGTAGATGACCGTGTTGTATCCTTCTTGCTGATAATCATAACACAGTTTTTGTCCAATTGCGGTCTTACCTTCACCATGGCTACCAATTAGTATGAGAAGTCCATATTGTTGCAGTTTTGCCCGGGCGTCCTGGTACGCAGCCGTCTCAACAAATAGATCAACCCATTCTGAAACAAAGATGGACATGGCGATAGTATTAATGTGCTTTATCAGTCGCCCCTTGGAATCTGTGTTAGAAGTAGAACCATGTATCTTAAACTGACTACACTGTGGGTATGGATTGGATTATCTATTGCCAGAGGTGATGCATGTAGGATGTCGTCGACTCTTTTCCTACAATTCATTCTCAATGCTTATCATGTTTTCTGTAAATGTTGTGCCTTGTATTGTGACTACAGATTGTCACCAACCTTTGTTGGCATTTTAGAAGTTGTGCAGTACCATACTAACAATGGTTATAGATAACAATTTATTGCATTTCTCAACGTTTTGATACATATTAATGTAACCATCGTCAAGCAGGAATGAAATTATGATAACCATCGTCAAGCAGGAATGAAATTATGATAACCATCGTCAAGCAGGAATGAAATTATGATAACCATCGTCAAGCAGGAATGAAATTATGATAACCATCGTCAAGCAGGAATGAAATTATGATAACCATCGTCAAGCAGGAATGAAATTATGATAACCATCGTCAAGCAGGAATGAAATTATGATAACCAGCATGAGACTGGAATGAATATGCTAATCTGCTATTAGAAAAGTTGTGAACGGGATTTTGTTCAAAACAAAGAGTAACTTCTCACCGCTCTGCCTCACAGATACTTGTAGATCGAGCATCATTTCGAAAAATCTCTTCTTGACGCTATCAAATAACTCTGCATTGTATTGTAGAGATCCGTGGAGTATACGCTTCTCAACATTTAATTGTAGGCATTCGAGAGTTTTGTGAAATGTGTCACGATTCCTCCACTCCTCGGGTCTTACGACGCCGTGGACAAGATGAAAGTTGGATCCATGTTCCCTCCTTACAATGTATGTGAGACTCTGGGCGAGTGTGGAGTTGTAGTGTAGGGCATCATCACCTTCAACGTCTATGAATGTGAGGACTTTAAACGTCCTATCTTCCCCAAAGACATAGACATCACATATGACACTGTGTGGAGCTGGAACCTCCTCTTCTGGCTTCAGGAACGTGAGCAGTGGAGAGTTAACGTAGGTACAGTCCGCTGCAGGAATTGATTTGATGGAACGAAGAATATCTTTGGGAAGGTACAGCTCCACATCTTGCGGGTAGATGCCACCTATTATAGCACAAGAGCTTATTAGACACTTTATACATGCACCATTTATTTCCAAATTAAAATATACTCTTCAAAATAAGTAGGGGATAATGAACTTTCAATTTGTGTAGAAAGTGTAAAGATTTCAAGGACAGACATCTTATGAACGGACCACCATTTCCCTCTATCACCATCCCTAAACACAGCGCAGTAGCCCCACACACGTCCATGGCGTCCCATTCTTCATTTTGACGTTTTTACAAGAGGGTCTAGAAATCACTTAGAACATTTTGACATTCATCTTGCATCACACATTTGTTAGTGTTTTTTTCTAGTTGTTTGTTTAAAATGAAAATCGTATACATGCAAATCACATGCCATACACCAATCATCTTCCGAAAGCGACTACATTTCAAATAACTATGGTTGTAAGGAAGTGCAAATATGGTGATGCTCTCTCGAAACATTCATTATCATCATATCAACATTGATTGACGCCGATAAATCTCCTAAATATGTTTAATCGTAAATAAAAAGAAAAAGATCCCCTACTTTTTTCAAGAGTATGTAACTATAGAGTAAAAGAATCAACACAGTTTCAAATTGACTTTATGAGACTTATGGGGCGGTGGGGGAGCCCATGGTTTAATGCGTCCGCACGTCACGACGAAGATCTACAGTTACCATGATTACTAGTAAAAAAGAAGCATTTTTCAGTGGGGGCGTTGGGGTAGCCCAGTGGTTAATGCGTTCGCTCATCACACTGACGGCCCGGGTTCGATTCCACACAGAGTACATAGTGTGAAATCCATTTCGGATGTTCCCCGTCGTGATGCCCCTGTCTTACGCCGCGTACCAGTATAAGGAATCAAACCAGGGTCTTTAGCTCAGTGTACAAACAGTTTAAACATTTGGCGCTCTATCACCCGCAAGATTGTGTTAAGATTTTGAGATGTAAAATAGTTTTCAGTCATGATGCATCAGATGCATTTTGTGCTATGAACTTATCCAGGTTGAGCGAGAATATCTAACGTCTTTGAGAGTCATGTTTAGAAGTTGGTGAATCAGTTAAAGACAAAACTTTATGGATGAGCAGCTTCTTTATTCAGGTGTCAAGCAACGATACAAGAAGCTGTATGGAAACGTCACTCCACCTGAAGAAAGAAGTTGCTCATCCATAAAGTTTTGTCCTTATACGAGAATGCAGAATATAGTACATAATCCTGCATATGATACAGAGTGCATTCAAATACACTTACCCTTTTCAATATCACAGTGATTATGGTATACCAGAAATGAGTAACCTGAAAAAGAATAAGTGTCTGTCAAGGAGTATCAGTAAGCGATCATGAGTGAAATACCTTCACGTTGATTTTGACGCTTAGAAAGACTCAGCTGCCGACATGGGCCTCCGTTAAAAAAAGCAGTAAAGTGATCGTAAGTCACTAGAGTAACCTTTTAGTGTCATGTTAAAGAAAGGGGGGTAAGGTTAATCTTTGCAAATGTTGGTTCGTGAAAATATCTCCAAGGCTTCCTGTCACAAAGCAGTAAGGTGTTCCTAAGTCACTAAGGTAAGTGCAATGTCAAAGAATTTTAGATGAGGTTTCCTTTAGTAAAGGTTGTTCATACAAGGGGCCCCTGACAAGAGTTAAAATATTAAACATGGCCGATATGTACCAACCACAGGATTACTGAATATGAATTATTCGTCTCGTTTCGTTATTTGTCGCGGTGACAAATTCCATATTGAAAGGGTCTTCGAGTTAATATTTGTTCGAAACACAACATAACTCAGGCGGGATATGGTGTTTGCTGTTCAGTAATTCCTTAATAGCCTAAATCCCCGGCCTAGAATAATGATCGAGTCACTTACTACTGAACTCCAAGGGCCTTTTTCCCTGGGAATGCGTTCTTCTGTGCTTGTGGTTAGAACACTCGACAACATCGTCAGAGCTGTAGCTACTGGACAGTTCTGAGTCGTCACTGTCCACGGAGGAATCCATTCTGTCCAAAGGTTGTCAATGTTGTTGTCAGTGTTGTCGTCAATGTTGTCATTCAAATGTTCACGTCGATTTCATTTAAGGTGCGCAACATAAGAAGTAAATTTCTGATGTTGCCTGCCGTTTTGTCACTGAAATACCTTCAATAGCAGCAAACAATTACGCAAGATCTCTCACTTCTTGGGTAGCTGTGTTTATTCCCTTCCAGGAAGGCAGCTGTGTTATCCTCCTCTGCCACTCTTCTTTCGCCATCCTGTAAATTCTTCCCTCAGATATTTCATAGGTACGAGGCCCTTCCCTGTCTGAGAATACTAAACCACCGAAAAAACCAATAGCCACTTCCAAAATATATTTTTTGGGCGATGCGGAAACTCTGTATGTTTCAACCTTTATCAAAGATGGTGGGAGCTGACTGAATGTTCCTCTATAATCTAACACGCACACATCCGCATTAATCCTCTCAGTAATAGCTTTCTTAAAGGTGTCTGGATTGGTAATCTGAAAACCTTCCTTTGTGATAACTTTGTTCTTATAACCATCTGTTGTGCCCGCGTTTTCCGCAAGCCCTACATAATATGATCCACCCCCATGGACCTTGGATAAGGATGTCAAGTTATCTTTCAGCTTCAGATCGTCCCAAATGTAGTCCACTAGATCAAAGTCTGACTTATTCCCTTGATCTGGCAAGTACTTGAGCTCGGTATTCCGACACTCGTGAGGGATTGGTTCAACACCTCTTAAAGACGCATCTACATTCGCTCTATCCGGACTATGGGCGAGAATGGAAACAATATTCCAAGTAGATGCGTTTGTCTTTTCGAAATCACTGCAAATCTTTGTGTTGAAATTAACAGTGGAAATACAGCAGGTGTTTTCAACGGTAATTAATAATACATCCACAAAGTGTTCAAATCCGTCCAGATCACAAAGCCACGTGCAAACGTAGCTGTCAGTGTATGGCTTTCCACACTCAATCAAATACTGCAGGGTTTTATCAACAAATTCATGAAAGTACTCTAAAAACCTGTCGCCCTTTTTATGTCCGTCCAAGTGAACAAGAAGATGCCCTCCGTGGGTGTTCCTGAGCGCCGATACCTTCTTTTCAATATCCTGAAGGATCTTCTTCTTTCTCTTTTTCACTTCTTTATCCTTCACTCGACCAGTGATGACCTTTCTCTCTGCGTGTACTATGAATACATTTGGTTCACTGTTTCGACAGACATACGCGGACTCTACATTTGGGCATACTTTACAGGTTTCTGCAAAGGAAATGATAGTGTAAGAACAGTACTTCTATTATTTGTGTTTCTCATCGCCCATAGGACCCTTCTACTTTATTGCAGAAAGTCGCCCCACCCCAAACCTCACACACACGCACACACGCACACATACGCACACACATGCACATACACGCACGCACACACACATACACATACAGAGATAGATAGATAGAAAGATAGATAGATAGAGAGAGAGAGAAAGAGATAATCAAAATATAACAAAAAACAAAAAGAAAAAAGACTGCCGACATTTTTGTCTTTTAGATAGACGGTGCTGTAAGTTCAAAATACGCGAGAAATTGTAATAATAGTCTTTCGGCGTTAAAAAAAACGCCGCCAAAGTAAACACGACTGTAAATTGTCAAAAGAATTGTCAGTCTGGTTTGAAAATAGCTAAAATCACATAAACACATAACACACCATGTCTGTTCCTAGTGAACATTAGCACTTGCAATTCGTATTTTGTATAAAAAAAACACACAAATTTACACGAATAAAACGGAAACTATGCACAAAGTTGACGTATCAAATTAGGGTAAGAAAAGCTATCATTAATCATGTTAATCGACTGACAACCTGGAACATACCCTGTTTAACGCCTGAGCAGAGGGAGAGAGCAATCGGTATGTAACAGATGATCCAATTCTACGGTCGAAAGACTTGTCACAAGTCTACGACACACTGGCAGTTCTGCACCAAAGAGTGATATACTGAAGGTATCTACCCATAACGAGGACCGGTATTTACGGCTGTTTCACTTGAGGAACCGATACGTAAGGGTGACGCCATCAAGCGCTAAAAGTACTGGACATCCAGTAGGCAGACAGTGTGACCAGACGACACAGTATTCATGGTCGCTGTGCTGATTGACCTTTCAAGGGCATGACGTTGAGGTGCCAACACCGACGTGAAAAAAATTGACTGTAACCATGTTTAGCTTAAAGGTCATATGCAACCAAAAAATATAAAATAATTAAAACAGAGAAATCAGTCATCCATGACATGTAAAATACATTGCTGAAAAAAACCCAGATAAACAAAATTATAAGCGTATAATCGCACAACGAAAGTGCAATATTTTGTACCTCGAAACGAAGCAGCCGCGATACCGAACCCAGTCAGAGCCGATGGGACTGCAATCGAGCGTAACACAGCTTTTTCATTGGCCACTGGTTCCTTTGCCGATAAGTTTGGCCGGCTCTTTGTTTATGGCGTATAAGCCCGACAGATGTCAATTGCATGTGGTCAATGACTGAAGTCGTACATGGCATAATGTCATTAGCAGACAGAAAGGCAGACATATAAGTGCCAATAAACCAGACATTGAGTCTGCTTATTACAATCAACATGTTTGGGTTTTTTTTATGTAACGAGTAGATCATTTACTTGTTTGTGGAGACAATCGAGATTAGACTATTGCTCACGACCTCATATTCCGGGCAGGCATACTGTTTCAAGCTCCGTGAATCTATCCACTGTGCATGCGTTATGAGCGCAGCATAGCTGTTCAAACTACTTTTTCCCCAGCGCTTGGGGAAAATTATTGAATTGTTTGAACTCCGATTTCGATGGCCATTTTCATCCCGTTTTTGTTTTCAACTGTGTAGGTTGAATTTCCGATGATTTATTTCGGTACGTGCATACCGAAAGGTACCAGAATCTGCAAAGTTGTGTTTTAAGTTGCATGTGGACTTTAGGTTTGTTTTAGACCAGCAATATACTTTGTGGAGTTTCATTTGGATGCTAGTTTAATTGCACCAATGAGAATCAAGATACGCCTGACTTCATTAATTTTTTCATTTTATTTTTTTCCCCAGACCGACAGCTATTCAGAATTTTGTGGCTATGCAAATCACAAGAGAATTGATGTCTAAGTCAAACAATCCCTTCCCATCCTCTTCTACGACGAATCCTTTCATCAGAACACGTTTTCTGTTGCATTTATTTGACATTGGACATTTAAGTCCAAGTCGAAGAAGCGATTCCATACATGGGTACAATGTGTGAAGCCCACTTCTGGTGTCCCCCGCCATCATACTGCGGGAATATTGCTAAAACAGCGTAAAACACTCATTCACTCACTCACTCTTGTATTAACTAGTCCAGTAGTATGTTCATGTAGATTAGATTGTATGACTTAATGAGTTGATAAATGTGCATATGGTTTGAGGTCGAGAGGTGTTTCTGTGAACGTCTAAGGGAAACAGCCACAATGTACAATACCATGCAGACACGTCAAGCATTTTTTTTGTTTCATGTCCAGGGAACAGTGTAAGGAAAGGCACCCACCATCTTCAGATCGTATTTGTGGTTGTCTTCCTCCAGCAGCCATCACAACTTAGCTTCCTTGTGAGAAGGTCATTCTGAAAGCAATGAAAATCCCATAACACTATTGGTAGGTGGTCTCTAAATAATCGAATCTGAACCAGACAATCCAATGGTTAACAACATGAGCATTGATCTGCACAACTGGGAACAGATGACATGTGTCAAACAAGTCAGCGATCCTAACGACCCGATCCCGTTAGTCGCCTCTTACAACAAGCGTAGTCGCCTTTTATGGCAAGCATATTCTGAAGGCCTATTCTACCGTGGGACCTTCACGGGTCTGCAGAAACTAAGAGTGCCATCAAAACGTTTAATGTGTTGATGAACGTGACACGTCGTGACATATAGACAAAAAGTTCAAACAGCACCAGCAAACATCAGGTGTGCAGATCAATTACACCAAATAAAAATAGCAAACATGAAGCACTCGGTCAATCAATATCTTGTGTACCCTCCTCCAGCGTTCAAGACTCACGTGCACCTTGTTCTCATTCTCCTGATAAAGTTCATGAAGAAAGCTTGCGGAATAGCTACCAGAGCTCTGCGTTTTCTAGAGTTTCAATACAAATGTTTATATAAATCCATTTATACAAAAGGGACACAAAGCTCATAGGGTTTGAATACAAATGTTCATATAAATCCATTTATACAAAAGGAACACAGAGCTCTAGAGTTCCAATATACATGTTCATATAAAGCCATTTATACAAAAGGGACACAAAGCTCATAGAGTTTCAGTATACATGTTCATATAAAGCCATTTATACAAAAGGAACACAGAGCTCCTAGAGCTATATTTTTCCGATAATTCACTATTTACATATAAGACTTTTTAGTACAGTGTAATTAGGACAGACAAGTAGATAGTGTTGGGTATCTTCACGAGGAGCGCCACAAGAACAGGAAGGATCGTTTGAAAGATGTCGTTCAAATTTATGATAGTTCAAATCACTACAGCCTAGACGAAGCCTGCAGTGAATAATTTGACAAAATCGACTTCCATAATTCACATCAAATCCAAATGTATGTCCAGGTTGTGGGGTTGTTTTTGCAATAAATGATTTTTAGGATTGTATCATTTTAACGTCATTTGGTAAAGCATTCCAAAGATCTACTGTACTTGGTGAAACGGATCTTGAATAAAGAGTTGTTTTGTAAGTTTGGTGAATCTGTTAAGTTGTATGAATTGCTGGCCGAAACGCTGTCTGGGACAAGAGTACATAAGTAGTCTGGTGCTTTGTCGTTTATCATCTGATCTTGCATGTAGTCTCCTATTTCAAGCATATAATGTAATTGAATATGTTAGTGTGTTTCTAAGCTGAGGGGAAAAATATAGGATCACATGAAAGCATAAATATTCCTTTATTTTTTCCAAGTTTCTTCATAAGCTTTGTATCGCATAGTATGATAAGAACCCTGGAAAAATGTAAAGGAACACTTGTTCTCATATTTATTTTCTCTGTGTGTGTTGTCACTCACCTGAAGATTAAAAAACACGGGCTGAAGTCAATAAAATTAATTTAAAAAACAAAAAAACTTACATTTAATATTACCATCTATAAAATGATCAAAATGTAGATATGTGTTCAAATATTCCCTGGGATATTCCCTGTCTCCAATCTGCCGACACAGATTTGGTCACGTAGACACTCTTGCTTATCAGCGGCATACAGGAAATCGGGGGGATAATTTTACATTCGAGTCAGTGACTTCAGTTCGTTGCTTCATAGCATAAACATTACGTCACTTCCCTAACAACAGGACCATGATTCCTCACAACAAATGTCACACCCTCATAAACAAGAAATGAATATTTGTCATGAAGAAATACTTTGAACTGAAAGTTTAACATGACATTGAAAGGCACCTTGTCATTTCTAACTTGGGTCGGCTGTAAGGAATACACAATATTCAGTCCCGTAAAACTATTGCGAGTAACACCTTACTTCTGTAAATGGCGCCCGTAGTTTCTGTCAGACACAAGAAGATCCCAATGAGAAAGATGACTGACTCTTTCCATTCGTATTGATGACATAGCGTAGTAGTTTTTAAAACAGACCATTGTTTTGTTTTCACTTTTACTAAATAATAACGGATGACATGATTGACAGACATACTTAAGGGTATGACATAGTATCTACTGGACGGGATTCAAAGCACTCAGTGGTGATAACCTCGCCTTGCAACGATATCAGATGTCCTTCGTCTCTCATATCTCTGAAATCGCTCAATCCAAACGGGTTTTTTCAGGACCCTGTAAAATCTTTACAACGGTTTCTGTAGGTTTCAAGTGTTTCGTCAAACATTTTGAAACCGTTCTTAAAACGTTTCTCTGTTACCTGGTAGTCCAGCTCTTCCTGGGTCGTACCTGCCATTCAGTCTATCAAATGACAGAGTACATATACACTTTGTGTAGGAACTTGAAACGAAAGTAAGTTTCTACTCGATATCTATTGTGTTCTGGGAAAGCGCAATGGGCGCGCATATCGGTGACCCGGAACCTGAATGTAAGACGACATAACTGGCAGGCTGCCAATATTTACCAGTTATCTAAGGAAGGTCATGATGACCCGATGAACAAGCTCATAATTTGACATGGGTTACCTTAGCTAAGATACATAGCGTTCATGTAGTGAATGCTATGTATCTTAGCTAGGGTTACCTTGAGTTGAGTAGCCTTGTTCTACAACAGTCGGGTACATGAAACCCATCCGGGTAGAACATGTACACTGTTGTTTACAGTATTTGAAACAGACAGCGTTTGGTACCCTTTAAATATAGGGACCTTTTTTCTGGAAGTGTAAACATATCATCGGCATAGTAAATAATACAGATAAGGACTGCTATTTTTCTGCAATCCATTTAACGATGCTGTTATGAATACATGGAACTGCATCGTGTAATGACAACTGTACGTGTCAAGTGAAATTTTGATTGACCCATATTGCTGTCGGCATGGAAATCGATATGCATTGTATGCTGCATAGTCAAACATGGAAGTACTTACAAACTCTTAAAAAGCGTTATCTGAATCGCTGAAAAGCTTTGTGAATCAATTATATTTTGGGTAAAATGAACTACAGTCAGAATAGACTGACTTATTTAAACGATAGAAATAATAAATTAGAAATATTAACCTGGATGTGCACCATGTTAATTTTGTATCCGAGATCCTTGTGTGTCCGCCAGTTTGATTACAGCGAGTCACGTGATGTCACCGTAGCTGACGTCATTGTGAATGCAGGCGTGTAAGGTGTGTACGTACGGCGTTGGTGTCAAACAAGATATAATATTTTAGTCACTGTTGGGGATTGCTACCTTTGAATCTGCGAACAGTTTGAGCTACCGAATCGTACCTATTATTGACTATGGATTGACCTCGAATAGAGGGATATTAAAGCATCAGCTGCTTTGTTTAGTTGCATTGTTCACAACCAGACAGAGATAATTCTACATTTAACAAAGGTAGGAGCCATCACTGTTTGTGTTTAACATTGATAATATCTACCGAATCGACTGTTTGCAAAGTCACTGGCGAGAAATGTTTCCAAGATATTCGATGGATTGTATTGTTGGGAAAATGTTTCATTTATTTTTAATTTGCATACCTATGGAGTTGGAGTATGTGTTGAAAACTGTTATCATCCAAAACTGAGATCCAAAGGAGATATCGCTTGTGCAATGTATCGTTTTGACAGTAGATTTTGCACAAGACCCTGACAGTTCTTTGACGTCATGAACTTGATGACGTCACAATGCTATGACTTTGTAGTACTGAAAGTCTAGTCGTAGTACAGTGCTGAGAGATGAACATTGAAACTAATGAAGGGTGTTTTATTGTTTTGATAAATAGAATCTCCCTAAAAACTCTACTGATATCAATTACATCCACAATAGTTGATGAAAGTGCAAATATCCTCGGCAAACCTCGGATATTTGTTACATTATCAACTTGTGTTGAAATAGACGCTTGAGTAAGAGTCTCTGTATGTCTCTATTAGATCATTTACATTCTGCATACACTGACGGGTTATAAGCATGTGATCCCAAATAGTCGGATGTTACGTGAGGAAAGCGAATAAAGACACTGGTATTGTTCGAGTGTCGATTGTTTACACATTAAAGAAACAGAAAACAAATGAAATAAAAAGAATAGCACACATACATACAAACTTGTCCTACCCTGGAATCCCACAACTCAGGTTTTACACAAAAAAGGCATAATGCAAGATTTATCATCCCATACGGTGAGTATTGTTCATGTGAGATCCAACGATATCTCTTAGGAGACAGAATAGATTTCGTACAATTCCCTGACAATGCTATGACGTCATATACTCGATGGCATCGCAATGATATGACATCGCTGCACTGCAAGGTTAATGGTATTATCGCGTTCAGAGATGTGATTTTACCTTGAAAACTAATGAACTATCATTTTTATGATAAATAGAATCCCTCCCTCTTGTCTGTTGATATCAATTAACACTCGTCGATAAGAGTATACATATATCCTATGCTTGCCTTTCAATAAACATGCATTGTGTTTCATAAAATACTCCTTTTGAGCATTGACGGAAGAATATGCTGGTTCTCGAAGAAAATGTTTCATTATCACATCCACACGCGTGATTTTCGAGACGTGAGTGCACATAGTGGTTTGCCGCTTTGGGCAATAGTCCACATGAAACGGGCTTCAACATAGTCCTCAACTTACCTTTAGGCACTTGGTATTTTACAATTTACATAACATTCCTGACTGTTTTAAAACGTTACGCTGTTCAGGTGACATCTGTGTCCAGTTATATAACATGATATTGCGTTTAGTCATTTTAAGCCGACTGTATAACGAATCTACGTATGATGTTTATGTTCTTTGAAAGCTGACAGATCACTATAATAATTGTAACAAGTAAAAAACTTGTTAACTCGCGAGTTTAGGGAATCAGCTCGCTTGGCAGCTAGGAGGTGTAACTATCCCAACCCACATACAACACGAGAACCTGAGTGAATAAACAAGGAGTTTATTACGCCACAGTCACAGGATCATTTGTTACATAATCATTCGATCATAATATGGGTACAATTATTATAGTGATCTATCAGCTTTCAAAGAACATAAACATCATACGTAGATTCGTTATACATAATCACGACACACATTCAAACGTATACAACGCTATCCCATTGTCAAATACTCTACACATGAAGCCAGAGGGTGTTTATACAATCTACATAGTATATTATTCACAATGTAATACAATAGATAAAATTTACAAGATAGCCACCCCCTGATTTGTGACTGTCATCTGTATTATATCCTATTTCAGCTATCGCAGATAAAACTTACGATAATGCTGTTATTGTGAACCTTTGATTATGTCATTTAGAAGGACCAAGGCATCGATGGCCAGTCGTGAGTGTGCCACGAGGGTATACGTGGCACGCACCTGATTTGCCAGTGTGAACTACAAACAGCCGTAGAGACAGATACATGTATTGCACCTTGGTTCTGTTAGCTTAAGAGAGTCTGATACTCGTTATCACTGTGACCCTTGACAGGTTTAACATTGAAGAACGTGGTCAGTTAGTCTGTAAATTTCCAGTTTTCAATAACACATACCGTTATAAAATATTGGTAAAATTTTGTCCAATTTCCCCGTGTTAATAATATAATAATTGACAAAGTGTGGATAGTTTTGCGAGGGGTTAACGCACTTGATGGAAAATCCAACAACATCGTAAAATGTGTGTAAGCGCGAAATGTACACGGAAGGGTTATCATGTCAAAACATTGGTTACCGAACAGTCTGGTTTCCTGTTTAGTGGGTCGCGTCCAGTTAGTGCGATAACAAGTCCTGAATTTTTAGACTATGTCATTTAACTGGATACATGAATATTAATCAGTATGATTTGATAAGCCTAAGCACTGATATATTGCAACATTACGGTCTTTCTAATACAGGCAAACACGTCGTACAACGTGTTCTGTCGTACAATGAGCTCTGACAAACGGAAACCTTTGTAATCGTGGAAATCTGAAAACGAGGCTCTGCCACTAGAAAAGTTTGGCGGTCTGTTACGTAACTGATATTACATCAACCTCATTGTGCGTTACAGAACTACGCTACATAAGCGCAAAAATACTTAACAGGTTTAACCAGTGAGCCAGATACATTGTGCATAATTTTACAACCTCGTCAACAGGGGCGGTTTGTGATTCAACAGTCAAGGTATGCTGCCTGAACCTCGACATAAAGTATACAAAGGCTATGTAAATTCTAATTCATTTGTAAATACCATTTTCTTATGAAAGAAGAAATTGAAATTCATTTTAATCAGAGTTGTTTGTAGTGTCTATTTTCATTTTCACTCAAAAATACTCGGATTTGCTGAAAAGTAGGCCATTGTCAGAATAAGTGAATGAGACTTATGTTTCGGTATGTACAGTGTTCCCAGAAATTATTGAGAAAATCTTTGTTTTTGTTTTTCGAATGATGCTAAGATTGGAAAAAGGGCTTTCACTATGCACTAAGCATACTAAATAAGGGAGACAACTCTTGAAGGCTTAGAAGGCAGCTCATTACGTCAAGAGTTATCTCCCTTGTCTGAGCAGACGGCTTCCTGTGTTGACACGGCAGAATTTACAGCAAGAGAGAAAAGAAAGCTCATTCTAGATGATTTTGAAAGGGGTGAGGCTGATGCTAAAGTGTTAGCTTGTAGACATGGTATTCCTCTGTCTACAGTATACAGAACTTTGAAGAATATTCAAACAGGAACCGGGATAGAGCACAAAGCAGGGGCAGGTCGGCCTAGGAAATTCAGTGTTGTGGATCGCCGAAGACTTGGGCAGATTGTGAGTAGGGGCAAATTGAAAAGTGTTGAGAACATCAGAAATGAAATGATTAGCAGAGGAAGTCCTCAGGTATGCAATGAAACAGTTAGGCAGGAATTACAGAGACTTAATTGGGTGAAAAAAACGTGGATTTCCCTCGCCGTTGATGAAAGATGCACAAAAGGAAAAACGTTTAAACTGGTGTCGGGCTCATGAAAATCAAGATTGGGATAATGTTTTCTTTTCGGATGAAAGTTCTGTTTGGCTTTTCTCTAACTGTGTGAAAATTTGGACCAAAGATACTGTCAAACCTATCTACCAGCGACCAAAACATAGCCCGAAGTTTCACATGTGGGGTGGCATATCGGCTCGCGGAGTGACGCCATTGTGTGTTTTCATGGGAAACTTGACAAAAGAAAGATACGTTGACATTCTAAATGGTCACCTTCTTCCGACAGCACAAACATTGTATGAAGATGATTGGATTTTCCAGCATGATAATGACCCAAAACACACTGCGCGCTACACAAAACAGTGGTTGTCGGGCGAAAATGTTCAAGTTTTAGACTGGCCCAGTTACAGCCCAGACCTAAACCCAAATGAGAATGTGTGGGGAGTCATGAAGGACAGAATAAACCAAAAGGGACTGAGAAATATTGAAGATATGAAGGCCGAGGTGGTCTAATATTGGGATACCCTGTCACACGATTACCTACAAACTTTGATGGGTAGTGTGCCTAGGCGTATTCAGGCATGCGTTGCTGAGCGAGGAGGTCTAACAAAGTACTAAAACAAGACTGAGACTGTAAAAGGATGATGTTTTAACATGTTTATGTACGTAAAACGCCAGACGTTAATAAACGTAATGACTTACATGACGCAACATGATTCTCAATAATTTCTGGGAATACTATATATCAAAGCGCTGATGTCATCGACTGCCAGTATACTGGTAGCCGTGTTGAGGTGAAAACGATGTTATCTAAAGATACCTGGCAAATCATTAAAAGAGTTTACAATGTTTTCAAGCGCGGGGTAAAACGAAAAGGACCCCTTATTTCAATATTTTGTACTTGGGTTTACCTCGATACCGAAACAAGTCAGAGCCGGTGGGCGTGCACTCAAGTGTAACCACTAGTTCATTTGCGGATGCGCTTAGTCGGATCTTTGTTTATGGCTTTCAAGCCCGATAGGTGTTGATTTCAAAATGCATGTTGACATTGATTGAAGTTGTGTAGTGAATTGTATCATCATCAGACAGAGAGACAGACATGTAGGTGTGAATAAACCAGATGCTGATTTTTTTATTCTGATATTTGTAAAGCGCCAGTATGCAGCTCACCTGCCCAAAGGCGTTTTGTTTTTTCCCCGAAAATAGGATGTCAATTTCAGCGACACTCGATCTTCAATCCGAACTCCCCAGGATCATACATACACCGCTTGCAGCCATTTAGGCGCACCAAGTTAATGTGCCTTACGTTACATTCCTCCGATTTCGGAACGCGGTATGTTTATCTCAAAATTATGCAACGCAGTACTATGATAAGTACACGGAAAGGCTGAAAAAAAGCTAGACTAACGCTTAACTCCCGAATGTGTGTGTGTGTGTTGTGTGTGTGTGTTGTGTGTGTGTGTGTGTGTGTGTGTGTGTGTATTTAAAATTTTGATGGTGACAATAAACCCATTTGAATTGAAAAGGAGTCCCAGTGAGTTGGGGGATTCTGGACAAATCTAGACTTGCCTCATTAAAGGCTATATAGCATTGCAGAGAGGGCTAGGAGGTACGTAAAATACCTCGCTTCAGGGACTGTGAGACAGACTATCAAAAGGCCATTCTGTCCTGATTTCTTACACTGTTCATGGAGCTTATATATAGATGCAGATTATCCCTAGCTGGTCTGTCACGCAGAGTAAGTGAGTTTAGTTTTACGCCGCACTCAGCAATATTCCAGCTATATTCCAGCGATCGGTAAATAATCGAGCCTGGGACAGACAATCTAGTGATCAACAACATGAGCATCGATCTGCACAATTGGGAACCGATGACATGTCAACCAAGTCAGTGAGCCTGCACCCGATCCTGTTAGTCACCTCCTACGACAAGCATAGTCATCTTTTAGGGCAAGCATGGGTTGCTGAAGGCCTATTCTACCCCGGAACCTTAAGCTTCACGGGTCCTGTCACGCAGACCCTGAAGCAAATATATCCAAGAGAGTCCACAAGTTCAGAAAATGTGGCAACCTAGATTACTACAACTTCTAAAAATGAAGAAAGTAACCTAGGGCTCCTTTTCACTGCTTTGTTTTCTTCTGCTATGAGTTTGTTTTTTTCTGTAAAATATGTTCATTTCAGAGACTATAGTTCGAAGTCTACTGATAACTGAACGAACGTAGTGTTTGAGTGCAAACAAGAGACCAAGTGATATCAGGTGATATGCCAATATTATCTCGTGACTATGCTGCGATAGCAGTGCACCAGAGCGAGGCTCACTGTGAACACGTTGTCACGTGACAACTGAGCAGTCAGATTTGCCCAGAGCGGGCGTGTGCATAGGTAGCAGTGACAACTGTTGGCCTACGAGGCTGTTGGTGGGGGACTTGTCTGAACGCGATTTCGCATGCAGGATACTGTGAGTATCATTTGTGCATATGGAATCTGGTTACGAACTGTATTATGCTCAGTAGCGCACCTGCCTTCAGGCACATTCCGTCACGTATTCTTTTTGGCACGTGTACATGTGATATGGGTTTATTTATGTTAGAGAGTAGCCTCCCTTGCCATAAACGGCCACTCTTGCTACCTGAACTACTCCCAAGAATCCATACTTTCTTTCCTTATTCATCCGTTTTGTTGTCATTTGTTCAAAGCATGGTCATATGCAAAGTAATCAAGAGTTATCATGGTTCTTTTTTCGTTTGTGGGGACAAAAAGTGAATCAGTTGGTAGATAACATTATACATATTGGGGAAACCTGCCGCTCGGTCTATAATAAGCTAACGGGATATTTATAGACCGATCACCCTATAGTGCGATATTTATCAAATTACATTTGAAGTAATTCATTTCTGCGTGAGGATATTATTATGATTCAAGTTTTGATAGCATTCAAAGTTTTCGTTCAAACCCTTTTTGAGAATGCATTTGGAGACATTTACTGAATTAACACGAGCATTTAAATTGTTCGTTATTCATTAATTATAATCATTTGATTTGATCCTAAAAAGTCATTTTGATTGCTTTTACTTAGTAACTTTTCATGAAATGTGTTGTAAAGTTAGAAGGATTGTGGCTGAAATTGGCTTCGGAGGTTATTTTTCCCAGACATGACCTCGCCTTGGGTCATGAACTTTTAGCACTATTACCCTTTACACGCAGTCGGTGACTGCCAGGATTGATGGCCACTTGTAACTAGATGTAAAACCATGGAGCTAAGATTAATTGCAGGATTTTTCAGTGTTGTCACTAGTGTGCAGTACACATCCCTGTGCTCCTAAAAGAACCCACTCATTTGATGGTAGGTTACCAGATGGTGGACACACAAACACATGCAGACACCTAGTTGTGGATTTAGTAACTGCAGTGCCATTGGACAAAATACTGGGACTGTGTGCCCCAGTTCATCCAGCTGCAGATGGATATCTTGTGAGGATGAAACTGTGTGATTATTTCATGTGCGAAACAGACCGCCTAAGTTGAATACTCCCCTGGGAGTTGAGTTGGTTAAAAAAAAAGGCCAGAAAAAAGACATCTGTTAATCAAGGGAACACTCAAATGCCTTGTCTACTTGTTGCGTGGATATGCACGCTGCATAAATATCCTATCCTGCCCTACTAAATTTGTAAGTTCAGTTAACTTCCCTATATTATTGAAATATATATTTTATATATATATTTAAAATATGTTTTTTAAGGAAAATATAGCTATCTAGAAATGCCCCGAGTAGGACTGGTAGTGTAACAGTGTCTCAACTGTGTATGACAGACACTGAGAAGAACTGGTGTGGGAGCACCTTTAGAATTCAGCACCGTGGTGAGGACGTTCTCAGACGTAGGTCACATGTCAGTGAAACAGGCAACCAGTTTGTGAGAACCTGTAGGACGCGAACCTGCGACCTTCGGATTGGTAGCCCGACAGCTAACCGACTGAGCTACGTCCACAATGTTGCACAATGTGCAACTTTAGCTAGTCATTCCTGTGAGGTCATGCAAATGAACGGAAAGAGTCGAATTGGTTGCGGACAATACGAAGGTTACAGGTAGACTTGGTGTCTCGGGCTTTCGATTACTGACAGTTGCCGAATGGCCCCGATATCATTTGGCACAATTGTACTATTCCGTAATCTGCAAGATAACATGTTGTGTTGATTGAGCTGATATGGTTCGAACTGAAAACGATTGTTGACGTCAGACGTCATACGTCTTTTTCACGGTGAAAGCATGATTGACTCGCATGTATTAAAATCATTGTGTGCTTTTGTGACAGTAAAGTGTTATAGGGAACACAGTAGGGATAGTGTGGATCACGCTAAGGAATGAGTGAGATGTGGGCATGTCTAGTGACGGCGCGAGGGTGAGTTAGACTTCGAATCATATGAAATTATGTAGATCTAGGGGTGAAAGTTGGATTGCAAGTTCGAGGCCGATTTCCATTAGCCCAAAATTTCTACATTAACACATTTCATTGTTTATTTAACTTGTGACGTTTTTGGTCTCCCTTTTTTTGTGAACAAAGTATTCAAAATGGAAATGGAAAAGGAAAACAACTGGTACTCATTATCTACCTACTATATTGGATTAGGACCCTTACCCTAAACCCTAACTCTAATCCTTGAAACAATTCTAATAAAATTACAATACTTGACAAAACCAATGTGACCAATGTAAGTCACTCATACTAAATTTAAACAATACAAAATGTTTAAACACACAAAATATAACACCTCAGCACCTCTTAATACAAAGAAATATGAGCATTTTAGTCAAAAAAGAAAAAAAATTTTAAAACTGGTGCTTGTGTAAAATTGTGCATCTGCCGGTGAACTACTACTGGAAACTTGCAACATCGTTGGGTTTCTGTAATGACATGGCCTGTAGAGATGAAACATCAGTGAGCGGAGCTTATAGGCACTCGCTGAGCTTGATGACCTTGTTGCTATGCTGGCATCATAGGGCATTGTGTCAAGAATGTGCTTTTGAACAAAATCACATGCAATTATCTAAAATAGTATTATGACGTGTCTTTAAAGTTTGTGCTGCTGTATTCTAAAGGTAGACCCTGGTGTGTAACAGCGTAACTCCGAGAAGGACTAGTAGTTTAACAGTGTCTCAACTGTGTATGTTGACACCCAGAAAGTCAGGTAGTCTAACAATTTGTAAACCGTGTATTTTTGGCACTGAAGGGAAGAATGTGTAAACTGTTATATCATGTTTATTTGTATGTTACAGTCTCCAAGAAAAGTGGACCATATGCTTTGGACTACAGCCACCATTGGCATGAGTGTGATCCTTGCAAATGACACCTCAAAGAATAAAGCTGTTTGGTGGATATGGGAGGATGCTATGGAGAGCTCAGCAGCAGATGGATGATGATCCCCTGACCCTCTGACAGGTGTGTGATATTCACAGAGACTGGACATGGTGACTGGACCATACAGGTTACACGTGTGCACCTGCACTAATCTGGGGACAAGGGTTAACTTGTGCCAACTCTATGCTGGGCGTGCGTCGTGGCTCGGATGTGCACATGCGGACATGTGCAGAGGTGACCCTCTGAGAAAATCTGGTGCAGTGGTGATTTGTTTGGAATAGAGCCAATTCATTCCCCAGGAGCATCTGATTTTGTGATAAAAGTATCCGAATCTGTAGCCACTAATTCACCTATGGCTCTTAACATTCCCACTACTCAAGACACCTGGATACTTCTTGGAAGAGGTACATACCCACTACTCAAGACACATGGATAGTTCTTGGAAGAGGTACATACGCCTTTCCTAGGACACCTGGATAGTTCTTGAAACATGGTACATACTACATACCCATCACCCTGCACACAGACGGTTCTTGGAACAGGTACATACCCATCTCCTAGGACACCTGGATAATTCTTGGAACAGGTACATACCCATCACCCTGGACACCTAGACAGTTCTTGGAACAGGTACATACCCATCACCCTGGACACCTAGACAGTTCTTGGAACAGGTACATACCCATCACCCTGGACACCCAGACAGTTCTTGGAACAGGTACATACCATCACCCTGGACACCTAGACAGTTCTTGGAACAGGTACATGCCATCACCCTGGACACCTAGACAGTTCTTGGAACAGGTACATACCATCACCCTGGACACCTAGACAGTTCTTGGAACAAATTAACAGTCAACATGGGCTTCCGTATTGTGCATCAATTACTTAACTGCAGTATTATATTCGTGATTAATTATTAGTATTTGTTACCCAATTTTCGTGATTCATATCATATTCTCCACATAGTGTATTCGTTGCACCCCTAGTTCTAGCCCCCTAAATATTTATCAAATGTTTATGAACAGAGGTCCAGATAAGCAGCATATGCGGGTAAAATACATAAAAAACAATTTCCAATTACACATTCAAAAATAATTGTTGTGTACCAGTTAAAATGTTAGGTATGCAAAAAGTTTTAAACAATGCATACTGAATATATGCATGTGCATAATGCTATTGAGTTGTACTGATAGCATGTGGGGATGTCAGGAAATAGCGAGTCTCACCATTACAGTGATACAAGTATTATCTGTCAACTTCAAGCAAATTGGTTTGCTATGTTCCAGCCTCATGATCCCCATTTTGTTTGACTTTTTATCTTGGTACTCCCCAAAATGCAAAATCTGCAGTAAAGATAGGTAGAGGTCCACTAAAATCACACTTATATATTATAGTGCTTAAACAAGCAATTTGAAACTACAGTTGTTGGTGTAAGTGACTCCTCCTTTCATGTTTACTGAAAGAGTTTGTTTTGGGACACTACCCACCACCTTCGAGACGACTTCATGTTCATCATAGGGACATAACTGATTCTAATGTTTTGAAAACAGTCCTTATCTAAATCAAGCAATACCAATCTTTGGCTGTTGATTATGATGGGAATATATTCAATACCATTCTGAATATGTTTTTTTATATTATTTGATGACATACCAAATGACATATTGTTTTCATTTTCTGCAGTTATTTTACAAATATTCTACCCCAATGTGTTACTCACAAATGGGAAACTTTGGATATGGCTTTGCCAATGATCCCTTCACAGTTAAATGAAAACTTTACAAACACTGGACATTGAGAATATAGCTAGACTCACTACTGTTTGACATTCCCTCATATAGGACTAGTGTTGTGCTGTCAATAGAGGTAGAGTGATATTTTATGAAATCATTTCCATGATATTTAAGTTGGTTTTGATTATATATGACATAAGGCAGTATATACCTGCTTAGTAGACTTACTCAAGGACACATACTTAGGTGAGTTAAATTACTGAAATACCCAGATATTTCAAAGCCTTAGAAAATGGGAAATGAAATACCCACTCAACATTCATAATACCCTATCAAAAAACCAAAATACAGTGGGTACAGTACCCACATGAGCTAAATCTCATCTGGAGAAAAGGCAAGCAGTGGTTTGTTTAGAAGATCTGTTTGTTTGGTACCTGTTTATATGATCTCACTGGTGAGAGTTGTTTATGCTGCTTTTAGTACGGGTGGCCGTTGTTGTCAACATCTAGCCAATCTTTGGAGAGCTCTTTTGGGTTTGTCTCTGACCTGTCTAACATCTTCATACGCCAGTATACAACACCGATCTCTCAACAGCATGCGGTTTATTCGACAGCCATTACACACAAGATGCCAAAACTAGGAATGGTGAACTATGCCATTCCATAAAGGAAATGAAACGAATGCGGATCGCTCGTGATGGCGATACATGAATATAAGCTGAATCAAGGGAGTATGGTTTAACAGGATTTCCTTAATGCATCTGTCCACCGTCTCGTTCCTGAAATAGGAGCATATCTTTGAATAAAACCTTATACCATAAACAAAAATACATATAGATTGTATTTAGTTACTTATATTTATATACTGAATATACAATGAATGAAATATTATGCTCCTTACATTGCATCACTCTTTGCAGAAGCATGACCTACTTTAAATTTAGTCAAAACCCATGATACAAGCATGAAGTTAATACAGCAATTTTCTGAAAAGTTGTATGTAATATAAGAGATTGTAGAGACTGGATGTTGTTTTTCCATTTTCATCACATTTCTTACCCAGTCTTTGGAGAGGTCTTGGAGCTTTGTCTCTGACTTGTCTCACATACTTGAATATAATCTAAATGAATGAAGTATGGTTTAACAGGGTTTGCTTAATGCTTCTATTCGTTGCATTGGGTAGATACAAGTAGCAACTCAAAGTTATGAGAAGACACACAGTACAAAATCAATTTTAAAACCTATTTTGAAAATATACAGTTATTATAATATTACACTGTTGAAAAATCTAAGCTGTCATAAATCTAAGCAAATGATGTTTAATATTCAGCAAGTGATTTAAATGTTAAATACATTTGGAAATCTATATTGAATAATAATAATGGAAGATAATGCATACTTTAGCATAATCGTTTTCCGGGCCGTGTTCTATACTAGGCTCTTGCATTTGGCTCTGTTTCGCTGCCATTCATTCCACAACTGTGGTTTTTTTATTAATCCGGAGCAAAGTTGGATGACACGTCAATGCAAGGGCAGCAACATTCACTGCGGAGAGACTTTGACGGATCTAGGAGGAGTAGTCATCAAAGAGGCTTTCACCTGTTCCCTCCATTTAGCGCATCCAGCAAGTGGCGGTAATATAGGACCACAAGTTAGTTCTTTCAGCATCCTGCGTCGAACAGTTAATGACATGGAATTGTCATTGAGACCTCCACCTCGTTTCAATTTGCCACGTCCACATGGTGGTAGAGTGCATATCTTTGTAAGAAATCTCTCGGCCGACTGCAACTACTTTGAAAAGCCACCTATCTGATTTTGTCATCAAGAATGCCGGCTAAACTGACATGCATATCCAGGGATTTGATCCACTCTTTATACTTCCTAGGGTCGCCTTCATATGGCTTTACATACTGGGACAGACTTTGTGATGTGATAGCTTGAGCTAATTGTCCTACCTGTTACTCTACCGTCACTGACAATGGCCTCATCCCAGCCGTTCTGGTTTCTGGGAGATTCTCTAACTGAACTACAATATGCATCAACAGAGTAGTGTAGCAGAGTTTTCCGAAATGGACACAAGCTCAGGCCATCAGAATAACAGGAATCAGCTGGCTTTCAATTAGGACAGTTTAATCAGCATACCCAAACATTTTGTTTGTCTCCACTGACAGAAGTTTGGCTGGTCTGGATTTTATTATATCATGTTTGACACTGGGTTGAGAAGTTCACCAGCAACGGTATCGCAGCCTGCGCATCACAACAAGATGTTTGTCCCGTCTGCCAGTGACACTATCGGCCATGCAACCAGTACATCAGTGTCACAACAAGATACTTGTCCAAGCGCTGATTGACCGTTGGTCTTGTAAGGTGGACAGGTAGGCTTTATCACCCCTGCATCCAGTGGCCAGGTGTCATATCTTGATATTTGTCCATGCGCTGATTGACCGTTGGTCTTATCAGTCGGACAGGTAGGCTTACCCATGCGTTCAGTGGCCAGGTGTCATATCGTGATATTTGTCCATGCGCTGATTGACCGTTGGTCTTATCAGTCGGACAGGTAGGCTTACCCATGCGTTCAGTGGCCAGGCTATCACGCTTCTAGCGTAAACATGACCAGGTTACAGTAGTAGTATTATATGGTCCATTTCCCTGGTAACTACCGTATGTTAAATATAACAATAGGCAGCACCACAGACACAAACTACAAACTCTGTACCTTATGGTTAAGTCCATACACGAACCAGTTATTATAGAGTATACACCAACAAAGTAAATAATAAACAATTAATAAATAACAAAGTAAGTAAATAATGACACACAACAGTAGAATGAATTCTGAAGTTAAAATCATGTTGAGGATGCTGGTAATTATGCAGTAATCTGTCGATGTTAGATGGAGTTTTCATATCAGTTGTATTTGTCACTTGGCCGTAGAAGACGTTATCATCAAGTAATGACAATTACATCTTGATTATCTCAGGATTACTTGTAAAGAAGCAGCCAAGGAATTTAGATACCTTGTCAAATTTAACTAATATCGAATTGCAGACTGTGTTCTTTATTCTACAAGTCACATAATCATCCTCTTCTGTTTGGTCAGAGTCGCTATCTTCATCGTCATCGTTGTTATAGTTTACATCATAGATAGGCTCCTCGTCTTGGTCTGATGCGTTTGACATGTGTTCACCTTACCATCATCATCATAGAGAGTAGAACTCTTTCTGGGTTGGATCGTATCTTCAGTGGATGATTCTGAATCTGTCAGTATGCTCGTTTCGCTGTCCTCATCATCCCATTTTACTCACTTTGCTCCTTTACTACAAGTCTGCCCTTTGCTTTGTTTTCACTCCTTGACAATGAAAAGGTTCCACCTAACTGTCGTCACGGGTAATGTCTCTTCACTGTGTTAATGACTGGCGAGGATTTTCCCTTCTTAACTGACATTGTGGGTGACAGACTTTCTTCACTCATGATTTCTGTGTCTGAGCTAAGTATCACAGGATCTTAAAGTATGCTATCTCATCTTTACTTAGTGGGTGTTCAGTTTACCCTTCCACTAAATCTATGGATATCTCTGATTAATTAGTATACAAGGATGCGGCTGAGGTTGAGGTTCTCGATCTTGACTGACAATTTGTCGTTGAGGGAAATGTCCGTTGTTGAGATATAGCGCTGCCAGGAGTATCCTGAATATGATTTGCCTCAGATTAATGAGGCAAACACCTAGTAGACACAAGAGGACATCTCTCACTAGACCTATATTTTGGGAGAACAAAATAGAGAATTCATTACTGACTGAACATTTCAATTTCTTCTGGGTCGTTAGACGCAACAACTTCTTTGAAAATGTTACGTGGAGGAGAGCATGTGTCTGCGAAGAGGGTGAATCCTCTTTCTCTTTTAGCCAGATCCATAGCTTGGCGTCGTCGCCGTCTGACGCAAATGATAACACACAGAACTATTCCTCATATTATCACTACCAATGTAACTGCCACCGTAGACAATATTGCGGTAATCTCCCCAGCTGGAATATATGTAACAATTACATTAACAATGACCTAGTAAGTATTATATCAGCTATCAATTTCTTCAAAGTCTCTGTTGATTTCGTCTATTTCAAAAATATTTTCATTCGATTCCATTCCTGAACTTATAAGTTGACCTATTTCAAAACTATTGGGAAGGGTTATTCGCATATGAAGGTACAGTAACCTTCTACACGTACGTCGAATCTTGAAATATAAAATACCAGTTATGAACAATAAGGAAAAAAAACTACTAGACCTATTATCAAACTATAAATGTTAACTCTTATTAATGAGCATGCCCCCCGTAAGAGTCATGGTCGACTTGTCTTTAACAGCACCAATACAACTATTGTTCGTAGTGCACGTGGATGCATGTGATGCTGTAGATGGGGAAAATTATAAGTTTTTTATTTGTTTTGCAACACTTGTGCTGCTCAATATTTTTATACTACTAATGATGATTTATTTATCTTATTATTAATAACTGTATAATTAGCTTTCCATTGACTTGGTTGGATGCTTGAGGGAGATCCTCTTCGCAACCACGACCAGGCACTTCATGCTGGCATCCAGCATTATTCTGTTTTTTTCACTGTTGATCTGCAATGCTTTTGAAACCATGTTCTTGACATGGCTTTCTGTTTTGCATTGCAAATCTGCTGTTGAATAATCCTTTAGCTTTTTCCATTTCAGTTTTTATAGCACAGCTGTGTTACACTCGCCCCCATCTAAGAAAAAATATCTGGAGGAGATTTCTTAAGGACCGAGTCAGTTTGAGAGCTGATTGCCGGAACCAAGCCTACTTCAGTATGCTCATATTCACATTATAAGTACAATCATATCCGTATTATCAATATCATAGATCTACAGTTCACATCCGTTGTCCTTACATCTGCCGACCATTATAATTTGTGTGTGTAATGACTTTCTATTTACATGTTTGGAGAATTCTATTCTCCCATTATTGAACTGAAAGTGTCCTTGGACTTCTGTGCATTTACTGTCTGTTCCCTTTTCGCTGTAGACCGGGAAGATCACATCACACAGTTGTTACACTGAGGTGGTCTCCCAACTTTATGTACATTTTAGAATGTCAGTCCCTTTGTGCTCTAGGAAACACACTGTCGTACCTTCAGCCAAATACACACTTCTTGCCTTCCCTGGACACCTTTCCCTCATGATCTAGAGGCCAGATAGAGGCGATGCACTGCATGGTTCACAATCTCCGCATCTTCTTCTATAAATGGCGTAGGGGGTATTCCCCCTCTGTGGGGAACCGTTGCCACCTGATGGCCCATGACCAGTCATGTGTTTTCTTCTCCATCCTGAGGCCAGAACAACCACCGTGTCTGAAGGAAGAAACCTATCCTCCTGAATTCATCGGTGCCATCTCGTAAATAGGAGTACCCCTGGCTCCTACCCCTCACTCTCCTGGTGAACCATCTCTTAAACCTGTGGTATCCTAAGACTATCCGTATGATCTTAACCATAATTACTAATATATGGTATATGGCCATTTTGGATCCTAACCCTCTGTCCCAAATACAGAATGTTCAAACTTTAGCATCTTACCCTGTAATGTTCTAGCAATATTAGGGAACTTCATGTCCACTTGGTGCGAGTCAGCTGCCAATTCACTGATCATACGCAGGTTTTCTGAAATTTCAACCCTGGAAGTGTTCATTGTAGAGAGGCTTTCTTACACGACATGAGTTACAGCTTTCTGATTCTTAAACAGAATGTCCACATTCTTATGTATTGCTTCCAGGTTCTCCTCAGAGACTGTGCCAAACAGAAAACTCTGAGCTCTTCCTAAGAATGGCAATACCTATAGTTTAGATCCACTTTCACTTAAGGTCTTCAAACGTTTCTTTGAGCTTCACATATGTAGCTTTCAGTGATGAAGTATCACTGCTTAAACCACTGAATAACATGAAAGTATCCTTCTTAGTTGGAGAGTAATTGTGACTGATGATGCTATTTGTAACTGATGCCACTGCCTTTGTTTGTAATTTGTCAATAAGGTGATGGGTCTATAACAAAGGTCACCATCCTTGAAATGTAGGTTACCTTTTAGCAAGTTTTGGTTATTGTTAAGTTATTGTTGGCGAATGGATACACGTGGATCATATCAATATATTCTATCATCTGATTTTGATAGAACGATTATACAGGTATCGATTTATCATCACAACTCTACAAATAATAAATAAATGATACTAGATAATGCTGATATTTAAAGATTCAACCTGATCTTATGAATATGGAGTCATCATCATCATCATGATTTTCGTCTGATGATGATGTGAGATAATTTATGGGATAATCGCTCTCCTCGTCCAATGAAAATTCTTCCTTAGCATTTTCGTCATCCAAGTCTGTGTTAATCAGCTTTCTCTTCTTTGGCAAAGTCAGGCCACTGATGCTGCTGGCTCCATTTTGCCTCAAAACTTGCCCGGGTGGTTTTGGGATGACATTGTAACTGGTTCTTTCGTGTGGGGCTTCATGCTCAGATGGTTGCGTATCACGAACAAACACAGCCAAGTCTCTCGTGGATCGTCTAGTGGTTTGTAATATTTGAACCCCACAGTATGCACATATAGGTGACCCATCTGGAGCCCACTGATACTGTGGCGGTGTTTGACTAGTTGGTCTAGGCCAGGTATTCTGGTACCTTGTTCTTTGTGGGATGGATTGTCCTATCAATTTACTCTGACCAGGAGGTACGTTTTAAGATGCATACGTGTGCCCTGGCAATCTGGTCTTATACAGGGTCGCGTTTGAAGATAATAATCTATCTATCCTTTCCGCCAAAGCTTCCGTCAGTCCCATCAGTATCTGAGCTTGCTTCTCCAAAGCTTCATACTTAGTGTCCCTACCCAATGAATCTATCTCCATGGGAGTTTCCTCCCTATGCCTTCTTAGATTGTAAGTTTCGGCAGCTTGCTGTTCGTACGCAGCCTTCTTAATTGCGTCCTTCAAGTTCGTCAGCCGTTCCCTTATTAACCTTCTGGCAATGTGATCCATCAATAAATATGTCTGTTAAAATTTCCTGAACAGTGGCTGATTGCAATTCTTTTTATGTAACACTTGTCTGCTAATGACTGAAGTCCTTCAGAATACCCTTGTATGACCTCCCCAGAATTTTGTTTAAGTTTCTTCAATTTCTGTTGTGCATACTGTATATCACGTAAATCACTAAACCTACCTTTCAACGCTGTCTTGAGCTGAGTCTAAGTAATGTTGGGAGTTTCCTTCATTTTCCTAACCAAGAAATCTACAGTGGGGCTTACTGCGGTCTGTATAGCTAAGGTATATTTAGCCGTATCTGGAGTGCTAACTGAAATGCATGCCTTTCCCGCCTTTTAAATCCAATCAGTGAAATGTTTATATCCTTCCCCCGAAAAATTCCTGTGGTAGTCCCTGTGCTTTTATTGCTTTCTCCACCCTCGTCAAATGTGATGCAACCAAATCGGCAGGTAGATCGGGCACTCTGTCATTTCCTTCAGCCATTTATGATAGTCCGATGTGTACTTTGACTTCCTAAATCAAAAAGTTGATTTTCTCTTCCGTGCCTAAAATTTTCTTATTTCCCTTTTCTTCTGTTATTTCTTTCCTTAATATCTCCTCTTTAGCATGTTGTTCCCCCTGCGCCCTTCGTTCTTTTAACGTAAAATAAGCCTGTATTGTGTGTTCGGGGCGTTTTTCTCCTTGTAAGTTCCGTCTATTTTCTGATATGTAATCTAGGAGCGGAGATACAGCGATTGCTCTACTCTTTTTCCTAAATCTTTCTCTATTGCCCCTGCACTCACCCTTATTTCACAAATCACACGTTCCTTGAATGTTTTCGGGATGAGCCTTTTGCTCGTAATATTTTCCATAGTACCGTTTTTGTACAACCGTTAATTCCCTATAAACATAACTTATACTATATATTGTACCTATGTACTTACTAAAATTTCTAGCCAACGAATAAATCTAAAACGAATCATAGAGCGTACCCTGAGATATTTTCTCCTTATTGTTTCGTCTGTTCCAAATCCTGGTCAAGGCACCAAGAAAGTTTCAGGCTTATCACTTGTCAATCATATAGCCTGTTCTTTCGTTTGGGACTTCGTGCTCAGGTGGTTGCGTATCACGAACAAACACAGCCAAGTCTCTCATGGATCGTCTAGTGGTTTATTGAAGTTTGCATCAACGATTATACTAAAGTGAAACTATTCAGGTGCTTCACAAATGTACTGTGAGCAATCCTGAATATTTGGGAGCGCAGCGACCTCTGACCGACTACCTTAGCCCCACAAACCGTCTCCCCCAATCTAACTTTTCCCCCCAGTTTTATCCCAGTCCCCCTAGCATCAAAGTCTATTATCTATCAACTGTAAAAACATGACACCTCGCTGAACTGTCCTTTAATGGTCCACCTCTACACCTACTTCTTAAGTCTTGATAAACTATCAAGACTTACAGAAATGAAAAGAAACACAACTTGTACCTCATTGCCAATGTCAATTTGTCCTATCAATCCCTCACTACGTCACCCCCTGTCCATTTTAACAATTCTCCGCTTGTATTTCCCCTCTGACCATGATGACGTACTTTGTCTTTTCTGACATAGACATAACCCCAAGGCTTGTGATACTGTCCGATGTCAGCCAAGTTCGGACAATCAATTAATTACCTAAATCCCTTACTATCTGCGCTCCCGGTCCTCGCGTACAATTTCTTTTATATATATAATACACAGTTCATATACACTTCCTAATTCATATAAACTATAATGTACAAAATTATTTTAATTAACATTTAAATTAACAATAAAACATCCTTATAAACGGAAAGTGTAGCTCCCGGTTACAACATCCTCATCTTCCACAACCTAATGTATACAGATTTACACTTAACCCTTAAATGGTTGATATTCACGTATACATGAAGATAAATATATACATTATCTCATGTCAATCTTTGCAGTTGAAGGGTTAATTGATCCATCAATGCTTTGGATAATACTTTATCCAGATATTTATTATGAATTATGTATATTGTGAAATGAGCTTGTGGAATTTGGGTGTGTATCTGAAGTTGTGTATCCTCCACTAGAGAGTGTCTCCACAATTTCTGATGACAGAATGTTTGCAAATAATGATAATTGTCTGTATGTATGCAACTTACAATGTATGAGCCAGTAAGCGTATACTGTATGTTTGATGAAATTGTGAAATTCCCAATGTAGGGTAGGGTACACAATCTGTAATGGCAGCTTTTAAGCTGATGTGGGTATACATGTTTGATGAAATTGTGAAATTGCCAACCTAGGGGTAATGTACACATTCCGTGACTGGAGATGGCAACTTCATTGTCCTTATCAGCACATGACAGGGCGAAAACCTTCCACTTGTTTCATGCAGCTACCAATGTTCCCAGTTATCCTCATATTCAAAACAATGAATATTTCAGAATAAAAGAAAAGGGATAAATTTTTGGGCCATTGCTGATACCACTGAAGACATAGTGATGGTGACAGTGCATTGCAAAGAGAGCAGTGAATCCAGTAGATAAAGTTACGTACATAATTTCTGTGTATCTGACTAAACATTGGAAGGATGACTTAATTGAAACACAGACCACTGCATATGCAGTTACCACAAAAAACTAATATAAAAAATATTAATTCAATTATTTATTATTTAACAAATGAAGATATTCTTCAAATGAGAGGTAGATTCAGAGTCTTGTGTCGTCACTGGCGCTGATGGAACTGTGTTGTTCGGGCTCGGATCTGTCGAGACTGAAACAAGGAATATTTTATTATCCCCCCACCATGTAATGTGGGGGGATATAGTCGACTCCTCTTTCGTCCGTCCGTCTGTCCATCCGTAATCATTTCATTTCCAGAGTGTAACTCAAAAACTGTTCAGTATTGTTAGACCAAAATTGATAGATACCATAATCTGAACCTGTGGTTGTGCCTTTTGCTAAAATGGAGGGATGGCCTTCTTTTCCGAAGGACAATTCAAAAACCATTTGATATCTTTCAACAGATCTTGGCAGGTACATAAGACAGATCTTAAAGTGGTGCCTTTTGCTGTTTACAGATATATGGCATTTAAATTATTTCATGTTTTCCATGGAAACGATTCAAACTCTGAAAACACATTAAGTAACCTTCAGATGATTTGTCCTTTCAAATATGTGGGGGCCGGGGGATATGTCATCTTCTGATAACTCTTGTTTATTATTTAACAAATGAAGGTATTCTTCAAATGAGAGGTAGTGTCAGTGTCTTGTGTCGTCTCTGATGCCGATGGAACTGTGTTGTTCGAGCTCGGATCAGTCGAGAATGAAACAATTAATATTTCACTCACAAAACCATACATGCATCTTAACTACTGGCCTGGTTTTGCCTTTAACACATGTTTTGCCTTTCAATATTATAGATGATAAAATTCTAAATACATCTCTCATGGAAGTAGTGTTAAATATATATGGTTCAGTTTGGTTGAACTCTTCATTTCCATGGAAATGTTGCAGACTTAGTCTAGAAAGTGAGAAGTGTGTTTCGTTTCCGGGGTTTGGGGGATAAGTCATCTTCTGATGACTCTTGTTATGATTATCTGAACAATCAATCAACAACTAATGAAATGACAAGAATCAAAATTTCTCATAGTGCATGTTATATAATATTCCCAATTAACATTCAAGGATGTAAGGATCATTCTCAAAAAATGACCAAATTTGGTGGATGAAAAATACAAAATGAAATGCTTATTTGTTGTTTTTTTTCCAGGGAAAGAACAATATTCAAACAAATGAAAAATGATCTTTGGCATGCAAGAAACAAATATTGTTGTGATGCATGATCATTCATTGTGAGTTTATCAAAGATAAGTGTCAGTGGTGTAACAAGCAAAACATAAATCATATAATACTGTTGCCAATCACCAATATTATGTTAATCATGTGACGAGAGAAGAAAAGCTTAGCCACAGAGCACTTTTTTGTGAATAAAGCTGCACAGATTTGTATGCTGCATCAAATATTTATCAGTATGACACACTGATATTATTATTAACGAGTGCATGTTTTTTAAAACGAGTATATTTTTATTTTTGCAACTTAAATGTCAAAATATTGTAACAAAGTATAAGCAGACGACAACCAGAGGTTTTCAAGGAATGACTTTTATTTACTTCATAACATCAGCCGGCAGGATGACCAGGGGCATCAGAGGCAGGGCGAGGCAGGCAGAAGCAAGAGGGGGCCCTCAGTTCATGTCTGCTGGAGTGTGGGGTCTGGCCCCCCTTTTATCCAGCTCATCCCCCACTTTGATTGACACAAGGGGAAGGGGCAACTGGCATATGGTTCCACCCAGCTGGCAGGTCGATGCCCCCCTAGCTGGCAGGTTGATCCAGGTGGCTGGCAGGTTGGTCTGCGTGACCCCACCACACCAATCTTCTCTCTACCTGTGTACATTCTATCTATGTAATTCATGTATAGCCTATCTACCCGAGTACATACTTGTGTTTGTACATCACCAACCCTCATGTAAACATGCTCACCCCCTATCGTGTGTTATGTACATCATCCTATCATGCGTAATGTATCACCATTGGCTTCCATCCTTATCCCCAATTATGTAAACATATCCAATCAACTGTAATGCATTACCATTGGCTTCCATCATTGTTATCTTAACTATCGGCTTCCTATCAGTGCTTGTTTATACTAGCTTTCGTTAACTCATTCCACTTGTTACTTTGTTATTGTTTTACCTGTACATATAAATACACCTCTGTATCCCTTTCTCAATCACCTGATGAAGGAGTAAGCAACTTCAATACTGACTGACAAATGTTACACCATGGACTTTAGGGGTTACACCATTGACACTTTCCTCTAACTCTTCAACAGAATTAAGATCTTTATGCTAAGGTCTTACCACTCTAAAACATGAACATGTACATTCATTTGAGCAGATTGTATTTGAAACTGACGAACAATGTGAACTAGAATGCGTCTGGCATAACTGACAATGATGTTGTCGCACCACCGACAATGACAATGGTATCATTCAAAGATTAAGATTAATCCGATACCAATATGGATTTATGTCTAAATTTTGATTTTAATAATATGTTGAACATTCATTCATTCAAGTTTGCACTTCGTGAACGTGTTTACAAATGCTGATTTATAAAAATATACTTTGTGTTTCATTCTGTACACAGACATACAATGACAAAGTTGTCAAACTTAAGAATCAAAATCTGAAAAGCTGAACATTATGTTAACCCGTAACAAGTAACTATAATTCAAAAGAATTAAACAATTTTAAGAACTGGACATAAAGTGTCTATTTTAACCAATGGCCAACATTCTTTTGTTTGGATTCTTCTATTATGATAGACCAGAGATCTTGTGGGACAATGTACTTCCTTCCAAGTTTTGTTGGTTCAGCTGATTCCCATAATGCTATCTACACTCTACCAGCCGATATCAACCATTTTTGGCCAAAAGAAGCTGCTAGCATTGATATTTCTTCCAACCTGATGCATGCAACGAACACGCAAGTGCTCATCATCAATACCTTCAACAAATCCTGGGAATGGCAAGCTGTCATGAAGTAAAATGACATGTTTTGCCAAGAAGTCATGTGTTGGCATTTCTCTTGTATTGAAATTTGCCTCATCAACATTGATCACAGTTTCAATGACAGTTGCGCTTGCACTCTGTTTGGCAGATTTTTTTATTTTACGGTCACTGATCCCTGAGAGAGTATCTAAGTTTGTTATCTTTATCTTTCTTCTCGTAATAATTTCTGATCCCATCTCCTGTGCAGCTACTGCGTAATTTCTGTTGTCTGCAACTTTTTCCACTGTTGTCTGTTCAGGCTCCTCCCCATTAGTACTGTTTTTAACTTCTCCACTCATCCCACGTTCCTCTGCCTTCCCATTTCCACCGTCTCTAACTTCTTCCCCTATCCCGAATTCAGCTGCCTCACAATCTGAATTTCCGTTTTCATTATCTGCAGCGCCTTTCTCTGTTAACTGTTCAGCTAACTTCCCACCATCTTCAACGTCCAACATTAGCTGTTCTTCAACATATCCATTTCCACGGTCAGTTACTTCTTCTGTCCCCTGTTCGTCTGCTTCTGCATTTCCACTGTCAGCTAGTTCATCTTCGGTTCCATGTTCGTCTGTCTCTATATTTTCACTGTCAGGTACTTCTTCCTTTGTCCCCTGTTCATCTGCTTCTGCTTTTCCACAATCTCCATGTTCTACCTCCATGACCTGCTCAACTCCCTCTCTTTTTACTCTTTCATCTATGGGCAAAAGTGGAACAAAGTGGTAAGGCTGCCAGTATTCAAGAACCATGTCTTTTCTTGTGGTAGTCCACAGAATGTAAACAGGAGTTTTAGTTTGTGTTTTTTCTTGGGATAATAAGGCGATGAAGGTGACTACAAACATTCATATACTTCAAATGTATTTTTTCATAAAAAACTTAAAAATAGAACAAGGTAACAGCATGGAACACTGGTAACAGTATGGAAAATACCATAACAGTAACAAACATCTGCAAACAAACTACCATTCACTTAAACAATTCTTTTTGGCTCAATCATAAAGTGCACTTGAACTCAACATGTTCATTGTTTGGTATAACACAATTGTTATGGAAACTGGCACAATCACAATTATGTGGGACTGTTTGAAGAGGCATCATTACAGCAGTTGGTCAGAATCTCATCATAGAGGGATGTCTCTATTGAATATTGCGTGCCATTGATTGGTACTGGAGGAGGAATTATAGCAATGATGTTTTCAAACAAATACCAACATCAATCTTTAAACTTTCTTGGCCAAAAATATGCGTTGCCTTTTCTCCCAACTCGTGCATACATTCCACTTTCACATCATTTATGTCACTGTCAATCACGTTACCAGGAAATGGCATCCCTTCATACAGAACCACAACATACTTGTCAACCAGGTCATCCCAATTTAGGTCCCTCTTCAGATGTTTTCTCAAACCATATACAGGAAAGAAATCTCACCATTCTCTTCCCCATCAGCCTCAATCTTCTCTCCACCCACTTCACCTCTCTCTCCAACCTTCCCTGGACCACCAACCTCACCATTCTCTCCACCCACCTCTCCTCTCTCTCCAACCTTCCCTGGACCACCAACCTCACCATTCTCTCCACCCACTTCACCTCTCTCTCCAACCTTCCCTGGTCCACCAACCTCACCATTCTCTTCACCCACTTCACCTCTCTCTCCAACCTTCCCTGGACCACCAACCTCACCATTCTCTTCACCCACTTCACCTCTCTCTCCAACCTTCCCTGGACCACCAACCTCACCATTCTCTTCACCCACTTCACCTCTCTCTCCAACCTTCCCTGGACCACCAACCTCACCATTCTCTTCACCCACTTCACCCTCTCTCTCCAACCTTCCCTGGACCACCAACCTCACCATTCTCTTCACCCACTTCACCCTCTCTCTCCAACCTTCCCTGGACCACCAACCTCACCATTCTCTTCACCCACCTCACCTCTCTCTCCAACCTTCCCTGGACCACCAACCTCACCATTCTCTCCAACCTTCCCTGGACCACCAACCTCACCATTCTCTTCACCCACTTCACCTCTCTCTCCAACCTTCCCTGGACCACCAACCTCACCATTCTCTCCACCCACTTCACCTCTCTCTCCAACCTTCCCTGGACCACCAACCTCACCATTCTCTCCACCCACTTCACCTCTCTCTCCAACCTTCCCTGGACCACCAACCTCACCATTCTCTCCGCCCACTTCACCTCTCTCTCCAACCTTCCCTGGACCACCAACCTCACCATTCTCTCCACCCACCTCACCTCTCTCTCCAACCTTCCCTGGACCACCAACCTCACCATTCTCTCCACCCACTTCACCTCTCTCTCCAACCTTCCCTGGACCACCAACCTCACCATTCTCTCCAACCTTCCCTGGACCACCAACCTCACCATTCTCTTCACCCACTTCACCTCTCTCTCCAACCGTCCCTGGACCACCAACCTCACCATTCTCTTCACCCACTTCACCTCTCTCTCCAACCTTCCCTGGACCACCAACCTCACCATTCTCTCCAACCTTCCCTGGACCATCAACCTCACCATTCTCTTCACCCAGTTCACCTCTCTCTCCAACCTTCCCTGGACCACCAACCTCACTATTCTCTCCACCCACTTCACCTCTCTCTCCAACCTTCCCTGGACCACCAACCTCACCATTCTCTTCACCCACCTCACCTCTCTCTCCAACCTTCCCTGGACCACCCACCTCACCTCTCTCTCTCCAACCTTCCCTGGACCACCCACCTCACCTCTCTCTCCAACCTTCCCTGGACCACCAACCTCACCATTCTCTTCCCCATCAGCCTCAACCTTACACATCTCCTGAACCACCTCTCCATATATCCACGAATCTGAGGTACATCTCAAAAAATAATCAAAAGGACATTAACCCTTTTACTCCCTCTCCCTTTTTCCTGTTGAAGTGGTTCAGTTCAGATACACTAAACCAACTCTAGGGTACTTACACTGCTGCATCCCTTTGGATAATAACCAGGCTTTGGCCTTTCAAAGCAAGATGGAGGAGGGGGTGCACTTGTTGAGGGAGGCATGCTCCTTTTTGATTGCAGAGATTCTTAAATGTAAATTACTTTAGGTTAGGTTTCATTGCTCATTTTATGTCACACAAACCTCTTGAATCATTTGAACTATGAAGTGAAAACACAGTAAAATATATCCTTTGAATTCACAATTAATTCATTACATATATCATTCAATATATTTGTTTTTACCAACCTAACTGTTCCTCCAGGTTCTTTATGTACTTGTTCTTCTTCACCTGTTCACCTTCAAGGAGACAACACTTAGAACACTCCTCCTCCTCATCTACCCTTCTCTTTCTTGGCTGTTTTACAGCCATTGTGGGATGCCGCTTGCTGTTTGTGGGGACAGCTGTTTTAAACAAGACAGTTTTCCGAAAATTAACGAAGCTTGAACATGAAAGACATGTAGTTATGTGATATGACCATTGAGTGTTGAAAAATATGAGGAATCCATGCACTCTGTTCAACCTCCAACATGTCATGTGTACTTGCACGTCTAAACATGAAGGATCTATCAGCTTCAACTCATAAACAACGCAGAATAAACAGTTAAGACATAAAATTGTCTTCAACTTTTCTTTCGGGCTTTTCCTGTAACAGTAACAAATAAACATCCAATTCCTGATTCTCAATTACCCTCAAAATTTGTTTCTTCATTTTCGCTTGTCTCTGTTTCTGAGCTGAATGGGAACTCAAGGAGATCGTCCATCTCCTCCAGGACCCTCTCTTTGGATCTTTTCAAGGCCTCAACCTTCTCTGCCTTCTCCTGACAAGCTTTCAGGAGGGCATCCTTCTTAAGTGCATCTCGCACACTTTCTTGAACTGAAAATTATTTATTGATTTGTACTCACAATTATGTTAATAATAAACTTTTCTAGAAAATAGGTAACAATAGTATTTGGTAAGATATCCTTTTAATTTAAAAAAAAAAAACATTAAAAAAGAATGTAAACAATATTTACAGTATACCTAAACAACTGAAGTCTGTGTAGATATTTGCTATTGTGCAGCTATGTTGTTTCCATTAATGAGATAAACACTGGTAACAAATCCTAGCATCACCTGTTATCTTTACTAAATTATTTCTGATAAATTGCTTAAGATTTGGAGACATGTATGACAGAGAGAGAGAGAGAGTGTGCAAGTGAGTGTGTGTGTTTCAGTCAATGTCAAACAATGTCATGAAAAAATGTCAACTTCTTAATGCAATCTTACCTGGGTTGGAAGGTATTGTGGTAGTTTTCACTTTCTTTCGTCTTGCAGTTTCTGTTCACAAAAACAAATTCATAACAATTTCGAAAATTATTCTTTTTGTTTCAAGTAAAAAATAATATTTATTATTTCAACTCAGTTATTTGTTCCTTGCAATCATCATTCCATCAGAAAGAACCAAACTATACATTACTGGTTACCCGTCAGAGAGTTCAGATTCCTTTCTTTCTGAGCTTTGTATTTTTCACCGTAGCTGTTCCCGTCCACATTGAGTGCTTTTTGTCATCTGAAATAGACAAAAATTTATGTCAAATACAATCCATTAATTCTACAATCTATGAATAATTACTTGTTTATTTCCCTTCCAAATATCATTTTAATTTGTATATGTGACCTAGATCAGTACGTCTGATGTTAGAAGTTTTGATGTAATTTAAAGGAAAGGTTTCAGCTGGTATATATAAAAATAATAATTCACTTGTAAAGCATCTAGTTGTAGTACCCAGCTGACTTGTTGCTCACTTGACGCTGATTTGTGATCTGAGCTCCATGCACATGACAACCACCACAAAAATACCTAAACCGTACCAAAAAACTACAAATTTAGTGCAAGATCACTTAGCATAAATATATTTATATGTATATATATGCCCACCTGAGATACAGATGATGTCAGCGATGTAGAGTTTCCCAGAAAACTTAGCCTGTACCCGATCACCAGGCTTGTATTTCCAGGCTTCTTTTCTTGGTACACAAATTGTGTGTGTCGATTGGACACTGAAGGCCGATTCCTCCGCCCAGAACTAGGCTACAAACTTGCATGAAGACATGTTGAAATACTGCTGGTATGGATATACTTGTTTTGATGAAACTGTGAAATTGCCAACACAAAGGGGTAATGTACACATTCTGTGATGAGAGATAGCAACTTCATTGTCCTTTTCAGCACATGACACAGTGAAAACTTTTCACTTGTTTCATGCAGCTACCAATATTCCCAGTTACCTTCATATTCAAAACAATGAATATTTCAGAATAAAAGAAAAGTGATAAATTATCAGGCCATTGCTGATAGCACTGGAGACATAGTGATGGTGACAGTGCATTGTAAGGAGAGCAGTGAATCCAATAAACTAAGTTACTTACTTAATTTCTGTGTATCTGAGTAAACATTGGAAGGATGACTTAATGAAACACAGACCACTGCATATGCAGTTACCACAAAAATCTAATATATAATATATTAATTCAAATATTTATTATTTAACAAATCAAGATACTCTTCAAATGAGAGGTAGATTCAGAGTCTTGTGTCGTCACTGGCGCTGATGGAACAGTGTTGTTTGAGTTCGGATCAGTCGAGACTGAGACGATGAATATTTCTTTCACAAAACAATACATACGTCATAACTACTGGCCTCAATTTTCGCCTTTACCACATGTTTTGCCTTTCAATATTATAGATGATAAAATTCTAAATACATGTCTGATGGAAGTAGTGTTAAATATACGTGGTTCAGTTTGATTGAACTCTTCATCTTGATCGGGTGTCTATCCAAGACAAAAGTGTTCCTAAATTCAGTCACTGACACTGATGGAAACGTGTTGTTCAGGCTCGGATCAGTCGAGACTGAAACAAGGAATATTTTATTATCCCTGTGGCATGTAATTGCTCTCTTTTTAACACGATCAGAAGTCTATATATGTTTGGATGGGGATGGCCAGCAAGCTTGTTTAATTTGCTGTACCATCCCTCTACATGGTTGGTAGTTCTGGGGCCGTCATTGTTGTAGTGGTTCCAGCACACACGTGGTAAGCCTTCTACCCACTGCTCAGTCACGTAGTCAGCAAATCTGCGAACAGGGTCTACATGGCTTGGTCCAGAGTCTAAAGCCTCAAACCAGACATCAATAGATTCTATTTCTTTCAAATATTAATAATTACATAGTTAACATACCTGCGTGTTCCTCATTGTAATGGACGGGATGGGTGTCACTTCTTCTGTGCAACGTGTTTCTTCACTCCTTGAAGAAAAAATTGAATGTCTGGAGTATGGTGGTCGGACTGATGATTATGTGGTTTGCCAAAGTTGGTGTTTAAGGTTGCTGGACAACCAATTGTGTGTGTAGCTTACATCTCCAGTAGATAGTATCTTTGTAGCCATTCTTCTTGGTGTACTCGAAACCAGCATGAACTAACATACAACCACCAACAGAAGTAGGAAAGAACCGTATCTGAATGTCGGCATTTGCCATTTTGACATTTTAACTGATGATGTCACGCCTTTTTATGGACCATTAAATTAAGTTCTCTCAAAACCCTGAACTATTCATGACACTCATTGTAGCTCACCAAGAGATCTTGAGCTGGCCCTAATTACGTGAACACATTTCAGTGACAGACTATGATCCCACAGCCCTAATCTCTTAATCCCCCTAAAAAATATTTAGAGCTGGCTGAGAACACCCCATTAATTACACCTGCTTCTAGCATTTCATCGATGGCTTTGTTTACAGTTTCTCTCTTATTCAAGGTTGTACAGTAAGGTTTTAACTTATAGGGGCATGGTCACAGTATCAGTGTGCAAGGTCCTTGTCACTGGTGTGTTTATCTCTGCTAGTTCGATGTTCTTATCAGTGTCGGCAGATACCTGGTTATTTGCCATTACATTCTGTGTCTGCAACTGATCAATTTTTGCAACAATACATCCACGTTTTACGGTAAACGTCTTGTTGGTGTCATTCACTATCGTTATTAGTGCGTTTCTTTCTTTGGAAATAGTAAATACTGATTTTATAATCATAAGGCCTGGTTCAGACAAAATAAATCCTGTTTCTAATGGGGAGACTTCACGTATCATATTAGGTTTAAAATATGGATTATCTTTGCACTTTGCCTGACACATAACCATTGTTTGGGGTTTGACTACTTGTTTTTGAGATAGTCTTCTGACCGATGATACATGATATCATCGTCTAATCTGACATAAGTTTTTCCAGTTCTTATACAAGCTAAATCGAAGTACATGTGTACGCCATGTTTGTACATAAAATCTTTACCTAAAATAAAGTTTCTGTTCATATCTTTGTAACAGAACAACCTTAAGTGTTTGCATGAGTCCCAGATTAGGTTTCATTGCTCATTTTATGTCACACAAACCTCTTGAATCATTTGAACTATGAAGTGAAAACACAGTAAAATATATCCTTTGAATTCACAATTAATTCATTACATATATCATTCAATATATTTGTTTTTACCAACCTAACTGTTCCTCCAGGTTCTTTATGTACTTGTTCTTCTTCACCTGTTCACCTTCAAGGAGACAACACTTAGAACACTCCTCCTCCTCATCTACCCTTCTCTTTCTTGGCTGTTTTACAGCCATTGTGGGATGCCACTTGCTGTTTGTTGGGACAGCTGTTTTAAACAAGACAGTTTTACGAAAATTAACGAAGCTTGAACATGAAGGACATGTAGTTATGTGATATGACCATTGAGTGTTGAAAAATATGAGGAATCCATGCACTCTGTTCAACCTCCAACATGTCATGTGTACTTGCACGTCTAAACATGAAGGATCTATCAGCTTCAACTCATAAACAACGCAGAATAAACAGTTAAGACATAAAATTGTTTTCAACCTTTCTTTCGGGTTTTTCCTGTAACAGTAACAAATAAGCATTGAATTCCTGATTCTCAATTACCTTCAAAATTTGTTTCTTCATCTTCGCTGGTCTCTGTTTCTGAGCTGAATGGGAACTCAAGGAGATCGTCCATCTCCTCCAGGACCCTCTCTTTGGATCTTTTCAAGGCCTCAGCCTTCTCTGCCTTCTCCTGACGAGCTTTCAGGAGGGCATCCTTCTTAAGTGCATCTCGCACACTTTCTTGAACTGAAAATTATTTATTGATTTGTACTCACAATTATGTTAATAATAAACTTTTCTAGAAAATAGGTAACAATAGTATTTGGTAAGATATCCTTTTAATTTTAAAAAAAAAAACATTAAAAAAAAATGTAAACAATATTTACAGTATACCTAAACAACTGAAGTCTGTGTAGATATTTGCTATTGTGCAGCTATGTTGTTTCCATTAATGAGATAAACACTGGTAACAAATCCTAGCATCACCTGTTATCTTTACTAAATTATTTCTGATAAATTGCTTAAGATTTGGAGACATGTATGACAGAGAGAGAGAGAGAGTGTGCAAGTGAGTGTGTGTGTTTCAGTCAATGTCAAACAATGTCATGAAAAAATGTCAACTTCTTAATGCAATCTTACCTGGGTTGGAAGGTATTGTGGTAGTTTTCACTTTCTTTCGTCTTGCAGTTTCAGTTCACAAAAACAAATTCATAACAATTTCGAAAATTATTCTTTTTGTTTCAAGTAAAAAATAATATATATTATTTCAACTCAGTTATTTGTTCCTTGCAATCATCATTCCATCAGAAAGAACCAAACTATACATTACTGGTTACCCGTCAGAGAGTTCAGATTCCTTTCTTTCTGAGCTTTGTATTTTTCACCGTAGCTGTTCCCGTCCACATTGAGTGCTTTTTGTCATCTGAAATAGACAAAATTTTATGTCAAATACAATCCATTAATTCTACAATCTATGAATAATTACTTGTTTATTTCCCTTCCAAATATCATTTTAATTTGTATATGTGACCTAGATCAGTACGTCTGATGTTAGAAGTTTTGATGTAATTTAAAGGAAAGGTTTCAGCTGGTATATATAAAAATAATAATTCACTTGTAAAGCATCTAGTTGTAGTACCCAGCTGACTTGTTGCTCACTTGACGCTGATTTGTGATCTGAGCTCCATGCACATGACAACCACCACAAAAATACCTAAACCGTACCAAAAAACTACAAATTTAGTGCAAGATCACTTAGCATAAATATATATGTATGTATATATATGCCCACCTGAGATACAGATGACGTCAGCGATGTAGAGTTTCCCAGAAAACTTAGCCTGTACCCGATCACCAGGCTTGTATTTCCAGGCTTCTTTTCTTGGTACACAAATTGTGTGTGTCGATTGGACACTGAAGGCCGATTCCTCCGCCCAGAACTAGGCTACAAACTTGCATGAAGACATGTTGAAATACTGCTGGTATGGATATACTTGTTTTGATGAAACTGTGAAATTGCCAACACAAAGGGGTAATGTACACATTCTGTGATGAGAGATAGCAACTTCATTGTCCTTTTCAGCACATGACACAGTGAAAACTTTTCACTTGTTTCATGCAGCTACCAATATTCCCAGTTACCTTCATATTCAAAACAATGAATATTTCAGAATAAAAGAAAAGTGATAAATTATCAGGCCATTGCTGATAGCACTGGAGACATAGTGATGGTGACAGTGCATTGTAAGGAGAGCAGTGAATCCAATAAACTAAGTTACTTACTTAATTTCTGTGTATCTGAGTAAACATTGGAAGGATGACTTAATGAAACACAGACCACTGCATATGCAGTTACCACAAAAATCTAATATATAATATATTAATTCAAATATTTATTATGTAACAAATCAAGATACTCTTCAAATGAGAGGTAGATTCAGAGTCTTGTGTCGTCACTGGCGCTGATGGAACAGTGTTGTTTGAGTTCGGATCAGTCGAGACTGAGACGATGAATATTTCTTTCACAAAACAATACATACGTCATAACTACTGGCCTCAATTTTCGCCTTTACCACATGTTTTGCCTTTCAATATTATAGATGATAAAATTCTAAATACATGTCTGATGGAAGTAGTGTTAAATATACGTGGTTCAGTTTGATTGAACTCTTCATCTTGATCGGGTGTCTATCCAAGACAAAAGTGTTCCTAAATTCAGTCACTGACACTGATGGAAACGAGTTGTTCAGGCTCGGATCAGTCGAGACTGAAACAAGGAATATTTTATTATCCCTGTGGCATGTAATTGCTCTCTTTTTAACACGATCAGAAGTCTATATATGTTTGGATGGGGATGGCCAGCAAGCTTGTTTAATTTGCTGTACCATCCCTCTACATGGTTGGTAGTTCTGGGGCCGTCATTGTTGTAGTGGTTCCAGCATACACGTGGTAAGCCTTCTACCCACTGCTCAGTCACGTAGTCAGCAAATCTGCGAACAGGGTCTACATGGCTTGGTCCAGAGTCTAAAGCCTCAAACCAGACATCAATAGATTCTATTTCTTTCAAATATTAATAATTACATAGTTAACATACCTGCGTGTTCCTCATTGTAAAGGACGGGATGGGTGTCACTTCTTCTGTGCAACGTGTTTCTTCACTCCTTGAAGAAAAAATTGAATGTCTGGAGTATGGTGGTCGGACTGATGATTATGTGGTTTGCCAAAGTTGGTGTTTAAGGTTGCTGGACAACCAATTGTGTGTGTAGCTTACATCTCCAGTAGATAGTATCTTTGTAGCCATTCTTCTTGGTGTACTCGAAACCAGCATGAACTAACATACAACCACCAACAGAAGTAGGAAAGAACCGTATCTGAATGTCGGCATTTGCCATTTTGACATTTTAACTGATGATGTCACACCTTTTTATGGACCATTAAATTAAGTTCTCTCAAAACCCTGAACTATTCATGACACTCATTGTAGCTCACCAAGAGATCTTGAGCTGGCCCTAATTACGTGAACACATTTCAGTGACAGACTATGATCCCACAGCCCTAATCTCTTAATCCCCCTAAAAAATATTTAGAGCTGGCTGAGAACACCCCATTAATTACACCTGCTTCTAGCATTTCATCGATGGCTTTGTTTACAGTTTCTCTCTTATTCAAGGTTGTACAGTAAGGTTTTAACTTATAGGGGCATGGTCACAGTATCAGTGTGCAAGGTCCTTGTCACTGGTGTGTTTATCTCTGCTAGTTCGATGTTCTTATCAGTGTCGGCAGATACCTGGTTATTTGCCATTACATTCTGTGTCTGCAACTGATCAATTTTTGCAACAATACATCCACGTTTTACGGTAAACGTCTTGTTGGTGTCATTCACTATCATTATTAGTGCGTTTCTTTCTTTGGAAATAGTAAATACTGATTTTATAATCATAAGGCCTGGTTCAGACAAAATAAATCCTGTTTCTAATGGGGAGACTTCACGTATCATATTAGGTTTAAAATATGGATTATCTTTGCACTTTGCCTGACACATAACCATTGATTGGGGTTTGACTACTTGTTTTTGAGATAGTCTTCTGACCGATGATACATGATATCATCGTCTAATCTGACATAAGTTTTTCCAGTTCTTATACAAGCTAAATCGAAGTACATGTGTACGCCATGTTTGTACATAAAATCTTTACCTAAAATAAAGTTTCTGTTCATATCTTTGTAACAGAACAACCTTAAGTGTTTGCATGAGTCCCAGATTAGGTTTCATTGCTCATTTTATGTCACACAAACCTCTTGAATCATTTGAACTATGAAGTGAAAACACAGTAAAATATATCCTTTGAATTCACAATTAATTCATTACATATATCATTCAATATATTTGTTTTTACCAACCTAACTGTTCCTCCAGGTTCTTTATGTACTTGTTCTTCTTCACCTGTTCACCTTCAAGGAGACAACACTTAGAACACTCCTCCTCCTCATCTACCCTTCTCTTTCTTGGCTGTTTTACAGCCATTGTGGGATGCCACTTGCTGTTTGTGGGGACAGCTGTTTTAAACAAGACAGTTTTACGAAAATTAACGAAGCTTGAACATGAAAGACATGTAGTTATGTGATATGACCATTGAGTGTTGAAAAATATGAGGAATCCATGCACTCTGTTCAACCTCCAACATGTCATGTGTACTTGCACGTCTAAACATGAAGGATCTATCAGCTACAACTCATAAACAACGCAGAATAAACAGTTAAGACATAAAATTGTTTTCAACCTTTCTTTCGGGTTTTTCCTGTAACAGTAACAAATAAGCATTGAATTCCTGATTCTCAATTACCTTCAAAATTTGTTTCTTCATCTTCGCTGGTCTCTGTTTCTGAGCTGAATGGGAACTCAAGGAGACCATCCATCTCCTCCAGGACCCTCTCTTTGGATCTTTTCAAGGCCTCAGCCTTCTCTGCCTTCTCCTGACGAGCTTTCAGGAGGGCATCTTCTTAAGTGCATCTCGCACACTTTCTTGAACTGAAAATTATTTATTGATTTGTACTCACAATTATGTTAATAATAAACTTTTCTAGAAAATAGGTAACAATAGTATTTGGTAAGATATCCTTTTAATTTAAAAAAAAAAAAACATTAAAAAAGAATGTAAACAATATTTACAGTATACCTAAACAACTGAAGTCTGTGTAGATATTTGCTATTGTGCAGCTATGTTGTTTCCATTAATGAGATAAACACTGGTAACAAATCCTAGCATCACCTGTTATCTTTACTAAATTATTTCTGATAAATTGCTTAAGATTTGGAGACGTGTATGACAGAGAGAGAGAGAGAGTGTGCAAGTGAGTGTGTGTGTTTCAGTCAATGTCAAACAATGTCATGAAAAAATGTCAACTTCTTAATGCAATCTTACCTGGGTTGGAAGGTATTGTGGTAGTTTTCACTTTCTTTCGTCTTGCAGTTTCTGTTCACAAAAACAAATTCATAACAATTTCGAAAATTATTCTTTTTGTTTCAAGTAAAAAATAATATTTATTATTTCAACTCAGTTATTTGTTCCTTGCAATCATCATTCCATCAGAAAGAACCAAACTATACATTACTGGTTACCCGTCAGAGAGTTCAGATTCCTTTCTTTCTGAGCTTTGTATTTTTCACCGTAGCTGTTCCCGTCCACATTGAGTGCTTTTTGTCATCTGAAATAGACAAAATTTTATGTCAAATACAATCCATTAATTCTACAATCTATGAATAATTACTTGTTTATTTCCCTTCCAAATATCATTTTAATTTGTATATGTGACCTAGATCAGTACGTCTGATGTTAGAAGTTTTGATGTAATTTAAAGGAAAGGTTTCAGCTGGTATATATAAAAATAATAATTCACTTGTAAAGCATCTAGTTGTAGTACCCAGCTGACTTGTTGCTCACTTGACGCTGATTTGTGATCTGAGCTCCATGCACATGACAACCACCACAAAAATACCTAAACCGTACCAAAAAACTACAAATTTAGTGCAAGATCACTTAGCATAAATATATATGTATGTATATATATGCCCACCTGAGATACAGATGACGTCAGCGATGTAGAGTTTCCCAGAAAACTTAGCCTGTACCCGATCACCAGGCTTGTATTTCCAGGCTTCTTTTCTTGGTACACAAATTGTGTGTGTCGATTGGACACTGAAGGCCGATTCCTCCGCCCAGAACTAGGCTACAAACTTGCATGAAGACATGTTGAAATACTGCTGGTATGGATATACTTGTTTTGATGAAACTGTGAAATTGCCAACACAAAGGGGTAATGTACACATTCTGTGATGAGAGATAGCAACTTCATTGTCCTTTTCAGCACATGACACAGTGAAAACTTTTCACTTGTTTCATGCAGCTACCAATATTCCCAGTTACCTTCATATTCAAAACAATGAATATTTCAGAATAAAAGAAAAGTGATAAATTATCAGGCCATTGCTGATAGCACTGGAGACATAGTGATGGTGACAGTGCATTGTAAGGAGAGCAGTGAATCCAATAAACTAAGTTACTTACTTAATTTCTGTGTATCTGAGTAAACATTGGAAGGATGACTTAATGAAACACAGACCACTGCATATGCAGTTACCACAAAAATCTAATATATAATATATTAATTCAAATATTTATTATTTAACAAATCAAGATACTCTTCAAATGAGAGGTAGATTCAGAGTCTTGTGTCGTCACTGGCGCTGATGGAACAGTGTTGTTTGAGTTCGGATCAGTCGAGACTGAGACGATGAATATTTCTTTCACAAAACAATACATACGTCATAACTACTGGCCTCAATTTTCGCCTTTACCACATGTTTTGCCTTTCAATATTATAGATGATAAAATTCTAAATACATGTCTGATGGAAGTAGTGTTAAATATACTTGGTTCAGTTTGATTGAACTCTTCATCTTGATCGGGTGTCTATCCAAGACAAAAGTGTTCCTAAATTCAGTCACTGACACTGATGGAAACGTGTTGTTCAGGCTCGGATCAGTCGAGACTGAAACAAGGAATATTTTATTATCCCTGTGGCATGTAATTGCTCTCTTTTTAACACGATCAGAAGTCTATATATGTTTGGATGGGGATGGCCAGCAAGCTTGTTTAATTTGCTGTACCATCCCTCTACATGGTTGGTAGTTCTGGGGCCGTCATTGTTGTAGTGGTTCCAGCATACACATGGTAAGCCTTCTACCCACTGCTCAGTCACGTAGTCAGCAAATCTGCGAACAGGGTCTACATGGCTTGGTCCAGAGTCTAAAGCCTCAAACCAGACATCAATAGATTCTATTTCTTTCAAATATTAATAATTACATAGTTAACATACCTGCGTGTTCCTCATTGTAAAGGACGGGATGTGTGTCACTTCTTCTGTGCAACGTGTTTCTTCACTCCTTGAAGAAAAAATTGAATGTCTGGAGTATGGTGGTCGGACTGATGATTATGTGGTTTGCCAAAGTTGGTGTTTAAGGTTGCTGGACAACCAATTGTGTGTGTAGCTTACATCTCCAGTAGATAGTATCTTTGTAGCCATTCTTCTTGGTGTACTCGAAACCAGCATGAACTAACATACAACCACCAACAGAAGTAGGAAAGAACCGTATCTGAATGTCGGCATTTGCCATTTTGACATTTTAACTGATGATGTCACGCCTTTTTATGGACCATTAAATTAAGTTCTCTCAAAACCCTGAACTATTCATGACACTCATTGTAGCTCACCAAGAGATCTTGAGCTGGCCCTAATTACGTGAACACATTTCAGTGACAGACTATGATCCCACAGCCCTAATCTCTTAATCCCCCTAAAAAATATTTAGAGCTGGCTGAGAACACCCCATTAATTACACCTGCTTCTAGCATTTCATCGATGGCTTTGTTTACAGTTTCTCTCTTATTCAAGGTTGTACAGTAAGGTTTTAACTTATAGGGGCATGGTCACAGTATCAGTGTGCAAGGTCCTTGTCACTGGTGTGTTTATCTCTGCTAGTTCGATGTTCTTATCAGTGTCGGCAGATACCTGGTTATTTGCCATTACATTCTGTGTCTGCAACTGATCAATTTTTGCAACAATACATCCACGTTTTACGGTAAACGTCTTGTTGGTGTCATTCACTATCATTATTAGTGCGTTTCTTTCTTTGGAAATAGTAAATACTGATTTTATAATCATAAGGCCTGGTTCAGACAAAATAAATCCTGTTTCTAATGGGGAGACTTCACGTATCATATTAGGTTTAAAATATGGATTATCTTTGCACTTTGCCTGACACATAACCATTGATTGGGGTTTGACTACTTGTTTTTGAGATAGTCTTCTGACCGATGATACATGATATCATCGTCTAATCTGACATAAGTTTTTCCAGTTCTTATACAAGCTAAATCGAAGTACATGTGTACGCCATGTTTGTACATAAAATCTTTACCTAAAATAAAGTTTCTGTTCATATCTTTGTAACAGAACAACCTTAAGTGTTTGCATGAGTCCCAGATTAGGTTTCATTGCTCATTTTATGTCACACAAACCTCTTGAATCATTTGAACTATGAAGTGAAAACACAGTAAAATATATCCTTTGAATTCACAATTAATTCATTACATATATCATTCAATATATTTGTTTTTACCAACCTAACTGTTCCTCCAGGTTCTTTATGTACTTGTTCTTCTTCACCTGTTCACCTTCAAGGAGACAACACTTAGAACACTCCTCCTCCTCATCTACCCTTCTCTTTCTTGGCTGTTTTACAGCCATTGTGGGATGCCGCTTGCTGTTTGTGGGGACAGCTGTTTTAAACAAGACAGTTTTACGAAAATTAACGAAGCTTGAACATGAAAGACATGTAGTTATGTGATATGACCATTGAGTGTTGAAAAATATGAGGAATCCATGCACTCTGTTCAACCTCCAACATGTCATGTGTACTTGCACGTCTAAACATGAAGGATCTATCAGCTTCAACTCATAAACAACGCAGAATAAACAGTTAAGACATAAAATTGTTTTCAACCTTTCTTTCGGGTTTTTCCTGTAACAGTAACAAATAAGCATTGAATTCCTGATTCTCAATTACCTTCAAAATTTGTTTCTTCATCTTCGCTGGTCTCTGTTTCTGAGCTGAATGGGAACTCAAGGAGACCATCCATCTCCTCCAGGACCCTCTCTTTGGATCTTTTCAAGGCCTCAGCCTTCTCTGCCTTCTCCTGACGAGCTTTCAGGAGGGCATCCTTCTTAAGTGCATCTCGCACACTTTCTTGAACTGAAAAGTATTTATTGATTTGTACTCACAATTATGTTAATAATAAACTTTTCTAGAAAATAGGTAACAATAGTATTTGGTAAGATATCCTTTTAATTTAAAAAAAAAAAACATTAAAAAAAAATGTAAACAATATTTACAGTATACCTAAACAACTGAAGTCTGTGTAGATATTTGCTATTGTGCAGCTATGTTGTTTCCATTAATGAGATAAACACTGGTAACAAATCCTAGCATCACCTGTTATCTTTACTAAATTATTTCTGATAAATTGCTTAAGATTTGGAGACGTGTATGACAGAGAGAGAGAGAGAGTGTGCGAGTGAGTGTGTGTGTTTCAGTCAATGTCAAACAATGTCATGAAAAAATGTCAACTTCTTAATGCAATCTTACCTGGGTTGGAAGGTATTGTGGTAGTTTTCACTTTCTTTCGTCTTGCAGTTTCTGTTCACAAAAACAAATTCATAACAATTTCGAAAATTATTCTTTTTGTTTCAAGTAAAAAATAATATTTATTATTTCAACTCAGTTATTTGTTCCTTGCAATCATCATTCCATCAGAAAGAACCAAACTATACATTACTGGTTACCCGTCAGAGAGTTCAGATTCCTTTCTTTCTGAGCTTTGTATTTTTCACCGTAGCTGTTCCCGTCCACATTGAGTGCTTTTTGTCATCTGAAATAGACAAAATTTTATGTCAAATACAATCCATTAATTCTACAATCTATGAATAATTACTTGTTTATTTCCCTTCCAAATATCATTTTAATTTGTATATGTGACCTAGATCAGTACGTCTGATGTTAGAAGTTTTGATGTAATTTAAAGGAAAGGTTTCAGCTGGTATATATAAAAATGATAATTCACTTGTAAAGCATCTAGTTGTAGTACCCAGCTGACTTGTTGCTCACTTGACGCTGATTTGTGATCTGAGCTCCCTGCACATGACAACCACCACAAAAATACCTAAACCGTACCAAAAAACTACAAATTTAGTGCAAGATCACTTAGCATAAATATATATGTATGTATGTATATGCCCACCTGAGATACAGATGACGTCAGCGATGTAGAGTTTCCCAGAAAACTTAGCCTGTACCCGATCACCAGGCTTGTATTTCCAGGCTTCTTTTCTTGGTACACAAATTGTGTGTGTCGATTGGACACTGAAGGCCGATTCCTCCGCCCAGAACTAGGCTACAAATTTGCATGAAGACATGTTGAAATACTGCTGGTATGGATATACTTGTTTTGATGAAACTGTGAAATTGCCAACACAAAGGGGTAATGTACACATTCTGTGATGAGAGATAGCAACTTCATTGTCCTTTTCAGCACATGACACAGTGAAAACTTTTCACTTGTTTCATGCAGCTACCAATATTCCCAGTTACCTTCATATTCAAAACAATGAATATTTCAGAATAAAAGAAAAGTGATAAATTATCAGGCCATTGCTGATAGCACTGGAGACATAGTGATGGTGACAGTGCATTGTAAGGAGAGCAGTGAATCCAATAAACTAAGTTACTTACTTAATTTCTGTGTATCTGAGTAAACATTGGAAGGATGACTTAATGAAACACAGACCACTGCATATGCAGTTACCACAAAAATCTAATATATAATATATTAATTCAAATATTTATTATTTAACAAATCAAGATACTCTTCAAATGAGAGGTAGATTCAGAGTCTTGTGTCGTCACTGGCGCTGATGGAACAGTGTTGTTTGAGTTCGGATCAGTCGAGACTGAGACGATGAATATTTCTTTCACAAAACAATACATACGTCATAACTACTGGTCTCAATTTTCGCCTTTACCACATGTTTTGCCTTTCAATATTATAGATGATAAAATTCTAAATACATGTCTGATGGAAGTAGTGTTAAATATACGTGGTTCAGTTTGATTGAACTCTTCATCTTGATCGGGTGTCTATCCAAGACAAAAGTGTTCCTAAATTCAGTCACTGACACTGATGGAAACGAGTTGTTCAGGCTCGGATCAGTCGAGACTGAAACAAGGAATATTTTATTATCCCTGTGGCATGTAATTGCTCTCTTTTTAACACGATCAGAAGTCTATATATGTTTGGATGGGGATGGCCAGCAAGCTTGTTTAATTTGCTGTACCATCCCTCTACATGGTTGGTAGTTCTGGGGCCGTCATTGTTGTAGTGGTTCCAGCACACACGTGGTAAGCCTTCTACCCACTGCTCAGTCACGTAGTCAGCAAATCTGCGAACAGGGTCTACATGGCTTGGTCCAGAGTCTAAAGCCTCAAACCAGACATCAATAGATTCTATTTCTTTCAAATATTAATAATTACATAGTTAACATACCTGCGTGTTCCTCATTGTAAAGGACGGGATGGGTGTCACTTCTTCTGTGCAACGTGTTTCTTCACTCCTTGAAGAAAAAATTGAATGTCTGGAGTATGGTGGTCGGACTGATGATTATGTGGTTTGCCAAAGTTGGTGTTTAAGGTTGCCGGACAACCAATTGTGTGTGTAGCTTACATCTCCAGTAGATAGTATCTTTGTAGCCATTCTTCTTGGTGTACTCGAAACCAGCATGAACTAACATACAACCACCAACAGAAGTAGGAAAGAACCGTATCTGAATGTCGGCATTTGCCATTTTGACAATTTAACTGATGATGTCACGCCTTTTTATGGACCATTAAATTAAGTTATCTCAAAACCCTGAACTATTCATGACACTCATTGTAGCTCACCAAGAGATCTTGAGCTGGCCCTAATTACGTGAACACATTTCAGTGACAGACTATGATCCCACAGCCCTAATCTCTTAATCCCCCTAAAAAATATTTAGAGCTGGCTGAGAACACCCCATTAATTACACCTGCTTCTAGCATTTCATCAATGGCTTTGTTTACAGTTTCTCTCTTATTCAAGGGTGTACAGTAAGGTTTTAACTTATAGGGGCATGGTCACAGTATCAGTGTGCAAGGTCCTTGTCACTGGTGTGTTTATCTCTGCTAGTTCGATGTTCTTATCAGTGTCGGCAGATACCTGGTTATTTGCCATTACATTCTGTGTCTGCAACTGATCAATTTTTGCAACAATACATCCACGTTTTACGGTAAACGTCTTGTTGGTGTCATTCACTATCATTATTAGTGCGTTTCTTTCTTTGGAAATAGTAAATACTGATTTTATAATCATAAGGCCTGGTTCAGACAAAATAAATCCTGTTTCTAATGGGGAGACTTCACGTATCATATTAGGTTTAAAATATGGATTATCTTTGCACTTTGCCTGACACATAACCATTGATTGGGGTTTGACTACTTGTTTTTGAGATAGTCTTCTGACCGATGATACATGATATCATCGTCTAATCTGACATAAGTTTTTCCAGTTCTTATACAAGCTAAATCGAAGTACATGTGTACGCCATGTTTGTACATAAAATCTTTACCTAAAATAAAGTTTCTGTTCATATCTTTGTAACAGAACAACCTTAAGTGTTTGCATGAGTCCCAGATTCAGGCCAGCACAACAGGAGTCACAAGCGTCTTCAAATGACGAAGATTTTAATCAACAGGTCCAAGACATCATAAGTACAATTACAAAGGCATAACTATATACAAGACGTACCTAGATGCAACCAGTCTAGATAGGACTGAGAACTGAGGCGTTCTAGGACTCAAGGAGTCGCCGAGACAAGTCTGCTTTGGCCACTGAATACCTGGTGTATATATGCTGCATTTCTTCGGACTCCGGTCACAACCTTCTGACCGCCTGGTTTTGCCCATTCCCATTGTTTGTGTCTATTGAGAGGAGCTGTGTCAATACCTTTTTGGCTGGACCGATTTTACAGTTTACAGCCAGATTCAACCCTGGGTTGAGGAGTCTATCGGTAACGTTGTAGTAGTCTGGGTATCACAAGAAGATGTTTGTGACAGCTGCCCGTGATCTTTTGATCTTATCGGCCGTACATGTAGATAACCAGTATAACAGTATCAGTATCATGGCCAGATATTAGATGCTGGTTGACCGTTGGTCTTATCAGCCCAGCAGGTAGACCGTATCACCCATGTATTCAGTGGCCAAGCTATCACGCTTCTAGCGTAAACATGACTATGTTTCGTCTTTTACAACATAAAACAAATGAGTTAGTTTTAAACCTCCAATTTTGAATTCAATTTAAGCAGATCCTTGCACTTGGAGAGGATTACCATTAACAGATTGCAGATGTATTTTGTTTTTATTAATGATAGAGTTGGACGTTAATGTTTCAAATATTTTGCTATTTATTATTGATACCTCAGCCCCTGTGTCTATAAGACTCCTAAAGTTTTGTTTTCCTATCTGAATTGTACGTGAATTAGGGTTTCCAGATAGATTTATGGTACAAATTTTGTAAAATTCACCCTGAATTTCTTCAACATCAAGTTCTCTTCCATCCTTTTCACAGGTTTCAGCATGAAAAGGATATCTTAGTTTAAACTCTGTTGTGCAACTGTGGACAGATGCGTTTCAGATGACCTACTTCACCATGTTGGCCAACATTTCCTGTAAGGTCTTCCACCATCATTGATCTGTCTTTGCCTGCATTGTCTAGCCTTTTGTCCAATGTTGTTACAGGTAACTCATTTTCTTTGCTGTGGTCTTATGTGGTCCACATCCATGGGTTCTTCACCATCATCTTCATGTTGTTTTTTCCTGTCGTAACTTACTCTAAGGTCAAATCTTTTACTTAGATTTTGTTCTGCCATGGCTGCCCCAACTGCTGCTTTAATGTTTCTGGGGTTTTCACGCACAACTTTCATCTTCAGGTAGTTTTCATGAAACCCATGTACAAGGATTCCAATTAACTGTTTCAATGGCAGGCTGAGCACCCTCTATGTTGATATATGCCTCTCCTGCTGCACTGAGGAGCCGTTCAACAAATACTTGAACATTCTCTTTTGACTTCTGTTTTAATTTACGCATGAGCATAAATGCATGATTGCTGTCTGTTACTTCATCAAACCTAATAGGCAATTTTCCTTTTAATGTGGCCCAATTATTATCAGGGTTGTCTGTCAAGTAGCTTGATATAAAGTCAGACACAGTTCCCCTGCTAGTTTGATATGCAGCGAGTTTAATTCTTTGTGGGAGGATATTTGCCCAAACTGCATGTTTAGCTATACTTTTGACCCACTCTTTGAATTTTCCGTTGTTTCCATCATATGGACTTACCTGAGCTACTCCCTGAGTCTCAATAGCTGAACATAATGTACTTATTTGTTCAGACAAATCTAAAAAGAATTGCTCCTGATTAACCATTTTGTGTCAGTAACTTTGATAAAGTCAAGAAAAGCCACTTACTGAGTGTTAATCAGGGTCACAGCACCAAAATTGAAGAAGCCCCTCATTACATAACACAACGAATCAAAGTTGATTGACGTCTGGCCGTTTTATTTCATTGAGCTTCCATCAGGCTGGGGAGATCAGCCCATATGTCGAGTTGATGCGTTGTGTGGTCGTGGTCAGCCAAGGTCCATTCAGACCAAGTGTAGGAGAGCTTCTGTCCACTTCTCCCCTATGATTCTGGTGGCTGGCTGTCCTTTGCCCTTGTCTACAACTCATGGTTCCCAATGTAAAATTTACATGGGTGCCTTGCCATATCAAGTATGTTGATAATCATGCATGTTTACAAGGCACCCTTTGGAACTGGAAGTGATATGTGCTATGGTGAGTCGCAAACAGGCCTGACATCTCGGTCAGCCAACTAAGCCATTACATAAATTTATTAATACACACACACAAAAATTCCTTTGCTAATCAATGTCAATTAAATACAATGACAATTATTTAATTAAAATAATTAAAATCTACTGGACACAGTTGAAGTTACTGTGTTACACTCCAAGAATACCCACAACTGTCTTTCTTTCCATGTCATGAAATGGTAATTTAGAACCAGCTTCCGTATTATCAACGTTGGAATGTGAGAGGAAATATTTCCCATCCACCGAGAAACTGTCTTCATTTCCAGAGTCCAGTGATGTCGATACTTCCGTCTTCTTACTGCAGAAAACTTTACATCTTTCTCCATCCCTCTGCTCATCATATGAATCGGGAACGTAGTAGCAGGATATCGTTGTAAGGAGCACTTAAATATGCAACCTCACTCTCAAACGGTCGGTACCTTTATACATCATTCCACAGTCAATTGACTGCCGTTCACTGACTGTAAGGAAATATTTTCAGATGTTGTTGGGGTTCCCCGTAATGCTTGCTTTACCCTGTGGTGAATCAGTGATACCTGGGCCCCAGAATCCACTAGTGCCCTATACCTACGTTTTCCTACTGTTATTAGTAATATGTTGAACATTAAGTGAACTTTTACTAAACAACACGAGATTAAAACACACAGGAAAAAGGGCATATGCGCGGAATGCATTAGCGCTGTTTAGATGTTCGGAGGCCGCAACTCTGGTCCGTACTCGATCTACTGGATATCTTTGATATTCAGGACACACGATCTGAATTGAAGTGTGAATCCCTTCAAACAGAATATCATAAAATTGTTTTCATAAAGATAGAATACTTTTTTTGAGAATGGTAACACTTGTTGCTGGGTTAGTTACATTTCATGCATAAAATTCATTCTCACATTCATAAAATATTGTAAAACCATGAAGTGTCCTTCATTTTACACACCTACCTGTAGAAAGACCTTCTGTTGCACATTTAGTGAAGAAAACATTTCAAGAAGGAATACAAAATAGTTAAGAACAAAATGCTGGTCGAACTTTAGACATCTATAAAACATTGAATCAACCTCTAGGCTTAGACGTTGAAATAGGTCTGATAAACGTTGCTATGCGTCTAACCCCTATTTAACTCTCATCTATACGTCTAATAGACGTCTTGTGCCTGCTGGGATTACATATGAGTTTGGATTCCCCGTCAAATTGATAGTAAAGGTAGTCTCCGGGTGTACCTCTCCAGGAGGAGACACACCTAGTTTAAAGGCCTATGGGCTGTCCGTCCTGTGTTTATGTCCATCTAGTTTAAAGGCCTATGGTCTGTCCGTCCTGTGTTTATGTCCATCTAGTTTAAAGGCCTATGGTCTGTCCGTCCTGTGTTTATGTCCTGTCTCCTATTAGGGCACTGTGCCTTGAAATGTCCAGGGTGGTTTTAATATCAGCATAGCCTGTTATCCTGCGTTTTGTCAGAGTTAACTGCACTGATTGTTCCCTGGTTACATTCTTTCAGTCTGTGTCCTGGAATGACACATTTAAAACGTTTCTTTGGAGTCCTGTAATGGTCTACTTCCAGAGGCTCTGGTGTAGTAGCCCTGCCTATTCTATCAACCCCTTCATGTGTTCCCAATCTCCAATCAAATCTCCTTTTCAAATTTTGCTTTTTCATTGGTATCGCTACAGCGTTGGCAAAAGTATTGGGATTATCCCTCGTGATTTACATTTTCAAGTAATCGTGCCTTACAGACTTTCCACAAAGAATCCTGTCAGTTGGTGTTCTATTGCAGTATTACTATTTGGCCCCTAGTTTACATAAGCTTCCTCTGCTAAATCTAGTAGCCTTTCGGCAAGCACCTGCACACTCTCATCCGTGCATTGCCTCAATTTTTGGCAGTAACGCGAATGCCAGCTCTTTTTTCACTAATGCGCATGTACTTCTTGGGTTTTCTTGAATATATCTTTGTAAGAAATCGCTCACCAGACTGCGACTACTTTGAAAAGCCAGCAGTCTGATGATCTTATCATCGGGAATGCCTGCTAAACTGACATGCGTATCCAGGGATTTGATCCACTCTTTATACTTCCTAAGGTCGCCTTCATATGGCTTTACATACATGGACAGACTTTGTGATGTGATAGCTTGATGATGAAAGGCGAATATCCCACCAGTAAATATAGTTACATACTTAATTTCTGTGTATCTGACTAAACATTGGAAGGATGACTTAATTGAAACACAGAACACTGCATACGCAGTTACCACAAAAAATCAACAATATACGTATTAATTCAAATATTTCTTATTTAACAAATGAAAATATTCTTCAAATGAGAGGTAGATTCAGTGTCTTGTGTCGTCACTGACGCTGATGAAACCGTGTTTTTCTAGCTCAGATCAGTCGAGACGGAAAACAGGAATATTTTATGCAGAAAACCATACATACATGACAACTACTCTTTTTCCACGTGTTTTGACTTTCAATATTATGAATGATAAAATTCTAAATACATGTCTGTTGGAAGTAGTGTTAAATATATAAATAAGCAGTATTCGTGCTGTCTGATGGTGACCTGACCATAAATATAGTTCATGGAATCCTGTGATTGACAACATGATTGTCGATCGATACCATAAACGAGACTCGCTTCAGTCTGTCAAATGCAGGAAGAAAGGACTTGTAGCTTCCTGCCAGCTGGATTCTTCCACCCGATAGGTCCGAGTCTTGTGTCGTCACTGACGCTGATGGAACTGTGTTGTTCGGGCTTGGATCTGTCGAGGCTGAAACAAGGAATATTTTAAGGAATATACCCTACTAGAGAGTGTCACCACAATTTCTGATGACGCTTACAAATGTGTTTGCAAATCATGATAATTTACGTTATATGTGCAACTCATCACTTATTTGACATAGATTAAGCTCTTCTTGGGGATTTTTTGTTTGATGAAATTGTGAAATTCCCAACCTACGGGTACTATACACATTGTGATGAGAGATGGCAGCTTCATTGTCTTTATCGGAACGTGACACAGCGAAAACCTTTCACTTGTTCCATGCAGCTACCAATATTCCCAGTTACCTTCATATTCAAAACAATGAATATTTCAGAATAAAAGAAAAGTGATAAATTATCAATCCATTGCTGATAGCACTGGAGACATAGTGATGGTGACAGTGCATTGTAAAGAGAGCAGCGAATCCAGTAAATAAGTTACTTACTTAATTTCTGTGTATCTGAGTAAACATTGGAAGGATGACTTAATTGAAACACAGACCACTGCATATGCAGTTACCACAAAAATCTAATATATAAATATAATAATTCAAATATTTATTATTTAACAAACCAAGATATTCTTCAAATGAGAGGTAGATTCAGAGTCTTGTGTCGTCACTGACGCTGATGGAAGTGTGTTGTTCAAGTTCGGATCAGTCGAGACTGAGACAATGAATATTTCTTTCACAAAACAATACATACGTCATAACTACTGGCCTCAGTTTTCGCCTTTAACACATTTTGTCGTTCAATAAATATGGATGATAAAATTCTAAATACATGTCTGATGGAAGTAGTGTTAAATATATATGGTTCAGTTTGATTGAACTCTTCATCTTGATCGGGTGTCTATCCAAGACAAAAGTGTTCCTAAATTCAGTCACTGACACTGATGGAAACGTGTTGTTCAGGCTCGGATCAGTCGAGACCAAAACATTAGGAATATTTTATACTTTGCCTGACACATAACCATTGTTTGAGGTTTGACTTCTTGTTTTGGGGATAGTCTTCTGGCCGATGATACATGGATATCACCGTCTAATCTGACATGAGTTTTTCCAGTTGTTGTACAAGCTAAATCAAAGTACATGTGTACGCCATGTTTGTACATAAAATCTTTACCTAAAATAAAGTTTCTGTTCATATCTTTGTAACAGAACAACCTTAAGTGTTTGCATGAGTCCCAGATTCAGGCCGGCACAACAGGAGTCACAAGCTTCTTCAAATGACGAAAATTTTAATCAACAGGTCCAAGACATCATAAGTACAATTACAAAGGCATAACTATATACAAGACGTACCTAGATGCAACCAGTCTAGGTAGGACTGAGAACTGAGGCGTTCTAGGACTCAAGGAGTCGCTGAGACAAGTCTGCTTTGGCCACTGAATACCTGGTGTATATATGCTGCATTTCTTCGGACTCCGGTCACAACCTTCTGACCGAGTGGTTTTGTCCATTCCCATTGTTCCAGGCGTAAACACCCTGATTGTGTCTATTGAGAGGAGCTGTGTCAATACCTTTTTGGCTGGACCGATTTTACAGTTTAGCTCGTGCCAGATTCAACCCTGGGTTGAGGAGTCTATCGGTAACGTTGTAGTAGTCTGGGTATCACAAGAAGATGTTTGTGACAGCTGCCCGTGACCTTTTGATCTTATCGGCCGTACATGTAGATAACCAGCATAACAGTATCAGTATCATGACCAGATATTGGTGTAGATGCTGGTTGACCGTTGGTCTTATCAGCCCAGCAGGTAGACCGTATCACCCATGTATTCAGTGGCCAAGCTATCATGCTTCTAGCTTCTAGCGTAAACATGACTATGTTACGTCTTTTACAACATAAAACAAATGAGTTAGTTTTAAACCTCCAATTTTGAATTCAATTTAAGCAGATCCTTGCACTTGGAGAGGATTACCATTAACAGATTGCAGATGTATTTTGTTTTTATAAATGATAGAGTTGGACGTTATTATTTTAAATATTTTGGTATTTGCTATTGATACCTCAGCCCCTGAGTCTATAAGACTCCTAAAGCTTTGTTTTCCTATCTGAATTGTACGTGAATTAGGGTTTCCAGATAGATTTATGGTACAAATTTTGTAAAATTCACCCTGAAAGTTCTCTTCCATCCTTTTCACAGGTTTCAGCATGAAAAAGATATCTTAGTTTAAACTCTGTTGTGCAACTGTGGACAGATGCGTTTCAGATGACCTACTTCACCATGTTGGCCAACATTTCCTGTAAGGTCTTCCACCATCATTGATCTGTCTTTGCCTGCATTGTCTAGCCTTTTGTCCAATGTTGTTACAGGTAACTCATTTTCTTTGCTGTGGTCTTATGTGGTCCACTTCCATGGGTTCTTCACCACCACCTTCATGTTGTTTTTTCCTGTTGTAACTTGCTCTAAGGTCAAATCTTTTACTTAGATTTTGTTCTGCCATGGCTGCCCCAACTGCTGCTTTAATGTTTGTGGGATTTTCACGCATAACTCTCATCTTCAGGTAGTTTTCATGAAACCCATGTACAAGGATTCCAATCAACTGTTTCAATGGCAGGCTGAGCACCCTCTATGTTGATATATGCCTCTTCGGCTCAACTGAGGAGCCGACTTCTTGACTTCTCTTTTGACTTCTGTTTTAATTTACGCACGAGCATAAATGCATGATTGCTGTCTGTTACTTCAGCAAACCTAATAGGCAATTCTTTTAATGTGGCCCAATTATTACCAGGATTGTCTGTCCAGTAGCTTGATATAAAGTCAGACACTGTTCCCCTGCTAGTTTGATATGCAGTGAGTTTAATTCTTTGTGGGAGGATATTTGCCAAAACTGCATATTTAGCTATACTTTTGACCCACTCTTTGAATTTTCCGTTGTCTCCATTATATGGACTAACCTGAGCTACTCCCTGAGTCCCAATAGCTGAACTTAACATACATATTTGTTCAGTCAAATTTAAAAAGAATTGCTCCTGATTAACCATTTTGTGTCAGTAATTTTGATAAAGTCAAGAAAAGCCACTTTCTGAGTGTTAATCAGGGTCACAGCACCAAAATTCAAGAAGCCCCTCTCTGCATAACACAACGAATCAAAGTTGATTGACGTTTGGCCTTTAAATTTCATTGAGCTTCCATCAGGCTGGGGAGATCAGCCCATATGTCGAGTTGATGCGTTGTGTGGTCGTGGTCAGCCAAGGTCCATTCAGACCAAGTGTAGGAGAGCTTCTGTCCACTTCTCCCCTATGATTCTGGTGGCTGGCTGTCCTTTGCCCTAGTCTACAACTCATGGTTCCCATTGTAAAATTTACATGGGTGCCTTGCCTTTGAAGTATGTTGATAATCGTGCATGTTTACAAGGCACCCTTTGGACCTGGAAGTGATATGTACTATGGTGAGTCGCAAACAGGCCTGACAACTCGGTCAGCCAACTAAGCCATTACATAAATTTATTAATACACACACAAAAAAATTCCTTTGCTAATCAATGTCAATTAAACACAATGACAATTAATTAATTAAATTAATTAAAATCTACTGGACGCAGTTGAAGTTACTGTGTTACACTCCAAGAATACCCACAACTGTCTTTCTTTCCATGTCATGAAATGGTAATTTAGAACCAGCTTCCGTATTATCAGCGTTGGAATGTGAGAGGAAATATTTCCCATCCACCGAGAAACTGTCTTCGTTTCCAGACTCCAGTGATGTCGATACTTCCGTCTTCTTACTGCAGAAAACTTTACATCTTTCTCCATCCCTCTGCTCATCATATGAATCGGGAACATAGTAGCAGGATATCGTTGTACGGAGCACTCAAGTATGCAACCTCACTCTCACACAGTCAGTACCTTTATACATCCTTCCACAGTCAATTGACTGCCATTCATTGACTGTAAGGAAATATTTTCAGATGTTGTTGGGGTTCCCCGTAATGCTTGCTTTACCCTGTGGTGAATCAGTGATACCTGGGCCCCAGAATCCACTAGTGCCCTATACCTACGTTTTCCTACTGTTATTAGTAATATGTAGAACATTAAGTGAACTTTTACTAAACAACACGAGATTAAAACACACAGGAAAAAGGGCATATGCGCGGAATGCATTAGCGCTGTTTAGATGTTCGGAGGCCGCAACTCTGGTCCGTACTCGATCTACTGGATATCTTTGATATTCAGGACACATGATCTGAATTGAAGTTTGAATCCCTTCAAACAGTATATCATAAAATTGTTTTCATAAAGATAGAATACTTTTTTTGAGAATGGTAACACTTGTTGTTGCTGGGTTAGTTACATTTCATGCATAAAATTCATTCTCACATTCACAAAATATTGCAAAGCCATCAAGTGTCCTTCATTTTACACACCTACCTGTAGAAAGACCTTCTGTTGCACATTTAGTGAAGAAAACATTTCAAGAAGGAATACAAAATAGTTAAGAACAAAATGCTGGTCGAACTTTAGACATCTATAAAACATTGAATCAACCTCTAGGCTTAGACGTTGAAATAGGTCTGATAAACGTTGCTATGCGTCTAACCCCTATTTAACTCTCATCTATATGTCTAATAGACGTCTTGTGCCTGCTGGGATTACATATGAGTTTGGATTCCCCGTCAAATTGATAGTAAAGGTAGTCTCCATGTGTACCTCTCCAGGAGGAACACCTAGTTTAAAGGCCTATGGGCTGTCCGTCCTGTGTTATGTCCATCTAGTTTAAAGGCCTTTGGTCTGTCCATCCTGTGTTTATGTCCTGTCTCCTATTTGGGCACTGTGCCTTGAAATGTCCAGGGTGGTTTTAATATCAGCATAGCCTGTTATCCTGCGTTTTGTCAGAGTTAACTGCACTGATTGTTCCCTGGTTACATTCTTTCAGTCTGTGTCCTGGAATGACACATTTAAAACGTTTCTTTGGAGTCCTGTAATGGTCTACTTCCAGAGGCTCTGGTGTAGTAGCCCTGCCTATTCTATCAACCCCTTCATGTGTTCCCAATCTCCAATCAAATCTCCTTTTCAAATTTTGCTCTTTCATTGGTATCGCTACAGCGTTGGCAAAAGTATTGGGATTATCCCTCGTGATTTACATTTTCAAGTAATCGTGCCTTACAGACTTTCCACAAAGAATCCTGTCAGTTGGTGTTCTATTGCAGTATTACTATTTGGCCCCTAGTTTACATAAGCTTCCTCTGCTAAATCTAGTAGCCTCTCGACAAGCACCTGCACACTCTCATCCGTGCATTGGCTCAATTTTTGGCAGTAACGCGAATGCCAGCTCTTTTTTCACTAATGCGCATGTACTTCTTGGGTTTTCTTGAATATATCTTTGTAAGAAATCGCTCACCAGACTGCGACTACTTTGAAAAGCCAGCAGTCTGATGATCTTATCATCGGGAATGCCTGCTAAACTGACATGCGTATCCAGGGATTTGATCCACTCTTTATACTTCCTAAGGTCGCCTTCATATGGCTTTACATACATGGACAGACTTTGTGATGTGATAGCTTGATGATGAAAGGCGAATATCCCACCAGTAAATATAGTTACATACTTAATTTCTGTGTATCTGACTAAACATTGGAAGGATGACTTAATTGAAACACAGAACACTGCATACGCAGTTACCACAAAAAAATCAACAATATACGTATTAATTCAAATATTTCTTATTTAACAAATGAAAATATTCTTCAAATGAGAGGTAGATTCAGTGTCTTGTGTCGTCACTGACGCTGATGAAACCGTGTTTTTCTAGCTCGGATCAGTCGAGACGGAAAACAGGAATATTTTATGCAGAAAACCATACATACATGACAACTACTGGCCTCAGTTTTCTCTTTTTCCACGTGTTTTTACTTTCAATATTATGAATGATAAAATTCTAAATACATGTCTGTTGGAAGTAGTGTTAAATATATAAATAAGCAGTATTCGTGCTGTCTGATGGTGACCTGACCATAAATATAGTTCATGGAATCCTGTGATTGACAACATGATTGTCGATCGATACCATAAACGAGACTCGCTTCAGTCTGTCAAATGCAGGAAGAAAGGACTTGTAGCTTCCTGCCAGCTGGATTCTTCCACCCGATAGGTCCGAGTCTTGTGTCGTCACTGACGCTGATGGAACTGTGTTGTTCGGGCTTGGATCTGTCGAGGCTGAAACAAGGAATATTTTAAGGAATATACCCTACTAGAGAGTGTCACCACAATTTCTGATGACGCTTACAAATGTGTTTGCAAATCATGATAATTTACGTTATATGTGCAACTCATCACTTATTTGACATAGATTAAGCTCTTCTCGGGGATTTTTTGTTTGATGAAATTGTGAAATTCCCAACCTACGGGTACTATACACATTGTGATGAGAGATGGCAGCTTCATTGTCTTTATCGGAACGTGACACAGCGAAAACCTTTCACTTGTTCCATGCAGCTACCAATATTCCCAGTTACCTTCATATTCAAAACAATGAATATTTCAGAATAAAAGAAAAGTGATAAATTATCAATCCATTGCTGATAGCACTGGAGACATAGTGATGGTGACAGTGCATTGTAAAGAGAGCAGCGAATCCAGTAAATAAGTTACTTACTTAATTTCTGTGTATCTGAGTAAACATTGGAAGGATGACTTAATTGAAACACAGACCACTGCATATGCAGTTACCACAAAAATCTAATATATAAATATAATAATTCAAATATTTATTATTTAACAAACCAAGATATTCTTCAAATGAGAGGTAGATTCAGAGTCTTGTGTCGTCACTGACGCTGATGGAAGTGTGTTGTTCAAGTTCGGATCAGTCGAGACTGAGACAATGAATATTTCTTTCACAAAACAATACATACGTCATAACTACTGGCCTCAGTTTTCGCCTTTAACACATTTTGTCGTTCAATAAATATGGATGATAAAATTCTAAATACATGTCTGATGGAAGTAGTGTTAAATATATATGGTTCAGTTTGATTGAACTCTTCATCTTGATCGGGTGTCTATCCAAGACAAAAGTGTTCCTAAATTCAGTCACTGACACTGATGGAAACGTGTTGTTCAGGCTCGGATCAGTCGAGACCATAACATTAGGAATATTTTATACTTTGCCTGACACATAACCATTGTTTGAGGTTTGACTTCTTGTTTTGGGGATAGTCTTCTGGCCGATGATACATGGATATCACCGTCTAATCTGACATGAGTTTTTCCAGTTGTTGTACAAGCTAAATCAAAGTACATGTGTACGCCATGTTTGTACATAAAATCTTTACCTAAAATAAAGTTTCTGTTCATATCTTTGTAACAGAACAACCTTAAGTGTTTGCATGAGTCCCAGATTCAGGCCGGCACAACAGGAGTCACAAGCTTCTTCAAATGACGAAAATTTTAATCAACAGGTCCAAGACATCATAAGTACAATTACAAAGGCATAACTATATACAAGACGTACCTAGATGCAACCAGTCTAGGTAGGACTGAGAACTGAGGCGTTCTAGGACTCAAGGAGTCGCTGAGACAAGTCTGCTTTGGCCACTGAATACCTGGTGTATATATGCTGCATTTCTTCGGACTCCGGTCACAACCTTCTGACCGCCTGGTTTTGCCCATTCCCATTGTTTGTGTCTATTGAGAGGAGCTGTGTCAATACCTTTTTGGCTGGACCGATTTTACAGTTTACAGCCAGATTCAACCCTGGGTTGAGGAGTCTATCGGCAACGTTGTAGTAGTCTGGGTATCACAAGAAGATGTTTGTGACAGCTGCCCGTGACCTTTTGATCTTATCGGCCGTACATGTAGATAACCAGCATAACAGTATCAGTATCATGACCAGATATTTGTGTAGATGCTGGTTGACCGTTGGTCTTATCAGCCCAGCAGATAGACCGTATCACCCATGTATTCAGTGGCCAAGCTATCACGCTTCTAGCGTAAACATGACTATGTTACGTCTTTTACAACATAAAACAAATGAGTTAGTTTTAAACCTCCAATTTTGAATTCAATTTAAGCAGATCCTTGCACTTGGAGAGGATTACCATTAACAGATTGCAGATGTATTTTGTTTTTATAAATGATAGAGTTGGACGTTATTATTTTAAATATTTTGCTATTTGCTATTGATACCTCAGCCCCTGAGTCTATAAGACTCCTAAAGCTTTGTTTTCCTATCTGAATTGTACGTGAATTAGGGTTTCCAGATAGATTTATGGTACAAATTTTGTAAAATTCACCCTGAAAGTTCTCTTCCATCCTTTTCACAGGTTTCAGCATGAAAAAGATATCTTAGTTTAAACTCTGTTGTGCAACTGTGGACAGATGCGTTTCAGATGACCTACTTCACCATGTTGGCCAACATTTCCTGTAAGGTCTTCCACCATCATTGATCTGTCTTTGCCTGCATTGTCTAGCCTTTTGTCCAATGTTGTTACAGGTAACTCATTTTCTTTGCTGTGGTCTTATGTGGTCCACTTCCATGGGTTCTTCACCATCATCTTCATGTTGTTTTTTCCTGTCGTGACTTACTCTAAGGTCAAATCTTTTACTTAGATTTTGTTCTGCCATGGCTGCCCCAACTGCTGCTTTAATGTTTCTGGGGTTTTCACGCATAACTTTCATCTTCAGGTAGTTTTCATGAAACCCATGTACAAGGATTCCAATTAACTGTTTCAATGGCAGGCTGAGCACCCTCTATGTTGATATATGCCTCTCCTGCTGCACTGAGGAGCCGTTCAACAAATACTTGAACATTCTCTTTTGACTTCTGTTTTAATTTACGCATGAGCATAAATGCATGATTGCTGTCTGTTACTTCATCAAACCTAATAGGCAATTTTCCTTTTAATGTGGCCCAATTATTATCAGGGTTGTCTGTCAAGTAGCTTGATATAAAGTCAGACACAGTTCCCCTGCTAGTTTGATATGCAGCGAGTTTAATTCTTTGTGGGAGGATATTTGCCCAAACTGCATGTTTAGCTATACTTTTGACCCACTCTTTGAATTTTCCGTTGTCTCCATCATATGGACTTACCTGAGCTACTCCCTGAGTCTCAATAGCTGAACATAATGTACTTATTTGTTCAGACAAATCTAAAAAGAATTGCTCCTGATTAACCATTTTGTGTCAGTAACTTTGATAAAGTCAAGAAAAGCCACTTACTGAGTGTTAATCAGGGTCACAGCACCAAAATTGAAGAAGCCCCTCTCTGCATAACACAACGAATCAAAGTTGATTGACGTTTGGCCTTTTTATTTCATTGAGCTTCCATCAGGCTGGGGAGATCAGCCCATATGTCGAGTTGATGCGTTGTGTGGTCGTGGTCAGCCAAGGTCCATTCAGACCAGGTGTAGGAGAGCTTCTGTCCACTTCTCCCCTATGATTCTGGTGGCTGGCTGTCCTTTGCCCTTGTCTACAACTCAAGTTTCCCAATGTAAAATTTACTTGGGTGCCTTGCCATATCAAGTATGTTGATAATCATGCATGTTTACAAGGCACCCTTTGGAACTGGAAGTGATATGTGCTATGGTGAGTCGCAAACAGGCCTGACATCTCGGTCAGCCAACTAAGCAATTACTTAAATTTATTAATACACACACACAAAAAAAAATTCCTTTGCTTATCAATGTCAATTAAACACAGTGACAGTTAATTAATTAAATTAATTAAAATCTACTGGACACAGTTGAAGTTACTGTGTTACACTCCAAGAATACCCACAACTGTCTTTCTTTCCATGTCATGAAATGGTAATTTAGAACCAGCTTCTGTATTATCAACGTTGGAATGTGAGAGGAAATATTTCCCATCCACTGAGAAACTGTCTTCATTTCCAGAGTCCAGTGATGTCGATACTTCCGTCTTCTTACTGCAGAAAACTTTACATCTTTCTCCATCCCTCTGCTCATCATATGAATCGGGAACGTAGTAGCAGGATATCGTTGTAAGGAGCACTTAAATATGCAACCTCACTCTCAAACGGTCGGTACCTTTATACATCCTTCCACAGTCAATTGACTGCCATTCACTGACTGTAAGGAAATATTTTCAGATGTTGTTGGGGTTCCCCGTAATGCTTGCTTTACCCTGTGGTGAATCAGTGATACCTGGGCCCCAGAATCCACTAGTGCCCTATACCTACGTTTTCCTACTGTTATTAGTAATATGTTGAACATTAAGTGAACTTTTACTAAACAACACGAGATTAAAACACACAGGAAAAAGGGCATATGCGCGGAATGCAGTAGCGCTGTTTAGATGTTCGGAGGCCGCAACTCTGGTCCGTACTCGATCTACTGGATATCTTTGATATTCAGGACACACGATCTGAATTGAAGTGTGAATCCCTTCAAACAGAATATCATAAAATTGTTTTCATAAAGATAGAATACTTTTTTTGAGAATGGTAACACTTGTTGCTGGGTTAGTTACATTTCATGCATAAAATTCATTCTCACATTCATAAAATATTGTAAAACCATGAAGTGTCCTTCATTTTACACACCTACCTGTAGAAAGACCTTCTGTTGCACATTTAGTGAAGAAAACATTTCAAGAAGGAATACAAAATAGTTAAGAACAAAATGCTGGTCGAACTTTAGACATCTATAAAACATTGAATCAACCTCTAGGCTTAGACGTTGAAATAGGTCTGATAAACGTTGCTATGCGTCTGACCCCTATTTAACTCTCATCTATACGTCTAATAGACGTCTTGTGCCTGCTGGGATTACATATGAGTTTGGATTCCCCGTCAAATTGATAGTAAAGGTAGTCTCCGGGTGTACCTCTCCAGGAGGAGACACACCTAGTTTAAAGGCCTATGGTCTGTCCGTCCTGTGTTTATGTCCATCTAGTTTAAAGGCCTATGGTCTGTCCGTCCTGTGTTTATGTCCATCTAGTTTAAAGGCCTATGGTCTGTCCGTCCTGTGTTTATGTCCTGTCTCCTATTTGGGCACTGTGCCTTGAAATGTCCAGGGTGGTTTTAATATCAGCATAGCCTGTTATCCTGCGTTTTGTCAGAGTTAACTGCACTGATTGTTCCCTGGTTACATTCTTTCAGTCTGTGTCCTGGAATGACACATTTAAAACGTTTCTTTGGAGTCCTGTAATGGTCTACTTCCAGAGGCTCTGGTGTAGTAGCCCTGCCTATTCTATCAACCCCTTCATGTGTTCCCAATCTCCAATCAAATCTCCTTTTCAAATTTTGCTCTTTCATTGGTATCGCTACAGCGTTGGCAAAAGTATTGGGATTATCCCTCGTGATTTACATTTTCAAGTAATCGTGCCTTACAGACCTTCCACAAAGAATCCAGTCAGTTGGTGTTCCATTGCAGTATTACTATTTGGCCCCTAGTTTACATAAGCTTCCTCTGCTAAATCTAGTAGCCTCTCGACAAGCACCTGCACACTCTCATCCGTGCATTGGCTCAATTTTTGGCAGTAACGCGAATGCCAGCTCTTTTTTCACTAATGCGCATGTACTTCTTGGGTTTTCTTGAATATATCTTTGTAAGAAATCGCTCACCAGACTGCGACTACTTTGAAAAGCCAGCAGTCTGATGATCGGGAATGCCTGCTAAACTGACATGCGTATCCAGGGATTTGATCCACTCTTTATACTTCCTAAGGTCGCCTTCATATGGCTTTACATACATGGACAGACTTTGTGATGTGATAGCTTGATGATGAAAGGCGAATATCCCACCAGTAAATATAGTTACATACTTAATTTCTGTGTATCTGACTAAACATTGGAAGGATGACTTAATTGAAACACAGAACACTGCATACGCAGTTACCACAAAAAAATCAACAATATACGTATTAATTCAAATATTTCTTATTTAACAAATGAAAATATTCTTCAAATGAGAGGTAGATTCAGTGTCTTGTGTCGTCACTGACGCTGATGAAACCGTGTTTTTCTAGCTCAGATCAGTCGAGACGGAAAACAGGAATATTTTATGCAGAAAACCATACATACATGACAACTACTCTTTTTCCACGTGTTTTGACTTTCAATATTATGAATGATAAAATTCTAAATACATGTCTGTTGGAAGTAGTGTTTAATATATAAATAAGCAGTATTCGTGCTGTCTGATGGTGACCTGACCATAAATATAGTTCATGGAATCCTGTGATTGACAACATGATTGTCGATCGATACCATAAACGAGACTCACTTCAGTCTGTCAAATGCAGGAAGAAAGGACTTGTAGCTTCCTGCCAGCTGGATTCTTCCACCCGATAGGTCCGAGTCTTGTGTCGTCACTGACGCTGATGGAACTGTGTTGTTCGGGCTTGGATCTGTCGAGGCTGAAACAAGGAATATTTTAAGGAATATACCCTACTAGAGAGTGTCACCACAATTTCTGATGACGCTTACAAATGTGTTTGCAAATCATGATAATTTACGTTATATGTGCAACTCATCACTTATTTGACATAGATTAAGCTCTTCTCGGGGATTTTTTGTTTGATGAAATTGTGAAATTCCCAACCTACGGGTACTATACACATTGTGATGAGAGATGGCAGCTTCATTGTCTTTATCGGAACGTGACACAGCGAAAACCTTTCACTTGTTCCATGCAGCTACCAATATTCCCAGTTACCTTCATATTCAAAACAATGAATATTTCAGAATAAAAGAAAAGTGATAAATTATCAATCCATTGCTGATAGCACTGGAGACATAGTGATGGTGACAGTGCATTGTAAAGAGAGCAGCGAATCCAGTAAATAAGTTACTTACTTAATTTCTGTGTATCTGAGTAAACATTGGAAGGATGACTTAATTGAAACACAGACCACTGCATATGCAGTTACCACAAAAATCTAATATATAAATATAATAATTCAAATATTTATTATTTAACAAACCAAGATATTCTTCAAATGAGAGGTAGATTCAGAGTCTTGTGTCGTCACTGACGCTGATGGAAGTGTGTTGTTCAAGTTCGGATCAGTCGAGACTGAGACAATGAATATTTCTTTCACAAAACAATACATACGTCATAACTACTGGCCTCAGTTTTCGCCTTTAACACATTTTGTCGTTCAATAAATATGGATGATAAAATTCTAAATACATGTCTGATGGAAGTAGTGTTAAATATTGTGACGGGTAAGTGAACCCGTCAAGAGTCTTCTTACCAGTACATGGGTTTTGCTCGGTTAAGTATGTTACTTTTCCGTTTTTTATGATGTACAAAAAGGGAGAAAACTCCAAAAAGAGAGAGGAGAGTGAGTGTTTTTTGTGTCAGATATACATACACGTGGAATAAAGAAGAATGTTTCACTCCCCAATAAGGGTTGAGGCTTATGTGTTCACATACGAGTACAGCAACCCAGCTGTAACATTTATGGTGTAGATGCTAATGATTCCGATAATTGCAGTATGAAAGACATTCAATCCATCTGTTTATGTGAGTAAACTTTCCATTGCCTTGTGTATCTTTGTTCGCCGCCATTTTGCCAACCATGCCGCCCAAGAAATCAAAACATCAAGAAATTAGTGACGATGACTTTGAAACTGTCAGACCATCTAAGCCATTTTCTGGGGTCGGTAACTTGAAACCTCATTGTTTCACTGGTGATGTTTCTGAGGACCCCGAACTTTGGTTGGAGAAATTCGAGGCATGGCGCCAACTGTCCCGCTTATCGGATAGTGATACACCGAATGTTTTCCGTCTCATGCTGGATGGGAGGGCAGTCCAGTGGTTCAAAACCCTGTCCGAGGAGGACAAGAAAAATAGAAAAGCATTGTACCATCGGTTTATCACACATTTCAAGAGTTCTCAACAACCGTGGTTAATTGAAAAGCAATTATTTGAAAGGGTTATGGGGGAGTGTGAGCCTCTGGAAGACTATATAAATGCCATTGAAAACAAATGCAGCACACTGGCTAAACCAGACGATGAAAAGATGCGCATTTTTGTAAGGGGCCTCTTGCCACATTTACGAACATTTGTAATCCAACAACAACCCACAACATGTCAAGCAGCCATCCAATCGGCTAGAATAGCAGCCGAATCCATCGCTTATGGGGGAAACAGCAACCCACAGGACCAGAGCTCAATTAAACTGAGAAAGTTAGAAGAACAGGTAAACAAACAGGACCAAACCCTATCAACCATGCTGGATCTTATCATGTCCTTGAAGGCCAACCCCCCAGAACAAGGCCCTGTGAACATGCTGAACACCGTGACCTCATCCACAGTTAGCTGTCAGTTGTGTCTCGAAGTTGGCCATACAGCGAGAACCTGCCCCAAGTACATGAAAAAGCCCATGTCTAAAGTTGTTTGCCGACGTTGCCACCAGAATGGTCATTTTGAAAGTCAGTGCACTACTAGTCAGGAAAACTAACAAAGTCCACCCAGAACAATGGGGCTCTAGGTGGACTCAGTGAAACCAATGATACCATTAGGCTATCAACAATTTCCTTACCTGTCTTAAAGAACTTTGTCCCAATTTCAATAGGTCAGGACAAACACTATGCCCTCATTGATACTGGTGCGGATTATTGTGTTGCCAAATATGAAACCATTACCAAGAAGTTATTTCATCTTGCTCCAATTCATAAATCTGACAAAACATATATAGTTACGGCAAGTGATGAAAAGGTAGAAATTCAAGGGACTGTTACATTACAGGTGTGGTTCAATCAGACAATGTTCAACGTGAAATTTTACCTCGTTCCCGGTCTGAACACGGATTTTATTCTAGGTCTGAACTTTCTGTCAAGTCACAATGCACTGCTTGATTTTAGCAAGAATAAGCTGTCTATTGACCCCAGAAGACAGACTATTGCAGCAGACAATGTAACTATCCCTCCGCGCTCAGAGATAGTTATTTTGGCAAAGCTTAAAGGCAACCCTCTTCCCAACACTGTGTTAGGCATTAGCGAGAATGGAAACTGTGCTTATCCTGAAGGTGTTTTATGTGCCAAAGTGTTATGTCATGTAAATGACAATCATGTATATCAGCGCCTAGTGAACCTGTCTGATGAACCAGTTGGAATCTCGAAGGGTAGTTACATCGGGAAGTTTGTGTGTCTCAGCAAGGATGACAGCTTGTACTACCTTGGAGACGAAGGTGCAGATGAACAGGGGTTTAGTGTCAACAGAGGTGCAAATGAAACTATACCTATCTCTCCTTGTGATAAAGATTCAGATAAAGCCTCTCGGTTCGTAAATCTTCCCCCTGCCAACAGTGACATAACCGAACATCAAAGACAGGACCTCACATCTTTGATTGACGAATACTCTGATGTGTTTGCTCTTCATGGCAAGGTTGGATCATGTGACATTATTACTCATAAAATCAGAGTGAAGCAGGATCAAGCTCCAATTAGATCACGGTCGTACAGATTAGGCCCTCAACAAAAAGCAGCACTTGAAACATGCATCAATGACTTAAAGGATCAAAACATTATTGAAGATTCAGTGAGTCCCTGGGCAAGTCCATGCTTTCTTGTGACAAAGAGACAGAAGAACCAATACCGATTTGTTGTGGACTACAGGAATTTGAACTCTGTCACGGAACTATTAGCCCATCCTTTGCCAACCACTGATGAGTGCCTTGAAAGTATTGGCCACGCACAACCGAAGTTCTTTACCACCTTAGACCTACAAAGTGGGTTTTACCAACTCATGATCGACCCGGACTCGAGAGAGTATACTGCCTTTAAATGTCATCTTGGACTTTTCCAGTTTCGAAGGCTTCCTATGGGGCTCAAGAACTCTCCCGCCTTATTTCAGAGAGTGATGGAAACAGTATTGCAAGGCTTGACATGGAAATCTTGCCTCATCTATTTAGATGACGTCATCATATATTCCAAGGACTTCAGTCAACATATGACTCATATCAGAGAAGTTTTAGAAAGATTGCGGACTGCAAACCTGAAACTCTCTCCATCAAAATGCTTCTTTGGTCATCACAAAATAAAGTATCTTGGCCATATCGTCACTCCCCATGGCATCGCTCCAGACCCTGACAAATTAGCTGCTATTCGCGAATACCCTCAGCCAACTACCTTAAAAGATCTTCGGGCATTCTTAGGCCTCAGCGGTTATTACAGAAAATTCATTGGCGACTATGCAAAACTTGCTCATCCTTTGAACCAGCTGACCAAGAAAGATACACCATTCACCTGGACTCCAGAGTGTCAAGAATCATTTGAATGTCTAAAGCAGAATCTCATGACGGCACCCGTAATTGCATATCCAAACTACAATGCCCCCTTTGTCTTACACACAGATGCCAGGTCATTTTCTGTTGGATCCGTTCTATGTCAGGAACAACAGGGAGTGGAAAGAGCCATCGCGTATGCGGGAAGGTCTATGAACAAACCCGAGAGAAACTACACTATCACAGAAAAAGAATGTTTAGCGGTTATTTTTGCCATAAAACATTTTGATTATCTCCTTCGACATGCTCAATTCACAGTAGTAGTTGATCATTCAGCATTAAAGTGGTTGTTGTCTGTAAAAGAACCAACTGGTCGCATTGCAAGATGGGTGACATATCTCATGTCATATGATATGACTGTTGTTGTGCGCCCAGGAGTATTGCATGGCAATGCGGATGCCATCTCAAGACGAACATATTCGGATGCTGAAGAATCTCTGGAGAATGAGGAAGATGATCACTCTATCCTTACCTGTAACGTTCCAGATACCACACCCGTCTCGCCCCTGATTCAGCAACATCCATTGCCGGAAATCGAGCAAACTGCTTCAAATGAGGTCTGTGTCAATACACTGAAAACACGACAAGCTGACCCCGAACGTCTTGTGAAAGGAATTCCACAAGTGGCGACAACTGGATATACTAACTCTGCAGACATGGTATGTTCAGAAGTGTCAGACAGTACGCTCAATAAACTACAATTGGAACAGTGCAATGATCCACAATATCAAGACATGATCAAGTATCTGAAAGAAGGTGCTCTTCCTGATAATGAGAAAAGGAGGCAAGATGTTTTTAATGCCTCCAGGTTTTATTTTCTGCACAATGATATCCTATTCCATGTGTGGATCCGTGAGAATCGGACGAGGAACGACAGCATGGCATCTATTCAGCTTGCCATCCCAGATTCAATGAAGTCACAGATACTTAGAGAAATCCATGATGACCCCCTTGCTGGTGGTCATTTCGGAATTGATCGAACAATCAATAAGGCCAGGTTGAAATACTTTTGGCCTCGTATGTGTTCAGATATTACAAAATGGGTGACTTCATGTGATGTTTGTAATCAACGTAAACGGCCATCTCAACCAGTGCGAGCCCAGATTACACCCATAACTGCATCTGCTCCTTTTGAGAGAGTTAGCACAGACTTTCTTGGACCTCTACCACTGAACAAACAAACCGGAAACAAATACCTATTAGTGTTTGTAGATTACTTCACCAAATTTGTCGAATTGTTCCCTGTTTCTGACATGAAAGCAGTGACTGTGGCAAATAAGTTAGTGTACAACATCATATGTAGACATGGTGCTCCGAAATATCTACATAGTGACCGTGGTTCAAATTTTCTCTCTGAAGTTGTGAAAGAAACTTGTAAGCTGATGACAGTGAAGAAAACTCAAACTACCAGCTACCATCCAAGGTGTAACGGGCAAAGTGAAAGGTTCATGTCAACTGTCCAAGCTTCACTTTCCAAATACTGTGACAAAATGCATGATGAGTGGGATTTGCATGTACCTTTCATACAGTTTGCCTACAACACGACACCATCCCTTGACACAACGAATTATTCTCCCTACTTCCTTGTTCACGGACGCCATCCTCGATTCCCCAGTGACACAACACTCGATCTAGGCCCTAACTGCTCTCTTACAACGGCGGACTATGTATCTCAGTTAGTGAGCGGTTTGGAACATGCTAGGACAATCGCTGAAGACCTTCTAAATGAAAGAAAGAAGGCCATGTGTGACAAATTTGCAAGTAAAGTAAACTTACCAGATTTCAAGGTTGGGGACACAGTGTTTGTGTACCAACCAGTGATTGTCACAGGCCAAACAAGAAAACTGGCCAGGCCTTGGTCCGGTCCATACTATATCACAGAGAAACTTTCAGACATTCATGTACGTGTACGCCGCAAATGTGATGGGAAACTTATTAGGAACAGATTGCATGTGGAGCGACTGAAAAAATCCACCATCCGTCCCAACGAACCAGATGACCACGAACCTCCGGGTAACTCAGACCAGCTGCCACCTGCTATCTTGTCTGGTGACGAGATCCCGCCCCATGATCTCCAACCTAACGAGGATAGACGAACTGTGTGTGACATTTCGCAAACAACCGAGACTGTCAAGGACATGTCTGACAATCCTCAGTATTATGAGATAGAAAAGATCATTTCCAAGAAATATAAACATGGACAGTGGTATTACCGTGTCAAATGGTTATCATTTGACCAATCTTACAACTCCTGGATTTCGTATAGTGACCTTTCATCTGACTGTCAGAAAATGGTGAATTCCATCCATTCTCAACTGAGAACAGATAGAAGAAGCCAGCGTAAACAGTAACGCTGAACTAAGTAATCGTTTGGGAAGTAAACGTGTGTAATAAGCAGAGAAATAGTCGTTAACTGTTAATTCCAGAAGCCACTTGTAGTGTTACCTTGATAATTCCTTCAAATTAGTTACCAGTGTTAGTACAAATATTGTGTTATGTTATTGAATTGTTGTTTTTCATGCTAGTTCTAATGTTATCATTGTGACATTAGTTTCACGACAGCACTGAAATGTGAATCATGAATAGAATTCGAAACACATGACTAATAATGAAGAATCAGTTTCCCTATCGGAAACACAAAGCCAATGAATGGTATTTTGAATATGTTTAACCATTTTTTTTAATGGTTTCTGACTTTCCCAAGAAAATGATGGTGCAATCAAATGCCAATTTCAACATTGTATATGTTTCACTGGACCACAGGGACTGATCATGAACCCTTGTGAAATACTGCAGTTGTGAACAAATTTGGTAAATATTTGATCATGTTATACTCTGTTAGTTACCTATGCATCTATCATGATTCTGGTTACTTATGCAGTGTATGGTATACAATTTGATATATTGTTTTTCTAGTCGGTTTGCTTCCTTCGAAACAAACACTATCTACTAATACTCAGTTAAACAGTATTATTATACTATATGTTTGCTCAATATCCAGTATTAATCATTTTGACATTGCATTGTATGCATACTTGAAGTTTATCTCACCTATATAGTTTAGTTTCTTACATGTGTCACATATTCTTTATGAAGGCGATTGATACATCCATTGCATTCAGTTAGATATTTCACAACATTTCATCGGTACTTCAGCATGTTTGATCTGTAAAGCTTTAAGTGTCCTACTTATCTCACACTGGTGCAAGGGCCCTGCACTGTTGTTTGATTGGTATCATACTTCCGACCTATTATTAAATTTTGGTTAATCACAAATCCTTTCGTTAGGGGGAGGGTGATGTGACGGGTAAGTGAACCCGTCAAGAGTCTTCTTACCAGTACATGGGTTTTGCTCGGTTAAGTATGTTACTTTTCCGTTTTTTATGATGTACAAAAAGGGAGAAAACTCCAAAAAGAGAGAGGAGAGTGAGTGTTTTTTGTGTCAGATATACATACACGTGGAATAAAGAAGAATGTTTCACTCCCCAATAAGGGTTGAGGCTTATGTGTTCACATACGAGTACAGCAACCCAGCTGTAACATATATATATGGTTCAGTTTGATTGAACTCTTCATCTTGATCGGGTGTCTATCCAAGACAAAAGTGTTCCTAAATTCAGTCACTGACACTGATGGAAACGTGTTGTTCAGGCTCGGATCAGTCGAGACCAAAACATTAGGAATATTTTATACTTTGCCTGACACATAACCATTGTTTGAGGTTTGACTTCTTGTTTTGGGGATAGTCTTCTGGCCGATGATACATGGATATCACCGTCTAATCTGACATGAGTTTTTCCAGTTGTTGTACAAGCTAAATCGAAGTACATGTGTACGCCATGTTTGTACATAAAATCTTTACCTAAAATAAAGTTTCTGTTCATATCTTTGTAACAGAACAACCTTAAGTGTTTGCATGAGTCCCAGATTCAGGCCGGCACAACAGGAGTCACAAGCTTCTTCAAATGACGAAAATTTTAATCAACAGGTCCAAGACATCATAAGTACAATTACAAAGGCATAACTATATACAAGACGTACCTAGATGCAACCAGTCTAGGTAGGACTGAGAACTGAGGCGTTCTAGGACTCAAGGAGTCGCTGAGACAAGTCTGCTTTGGCCACTGAATACCTGGTGTATATATGCTGCATTTCTTCGGACTCCGGTCACAACCTTCTGACCGCCTGGTTTTGCCCATTCCCATTGTTTGTGTCTATTGAGAGGAGCTGTGTCAATACCTTTTTGGCTGGACCGATTTTACAGTTTACAGCCAGATTCAACCCTGGGTTGAGGAGTCTATCGGTAACGTTGTAGTAGTCTGGGTATCACAAGAAGATGTTTGTGACAGCTGCCCGTGACCTTTTGATCTTATCGGCCGTACATGTAGATAACCAGCATAACAGTATCAGTATCATGACCAGATATTTGTGTAGATGCTGGTTGACCGTTGGTCTTATCAGCCCAGCAGATAGACCGTATCACCCATGTATTCAGTGGCTAAGCTATCACGCTTCTAGCGTAAACATGACTATGTTACGTCTTTTACAACATAAAACAAATGAGTTAGTTTTAAACCTCCAATTTTGAATTCAATTTAAGCAGATCCTTGCACTTGGAGAGGATTACCATTAACAGATTGCAGATGTATTTTGTTTTTATAAATGATAGAGTTGGACGTTATTATTTTAAATATTTTGGTATTTGCTATTGATACCTCAGCCCCTGAGTCTATAAGACTCCTAAAGCTTTGTTTTCCTATCTGAATTGTACGTGAATTAGGGTTTCCAGATAGATTTATGGTACAAATTTTGTAAAATTCACCCTGAAAGTTCTCTTCCATCCTTTTCACAGGTTTCAGCATGAAAAAGATATCTTAGTTTAAACTCTGTTGTGCAACTGTGGACAGATGCGTTTCAGATGACCTACTTCACCATGTTGGCCAACATTTCCTGTAAGGTCTTCCACCATCATTGATCTGTCTTTGCCTGCATTGTCTAGCCTTTTGTCCAATGTTGTTACAGGTAACTCATTTTCTTTGCTGTGGTCTTAATTGGTCCACTTCCATGGGTTCTTCACCATCATCTTCATGTTGTTTTTTCCTGTCGTAACTTACTCTAAGGTCAAATCTTTTACTTAGATTTTGTTCTGCCATGGCTGCCCCAACTGCTGCTTTAATGTTTCTGGGGTTTTCACGCATAACTTTCATCTTCAGGTAGTTTTCATGAAACCCATGTACAAGGATTCCAATCAACTGTTTCAATGGCAGGCTGAGCACCCTCTATGTTGATATATGCCTCTCCTGCTGCACTGAGGAGCCGTTCAACAAATACTTGAACATTCTCTTTTGACTTCTGTTTTAATTTACGCATGAGCATAAATGCATGATTGCTGTCTGTTACTTCATCAAACCTAATAGGCAATTTTCCTTTTAATGTGGCCCAATTATTATCAGGGTTGTCTGTCAAGTAGCTTGATATAAAGTCAGACACAGTTCCCCTGCTAGTTTGATATGCAGCGAGTTTAATTCTTTGTGGGAGGATATTTGCCCAAACTGCATGTTTAGCTATACTTTTGACCCACTCTTTGAATTTTCCGTTGTCTCCATCATATGGACTTACCTGAGCTACTCCCTGAGTCTCAATAGCTGAACATAATGTACTTATTTGTTCAGACAAATCTAAAAAGAATTGCTCCTGATTAACCATTTTGTGTCAGTAACTTTGATAAAGTCAAGAAAAGCCACTTACTGAGTGTTAATCAGGGTCACAGCACCAAAATTGAAGAAGCCCCTCTCTGCATAACACAACGAATCAAAGTTGATTGACGTTTGGCCTTTTTATTTCATTGAGCTTCCATCAGGCTGGGGAGATCAGCCCATATGTCGAGTTGATGCGTTGTGTGGTCGTGGTCAGCCAAGGTCCATTCAGACCAGGTGTAGGAGAGCTTCTGTCCACTTCTCCCCTATGATTCTGGTGGCTGGCTGTCCTTTGCCCTTGTCTACAACTCAAGTTTCCCAATGTAAAATTTACTTGGGTGCCTTGCCATATCAAGTATGTTGATAATCATGCATGTTTACAAGGCACCCTTTGGAACTGGAAGTGATATGTGCTATGGTGAGTCGCAAACAGGCCTGACATCTCGGTCAGCCAACTAAGCCATTACATAAATTTATTAATACACACACACAAAAAAAAATTCCTTTGCTTATCAATGTCAATTAAACACAGTGACAGTTAATTAATTAAATTAATTAAAATCTACTGGACACAGTTGAAGTTACTGTGTTACACTCCAAGAATACCCACAACTGTCTTTCTTTCCATGTCATGAAATGGTAATTTAGAACCAGCTTCTGTATTATCAACGTTGGAATGTGAGAGGAAATATTTCCCATCCACCGAGAAACTGTCTTCATTTCCAGAGTCCAGTGATGTCGATACTTCCGTCTTCTTACTGCAGAAAACTTTACATCTTTCTCCATCCCTCTGCTCATCATATGAATCGGGAACGTAGTAGCAGGATATCGTTGTAAGGAGCACTTAAATATGCAACCTCACTCTCAAACGGTCGGTACCTTTATACATCCTTCCACAGTCAATTGACTGCCATTCACTGACTGTAAGGAAATATTTTCAGATGTTGTTGGGGTTCCCCGTAATGCTTGCTTTACCCTGTGGTGAATCAGTGATACCTGGGCCCCAGAATCCACTAGTGCCCTATACCTACGTTTTCCTACTGTTATTAGTAATATGTTGAACATTAAGTGAACTTTTACTAAACAACACGAGATTAAAACACACAGGAAAAAGGGCATATGCGCGGAATGCAGTAGCGCTGTTTAGATGTTCGGAGGCCGCAACTCTGGTCCGTACTCGATCTACTGGAAATCTTTGATATTCAGGACACACGATCTGAATTGAAGTGTGAATCCCTTCAAACAGAATATCATAAAATTGTTTTCATAAAGATAGAATACTTTTTTTGAGAATGGTAACACTTGTTGCTGGGTTAGTTACATTTCATGCATAAAATTCATTCTCACATTCATAAAATATTGTAAAACCATGAAGTGTCCTTCATTTTACACACCTACCTGTAGAAAGACCTTCTGTTGCACATTTAGTGAAGAAAACATTTCAAGAAGGAATACAAAATAGTTAAGAACAAAATGCTGGTCGAACTTTAGACATCTATAAAACATTGAATCAACCTCTAGGCTTAGACGTTGAAATAGGTCTGATAAACGTTGCTATGCGTCTAACCCCTATTTAACTCTCATCTATACGTCTAATAGACGTCTTGTGCCTGCTGGGATTACATATGAGTTTGGATTCCCCGTCAAATTGATAGTAAAGGTAGTCTCCGGGTGTACCTCTCCAGGAGGAGACACACCTAGTTTAAAGGCCTATGGGCTGTCCGTCCTGTGTTTATGTCCATCTAGTTTAAAGGCCTATGGGCTGTCCGTCCTGTGTTTATGTCCATCTAGTTTAAAGGCCTATGGTCTGTCCGTCCTGTGTTTATGTCCATCTAGTTTAAAGGCCTATGGTCTGTCCGTCCTGTGTTTATGTCCATCTAGTTTAAAAGTCCTATGGTCTGTCCATCCTGTGTTTATGTCCTGTCTCCTATTAGGGCACTGTGCCTTGAAATGTCCAGGGTGGTTTTAATATCAGCATAGCCTGTTATCCTGCGTTTTGTCAGAGTTAACTGCACTGATTGTTCCCTGGTTACATTCTTTCAGTCTGTGTCCTGGAATGACACATTTAAAACGTTTCTTTGGCGTCCTGTAATGGTCTACTTCCAGAGGCTCTGGTGTAGTAGCCCTGCCTATTCTGTCAACCCCTTCATGTGTTCCCAATCTCCAATCAAATCTCCTTTGCAAATTTTGCTCTTTCATTGGTATCGCTACAGCGTTGGCAAAAGTATTGGGATTATCCCTCGTGATTTACATTTTCAAGTAATCGTGCCTTACAGACCTTCCACAAAGAATCCTGTCAGTTGGTGTTCTATTGCAGTATTACTATTTGGCCCCTAGTTTACATAAGCTTCCTCTGCTAAATCTAGTAGCCTTTCGGCAAGCACCTGCACACTCTCATCCGTGCATTGCCTCAATTTTTGGCAGTAACGCGAATGCCAGCTCTTTTTTCACTAATGCCCATGTACTTCTTGGGTTTTCTTGAATATATCTTTGTAAGAAATCGCTCACCAGACTGCGACTACTTTGAAAAGCCAGCAGTCTGATGATCTTATCATCGGGAATGCCTGCTAAACTGACATGCGTATCCAGGGATTTGATCCACTCTTTATACTTCCTAAGGTCGCCTTCATATGGCTTTACATACATGGACAGACTTTGTGATGTGATAGCTTGATGATGAAAGGCGAATATCCCACCAGTAAATATAGTTACATACTTAATTTCTGTGTATCTGACTAAACATTGGAAGGATGACTTAATTGAAACACAGAACACTGCATACGCAGTTACCACAAAAAAATCAACAATATACGTATTAATTCAAATATTTCTTATTTAACAAATGAAAATATTCTTCAAATGAGAGGTAGATTCAGTGTCTTGTGTCGTCACTGACGCTGATGAAACCGTGTTTTTCTAGCTCAGATCAGTCGAGACGGAAAACAGGAATATTTTATGCAGAAAACCATACATACATGACAACTACTCTTTTTCCACGTGTTTTGACTTTCAATATTATGAATGATAAAATTCTAAATACATGTCTGTTGGAAGTAGTGTTAAATATATAAATAAGTAGTATTCGTGCTGTCTGATGGTGACCTGACCATAAATATAGTTCATGGAATCCTGTGATTGACAACATGATTGTCGATCGATACCATAAACGAGACTCACTTCAGTCTGTCAAATGCAGGAAGAAAGGACTTGTAGCTTCCTGCCAGCTGGATTCTTCCACCCGATAGGTCCGAGTCTTGTGTCGTCACTGACGCTGATGGAACTGTGTTGTTCGGGCTTGGATCTGTCGAGGCTGAAACAAGGAATATTTTAAGGAATATACCCTACTAGAGAGTGTCACCACATTTTCTGATGACGCTTACAAATGTGTTTGCAAATCATGATAATTTACGTTATATGTGCAACTCATCACTTATTTGACATAGATTAAGCTCTTCTCGGGGATTTTTTGTTTGATGAAATTGTGAAATTCCCAACCTACGGGTACTATACACATTGTGATGAGAGATGGCAGCTTCATTGTCTTTATCGGAACGTGACACAGCGAAAACCTTTCACTTGTTCCATGCAGCTACCAATATTCCCAGTTACCTTCATATTCAAAACAATGAATATTTCAGAATAAAAGAAAAGTGATAAATTATCAATCCATTGCTGATAGCACTGGAGACATAGTGATGGTGACAGTGCATTGTAAAGAGAGCAGCGAATCCAGTAAATAAGTTACTTACTTAATTTCTGTGTATCTGAGTAAACATTGGAAGGATGACTTAATTGAAACACAGACCACTGCATATGCAGTTACCACAAAAATCTAATATATAAATATAATAATTCAAATATTTATTATTTAACAAACCAAGATATTCTTCAAATGAGAGGTAGATTCAGAGTCTTGTGTCGTCACTGACGCTGATGGAAGTGTGTTGTTCAAGTTCGGATCAGTCGAGACTGAGACAATGAATATTTCTTTCACAAAACAATACATACGTCATAACTACTGGCCTCAGTTTTCGCCTTTAACACATTTTGTCGTTCAATAAATATGGATGATAAAATTCTAAATACATGTCTGATGGAAGTAGTGTTAAATATATATGGTTCAGTTTGATTGAACTCTTCATCTTGATCGGGTGTCTATCCAAGACAAAAGTGTTCCTAAATTCAGTCACTGACACTGATGGAAACGTGTTGTTCAGGCTCGGATCAGTCGAGACCAAAACATTAGGAATATTTTATACTTTGCCTGTCACATAACCATTGTTTGAGGTTTGACTTCTTGTTTTGGGGATAGTCTTCTGGCCGATGATACATGGATATCACCGTCTAATCTGACATGAGTTTTTCCAGTTGTTGTACAAGCTAAATCGAAGTACATGTGTACGCCATGTTTGTACATAAAATCTTTACCTAAAATAAAGTTTCTGTTCATATCTTTGTAACAGAACAACCTTAAGTGTTTGCATGAGTCCCAGATTCAGGCCGGCACAACAGGAGTCACAAGCTTCTTCAAATGACGAAAATTTTAATCAACAGGTCCAAGACATCATAAGTACAATTACAAAGGCATAACTATATACAAGACGTACCTAGATGCAACCAGTCTAGGTAGGACTGAGAACTGAGGCGTTCTAGGACTCAAGGAGTCGCCGAGACAAGTCTGCTTTGGCCACTGAATACCTGGTGTATATATGCTGCATTTCTTCGGACTCCGGTCACAACCTTCTGACCGAGTGGTTTTGTCCATTCCCATTGTTCCAGGCGTAAACACCTTGATTGTGTCTATTGAGAGGAGCTGTGTCAATACCTTTTTGGCTGGACCGATTTTACAGTTTAGCTCGTGCCAGATTCAACCCTGGGTTGAGGAGTCTATCGGCAACGTTGTAGTAGTCTGGGTATCACAAGAAGATGTTTGTGACAGCTGCCCGTGACCTTTTGATCTTATCGGCCGTACATGTAGATAACCAGCATAACAGTATCAGTATCATGACCAGATATTTGTGTAGATGCTGGTTGACCGTTGGTCTTATCAGCCCAGCAGGTAGACCGTATCACCCATGTATTCAGTGGCCAAGCTATCACGCTTCTAGCGTAAACATGACTATGTTACGTCTTTTACAACATAAAACAAATGAGTTAGTTTTAAACCTCCAATTTTGAATTCAATTTAAGCAGATCCTTGCATTTGGAGAGGATTACCATTAACAGATTGCAGATGTATTTTGTTTTTATAAATGATAGAGTTGGACGTTATTATTTTAAATATTTTGCTATTTGCTATTGATACCTCAGCCCCTGAGTCTATAAGACTCCTAAAGCTTTGTTTTCCTATCTGAATTGTACGTGAATTAGGGTTTCCAGATAGATTTATGGTACAAATTTTGTAAAATTCTCCCTGAAAGTTCTCTTCCATCCTTTTCACAGGTTTCAGCATGAAAAAGATATCTTAGTTTAAACTCTGTTGTGCAACTGTGGACAGATGCGTTTCAGATGACCTACTTCACCATGTTGGCCAACATTTCCTGTAAGGTCTTCCACCATCATTGATCTGTCTTTGCCTGCATTGTCTAGCCTTTTGTCCAATGTTGTTACAGGTAACTCATTTTCTTTGCTGTGGTCTTATGTGGTCCACTTCCATGGGTTCTTCACCACCACCTTCATGTTGTTTTTTCCTGTTGTAACTTGCTCTAAGGTCAAATCTTTTACTTAGATTTTGTTCTGCCATGGCTGCCCCAACTGCTGCTTTAATGTTTCTGGGATTTTCACGCATAACTTTCATCTTCAGGTAGTTTTCATGAAACCCATGTACAAGGATTCCAATCAACTGTTTCAATGGCAGGCTGAGCACCCTCTATGTTGATATATGCCTCTTCGGCTCAACTGAGGAGCCGACTTCTTGACTTCTCTTTTGACTTCTGTTTTAATTTACGCACGAGCATAAATGCATGATTGCTGTCTGTTACTTCATCAAACCTAATAGGCAATTCTTTTAATGTGGCCCAATTATTATCAGGATTGTCTGTCCAGTAGCTTGATATAAAGTCAGACACTGTTCCCCTGCTAGTTTGATATGCAGTGAGTTTAATTCTTTGTGGGAGGATATTTGCCCAAACTGCATATTTAGCTATACTTTTGACCCACTCTTTGAATTTTCCGTTGTCTCCATTATATGGACTAACCTGAGCTACTCCCTGAGTCCCAATAGCTGAACTTAACATACATATTTGTTCAGTCAAATTTAAAAAGAATTGCTCCTGATTAACCATTTTGTGTCAGTAATTTTGATAAAGTCAAGAAAAGCCACTTTCTGAGTGTTAATCAGGGTCACAGCACCAAAATTCAAGAAGCCCCTCTCTGCATAACACAACGAATCAAAGTTGATTGACGTTTGGCCTTTAAATTTCATTGAGCTTCCATCAGGCTGGGGAGATCAGCCCATATGTCGAGTTGATGCGTTGTGTGGTCGTGGTCAGCCAAGGTCCATTCAGACCAGGTGTAGGAGAGCTTCTGTCCACTTCTCCCCTATGATTCTGGTGGCTGGCTGTCCTTTGCCCTAGTCTACAACTCATGGTTCCCATTGTAAAATTTACATGGGTGCCTTGCCTTTGAAGTATGTTGATAATCGTGCATGTTTACAAGGCACCCTTTGGACCTGGAAGTGATATGTACTATGGTGAGTCGCAAACAGGCCTGACAACTCGGTCAGCCAACTAAGCCATTACATAAATTTATTAATACACACACAAAAAAATTCCTTTGCTAATCAATGTCAATTAAACACAATGACAATTAATTAATTAAATTAATTAAAATCTACTGGACGCAGTTGAAGTTACTGTGTTACACTCCAAGAATACCCACAACTGTCTTTCTTTCCATGTCATGAAATGGTAATTTAGAACCAGCTTCCGTATTATCAGCGTTGGAATGTGAGAGGAAATATTTCCCATCCACCGAGAAACTGTCTTCGTTTCCAGACTCCAGTGATGTCGATACTTCCGTCTTCTTACTGCAGAAAACTTTACATCTTTCTCCATCCCTCTGCTCATCATATGACTAGGGAACATAGTAGCAGGATATCGTTGTACGGAGCACTCAAGTATGCAACCTCACTCTCACACAGTCAGTACCTTTATACATCCTTCCACAGTCAATTGACTGCCATTCATTGACTGTAAGGAAATATTTTCAGATGTTGTTGGGGTTCCCCGTAATGCTTGCTTTACCCTGTGGTGAATCAGTGATACCTGGGCCCCAGAATCCACTAGTGCCCTATACCTACGTTTTCCTACTGTTATTAGTAATATGTAGAACATTAAGTGAACTTTTACTAAACAACACAAGATTAAAACACACAGGAAAAAGGGCATATGCGCGGAATGCATTAGCGCTGTTTAGATGTTCGGAGGCCGCAACTCTGGTCCGTACTCGATCTACTGGATATCTTTGATATTCAGGACACATGATCTGAATTGAAGTTTGAATCCCTTCAAACAGTATATCATAAAATTGTTTTCATAAAGATAGAATAGTTTTTTTGAGAATGGTAACACTTGTTGTTGCTGGGTTAGTTACATTTCATGCATAAAATTCATTCTCACATTCACAAAATATTGCAAAGCCATCAAGTGTCCTTCATTTTACACACCTACCTGTAGAAAGACCTTCTGTTGCACATTTAGTGAAGAAAACATTTCAAGAAGGAATACAAAATAGTTAAGAACAAAATGCTGGTCGAACTTTAGACATCTATAAAACATTGAATCAACCTCTAGGCTTAGACGTTGAAATAGGTCTGATAAACGTTGCTATGCGTCTGACCCCTATTTAACTCTCATCTATACGTCTAATAGACGTCTTGTGCCTGCTGGGATTACATATGAGTTTGGATTCCCCGTCAAATTGATAGTAAAGGTAGTCTCCGGGTGTACCTCTCCAGGAAGAGACACACCTAGTTTAAAGGCCTATGGTCTGTCCGTCCTGTGTTTATGTCCATCTAGTTTAAAGGCCTATGGTCTGTCCGTCCTGTGTTTATGTCCATCTAGTTTAAAGGCCTATGGGCTGTCCGTCCTGTGTTTATGTCCATCTAGTTTAAAGGCCTATGGGCTGTCCGTCCTGTGTTTATGTCCATCTAGTTTAAAGGCCTATGGGCTGTCCGTCCTGTGTTTATGTCCATCTAGTTTAAAGGCCTATGGTCTGTCCGTCCTGTGTTTATGTCCTGTCTCCTATTAGGGCACTGTGCCTTGAAATGTCCAGGGTGGTTTTAATATCAGCATAGCCTGTTATCCTGCGTTTTGTCAGAGTTAACTGCACTGATTGTTCCCTGGTTACATTCTTTCAGTCTGTGTCCTGGAATGACACATTTAAAACGTTTCTTTGGCGTCCTGTAATGGTCTACTTCCAGAGGCTCTGGTGTAGTAGCCCTGCCTATTCTATCAACACTTTCATGCGTTCCTAATCTCCAATCAAATCTCCTTTGCAAATTTTGCTCTTTCATTGGTATCGCTACAGCGTTGGCAAAAGTATTGGGATTATCCCTCGTGATTTACATTTTCAAGTAATCGTGCCTTACAGACCTTCCACAAAGAATCCTGTCAGTTGGTGTTCTATTGCAGTATTACTATTTGGCCCCTAGTTTACATAAGCTTCCTCTGCTAAATCTAGTAGCCTTTCGGCAAGCACCTGCACACTCTCATCCGTGCATTGCCTCAATTTTTGGCAGTAACGCGAATGCCAGCTCTTTTTTCACTAATGCGCATGTACTTCTTGGGTTTTCTTGAATATATCTTTGTAAGAAATCGCTCACCAGACTGCGACTACTTTGAAAAGCCAGCAGTCTGATGATCTTATCATCGGGAATGCCTGCTAAACTGACATGCGTATCCAGGGATTTGATCCACTCTTTATACTTCCTAAGGTCGCCTTCATATGGCTTTACATACATGGACAGACTTTGTGATGTGATAGCTTGATGATGAAAGGCGAATATCCCACCAGTAAATATAGTTACATACTTAATTTCTGTGTATCTGACTAAACATTGGAAGGATGACTTAATTGAAACACAGAACACTGCATACGCAGTTACCACAAAAAAATCAACAATATACGTATTAATTCAAATATTTCTTATTTAACAAATGAAAATATTCTTCAAATGAGAGGTAGATTCAGAGTCTTGTGTCGTCACTGACGCTGATGAAACCGTGTTTTTCTAGCTCAGATCAGTCGAGACGGAAAACAGGAATATTTTATGCAGAAAACCATACATACATGACAACTATTCTTTTTCCACGTGTTTTGACTTTCAATATTATGAATGATAAAATTCTAAATACATGTCTGTTGGAAGTAGTGTTAAATATATAAATAAGCAGTATTCGTGCTGTCTGATGGTGACCTGACCATAAATGTAGTTCATGGAATCCTGTGATTGACAACATGATTGTCGATCGATACCATAAACGAGACTCGCTTCAGTCTGTCAAATGCAGGAAGAAAGGACTTGTAGCTTCCTGCCAGCTGGATTCTTCCACCCGATAGGTCCGAGTCTTGTGTCGTCACTGACGCTGATGGAACTGTTTTGTTCGGGCTTGGATCTGTCGAGGCTGAAACAAGGAATATTTTAAGGAATATACCCTACTAGAGAGTGTCACCACAATTTCTGATGACGCTTACAAATGTGTTTGCAAATCATGATAATTTACGTTATATGTGCAACTCATCACTTATTTGACATAGATTAAGCTCTTCTCGGGGATTTTTTGTTTGATGAAATTGTGAAATTCCCAACCTACGGGTACTATACACATTGTGATGAGAGATGGCAGGTTCATTGTCTTTATCGGAACGTGACACAGCGAAAACCTTTCACTTGTTCCATGCAGCTACCAATATTCCCAGTTACCTTCATATTCAAAACAATGAATATTTCAGAATAAAAGAAAAGTGATAAATTATCAATCCATTGCTGATAGCACTGGAGACATAGTGATGGTGACAGTGCATTGTAAAGAGAGCAGCGAATCCAGTAAATAAGTTACTTACTTAATTTCTGTGTATCTGAGTAAACATTGGAAGGATGACTTAATTGAAACACAGACCACTGCATATGCAGTTACCACAAAAATCTAATATATAAATATAATAATTCAAATATTTATTATTTAACAAACCAAGATATTCTTCAAATGAGAGGTAGATTCAGAGTCTTGTGTCGTCACTGACGCTGATGGAAGTGTGTTGTTCAAGTTCGGATCAGTCGAGACTGAGACAATGAATATTTCTTTCACAAAACAATACATACGTCATAACTACTGGCCTCAGTTTTCGCCTTTAACACATTTTGTCGTTCAATAAATATGGATGATAAAATTCTAAATACATGTCTGATGGAAGTAGTGTTAAATATATATGGTTCAGTTTGATTGAACTCTTCATCTTGATCGGGTGTCTATCCAAGACAAAAGTGTTCCTAAATTCAGTCACTGACACTGATGGAAACGTGTTGTTCAGGCTCGGATCAGTCGAGACCAAAACATTAGGAATATTTTATACTTTGCCTGACACATAACCATTGTTTGAGGTTTGACTTCTTGTTTTGGGGATAGTCTTCTGGCCGATGATACATGGATATCACCGTCTAATCTGACATGAGTTTTTCCAGTTGTTGTACAAGCTAAATCGAAGTACATGTGTACGCCATGTTTGTACATAAAATCTTTACCTAAAATAAAGTTTCTGTTCATATCTTTGTAACAGAACAACCTTAAGTGTTTGCATGAGTCCCAGATTCAGGCCGGCACAACAGGAGTCACAAGCTTCTTCAAATGACGAAAATTTTAATCAACAGGTCCAAGACATCATAAGTACAATTACAAAGGCATAACTATATACAAGACGTACCTAGATGCAGCCAGTCTAGGTAGGACTGAGAACTGAGGCGTTCTAGGACTCAAGGAGTCGCTGAGACAAGTCTGCTTTGGCCACTGAATACCTGGTGTATATATGCTGCATTTCTTCGGACTCCGGTCACAACCTTCTGACCGAGTGGTTTTGCCCATTCCCATTGTTTGTGTCTATTGAGAGGAGCTGTGTCAATACCTTTTTGGCTGGACCGATTTTACAGTTTACAGCCAGATTCAACCCTGGGTTGAGGAGTCTATCGGCAATGTTGTAGTAGTCTGGGTATCACAAGAAGATGTTTGTGACAGCTGCCCGTGACCTTTTGATCTTATCGGCCGTACATGTAGATAACCAGTATAACAGTATCAGTATCATGGCCAGATATTAGATGCTGGTTGACCGTTGGTCTTATCAGCCCCGCAGATAGACTGTATCACCCATGTATTCAGTGGCCAAGCTATCACGCTTCTAGAGTAAACATGACTATGTTACGTCTTTTACAACATAAAACAAATGAGTTAGTTTTAAACCTCCAATTTTGAATTCAATTTAAGCAGATCCTTGCACTTGGAGAGGATTACCATTAACAGATTGCAGATGTATTTTGTTTTTATAAATGATAGAGTTGGACGTTAATGTTTCAAATATTTTGCTATTTATTATTGATACCTCAGCCCCTGTGTCTATAAGACTCCTAAAGCTTTGTTTTCCTATCTGAATTGTACGTGAATTAGGGTTTCCAGATAGATTTATGGTACAAATTTTGTAAAATTCACCCTGAATTTCTTCAACATCAAGTTCTCTTCCATCCTTTTCACAGGTTTCAGCATGAAAAGGATATCTTAGTTTAAACTCTGTTGTGCAACTGTGGACAGATGCGTTTCAGATGACCTACTTCACCATGTTGGCCAACATTTCCTGTAAGGTCTTCCACCATCATTGATCTGTCTTTGCCTGCATTGTCTAGCCTTTTGTCCAATGTTGTTACAGGTAACTCATTTTCTTTGCTGTGGTCTTATGTGGTCCACTTTCATGGGTTCTTCACCATCATCTTCATGTTGTTTTTTCCTGTCGTAACTTACTCTAAGGTCAAATCTTTTACTTAGATTTTGTTCTGCCATGGCTGCCCCAACTGCTGCTTTAATGTTTCTGGGGTTTTCACGCATAACTTTCATCTTCAGGTAGTTTTCATGAAACCCATGTACAAGGATTCCAATTAACTGTTTCAATGGCAGGCTGAGCACCCTCTATGTTGATATATGCCTCTCCTGCTGCACTGAGGAGCCGTTCAACAAATACTTGAACATTCTCTTTTGACTTCTGTTTTAATTTACGCATGAGCATAAATGCATGATTGCTGTCTGTTACTTCATCAAACCTAATAGGCAATTTTCCTTTTAATGTGGCCCAATTATTATCAGGGTTGTCTGTCAAGTAGCTTGATATAAAGTCAGACACAGTTCCCCTGCTAGTTTGATATGCAGTGAGTTTAATTCTTTGTGGGAGGATATTTGCCCAAACTGCATGTTTAGCTATACTTTTGACCCACTCTTTGAATTTTCCGTTGTCTCCATCATATGGACTTACCTGAGCTACTCCCTGAGTCTCAATAGCTGAACATAATGTACTTATTTGTTCAGACAAATCTAAAAAGAATTGCTCCTGATTAACCATTTTGTGTCAGTAACTTTGATAAAGTCAAGAAAAGCCACTTACTGAGTGTTAATCAGGGTCACAGCACCAAAATTGAAGAAGCCCCTCTCTGCATAACACAACGAATCAAAGTTGATTGACGTTTGGCCTTTAAATTTCATTGAGCTTCCATCAGGCTGGGGAGATCAGCCCATATGTCGAGTTGATGCGTTGTGTGGTCGTGGTCAGCCAAGGTCCATTCAGACCAGGTGTAGGAGAGCTTCTGTCCACTTCTCCCCTATAAGTCTGGTGGCTGGCTGTCCTTTGCCCTTGTCTACAACTCAAGTTTCCCAATGTAAAATTTACATGGGTGCCTTGCCATATCAAGTATGTTGATAATCATGCATGTTTACAAGGCACCCTTTGGAACTGGAAGTGATATGTGCTATGGTGAGTCGCAAACAGGCCTGACATCTCGGTCAGCCAACTAAGCCATTACATAAATTTATTAATACACACACACACACAAAATTCTTTTGCTTATGAATGTCAATTAAACACAGTGACAATTAATTAATTAAATTAATTAAAATCTACTGGACACAGTTGAAGTTACTGTGTTACACTCCAAGAATACCCACAACTGTCTTTCTTTCCATGTCATGAAATGGTAATTTAGAACCAGCTTCCGTATTATCAACGTTGGAATGTGAGAGGAAATATTTCCTATCCACCGAGAAACTGTCTTCGTTTCCAGAGTCCAGTGATGTCGATACTTCCGTCTTCTTACTGCAGAAAACTTTACATCTTTCTCCATCCCTCTGCTCATCATATGAATCGGGAACGTAGTTGCAGGATATCGTTGTAAGGAGCACTTAAATATGCAACCTCACTCTCAAACGGTCGGTACCTTTATACATCCTTCCACAGTCAATTGACTGCCATTCACTGACTGTAAGGAAATATTTTCAGATGTTGTTGGGGTTCCCCGTAATGCTTGCTTTACCCTGTGGTGAATCAGTGATACCTGGGCCCCAGAATCCACTAGTGCCCTATACCTACGTTTTCCTACTGTTATTAGTAATATGTTGAACATTAAGTGAACTTTTACTAAACAACACGAGATTAAAACACACAGGAAAAAGGGCATATGCGCGGAATGCAGTAGCGCTGTTTAGATGTTCGGAGACCGCAACTCTGGTCCGTACTCGATCTACTGGATATCTTTGATATTCAGGACACACGATCTGAATTGAAGTGTGAATCCCTTCAAACAGAATATCATAAAATTGTTTTCATAAAGATAGAATACTTTTCTTGAGAATGGTAACACTTGTTGTTGCTGGGTTAGTTACATTTCATGCATAAAATTCATTCTCACATTCATAAAATATTGTAAAACCATGAAGTGTCCTTCATTTTACACACCTACCTGTAGAAAGACCTTCTGTTGCACATTTAGTGAAGAAAACATTTCAAGAAGGAATACAAAATAGTTAAGAACAAAATGCTGGTCGAACTTTAGACATATATAAAACATTGAATCAACCTCTAGGCTTAGACGTTGAAATAGGTCTGATAAACGTTGCTATGCGTCTAACCCCTATTTAACTCTCATCTATACGTCTAATAGACGTCTTGTGCCTGCTGGGATTACATATGAGTTTGGATTCCCCGTCAAATTGATAGTAAAGGTAGTCTCTGCATGTACTTCTCGAGGAGGAGACACACCTAGTTTAAAGGCCTATAGGCTGTCCGTCCTGTGTTTATGTCCATCTAGTTTAAAGGCCTATGGGCTGTCCGTCCTGTGTTTATGTCCATCTAGTTTAAAGGCCTATGGGCTGTCCGTCCTGTGTTTATGTCCATCTAGTTTAAAGGCCTATGGTCTGTCCGTCCTGTGTTTATGTCCTGTCTCCTATTTGGGCACTGTGCCTTGAAATGTCCAGGGTGGTTTTAATATCAGCATAGCCTGTTATCCTGCGTTTTGTCAGAGTTAACTGCACTGATTGTTCCCTGGTTACATTCTTTCAGTCTGTGTCCTGGAATGACACATTTAAAACGTTTCTTTGGCGTCCTGTAATGGTCTACTTCCAGAGGCTCTGGTGTAGTAGCCCTGCCTATTCTGTCAACCCCTTCATGTGTTCCCAATCTCCAATCAAATCTCCTTTTCAAATTTTGCTCTTTCATTGGTATCGCTACAGCGTTGGCAAAAGTATTGGGATTATCCCTCGTGATTTACATTTTCAAGTAATCGTGCCTTACAGACCTTCCACAAAGAATCCTGTCAGTTGGTGTTCTATTGCAGTATTACTATTTGGCCCCTAGTTTACATAAGCTTCCTCTGCTAAATCTAGTAGCCTTTCGGCAAGCACCTGCACACTCTCATCCGTGCATTGCCTCAATTTTTGGCAGTAACGCGAATGCCAGCTCTTTTTTCACTAATGCGCATGTACTTCTTGGGTTTTCTTGAATATATCTTTGTAAGAAATCGCTCACCAGACTGCGACTACTTTGAAAAGCCAGCAGTCTGATGATCTTATCATCGGGAATGCCTGCTAAACTGACATGCGTATCCAGGGATTTGATCCACTCTTTATACTTCCTAAGGTCGCCTTCATATGGCTTTACATACATGGACAGACTTTGTGATGTGATAGCTTGATGATGAAAGGCGAATATCCCACCAGTAAATATAGTTACATACTTAATTTCTGTGTATCTGACTAAACATTGGAAGGATGACTTAATTGAAACACAGAACACTGCATACGCAGTTACCACAAAAAAATCAACAATATACGTATTAATTCAAATATTTCTTATTTAACAAATGAAAATATTCTTCAAATGAGAGGTAGATTCAGAGTCTTGTGTCGTCACTGACGCTGATGAAACCGTGTTTTTCTAGCTCAGATCAGTCGAGACGGAAAACAGGAATATTTTATGCAGAAAACCATACATACATGACAACTATTCTTTTTCCACGTGTTTTGACTTTCAATATTATGAATGATAAAATTCTAAATACATGTCTGTTGGAAGTAGTGTTAAATATATAAATAAGCAGTATTCGTGCTGTCTGATGGTGACCTGACCATAAATGTAGTTCATGGAATCCTGTGATTGACAACATGATTGTCGATCGATACCATAAACGAGACTCGCTTCAGTCTGTCAAATGCAGGAAGAAAGGACTTGTAGCTTCCTGCCAGCTGGATTCTTCCACCCGATAGGTCCGAGTCTTGTGTCGTCACTGACGCTGATGGAACTGTTTTGTTCGGGCTTGGATCTGTCGAGGCTGAAACAAGGAATATTTTAAGGAATATACCCTACTAGAGAGTGTCACCACAATTTCTGATGACGCTTACAAATGTGTTTGCAAATCATGATAATTTACGTTATATGTGCAACTCATCACTTATTTGACATAGATTAAGCTCTTCTCGGGGATTTTTTGTTTGATGAAATTGTGAAATTCCCAACCTACGGGTACTATACACATTGTGATGAGAGATGGCAGGTTCATTGTCTTTATCGGAACGTGACACAGCGAAAACCTTTCACTTGTTCCATGCAGCTACCAATATTCCCAGTTACCTTCATATTCAAAACAATGAATATTTCAGAATAAAAGAAAAGTGATAAATTATCAATCCATTGCTGATAGCACTGGAGACATAGTGATGGTGACAGTGCATTGTAAAGAGAGCAGCGAATCCAGTAAATAAGTTACTTACTTAATTTCTGTGTATCTGAGTAAACATTGGAAGGATGACTTAATTGAAACACAGACCACTGCATATGCAGTTACCACAAAAATCTAATATATAAATATAATAATTCAAATATTTATTATTTAACAAACCAAGATATTCTTCAAATGAGAGGTAGATTCAGAGTCTTGTGTCGTCACTGACGCTGATGGAAGTGTGTTGTTCAAGTTCGGATCAGTCGAGACTGAGACAATGAATATTTCTTTCACAAAACAATACATACGTCATAACTACTGGCCTCAGTTTTCGCCTTTAACACATTTTGTCGTTCAATAAATATGGATGATAAAATTCTAAATACATGTCTGATGGAAGTAGTGTTAAATATATATGGTTCAGTTTGATTGAACTCTTCATCTTGATCGGGTGTCTATCCAAGACAAAAGTGTTCCTAAATTCAGTCACTGACACTGATGGAAACGTGTTGTTCAGGCTCGGATCAGTCGAGACCAAAACATTAGGAATATTTTATACTTTGCCTGACACATAACCATTGTTTGAGGTTTGACTTCTTGTTTTGGGGATAGTCTTCTGGCCGATGATACATGGATATCACCGTCTAATCTGACATGAGTTTTTCCAGTTGTTGTACAAGCTAAATCGAAGTACATGTGTACGCCATGTTTGTACATAAAATCTTTACCTAAAATAAAGTTTCTGTTCATATCTTTGTAACAGAACAACCTTAAGTGTTTGCATGAGTCCCAGATTCAGGCCGGCACAACAGGAGTCACAAGCTTCTTCAAATGACGAAAATTTTAATCAACAGGTCCAAGACATCATAAGTACAATTACAAAGGCATAACTATATACAAGACGTACCTAGATGCAGCCAGTCTAGGTAGGACTGAGAACTGAGGCGTTCTAGGACTCAAGGAGTCGCTGAGACAAGTCTGCTTTGGCCACTGAATACCTGGTGTATATATGCTGCATTTCTTCGGACTCCGGTCACAACCTTCTGACCGAGTGGTTTTGCCCATTCCCATTGTTTGTGTCTATTGAGAGGAGCTGTGTCAATACCTTTTTGGCTGGACCGATTTTACAGTTTACAGCCAGATTCAACCCTGGGTTGAGGAGTCTATCGGCAATGTTGTAGTAGTCTGGGTATCACAAGAAGATGTTTGTGACAGCTGCCCGTGACCTTTTGATCTTATCGGCCGTACATGTAGATAACCAGTATAACAGTATCAGTATCATGGCCAGATATTAGATGCTGGTTGACCGTTGGTCTTATCAGCCCCGCAGATAGACTGTATCACCCATGTATTCAGTGGCCAAGCTATCACGCTTCTAGAGTAAACATGACTATGTTACGTCTTTTACAACATAAAACAAATGAGTTAGTTTTAAACCTCCAATTTTGAATTCAATTTAAGCAGATCCTTGCACTTGGAGAGGATTACCATTAACAGATTGCAGATGTATTTTGTTTTTATAAATGATAGAGTTGGACGTTAATGTTTCAAATATTTTGCTATTTATTATTGATACCTCAGCCCCTGTGTCTATAAGACTCCTAAAGCTTTGTTTTCCTATCTGAATTGTACGTGAATTAGGGTTTCCAGATAGATTTATGGTACAAATTTTGTAAAATTCACCCTGAATTTCTTCAACATCAAGTTCTCTTCCATCCTTTTCACAGGTTTCAGCATGAAAAGGATATCTTAGTTTAAACTCTGTTGTGCAACTGTGGACAGATGCGTTTCAGATGACCTACTTCACCATGTTGGCCAACATTTCCTGTAAGGTCTTCCACCATCATTGATCTGTCTTTGCCTGCATTGTCTAGCCTTTTGTCCAATGTTGTTACAGGTAACTCATTTTCTTTGCTGTGGTCTTATGTGGTCCACTTTCATGGGTTCTTCACCATCATCTTCATGTTGTTTTTTCCTGTCGTAACTTACTCTAAGGTCAAATCTTTTACTTAGATTTTGTTCTGCCATGGCTGCCCCAACTGCTGCTTTAATGTTTCTGGGGTTTTCACGCATAACTTTCATCTTCAGGTAGTTTTCATGAAACCCATGTACAAGGATTCCAATTAACTGTTTCAATGGCAGGCTGAGCACCCTCTATGTTGATATATGCCTCTCCTGTTGCACTGAGGAGCCGTTCAACAAATACTTGAACATTCTCTTTTGACTTCTGTTTTAATTTACGCATGAGCATAAATGCATGATTGCTGTCTGTTACTTCATCAAACCTAATAGGCAATTTTCCTTTTAATGTGGCCCAATTATTATCAGGGTTGTCTGTCAAGTAGCTTGATATAAAGTCAGACACAGTTCCCCTGCTAGTTTGATATGCAGTGAGTTTAATTCTTTGTGGGAGGATATTTGCCCAAACTGCATGTTTAGCTATACTTTTGACCCACTCTTTGAATTTTCCGTTGTCTCCATCATATGGACTTACCTGAGCTACTCCCTGAGTCTCAATAGCTGAACATAATGTACTTATTTGTTCAGACAAATCTAAAAAGAATTGCTCCTGATTAACCATTTTGTGTCAGTAACTTTGATAAAGTCAAGAAAAGCCACTTACTGAGTGTTAATCAGGGTCACAGCACCAAAATTGAAGAAGCCCCTCTCTGCATAACACAACGAATCAAAGTTGATTGACGTTTGGCCTTTAAATTTCATTGAGCTTCCATCAGGCTGGGGAGATCAGCCCATATGTCGAGTTGATGCGTTGTGTGGTCGTGGTCAGCCAAGGTCCATTCAGACCAGGTGTAGGAGAGCTTCTGTCCACTTCTCCCCTATAAGTCTGGTGGCTGGCTGTCCTTTGCCCTTGTCTACAACTCATGGTTCCCAATGTAAAATTTACATGGGTGCCTTGCCATATCAAGTATGTTGATAATCATGCATGTTTACAAGGCACCCTTTGGAACTGGAAGTGATATGTGCTATGGTGAGTCGCAAACAGGCCTGACATCTCGGTCAGCCAACTAAGCCATTACATAAATTTATTAATACACACACACACACAAAATTCTTTTGCTTATGAATGTCAATTAAACACAGTGACAATTAATTAATTAAATTAATTAAAATCTACTGGACACAGTTGAAGTTACTGTGTTACACTCCAAGAATACCCACAACTGTCTTTCTTTCCATGTCATGAAATGGTAATTTAGAACCAGCTTCCGTATTATCAACGTTGGAATGTGAGAGGAAATATTTCCTATCCACCGAGAAACTGTCTTCGTTTCCAGAGTCCAGTGATGTCGATACTTCCGTCTTCTTACTGCAGAAAACTTTACATCTTTCTCCATCCCTCTGCTCATCATATGAATCGGGAACGTAGTTGCAGGATATCGTTGTAAGGAGCACTTAAATATGCAACCTCACTCTCAAACGGTCGGTACCTTTATACATCCTTCCACAGTCAATTGACTGCCATTCACTGACTGTAAGGAAATATTTTCAGATGTTGTTGGGGTTCCCCGTAATGCTTGCTTTACCCTGTGGTGAATCAGTGATACCTGGGCCCCAGAATCCACTAGTGCCCTATACCTACGTTTTCCTACTGTTATTAGTAATATGTTGAACATTAAGTGAACTTTTACTAAACAACACGAGATTAAAACACACAGGAAAAAGGGCATATGCGCGGAATGCAGTAGCGCTGTTTAGATGTTCGGAGACCGCAACTCTGGTCCGTACTCGATCTACTGGATATCTTTGATATTCAGGACACACGATCTGAATTGAAGTGTGAATCCCTTCAAACAGAATATCATAAAATTGTTTTCATAAAGATAGAATACTTTTCTTGAGAATGGTAACACTTGTTGTTGCTGGGTTAGTTACATTTCATGCATAAAATTCATTCTCACATTCATAAAATATTGTAAAACCATGAAGTGTCCTTCATTTTACACACCTACCTGTAGAAAGACCTTCTGTTGCACATTTAGTGAAGAAAACATTTCAAGAAGGAATACAAAATAGTTAAGAACAAAATGCTGGTCGAACTTTAGACATATATAAAACATTGAATCAACCTCTAGGCTTAGACGTTGAAATAGGTCTGATAAACGTTGCTATGCGTCTAACCCCTATTTAACTCTCATCTATACGTCTAATAGACGTCTTGTGCCTGCTGGGATTACATATGAGTTTGGATTCCCCGTCAAATTGATAGTAAAGGTAGTCTCTGCATGTACTTCTCGAGGAGGAGACACACCTAGTTTAAAGGCCTATAGGCTGTCCGTCCTGTGTTTATGTCCATCTAGTTTAAAGGCCTATGGGCTGTCCGTCCTGTGTTTATGTCCATCTAGTTTAAAGGCCTATGGGCTGTCCGTCCTGTGTTTATGTCCATCTAGTTTAAAGGCCTATGGTCTGTCCGTCCTGTGTTTATGTCCTGTCTCCTATTTGGGCACTGTGCCTTGAAATGTCCAGGGTGGTTTTAATATCAGCATAGCCTGTTATCCTGCGTTTTGTCAGAGTTAACTGCACTGATTGTTCCCTGGTTACATTCTTTCAGTCTGTGTCCTGGAATGACACATTTAAAACGTTTCTTTGGCGTCCTGTAATGGTCTACTTCCAGAGGCTCTGGTGTAGTAGCCCTGCCTATTCTATCAACCCCTTCATGTGTTCCCAATCTCCAATCAAATCTCCTTTGCAAATTTTGCTCTTTCATTGGTATCGCTACAGCGTTGGCAAAAGTATTGGGATTATCCCTCGTGATTTACATTTTCAAGTAATCGTGCCTTACAGACCTTCCACAAAGAATCCTGTCAGTTGGTGTTCTATTGCAGTATTACTATTTGGCCCCTAGTTTACATAAGCTTCCTCTGCTAAATCTAGTAGCCTCTCGACAAGCACCTGCACACTCTCATCCGTGCATTGCCTCAATTTTTGGCAGTAACGCGAATGCCAGCTCTTTTTTCACTAATGCCCATGTACTTCTTGGGTTTTCTTGAATATATCTTTGTAAGAAATCACTCACCAGACTGCGACTACTTTGAAAAGCCAGCAGTCTGATGATCTTATCATCGGGAATGCCTGCTAAACTGACATGCGTATCCAGGGATTTGATCCACTCTTTATACTTCCTAAGGTCGCCTTCATATGGCTTTACATACATGGACAGACTTTGTGATGTGATAGCTTGATGATGAAAGGCGAATATCCCACCAGTAAATATAGTTACATACTTAATTTCTGTGTATCTGACTAAACATTGGAAGGATGACTTAATTGAAACACAGAACACTGCATACGCAGTTACCACAAAAAAATCAACAATATACGTATTAATTCAAATATTTCTTATTTAACAAATGAAAATATTCTTCAAATGAGAGGTAGATTCAGTGTCTTGTGTCGTCACTGACGCTGATGAAACCGTGTTTTTCTAGCTCAGATCAGTCGAGACGGAAAACAGGAATATTTTATGCAGAAAACCATACATACATGACAACTACTCTTTTTCCACGTGTTTTGACTTTCAATATTATGAATGATAAAATTCTAAATACATGTCTGTTGGAAGTAGTGTTAAATATATAAATAAGTAGTATTCGTGCTGTCTGATGGTGACCTGACCATAAATATAGTTCATGGAATCCTGTGATTGACAACATGATTGTCGATCGATACCATAAACGAGACTCGCTTCAGTCTGTCAAATGCAGGAAGAAAGGACTTGTAGCTTCCTGCCAGCTGGATTCTTCCACCCGATAGGTCCGAGTCTTGTGTCGTCACTGACGCTGATGGAACTGTGTTGTTCGGGCTTGGATCTGTCGAGGCTGAAACAAGGAATATTTTAAGGAATATACCCTACTAGAGAGTGTCACCACATTTTCTGATGACGCTTACAAATGTGTTTGCAAATCATGATAATTTACGTTATATGTGCAACTCATCACTTATTTGACATAGATTAAGCTCTTCTCGGGGATTTTTTGTTTGATGAAATTGTGAAATTCCCAACCTACGGGTACTATACACATTGTGATGAGAGATGGCAGCTTCATTGTCTTTATCGGAACGTGACACAGCGAAAACCTTCCACTTGTTCCATGCATCTACCAATATTCCCAGTTACCTTCATATTCAAAACAATGAATATTTCAGAATAAAAGTGATAAATTGTCAATCCATTGCTGATAGCACTGGAGACATAGTGATGGTGACAGTGCATTGTAAAGAGAGCAGCGAATCCAGTAAATAAGTTACTTACTTAATTTCTGTGTATCTCACTAAACATTGGAAGGATGACTTAATTGAAACACAGACCACTGCATATGCAGTTACCACAAAAATCTAATATATAAATATAATAATTCAAATATTTATTATTTAACAAACCAAGATATTCTTCAAATGAGGGGTAGTTTCAGAGTCTTGTGTCGTCACTGACGCTGATGGAAGTGTGTTGTTCGAGTTCGGATCAGTCGAGACTGAGACGATGAATATTTCTTTCACAAAACCATACATACATCATAACCTCTGGCCTCAATTTTCTCCTTCAACACATGTTTTGCTGTTCAATAGATATGGATGATAAAATTCTAAATACATGTCTGATGGAAGTAGTGTTAAATATATATGGTTGAATTTGATTGAACTCTTCATCTTGTCTATCCAAGACAAAATTGTTCCTAAATTCAGTCACTGACACTGATGGAAACGTGTTGTTCTGGCTCGGATCAGTCGAGACCGAAACAAGGAATATTTTATTATCCCTGTGGCATGTAATTGCTCTCTTTTTAACACGATCAGAAGTCTATATATGTTTGGATGGGGATGTCCAACAAGCTTTAATTTACTGTACCATCCCTCTACGTGGTTGGTAGTTCTGGGGCCGTCATTGTTGTAGTGGTTCCAGAATGCACATGGTAAGCCTTCTACCCACTGCTCAGTCACGTAGTCAGCAAATCTGCGAACAGGGTCTACATGGGTTGGTCCAGAGTCTAAAGTCTCAAACCAGACATCAATAGATTCTATTTCTTCTAAATGTGAAAAATTACATAGTTAACATACCTACGAGTTCTTCATTGTAAAGGACGGGATGGGTGTCACTTCTGTGCAACGTTTCTTCACTCCTTGAAAAGACTGAATGTCTGGAGTATGGTGGTCAGGCTGATGATTATGGGGTTTGCCAAAGTAGGTGTTTTGATGGTTGCTGGACAACCAATTGTGTGTGTTGCTTACGTCTCCAGTAGATAGTGTCTTTGTAGCCATTCTTCTTGGTGTACTCGAAACCAGCATGAACTAACATACAACCACCAACAGAAGTAGGAAAGAATCGTTTCTAAATGTCGGCATTTGCCATTTTGCCATTTTAACTGATGATGTCACGCCCATTAAATTAAGTTCTCTCAAAACCCTGAACTATTCATGACACTCATTGTAGCTCACCAAAAGATCTTGAGCTGGTCCCAATTAGGTGAAAACATTTCAGCGACAGACTATAATCCCCCAGCCCTAATCTCATAATCCTACTAAAAATATTTTTTTGAGTTGGCTGAGAACACCCCATTAATTACACCTGCTTCTAGCATTTCATTGATGGCTTTGTTTACAGTTTCTCTCTTATTCAAGGGTGTACAGTAAGGTTTTAACTTACAGGGGCATGGTCACCGTATCAGTGTGTGAGGTCCTTGTCACTAGTGTGTTTATCTCTGCTAGTTCGATGTTCTTTTCAGTGTCGGCAGATACCTGGTTATTTGCCATTACATTCTGTGTCTGCAACTGATCAATTTTTGAAACAATGCATCCACGTTTTACGGTAAACGTCCTGTCGGTGTTATTCACTATCATTATTAGTGCATTTCTTTCTTTGGAAATAGTAAATACTGATTTTATAATCATAAGGCCTGGTTCATAAGAAATACAGCCTGTTTCTAATGGGGAGACTTCACATATCATATCAGGTTTAAAATATTGATTATCTTTGCACTTTGCCTGACTCATAGTCATTGTTTGGGGTTTGACTACTTGTTTTTGAGATAGTCTTCTGACCGACGATACATGAATATCATCTGAACTGGCATGTCCGTCTGTCCATAATCATTTTGTTTCCGGAGTATAACTCAGAAACCGTTCAATACGTTTAGACTAAACTTGATAGATATAATAATCTCAACCTATAGTTGTACCTTTTGCTATTTACAGAATTTTGGCATTTTTATCTTTTTTGTTTTTCCATGGAACATTTTGGTGTTAGTCTATGGTGGGGTTGGCTTCGTTTCCGGAGCAGAACTAAAAAAACGTTCAATATTTTTCTGCAAAATTTGGTAGATATACCTATCAGAACCCAAAGTGCTGCCGTTAGCTATTTACAGGTTTTTTTGGTTTATTTTTTTCTCGGTTTCCATGGAAACGTTTTTGACTTTGTCTCAAAAGTGAGAGGTGTGTTTTGTTTCCTGAGGATAACTCAAAAACTAATATCTGTCAATAAAACTTGGTAGATATGTGTGGCAGACCCCAGAGTGGTGCCTTTTGCTATTTACAGGTCTTTATGATTTATCATTATCTGGGTTTCATTGAATCAATTTGGACTATGTCTCATAAAGGAGAGATGTTTTCAGAGCAGAACTCAAAAACTTCTTAATGTCTGTCAGCAAAACTTAGCAGATATGTCAGGTAGACCCTAAAGTGCTGCCTTTTGCTATTTACAGATTTCTGTGATTTATCATTTTTTCTCATTTTCCATGGAAACGATTGGGACCTAGTCTAAATGGGAAGGGATGGGCTTTGTTTCTGGAGCACAACCCAAATACTTTTCAGTATCTTTCAGCAAAGCTTGCCAGATATGTGAGGCAGACCTTAAGGTGGTGCGTTTTGGTATTTGCAGATTTTGGTGATTTATCATTTTCCCAGTTTCCATAGAAACAATTCTGACTTAATCTCAAAATGGAGGGATGGGCTTCATTTCGGGAGCACAATTCGAAAACCATTTGATATCTTTCAACAGATCTTGGCAGGTACATAAGACAGATCTTGAAGTGGTGCCTTTTGATGTTCACAAATATATGACATTGATATTTTTCCATGTTTTCCATGGAAATGATTCAAACTTAGTCTGAAAAACAGGTAACCTTCAGATGATTTCTCCTTTCAAATATGTGGCGGTTGGAGAGATATGTCATCATCTGATGACTCTTATTTATTATTTAACTAATCAAGGTATTCTTCAAATGAGAGGAAGTTTCAGTGTCTTGTGTCGTCACTGATGCTGGTGGAACCGTGTTTTTCTAGCTCGGATCAGTCAAGACTGAAACAAGGAATATCTTATTATCCCCCCGGTATGTAATGTGGGGGATATAGTCAACGCCATGCTTGTCCATCTGTCCGTCTGTCTGTCTGTCCATCTGTAATCATTTCGTTTCCGGAGCATAACTCAAAAACCATTTGATATCTTTCGACAGATCTTGAAGTGGTGCCTTTTGCTTTTTTACAGATATATGGCATTTATATTTTTCATGTTTTCCATGGAAATGATTGAAACTTAGTCTAAAAAAACAGGTAACCTTCAGATGATTTGTTCTTTCAAATATGTGGGGGCCGGGGGGATATGTCATCTTCTGATGACTTTTGTTTATTATTTAACAAAGCAAGATATTCTTCAAATGAGAGGTAGTGTCAGTGTCTTGTGTCGTCTCTGACGCTGATGAAACCATGTTTTTCTGGCTCGGATCAGTCGAGACTTAAACAAGGAATATTTTATTATGTCCTGGAGGGGGGCCAATGCAGGGTATATAGTCGACAAACAATTCAAGCATAGTCTTAAAAAACAATGAGTAACTCTCAGATTATTTGTCCTTGCAAACATGATGATTCTTGTTAGCCCCATCTTTGTTGCCAGCAACTTGTCACAGGTGTTGAAGGTCTGGTAGTGTTTCAGTTGTAGCAGGCAACTCTGTAAGACCAGTAGGTGTCTCTGGAATGGTAGTTAGTTCATCACTTGAACTTGGACTAGGACTTGAAGGATCGGCCATTTCTTTCAGGAGCATTGCTGCAAAACCAAAACCTAATAATTAAGTCTTCATTGAACAAGTTTTAAATGTTGAAATTCCATCCAAAAGTCAAACACTTATTTGACAAAAAATCAAAATTAGCCTCATAAAAAGTGTTAAAATATCCTGTTTTTATATACAAGAGAAATAGATGTTACATGTATTAGGTAATAAAAAATTCGAAAAATAACAATTCATTTTGATAAGACATTAATGCAGATTAATGATTACAGACTATATTAGCCAATCAATATAATTATAGAATTACAGACACATGCATTTGATATATTTTCCAAAGACTTACGTGTTAATATAGTGATGCATAAATAAATTTCATTCAGGTGATTTCACATTTGACTTTGACCAAAAGGTAACTTCATGAAAATTATTTAATTAATTAGTCCATGGCAATTAAGTGACAACGATATGGGTCAGTGATTATATTCGAAATATTTTACATATTTCTACCAAGAAAAGATATAAGTTTGGATTAGATTTTTGTCAGATTACATATTGAAAATATATACAGTTAGTTTTTCATTTTGGCTTTGTGAAACAATACTATCATGCTCCACCGAACCAAGAATCAGAATCGGTTGGCTGTATTTGATACGGACTATAGCTGTTCCACATGGAATTCACGAAATGACTTGTTTTCTTTGATGTAGCAGGTGAAATGATGTAATATTTTACAGTTTCGTTTTAGGAACCTTTATCTAACCTTCCTAATTCATAAATATCGTTAACCAAGATATATGAAGAATAAAAACCATTTTCACTTACCAACCGCACGAGTCAAACTTTCATCTGCCATTTTGGAATTGGACAGCGCATGCGTGGTCACATTGTGAAGCACTTTGAGTCTTTCGAAACGTGTACTGTAGTCTTTAAATTTGCTGATCTTCGTATTTTTATGCAGTTTCTATGCTTTCAGTTCCCCATCGCTGTGTATGTATGCACATTTGCCTCTTATATTTCTATGCCTTTCCTCAGACAACCTAATCACATTGTAATTCACCGATTTTTATGCATTTGGATGAAAGAATCTGTCTATGTAACTGTCGACAAAATAAACATCAGAATGCTGGTAGCTTGCAAAAGGGGGGAGCCAATGACCTGTAACAGCGGCAGTGTTGGGTCAGAAAGGTCAATGTTTGTCAATGTAGGTCAGCTCTTCAGGTGACAGGTATGCAGAGGTGTCACAGGTTCATTTGTAGCAAATAACTATCCAAACAATCATGCACATTTAAGGAGTCTTGTGAAGTGAAAATAACTTCACATATTGAAGATGTAGTTATGAGTCTTGGGCACTGAATAAAATACCTGTAATATCTGTAGGTAAAATGCAGTCATTCAAAGTTGAACTGCCTCATGCTAGTAAGTTTGGCGAATATACAAAAAAGAGAACACAATTTCTTTCACACTTTGGCATGACACAGATGGCAGGCAACTTAGCAAGATCAGATGGTGTTCTGATGGTGTAAGAATATCTTCACATCGAAGAAAACTCTTAAATGCCTCTATAAACTTCTTCCCCGCAAATTTGAATTTTCTGGAGGTATGAAATGTGTATGGTTCTTCCATTATACACTATAGTTCTAGAACCATGGCATGGCACTTCGGATAGTCTATAGTTGGCAGCGGGGTAGCCTTGTGGTTAAATCGTTCTCTCATCACTCCGAAGGCCCGAGTTCGATTCCCCACATAGGTACAATGTGTGAAGCCCATTTTCTTTTTGTATCCCTGTCATGATATTGGTGTAATATTGTTAAAAGCAGCGTAAAAGTAAACTCAATTTTGTAACCATGTACTGTCTGAAGAATATGTTTATCAGATGTTAATTTCTGCCGGTCATTGGAAAACAAGGATAATCTACCAGCCAACCGCTGTTGACCCTTTTCACTGCAAGCTGATATTCACCCACCTCCTCTACATCTTTGGTTTCCTCTTGTCGTTTCGACGTTGCAATCTGTCCCTGTTGGGGTAAGGTGGGCGAGGAGATTGTAGCTGTGGGTGATGCCCTAAAAAACGAACCCCCTCTGCCACAAGGTCTAAACATACCTCTGGCTCTCAGCGGGTTATGTTGAAAGTTGCTGTAACTTTTGTGTGGCTGAACCACCTTCCCAATCATCTTGTTCATCTCCGACAGATCCTTGACCAGGTCTGACACATTGTCTCCAAACAAGAATTCTGAAATTGGAGTGTTAAGTCCACACAGTGATTTAAATTCGGGTCTTAAGTCACCGCGGATTGCGTCTCTGCACCTCATGCACCAATCCAAATTTGCAGCCGCAACCATGGCGACACCATCCACTAGGTTACTGACTAAGTCAGAGATATCCAAGGTACTGGTATTCCCGGTGCAAAGTGTGTTTATCACCTTCGTGATCGGAATAAGTCCCCTGCAAATTGCCTCCTGGATCTTCTGCTTGCCCAGATCCTTAGATTTGCTAGATTGGTCCATAATTCGCCAGGTCTCATTGTTGACCTTAGGCGGCTTAAGCTTCAAGCAATTTTCAGGCCTGTCACGTTTTTTGACTATTTCATTTCTACGGCCTTCATCCAACTTAGCACACATTAGACCCTCTACCAGGTCTGCTACGCTCTTATCTACCGGGGGTCCAGTTTTTTCCTGCAGTTTGAATGAATCGGCAATCTTGCTGATGATTGCCACGTTCCGTGCAACATTAGGTTCCGACATGGGCGCAGACATGTTTGTTATGATAGGGGAGGTAAATCCGCCGCTAGGCTGCATGCTAGCCCCCTGGGTCCCTATGGCTGTGCATGGAGGGGAGGCATGGTCAGTGGTAATTGTATCTGCTCCCTCCTCCCTTTGTTTCAGCGGGGCCATGACCTCCGCGCTATAATTAGCTTCTTGTACAGAATCACAGTCTGCCACATAATCAGAGGGGTCGCAAAACATGTGTCATCATTCTCACCTGTCATCTTGTCTCTTCTTGATGGGTACAAATCATGGAACCTATTATTCAGATCATCTCAGTGGGTATTTTCAAATGAAGTGCTGAAATAGGCTTGCCATGGTGGGATATTTGGAAGAAATATCCCACATTTTACCCTGATGTTACAATTTGCATCAGGAAACAACATGGAGCTGTCATGTTATTTCCCCTTATTGACTGTATGCAAGCCTATCTTAATGGGGAACATGTATCAGTACAGGTAACAAAGCCTTGGCTGATTATGATGATCGTGTCTCTTCCTACAACATTACTATCCGGGTAGAAGAGGTCAAATGTAGTCTCTGCTATGTCTCTGCTACACTTCTGTATATATGTGTGTTCAGTAAACAGGTGAGCAATCAGAAACTATTGCTGATACAAGTGTAACCCGATTCTTTCAGTGTGGGACTTCGTGCTCAAGTGGTTTCGAAACAGGAATAAACAGCCAAGTCTCTCGTGGATCGTCTAGTGGTTTATTGAAGTTTGCATCAACAGTTATAATAAAGTGAAACTATTCAGGTGCTTCACAAAACGTATTTTTAAGCAATCATGAATACGCGGGAGTGCAGCGACCTCTGACCGACTACCTTAGCCCCGCAAACCGTCTCCCCGAATCTAAGATTCTAACTTTTCCCAAGTCTATCGCCAATCCTCCTAACATCAAAGTCTATAATCCATCAACCCACAATTGTAAAAACATGTCACATCGCTGGACTGTCCTTTAATTGTCCACCTCTATACCGACTTCTTAAGTCTTGATAAACTATCAGGACTTACAGAAATGAAAAGAAACACAATTTGTACCTCATTGCCAATGTCAGTTGGTCCTGTTAATCCCTCACTACATCACCCCCTGTCCATTTTAACGATTCTCCGCTTGTATTTCCCCTCTGACCATGGTGATGTACTTTGTCTTTTCTGATAAAGACATAGCCCCAAGGCTAGTGATACTGTCCGATGTCACCCAAGTTCGGACAATCAATTAATTACCTAAATCCCTTACTATCTGCGCTCCAGGTCCTCTCGTACAATTTCTTTTATATTTATAATACACAGTTCATATACATTTTCTGAGTCATATAAATTATAATGTACAAATTATTTTAATTAACATTTAAGTTAACAATAAACCATCCTTTTAAACCAAGAGTGTAACTCCCGGATACACAAGGTTTCAAGTCAGGGTAGAGTAACGTGAATATTTCTATCTTGCCTTTCCTTTTCTTTCACAGCACAACTACAAATACTTCTTGTAGTATTATCTTATGTATTTTATACTTCATTATTAAGTATATGATGCAGTCAGATAGGACTTATCTCATGCTAGTAATGTACCCATTGTATTTTTTAATACAGGGTATTATGAATATTGAGTGGGTATTTCCTTTTCCATTACCCACTACTTAACTATTTGGGTATTTTAGTGATATTTTTTTTTCAGCTAAGCATATGTCCTTGAGTAAGCTTACTAAACAGGTACTAAGCCTTATGTCCTATGTAATCGAAACCAACTTAAATGTCATGGAAACGATTTTACCAGAAATCAGTACAGCATGATAGCAATCAATGTCTCTGTCAAATATGCAAGCGATTGTTATAAATTTATTCCATATGGTTTAAACTGTTTGCTTATCTAACATTTCCAATGTATAGTTGGTGTCCGAAACCATTTTTTTTTTTTTCAGTCAGTAATTGGATATTTTCTAAATAGCTTCATTCAGCTTAACAGGGTCTCTGATACAGCTAACGTTATAGGTATCAAGGCTGGTACATGCAGTGTTTACGAATGGTGTTTCAAAGTAACAGGACATGGGGTCCTGTAAGTTTCAAATGTCTGTCTGACCCACTGTAAATTCACAGGACCCACAGACTATACACATTTCAGATTTAACATTTCTCATAATTGGCATTGAAATTATTAACATTATATAATGACAAACATTATAAACATAAATTTATAAACCGTGAACAAGTGTCACATGCCACAAATAACAACTTCAGGCAAAGTCATTGTAATATGTTTAGTCAGACACTGGGGCCAGCAGGTTGGGGATTTCTGTCTGACCATTGGCAAATCTGCCAGATTTGTCAGAGGGTCAGACACTATTCGTGAACACTGGACATGTACAGGTATTTGTGAGCAGTTTAGATCTTGAGATTTGATATGCATAGCATGTACATAATACAATGTTCATTGTACATGCATGATGATATATGTGATATAGATGTTGAGTTGTACTGGACACAGTACATGTATTAATACAATCATCAATATTTTTAAACTGCTATGTGATAAAATTATTTATATCAGCACCTGCATGCTGATAGTTGTATGCTACCCATCAAAAGTTGAAAACTCACTTAAAACACACTCTATATGTTGTATATGTATATGTATTTATATTGAAGATGAATTTCTCTGCTATCTTGGGAGAACCAGATACAAACCTTATGCAGATATATGCGTGAGGATCATGAATCAGATTTGGTGTAAAGCATGTGCGAATATCATGTACATGAACATTTGTGTTTGGGTGGAAAGTTTTGTTGAGAATGTGTCAGTTTACACTTACTTTCATCAGTTCAGGTGTAAACAGGACCATCAAACAGTATGGAATATTTTGAAAAATCTAGTTGAGAACAGTTGACTGTAACAGGTGACTATGTTTCCACTGGCATATGGAAACTTTTGATGGGTATTATATTATGTACTTTGAAAGACGAGTTGTAATGTACTTCGTATTTAATTTGATAAACATGTCCAGGATAAGTAATGTTTCAGAAGTGAAAATATTTTCTGTTAATAAATATGGTTGCATGAATGAACCTACATGTTGTCATTATGAACAAACGTCAATGGGCAATGTGCCATAGGGTGTAGTGTGTAGTGAGTGTATGGGTGGATTCCAACAGGGTGTAGTGTGTAGTGAGTGTATGGGTGGATTCCAACAGGGCGTAGCGTGTGGTGAGTGTGTGGGTGGATTCCAACAGGGTGTAGTGTGTAGTGAGTGTATGGGTGGATTCCAACAGGGTGTAGTGTGTAGTGAGTGTATGGGTGGATTCCAACAGGGTGTAGTGTGTAGTGAGTGTATGGGTGGATTCCAACAGGGTGTAGTGTGTAGTGAGTGTATGGGTGGATTCCAACAGGGTGTAGTGAGTGTATGGGTGGATTCCAACAGGGTGTAGTGTGTAGTGAGTGTATGGGTGGATTCCAACAGGGTGTAGCGTGTAGTGAGTTAGGTTATGGGTGGATTCCAACAGCTTCAACACTGGTTTAAGGCGTGTCTGCCTTAAGTGGATGAAAAGTCGAAGTGATGTACGCCTCAAGGGGAATACTGGCATGGATAAATGGTATTCGAACTCAGTAGAGACGATGTCTGGCATAGACAATGGATGTTGTTAGCGAGTTGACAGAGGGTGAGTGAGTTTTACACCGCTCTCAGCAGTATTCCAGCTATATGGCGGAGGTCTGTAAATAACCACATCTGGACCAGAGAATCAAGTGATCAACAGCATGAACATTGATCTACGCAATTGGGATCCGATGATGGAACAACCGAGTCGGTGAGCCTGACCACCAGATCCTATCTAAACATGGGGATTCGAGGATTTTTGCCCTGTATGATTGATATAACTGTGAATGCAAATCCATTGTGTGCATGATAGTCGTAACATGGTGCTCGCTCTCTCAAAGAAATCTTCTGTCAGGTGACACATATCTACATCCAAGACATCCATGAATCATACCGGAAGCTGACCTTCAATGATCCGATAAGAATGAGGTCCCAGGTTCACGTGCTCTTACAAGCCTTACATACTTATGGTTGAAAGCACATCTACAGTAACGATATATCATCTCCAACAAGGGTTAAGGCGTTCGCTGGTCAGCAGAAAACTTGGGTTCTATGTCCCACGTGGGTACAACCTGTGAAGAAAATTTCTGTGATATTGCGGAAATGTTGCTTAAAAGAAGTATAAAACAATTCTTTCATCTCCATCACAATCAAATATTCATCTCTTGTTTGCTTATGTTTTTGTTATAAGAGCAGTGAGTGATTTTAAATTTACACAACACTCAGCAATATACCAGCTATGTGCCGGCGATCTGTAAATATACGAGTCTTGACCAGACAATACAGTGATCAACAGTATTGGTATCGTTCTACCCAGTTGGTAATCGATGCCATACGTCAACCAAATCAGCAAGCCCTATCCCGTAAGTAAACCTCTCACCACAACCATGACCTAGATTTTCAAAGCTCTCTTAGCGCTAAGATAGTCGCAAGTGCCACACATTAACATTACGTTGCGACAATCTAAGGGCTAAGAGAGCATCGGAAATCCAGACCCATGGTGGGTTTCTGAAGATTCCGCCACCCCCAAGAGAACTGGACGGTTGCTTCTAACTGAACGGTTGCTTCTAACTGAACCTGCACGCACAAAGTATAACAGGTGAAACATCGTAGCACAACGTGTATAATAATGTCTCCTAACAAATATACTAGTAATATAATATTAACCTGTAAGACACCATTCAACGAAGTGCACGCAAACACGCACTCACACACTCACACACAATCTGTCACAAACACACATGAAAAGTCGATCATCAACGTACAGTCTACATCGGGATTTTAGGTCCGTTTCATCGTAAATCATTTTCTGGCAGCACTGTCAACTGTAACGAAAACGAACGTAATCTGACTGTCATTCTATGACATTGGACAGTCTGTTGCACCACATGAGTAAGAGTGTGTTTTCGTCAGAATGTCGCTTTTCTCAACCAGTCAATGACAAGGAATTGAAACGTCCTGCTTCCTCAGGTTAAAAAATCCCATCGCCCGACGCCCGGGACAAGTAAGTTTTTTTTTCGGGCAATCAAGTAATTGCATCTTAGTTGTCCATGGGCTACGGGATAATTTCCGCTTGTAGTTTCAAACTGGAAATGAACTTGGATTTCATATCATGTCTGTTCAAAATACAGCTAATAAATGCTGTAATGCTGTAATATTGCTAAACACGGCGTAAAACTAAACTCACTCACTCACTCACTCACCCAGTTGAAACGTAAGGCATTATACCCAACTTTCCCGCTCACTCACTCACTCACTCGAAGGCGAAAACCGTGGTCTCTCCGATTGTGACTTTACTGTCAACACGGTCTTGACAACTGCAGAAACATGGGAACGGAAAACAGACAATATGTGGATGGGGTGTTTCAGTCATGTGCATCGTGTAACACTGTCTCATAATATATCAGAAAGATGTCAGCCTGTAAGGCACCACTCAAAGAAGGTAAATGCGCGCACACACATGAAGGTCGTTCAGCCTACCACGTAGATGTAGGTTAGACCCGATCTTCACTAACCTTGCTTGTAGCAAGACCTAAAGGGATCGGGTGGTCAGGCTCGCTGACTTGGTTGACACATGCCATTGTACCCAGTTGCGTAGATCGCTTCTCATGCTGTTGATCACAGGATTGCCGCCTTCATACTTGATTATTTACTAGTCTACTTCGGGATTTTAGGTCCGCTTCATTTTCTTGTGAATAATTGAGTGAGCATGGTTTTACGCCGCTTTTAGCAATATTCCAGGGGGGCATCAGAAAAGGGCTTCACACACAGTACCCATGTGGGAAATCGAACCCGTGTTTTCCGCGTAACGAGCGAACACTTTATCCACTGGGCTACACCATCACCAATAAATCATTTCTAACAACCGTTCGAAAAACATGTAGGTATGGGCTTGTCTAACGACGCACGTCGACATATTTATAATATGTCAAAAACTCGGGAAGCTGCAAATCGTTGCCAGTGTCACGTTAGTATCGCCATCGCCCTCCAACGGAACGGCTGCATATTATTCACTTCCACTCGTCACCACTCGCCCCTTTCAGTGACCTCCACGGTTTGTTCCGGAATGACACGAATAGGTCACGAATTTTCAACTTCAACAAACACGAGACCTCACCGTGACAAGACTACTTTAGTTCCCAGTGCCACGCTTGATTGGTATGTGTAGCCTGATAAAAGTTTTCTATCTAAAGTTGCGATAATTGTCCATGCACTCCACACTCCTTAAAATTGTGCGACTATGCTTGTCGTAAGAGGCGACTATGCTTGTCGTGAAAGGCGACTATGATTGTCGAAAGAGGCGACTAACGGGTCGGGTGGTCAGGCTCGCAGACTTGGCTGATACATGTCATCGGTTCCCAATTGCGCAGATCCATGCTCATGTGGTGATCACTGGATTGTCTGGTCCAGACCGCTGCCATATGGCTGGAATATTGCTGAGTGCGTCATAAAAACTGAACTCACTATTTGTATAAGGGTGAAATCTGAAAATGTCCCTAACTAGATTCCATGCTTCACAGATAAGAGCAGGTCAAAGCCACGTGTATCCTGGCACCTGGTAGGCTCTACAGACAGGTAGCTCACCGAACTCTCCTACTTTTATAATTTTCGTAAAGTTTCGTGTATTATCACTGTCAGTTATTGACGAGGGCAGATGCTCTATGTTCTACATAAGCATCCTCAACCTATTGTTACGAGAGTGTATTTTCTGTAAATTGTATTATTGATGTTTGGAGTGATTGTTATTTATGGGTCAGTACTATTTGTATTATAGCGTAGTGCTCTAGAGTTGTTTCTCTTGACGAGTTGTGTTTACTTCCGGGAGACTGCGAGAAAGTTCTAAGTTCTATGTTGGTGGCGGTGTGGTCGCAAAGAGGTCGAATAGTCAGGAACTAGTGACTGTATATATGAGGCTGGTTATTGTGTACACACACGGACTTACACACTGATTTACTGTTTCTCCCATACCAAGACTATGGTGTGTCGATATTATATTTGTTACCAATTACTTTAGATTTGACTCAGTTGCATTGTACATGAAACCTGTATTGTGAATCTTCATATCTTGCATTTGTTTGCTCAATACACATTACTGAATACTTAAGACTTGTTTGTCTGTGTTATATATTTCTCCTTCTGAGGGGATTTCTTATACCTTTTGTTATGGTATAGTATTCACTGTATCAATATATATAAAACGCACACACACTTTGCCGGTATAATTACATCCGCACACACACTTTGCCGGTATAATTACATCCGCACACACACTTTGCCGGTATAATTACACCCGTACACACACTTTGCCGGTAAACAATGTCACAAGTACAATGCACAATGCCTCTGTGCCTTGCAGTGAGATTGAGGGTAGTTCTCAGCCAGCAGACGATGGTCATGAAATGGCCAACTTCGAATGCAACTTTGACACCTTGGTTTCGAAAGATTGCCCCCGGGGAAATATTTTGCGGGAACACAAGTCAGAGTACTCGCACAGCTTTTAAGAAACATATTTGAAAGAAAATCATAAACTAGCTTACGTCAATACTGTATTCTTATGCCACAGCTGTTCTTGGTAAAGCATCTGGTTATTTCATTGAACAAGACACACTACCCAGTCCTGATTCAAGCTCCATGCTGGCATACCTTTATGTGCAATATACATCCCTCCAACTTCAACTCTTCACTTCAGGAACCTAGATGAACTACTTGGGACAGCTCCAGAAACTGTTATTACTTGCCTTCTATTTCAAACACTACTCTGTTTAATGACTGTTCACATGGTAAGTACAAAATGATTTATTTGTTCAAAATCTGTTATTACCTTAGGTGAATCACCTTCTCCTTGGCTGACTGGCATAAACGTGGGAAGAAAACAAAAATTCGGAATTTTTATATATTTAATTGATGACGCTAGCTGACCCAATAACATTGTTTTCAGAGGGAGGTATTAATATCGCTGTGGAATCTTTGCTTAGAACTTCGTCATATGTCCGTGTATATACGCCCTTTTTATACCGATGACTGCAGGAAGGCGGAAAAGCCGCATAGGATATTCAACAAACATCCGACTCCAGATTGTTGCGGTTAAGAATTTACCGTGACAACAATGTAAGGAATCTCCTTGTGAACCAGCAAAACAGGACAAAGACACGTCATAAACGTTCAAAATTCTGTTATTATGCAGTGAGAGCAAGGTATACAAAGTCACAAGTCAATATAACAATGCAGATTTCAGGTACAATTCAAGAGAGACAAAATCTAAGTCAGTGGGTCACAAAATACAATATAGCAAACTCACCGAAGTCTTCGTGTGAGAGAGAACAGCTATGGCAGAATGTCAACACAGCGATCGGTGCGACAGCAGATAAAGTAGATTCAGGTGTTGACGGTATTTCAAGCGTGGCAGTGATGTGAATGAGTGTGAGTGTTACCCTCCGCACGGCAACCAGCCTTTATATATATTTACTAAGTCATTTCCCGAAAGTTCGAGCACAAACGAACATCGTCAACACTGTAGAATGCCCTCGAATAAGTCTCCCGGAAGTAAACATCGAAAACTAGGAGCAGATAAATTCCGAAAAACCAGAATGCTAATAGTGTTGATCAGTTATTAAAACGAAATGTGACCCATCATACTTAATATTCAAAACACTAAATGTTGTGAACCAATAATAATTATTACTGAATTAATAACAAAATACACAGGAAATACACATTCGTAACACCCTACCCCTTGAGGAAAAGAAAGTTTCGCAGAAACTCTCTGTTACAATCATAGCAATAATAACATAATAACATGACATGTAATAATATGAGTAATATGCAAACTTCTTGCAAAATTACAATGACAAAATGCAGATACATACATACAGCATCATCAGGTCATCAAACATTTATACCCTGGGAAGTGCATCAGCACAAACATTGTCTTTACTGAAATAATAACAAAAACATACAGAAAATACACACTCGTAACAAGATATTTCACAGCAGCTCCGAATACTACGAGCCTAAGCTCACGGGGCTAAAGGAGTAAACAGCACGAACTACTATGAGACGGCTTGTGTCTAAAACAAATACTACCATGCTAGGAAGAGTAAATGCGAAGGATATACGAACAGTCTTCAACATCTGAAACACTATTATGAAACTCTAAAACCTGGAAAAGACACTGCTTCTCAGCTAGCAGAAACTATTAGCATTAATTCATCATACGCGAACTATATCCCAAGTTTAACAAATTAAAAAACTGAAAGGAAAAAGACATATCTGAATTCACTTCTGACAATTCCAAAGATTATGACGAACCATTTTCTTTGAATGAATTACGCGGTGCTTTACACAAGACAGCATCTGGACCGGACGAGGCCCATAATCAGTATTAAAGGATGTCCCAGACTTGGCTCTCTTAGTTGCGTTGTCTGTATTTACTAAACTTTGGGGAGGTTACGTTTTTCCAGTCCTTGCACGAAGCTGACATATTCCCTTTCCCCAAACCCAGAGATACACAAACTCTTCTAACAAGTTACATTAGCTAGTTGCGTCTGTAATATGGGCCGAATTATCAACAGGGGCCCTGTCTGATATCTTGTATCAAAGGATGTGATGACGACTGATATCCAGTTTGGTATTCAGACATCACAGCAGTATCGATCATCTTGTGTGATTACTATAATTTGTTCGAGTGAGTCAGCCATATCGTGATGAGGATACTTAAATGAACACTTAAATGAAATATATGCACATTCTAAAATCTGTCAGTAAAACAACTAGAACATCACAAGTTTAAATAAAACCAGCATGACAATACAATATAAGAACAGGCTATAGATCGCCAACAACATAAGGTAGATCACCACACTAGGGGCCATGGGGACTTACAGTACCTTTGCTACCTGCATGGACCCTAGCTGGATTTACATCATCCCTTCAGCTGCTGGCGAGTGTACAAAATGCTAGCCAAAATCAAAACAACAAGAATACTACGATTAAAAACCTGGTAGATTTAAATTTACATCGAATGTTTTTGGACTTACGTACCCTCTCAGGAGGACAATAATTTTACAATACTTCAGCCCACTTTGAGGGTACAGAGACTAACAATTCTAGTTACAAGTCTAACTACCAAAAAATTTAAATACATCTATCTACAGCACATACTTTTCATAATTCAATCAAGAAGTCAATTTCGTGATTTCAAATGAGAATTAACAGTGTAAAAAAGATCCTTGACAGTTTTGATGGAGTGATGGAGATGGAGAATTCAACACAGTCAAGCAGGATATGCTTGACCGTGACTCTCTCATCACAAGGGATACAAAACGGATGATCGTCACCTTTCAATAGGTATGCATGAGTATATATCCTATGGCCAATACGACATCGTCTTAATATAACCTCTTCAAATCTGGACTGACAGTCCAAGTAGGTGTAACCAATGTAAGGTTTTATTTCATGTAATTTAGTTATACCTACTTGGGTGTCCCACTTCTTCTGTATCAGATCACGGATGTAGGTTCTAATGCTTGCTTTGTAATCAGAGTATGGAAGAAGAAGTGGTGTCACAGATTTGTTGAGTGCTGCTTTGGCAGCAAGAACGCCATTACATTCCCAGAAATACCTACGTGACTGGGTAACCAACAAAAGATGATGTCGGACTGGCCAGTAGCAAGAGTATTATACAGTTCAATAATTTCAATTAAAAGTTGATGTTACAAGAAATATTTTTAATAGCCTGAGGGCAAGAAAGAGAGTCGGAATATATTATATACTGTTTACGTTTCGGGTGTCTTTGAATATATTTAAGAACTGTTAATATGACGTTAGCTTCTGCTGTAAAAATAGAACTGTTATCTGGTAATCTGGACGATAGTGTTCTGGATCCAATGACAGTAGCACAAGCAACTGCACCACCGTCCTTGGACCCATCTGTAAATAAGGATTTGTATGTATGTTTCAATTGATGATATTCTTGTTTATACTGTAACTCGTTCGTTTCTGATGTTGTAAATGTAGTTAATGTTAGGTCAACATGTGGTCTAACGAACTGCCAAGGGGGAGAGGAAAGAAGACGGAAAGGAGCTATATTGTCCAGCTCAATACCACCAGCAGCAATAAACGGCTTTATTCTGGGCCCAAGAGGTGGAACAAGAGAAGACTTTTTGCCATACAAATCCTCATAAAGAGGATTGAAGACACTGTTATATGCAGGGTTAGATTCGTTAGAGTATAGTTTCGTGATATATTGTAAAGATAATTTGATACGGTGTTGTGTAAGAGATGGTTCATCGGCCTCAATAGGTGAAGTTCGGGAAGAAACAAGACAAAGTCTGAAACGTTGGTGGTGGACAGTATCAAGAAGTTTAAGGTTGCTTTTGCAGGCTCTACCATATACGATGGAGCCATAATCAAGTTTAGAACGTACGAGTGATCCATATAGATGGAGAAGGGTAGCTTCATCCCCTCCCCATTTCGAATTTGACACCACTTTCAATAAGTCAAGGGCTTTCAGGCATTTAGTTTTAAGTGATTTAATATGCGGTAAAAACGTTAAATGTGAATCAAAGATTAGACCCAAGAACTTGGCTTCCTTCACAACTTTAATGGGCGTGCCACCTAGAGATAGTTCAGGGTCTTTATGTGATTTGTATTTACGACAAAAATGTATGTAAACATGTAGTTAGTTTTTTATTTAGAAAATTTAAAGCCGTTTTCAAGACACCATTCTTAATCTTGTTTAAACACAACTGCAGTTGCCGTTCAATGGTGTGCATATTTTTACCTCGACAAGAAATATTAAAATCATCCACAAATAACGATCCATCAATTGAATCGTTTGAAACTGTTGATCTTGATGCTAAAAAGAGTGACAGACAAAATACTGCCTTGTGGAACACCCTGATCCTTATTGTAATGATCAGACAGGGTAGAACCCACACGGACCTGGAATTGTCTGTTATTTAAAAAACTTGGCAATAAATTCAGGCAAACGACCTCGCAACCCGAAGTCATGTAAATATTTCCAAGTAGTGTCATATGCTTTTTCAAGCTAAAAAAGATAGACAAAGCGTGCTGTTTGTTAATTAGTGCGTTTTTAACAAATGATTCCAGTCGTACGAGGTGATCAACAGTACTTCTGTTTTTACGGAAACCACATTGTATACCTGTTATGAGCTAGTTAATGAAATCGGACGATAATTGGATGAATCCGTATGATCACGTCCAGGTTTAGGTATTGGTACTACTATGGCGTCACGCCATGAGGGAGGAAAGTTACCCGATGTCCAAATATCATCAAAAATATTGAGAAGAGTTTCTAGGCAGGATTGTGGTAAGTGCTTCAGGAGTTGATGATGTATGTTATCTGCTCCTCTAGCAGTGTCATGAGCTTGATCCAGTGCAGTATGGAGTTCATGAATAGAAAACGTTTCATTATAATCTCCCCCATTATCAGAATTGAAATTAATAGTCTTCTTTTCTTGTTGTTTTTAATATTGCTGAAATTTAGGTATATAATTAGAAGAGGAAGAATGTTTAGCAAGAGTTTGTTCGCAATATCTGATTTATCAGTAAGTAATTGATCTCCATGTTTAAGATGATGGACTGTAGATTTAGTATCTTTACCTTTAATTTTCTGGACCATGTTCCATACCTTGGCCATGGGTGTCCGAGAATTTATTTTAGATACATAATTTTGCCAAGATTGGCGTTTGTTTTTTTAAATGTACGCCGTGCTTTAGCATTTAAAATTTTAAAATTATTTAAATCATGCACCATAGGATGGCGACGGAAATAATTTTTTTTTTCCTTGCCTTCCTAGCTTGTTTTCAGTCATCGTTGAACCATGGTTTTCTTATGTGTGGAACTGCAGAGGACTTTGGTATCACTCATCAGCAGTGGAGTTAAGTTCTTCAGAAAAGCATTTAATAGCATCAGGAACGTCAATAAAACGTTCAGGTTTAAGTTTTTCAGCACACAGTGTTTCATATAAAGCCCAGTTAGCCTTTTTAAAATTCCGCCTTGATGATGGAGGAACATCAGATGGAGTTACAGCTTTTAATATAGTAGGAAAATGGTCACTTCCACAGAGGTCATCGTGGACTGACCATTCGAATTCATTAAGTAGTTCTGAATTTGTGAGTGACAAGTCGAGAGCAGAATATGTCCCTGTACCAGGGTGTAAATATGTGTTGGAACCATCATTATAAATACATAAATCATTGTCAGAACAAAAGTCCTCCAAAACTTTTCCTTTAGTGTCTGTAGTTACACTACCCCAGAGTGGTTTGTGCCCATTTAAATCTCCCATTATAATACAGGGCTTCAGGAGTTGATCATATAGAGCTTGAAGATCAGTTTTGGCAAACGTCGAAGAGATATAGAGAGAGCATAGCGTAAACGCTACATGTAAAGTAATTCTCACTGCAACAGCCTACATATTAGTAATAAGTGGAACAGGGCTTTGAATAACGTTTAGACTGCCTAGAATGGATGATCCGCCAGTGGCCCTATCACCCGGAGGTGGAAAACAATGATATGCATTAAAATGACGAAGGTAAAATGTATCTGTTTGTTTTAAATACTACTATGTCTCTTGGAGACATAACGCTGACGGTGTAAAATCTTGGACTAATAGCTGTAATTCATGTGAATTAGTCCTCAAACCTCTGCAGTTCCACTGTACAATATCATTAGAATAAACTATCTTTTGGGGGGATTTATTGGGGATGTACCCCGCACTTTTTTTTAGGGCGACAAGCTTTGTGCCTTAGAATGGACGTTTTCAGATACGTCCATGTCTTGAAGATGATGTTGATGTTGATATTTGTTAAACAACTGAATTCTATTTTGTGACCCTTTTGGGGCTCTGCCACTTTGTTGCTTTGAAGCATCAGACTTAGGTTTGGGTTTAGTTTTAACAATTTGTTGTCTATCAGCTGTTGAATGAGACTCGGTGTGACTGTGAAGATGACTTATGATCAGAGGACTTGTATGTAGTAGGAAGTGATTCCTCAGTCTGGGATGATATATCAGGGTATAAAACCTGTGGGGAGTCGGAACTGACCCAAGTCAAGGTAGTTTGGCATCCTGTGGATGATTTTATTATTTTAGAGCTGGATTCAGATGATGATTTTACAACTGTAGCATAAATTTCTGGAAGGTCAGATCTCTTCACCAGTTTCACAGAGATATTTTGGGTAAACTTTATTTTGTTAATCGCCATTTGCTCCTCCCATATTGGACACTGTTTTGACGAAGATGAATGGTCGCCTGAGGAGTTGGTGCATTTTTTAAAGTCACTGTCACAATCTTCTGTTGTGCGTGTCTTTTCACCACAGTGAGCACACACAACAGACAATGTGCAGGTAGATACACCGTGCCCATATTTCTGGCATTTAACACACCTGAGCGGGTTGGGGAAGTAGGTTTCAACTTGGATATTGCAGTAACCTGCCGTCACTGATTTGGGAACATTTGGCGATGAAAAGGAAAACAGATAGGTATTCGTTTGGACTGTTTCATTGTGTTTTCGGGTTCAAAAGCGCTTCATATACAGCAGACCTTGATCTTTCATTTCGCATGCTATATCAAGTTCGGTCATGTCAGCAAACAATCGATCACGATCTCCGACGATACCTTTACCTGTGTTCAAGTTCTTGTGAGCAGAGACCGTGACCGGAATGCCCACGAAAGATTCAATACTCATCAGATTGGTTGCTTGTTGTTTCTTGCCACATTCAACTAGTAGAGCACCCGAACGTAAGCGTCGAATGTTCTTAACATCCCCAGCAATACCTTGAATACCCTCCGATACTGCGAAAGGGTTCAACCTCAATGGTGTCTTGTCAGGAGTCTCAATAACGAGGAAACGTGGCCAATACTCAATCGATAGCGACGGTCTGTGATCAGTATCAACAGGATCAATTTCAAGTGGGTGTTTTGTTTTCTTGGGGGTATTTCATAGGCTATGATTGGTGTCATATGGTTCATCATCCGAGCTCCCCACCCACCACGGAGTATCACAAGGACAGTGCTAAAGCAAGCGGGCCTCCAGCTTGCAGCACCAAGGATACCCGGATGATATACTCCAGTAGAAGAATTATATGTAATTAATCTACTAGATTGGCCCATGAGCCATCGCCTTCTGGCATAAGACTCTAGGCAAAGTTCATATTATCATATTTTTTAATCAAACAAGTTACAGATCACCAGTATTGCCAGGCCGAAATTTAAAACAATTCCAAAACAAATTTGTGCAATGGCACATAGACAGTCCATACACAGGGCTTGGCATGACCAGCCGATTGGTTGAATCGGGCCCATTCAACCACCCGCCTGGGTGTGGTAAAGGCCAAAGTGGTGTGTTGGGCAGTTAAGAGCCCAAATGCCCTCAATCACCAGGTTCCCATCCTCCACCGACACGGGACAACCCACGGCAAACAGCTTGCACAATTTAGTCGCCTCTTACGACAAGCAATGGGGTGCTGTGGACACATTCTGTCCCGGGTCCACACAGGAGAAGAGCACTTAGCGTTACCCAGCACCCATCACGAGGAGGTGGTTCTTCATGGGTGCCACATTTGTTCGAAATGATAAATAATAGGTATTTCATGCCGTGTTGCAAAGATAAGTGAATGAGGTAATATTTAACGTCACATCTGCACTATCTCACCCGTATTATGACAACACAAATTATACAATAAAAGGTGAAAGCATTTCAAAATTAAAATCTGTCGACAGTGGACAAGGGAAATACTAGAGAATGACAGATGTGAATATAGTGTGAGTGAGTGAGTGAGTGAGTGAGTGAGTGAGTTTAGTTTTACGCCGCACTCAGCAATATTCCAGCTATATGGTGGCGGTCTGTAAATAATCGAGTCTGGACCAGACAATCCAGTGATCAACAACATGAGCATCGATCTGTGCAATTGGGAACCGATGACATGTGCCAACCAAGTCAGCGAGCCTGACCACCCGATCCCGTTAGTCGCCTCTTACGACAAGCTGAGTCGCCTTTTATGGCAAGCATTGGTTGCTGAAGGCCTATTCTACCCCGGGACCTTCACGGGGTAGATGTGAATATAAAACTAGCATGAAAAATTAAAACATCTTATTTAAGACAATACAGTATAAAAGACGGACTATAGATCGTCAACAACTGAGGTACTAAGATTAACACTAACAACAGACAAATACGGATTGTCGTGACAAGACACACAAGTGGTATCGAGTGGAAAATGGATTATAAACTTTCCACTGCCAAAACATGTCTATAATCTTGTAATAAATGCATGATACATGACAACGCAGTTATCTCTAGACAAATATGCGACCAAAGTCGTCAAAGAAATGTTAAGGAATGACCTTGGACACAAACTGCCTTCCATTCCCCATGTAAAACAGTGACACACATGGATGGCGCGACTCATTAGTTCTATGGAAACAGTCAGACAACACTAGGATGAAAACCCTTCATCGACAATAAACAGAGGTAGCTGACTTACATTGTCTATTTGAGATCCATGCGTGGAATGGAAGGTTGTTTGTTGGCAACATTACGTGTGTTTCTAACAGTGGTTTTAGTGTTGTTGAATATGTGTTGGCCTCAATAGATCTATTCCAATACTTTGTTGATTTTAGAATATTATCTCGTGATGATTCCTCACATTTCGCGACAAATTTGCAAATCTAAACAATTATTATCCTAACAAAATCTTTGAAAAGCGGCAAAGTAAATACCAAATTCAAAATCATAAATAAACAATATGTTAAATAAGACACTTAAAATGTAGAAAAACTGCCATAATTCCAGAAACATTCACAGGACAATTTCCAAATTACAATGTGGTTTTGGAACTGTGTGGAGATGTCAAGATATTGGCAAGTAGAAACTGCTCCCACCGCCACAGACTTCTCCAATAGAAATAATGTGAAACTGCCTACATTGAAGTCTAGTTTGTTTTTATTGGTTTGATTTTGAAAAAAATGGACTTGTAGATTTTAAAGCCGTTATTCGGCAGCAGGCCCTAACTGGCAAACTAAAGTATTGCAAACACTGGTTGACACTGTGTATTGTTTATTGCCATATGTCTTTTTGTGCATAATCAGAATACTTCATACAGTCAGCGATAGTGAATTCCGAATACTTCATACTGTCAGCGAGAGTGAATTCCGAATACTTCAAAGTCAGCGAGAGTGAATTCAGAATACTTCATAGCTAGCGAGAGTGAATTCAGAATACTTCATAGTCAGCGATAGTGAATTCAGAATATTTCATACAGTCAGCAACAGTGAATTCAGAATACTTCATACAGTCAGCAACAGTGAATTCAGCATACTTCATACAGTCAGCAACAGTGAATTCAGAATACTTCATACAGTCAGCGATAGTATGTATTTGGACAGTATTTGATGGCTCTCGAAATCGAACCAGGGCTTATTCTTATCAGTGGCATAAGTACATTATACTAATGTACAGAGGTTGCATTGAGAAGCATGCATCTTGTCTGATTTCTATGTTAACAATTAAATGAACGAGGACGGTGTCGTACTACGATATGTGATTTATGGTCCACAGGTGTTGTGGAACAGCTTTCCTGTTACATCTCACATTGTCCACATCGCGGGCAACAGCATGTCAATCAATCATGCTAACACTACCTTAAGCTCATAGGCTTTACCATCTAACATGTGTGGACAGATGTGACATTCCCTTTGTCCCTGTTCACTATTTTTTACACACTGTGATGAGCTTCACAAACCTGCTGGCGACTTGTCATTTGCCAGTCTTATAAACAATAGTCAGTAGGCGATAACGTCTCCCTGAAAACTAATATACATAATTGTCATAACGTCATATCTGATTCCAGCTGATTTCTTCCTGAACAGTAGCTCACTGGAAGCATTAGTAAACGAATGTGGTTTATACATATGTATTTCATGAAGAAAGCAACAGAATATTCTTGAACTAGATTGGTCAACAAGCTCATGAGAGCTTATATGAAGAATCCTCCAATATATGTGAAACAGTATCATGACAAGAAATCGTGGCATCTAATGAAAATAGAGGTTATGACATGTGGTCAAAATTATAGGTTGTAGAATATGATGATCTTAGGATATATGTTTGAGTTTGTGGGTTCATGAAGGACGGTCTGCATTGTTTTTGATGACCAGCCACTGGTATAATGAAAGTTATTTACTCCTATACCATCAGATCTTGGACATTCAAAGAAATAAGGACACGCCTCTTCCGAAGGGAGTCCACACAAACAATCTGCTGTCTCTGATATATATCTGTTGTGTTGTGATCCCGAGTGGTTATCGTTATAGTCGATATTTAAGGGTTCTTCAGCAGTTTATCATAGGGCCGCCGACTAACGGATAGTTATCACCCCTGAGATAACGGAAAATTATCACCACTGAGATAACTGAAACATGTTTGAATATACATCGCTCAAATATTACGGATACACAAGTAGTTAAGGCTACTGGTCTGTAATTTGTACAATAACGTATGCTGTCTCTCTTTATGAATCGGTATAACGCTTGCTTCCTTCCAAACTGCCGGGAGTTGATATTTTACAAATGTATGAAAGGGGCGAAAAGAGGTGCAAAATACTGACAGATATTACTTTCAGAATTCTATTTCTAAGTCTGTCAGGGCCGGCTCCTTCCCTAGCAATAAGTATCTTATAGACTATTGATTGTCTTTATATTGAAACTGTAATCGATATCGATCTTAAAGTGAATGCAGTACACCAATCCGTATTCAATCAGAGAGTGACAGATGAAGGCTGTACAAAAAACAGGTACAGTTTTTTTGTCATTATTCGCACACGTACTGCTTATGAAAAAAACCCACTCTCTTTATAATTAATGGCGTGATATAGCACCACGTTTGAACTAGACTGGGATTGTTTCAGATTACATTCTGTACTGACTGTTGTGGTGTTATATCTGGCACATCTACCACAACCAATACTATTACTGCTGAAAAGGTGACGACATCTTTGCATTTGCACTATACTACATTAATGGTACGAGAAAATGTTCAAACAAAAGCCATTTTCAACATTGCTCTTAAGAGGTGAACGCTGATCCCTGAGTGCAGGGTTTATATCTTCGTGAGAACCTGCGTCCACGTATGGGGACAAACAAACATAACTAGAAAAAAAATCTAGTAAGTATTATAATAAAACTACGTTTACAATGACAAACATACGAGGACAGTCTAGTGGTGCCACCTGGGACATTCACGAAAGGTCACTCTGGATGTCTTCATGATGAGGCTTTAAAGAAGACGGCTGACCCTGGCATTGGTGACGCAAGACCCTGCTCTTCGGAAAATTTCTCAATGTATGTCAATTTCAGATTTTTCTCAGGTGCATCAATACTAAAACCTAAATTTCAAATAGTTTGTTTTTCCTTTGGCAAAGTTTGAAAATGCGGTGAATTTTGTAGAAATTTTTAATTACAAGTAATTAATCATGTCCCTTGAACATTAGGTTTCACTGCTGATATGACTTGTCCATAGATGTGGGCAAAAGGTCTTAAATGGTAACAGTAAACGTTTGATTTTTATCAATACCTTACGACTTTGTGATTAGATTGCTTTCTATTCTGGTTTAAAACCTTGTTAATATCTCACTAAAATCTGATATTATCCATAACTTCAGTTTTTGTCCTTTTGTGGCTTTTCGTGGCTTTATCAACCATTCATCGTTTTTAACCTTTATACCTTACTGATATTTTAGGAAGGCCTGTGAGATCATATTTTTTCATGTCGGCGTTTTATTCGAGTAAGTGAGTGAGTGATTTTAGTTTACGCCGCTTTTTAGCAGCAATTCCAGCAATATCACGGCGGGGGACACCAGAAAATGGGCTTCACACATTGTACCCATGTGGGCAATCGAACCCGGGTCTTCGGCGTGACGAGCGAACGCTTTAATTACTAGACTACCCCACCGCCCCACGCGTTTTATTCGAAGGTTACAGTTCATGTTTTACTTCACAGTTTAGAACTGATGTTAACGATGGCCCCCGTGTAACAATGTTCGCGGTAATACCTATTTTACAGAATATAATGGGCTGAACTGGGATTCGACATTTTAGTGTAATTTGCTGAATACTGTGTATTGATTGCTGATTGAATGCATTCAGCATTATTTCCACACAATTGGGTCTTGTTATCAATTTTGTAATATTGGTTACCCCATCGGTGAGATATTGATGCATAATCTATGAGTTGTATGTTCATTGTATCTGTCCACATATATGAACATGGAAAATATGTGTCAAGCTAAGTCCCAATGTCCACTAATGTGGATCCCTAAAATAACCCTATGTTGGTACGTTCGCAGGAAATGACTTATATTTCCGTTGTAAGTGAAGTCTTTGCCACAGAAAAATCTATGTTAGAATTCATAATGAAAAAGTAGCAAATTTGGATACCTCTGGGTCTCAAAAGGATATAACAACATAAAAACCTTTTCAAATTCCAATTCCAAATCACCCCTCTCACTCTGTTACGAATGTTCAAATCACCCCGCTCACTCTGTTACGAATGTTCATATCACCCCGCTCACTCTGTTACAAATGTTCATGTCACCCCGCTCACTCTGTTACGAATGTTCATATCACCCCGCTCACTCTGTTACAAATGTTCATATCACCCCGCTCACTCTGCTACAAATGTTCATGTCACCCCGCTCACACTGTTACGAATGTTCATATCACCCCGCTCACTCTGTTACAAATGTTCATATCACCCCGCTCACTCAGCAGAATATACCCATTCATAGCTTTCAGTTCAAAGTTTATTTTCACAAAAAGTCGAATACTGCGGGCAATGGAGGATTTAGGCAATAGGTTACTGTTTACTTCAGGAATCTGGGCCCCGTTTCACAAAACTCTCGTAAGCCTAAAAGATCTCGTAACTTTCCTCGTAGCATTTGCACCTCCTATGTTACAGTATGCCAGGTACAAATGCTACGAGAAAAGTTACGAGATCTTACCCCTGGTGACCATGTTTTATGATAAAACCGAAAACAACTGAACCGAAGAGAGGTTGAAGTGTGAACGTCACTGACATACTTGGTCTTTTTTTCGTGTTGCATGAAGTGTTTTTATGAATTGAATTTTGAATGGATCGTCGTTACCCTTTGCAGGTTGATATGAAATCAGTTCAGGTTGAAGTAAATAACGTCAGTTAAATTTTCAGCAAATTATTCAACTAATGACATATCCCTCGTTTACCTACCCGACGCAGTGACAATCATCTGAAAGCACTCAACATTTTGATTTTATGCCTTTTCAAGGACTAACGAACAAAACGTAAACTAAAAAAATAATTGAACTAAAATAATTGAAGCTGAGTGAATTCACAAGTATTTATGATACATTAAATGTGAGTGAGTCTTATGAAAATTATGTCTAGTGACGAATGCTTAAGCACAATGATTGCAGTCTGGAGATCTGCCTTTGATCATTGTATTGTTGGCCATGCTTTTGACCTATTTGCTGTCATTCTGTATCTGATCAGTAATTATTGGGTCTTAACCAGCATTTACTGTCAGTATTTTTTCTGTAATCTACTTCACAATGGTCACTAATATGTGATACATCCATGAAAACAAAACAATTAGAGATATGATTTAAGAGAGCCAATGGTTATGGCCATTGGTTGAGTTAGCAGAGATTATCAGCTATCCAAGGTTGCCGTAGTGTCATCTGTAAATTGGTCAAGAGGGCTTTGAATATTATCTATATTCCCTCGATCTTTCTGATTAATAAGGCTTAAACTTCGGCACAGAGAAAAGAATATACGGGGGTCCTCCTAATGGCAGGCCCTTGTTGTCTTAAAAAAAGTCACTTGCAAAGCCATTCACTATCACAGACTGTTTCCCGTGAAAAAACATAAATTACGATTGCGAATCCTAATTATACCCCGCCAGGTAAACTCTGGAATATCGGAATTTTATTTTATTTATTTTTATCAGGATAAAAGTTGTTTAACAAACGATCATAGTGTCAAATCCCTATTATTTGGTTTGCGTTACAAGGGGGTATGCTTGAGAAAACACTGAGAACCAGTGGGGTTGGTCTGAGTGGTCATCACGTTTCTTATTTGTTTCATTGCTCCAAATACCATGCTTACCCCTTTGTAATACAAACACATTATAGAGATGTGAATTTATGATCGTTTGTATAACATCTTCTAACCTAAGCTGAATAAAATTCTGAGATATAAATACTACGAAACTCCATATATTATCGACACGACTAAATCGTGCTCCGGAGTTCACTGGACATTAACACACACTTAACGCGACCAACACTTCTCAGCCCACTAATTGACACCAAATCCTCAAAGACTTTGGTATAATGCTTAACAACACTGCATTTGTGGTTCCCATATAATCCCATTTAACCAGACAGAGCTCATTTAAAAATACAAAATTAAAACATTTAAATATACAACAAAGCATAAAAAATAACGAAACAAGTACCATCTAAACCATTCCGTAGTTCATCCTCGACCACTTCTGACACATTTCCGAATTATATTCCGTTCAATTTGAAGTATTAAACGCGTGATTACGTGCGTGTTACACACGTTCTGAACGCGTGCAGTGAGAATGAACTTTTAGTCAATAGGATGGGTTACATTTCCATGACTGAACATTGTTTCCCTACCAATAGAGGGAAGTGAACGTATGGGTTTTGTACAATGCAAGTTTCTTTTGGTAAAGTCTGTTAAATATATAATTCACTCAATATCTATATATATCTATATCTATCTATCTATCTATCTACACACACACACACACACACACACACACACACACACACACAAGTAGGATACACTTGCATGCACCCTGGCTGGATTTACACCATCCCTTCAGCTGTTAGCAAGTTAGACACATCTAACCAGAAATTAAAATTACACATATGGTATGATTAAAAACAAGACGTCTAAATTTACTGTGAATGTTTTGCGTTCCCTCTCAGGACGGTTGATCACTGGATTGTCTCGTCCATACTCGATAATTTACAGATCGATGTCATACAGATGCGGGGTTGCTAACTACAGTGTTAAAGAACATTATCCTGAAACAGTAGGCAGAAATGAAGCCCAGTTCTGTATATTTGCCCTCTTGGATTAGGGTCGTTTAGGTTTGAATAACTTTTAAGTTTACTGATGGGTAGAGTACACCATTCTAAACACCCCGAATAGTAATAGATTAATTTCAAATTCGTCCATTACATGAAATAGTTCAATATGAAATGAACTTCATAAGTACGACTACTTTTCACTTGTGTCATCTCATCACTAGTTCTAAAACACCCATCGTATCACCTATTATATGCACCCTTTCAAAATGGCCCTAACGGGTGTTTTTAAGTTATAATCAGTGTATCTCTATTTCAGGAGATGAGAAAGTGCACAGTTGTAGTTGTAGCTACACTACTAACTGCGTTGTTTCTAAATGGTCTGTTCCTGGACATTCGTTTCCTTCAACACTTTCATTCTGTCACAAGGAAAGATAGGACCAACACCTTAAATTCGACCAACAAGATTTATCTTCAAACACATAGGGCAGATGGACCTCAGCCTGGACCAAATACAAATATCAAAGTCCACACGATCAATCTGATGGATGCCAAGAACCGTGCAATAAGTCAGACAGGTTCCAAAAACCGTGAAGTCACTCCGCTAGATACAGTGGACATTGTGACCCAAAGGATAAGCTTGGCTTCTGCTAACAACAGCACTTCACCTCCACTTGACAATGAAACAAGGAAGAGATATGAAGTCCATGATTTATTTCGAGTTGTAAGTGTTTGTATAATATTTATCTTCAGAAAATATACTACAAACAAAAAGTATCGGAAAACCCTAACATTAAGTCCATATACACTTAAACGTGGTGATGTCATTTACATCCTGATGTAGATGTAACCTTTCGTGTGCTTAATGGGCATTTCAACAACATGTTAGAACACACAGTTAACATAACTGATTCAATATTCGTTGGGTTTGAGTGAAACTGTCAAAAACAGCGAAATCCAAGGGCGCTGAAACACTCGAGCGCACTGTGGGGACGTTTCCATTGTAGGAAGCTACAGACAGCGGTAAAGCTTCACAATTCCCTCACCATGCCTCACAGGCCAGCGCAGACCTCTAGGCGCCCACAACAGAGGCAGAGCCATAGCATGGTTACAGGATGGTGAATCCATAAGAATTGCTGTTCACCGTCTTCAAGCGTCACCTGAGGGACATGTTCCAGACCACTGGAAGAATACAGGCCAGACTACACCCTGGAAGACCCCACCAAACACGCCATCAAGGGTGCATGGCCGATATGTTGTGCTCCAAGCCTTTCGGAACTAATTTGCAACTGCCAGTGACTCGTTGCCACAAGCTGCATGGGACGTCTGTCTTCCATATATGACTATCAAAAATAGGGTGTTCCCATACTTTTTGTTTGTAGTATACCTTTGGAAATGTCATTTGCTTTTTCTTAATCAAAATATTGAAAGAATATGCTAAGCAGGAGTGTATATGTTAGATTGTGAAATATGTCATTTCTTAGAATGACTAAACAGGTCAACCGTTTCCGAGCATTTTGTGCAACAACAACGAATGATTTCACAGTCCGACTGACACATATAAACATCTATATACTCACCTCACTGTTTGCACGAAGATATACAAAAATGTGGAAGATGCAATAACCATATTTCATTATTTTTTCTCTTTGCATGAACGTATGTTACAAAATGCTAGAAGCAAGAATCACCTGTGATGATCCGGGTTGGAATTAATCTTCAGCTTGTCGTAAGAGGCGACAAACGGATCGGGTGGTCAGGCCCGCTGACATGGGTCGTCATCGTATTCCAACTGCATTGATCACTGGATTGCCTGGTCCAGACTCGATTATTTACAGACCGCAGCCATATGGTTTGACTATTGTATGAGTGAACTCAAATAATCAGTGGAGGCAACAATCATCAACTGCTTACATTATTTGGATGTTTGCAAAGGCGCATGAAACAGTAACCAGAAACTGACTGATCCGAACATCTTTTGTTAATTGCATGATCTTGTATGCAAAACTGGAAACATCTGCAAACGAAATTATACGTTACAGTATTCCAAAAACTATGAAGCTTAAATATTATGTTTCTGTTTTAAAAAAGCGTGCTTTTGTTTAAATGTTCATTGACACTCGAAAACTACACGTCAATGAAGATCAACATACATAATGCATCAAGTTCTTGGTATTGATACGAAGATGTTTTGCAAATATGGAGATTCCAGTGGTTGATGAATCTACTTGGAAAATAGAATAATCCTGTTTATGTTCCAGAAGTCACCAGCCTTCCTCGCCAACTACAAGAATCCATGTTGGAAACAGCTCAGCTCCAGCAGGTTGGTATGTCTTCCGTACTTTTATCTTGCTGGGTTTCCCAAATGTGGAACGACCTTCACATTCCAGACCATCGTTGGCCATCCGGAGGCGGTCAAAGGAGTGGATAAAGAACCTCACTGGATTACAAAAACAAGATTTAAAAGTGAGTTATGATCTTTTTTAAAACACAGTTTAACTGGATCAGTGATTTATGCTAAGTGTTCAGGTAGTAGATAAATGTACAATAAGAATCTTGCTCGTAATTGTTTCTTTGTTGGGTTTCGTTGAAACTAAGATATCATTTCAGCTGCGAGAGTGATAGAGTCGAACACATCCATTGATCACCTTACAGGCCAAACGTTCCACCCTATCATCACAGGTATGGGTCTTGATGATACAGTCGGTACGCGGTTGAACATACATTACCTTTCTGTTGTGGCAAGAATCACATTGGGCTGAAACACTCTCACCAAAGTGTATTTCCATTCATCGCCGTTGTAGCCTATATACATTCAGTCGTTGTGAAAACAGTGGACGAGAGGTTCAGAAAAACTACAAAAGAAAAACAAAATACGTGTTGAGTAAACAACACATACTGAACCTAATGAACTTTACAAATATTCAAAATCCTTAATGTCAAAATAAGCAATTAATTTGTTTTCTGGTATCACGTTTGGGCATAGAAGCAAGATAAAATGAAGAAGTTACTCACATCTGTGTTCTGCCATGACTCGCAACATGGAGGCCTTCTGACTGACTGAGATTTTCAGGATGTAACTTGTAAATTTGTAAAAGTTTGGTTAGCATCCGGCATTCGAACCTACAACCTGTGCGTTTCTGAATGGTTGAGATATTATTTCAGTCAACAATCCTTCATACCACAGGCACTGCGCAGATGTGCTGACAATTTTAAATATCAAAATAAACCTTTACTTAAAATCAAGTTGCGAGACTGAGCTCAGTGTTCTGCACGTAAACTTGCTGTTCAATACGGTTGTGTTGATGCATTGACGTGTGTAAAATCGTGTAATGCATTCCGTGTGATTTGCATTTTCAGTATAACAAACAATCTATTTCGTGTATCTTTGAGTCACTGTGTGAGCACATGATTGGGGATTCTGCGCCATTGCTCTTGCAAGGAAGCGCCAAGTTACAAATTCTAAAGTTGGTTCCTAAGATCACGAAGTCTTCTCCCAAGTGCATCCCAAACGTGCTCTATGGGATTACGGGACGTCGATGGCCAGTCCATGACGGTGATTCCAGCGTTTTGAAGGACGTTTCGTGTCAACACCGCGGTATGCGGCTGAGCATTATCATACTGGAACTGTGACCTGAGCCATGAGCCGCCATGAAAGGAACGAGTTCAGGAGTGAGCATCTGGTCACGGTAAGCAGTCTCTGTCGACTTCCTGTATACAACACTGAGCATACCGTTCACGACTTCGTCTCCAGACTCTATGCCTGCCGTCCGAGAATTTGACGGTAAACCTGGATCCATCGCTAAAGACGACTCGCTTCCACTCTCTCTGGGTCCATCGGAGGTGACGTTGGGCGCACAGCAGACTCTGAAGTTGATGAAACGGCGTCAGTACTGGCCCACGATATGGACGTCGAGAATGAAGATTGGCAGTCCGCAACCGATTTCGAATGGTCTGTGAGGTCAGTCGGCTTGTAAACATCACATCCCTCGTTCGTGTAGCCGACTGAAACCTGTCACGTAGGTGAAGTAGGACGATTTGACGGTCTTCTGTTCGTGATGTCACACCTGGACGACCCGACCTTGAGCGATCAGAAGTGGTGCCAGATTGTTGTAGACGACCTCGCAAATCATACACACTACGACGACTGCATCCCATTGCTCTTGTGACGTCAATAACTGATCTTCCCGCTTGCATAATGTCAACGGCACGTTAACGTTTCACATTTGACAATCGTGGCAAAGTACCGTTAGAACTGTGGCTTAAAAGATTTTTTTTCAATTCTTGAGGCCAATGCAAACACGTGCAAATGAAGAAAACTTCGATGCGAAGATCACGAGATCGACTGCACGTTCAAAACCGTATTTGGCACTAACGTCATTTGCACGACGAATGAATGGGTTGGAGTGGGTTTTGCAAACGTTTTTCTAGAGTCGAAAGATAGGGATCCCATTTCGGATACATAGATGTATCATCAGTGAAAAAGTATTCATTATTTCTTTAAAAATTACATTTTGTGAAGTTTCTTTTTTGACTCAGTATAGTTATGCACATGCATTCTGCATTACGTGAACTCCACGTTATCACCACTGATTATATCAAATTGTTCTAATCAAATATTATTAACAAAAACTGAATACCAATATGTAAAAAAACCCATAGTACTTGATTTGAGGTAGTTTCTGAAAATATTGTTGCAGTATAATAATGTCTTTCGAAAACAAGTAACAAACTAACTAAACAATAGTATTTTGATTTGGAAGTTACATACATTAATTCAAAAATGAAAATGACTAGTTCAGGGGGAACTAACATGAAATGAATATAAACTTAATAAAGTTGACAATACATGGCCATTTTATAAATGAATATAATTTACTCGCGTGTATTTAATTTTCCCCAAATATACCGGACAAAACCAGTTAGGGACACTGGTATGTTTTAATGACTGATATTTTATTTGCCACATGCCGTTTTCTGAGGTATTTCCAGTAATTCGGGGTAATACTTGTTAACATCCTTGAATCAGACCAAAAAAACCAAAACAAAACAAAAAAACAAAACAAAAACAATTCCAACGTTGCCTTGAAGATATCGCTATATGTGCAACACGACACTAGGAGAGACCTCCAATAGCCCATAGTGCTTGTACTCCCTGATGATGATACGCCATACCCTCAGCCTGTCTGCTGAGTCAGACTAAACAAGTCTGAAGTTATAGATTTATGATTATTAAAATATATATCATACACACCTTTCAACGAAGGACAGTAAAACGATTAGATTATCACAGAGATATATTTAACAATAACATTTAAATGTAATTAAAAACTTTGGGGGCACGGTGGGTGACCTGTCTAGAACGCCAAGCTGGTTATGGAGCGAGCTTGGAGTTTCCGAGATCCAGCCCACCTGTAGAAAATCTTGGAGTCGACTTTTTTGTGCAGACTCTTTCCGTGTTGTCACTAGCTCTAGTGTGTAGTACACATACCTGTGCATGTAAAAGAACCCACACATCCGTTGGTAGATGACCAGATGGTCATAAACATGCAGTAAACATGGACTAAGTACTGTGATTATATGATCCAGTCCACCCAACTGTGAATGGATTCCTCGTGAGGATGGGAAAGCCGGTGAGCTTGGTAGGCTGCAAGAGTTGTATGGTCCCCAGGAAGTTGAAGTGGAAATACGATTTGCCGTTGTGATAGACATCCAATGATTGGGGGAAACACACAGCGCCCTTGAGCATTTGAAATGGCGGACTGGTTATCGGCGCTATACAAATGTCTAATATAACACAAATGCACTTATAGAGCACGATACAACATAAATCAGCCTATAGATTTCCAACAAATGAAGGTAGATCACCATACTAAGGACCATGAGGATTTACAGTACCTTTGCTTACCTGACCCTAGTAGGACTTACACCATCACTTCAGCTCCTGGCGATTTAAAAAAACATAGCCCAAATTAAAGGAACAAATATACTGCGATTTAAAATAATAGTAGGTTTCAATTTACCTGTAATAGAATAACAAGTGGTACACAACTGGAAGCACAAGTCAGATGCTTGATGGACATTTTAGAAAGAAACGTATAGTATGGATTTAGAAACTGTGTATTATTTACAACACAATGCGTTTCTGGGCTACGTCTTTCCCCTTCATCAGGTGAAGGATGGAATGTGATTTACAAGTTAATATATAATACCTACAGGAAGCCAGTGACATAAAATTAAAGACTGAGATATACAGACATTACTAAATCTAACCCCAGGGGCCAGGGAGTGGTACAAAGTGATGCTAGCATTTAGGCGATCATAATGCTTAAACTTTGACATGGGCCACAGTCGTTGCGTTACGGCTGTTCTGAACAAGGTAGCCCATGCCACACGATGCGCACAAATTGTGACGGAAGCGACACTGGGCTCTGTCAGCCCAAGTGCCTCTCTGACTTTGTAACCTTCCTTAGTAAAGCACCGAGCTAAAGCTATTTTTGTTGACCTTTTGCAAGGTGATGGTTCTGCATCAACTGCCTGGGAAAACCCATACTGGCGTTACCTCCCCGGGAACTATAACTGCACAGAGCCTCGTGTCCTCATCCCTCACTATGTCTACCATCTCAACCCCTCCTCTAAAGTCATATTTGTCGTCAGAAACCCGACAGACAGGTAAGTTACACTTTTCAAAATAAAATGAAAAATTAAAAATAAATAAAAGGAAAGAAAAGAAAAAGAAAAAAGAAAGGCATGAGCCATTTCCAAATTTGAATGATGAGAGGTTTGGTTTTGTTGTGTTTCCGTTTACAAGATGTCCACAAGACGTGGACAAAGTCAGTACTTTGTATGGCCACCATTGTCGAAGGTGTGTTTTGACGTGGACTTACACGTCAATCGGTTTGTATCCCATAGGTGTTCTATAGGGTTAGTAGATGCTAATAATTGCTAATAATTGATACATTTTGGTGGGAAGCGGAGGGGTTCTAATAATGATATTTAGGGAAAAGCAGTTCTCTGCTTGTCTAATAATGACAAGTGAATAGAAAGTGATATTCGTCTTTAATACAACCAAGGAGACATTTTGAACATAATAGTGCACTGGGGCTATGACAGCATTTCAATCTATCGAACTGAATTTATGAGATGCACAGCGAAACATACAATGTACCTTCAACAGGACATTAGAACTGGCAAGGCTACGGACCGTGACGCGTGCTGTGTATATGAAGTAGCGTTGTCATGGTGGATCCGCTCCATCAGCCAGTCAATAAACGGAAGTATGGGACGTGCAAGGACTTTATTGACGTACGGGTTTAGTGTCATTGTTCCCCTAACTACCCAGATCGTTTTGTCCTTGATATCACACTTCCCACCATGACACTCACTCAACCGAATTTGTTGATCGAATGCAATTAAGAGCAAAACGTGAAGCTTGTCTTCCGTCTCACGGTGAAGAAGAAATCTTGATTCATCACGGAACCGGATTCGACTACAGTTTCTATGGTTCAAGTTCTGTGCCCGTATTTTCTAAACGTTCGTAACCCTAAGAATTTCTTACTTTGATTGCAGTCAGTAGCTAACCTGGTCTCAGCTAAATAAGCGTAAGTGATTGCAACTCTGGAAGTCAATTACTGGCTTTCTTGGTTGAAACCCCATTTTCCACAATTGATTCTTGACAGTCTGGAATGAAATTCGTCTCAGACCAGGGATGTGTTATGCAGTCTCTACGGCTGTGGCCAGACGATGATGATGACGCAAGTGGACAGCCTGGACATTGCGGTCGTGGGCTTGGGTGGTCACTCTTGGACGCATGCTTCTCAGGCTATCTTGAGTAGAATTGGTCCGCAGGAAAAATCCCAAAGGCGACATAGGATATTCTGATGAACGTTGAAATGTCGGGCAACTGACGATTGTCACTTTCCAAATTCAAGGCAACCTGTGGCAATGTTTCGATTGGCGGCACTCAGGTGTTGCATCAAGATGACGAAAGGATACAACACGTTACAATTTAATTCTGGACTCACAAAAGTACAGAAACCCTCCGCACTGAGGCCACTCTCTCACAAGGGACTTGTCATAAATAAACATGCAGCTGTTATGTATATGTGCTAAGGATGAAAAAATTCAAAAAAAGTTTTGTCGTCCATGGGCGAGAATATTACCTTTTACTCCATATATCTTTTCACATGTTTTGGAGGATGCAAATGAATGAATGAAAGTACATTTATGAGTATTATGACAGAAATTTCAATTCATTTTGACGTAATTCCGCTAACTGAGATCGATTTTTAAAAACTCTCACCCATGGGCGAAAAACATCCATTTACAACCTCAAAAACACGGGAAAAGATTCATTTTGAGTAAAAGTAAATATTCGCACCCATGGCCCAAATGTTTTTCGCCCATGGGCGGGATTTGTTTTAAATCGCTCTAAATTAGCACAATGTTTGACTTTTAATAGTGATCGACACCGTATTCCAGTCAGCTTACTTGCACATGCAGTTCGATTTGGATATTTTCTTGGAGACGTTTTTGGTGAACAATTCTTCAAACGTTCCCAACACAAGGGCGGAAGATAAATTTGCTGCGTTTTGTCTGTGAAACTGTTAGCAGTCACACAAAGAAGACTTTTGGGACTGAAATAGTATATATGTATTTGTTCTTGCCGCAGGTACGTGAGACCAATATTCTCAAACCCATCCACGCGTTTCTGTTTTTGAAGGGTGTATTGAACGGCTAGTTTATATACAGTTGCAGTAAATCATTTTCCAAAAATGTATTATTGTAAAATGTATTTTATCAATGTATTTGCCTTTACGATGTCGTTAAATTGCATTAATTTTGGCAATTGGCAATTATTTGCTTCAGAGTGATTTCTTCGTTCAACTACTTTGCCATTGAAAACATGACGGCAGAGAGCTTCCACACGGAAATCATCGTTGAGATAAGAACATTTAAAGATTGTTGTTCACGGTATTCCTTGAGGGTGTGTGCATACGACCTCGGCATTAGGGTATGTCTTATGTTAGTCATTAATAGAAGTGTATCTGGAAATATTTTCTATGTTAACATTCTTCTGTCATATGTTTGCGCCCAAAACCTGACAGTATGTTTACTCATCGGTACCATGAATTTAGTATCCATACCTTGCTAACTCATTGCTAACTGTTTCTACTTCTCAAGGAAATATTTTGATTGTTGAATTATGAACGTGAATTTTGGATTGCCAGAGTGTTGATACGTGAAATCGTCAAATAGTAAGCATTGGATGCTTTATATTGCTTTGGCCAGGTAATTTCCTAACTTGAACATGTGAGTGATAGTTGTGTTAACGCTTTCTGTGTTGGATTTGTACAAAACTAATGATGTTGAAATCCATATTCTTACACATCTTCTTGATGTCCTTGCCAGGTGCGATCAGGCCTGTACCATGTGTTCATCAGAGACTGGATGAAAGTCTTTCCCGCAGATCAGATCTTAGTCGTCAGACTGGAAGACATACGTGATGATCTGTTTAGAGCTTTTACAAGGATATTTGACTTTCTGAGCCTAAGTAAGACATGGCTGTTTTCGGTGATTGAAGCACACCATGATCTGAAATCTGAAATATTATTATGGAACAACAGTATTCTGACAATGTCTGACAGTGGGTCATGGTAACTATGTGATGAAATACACACTCACTGTTGTTTAATTTAACGTGTAATGATGATTAAGGATATCTGTAATCCACCACCAGATCCAGCGAATCCAATACTCATACTTTAGTATGCGATTTGATGTTTCCATTAGGTGTATTTCCACTGTTTCAAGAAGTGACGTTCTTTGATGCCATCAACGACATGTTTATTTCTCAGGTTAATGTACATTAATTGACCATTTTTCTTCAGGTCAATTGTCCAGATTGGAGCTGCAAGAAATACTCAACAAGAGCAAATTGAACGACAGAACAAAGAGGTTCCGAGTAAAGCAAGAGACTCGCAGGCTTCTTGATGACTTTTATAGACCCCATAACACCCAGCTTGCACGACTGTTACAACAACATGATCCCAGTTCATATTTACATTTACACGATGCCATGTACAGTCACTAGCTTTGGTCACAACATACCGCTGTTAAAAGAATTTGTACCATGTGAACAGTGTTTCATCAAATATGCTTCACCCTTATGCAAGAACTGTACAGTGTGTGACAGATAAACACGACAAAACACTAGGTAAAACATATATTGCAATATCATGAACATATGTTCTCTATCAAGCCAGGTGTTTACAAAAGGCTTCCTGCCCCTGCGGTGGGAAACACGTGCAACGATAAGTTGTTCTCCCATCTCACACATCTATTGGCGAACTGGCTAATTGGTTTTCTGTCGTCTTCACAAACAAGATTGACATCACACACCAATCCTTCAAAGATTACCAGAAGTTCCAGGAACTACCAACCTTCGTCGTCTGTGTCCTCGTGTGATCTTAAGCAAGCCAAATTAGCCATTTTGTTTTGCCATGGGACCCATGAAGGTCCCTGGGTAGAAGGTCTTGGTAGAACTGGTCCCTTTAGCAACCCATGCTTGCCATAAGTGGCGACTGTGCTTGTCGTAAGAGGCGACAAACGAGATCGGGTGGTCAGACCCGCTGACTTGGTTGACACATGTCATTGGTTCCCAATTGTGCAGATGCTCATGCTCATGTTGTTGATCACTGGATTGCCTGGTCCAGACTCGATTATTGACAGACCGCCGCCATATAGCTGGAATATTGCTGAATGCGGCGTAAAACTTAACTCTTTCACTCAGTTGTTTTGCCATGGTCTGGAAAAAAGAAAGAAACGAAACGAAACTTGGCATATACATTTGATAGACATTCCTGCATAATATACTAAAAGTCCTCTAAAATCTCACTTTAGCTAAATGCACAATGCGCACATGCAAACATGCACACCCTAGGATAATTTATCTAATCTTGTAAAGTAAATCTTGTTTTAATAACAGAAATGCTCACAAAATCTGCATTTATGGATATATCATCATATCCAGACAGATATAATGGATTAGAGTGCACGTACCCAAATTAGACTTCCAGAAAATTCTGACACTGGGTCTGGATTTTTACATGAAGGTTGATTGGTTTTATACTGACATGAATGATTTGCCCTGTAGATTATCTATCTAATGGTGCCAAATAGTTGGAAGACGTATTTCATTGAAGCATATAAATTAAAACTGGCAAAACGCGAAATTTAATTGATTTACATACTAGCTAGGAAGATGTGTTGCCCCAACCCCTGTCCCCATGCTTTGTAATAATCACTATACATGAGTCTTATCACAACAATACTCATCAAAGTTACTGATAAGGACACATTTTAATACGTCCATGGCAAACTAAACATTATTTGAAAGTTTTGAAAATTTTAAATAAGAATGCTTATAATTATAAATTAATCTCCATTGAAAATTGCAATAAAAATTGCAACACTGATACATAACCAATAATTATTTCACAAAAACCCCAAAGTAAACAAGCAAGCAAAAAAATAAAAAATAAAAAAAAATAACAAGGACAACAACAACAACAAAAAAAAAACACCAAACAAAAACAAAACAAACTGACAAACAACAAAATACGAAGGGCTGAAGCAATTCCTTTAGACTGTAAACTACCACTACCACGAATGTCAGTGTTCAAAAGTGGATCTCGTCTGCAAACTGGAAGAATTTCATGTTAATGGCGAGTGAGGTAATATTTAACGCCAGATCTGCACTATCTCAACCATATCATGGCAAAACAGTTTATACAGTAAAAAGTGAAAGCATTTTGAAGATAAGAACCAGTCCACAATGGACAGTGAAAATACCAGAGAATCAAAGATATGAATATAAAATTAAATCAAATTTTAATTTAAGAAGACAATACGATACACGGGTTGTAAGGGATATAACTGAGGTAAATAGAAATGGATTATAAACTTTCCAGATAACAAAACCCCCAAAATGGACGCAATATACATCAAAATGCACGATTATCGTTCGACAAATATCGAAAGTTGTCAAAGAGGCCAGAGGTTAAGGAAAGATCCTTTTAAATGTTTTTGATACATGTGGATGAGAAGGAATTTCCCAAACTTCTTGCTAATATAGTGCCTATTCCAACACCTGGATCGTACTGATCCATCTAATTAGAGAATCCTCTTTAACGAAATGTGGCTGTAAAACCAGTGGTTTCAGGAAAAATCGAAGTACAATCAATCATTTGATACGTTTAGAATCCTTTGTTAAAAATGTAATAGTAAATAAATAGCATGCAGTATGCAGTATCGATATTCTTTGATCTCGGGAAACACACATGATACAATCTGGAAGTATGGCATTGCAAAGGATTTATATGATTTTGGTTTAAGGGGTCGTTAAGCGCTTTTTATATCACAGTTTTTAAAGGACGGGCAGTTTCAAGTCCCAGTGGGTTTACCCCTGTCTGACCATTATGATCACGATCATTGTGTGCTACAAGGCAGTATTGTGTCTCTTACTTTATCGCCAAGTAAGATGAACAGTTTATCAAACGTTTTACATGATTCAATCGCTGGTTCACGTATTGTGGAGGATTTTAACATCTCATGCTACTGAACAGCAACTGCAGTTGTGTTTAAATATAATCAATAAATGGTGTCTTGAAAACGGTTTTAAACTTTCTGAGCCAAAAGGTTTTAAAATATAGACTTCTGTAGAAAATGTAAAGTATATAATGACCCAGAACTATTATTAAATGGCCCTCTCATTATAGTTCTCAAAGAAGCCATGTTCTTAGTTCTAATTTCCAATTTAACTTTTCTTCCATAGTAACAAAATCCCCAAAGACACTCGATTTATTGGAAGTAATGTCTAATTATGTGTGGGCAGGGAATCAAGCTACTCTTCTACACCAATTCAGATTCCTGTCCGCTCGAAGCATGATTGTGGCTCCATCGTATATGGTGGAGTCTGCAAAAACAAACTTAAACTATTAGATTCTGTCCATCATAAAGGTCTAAGACTTTGTCTTGGGTCTCTCAGAACGTCTCCTATTGGCAGTGTTTACGTCTTGGAGAGGCATGTTTAGAAGTTGGTGAATCAGATAAGGACAAAACTAAATAATAATAATTAACTAAAAACAACTGGAACTAACCGGGCAGCACAGTATCAACATGTGGAAGCCATAACAATAGACTGCATACAGAAGCCAATAGGGATGTACAAGGCAGGAGAGTGTGGATATGTATATATAAGTTCTTAGCATAGTAGATAGGTAGTATGGAAGTACAGGAGTAATGTGATGACAAGGGATTACATGTTGAGGCCAGTGACATTGGGTGGCATACAAGCCAGTATGATAACGACAACGATACAAGAAGCTGTATAGAAACGTCACTCCACCTGAAGAAAGAAGTTGCTCGTCCATAGAAGTTTGTCCTTATCTGACAGGGTTTACGTTAAAGCTGACGAGTCTTCTCTTCGCAAACGTTGTATAGAATTATCTTTGCAGTATATCACTAAACAATAATCTAGTCAGTCGAACCCTGCACATGATTGTTGCTTAAAGGTCACATGCAACCCAAAAAAAATGAAACATAATTAAAACACAGCTATCACTTATTCATGACATATAATATACATTGCTGCTTTTAAAAAACAAATAAACAAAATTATAAGCGTACAATCGCGATTCAAAAGTGCAATATTTTGTACTTGGGCTTACTTCCCCAGAAACGAAGTCCTCGGGAGACCGAACCCGGTCATAGCGGGTGGCTATGCACTCAAGTGTAACGACGGCTTCCGATTGGCTGTTTCACTTACTGATATGCTGAGGATCCATTGTGTGTACAGAAAGATGATCTGTTTGATGGGCATTTTAGAAGTATAGCCAGTCACAAGAAAGTGAGATTCTTTATGGATAACAACTTCTTTTTGTGTACTTGATGCGTCGTTTCAGTATGGATTCATATACTGTTGTCAAACAAAATCATATGCACTAAAAGAAGTCGTTATTCTTGAAGAATGTATATAGAGATTTTGGGTTTTGAAAATACATGTTCTCTAAATTTGCGCTCGATCCAATCAAAAATCATGTCAGTAGAGATGGTAAACTAGTGCGTGGCTGGAATCTGTCCAAGTACAAAGCAGGACTTGAAACTGACAAGAGTTTGCACCAGTTTCCGTCAGATCCAGTCATCCGAAAAAAATGAATGTAGTTTGTTTGCAACCCTCAGACATAAAAACATGTCATGTGTATCACACGTGCCTAATTACCTAATGTGGCAGACACGGGATTCGGGTGCACGAGTCATAAATCAACTTATTTTCTTTATGTCATATAGTCTGATAGGTGTTAAGTTCAAATTGCACGTGGTCAGTGATTGAAGCTGTGTTCTGCATGTCGCCTTTAGCAGACAGGCAGTCAGACATATAGGCGTGAATAAACCAGACACTGAGCTTTCTCTCTGACAGAGACTGCTTACCACAATCAACAAGTCTTTTACGTAACGAGTAGATTATTTACTTGTTTGTGTACACAACCAAGATTAGACTACTGCTCACGACCTAAGACGCTGGGCATGCATACTGTTTCAATCCAAGAACCTATTCACTGCGTATGCGTTATGGACGCAACGCAGCACAGCTGTTGAAACCAGTTTTTCCCCCAGCGCTGGGGGGAATGTAGTGAAACGATTGAACTCCGATTTCGCGGGCTTTTTTCATCTCGTTTTTTTTCAACTTTATAGGTCGAATTGGCATTTTTTATGATTTGTTTCGGTATGTGCCAGAATCTGCAAAGTTGTGTTTTACGGTGCATGTGACCTTTAAATACCCTCTTTGAGAATCTGTGCAATAACACAAACTTCTCTTATTCCGCTTCTTCTGCTAAGAATTAAGCCACTGATCCGGGAAATATATCTCCTTCCCGTCTTCTTTTTTGCTCCTTCTTTGCAATTTGTCAGGCCACAAGTCGACTACACATTGGCAACATTTAACACATCCAACTAATGAATGACAATATAAACAAGAATATAATCAATTAAACAGTACATATAATGCATGCACATCGTTATTTACAGATGGATTCTTATCTATAGATGGATTTATTTATAGATGGATCCTTATTTATAGATGGATTTATTTACAGATGGATCCTTATTTATAGATGGATCCTTATTTACAGGAATGGTGGTGCGGTTGCTTGTGCCACTGTCATTGGATCCAGAACAATGTGTTCTAGATTACCAGATCACAGCTCAATTTTCACAGCAGAAAGAAACGTCATATTAAAAGACTTAAAATCCATTCAAAACACCCTAAGTCCAATCAGTATGTAATCTGTTCAGACTTTTTTTCGCCTTCACACTGTTAAACATTTTTTCTTGCAAATATCCGATTTTGATAGAAATAGTTGAATTAAACAACGACCGTGCTACTGGCCAATATGACATTGTTCTCTGTTGGTTACCCGGTCACGCTGGCCGATCTTGGAAAAGCTGCACTCAACAAATCTGTGACACCACTTCTGATAAATTACCCTGACTATAAGGCTAGAATGAGAACTGTGATCTTCTACACCCAGGTACGTATCAATAAATTAAATACAGCTTTATATGTGTTACACCTACTTGGGTTGTAGGTCCAGATGTGAGGGGGTCATTATGCGATGAGGTCGTATTGGCAATTCGAGATATGCTTGTTAAAAAGTGAAAATCCTTGTGATGAGTGAGTCACAGTCAAGCATATCCTTCTTGACTGTGTTGAATTCTCCTGCACAATGGATAAATATTCTACAGTAAAAACAATTAAGGATCTTTTTAACACTGTTAGTTCTCATTTAATTATTTTTAATGGAAATTTATTTCTTTGATGAATTCTCATTAATATGTTCTCTACATAGATATATTTTAATGACTGATAGATTAAATTAGTAACTTCGATTGTTAGTGTCTGTATCCACGAAGGGGGTTAAAGTACTGTTAAAATATGTGCCTCCTGAGAGGGTACGTAAGTCCTAAAACTGCTAGGCCGCATGCAGGTAGCCAAAGTGCATAAGTCCCAATGGTCCCTTGAGTAGTGGACTACTTTCAGTTTTTATATTGTATTATCCTAATTGAAGTTTTATTTTAGAGATATATGCTAGTTTTGTTCCTTGATATTGTGGTAGGTTTTACTGTCCGTCGATGAAAGGTTGTTATAACTTACTAGTTAAATCTTAACTCACTCACTCATTGACAAAAGATGTGTTCTGTTGCCCATGTAAAAAGTGAACGTTAAAGTCAATAAGCTCGGGAGGTTGTTCTACATGCTACGTGGGGTGAGGACACCTAAACTCTACTCTATATATACAGAACATCAATTTGATTATGGCTGCTGTGGTTTTAACATATTTGTATACATAAAAATGAACTGGGATTACAGTTTATATCAACACCGCTCCCATACACCGCATTACACAAAATTGAAATGGTGCACGTATCTTCATCGATAGTGACTATCATATCAATAATACATATTACATCAAATTCACTTCTCACTATCATTCATTCGGCACCCGTGGCGAGCCACCTCCTCGTGGTGGGTGCTGGGTAACGCCAAGAGCTCGCCGACACCCCCGTAGTGGACCCGGGGGGATATTTGGTCCACCAACCCGTTTGCCGTGGGTTGCGGCCCTGTGTCGGTGGAGGAGGGGATCCTGGTGGTTGAGGGCAATGGGAGCAAGACCAGTGTTCCTATTGCTCAACACACCACTTCTGCCCTGACTTCACCTAGACGGGAGGTTGGTCACGCCAAGCCCTGAGCATTACTGTATGTAATGTTACACAAAATTTTGAGAATCGTAAGATGGATATTATTAGGTCTTGGCCGATTTTTGGATCTTCTGAATTTCAAATTTTACTAATTCATATTTTTGCCTAGAGTCGTATGTCCAGAAGGCGGTGGCTCATGGGCCAATCTGGTGGAATTATTAATGTTTTAATTCTTCTGCTGGAGTATATCATCCGAGTATCCTTGGTGCTGTAAGCTGGAGGCCCGTTTACTTTAGCATTGTCCTTGTGATACTCCGTGGTGGGTGGGGAGCTCGGATGATGAACCATTTAAACTAACCATGGCTTATGAGAACCCAACAAAAACAAAACAAAACGTCCACTTGATATTGACCCTGTTGATACTGACCATAGACCGTCTGCATCGATTGAGTATTGGTCGCGTTTCATTGTTATTGAGACTCCTGACAAGACACCGTTAAAGTTGAACCCCTTTGCTGTATCCAAGGGTATTCAAGGTATTGCAGGGGATGTGAAGAACATAAGACGGTTACGTTCAGGTGCCCTGTTAGTAGAGTGCGGAAAAAAGCAACAAGCAACTAATTTGCTGAACATCAAATCTTTCGTGGGTATTCCGGTCACGGTTTCTGCACACAAAACCTTGAATTCAAGCAAAGGTATCGTTAGAGATCGAGACCGATTGTTTGATGATATGTCGGAACTTGATATAGGATCTGAAATGAAGGATCAAGGTGTACTCTTCGTCAAGCGCTTTTCAACTCGGAGAAACAGTGAAACCATCAAAACGAACACCTATCTGTTTACTTTTTCATGTCCTAATGCTCCCAAATCAGTGAAGGCAGGCTACTGTAACATTCCAGTTGATACCTACATCCCCAACCCGCTCAGGTGTTTTAAATGCCAGAAATATGGACACGGCGTAAATACTTGCACATTGTCTGTTGTGTGTGGTCACTGTGGTGAGAAGACACACACAACAGAAGATTGTGACAGTGACTATTAAAAATGTACCAATTGCTCAGGCGACCATTCGTCATTTTCTAAACAGTGTCCTATTTGGAAAGAGCAAATGGAGATCAATAAAATAAAATTTACACAAAATATCTCTTTTTCTGAGGCCAAAAAACTGGTAAAGAGATCTGAACTTTCGGAAAGTTATGCTACAGTAACAAAAATATCATCGGGGTGTAGCTCTAAAACAACATCAACCACAGGGTGCCAAACTACCTTGACTTGGGTCAATTGTGATTCTCCACAGACTTTGTGCACTGCTATATCATCACAGACTGAGGAATCACTTCCTTGTACATCAAAGTCTTCTTCTGATCACAAATCATCATCTCAGTCACACTCAAAGTCTCAATCGACAGCTGATAGTCAACACACTGTGAAAAGTAAACCGAAGCCAAAGCCTGATGCTTCAAAACAACAAAGTGGCAGAGCTCCTAAAGGGTCACAGAACAAAACTCAACTGTTTAATAAATACGGGTCTCTTGAAGACATGGACGTTTCTGAAAACGTCCATTCTAGGGTACATAGCTTGTCGCCCTCCAAAAGAGTGCGGGGTAGATCCCCAATAAATCCCCCCTAAAGATAGTTTATTCCAATAATATTATACAGTGGAACTGCAGAGGATTAAGGGCAAATTTACATGAATTACAGCTATTAGTCCAAGATTTCACACCTTCAGTGTTATGTCTCCAAGAGACATATTTAAAACAAACAGATACATTTGATCTTCGTCATTTTAATGCATATCATTGCTTTTCACCTCCGGGTGATAGGGCCACTGGCGGATCATCCATTCTAGTCAGACAAAACGTTATTCAAAGCCCTGTTTCACTTAATACTAATATGCAGGCTGTTGCAATGAGAATTACTTTACATGTAGCGTTTACGCTATGCTCTCTTTATATTTCACCGTCTTCGGCTTTTGCCAAAACCGATCTTCAAGCTCTATATGATCAGCTCCCGAAGCCCTGTATTATAATGGGAGATTTAAATGGGCACAACCCACTCTGGGGTAGTGTAAATACAAACACTAGAGGCAAATTGTTGGAGGACTTTTGTTCTGACAATGACTTATGTATTTATAATGATGGTTCCAACACATATTTACACCCTGGTACAGGGACTTATTCTGCTCTCGACTTGTCATTGACAAATTCAGAACTACTAAATGAATTCGAATGGTCAGTCCACGATGACCTGTGTGGAAGTGGCCATTTTCCTACTATATTAAAAGCTGTAACTCCATCTGATGTTCCTCCATCATCAAGACGGAATTTTAAAAAGGCTAACTGGGCATTATATGAAACACTGTGTGCTGAAAAACTTAAACCCGAACGTTTTATTGACGTTCCTGATGCTATTAAATCTTTTTCTGATGAACTGAATTCCATAGCTGATGAGTGTATACCAAATTTCTCTGTAGTTCCACACATACAAAAACCATGGTTCAACGATGAGTGCAAACAAGCTAGGAAGGCAAGGAAAAAAGCAGAACATTATTTCCGTCGCCATCCTATGGTACATAATTTAAATAAATTTAAAATTTTAAATGCTAAAACACGGCGTACTTTTAAACAGAACAAACGCCAATCTTGGCAAAATTATGTATCTAAAATAAATTCTCGGACACCCATGTCCAAGGTATGGAACATGGTCCAAAAAATTAAAGGTAAAGGTACTGAATCTAGTGTCCATCATCTTAAACATGGAGATCAGTTACTTACTGATAAATCAGATATTGCAAATAAACTGGGCGAAATATTCGCTAAACACTCTTCCTCTTCTAATTATTTACCTAAATTCCAGCAGTATCAAGAACAACAAGAAATGAGAAATATTAATTTCAGCTCAGATAATGGGGAAAATTATAATGAAACTTTTTCTATTCATGAGCTCCATACTGCTCTTGAACAAGCTCATGATACTGCTACAGGAGCTGATAACATACATTATCAACTCCTGAAGCACTTACCAGAATCCTGTTTAGAGACGCTCTTAACAATTTTTGATGATATTTGGACTTCCGGGAAATTTCCTTCTTCATGGCGTAATGCTATAGTAGTACCAATACCTAAACCTGGACGTGATCATACCGATCCATCCAATTATCGTCCGATTTCATTAACTAGCTGTGTTTGTAAGACCATGGAACGCATGATAAATAATCGACTTGTTTGGCACTTGGAAACAAATAACCTCATAACAGATATCCAATGTGGTTTCCGTAAAAACAGAAGTACTGTCGATCACTTAGTGCGTTTAGAATCATTTGTTAAAAACGCGCTGATTAATAAACAACACGCTGTGTCTATCTTTTTTGATCTCGAGAAGGCATATGACACAACCTGGAAATATGGCATTTTGAGAGATTTACATGATTTCGGTTTGCGAGGTCGTTTGCCTGAATTCATAGGCAATTTTTTAAATAACAGACAATTTCAAGTCCGCGTGGGTTCTACCCTGTCTGATCATTACAATCAGGATCAGGGTGTTCCACAAGGCAGTATTTTGTCTGTCACACTTTTTAGTATAAAGATAAATAGTTTATCAAAAGTTTTAAACGATTCAATTGATGGATCGTTATTTGTGGATGATTTTAATATTTCTTGTCGAGGGAAAAATATGCATACTATTGAACGGCAACTGCAGCTGTGTTTGAACAAAATAGATAAATGGTGTCTTGAAAATGGCTTCAAATTTTCTAAATCAAAAACCAATTGTATACATTTCTGCCGTAAATATAAACCTCATAAAGACCCAGAAACTATTTCCAAGTGGCAACCCTATCAAGGTTGTCAAGGAGGCTAAGTTCTTGGGACTTGTTTTTGATTCACATTTGACCTTTTTGCCCCATATTAAATCCCTTAAAACCAAATGCTTGAAGGCACTCGATTTATTAAAGGTTGTTTCTAATTCAAAGTGGGGAGGGGATCAGACTACCCTCCTTCACTTGTATAGATCACTCATCCGCTCAAAACTTGATTATGGCTCAATCGTATATGGTGGAGCCTGTAAAAGCAACCTGAAACTATTAGATTCTGTCCATCACCAAGGTCTAAGACTTTGTCTTGGTTCCTTCAGAACTTCACCTATTGACAGTCTCTACGTTGAGGCTGATGAACCATCTCTTGAGCAGCGCCGTATTAAGTTAGCTTTACAATACATTACTAAATTATACTCTAATGAATCTAACCCTGCCTATAACTGTGTTTTCAATCCCCTTTACGAGGATTTATACAATAAAAAATCTTCTGTTGTTCCACCTCTAGGACACAGAATTAAACCATTTCTTGCAGCTGCCGGCATTGAGCTGGAAAATATAGCTCCTTCCCGTCTTCTCTCTTCTCCTCCTTGGCAGTTGGTTAGGCCCCAAGTGGACCTAACACTGACCACATTTAAAAAATCAGAAACTAATGAATTACAGTATAAACAAGAATATAATGAATTGAAACATAAATATAGCAGCTATAAATCCTTATTTACAGATGGGTCCAAGGACGGTGGCGCAGTAGCTTGTGCCACTGTCATTGGATCCAGAACAATATCTTCTAGATTACCAGGTAATAGTTCTATTTTTACAGCCGAGGCTAACGCCATATTAACAGCTCTTAAATATATTCAAAGACGCCATAAACATAAACAATATATAATCTATTCCGACTCTCTTTCTTGCCTTCAGGCTATTACAAATCTTTCTTGTAAACATCCACTTTTAATAGAAATTATTGAATTATATAATGATCTTGCTACTGGCCAATACGACATCGTCTTCTGTTGGTTACCCAGCCACGTTGGCATTTCCGGTAACGCAATGGCCGATCTTGCTGCTAAGGCAGCACTTAACAAATCTGTGCAACCACTTCGTATTCCTTATTCTGACTACAAAGCTAGCATTAGAGCTTACACTCGTGATCTGATGCAGAAGAAGTGGGACACCCAAGTAGGTATAAATAAACTACATGAAATAAAACCCTACATTGGTTATACATACTTGGGTTGTCAGTCCAGATTTGAAGAAGTCATTTTGCGACGATGTCGTATTGGCCATACAAGATACACTCATGCATACCTTTTAAAAGGTGAGGATCCTCCGTTTTGTATCCCTTGTGATGAGAGAGTCACGGTCAAGCATATTCTGCTTGACTGTGTTGAATTCTCCATCACAAGGGATAAATTTTTCAATGTCAAAACTATCAAGGACCTTTTTAGCACTGTTAGTTGTCATTTAATCATTGGTTTTTTAAAAGAAATTGATTTTTTGGTGGAATTTTGAAAATTATGTTGTGTAAATAGATGCATTTTAATGATTGGTAGTTTGAATTAGTAACTTGAATCGTTGGTGGCTGTACCCTCAAAGGGGGTTGAAGTATTGTAAAATTATTGTCCTCCTGAGAGGGTACATAAGTCCACAAACATTCACAGTAAATTTAAGTCTACCAGGATTTTAATCGTAGCATTTTCATGTTCTTTTAATTTCGGCTAACTTTTCATACAATCGCCAGCAGCTGAAGGGATGGTGTAAATCCAACTAGGGACCATGCAGGTAGCAAAGGTACTGTAAGTCTCCATGGTTCCTAGTGTGGTGATCTACCTTCTGTTGTTGGCGATCTATAGTCTGTTTTTATATTGTATTGTCTAAATAGTGCTATTAGTTTTAACTTTCCATGCTAGTTTTAATTGAAATTGTGATATTCTAGTTGTTTTACTGTCCTTCGGTGACGGGTTTTTATGATTTATATATGCTCTTTTTCATTGTTGAATGTTCTCGTCACGATATGGCTGAGATATTGCCGATGTGACGTTAAGTATTAACTCACTCACTCACTCACTCTCACTATCATTCAAGTAAATATTAATACATAGATATGGTTTGGTGTGTCTAATGTTACTGTGAATACTTGTGTGAAAAAAACTGGCAGATTGCTGTGGAATGCATGAAGCCTTACACCGACAAGTTCTTTTTAAATGTGTTAGTGGCTTGCGCACACTGTGACCAAATACAAGTTCAAAGGAGCTAAACCATGCACTTTTCTGAACTGACTCCCTGACAGCAAACAAACACAAATTCACACGCTCATTCCAAGCTTTCCTTGTCTCAAAACAATAAGTCTTGATCATATTTTTCAATGTTTGATGAAACCTCCCTAAAGCTCCCGTGACTCTGGATGATAAGTACTAGACTTAACTTGCTTAATACCTAACTGGTCCATAGCTTGTTGAAACACCTTAGACATACAATTTGAGCCCTGATCAGACTGAACAACATCTGGGAAACCAACTAAGGTGAAAAACTTGATCACAGTCTTGACAATCACAGGAGCAACTATACTATGAAGTGGAATTGCTTCAGGAAATCTGGTAGAAGCACACATGATTGTGAGTAAATACTGATTACCAGACTTAGGTAGTGGACCAACACAACCAATAATAAATCTACTGAAAAGTTCCTCAAAAGCCGGTATAGGTTTTAAGGGAGCGGAAGGAATTTTCTGAATTGGTATTTAAACAATCTGGCATGCATGACAGGTCTTTCAAAATTCAGCCACATCTTGTCTTAAAATGGGGCAAAAAAATGTGCCAAAATTTTGCCACAAGTTTTTTTACACCCAGATGACCTGCCATGGGATTTTCATGTGTCAATGAAAGTACATTTCGGTACCACAACTTGATGATTCAATTTCCATTCATATTACGCAGGAACATACGGTGACCTATATTTCTTCATCAGAACGCCAGTCTTGTAGTATGGCTAACGTCCTCAAACTAGTCTTACTAGCCAACTTCGGATCTTCAGCATCCTCACCCTGTGCAATAATAAACTGCTCTCAGGAAGGAATCTGTTCACCACGTGACAAACAACCAAAATTATCAAAAAAGACTCTTTGAAGATATGTCATCAATCTCTACTTCATTCAAAGAATGATCCATGAAAGTACCTGAAAACTCATAAATGGAATCATTCAGCAAAGGAGTCTTGGAAGAAATGCCTTTCGACACTGAATGAGTCACTGCACAAGAAGGAAAAACACCCGGAAATTCATCCTCCAACTTTTCTGTACTAACTGAACTTTCCGGAGAAACAGTGACAATTGGATCGGCACCAATAAGATCATTACCGATCATCAAACGGACACCCGGAACCTGAAATCAGATCTGAAGGCAAATTCACAAAATGGAGAGGAGCAGAAGAATTGCTACCTCTACCCGGAAGCAAAACATCTGCGTTACCTGAAGTCTCAACAGAAAAAGGCAAAATATCCTTCAAAATCAGAGATTGAATCCCCAGTATCCCTCCAGATAGTAACGGGCCGTGGGGTAGACTCATCTGCCATAAGCGACACAGAATCCTTAGAAACAAAGGACAAAAACTCCGTCTGAACTACAGAATCTGGCGACTTACTCTCACAAACAAAACTCTCTTCAGAACCACCTGGAAAGAAAGGCTTTGGTGCGATGGACGCAAAAGCATTCAGGGAACCTGTAGCCTGAGTTCTAAACTGGAGTTTGTAACATGCAGAGATCAAATGACCTGGCTTCTCACAATATGCACAAACAGCATCAGAACCACTGGTAGTCTTAGGTTTGTGACTGTTTACCACTAGAATTCGAACCTGTTCCAACACCACCAACCTGAAGGTTCTGAAGTTTTAATCGCGGAAAAGACCTTTGGCCAGAAAACTTTTTAATACCTGGAGACCAAAAAGAACTCTCGTGAGTCAAAGAATAATGATCAGCCAACATCGTTACCTCATGTAAGTCATCATCCTTTTGTTCATCCAAATAGGTTTTAAGATCAGAATGAACACTCTGCTTGAAATCGTCCATCAAACCTTCTATCAAAACTGTCTCAAACCATCCACATTTGTGACTTCCTTAGACCCAGACCTATCAAACAATGTTTCCTCTTCTGTAGTAAACTTTACAAAAAATCTCATTGTACCTGGTGTCATCTGTTTCATCACAAAACACGGAATGGTACGTCTACTTTATCACCAAGCAAATGGGGAAGCTGTTTCGTCTTGAAACAAGTCCTCACCTTGTCTCCAACTAAGACAATAAACCACTGTTACGAGTGTGTATTTCCTGTATATTGTGTTATTAATTCAGTAATAATTATTTTGGGCCACAACATTTAGTGTTTTCAATGTTAAATATGATGGGTCACATTTCGTTTTAGTATCTGGTCAACACTTTTAGCATTCTGACATTCCGGAATTTATCTGTTCCTAGTTTTCGATGTTTCACTTCCGGGATACTGTATCGAGTGCATTCTACAGTGTTGACGTTAGTCGTTTGTGCCCGAACTTTCGGGAAATGACTTTGTAAACATATAAATAGGCTGGTTGCCGTGTGGAGGGCGACACTCACACTCACACTGATACTCCTTTGGATCTCTGCCACGCTTGATAATCGAATCCTGTCAACACGAGAATCTACATTAACTGCTGTCGCACCGACCGCAGTGTTTACATTTTGCCGTAGCTGTTCCATCTCACACCAAGACTTTGGTGAGTTTGATATATTGTATTTTTGTGACCCACTGACTTAGATTTTGTCTCTCTTGAATTGTACCAGAAGTCTGCATTGTTATATTGACTTGTGACTCTGTATATCTTGCTCTCGTTGTTTAACAATATAGAATTTGAACGTAAACAACTTGTCTTTGTTGTGTTTTGCTGGTTTACAAGGGGATTTCTTAACTTGTTGACACGGTAAATTTTTAACCGTAACACCACCTGTCGGACGCTCCTTATATACGCGATAGTGGGCAGCGCACACCCCTATAATGAGGTACCTTCATGTGCATGCAACCTATCGATGCGCCTGAAATGACAAGCAAAACCTCACAAACCAGCGCCAGTCGTCACCCGTGTGGCCCCGCGAACACTTGTAAGAAAAAAATGATATTACCATAATGTATGATTCATACCCTCAACTAAGTTATTAACGCCATAGTATGAAAATATCCACACCCCACACACCCACCCCCACCCCACACACCCCAACACCTTAAATAACTAGCCCCCGATACAGCTGAAAAAGCATCCTGAGGTTTACCCTTCAGAACAGTTTGCAGTAGTATTGTCCATGATTCCCTAAGCCACATGAGTTTTACAGCGACCTTTTCAAAATGTAGAAAATATGTGTCAACTTCTTTCTCATTAAAATGATAACTGGAAATGCTGATGAAGAATACTGTCCAACATCACTCCCAGGACTATTTGGTGCGCTGCGACAACTTGCTACATGTAAAGACATAACCCAGCTTCCGCGTTGCCGTGGTCACCTTCATTGAAAAAACGATCGTTTACGGCGAAAAGCCCTTAACTGACACGTTTTGCTTTGATTTTCAGTTTAGAAAGTTTGTTTAATTTCCAAAATGCAGTACGAATTGACACGATAGAAAACCCCATGATAGGTTGTTATATTGTCACGACAATTCCTACGACAGAACACGAGACAGAGCAAGTCTCGAGTATCGTAGCAGCTTTTTTTTATTATGTTATTGTGTTATTATTATGTCATTCCCAACAGTAATTGTTTAACTATTGCCACATTAAAATCTTACAAATAGTTTCTCTGTTACCACGGATCTCAGCGTAAAAGAAAATCGGAGATACACCTCCGGCAAAAGAGTATTTTATCGAGAATTTGTGATTATTACACATCCCTGACAATTGAAGCAATTCCGTATAGAATTTAACAGTTAGTTAGAAACATAAATACTACGTTTTGTGCAGCAGTTCCTCACTAACCTGAATCCATTTTGGTTTTAGATTCTGACACTACTGTATATTTTTATGTATACTCGTACAAGTGCCATACATCTGTTATCCAAGCAGTTAGTCGGCTGCCTCAGAACCACCAGTAATCATAGCTTGAAATATTTACCTCTTGTAAAATATGTCCACCAGTCAGTGTTGTGAGTCCTGTTATATATGTGAATTTACTAATTCATTTCTCATGAGTGAGTGTGAGTGAGTGAGTTAATATTTAACGTCACATCGGCAATATTGCAGCCATATCGTGACGAGAACATATGTGATATTAAAAACCCAAACATATGTGCACATTATGAAGAACCTGTCGACGAAGGACAGTAAAATCACTAGATTATCACAGTTAGTATTTATAACTAGCGTGGAAACTTAAAACGTAATAGTATCACTATTTGGACAGTACAACATAAAAACAGGCCATAGATCGCCAAAAACCGAAGGTAGATCACCATACTAGGGACCATGGGGACTTACTGTGCCTTTGCTACCTGCATGGTCCCTAGCTGGATTTACACCAGCCCCTCGGCTGGTGGCGACTGGATGCAAAATTAGCCATAATTTAAAATGACACATATTCTACGACTAAAAATGTGAAAGATTAAATCTGACTTCAGCTGTTTTGGGACTTACGTACCCTCTCGGGAGGACAATAATTTTACGGTACTTCAACCCCCTTCGAGGATACAGCCACTAACAAGCACAGTTACGAATTTAAACTCCCAATAATAAAATATTTATCTATTTACAACTCAGTTAATAAATCTAATTCTTTTAAAAATGCAATGATTAAATGAGAACTTGTGTTATTAAAAAGATCCTTCATAGTTTGTGAATTAAAATACTCATCCCTTGTGATGGAATACTCAACACAGTGAAGCAGGATATGCTTGACTGTGATTCTTTCATCACAAGGGATACAAAACGGAGGATCCTCACCTTTAAGCAAATATTTATGTGTATATCGTGTGTGGCCAACACGACATCGTCGCATAATGACCTCTTCAGATCTGGACTGACAACCCAAGTACGTGTAGCCAATGTAGGGTTTTATTTCATGTAATTTGTTGATACCTACTTGGGTGTCCCACCTCTTCTGCATCAGATCACGGATGTAAGACCTAATGATAGCTTTATAATCGGTGTATGGAATAAGAAGTGGTGTCACAGATTTGTTGAGTGCTGCTTTAGCAGCAAGGTCAGCCAGTGTGTTCCCAGAAATGCCTACGTGGCTGGGTAACCAACAAAAGACGATGTCGTATTGGCCAGTAGCAAGATCATTATACAATTTAATAATGTCTATTAGAAGTGGATGTTTACAAGAAATATTTTTAATAGCCTGAAGACAAGAAAGAGAGTCGGAATAGATAACATACTGTTTACGTTTAGGGTGTCTTTGAATATATTTGAGAGCTGTTAATATGGCGTTTGCTTCTGCAGTAAAAATAGAGCTGTTATCAGGAATTCTAGAAGAGATTGTTCTCGATCCAATGACAGTGGCACAAGCTACTGCACCACCGTCCTTGGATCCATCTGTAAATATGGGTTTGTAATTGCTATATTTACTTTTTAACTGATTATATTCTTGTTTATATTGTAATTCATTAGTTTCGGATTTTTTTAAAGAAGTTAATGTTAGATCGACTTGTGGTCTAACCAACTGCCAAGGAGGAGACGAAAGAAGACGGGAGGGAGCTATGTTTTCCAGCTCAATGCCGGCCGAAGTAATAAAGGGTTTAATCCTGTGCCCTAGAGGTGGAACAAGAGAAGACTTCTTGTCGTACAAATCCACATAAAGTGGATTGAACACACAGTTATATGCAGGGTTAGATTCATTAGAGTATAATTTAGTAATATATTGTAAGGACAATTTTATACGGCGTTGTGTAAGAGATGGTTCATCAGCCTCAACGTAGAGACTGTCAACAGGTGAGGTTCTAAAGCACCCAAGACAAAGTCTTAGACCTTGGTGATGGACAGAATCTAATAATTTTAGGTTGCTTTTGCAGGCTCCACCATAGACGATGGAACCATAGTCAAGTTTTGAGCGGACAAGTGATCTATATAAGTGGAGGAGGGTAGCTTGATCCCCTCCCCACTTTGAATTAGAAACGACTTTTAATAAATCCAGCGCCTTCAGGCATTTGTTTTTTAGGGACTTGATATGGGGGAGAAAAGTTAAATGTGAGTCGAATATCAGACCCAAGAACTTTGCCTCCTTAACGACTTTGATGGGAGTGCTATTTAAAAACAATTCCGGGTCTTTATGCAGTTTGTATTTTCTACAGAAATGTATACAATTGGTTTTTGATTTAGAAAATTTAAAGCCGTTCTCAAGACACCATTTGTTTATTTTGTTTAAGCACAATTGCAGTTGCCGTTCAATAGTATGCATATTTTTACCACGACAAGAAATATTAAAATCATCCACAAAAAGTGATCCATCAATCGAATCATTTAAAACCTTGGATAAACTGTTTATCCTGATACTAAAGAGTGTAACCGACAAAATACTGCCTTGTGGAACACCTTGATCCTGTTTAAAATGTTCAGACAGAGTTGAACCCACTCGTACCTGAAATTGCCGGTCTTTTAAAAATTGTGATATAAAAACAGGTAAACGACCCCTTAAACCGAAGTCATGTAAATCCTTTAAAATGCCATGCTTCCAGGTGGTATCGTATGCTTTCTCGAGATCAAAGAAAATCGATACTGCATGTTGTTTATTTACTAAAGCATTTTTAACAAAGGATTCTAATCGTACCAGATGATCGATGGTACTACGATTTTTCCTAAAACCACATTGGATATTTGTTATCAGATTATTGTTTTCCAGGTACCATGTTAATCTATTGTTTACCATTCGTTCCATGGTTTTACAGACACAACTCGTTAAAGAGATTGGTCTGTAGTTGGAAGGATCAGTGTGATCCCGACCAGGCTTCTGAATAGGGACTACAATGGCATTACGCCAAGAAGGTGGGAAATTTCCTGAAGTCCATATTTGATCAAAAAGTTATAGAAGGATTTCTAAACATGATTCAGGCAAATGCTTCAGCAACTGATAATGAATGTTGTCATCCCCAGTTGCTGTATCATGAGCTTGCTGAAGGGCGGTATGGAGTTCATGTAACGAAAATAATTCGTTATAATCTTCACCGTTTTCCGAGTTGAAATTGATTTTTTTGTTCTCCTGTTGTTTCTGATACTTTTGAAACTCAGGAACATAATTAGATGATGAAGAATGTTTGGCAAGTGTTTCGCCAATTTTATGTGCTATCTCAGCTTTATTAGTTAATACATTATCACCATCCTTCAGATGCTGAACAGTAGATTTTGATCCTTTGCCTTTTATCCTGTGGATCATGTTCCACACCTTTGAAATTGGTGTGCGAGAATTTATTTGGGAAACATAGTTCCTCCAAGACTGATGCTTATTCAGTTTAAAGGCGCGTCTAGCCTTGGCATTGAATATTTTAACTTTCTCTAAATTATGGACTGTCGGATGTTTGCGAAAATATTTTTCGGCTTTCTTTCTACTCTTTCTGGCCTGTTTACACTCGTTATTAAACCATGGTTTGCGAATGTGTGGAGTTGCAGAGGACTGTGGAATTGTTCTCTCAGCAATGTCATTTAGAATATCTGAAAACGACTGTATAGGATCTTCACTGTTCCTGAAAAGGTTATGTTTCAAGTGGTCAATACACAGCGTCTCAAATAATGACCAGTCAGCCTTGGCGAAGTTCCTTCTTGATATAGGTGGATCATCACCAGGGTTGATTGTTTTGAGAATGGTTGGGAAGTGATCACTCCCGCAGAGGTCATCATGGACCATCCATTCAAATTCAGTATATAAGGTTGAATCGGTAAGTGATAGATCGAGGGAAGAATATGTTCCCGTAGCTGGATGTAAATAGGTGGCTGAATCGTCATTAAAAATAGAAAAATTATTATCGGAAATAAATTCTTCAAGGGTTTTACCTTTATTGTTAGTGTGGCCACTTCCCCAAAGTGGGTTGTGTCCATTGAAGTCACCCATAATGAGGCATGGCTTGGGAAGTTGATCATATAAATTTTGGAGCTCTGACTGCTGGATATTAGTAGAAGGTGGTAAGTACAAGCTACACAGTGTTATTGCAATGTGTAGCGTTAAACGAACAGCTACAGCCTGAAGATTAGTAGTAAGAATGACAGGGCTATGAATGATATCCTCTCGTACTAACATGGAAGCGCCCCCTGTTGCTCTACCCCCAGGTGGAGAATAAAAATGATAATCACTATACCGTCTCAAATTAAAGGAATCTGTATCTTTTAGGTATGTCTCTTGAAGACATAGCGCCGACGGCTTAAAATCTTGTATCAATAAGTGAAGCTCATTTAAGTTATGCTGCAATCCTCTGGAATTCCACTGCATTAAAGTGGACATTTGAGTCATGGTGGCTCAATTGGCGAACGTTCACGTGCATGTGAGGAGGATATGCTCCTCTGTCTGTCTTGGGAGGACACAGTGACCTCCATATCGAGAGGCCCAAATGCATTTTGGAGAGGAACCTCCGAAGCTGAAGTGAGAGTAGGTGGGGTTCTATTCATTTTTTTTCCTTTCTTCTTTTTGGATTGATCCTTTGCTGGTTGGGAGATATCTGATTTGAATGCAGAATCTTGTGATGTCACAGGAAGAATTTCAGTCTGAGACCCCGACGTAGAGTGACTAATTGGGGAAGCAGGTTTTGAGCTTAAAGGCACTGGTTGTGTTGACGTGACCCACGTTAAGTCAGTCTGACATGAAGTGGAGGACACCGCAACAGAGCGAGTGACTACAGCAGAATAAGTTATATTTGAGGCAAGTGACGACTGATTTGTGAACAGTTTCTTGGCTTCGAGGTAAGAAAGATTTTTTTCACATTTAATTCTCATAATTTTGGATTCCCGTTGAAACACAGGACAGGACCTGGATGAGGCAGAGTGTGAGCCATCACAGTTAGCACATTTGTAGTTATTTTCACAATCTGTATTTTCATGGTGGTCACCACAACGATGACATATCACAGAATTACGGCAAGAGTGAGAACCATGTCCAAAGCGTTGGCATTTGTAACACCGGAGCGGATTAGGGACATACACATCCACCCCGATGTTAAAATAACCTGCTTTGATCGACTGTGGTAGGGATGATCTAGAAAATGTCAGGAGATAGGTATTTGTATTTGTGGTTTTGCCATCCTTTTGAATAGTGAAACGTTTCACTGACGTAACAGCCTGGTCTTCAAGTTCTGCAGCTATGTCCTCCTCGGACATGTCAGAGAGACAACGAGCCCTGTCTCGTATGATACCACGACAGGAATTGAGAGTTTTGTGCACGGACACAACAACCTCAACATTAGCAAATGTTTTAATAGATAAGAGATTAAGCGATTGCTGTCTCCGTGCACACTCCACCAGAAGTGAACCACTACGGAGACGAGTGACATTTTTAACTTCACCGCATATACCATGGATAGCTTTGGAAACAGCAAATGGGTTTAGTTTAATGGGTAGAAGGCCAGAAGCTTCAATCACCAAGAATCTAGGCCAGGAATCAATGTTTGACGGATTTGTTTCATGTGGATGATCTAGGTCATCCAGGCGTCTCTTTTTTTCATAGCGAGATGAACCAGCTTGTGGGGTTGCCATAATGAAAGGAAAAGAATTCAGCATCCCTGCTCCCGACCCACCACGGAGTGTCAACGAGGACGATGTCAAATAGCACCGGATCTCCAAGATGCCGACACCAGAGATACAGGGATGCCATACTCCAGCAACAGTGACACAAATAGCAATATTTGCAGACCAACTAAAATGCAAGGGTGGTTCTGCCCAAGACAAGTAATTGGACACATCTTGTATTTGGAGGTCAATATTGCCAGATTGGCCCATGAGCCACCGCCTTCTGGCATAGGACTCTAGGCAGTTTCAAGTTATCAAAAATTTAGATACAAGTGATCAAAATGTCCAAGACCCAAATATAATGAAATGTGCAAATATTGTCACCATGCACAGGGCTTGGCGTGACCAGCCGATTGATAGAACCGGGCCAGTTCTACCACCCGTCTAGGTGAAGTGAGGGCCAAAGTGGTGTGTTGAGCAACAGGAACACGGTTCTAAGTCCCTGTTACCCCCAACCACCAGGATCCCCTCCTCCACCGACACAGGGACGCAACCCACGGCAAACGGGTTGGTGGACCAAATATGCCCCCGGATCCACACGGGGGGTTGGCGAGCACTTAGCGTTACCCAGCACCCACCACGAGGAGGTGGCTCGCCACGGGTGCCTCATTTCTCATGAAAGTTTAACACCACTGAAAGCTCTTAATATATTTACAGAGAGTTTTCACAACGAACAGCATATAATTCTGACCACCTAAGAGCGTGTGAATCATAACATGACATTTCATATCTTTCCTGTTATGGTAACACCAAATTGAAATATTTCTCATGACAGACCATGTACTATCTAACTTTATTTATCTAACTTTCTGATTTTCATTCTACAGTTCTAAAAGAAAACTTTAGATTATGACTGTTTGTTAGGAATAAACACAGAAAATGTGTTTATCATCAAATATATGTTTTAGATGATATAGAATTGAATTTAACTCCACAAATATGACATGAAGATATGTTTATGCATTTACATGTATGATAACAAATAACAGTACAATGTACAATGACTGAGTAAAGTCATGCATATGCAATGTAATATTAAAGTAGACATGCACCAGCATACAAAGAATCAAACAGGTTTACAACATTGTACAGTGCAAATACGATGTCAAGTGGGAAAAGATATTTGTGTTAGAATTTGAAAAATCAGCATAATGCAACAAAACATAAAGGGCCAGGTCTCAAAATTAAAAAATGAGCTTTTTCATGACTATTATAATAATCTGATCATTGTGAAATCAAGATGTGTGCAGACGCTGCAGGAAAATGTAAACCATTTGATGCTGACAACATTTAACAGTACCATTAATTATATCAGAGATTGAAATTATTATCAATATGAATATATGTATTGTTTAGTGGAAAAATGAAACATAACATTTCGAAAGAGACCTTGAATTTGTACCTAACCTAATGGTAGTTTTGCTTAGTTTATTTAATAAATCAATATTTTAATATTATTTCCTTTATAAAACTTAAGAAAAATGTTTTAATTTATACACTTAATTGAGGATACTTAAAATGCAGTCATTATAGAAATTTACAGTATTTTTATATATTATTCATCTATACAGTGAATTAATATTTCATGCATCACAAACCGTTACAGGCATAAAAAAATACAGTAGGGATTTTGTTATGCCTAATTTATCGCATTTGAAAGTTGGCTACATGTATGCGACAACTGCCATGATTCGTCCGTTACTGTTATTTTACAATTACTTCATCATTATTTTTCACTTTCCTCTGTACCTGCTATATATCTGTGTTGTCAGAAATCGCAATCCCGTCATGAACGACCCAATGACATTTACATAACAAGACTTTCAGTGTTTCGCCTTTCGCGCTTCGCATCGACTTCCCACCTTAGCGAATTCCATGAATGCAGCCATATCGGCCGTAATGCTAAAATGATTTGCGTACATATACAATGAAAATACACTACGGTTTTAAAGGTGTGATACTGAGACATCTAGTACCAGACTTAAATTACTGACTGCGAAACGTCAACAAAACGACAAAACATGACCTGAAAACGATCAACTGATTCCACCGCCTCGCTTCGAACTGCCATTTCGCGATTCATACTTGCAATGTAAGCAGCCATGCCTATCCCAGGTGTATCATAGAATCATAAAATCAATATTTCAGGACATGACACTTGATATATCATCGTAAGAGGGAAAAGATATGCTGTCCATGCACCAACGTCAACGTTACCGGTGAAGGTTATAGTCGCTAAGTATAATAGTACCACGCATGGCGCATATCGTGACATGCGCTGTCAGTTTAAGGTTGCATCGTCCGGATCAGCGCACCTAGCGGATTAGTAACGGGAAGATAAATTCAAAAAGATCGACCATTACTTGACGAAGACACGTTAACGAACGTCCTACCGGATGTTGTTTTCAATTCATCCACATTAAAACGTTTCAAACCTTTACAAACTCTGATAGTTACGTTTGCTTTTAACATTTCTCGTTTGTCAGTTGATAATAAAGTGTTTGATAACATCTGTTAAAAGAACATGGAATTTGTCAGTTGGTTAGAAGCATTTCAATTAAATTATTTTTTTTTCGTTCTACGAGATATGATTCATGGTCCACAAATGTTGTGGAACAGCTTTCCTGTTAAATCTCACATCATCCACGTAATCCATTTCAATCAATCAGTCTATCATGCTAAAAGTACGTTAAGCTCGAAGTGTCAGATGGTAACATTCCCTTTGTCCCTGTTCACTATCTTTATACATTGAGATGAGCTTCACCAACCTGGTGACGACCTGTCATTTGCCAGTGTTAATGTCCTAACGTTAAAGAGGAGTCCATCTGATTTCCTTCTGAACAGTGGCTCACAGAAAACATGAATGAGTGAGTTTTACTTAACTTAAATCATGATAGTTGTATACATTTATGACAGTTTTAATGGGGATCCATGGTAGTATAGCTTTGAGAATTATATGTTGTAGCATACGATTTGCTAAGTTACACCTAGTTTCAATTATAAATAGATTTGAAGATATATAATTGAGTTTGTGGGTTCATGGAAGACGCTATGTATAAGATTGTTTCTAATGAAAATCCATTGGTATAATACAATGTATTTACCCTTATAGCATAGAGTCTGGGACACACAAAACAAAGATAATAATGACATGCATCTTCATTTAGGACGCCACACAAACAATCTGGTTTTTTTTCTGATATGCCTTTTATGTTTATCATCACTGAGACCGCTACATCCTAACCTAAGGCGACACTGGTGGATTTAACAAACTCTTGTACCTATATTTGGATCGAAATGAATATCTTTAGTTCCGGGGCTTCTGATAGACTATTGATCGTCTTTATGTTGCTATGGTATGCAAATATACAATATATCGATCTTAAACCGACTGCAGGACACGAATCTGTTTTCAACCAGAACGACAGAGGAGGGTTAAAAGGAAAACAGGTAAATATATTTGTCGTTATTCGCAAACGTACTGCTTGTGAAGGAAACACTTTTTGTAATTAATGGCGTGAAATAACACCACGTGTGATTAGGATTGTACAGATCACATACTGTTCTGACTGTTGTGTTATATCTGTTATATCTGGCACAACTACTATTACTGCTAAAAAGGCGATGCCATCTTTGCATTCACACTATACTATATCAATGGTACAAAACAACGTTCAAGCAAAAGCCATTTTCAACATTGCTCTTAATAGGTGAACGCTGATTGCTGTGAACAGGGTTTATATAACAACACCAGTACCCTTTCAAATTCCAGTTTCAAATCACCCTTCTCACTCACTCACGAATGCTTATGTCATATGATAAAACCGAGGACAGCTGAAATGAAGAGCGGTTGCTCTGACTGATGGTTTAAACGTCACTGATACTGACGCACTTGGTGTTGTTTTCCGAATGTTACTCGGTAAAAGAAACAGCTCAAGCCCATAATAAATGATAAAAAATATTCCTTATTTTCTTGTGGGGGATCATCACAGGATATAATTATTTTGTACATTTATGTAGACATATTTAGATGTAATGTATGAACCCAGCACCATGCCCTCATGGTTTATTCTGAGCCTGTTCCAGCTTGTTCTGTCAGGCAAGTGATGACAAGTCCCCGATACCCCAAAATATATAGTGGCACCAATGCTCGATATTCTACAAGTTTGCATTAAGTAAACTGCCGGTCTTTGCGCTGGCTGTAAAATGGCAAAAGGAAACAATCCAATGATTAATTCTTGTTCTTTGTTCATTCACTCAGTCTAAAGTTTAGAAGATAATCTAGAAATTGATACAAAATTTACCGAGTGCTGTATGTATATTTTCAAATACCGCAGGAATAATACTAAAATATGTGTTTTATTATATGACAAATAGATTTCCGCCTTTTCTGATTGGTCAACTTCGTCACATGACAGCTTGGACGCTACACAATGTCATCCTCACCACGTTGCGAGACTGAAAGAACAATCCAAGCACCTGACGTGGCTAACATAGAATTGGGGGAGTCCAGAGTCCAGCCGTCAAGTCCGTACTGGTTGCGTCATCGACTCGTGCCTTTGACTGTGATCTAGGCTAATGTGTATCAAAAAGGCATGACTGTGTCAGTACCTTTGCCATATAATAAAACGTGTGCTGGCGTCAGTTCGGTGGTGATATCAATCACTTTTGTTGCGGTTTGGAAGACCGGAGCAAAATCACATCAATACAAATAATCACCAAGGCACACTGCAACATTTGGGTATCACGGACACATTACTCATGAAGTCGAAAAAGCACGACTTGTCCCCACCATTAGTGGGTAAAATACTATGTGTAAGAATTGGATCCGTCAGTCCTTGATCAACAACGCCACGCTTAACTCAAACTGAAACCATAATATCAGATGTTTGAAAGCTGGGGTGTCTGTCCAAAATATTTCCTGTCTTTCAGATAACCACGATTTACCTTCTCCAGGATCGATGGCACGCAACACAGATGACCTTTCCCGGAGCGGTCGTCTAAGGGCCACCACCCCTAAACATGATCGGCACATTACCCGTCAACACCAATGAAATCTGTTCATGTCAACCACTTCACCTTTCGTAAAGTTAATGATGTCATCAGTTTTGTTTGCCAATGAAATGTCTTCACTGTTTCGTTTGTCTATCTGACCCTGTTTCATACCTTATACTTTATTCCTTTACTTTTGCGTGTGAGTATATTGACCAATGTGGCAAATGCCAATAGAAATCTCATCTTGTGATATGAAAACATTTAAAACTGATGCCATCTGATCTATGAAGATCATTTAAACTGATGCTATCTGATCTATGAAGATTATTTAAACTGATGCTCTCTTATCTATGACGATTACTTAAACTGATGCTATCTGATCTATGAAGATCATTTAAACTGATGCTATCTGATCTATGAAGATTATTTAAACTGATGCTCTCTTATCTATGACGATTACTTAAACTGATGCTATCTGATCTATGAAGACCATTTAAACTGATGCTATCTGATCTATGAAGATCATTTATACTGATCTATGGAGATCGTTGAAGATCATTCAATATGCTGCTTCGATAATGTCTGTAACATCACAAATCCGATTTTACATGATGTTATTTTACATGATGTTATTTTACATGATGCTATTTTACATGATGCTATTTTACATGATGTTATTTTACATGATGCTATTTTACATGATGCTATTTTACATGATGCTATTTTACATGACATTATTTTACATGATGTTATTTTACATGATGTTATTTTACATGATGTTATTTTACATGATATTTTGGGTCGGTACGTTGCTAGTAAATAAACAAAGAAACTGTGATAACTTCGTATTCTCAGCATAGACCTCAGTTGCCTTGTGCACAGGAAGAGGGATCAATGCCACTGCGTCAAATCTGCCGACTCGTGTTACTCGTGCTATAGACTCAGCATAGACCTCAGTTGCCTTGTGGACAGGAAGAGGGATCAATGCCGCTGCGTCAAATCTGCCGACTAGTGTTACTCGTGCTATAGACTTTGTCAATCAACTAACCAGTTAGCATCCAATGAGCATGTTTACAATTTAATCCTTTCTGTACATTGGCTTCAAAACTGATCTGTGTGTGCGGTATCTGTTACTTTTTGTTACATGTAGTGCAGTGCTGCTTGTTACAGCATACCTCTCACAGCTTATTTTGTAGACACTTTAATCGCAGCGTCGCTCTATGCGATGAACAAGACACTTTGTGCTGTATCAGATGTCATGATGTCTTAAAGAGGCACTGATCCAGGTTTCTCGATAACACTCTAATTATGGAAACAAGCTGCAGATTCGGTACCTGTCCCCTTGGTTTCTTCAACCTGAACACAGGGACACTGAGAAAGGTGAATGTCCATCAGATGCCATTATTTGAAAATATCCCTAGTTGTTCTTGTTTGATTGTAATACATTACGCCAGCGGTGTTGGCTTTTTGGTTTTTCAATTGCCTGAGTGGTGTAGTGACTGATCCAATGTGATCTCATTTCTGTGTGGTTTTTTTTTCACCACGATATTTAATCACGATATGTAAAATATTATGTCTATTACATGTGATATTAAAACACACATTTGGTTTATCTGAATCCGCGAACTAAATAAACCCACTTTGCCACTGTTAGAAAAATCTGAAAATTTGCTTAGATAAGTGGGTATATACAATTTTAAACTTAAGTGCACGACAAATGCTCACATGTGTTTCTTATGCTACAATGAATTTCCGTTCGCATCCTCCAAACAGGGCGACACCATCAATTTTCAGGCACTTTATATTGCATGCAATACAGTGATTACTGCGCCCTTTTCGTAACCCGTGTTTTGTAGTATAACCTACACACGTTATTTGTCATCATGCACTGACAGTTAAAAGAATTATGACATGTTTAATTGGTTGAAGTGCCACTCATATTGGATTACTTCCATAATGCAGGCCTGCCAAAATGCACAAAAATAGTACACTAATTAATTAGACCATAAAAAATTAAGTTAAAAACAGACAAATTTACACATTGCAACGGAACAGTAACATCCAAATACGTGCTACTAAACTGCATACACTACCAACAACACAGAATGGTGCCCCGGAGTTCAATGGACACTAAAGAAAGGAAGCCCATACGTGTATATTTTGTATACTTATTTTTTTTGGATTAGGGTTAACTACCTCAAAAAAAATCTATCCAGAAACTGTTTTAATGTCTCAGACTGAAATGAAACTTCTTTCCTGACGGGAGTTCAGAACCTAGCATACATATTACACCAGTTGAATTGTTATGTCCTTTACTCCCTTTCCACAAAATCTTGTAACAGTTAATTATCGGCCACACACACAGCAACTACACAGACACACAAAAATATTCTGGTTTTGTCAAATAGAAACAGTTCCCAAAATATAAACAGAGCTGGAGTCATTTCATCTAATTTACAGCACCGACGTACCACGCCGGGATATATCTGTAATATGGTTGAAAATGGTGTTGAAACAAACTCACTTACTCACTCACTCATTCCCACATCCATTTGTTTGCTTCAAAACATGGATACGACAATGGTTAATCGCAATGCAATGTGTCAGGTTTCATAGATATATTCGGTTCGGTGGAAGACGTTTCATGATGTGCAACGTCATCCCTTACTGGCAAAGAACACGTGGTATATGTTTAGATGTTGGCAACAAGTGTTTGCCTTTATGCCTAGTGACCGCACATCATAAAGTTGTCCTTACACGGTGCCAGCTTTCAGAGGAACGATGTTCGTTTATAACTAGCACAGGTCCTTTGAGCTCAGTACATAAACTTAACCCCGTGAACCGAACCTAGTTTTCGACACAGGACCAAGGTTTCACAAAGTGATCTTAACGCAAGGTGATTGTAACATGTTTAAGTGTTTAAGCAACAGTACTCTTCACCACAACATGCACACCCATTACGCTGTTCGGGAAGACATGTTCGACATTTATGACCTCTGTGCATCATTTTGTGTGACATTTGAAGGGGTAGGTGGGGTCAGTTGTTAACGGAGGCGACTGAGGTTCAAGACATCATCGAACTCGGGATAACCGCCACCTTCAGATCCGACAAATAATGAGCCAGTTTGTCCAGCTCTGTCTCACATTGTAAACTCCCTTAAATATTGAGTTTTACTGACTTTTCGCAAGGTGATGGTTCCGCATCAGCAGCCTGGCACAACCCCAACTGGCGTTACCTCCCAGCCAACTATAACTGCACAGAGCCCCGTGTCCTCACCCCTCACTATGTCTGCCATGTAAACCCTTCCATTAAAGCCATAATCCTCGTCAGCAACCCAACAGAAAGGTGACTTATTCAACAGATAATTTGCCTACGAAGTAACAATCACAGTAAATATGCTGTACGATAAATGTACCTTAGTGATTTAGTTTGCTTTTTGACCATCTTAAACTGTATGATCCCAAAACACATTCTCTTTGCAATGAAGTAATTCACTTGTGAAGTCGCCGTGAAATCACGTTTACTATTTGAATGAAAACAAAATTTTGCTTCGAGTATCGTCCCATGCACAATTCACACTCTCAGATTCGGGTACCCAAACACCAAATCAGCATCCCACCAACCACATGGATGTTCGGCATCTGGTAGTATAGATCACTCAACCCTAACGATGAGTGTATTTTGACACCACTCCTATGGTCGACTGCACAGGGTACACAAAAGTGGTCAAATTAAACGTACTTTATTTAGCATTATCGCTTCTCAGTACAGTATACACTCCGGTAGTTTAGAGAGCTTAGCTGTTCACTCTCGGAGTTAAGCATGGAAAAGTGTTACTGTGTTCAGCAGATAAAGTTTTACTGGCAAATACTTACTTCAGGTTGATTTCTGTGTAGACGTACTTCATCCGTGGTCACGTAACGGCAGAGAGCTTCCATGCGAAAATGCGAAGACCTAAGAACATTTGAAGATTGCTGTTCAAAATACTCCTTCAGGATCTGTGCATAAACCATTAGGGTATTTATGACACAACCGTATGTTTTATTATATTCAGTGACAGAAGTGTATCTTGAAATCTTTCCTCTATTAATATTCTTTTAACAGGAATCCATAAACCATGACCATATGTGGATTTTCTGTGCACAGCAAAGGTATAGTTTAATGAAATCTTGAAACAACGTGCCTCTTTCAATGAATTAATGTTTTGACTTGATAACATGGTAACGCGTCCAAGTACTTGAATGGCTATAGGTATGTTCTGTGTCAGATCTCTACGTCTGCCGTTGTGGACAGGGGAGGCCCATTCGCAAAAGCATTATAAAACTAAACACATTCACTTATTTTGGACAGGAAATTTCATAACATGTATGTGTTCTGTGTTATATATGTAATTACTCACGGAGTTGACTTAGGCGCAATCACATATCTTCTTCATGTCATTGCCAGCTGTCGGTCTGTACCATGTGTTCATCAGAGACTGTATGAACGTGTTTCCTGTATTAATCGTCAGATTGGAAGACATACGCCGTGATCAGAGCTTTTACAAGGATATTCAACTTTCTGGACCTAAGTAAGACATAGCTGTTTTGTGGACTGGAACACACCATGATCCGAAATATTTTGGTAGAAAATGGACCAACAGTATTCTGACAAAGTCCTTGTCGTCGTGACTTCATGATGAAATGACTAATGCAAAGTCGTACCTGTAAAAATCCAGTCCCTGTAACGATGATTTAAGACATTTGTAATCCACCGTCAGATCAACCAAGAATGCAATCTTTTAAGACTCGTACTTTAGTTTTTCTTTTACTATGTCCATTAAGTTACTCTCACGCATTTAGAGGTTGTGTTCTATTGTGCTATCGATGACTTGTTTATTTCTGCTGCTCATAAATGAACACCTTTTTTCAGGTAATATATCTAGGTCAGATTTACGAGAAATACTCAACAGGACCAGGATGAATGGCAAAAGAAAGAGGTTCCAGGCAACGAACGAGACACTTCGTCTTCTCGAAGATTTTTATAGACCCCACAACATCCAGCTTGCACGATTGTTACAACAGCATGATCCTAATTCATATTTAAGTATACAAGATGCCATGTAGTCACTAGCTTTAGTCCACAAATACATCGCAGTTACAAGAATTGTGAAAAGATATGGATTTGTAACATGTAAATCTGATCGTATGTTTTGACAGTGTTTTCTCACATATACATTTTCTGGCAAAAGAAAGCATCACCAAATTAACCCGACCAATACCAAACATAAGTGTGTGTGAGAGTTTTGAGATTTATTGTAATAACAGAAGTGAGTTTGCAATAATTTGACTGATATTCGTTGGAATTATAATGTTGCACTTGCTGCAGTTCAAGAGTCATGGGCACCCGTGGCGAGCCACCAAATCGTGGTGGGTGCTGGGTAACGCTAAGAGCTCGCCAACACCCCCGTTGTGGAATAATTGGTTCACCAACCCGTTTGCCGTGGGTTGCGGCCCTGTGTCGGTGGAGGAGGGGATCCTGGTGGTTGAGGGCAACAGGGGCCTGCAACCGTGTTCCTGTTGCCTAATCCACCACTTTGGCCCTGACTTTGCCTAGACGGGTGGTTGAATGGGCGCGGTTCAACCAATCGGCTGATCATGCCAAGCCCTGTGTATGGATTTGTATATAACTGCACGAAAATATTTGGAATTGTTAAAATTATGGTCTTGGCACCCTCTGTTCAAACAACATCATTTGATTCTGATGCGTGAATATATGTTTTATGACTTTTGCCTAGAGTCTCATGCCCAGAAGGCGATGGCTCATGGGCCAATCTAGTGGTACATTATCTGTAATGTTACTGCTTTAAGTATACCCTCCTGGTATCCTTGGTGCCGCCCGTTGGAGGCCCACAGGCATTAGGCATCGTCCGTGTTGACACTCCGTGGTGGGAGGGGAGCCAGGAGGGTGAAAAAACAACTATACAACAATGGCTAACCAAAACCCCCCAAAAACCAAAAACGTTCTCATATAGATAACTCTGATGATGAGGAAGACACAATTACTAGATTGTGTTATTCTGGTCGCGATACCTGGCCTCGATTCATTATTGCTGAATCTTGTAAAAAAATGACTTCTTGTTCGCCTTTTCTATTAGAGAAAGCGATCCAAGGTGCCGCTGGAACAGTAAAGAATGTGACCAAAACTAGATCAGGCTCAGTTTTAACAGAATGCTTGAAGAGAGAGCAAGCAGCTAATCTCATGGAAGCAAAATCCTTTGCTAATGTTCCTGTTAAATGTTATCCTCACAAAACACTGAACTTAAGCACAGGTATTATTCGTGATAGAGACAGAAGTCTTGGTGATCTTCCCGCTGATGACATTGTCAGTCATTTACGGATGCAAGGAGTTGTTGAGGCTAAGCGTTTCTCATTTAAGAAAGATGGCATCTCTTTACCTTCCAATGCCTATTTACTGACGTTTGATATCATCCAACTGCCCCAGTCTATTGAAGTTGGATGTTTGTCTATGAAAATTGATCTATATGTCCCTAATCCTTCCAGGTGTTTCAATTGCCAGAGGTTTGGGCATGGACAGAAGACCTGCAGCTGTAAGAACCGTGCCGTTTGTTATCGCTGTGGTGGTGACGATCATGATTGTACCACATGTTCTTCTGAATCAAAATGTGTGAATTGTTCTGGTTCTCACATGGCTTCTTCAAAAGAATGTCCAGCTTGGCAGTTTGAAATGTCTGCTCAGCGTATCAAAATGGAGAAGAATATAAGTATAAGAAGCAAAGAAACTGGCTGCTTCAGCTTCGACTTCTGGCAATGCTTCCTTTAGAGGTAAACCCACATACGCAGAAGTACTGAAACCATCTGTCACGTCCACTGAATGTCAGACCGATTTGACATGGTTGTCTGCAGAAGAACCTATGTGCATTTCTGATCTGATACCCCTTTCTCAAAGTCAGTCTTCTTCATAAAAAAACACTGAAATCATCAGAAACTCAGACGTCTGCACCAGTTGTGAAAAAGAAAAATGCGAATGTTGATTATTCTAAAAAGCAAAGTAGAACTAGTCGTGTGCCTAAAGGACAAAGAGACCCTGTGTCCATTCTAAATAGGTTTGAAATTTTAGATGACATGGACGTGTCATCCCAGGTAAGCACCTACTCCAGAAGTCATTCTCCAAAGAAAAGGGCCGTGAGCTTTCTCCAATAGCTCATCCTAAATGATTGATACTCTAATGTATTGGTACTGAACTCATCCAGATCTCCTATTGAACCGCCATGCGTTCTCAAAATATAATCCAATGGAACTGTAGAGGTCTGCGGAATAATTTTAATGACTTACAGCTTTTAGTTCAAGATTTGAAGCCATCAGTTTTGTTTACAAGAGACCTATCTCAAAGCCACTGATACATTTGACCTACGGCAGCATCATAGTTTCTCCCCTCGAGGTCATAAAGCTACTGGAGGATCTTCAGTTATTGTGAAGCAAGGTATAATCCATAGTCCTATCTCACTTAATACCCCTCTTCAAGCAGTTGCAGTCCGGCTTACATTTAACTTTGTGTTCACTTTATGTTCTCTTTATATTCCCCCTTCTTACTGTCTTCAGCAATCAGATCTTCAAGAGTTGTATGATCAACTTCCTAAACCCTGTATTATCGCAGGTGACATGAACGGCCACAACCCACTTTGGGGTGGTTCAGTTATAAATACAAAAGGAAAAATACTTGAGGATTTCATCTCCAACAATGATATATGTATATTCAATGATAATTCACATACTTATCTGCATCCTGGAACGGGAAGTTATTCTTCAATAGATCTTTCCCTTACAGACTCCAACTTATTAAATGAATTTGTATGGTCGGTTCATGATGACCTTTCTGGAAGCGACCATTTTCCCACTGTTCTATCAATTATACATCCAAGTGACACTCCACCATCATCAAGGTGGAACTTTACAAAAGCTGATTGGTCTCTGTTTCGAACATTATGAACTGAAAGGTTGCAACCTAATTTATTCCTAAATGCCCCTGATCCTATTCAAACCTTTCTTGATGAATTAAATGTCTTAGCTGATGAATGCATTCCAAAATCCTCTGCAGTTTCACACATTCGTAAACCGTGGTTTACCACTGATTGCAAACAAGCCAGAAGGGAGAGAAAAAAGGCAGAAAATATTTCCGTCGCCATCCAACTGTCCATAATTTAAATCAATTGAAAATTTCTAATGCCAAGGCTCGTCGCACATTTAAGCAACATAAGCGACAGTCATGGCAAAACTACGTTTCTAAAATCAACTCACGAATGCCAATTTCTAAGGTTTGGAATATGGTACACAAAATCAAAGGTAAAGGATCAAAGTGTAGTGTTCACTGTCTCAAGGAAGGTGACACTTTTCGCACGGAAACATCTGATATTGCAAAACATTCCTCTTCGTCAAATTATTTACCAGAAATACTTTTACTTTAAGAAATTTAAAGATTAACAAGAAAAAAAGAAAATTAATTTTAATTCGGACAATGGGGAGCACTACAATGAAATCCTTTCCATTCATGAGCTCCATGCTGCCCTTGAGCAAGCTCATGATACTGCGACTGGAGCTGATAACATACATTATCAGTTCCTTAAACATTTACCTGAATCGTCTTTAGAAACATTGTTGAATATCTTTGATAATATATGGACGTCTGGTCATTTTCCTTCATCATGCCGAAATGCTATAATCATTCCTGGTCCTAAACCTGGCCGACATCATACTGATCCTTCTAACTACCGACCAATATCACTTACTAGCTGTGTTTTTAAGACTATGACACGTATGGCTAATAATCGTTTAGTTTGGTACCTGGAAACCAACAGCCTCATCACTAACATTCAATGTGGTTTCCGCAACAATCGAAGTACCATCGATCACTTGGTCCGTTTAGAATCTTTTATTACAAATTCCATGTTAAATAAACAACATGCTGTATCAATTTTTGACTTTGAAAAGGCATATGATACGACATGGAAGTATGGAATTCTTAAGGATCTTCATGACTTTGGCTTGAGGGGCCGTTTACCCCAATTTATATGTCAGTTTTTAGAAGACAGACAATTTCAAGTCCAAGTTGGTTCTACCCTGTCTGACCATTACAATCAGGATCAGGGTGTCCCTCAAAGCAGTATTTTGTCTGTCACTTTATATAGCATCAAGATCAACAGTTTATCCAAGGTTTTAAGTGGCTCAATTGATGGGTCACTTTTTGTGGATGATTTTAATATCTCTTGTCGCGGTAAAATATGCATACCATTGAACGGCAAATGCAATTGTGCTTAAACAAAATAAATAAATGGTGTTTTGAAAACGGCTTTAGATTTTCGTAATCAAAAACTAATTGCATACATTTCTGTCGTATATATAAACCACATAAAGACCCAGAACTGTTTCTAAATGGCACTCCCATCAAAGTTGTCAATGAGGCCAAATTCTTAGGTCTGATTTCCGACTCACATTTAACTTTTCTTCCGCATATAAAATCACTGAAAACTAAATGCCTGAAGTCGTGTCTAATTCAAGGTGGGGATTAGATCAAGCTACTCTGATACACCTATACAGATCACTTGTCCGCTCAAAGCTTGATTATGGCTCCATCGTTTATGGTGGAGCTTGTAAAAGCAACTTGAAACTATTAGATTCTGTCCATCACCAAGGTCTAATACTTTGTCTTGGGTCCTTTAGAACATCTCCTGTTGACAGTCTCTACGTTGAGGCCGATGAACCATCTCTTACACAACGCCGTATAAAATTATCTTTACAATATATCACAAAACTATACTCTAACGATTCTAACCCTGCATATAACTGTGTCTTCAATCCTCTGTGTGAAGATTTGTATAGCAAAAAGTTTTCTCTTGTTCTACCTCTTGGGCTCAGAATAAAGCCATTTATTGCTGCTGTTGGCATTGAGCTGGAAAATATATCTCCTTCGCAACTTCGTTCTTCTCCTCCGCAACTTCGTTCTTCTCCTCCTTGGCAGTTGGTTAGGCCACAAGTTGACCTAACATTAACTACATTTAAAAAATCAGAAACTAATGACTTAAAATACAAACAAGAATATAATCAGTTAAAAAGTAAATATAATACTTACAAAGCCTTATTTACAGATGGGTCTAAGGACGGTGGCGCTGTGGCTTGTGCCACTGCACTGTCTTAGGATCCAGAACAATATCTTCTAGAATACCAAATAACAGCTCTATTTTTACCGCAGAAGCTAACACCATATTAAAGGCTCTTAAATATATTCAAAGACTTCCTAAACATAAACAATATATAATTTATTCAGATTCTCTTTCTTGCCTCCAGGCTATTAAAACCTGTCTTGTAGACATCCACTTGTAATAGAAATTATTGAATTATATAATGATCTTGCTACTGGCCGGTACGACATCGTCTTTTGTTGGTTACCCAGCCACGTGGGCATTTCTGGTAACACAATGGCAGATCTTGCTGCTAAGGCAGCACTCAATAAATCTGTGACACCACTTCTTATTCCATACTCTGATTACAGAGCTAATGAGGGATGGGACACCCAAGTTGGTATCAATAAATTACATGAAATAAAACCCTATATTGGTTACACCTACTTGGGCTGTCAGTCCAGATTTGAGGAGGTCATCATGAGACGATGTCGTATTGGCCACACAAGACATACACGTTACACCTAACTGTTAAAAGGTGAAGATCCTCCGTTTTGTATCCCTTGTGATGAGAGAGTCACGGTCAAGCATAGCCTTGAATTCTCCTTCACAAGGGATAAATATTCCAATGTCAAAACTATTCAGGAACTTTTTACTGCTGTTAGTTATCATTTAATAATTGTTTTTTAAAAAAATGACTGAATTTTTAGTTTTATATTCTTTAGATAGATGTATTTTAACGATTGGTAGTACAAATTAGCTACTGGTATTGTTAGTAGCTGTATCCTCAAAGGGGGTTAAGGCATCGTAAAATTATTATCATCCTGAGAGGACACGTAAGTCCCAAAATCGTTCACAGTTGAATTTTTGCTAACCCGATTTTAAACGTAGCATTTTTGTTCTTTTAAAACTTTGACTAAGCGTTCCTACAATCGCCAGCGGCTGCGGGGATGATGTAAATCCAACTAGGGTCCATGCAGGTAGCAAAGGTACTGTAAGTCCCCATGGTCTTTAGTATGGTGATCTACCCTCAGTTGGTGGCAATCTATAGCCCGTGCTTTATATTATAGCGTCCTCTATTATTAAACTGTTTTAGAATTAATTACTGGTTTTAAATGTTTATCTGTGATATCCTAGTTGTTTTAGTGTCCTTCGTTGACATTTTTACCATTCACTATTATGTATAATATTTATGGTTCTCGTCACGATATGGCTAAGATATTGCCGATGTGACGTTAAATATTAACTCACTCACTCAAGAGTCATGAGGTCGTTGCGTTTCGTATGTAAAGGTCGGTCTCTCTTAAAGTGTGCATGAGATTAGAAAAGTAAATTTTCTCTGAATGCCTCCCCAAAGAGAAATAATAATGCCAAATATGGTCATAACGCATGATCAGTGTTTAAAGTATGAACAATTTAATGGAAAAGGCAAAGAACGAACTTCGCTTACAACGAACTGAAAACAACAGTCCCTTTGAGTTCGTTATAAACGAATATTACTGTATTATGGATAACATGTGTCTGGGCTATTCCTCTATTCGTCAAGTGAAGATACAGTGAGCATATGTACTAATTGTACATGAAGCCAGTGTGGCATGTACATACGATAAATTGAATAAGAAACAGGAGATGAAAGAGTGAGATGTAGCAGACGTGGCTAGAAGCCAGTAATGACATAATTGACTTCCCAGGCACTTCGGAGGTACACTCCTTGGTCTCTGTTCAGATGTTTAGTCTCTTTCGCCTCGTGGTATCAGCTCTGTCGTCCGATTTCCTATACCTATATACGGCAAATTGTAACCGTAACAAAATTGGGGGCTCGTCCGACAAAGAATTCATTTGACATTTGAGACCTATTGTGAATTTGTTCCAAATTTTGCAATTTTGCAACATGTTAATTATTAAACCAGCAAAATGGTGCTGGAACTTGAGAAGTTTGTATTATCTCTGACTCTGAGCCAGTCAGTCAATTGCGCAAATCAGATTTGTTGCAAAAAACCTCACATCTCAACCTTGATGCCAAACGTGCAATGAGTAAAATGCAGATTCTGAAAACTGTGTCGAATCACTAGATTGATGAGGGAGTTTTGAGCAAGATGTATTTGAAATGGTGAAAGATGAATGTCTTGACGAGTTGGAAAAGTCAGCACTGCGAGTGCATTTATGAGCTAGCATAGGATATACTTCCAATCCATTTCTGAATAATATATATATGGATTTCACGGAATCTGATTATAACTATTCCTGCAATTGTCAGCTTGCGTGTCAACCACGAGTTTACCCCACGCCTGGGTTCCATTCCTCACAAGGGTACAGTGTGTAAAGCTCATTTCTGGTGTCCTCCGCAGAGGTATTGCTGGAATATTGCTAAACGCGGCGAAAAAACATATTCTCTTACTCACTGCTCTTATGTACTTTGTGGCACCGTACTCCAGATGTACCGTGTAATTTGTGTTTATATTGATTTCCTTTCATAATCTTCGTCAATCTGTGTCACATTATTTTTAGTCTCTATATTTTCAGTTTCTGAGGAAGAACAACGAGTGTCGCCCCAACTATCCTGCGAAACCTAGAACAGAGCTACCTTTCTACATGTTCCATGCTAAGAAGAAGTCTGTAACAGTGTATCCCAATCTGTCTTGAGGCAAAGTTCCAGCTGTAGGGTATTTAGGATCCATATGCAGAGCACTATTGCCACTTACAGACCCGTACACACATTCCTACAGATATATTATGTACTGTGCTGTGGATGTAACATGAAATTCTGTTGGCGTTGGGTCTGCCTTGGTCTGCTATACACAAAATGTCACCAGATGCACAAGACTACAATTAAAAGACGCAAATCAGTGATCTTTTGGCAGACCCGTACACACATTCCTACTTTACCATTGGCGACATGTAATAATGATGAAATCAGATATATTATGTACTGTGCTGTGGATGTAACATGAAATTCTGTTGGCGTTGGGTCTGCCTTGGTCTGCTATACACAAAATGTCACCAGATGCACAAGACTACACGCTCTTGCATAAGCTTAGCCAACCACATATTGGTATCCGACTATTCTAGCCATGGATGTTTCAGGCGAATATGTTTGCATTTGGGACACTTGAAAAAAGTCTACTCTGAGCGAATATTTCACTGGTCGGATTTAGAATATAAAGACTTCGTCACACTTGCAGTTGTGCTGTATCTTGGTAAGCGGAGTTGTCCGATTGTAATTAATGACAAACAGCATCGTTTAAGTCGAGAGTGTAAGTCGAGAGTGTCTCTCTTGTTGTAGGAACATATCTATATGCAAGTTTATTTTATCTTCACTTATTACACAGACTTTTCATTTTGACCTCATGATTTTTCCCAAGCCATAACGACAATCAATTTCAGTCAGATTATTACAAACTAGTAATATTGGTGCAATAATTCTCGTAAATCTAACAAACATGTTTTTTGTATTTATTGGCCAGGTTAAGTTAGTGATAACGTTCTTTCGCCAGGAAGTTTATATGGGACAAAATACTGTCAAAACATACGATGAGGTTTACATGTTACAAGTCCATGTCTTTTCACAATTCTTGTAACTGCGATGCATGGTGACCAAAGCTACTGACTGTACATTGCATGGCGTATACTTAAATATAAATAAGGATCATGTTGTTGTAACAATCGTGGAAGCTGGATGTTGTGGGGTCTATAAAAATCGTCGAAAAGACGTGTCTCGTTTGTTGCCTGGAACCTTTTTGCTTTGTCGTTGATTCTGCTCTTGTTGAGTATTTCTTGTAAATCTGTTCTGGACAAGTGACCTGATGAAGGAGGATGGTCGCATGAAAATAGACATAAACATGTCCTTGACAGCACTACAGAACGCCACTCTACAAAGCCTGAGAAACACTTATTGATATAGTAAATCACAAACTAAAGTCTCCTACTGACCGAACCTATAAACCTTTGTAAAAGTAAGTTTCAAAACACATATCTAAAATTTGCTGCATTATAGATATCTGCTAATCAGTGGCATGATTCTGACCATATCATGAGCAGGTGTTCTTTGAATCATAATAAAACAGTGAGTCCATACAGTGTCAGCAACACATGCAACATTAGATTTACAGTTCGGGACCCTAAACCACTGATTCTCTGTGAGCTGGAGACATAAGTGACTGAGTGTGTGTAGGGACGTAGTCTCTCGTACAGACCCTGAAGCAAATATATCCAAATCCACACAAGTCTGGATTTCCACAGCTGCAGCAGAAAGCCTCGGGGTTACTTTTCATTCTGTCTTATTATTTTGTTTTTACTTTAAACTTTTCAGAGACAAGCTGTAAGTGTAGTGGGGACGGGTAGAAGATCAAAGACAAAAATTGATACTCGTTCTGTTATATGTAAACGTTCGTTCCTATCTCTGTGTAAGTGTCTATTTTACAACTATTGTCTATTTGTCTATTTGTCTATTTGTTGTCTGTTTTACAGCTTCAACCAAATGTTTATTCTAAGTATATCAAAATGTAGGTTAAGCTATTTGAATCATATTTACAATTAAAAGACGCAAATCAGTGATCTTTTGGCATTTTCGTTGTTTTCCATATCTTGTCCAAGTCTGTATCACAGTCACAGAACATGCATGTCGCTCTGGCCCATAGATCTCATATTTGAACCATAAAGGATATCATGTGTGTGTCAAGAAAGATATACATGTCAGTAGTGGCGTTCAGTTATGGGTATCGCTTCACCATATCTTTCCAATTATCTCTGTACATTATGGCGTGGTCAGACACGCTAACGAACCCTATGTGGCAGTTATATTAGAGAACCATTAAAATTGTGTCAATCTTATTTTACTAAAATCCCCACTACCAATCATTTACGTGTTTACTAAATATATGATAAAACTAAGACTGGTCATACCAGATTTCAAATGTATGGAGTGAGTGAGTGAAAATTTATCATCATATCGGCAATATTTCAGCCATATGGTGACGAGAACGATTAATTACAAAAATACATATTAATGTACATTGTAAAAACCTGTCCACGAAGGATACTAAAACTAACTACAATATCACAGAGAAGAATGTAAAACTAGTGATTAGATCTAAAACTGTTAAACTATAGAGGACAACGTAATATAAAAATGGGCTATAAACTGCCAACAACTGCAGGTAGATCAGCACACTAGGGACCATGGATTAAAATGCACACATTCCCTACGATCATTGCACTTACATATGTTACACATGCTAGAAAACAATGGTCTGATTTACACACGTGTGGAATACATGTAAAATGCAGAGTTGAGTGTTCGTGTATTTTAACACCCCTTTAAACGTGTGTAAATAAGGCAACCAGATGATACGTAGTTTAAACCTTGTTCATATGGCCGCGCGATTTCCTAACGTTAGTAAATTTGGTGAGTGAGTGAGTGAGTTAATATTTAACGTCACGTCGGCAATATCCCAGCCATATCGTGACGAGAAAACTTGAATGAACACTCAAATGAAACATATGCATATTGTAAAATTCTGTCAACGAAGGACAGTAAAACAACTAGAATATCACAATTTCAATTAAAACTAGCATGGAAAGTCAAAACTAATATCACTAATATACTATTTAGACAATACAATATAAAAACAGGCCATAGATCGCCAACAACAGAAGGTAGATCACCATACTAAGGACCATGGGGACTTACAGTACCTTTGCTACCTGCATGGACCCTAGCTGGATTTACATCATCCCTTCAGCTGCTGGCGAGTGTACAAAATGCTAGCCAAAATTAAAATAATAAGAATACTACAATTAAAAACCTGGTAGATTTAAATTTACATAGAATGCTTTGGGACTTACGTACCCTCTCAGGAGGACAATAGTTTTACAATACTTCAACCTCCCTTGAGGGTACCGCCACCAACAATTCAAGTTACTAATATAAACTACCGATAATTAAAATACATCTATTTACAGCACATACTACTCATAATTCAACCAACAAATCAATTTCCTTTAAAAAACCAATGATTAAATGAGAATTAACGGTGTTAAAAAGATCATTGACAGTTTTGACATTGAAATATTTATCCCTTGTGATGGAGAATTCAATACAGTCAAGCAGAATATGCTTGACCGTGATTCTCTCATCACAAGGGATACAAAACGGAGGATCCTCACCTTTCAACAAGTATACATGAGTATATCGTGTATGGCCAATACGACATCGTCTTAAAATAACCTCTTCAAATCTGGATTGACAACCCAAGTGGGTGTAACCAATATACGGTTTGATTTCATGCAATTTATTTACACCAACTTGGGTGTCCCACTTCTTCTGCATCAGATCACGGATGTAGGTTCTAATGCTAGCTTTGTAATCACTGTAAGGAATAAGAAGTGGTGTCACAGATTTGTTGAGTGCTGCCTTAGCAGCAAGATCGGCCATTGTGTTACCAGAAATGCCTACGTGGCTGGGTAACCAACAAAAGACGATGTCGTATTGGTCAGTCGCAAGATTATTATACAATTCAATTATTTCAATTAAAAGTGGATGTTTACAAGAAATATTTTTAATGGCCTGGAGGCAAGAAAGAGAGTCAGAATAGATTATATACTGTTTATGTTTCGGGTGTCTTTTAATATATTTAAGAGTTGTCAGTATTGCGTTAGCTTCAGCTGTAAAAATGGAGCTGTTACCTGGAATTCTAGAAGATATTGTTCTGGATCCAATGACAGTGGCACAAGCAACTGCACCACCGTCCTTGGAACCATCTGTAAATAAGGGTTTGTAATTGCTATATTTATGTTTTAATTGATGATATTTTTGTTTATATTGTAATTCATTAGTTTCTGATTTTTTAAATGAAGTTAATGTTAGATCAACTTGTGGCCTAACCAACTGCCAAGATGGAGAAGAAAGAAGACGGGAGGGAGCTATGTTTTCCAGCTCAATGCCGGCCGAGGAAAGAAAGGGTTTAATTCTGTGCCCAAGAGGGGGAACAAGAGAAGACCTCTTGTCGTATAAATTTTCATGAAGTGGATTAAACACACAATTATATGCAGGATTAGATTCATTAGAATATAATTTAGTAATGTACTGTAAAGACAATTTTATGCGACGTTGAGTAAGAGATGGTTCATCGGCCTCAACGTAGAGACTGTCAATAGGTGAAGTTCTGAACGACCCAAGACAAAGTCTAAGGCCTTGATGGTGGACAGAATCAAGAAGTTTAAGGTTGCTTTTGCAGGCTCCACCATATACGATGGAGCCGTAATCGAGCTTCGAACGGACCAGTGATCGATATAGGTGTAAGAGGGTAGTTTGATCCCCTCCCCACTTTGAGTTGGAAACAACTTTTAACAAATCTAGTGCCTTCAGGCATTTAGCTTTCAGGGATTTAATGTGCGGTAAGAAGGTTAAATGAGAATCGAAAATTAAACCCAAGAACTTGGCCTCCTTAACAACTTTGATGGGAGTGCCATTTAAAGATAGTTCAGGGTCTTTATGTGGTTTATATTTTCTACAAAAGTGTATACAATTAGTTTTGGATTCAGAAAATTTAAAACCATTTTCAAGACACCATTTGTTTATTTTATTTAAACACAACTGTAATTGCCGTTCAATAGTATGCATATTCGTACCGCGACAAGAAATATTAAAATCATCCACAAAAAGTGATCCATCGATTGAATCAGTTAAAACCTTAGATAAACTATTGATTTTGATACTAAACAATGTAACGGACGAAATACTACCTTGTGGAACACCCTGATCCTGATTATAATGATCAGACAGGGTAGAACCCACTCGGACTTGAAATTGCCTGTCTTTTAAAAACTCTGATATAAAAAGAGGCAAACGACCTCTTAACCCAAAGTCATGTAAATCCTTTAAAATGCCATGCTTCCAGGTGGTATCGTAAGCTTTCTCAAGATCAAAGAAGATCGATACAGCATGTTGTTTATTCACTATAGCATTTTTAACGAAGGATTCTAAACGTACCAAATGATCGATGGTACTACGGTTTTTCCTAAAACCACACTGTATATTTGTGATCAGGTTATTGGTTTCAAGATACCAAGTTAATCTGTTATTCACCATACGTTCCATGGTTTTACAGACACAACTTGTTAAAGAGATTGGTCTGTAATTAGACGGATCGCTATGATCCCGGCCAGGTTTTGGAATGGGGACTACAATGGCATTACGCCATGAAGTTGGGAAATTCCCTGTAGTCCATATCGCATCAAATATATTAAGTAGAGTTTCCAGACATGATTCGGGCAAATGCTTTAGGAGCTGATAATGGATATCGCCGGCCCCTGTCGCAGTATCATGAGCTTGCTCAAGAGCAGTATGGAGCTCATGTAATGAAAATAACTCATTATAATCTTCGCCATTATCCGAATTAAAATTTATCCGTTTCTTCTCTTGTTGTTTCTGGTATTGTTGAAATGCAGGGACGTAATTTGACGAAGAAGAATGTTTGGCAAGAGTTTCACCAAGCTTGTTGGCAATATCAGCTTTATCCGTTAACAAATTGTCATCATCCTTCAGATGGTGTACCGTCGACTTGGAACCTTTGCCCTTAATTCTTTGTATCATATTCCACACTTTTGAAATCGGTGTACGGGAATTGATCTTAGATACATAGTTTCTCCAAGACTGACGCTTATTCTGCTTAAATGCACGTCGAGCCTTAGCATTGAAAATTTTTACTTTATTCAAATTATGAACAGTAGGGTGGCGTCGAAAATATTTTTCAGCTTTCTTCCTACTCTTTCTGGCCTGCTGACATTCACTATTAAACCATGGTTTACGAATGTGTGGAACTGCAGAGGATTTTGGTATAGATTGGTCAGCAATGTTGTTCAGCATATCTGAAAATAACAGTATAGGATCTTTGCTGTTCGCGAAAAGGTCATGTTTTATGTAATAAGTACATAGTGTCTTATATAATGACCAGTCAGCCCTGGCGAAGTTCCGTCGTGACAATGGCGGATCATCACCAGGGTGGAGTGTTTTAAGAATGGTTGGGAAGTGATCACTCCCACAGAGGTCTTCATGGACCATCCATTCAAATTCATTAAATAAGGTAGAATCGGTGATTGACAGATCCAGGGAAGAATATGTCCCCGTTGCTGGATGCAAATAGGTGGGTGAATCATTGTTAAATATACATAGGTTATTGTCTGAAATAAGTTCCTCAAGGATTTTACCTTTATTATTAGTATGGGCACTTCCCCAAAGCGGGTTGTGTCCGTTGAGGTCGCCCATGATGATACAGGGCTTCGGCAGTTGATCATACAGATTTTGGAGATCCGACTGTTGAATAGTAGAAGATGGAGGAATATATAAGCTGCACAATGTCAGTGCAATGTGAAGGGTCAGTCGAACAGCAACAGCTTGAAGATCTGTATTTAAAGTGACTGGGCTATGTATGACACTCTGATGAACCAAAAGAGAAGCGCCTCCTGTTGCTTTTTCACCAGAGGGAGAAAAGGAATGATAATTACTATATCGTGTTAAGTTAAAGCTGTCTGTGTTTTTCAGATATGTCTCCTGGAGACATAAAGCTGCCGGCTGATAATCTTGTACGAGTAATTGCACTTCACTGAAGTTATGATTCAATCCTCTACAATTCCATTGAATAATATTGACCAATTGAGTCATGGTGCTACAACCGGGGACCGTTCACGCGAACGTGAGGAATTTTTCCTCTGTTTGTCCTGTGAGGACAAAGTAACCTCCATATCTAGAGGCCCAAATGTGTTTTCTAAAGGAACCTCTGGTGGGGAGGGGTTGGTAGGTGTTTGGTTCCTGTTTAGTTTCTTTTCTTTCCTTTTTTTGGAATTAGTAGTTACTGGTTGAGAAGAAGACGTGTCAGGTTGATTTTCAGATAAACTCTCTGTCTGGCTTCCACACGTAGACTGACTGGCTCGGGACGTAGATGCAATGACCGCGGACTGAGGTGAAGCATTAGAAACAACAGGTCTTTCTGACTTGACCCAAGTCAAGTCAGTCTGACATGCTATAGAGGACGTTGCTACAGGGCGAGAGACTGCAGCTGAATAGGTTAAATTCAACGGATTTGAGTTTTGGTTTTGCAAGAGTTTTTTAGCATCAAAGTATGAGATATTTTTCTCACATTTCAGTTTCATGATCTTCGCCTCTCTTTGCCACACAGGGCAAGACTTGGAAAAAGTAGGATGTGAGCCATCACAATTTGCACACCTTGGATCTTTTTGGCAGTTAGTATCCTCGTGGTTGTCTCCACAACGTTGACACACCACAGCGTTACGACATGATTGTGAGCCATGACCGAATTTCTGACATTTGTAGCACCGGAGTGGATTGCTGACATACACCTCCACTCCGATATTGAAATACCCTGCCTTAATTGAAGTTGGAATACTAGAACGAGAAAAAGTCAAGAGGTAGGTGTTGGTGTTAATAATGACTCCTTCTCTCTTAGCAGTAAAACGTTTCACTGATGTGACAGCCTGTTCCCGGAGCTCCGTAGCAATGTCCTCTTCAGACATGTCAGAGAGACAGCGTGCTTTATCACGAATGATGCCGCGACAGGAATTTAACGTTCTGTGCACAGACACAACAACCTCAACGTTAGCAAATGTTTTGATAGATATCAGATTCAGAGATTGTTGTCTCCGTGCACACTCGACCAACAACGAACCACTGCGAAGACGAGTGACATTGGACACTTCTCCACATATTCCAGAAATGGCCTTAGAAACGGCAAACGGATTAAGCTTTAAAGGTTGTTTATCCTTGCCCTCGATTACAAGGAATCGAGCCCATGAGTCAGCATTAGGAGATATATGTCCAGAAGGTTGATCAATTTCATCTAATCGTCTCTTCTTTTCATTACGAGTTGAACCAGATTGCTTGGGATCCATGATGAAAAAAAAATTGTTCAACACCCCTGCTCCCCATCCACCACGGAATGCCAACATGGACAGTGTCACAAAGCACCGGATATCCAAGATGCTAACACTGGGGATACAGGGGTGGTATACTCCAGAGACAACAACACAAATAGCTGTATTTGTCTACCAATTTCATGCCCGACTGGTTCGGCCCAAGGCAAGAAAGTAGAGACATACATCATTTGGAGGTTATTATCACCAGATTGGCCCATGAGCCACCGCCTTCTGGCATAGGACTCTAGGCAGTTCAATATATAAATAGTTTAGATATTTGAGATAGATATGGCCAAGACCCAGTAACAATTTACATGTGCAAAATACAGCCTCCATGCCCAGGGCTTGGCGTGACCAGCCGATTGATAGAATCGGGCCAATTCTACCACCCGTCTAGGTGAAGTAAGGGCCAAAGTGGTGTGTTAGGCAATAGGAACACGGTTCCAGGCCCCTATTGCCCTCAACCACCAGGATCCCCTCCTCCGCCGACACGGGCCGCAACCCACGGCAAACGGGTTGGTGGACCAAATATCCCCCCGGGTCCACTACGGGGGTGTCGGCGAGCTCTTGGCGTTACCCAGCACCCACCACGAGGAGGTGGCTCGCCACGGGTGCCTAGTAAATTTGGGTAAAACGGTCATTTTGTGTGGTGTATTGATCCATGCTGTACCAAAATATTTCTAATGTCTTACTTAGGCCAAGAAAGTCAAATAAAGCTCTGTATGGATGTCTCCCAGTCTGACGATTAAGATCTGATCTGCAGGAAAGACTTTCAACCCGTCTCTGATGAACACATAGTACAGATCGCCCCGCACCTGGCAATGACATGAAGAGGAAGAATAAGTATGACGCTATTCTGTTTACTAGCCATACAGTCGTACCACTCTTCAAAATAAAATAAAATGATATTTTGTACATGTAACATGGCGGTAAGATAAACAGGTCGTATGCTTCTCCAGAGTATAATACAGTCTGATGTACACCTACCGGCTCGGGTGACACTGGTACTAGGAGACGCACGTGATACCGTATTACCCTCGAAAGAAGCATACAGCTTATAATGCAAATGCTGGTTCCATGCGTAATCATATGTTTGCTTAACTTCAAATAAGCCGAAACATTTCCGTAGGTCCCTTCAACTTCGACACATCTTAAACAGGAAGGTATGTTACACCGACTGTATCGTAGAGACCCATATACCTGTGATGATAGGGTGGAACTTTTGGCCTGTAAGGAGATCAATGGATGCTCTCGACTCTATCACTCTATTCCAAAATCGAGAAATGGTTATATAAAGGTAAAGAAATAGAATGCACCAGTTTATACAAATATTTGGGAATGTTCTTTAGCAACTGTTTATCTTGGACAGCACACGTTACTTACACTTGTTTGCAAGCACAAAAAGTCATGATAGGTATCTTCAAACAACTAAATGTACTTGGAGACATAAATTTCAGTTCTTATTTTAAAATATTTGATAAAAAAAATAAGCTGATTTTATTGTATGGCGCCGAAATATGGGATTTGAATTATTACAATGATATAGAAATAGTGAAAGCATGTAAAAGATTTCTTGGTAAATAATAGAGTATGGTCGAGGCAACCCACTGATCAAAAGCATCAGGATCACGGGATGATGTTGTCGAAAGCCGTAATTAGCATAGGTGACAGTGACATAAGTGGGCGTGGTGTGCGAGCTGTCATGGGCGCCAAGCTGTCATGGGCGCCAAGCTGCCATGGGCACCAAGCAAGTGATCCAGCGAGTTTTCAGAGCCGGGAACCACCCCACCCCAAAGTGTAGAAACCTTGGAGTCAGCTTTGTGCTGAGACTCTTTCTCTGTTATCACAACCCTAGTGTACAGTACACAACCCTATGTACTTAAAAGAACCCTCGAATCCGTTAGTATATGACCAGATGTGGACACATGAATATGAGCAAACACTTACTTGCGACGTGGAGTAAAACTTGGGCAAAGCACTGTGACTTTATGTTCCACTCTACCCAGTTATGAAGGGTACCTCGTAATGATGAGAAAGCCAAACGAACACCCCAATCCCACAGTGCGCATCAAACGACAAGCAAGAGCTGCTAATGACCATGTCTTGTCTAGATCTTCACAAATGCTAGAAAACCTACACCAGTAAATTCAACACTTTTCGAAAACATACAAAATGAAATGAACTATTTTAGAATAACAGGAATCGATGCCTTAGTGCAGCAGCAGCCTCCGTTTTCTCTCTCCAAGTCACCAAAAATCTACGGAAACTGTCGATGTTTACAGAAGAGCGACCAGACGTTTGCTCTAAGGAGACAGCAGTGCTACACGTGAGTAATTAATAAATATGGGGTTGGAATATCGGAGAGCACAACCTAGTGAGGAATTTGGAGTGTACGTTTGATAGTGACGATATTTTATTTTGACACGAGAAATATTTTTTGAACCGAAGCGAGGGAAGTGCGTTGCCAACCTTTGCTCGCTTCGCTCGCATATATGAAGACTGATCATATTCTCTACACTGCGCAACCCCACTTGCGCTACAGTCAGTGTGGGTGAGCCTTTTAATGTGTTGTAATAACCGTACATTTGTCATCATTCACTTGATGCTCAGTTAATGAATTTATAACAGGTATAATTAGTGGTAACGCCACTTAGATTACCCGACAAAGGCCCCCATGTGGCATTTCTTGTGTCTGGATCGATCAAAGGATTAACCGATAGCACGGTGATTGATTATTAGTTTTATGCGGATTTAAATGGGGGATTTGTCAAAAGGTGGTGTTTATGTATGTACGTTTACTAATCTATACTGAATACACTCTGTCGTGTCAGTGTTTATGTAAAACAACACCCTTCTTTCAAAGGATTAACCGCCAATACATCGATTGATGCTCATTATTGGCTAACTAAATAACTTTTTAAAAAGAATGACGCACATTATACACTTAGTTGCCAGGTATGCTATCTTGGGTGACCAATAAGCACAAACTACGGGGTCCGGTGGAAATCTGTGTATAGTGACACCATCACCCGACCCAAAGGAGCAACTGACGGCAACACAACAATTCGGCATGTCTTTGGTGACGTCGAGAAATCAGCAAAATGACGAGCTTGCTACACGTTTTATATACATCTAACTGGAAATCGTTCCTCCTACTATGTCACTTCCGGATCTCTGGCGACAGTGTTACGTAACCGTGTCTGTGGTTTCGTTTGCGGGCGAGAGAGAAGCCTTTTGAGCGCTTTGTATTAATTAACCACGAGGTTGTTTTTTTGGAGTTTTTTTTGTTTGTTTTTTTTTTAAAAAATGGTGTTCCGTTTATGACTAACCAGAAGTCTTTCATATGCAGTGATAAAAAGAGTAGCAAAAAAAAATTGAGTTTAGTTGTTCTTTAAGATCAACATCTTTAATATTCGCTTACTGTTTTCCGCTAACTACCGTTCATAAAGAAAACAACTGGACATTTATGTATCTTATTGTTTATATCGAGACACTATCACCTGCTGATAAGTGTTTATGACACTGACGAATGAGTGGTCTTTGAAAGGTTGTCGGAACCACTTACAGTGTGAAATATGACATGTAGTAGTTGACATCAGTGACAAGGGCAATGTTGCACTTGTTCACACATATCAGCAATGAATGCGAAGGTAAAGTAGTTTTAATATGATAGATGGATTATATCACAGGTAACGGAAAAGCTACTGCACAAGTTTGTATTCATTTGTGGCAGGTGCACTGTCTACACATGCCATAAATGCAGCACGCCAACTGTCATACATCTGAACCTTACCTGAGAAAGTCGGGATAGAAACCCGCTTTAATTGACGCCATAAGTCCTGCCCAATCTGTGAACTCTTATTACCAATACATAATTCTTGGTCTAATTGAACAGGAGCAGATGTATTCTGGTGAGTTACATGTGAAGGTTTTACGTTTGCGGTATCTCCTTTGCTTAATAAGATTGAGTGTCTTGCTTTATGTGGTTTGAAACTGCTTGATCGTTGAACAAATTTGCAACACCAGAACAGCCAGTGTGTGACGAACGAAACAGTAGAACTAAGAGTGTTGTTTGAAAACACTTGTGCTTTAGTGACCATTTCCCCAATAGTCTCTTCAACTGTATCTATCTCTTTGTTTGTTTTCTTAAAGTTGTCAAGATCTCCAAGTGAGTGGTAGACCAGAGCTAGATCACAGATAATGTTTACGACTTTATTTTGTAAGGAACAAACCTGAGCTATTGTTCCCCTAACAGTCTTGCGACTGGGATACTCTTGTTGTAACAAACCTGACAGTTTGTTTGTTGCCTTAGTTAAAGCCGTTTTAGCAGTCCTCTTTTTCTTTTTGAGGTCGGCTATCTTTGATTCAGATTCAAGTTTACTGACGCTTCTTCTTTGACTAACGACATTGCCATATTTTGTTTCACAACCTAATGTACAATGTGAACTAAACAGCTAACAACGAACTAAACTGAGATTCAAACCACGCTCTGCTACCCAAAAATGTAGCGGAGGAATGCACAGTGGAAGTCTTTATTAAAACAAAACAGTCTGAAAAGAAATACACCAAACTAAACGAACTGAAAGGGTCCTAGAAACTATGTGCAAGTAAAAATATACTGGGTGGCTTTAGGTAATATTTCAACCTTGGGCCAAAACTAAATTAAATAATAATTACTGTGAAAACCAACTAAACGAACTGAAGGGACCCAGTAATTGATTCATCAAGAAATGTATTCACAAATACAGTAAATTTCAGGCCCGTTTGAAAATATGCTTAGCTAAGGTTTAAATGTCTTAAAGCTAAATTTCTAAATACTAAATGTCTAACAATTGGACTCAAGAAACTATTATTCTCCCAATACTATCGAGGCAAGTTTTCACAATCAAACCTAAGCCCCAACAACTGAAAAACTGAACACATGTGTTTTTCTCTCTTCCATCGCATGTAGGGCACGTGCCTTTTGGTGAGTTTGGGTCTCACGTTTAATGATATGTACACGAACAGTTTCACACATGGATGCATTTTGGAGAAACCGTTCTGAACACCTATTATCACGTAAAACGTTGGATATCATGTATAAGTCCTATGTCGTGCCAATATTTGACTATTATTCCAATATTTGACTATTGTTCCAATATTTGAGATAACTGTTGCGATCGCGTACATTACAAAAGTTACATCTCGATGCTCTGAGAACTGTATGTGGTGCCGTTCGTGGCACAAGACGTAACAAACTTTATGATGAAACCAAATCCTTACTTAACATGTGTTTTTACACTACCGGATATACCTGTACTGGATACCGTTTTAATGGAATCAAAGCATGTACTCCTTGTGTAAATCACAAAATAGTTGAATCAGTCCATAATTATATATTCAAGACAAAACGCTTCAAATTTTCTCAAGTAACTTTCATGAATAAAATGTGTTTACACCAAAACATACGATGAGGTTTACATGTCACAAATACATATCTTTTCACAGTTCCTAGCGACCAAAGCTAGTGACTGTACATGGCATCTTGTATACTTAAATATGAATTAGGATCATGTTGTTGTAACAATCGTGCAAGCTGGATGTTGTGGGGTCTATAAAAATCGTCGAGAAGACGAAGTGTCTCGTTTGTTGCCTGGAATCTCTTTCTTTTGTCATTCATCCTGCTGCTGTTGAGTATTTCTCGTAAATCTGATCTAGATACATGACCTGAAAAAATGTGTTCATTTATGAGCAGCAGAAATAAACATGTCATTGATAGCACAATAGAACACTAACCTTATATACATGGGAGTAACTTAATGGATATACTAAAACACAACTAAAGTGCGAGACTTAAAAGATTGCATTCTCGGTTGATCTGACGGTGGATTACAAATGTCTTAAATCATCATTACACGGATTTACATCTAGGACATTGCATTAATCATTTCATCAGGACGTCACGACGACAAGGACTTCTTTCAGAATACTGTTGGTCCACCTACTACTAAAATATTACAGACCAAGGTGTCTTACTTAGGCCCAGAAAGTTAAATATCCTTGTAAAAGCTCTGAACGGATCACCGCGAATGTCTTCCAATCTGACGATTAATATCTGATCTGCGGGAAACACGTTCATCCAGTCTCTGATGAACACATGGTAGAGACCGATCGGCAACTGGCAATTACATGAAGAAGATATATGAATATGTGGAAGTCAACTCCGTGAGTAGTTACACATATAACACGGAACACGTTAATAAAAGACACCTAACCAATCAGGCACACATACACGTTTTGATATTTCCTGGCCAAAAGAGGTGACTGAGTTTAATTGTATACTTCTTTTGCCAATGGGTCTTCCCTGTCCACAGCGGAACATGTAGACTTTATATACATATATATATATACCTGAATTGTCTAGTGAAAACATGAGTTTGTTGAAAGAGGCAAGTTGTTTCAAGATTTCATTACAGTACACTTCTGTTGTCGACAGAACATTCATATATGATCAGGGTTTATGGAGTCCTGACAGAAGAATGCTAAAGAGGAAATTGCAAGATATATTTCTATCACTGAATATAATAAAATATAAGGCTGTGTCATATATACCCTGATGTTGTCGTTGTATGCACAGACCCTGAAGGAGTACTTGGAACAGCAATCTTCAAATGTTCTTAAGTCTTGGACCATTTTCGCATGGAAGCTCTCTGCCGTTATGTGACCACGTATGAAGTAGTTGTACCCAGAAATCACCCTGAAGTAAGCATTTGCGAATAGCTCTTTATCTGTTGAACACAGTAACACTTTTCCATGCTGAACTCCGAGAGTGAACACCTAAACTCTCCAGTTAACGACCTGAGTGTGTATTTTACTGAGGAGCGGTAGTGCTAAATAAAGTTTCATTTGACCACTTTTGTGTGCCCTTTTTGTAGTCGGCCATAGGAGTGGTGTCAAAATACACTCGTCGTTAGGGTTGAGTGATCTGTACTACTAGTTGTCTGACATCTTTATGGATCTTGGGATGCTGATTTTATGAGTTGATGTTTGGGTACTTGAATCTGAGAGTATGAATTGTGCACGGGACTCTACTCGAAACAAAACTGTATTCATTCGATTAATAAACTTAATTTCATGGCGACTTCACCAGTCAATTACTATATTGCAAAAATTGTGTTTTGGAATCATACAGTGTAAGATGGTCAAAAAGCAAACTTTATCACTAAGGTACATTTATCGTACAGCATAGTTACTGTGATTGTTACTTCGCAGGCAAACTATCTGTTGAATAACTCACCTTTCTGTTGGGTTTCTGACGAGGATTATGACTTTAGTGGAGGGGTTTAGATGGTAGAGATAGTGAGGGGTGAGGACACGGGGCTCTGTGCAGTTATAGTTGCCGGGGAGGTAACGCCAGTTTGGGTTGTGCCAGGCTGTTGATGCGGAACCGTCACCTTGTGAAGGGTCAGTAAAACTCAGTATTAAATTCGGTGAAAGGTTACAATATGAGACAGAGCTGGACAAACTGGCTCATTATTTGTCGGATCTGAAGGTGGCGGTTATCCCGAGTTGGATGACGATCACTGTTGTCTTCGTTAACAGCTGACCCCACCTACCCCTTCAAATATCACACAAAATGATGTACACTGATCATACAAGGTAAACGTTGGACATTTCTTGCCGAACAGCTAGGTGTAATGGGTGCGCATGTTGTGGTGAAGAGTACAGTTGCTCAAAAACTTAAACATGTTGCGATCACCTAGCACTAAGATCACTCCGGCTGACGCCGTCGGTTCCAAATGCATTCCCGTGCTTCAAATCCTCAATAACACCCGGAAATTGGCCAACACAAAATGTTTATCTCCTAAACAATATAGTGCCAGGAAACAGCGTCGATCTGCTCTAGTTTTATTTCACTTGTAAATGTGGGGTCCCTGCAGAATCCTACGTTTGTCATTGCTGGGATAACATCGAATAACTCGAAACATTTGTCCCTTCTCATTCGACAAAACGGTGTTGAACAGTAGGGTAATGTATGTTACACCGACCTGTATCGTAAAGACCCATACCTGTGATGATAGGGTGGAATGTTTGGCCTGTAAGGGGATCAATGGACACTTCTGAATCTATCACTCTCGCAGCTGGCGAGAATTTGTCCACGTAACATTGCAAATCTGATCGTTCTGAAAATGAAGAACATGTCAGCCCTAAGTATTTGGTTCTCTTTGTTATATCATGCTTTTTAAAATAGCGTGTTGTATTAGGGAGTTACGTCCTGTACTGCACCATACTTATTTCTAAAATGAGCATTGACCAACCTTGAACATGTTTTGACGAAAACAAGAAGGATACAAAGAAAGTCGTGGTCAAGCATTGGTTGTTGTACATCTACCTACTTCCATTCATAGCTGAATGTAATAATTTCGTAAAATTTAGAAAGACAGTAACAAAACCTTTAAATCGCTTTCTTGCAATCCAGTGAGGTTCTTTCACTTTGCCCTTGACCGCCTCCGGATGCCCAACGATGGTGCTGAAGGTGAAGGTCGTTCCACATTTGGGAAATCCAGCAAGATAAAAATATGGAAGACATACCAACTTGCTGGGGTTGTCCTGTTCCCAACATGGATTCTTATAGTTTGATAGAAAGGCGGGTGTCTTCTGGAACATAACGAGAAGCATTCTTAAGGTGATCATAGTGCAATATACATTCATGCAGAATTACCAAAATGTATGTTGATCTTTATTTCATTTCACAATACGTAGCACACGCAGATCAGAAGGGCAAAATACTTTTTGTGTGTCAATTATTTTTGCATGTTGACTCCCGACCAATACCTCATTCAAATAAAAGCAGACTAATTAGAGAATAATGTGATGTGGTTGTGTTTGTAGATGTTTACAACTTATTGCATGATAGATGAGAAGTACATGCAATCAAGAACACAATTGTATATGTCAGTCAGGCCTCCGCTACTGAAGTATATGGCTTTGCAAATAACCAGAAAACTTCAATGCTGAGCATGTAATGGAAGAAGCTGTATAGCTTCTCATATGTTCCGTATGTGTTCGTAAGTGAGTGAGTGAGTTTAGTTTTACTCCCACTCAGCAATATTCCAGTTACATGGCGGCGGTCTGTAAATCGAGACTGAACATACAATCCAGTGATGAACATTGACCTGTGCAACTGGGATCCGATGACATGTGTCAACCAAGTCAGCGAGCCTGACCACCCGATCCCGATAGTCGCCTCTTACGACAAACAGAGTCGCCTTTTATGGCAAGCATCGGTTGCTGAAGACCTACTGTACACCAGACCTTCACAGGTCGTAATATGCCACTCACTCACTTAACATATTACATTATTACGTTCCTTCCTTTCTTTTTTTCTTTATGGGAAAAGCAAAATACTTTCCGCAGGTGTATACTGACGATGATAATTATATAAAACACTTACAACTCGCAATAAATCATGGATTTCATATGTCTTTCTTGTTTTATCATCAAGTGGAGGTGAACTGTTGTTGTAAGGGCAGGCCAAACTCGTGAGCTTGGTCCCGTGGTCCCATCTATCTGTGTGACTGATTGTACGGTTCCTTTTATCTGTCCGACTGATTTCAAGGTTCCTGATGTGAGTCAGAGCTATTGCACGGTTCCTGATATCCGTCTGATTCACTGCACGGTTCTTGGTACCTGTCTGACGTATTGCACGGTTCTTGGTATTTGTTCTAGTCTGACGACCACGTGTACCATGTCTTGTTTCACGTTCCATCTTGTTGATCGAATTCAAGTCGCTGGTCCAGTCCTTGATCATAGTAGAAGCAAAGTGTCCAAGGAAGTGAATGTCCATCAACAGACCAGTCACAAGCAAAACTGTTACCAAGGTGAAAACAGCAACAGTACACTCCCGCATATTCTGAAAGTAGAGATGCATTTATTGTGACTGTGAAAGAACACTTTCAAACAACTGGTGATATCGTGGAACAGGTATAGAGAAGAACCACTCACAGTCATAGTCACGTCCTCATGACATGGACAACTGTTTTTCTATCAACACGTCCAGTGCCACTACTTGCCCACAGCAGAGGCGCGCACTTCATAACATTGTGTGTCTTCCAGTGAATGTGTCTCAATGTCGTGTACATTTCAGTCAGTCATGATTTGTCACATCCCAAGGCACCCCTACCACCGTATATTGTTGATTTATATTCAACGAACAGGAATCCCGAGTTTGAATTTTGTAAGAAGGTCCTTGAGACCCACGGATTGTTGAGACTGAAGGCCCTGACTGAACACTTCAGAACCTGACTGAATATTTCAGATCCTCTGTAAGGTTATCGGTATCGTCACATTCTCTTATTTATCATATTCCTGCATGCAGACATGGGCCAAATTCGAAATAAATCTGATACCATAGGACGTGACCAAAACGCTGTGTCCATTCCACCAGCAGACTTGTAGCATCATACGACATAAAGAACCCTAGTCCAAGACAACGAATATACAGAACATACATGGTGTTTCGTGATGACCAGTTCATACGATGAGCTTCAAAGGTACTAATGTACTAAGTAAGTAAAGAGGCACATTCCAATGGAAATTCAACACTCTACAAAAGCATACAAAGTGAAAGGAAATACCTCTGAAGAGTGACAATTGCTAAATGATGTTCCAAATGCTTGGAAAATGTATACAGTAGTGCTGAGAAACAAGCCACTAGAGGTCTATTGTAGTCCTCAATAATATTCTATGACAAAATCAATGACAAAGGTCAGAAGGTACTAGACCCTTGAAATGATGCATAACTTGGAAAGACATGAAAAACGTGCTAACACTGTAGTCGTAGTCACGTTTTACTTAATACGGAACTATTTCATGACCTGGATGAAATTCGAGATATATCTGATCTCCTTTTAGGTGATTAGAACCATGTACACATTCCATCAGTGGACTTGTAACATTACAGAAACAAAAAGAACCGTAATCTAAGACAACAAATATATAGAACATCCATCCAAAGCAACAAGCAATGCTTCATTGCTTTCTCAAGCTGTTGTTGTTTCACGCCACACTTGGCAACATATTTGCTATTTGACTGCAGTCTGCAACTAATCCAGTCTCGATCAAACAATCCAGTAATCGACAACATGTATTGAATATTGAATATCGATCAACCCAACTGACACAAGTGAGTCTGGGACTCTTTTCATGAAACGATGTTTACTAAGGTTAACCTTAACTCCCATTCTTTAACATTACTCTAGGGTTACCTTAGTGACTTACGATCACCTTAGTGCTTTCTGAAAGGAGGCCCTGCTCAGTGAGTTTGCTTACTAAGTAAGTAGAGATAGCACAGTCAATAGGAAATTCAACACTTTAGACTAAATAAAAAAAGTGAAATGTGTCCCGGGCATAGGTGCGCCAGTTTTATTTGTGCGCGTTATAATTTTTTACTGCTATTTTAAAAAAAACTAATTCCGAGTTTGCCGCGTCCCGATCATTCATTTGTCCACTATAGTGGAGGGTGTTATTTTAATGTGGAGTAAAGCTAGAAGTCATGCAAACATACCACTGTTGTAAAGCTCCGAACCACAGGCTTGGTGCAGACAAATAATAGAAATATAAGGCTAACTAAAAAAAAAATGTGAAAAGCTTCTGGGGCATCGGCGCGTCCCTTTTATTTGTGCGCGTAACTATTTTGTGTTGCCATCTTAAAAAAAATAAATTGACTTTGCCCCGTCCCCATCATCCATTTGTCCACTGTAACAACCAGTGTCTGTAAGAACGAGTGTGATTGACTCTTCAACTCATGAACACATTATAAACTTCCCAGGCTGTATTTCGGAGAGAAAACAAAATAAGAATGTGTTCCTCCTTTGTCACTTTTTTTCTATCAAAACTTAAAAAATATAGTCCTACTGCCCTTGTCACTTTGAAAAAATGTGCCCGAGAACCATTTAAATATTTTTTTTTAGTTTATGAAAACATACAAAGCTAAAGACACTATTTTCCTTAATCATATCAAACATATTTAGGTAAATGTTAATAAAAAACAAATTATTAAACCTATACCAGTTATATATTAATAATGTTGTTTCTTCTGATGTTTCCTCGAATTGCTATCCTAGGACAAAGGCTATATGTGTGGGTTAATGCCTCAATACCTCTGTAAACACAACAAGCGTCAGCAATGGTTTAAACCTTAGGTCATCGCTAGGGGGGGTGAAGTGGTGAACTACATTACAGTACACAGTCTTACTATAGGTCAAATCCAACCTCAGTTGAAGGCAAATATTTCAGTAATATCGTGACTAAAAAGAAGTGATAATTTCATGATAATTAAAGGTAGATTATAAACACCTGTCACAGAAGGACATTAAAACAACCAGTTTACGGCAGATATAAATTTACTAGAAATTTAATTCAAAACTTTAAAACTAAACAAGAGCTAAAGTTTGAATTAGTACTACTAAACCGCTCGTCAATATAAACACTACCTCCTTCTTCTCTATTACGAACTAATCTTACTTGTGAACTAAACAATGAATCAAACTGGTTTGTTCATTGTGACTATCGAAACAACCAATCAATCTTCAAAGGTTAAACCGCAATGGTGATCGAAATTTAAAAAATCTAAATCACAATCAATTCCAGCAATATCACGGCGGAGGACACCAGAAATGAGCTTCGCATATTGTACCCATGTGGCGAGTACCACCAGTGTGCTCCTGATGTGAACATGAATAATCTGAGTTTTAAGCACTTAAAATATTCGTTTCAACTTACGTTTAATGTTCGTTGTCAACTGCGTGACATCGCCACAGGGTTAGGCGTTAATTTTCCGATGCAAACTTGCGACTGATCGATGAACATCTCTTGCTAGACTATAGCCAGTGCAGAGCATGCCTTGTCAAACGTAACACGTTTTCACTGTACACACATACTCCGGTATGTTGTGCCCATGCAGAGATCAAATTAAATATGCCGGAATTACCTTTCTAGTTTCACGTGGAGCATAACAGAGGGACGTAAGCAGCATGTGTGGGAATATTGTAATTCTACCTAAATGGAATCTACTCTGTCTTCAGTCTTTAGTTGCCTGTATGAGGTACATTAAAAGTAAAACCGATGTAAAAAATTAAACAAGTGTTCATGAACATCGATACGATGACATGTGTCAACCAAGTGAGCGAGCCTGACCACCCGATCCCCTTAGTCCCCTCTTACGAAAGGCATTGACAACTGAAGATCTGTAGATAATCGAATCCGGACAAGACAATCCAGTGATCAACGGCATGTGTATCTGTCTTCGCAGCTGGTTTACGACGATAATGTGTCATCCAGGGAATCCTTTCAGAAAGCGCTAAGGTGATCGTAAGTCACTATGGTTACCTTAGTGCAATGTTAAAGAATGAGAATTAAGGTTAATCTTAATAAAGGTTGCCTCGTGAAAGGAGCGCCCTGTCGGCTAGTCCCACCATCCTATCTTCCTTAGGACAAATACCAAGAAACATATTGGAACAAGGAATCAGACATAACTAAAACATTGAAGCCAATTTGATCACGGTATTCATTGTAATTTCTGCACTGTGTGCTTTCGGAATGATCTTTGTTTAATATTTGGCGGTCATTAAGGCAGTAGATTGTATTTAGTCTTACATTTATACATTGTAACACTTGCACTATGAGCTTTCGGGTCAGAATGAGTTTGCATGTTTGGAGTTAGCCGAACGTTTTTTACGTTTATACGGTTATCCCAAGTATGTTTATGGCGTTGATATGAGAGCACGTCTAGCTCCGAAAATGAAGTAAATGGTGATTTTGTCAAGTCTTGGAACCTTTAGTAAATGCTTTGATAAGATAAGAATGTATGAGGCGCGGCGAGTGCCAGTGGCGTCCAACATGAAGAAGACGTTTTCGTATTCGTCGACAACGTGTTTGTACATTATCGTAGGTGTACATCTAGCTGCGTTTGTGTCGCTAACGATCTTCCAAGCATGGAAGATACATCAACTGGAAGGTCAGCTGTCAATTAGGACGGTAAGTGGTACAAGTTATACCGTGATCAACTTTCATTCCTCGTGTCAACATCGTCACAGCACGTATGAACAGGGCCGTGTTTTAATGTCCTTACTTAATCTGGTACATAACCTTTTTTGAAAATATGAAATACAAGGATGATTTTTTGAATAATTATGACAGACATGTACCTACTAATTCACTAGAATAGGTAACCTGATTCTCTACACTATCACCATGTTATCTCAAGCCGGCCACGACCTACTGAAGTAACCTTCTTTGAAGGAGTATGTTCCATTTGGTTGTGTGTGAGTTCCAAACTCCCGTCAACCAAGAATTGTAAACCAAAAGTTACTGTGTTCTGTAATCTGATTGGTTGAAAAACATGATTAAATGGTATTAGATTCCCGGAAACTGAAAGACTATTCACCGCGTATTGACACGTAAACAATTGTTTTGTTGTGTCATCAATAGTGGTGACGTCATTGAAATCATATTGTGACGTAAAGTTAGAATGACGTCACAGATGAGCAACTCCAGATGCTACCATGGGAACCAGCTGAAACGGCCAGCTGATGACACTTCACTGCTGTGTCCGTATTCGATGTAAACGAGTGCAGACAGTAAAACCCTTTGGTTTACTTTTGTGTTTACAATGTCGAAAAACATCATGTGTTGGCCAATTTCCGGGTGTTACTGAGTATTTGAAGCACGGGAATATCTCATTTGAAACCTCCGGCTGACGCCGTCGGTTCCAAATGCATTCCTGTGCTTCAAATACTCAATAACACCCGGAAAATGGCCAACACATGATGTTTATCTCCTAACTGAGACATTAAAGCAGATTATTACCCGATCTTTACTTTTCCGCTGTGGGGGAAATATGCACTGACACAAACACAACAGACAACACAAGAGGGAGAAAATAAGGGATCACATGAAAGCACAAGAGTTCCAAGGTCTCTTCATAAGCATTTTATCGCATACCCTGTGAGGAAACCTTCAAGAAATCACGGAACACTTGTGTGTTCATGTGATCCCTTATTTTCTTCCTTCAGTTTATATCAGAAAGAGCACATTGTTTGTCTGGTCATCCTATTGAAGATGTACATCATTATTTCTTTGTATGTGCCAGATGTATAAAGCATCATGATGTTAATATTCTTACTATATGTTTTCATTGTATATGATATTTCCTTGTATTGATACTTTTTCATCTGTGTGTATTGGAGCGGCCTTCGTATATTTCCTTTGAGATAGCTGACCAATCCAGTTCATGAAAAGTTTGCTGTTTTTGTTTTCATGACATAATTATGTTTAAACCATATACACTGCTTGTGATGAAAAATCATCTTCCCCTATCTCAACAGGTCAGTTTCATATTTCAACATCTACATTATGAAAAAACATTCTTTTCAAAAGAAATTGAAATAATTTGTAACTGCTGCTGTTAAGATGATTAATAATATAATTAATTAATATAATAATTGCTTAAAATAATTAAAGTATACTTTGTTTGTTTCTGGTTTTTTTCATCAGTCCTTTCACGCCCAATTTAAGTTTGAGAAAATTGCTACTATCAAGATGACTAATCGTAATATTTGGGAAAATAATTAGTGTATATTCCATAGGTTTCTCCTTGTTTTATCTGTGCACTAATGTCAGGTTTTAGATTTTAGGAAAAACACGGGAGTTTGAGTTGCATACGGGTGTTCGTGCAGTCTCTAGGACAGTCATGTATTCATCGCGTGGTATAGTCTATTAGTTATGATGTAGACCTCGTACAAAGGCAACAAAACTGAAATAGATGCATTTTGTTCCCAATAACTTCATTAAAAATACATCACCTTACTCGGATGATATGGTGTTTTAGGTCTGGTTGTTTAGAACCTTTCTGCTATTTTGCGTAAAAAACATACAAGAGGCTTTGAGTCCTAACCTTTAAACGTGGGACCCGTGTTAGACTGGTCCTGAGAAACCCATGCTCGCCGTAGGAGTAACGGGATCAGGTGGACCGACTCGCTCTCCTGGTTGACAGGTGTCATCGCATCCCAATCGAGCAGATGGGTGTTCATGCTGTTGTTCACTGAATTGTCAGGTCCAGAATCGATTATTCTCAACCCTCCGCCATACAGATGGCATAATGTTGACTGCGGCGTTATATACTTCAAAACAAAATCGTTCAGTAAAAATTGCATAAGTTTCATGCTTTGGATTTCCAGACCGGCGAGGATGTGTTACTGGACATTGGAGCCCCTAGAGCCCGGCGGAGTGGATCCGACAGCATTGACAGCAGGGAGGCCCATGATCCTGCAATGTCAACACACACCGGAGACGAGGTAATCGTGGCAGGTGGTGTAATTACGCTTCTGTTCAGACATTAATGAATACAGGATGGTAATTGCACTGTTGACATCTGTGCATGCCCCTCAAAGAGCAGAGAATGAAAGTGACTGCACAGATTTGTGTCAGCTGCACCCAGTCCTACATTCATTGTGGGGAATTGTAGGCTACTTCATGTATCCAAAGCACACTGTCTTTGAATCCGAACCTTACATGTGTACTTTCTATCCACACAAGTTCTGAAACATTGCTGCGTGTTAGTTTCGATGTTAAAACTAGATTGTCAACAGAGAATAGGTCCGTAAAAGAACTGTATAGGTGTCAAACCAACTCACAGTGCACATGTTCAGCAATGTCAACTATATACCCATCACTTTCCACATGTTAACAGTATCAGATATGCACCCCTCCCTGTTAATATGCCCAACAATATCAGATATACACCCTCACTGTCCTCCGATATGCACCGTCACTGTCAGCATGTTCAGCACAATCAGATATACACCCATCACTGTCCACATGTTCCACAATATCAGATGTACACCCCTCACTGTCCACATTTTCAACAGTATCAGATATACACCCCTCACTGTCCACATGTTCCACAATATCAGATGTACACCCCTCTCTGTCCACATGTTCAGCAATATCATATATACACCCATCACTATCCACATGTTCCACAATATCAGATGTACACCCCTCACTGTCCACATGTTCAGCAATATCATATATACACCCATCACTGTCCACATGTTCCACAATATCAGATATACACCCTTCTCTGTCCACATGTTCAGCAATATCATATATACACCCATCACTATTCACATGTTCCACAATATCAGATGTACACCCCTCACTGTCCACATGTTCAACAGTATCAGATATACACCCATCACTGTCCACATGTTCCACAATATGAGATATACACCCTTCTCTGTCCACATGTTCAGCAATATCATATATACACCCATCACTATCCACATGTTCCACAATATCAGATGTACACCCCTCACTGTCCACATGTTCAGCAATATCATATATACACCCATCACTGTCCACATGTTCCAAAGTATCAGATGTACACCCATCACTGTCCACATTTTCAACAGTATCAGATATACACCCATCACTATCCACATGTTCAGCAATATCAGATATACACCCCTCACTGTCCACATGTTCAGCAATATCAGATGTACAACCCTCACTGTCCACATGTTCCACAATATCAGATGTACACCCCTCACTGTCCACATGTTCAGCAATATCATTTATACACCCACCACTGTCCACATGTTCCACAATATCAGATATACACCCCTCACTGTCCACATTTTCAACAGTATCAGATATACACCCATCACTGTCCACATGTTCAGCAATATCATATATACACCCATCACTGTCCACATGTTCAGCAATATCAGATGTACACCCCTCACTGTCCACATGTTCCACAATATCAGATATACACCCCTCACTGTCCACATTTTCAACAGTATCAGATATACACCCATCACTGTCCACATGTTCAGCAATATCATATATACACCCATCACTGTCCACATGTTCCACAATATCAGATGTACACCCCTCACTGTCCACATGTTCCACAATATCAGATGTACACCCCTCACTGTCCACATGTTCCACAATATCAGATGTACACCCATCACTGTCCACATGTTCCACAATATCAGATGTACACCCCTCACTGTCCACATGTTCAGCAATATCAGATGTACACCCCTCACTGTCCACATGTTCCACAATATCAGATGTACGCCCCTCACTGTCCACATGTTCCACAATATCAGATGTACACCCATCACTGTCCACATGTTCCCAATATCAGATGTACACCCATCACTGTCCACATGTTCCACAATATCAGATGTACACCCCTCACTGTCCACATGTTCCACAATATCAGATGTACACCCCTCACTGTCCACATGTTCCACAATATCAGATGTACACCCCTCACTGTCCACATGTTCCACAATATCAGATGTACACCCCTCACTGTCCACATGTTCCACAATATCAGATGTACACCCATCACTGTCCACATGTTCCACAATATCAGATGTACACCCCTCACTGTCCACATGTTCCACAATATCAGATGTACACCCCTCACTGTCCATATTTTCAACAGTATCAGATGTACACCCCTCACTGTCCACATTTTCAACAGTATCAGATATGCACCCATCACTGTCCACATGTTCCACAATATCAGATAGACACCCCTCACTGTCCACATGTTCCACAATATCAGATGTACACCCCTCACTGTCCACATGTTCCACAATATCAGATGTACACCCATCACTGTCCACATGTTCCACAATATCAGATGTACACCCCTCACTGTCCACATGTTCAGCAATATCAGATGTACACCCCTCACTGTCCACATTTTCAACAGTATCAGATGTACACCCCTCACTGTCCACATTTTCAACAGTATCAGATATGCACCCATCACTGTCCACATGTTCCACAATATCAGATACACACCCCTCACTGTCCACATGTTCCACAATATCAGATGTACACCCCTCACTGTCCACATGTTCCACAATATCAGATGTACACCCCTCACTGTCCACATGTTCCACAATATCAGATGTACACCCATCACTGTCCACATGTTCCACAATATCAGATAGACACCCCTCACTGTCCACATGTTCCACAATATCAGATGTACACCCCTCACTGTCCACATGTTCAGCAATATCAGATGTACACCCCTCACTGTCCACATGTTCAGCAATATCAGATGTACACCCCTCACTGTCCACATGTTCCACAATATCAGATGTACACCCCTCACTGTCCACATGTTCCACAATATCAGATGTACACCCATCACTGTCCACATGTTCCACAATATCAGATAGACACCCCTCACTGTCCACATGTTCCACAATATCAGATGTACACCCCTCACTGTCCACATGTTCCACAATATCAGATGTACACCCCTCACTGTCCACATGTTCAGCAATATCAGATGTACACCCATCACTGTCCACATGTTCCAGAATATCAGATATGCACCCATCACTGTCCACATGTTCCACAATATCAGATGTACACCCCTCACTGTCCACATGTTCCACAATATCAGATGTACACCCATCACTGTCCACATGTTCAGCAATATCATATATACACCCATCACTGTCCACATGTTCCACAATATCAGATGTACACCCCTCACTGTCCACATGTTCAGCAATATCAGATGTACACCCCTCACTGTCCATATTTTCAACAGTATCAGATGTACACCCCTTACTGTCCACATTTTCAACAGTATCAGATATGCACCCATCACTGTCCACATGTTCCACAATATCAGATAGACACCCCTCTCTGTCCACATGTTCAGCAATATCAGATAGACACCCATCACTGTCCACATGTTCAGCAATATCAGATGTACACCCCTCACTGTCCACATGTTCAGCAATATCATATATACACCCATCACTGTCCACATGTTCCACAATATCAGATGTACACCCCTCACTGTCCACATGTTCAGCAATATCAGATGTACACCCCTCACTGTCCACATGTTCAGCAATATCAGATATACACCCATCACTATCCACATGTTCCACAATATCAGATGTACACCCCTCACTGTCCACATGTTCCACAATATCAGATAGACACCCATCACTGTCCACATGTTCCACAATATCAGATGTACACCCCTCACTGTCCATATTTTCAACAGTATCAGATATACACCCCTCACTGTCCACATGTTCCACAATATCAGATGTACACCCCTCACTGTCCATATTTTCAACAGTATCAGATATACACCCCTCACTGTCCACATGTGCCACAATATCAGATGTACACCCCTCACTGTCCTCCGATATGCACCACCACTGTCAGCATGTTCAACACAATCAGATATACACCCATCACCATCCACATGTTCAACAGTATCAGATAGACACCCCTCACTGTCCACATGTTCAGCAAGATTAGATATACACTACTCACTATCCACATGTTCAACAATATGACATATGCACCCCTCACTGTACATGTCCACATGTTCAACAATATCAGATATATACCCCAGTCCACATATAGACAAATACCCCTTCTGATATTTGCAGGTTTTAATCAGTAATTGTTCGTGATTTTGTATTTATAAATAATATTGCCAGTCGCCATTCCTTTCAGATGTTAACTAATCTTGTGAAGCAAGAAGTGATTGCTGTTTTGAGAGATGTCGTGAGTCTGATGGGAGAACAGGAAAACTCCCGATACACTCGTCAAACGGTCGGGTCTGACCTCGGTGACCTTTTCAAAGATCTGACAGAAGCAGAGGTCAGTGTTCAGGACTTGAACCACGTGTCTCTCTCAATTTTCTATGGAAACATTGAAGGACATTGTCGCGCTGTCCTGTTCTTTCACGATATTGCAAGTTTCATTCCTCATGGTGTTTCTTCCCCTTGCTTTCACCGTTTCAATTGAAATTTCGAATATTTGCTTTATTATTATGATAATTATCTTCTCGTAACACACTATCCTCGGTATCGGGAGTATATTTTAAAATATATATATATATATGATTATAAGAAATTATCGTACTAGCGACGAAATATTCAAATGTCGAGTTTTTTAAACAAAACTTGAAATAAAAAAAATACACCTGATTACAAGAAGAAAATCGAAATATGTGAAAAAGATGCCAATAATAACGAGACGTTTCGATTAAAAGAACATTTGACGTTGCTAAGTTGGCACCTTTAGGTATTCGCAGGTTAGCATTACAAGATAGGCGTTAGTCAGGAGAACCTCGACGAAGCACACTCACACTGATCTAAGTCGCTATATACATGTTATAAGACCACATCAAACACATTATTTCCCATCAATTGTATATGGAGCTTGCATGTGTGGTTACAGCTGCTCAAGTTTGAGAAGTACTGCTCCAACGACAGCAAGATATGTCTACCAGGTAGGTTGTAAGTGGTGGTGGGTGGTCTACCGACAACAGGATATGTCTATCAGGTAGGTTGTAAGTGGTGGTGGGTGATCTAATGACAGCAAGATATGTCTATCAGGTAGGTTGTAAGTGGTGGTGGGTGATCTAATGACAGCAAGATATGTCTATCAGGTAGGTTGTAAGTGATTGTGAGTGAGCTAACGACAGCAAGATATGTCTATCAGGTAGGTTGTAAGTGATTGTGAGTGAGCTAACGACAGCAAAATATGTCTATCAGGTAGGTTGTAAGTGATTGTGAGTGAGCTAACGGCAGCAAGATATGTCTATGAGGTAGGTTGTAAGTGATTGTGAGTGAGCTAACGACAGCAAGATATGTCTATCAGGTAGGTTGTAAGTGATTGTGAGTGAGCTAACGGCAGCAAGATATGTCTATCAGGTAGGTTGTAAGTGATTGTGAGTGAGCTAACGGCAGCAAGATATGTCTATGAGGTAGGTTCTAAGTGATTGTGACTGAGCTAACGACAGCAAGGTGTGTCTACCTGGTAAGTTGTGCGCGGTAGTGAATGATCAGTCGACAGCAAGACATGTCTTTTCAGGTAGGTTGTAGGAAGTGGTGGGTGATCTTGAACATAGAGTTGAGGATCACAAATCAGTTGGAGTTAAACAACGGCTGTTAACCTTCTAGCGCCACACAGGCACCCTGGGATATCAGGGGTAACAATCTCCATCACTCATGCATGCGCATGCGTGGTGGCGTTCAGCGCCAATAAGTATTCTTGTTGTAAGAAGTCACCACTGGCCAGTTTAGTAAGTGCAATTCACAACCTTACAGAACTATCAAGTTGATAATTAGAAACTTGCATAGCACCTTTTGTGCATCACAGTTGCAAATACTATCATCTGCTAAAACAAATCAAAGAAACCTCGCCATACTCAACGAAAAGCTTTAAGGACTATCACAATATTAATATGGATCATAATATGAACTACCTAATACTTTAATATGGAAAACTGATGTGGTACTTACAATTTTATTATTATTATTGTTGTTGTTTTGAGCATATTTTTAAGGAGAGCACGTTCTTTTAGTGAAGCATGAAGGCCATGTGTTTCAGTTCTAGCTAATTCACACACTCGCGTGCACAAAAGAGCAACAAAAGCACAAGAAAACCATCATCATGTTGATACCTTCATCTCGTTTATGGTGAAAACAGAAGAGACCCGTTACTATGCTAACGTATGAGGTCGAAAATGGTGGTTACAATAATAATTCTGTTCTGTGCCACAGTGAACAAGTGAGTAAGTATGGTTTATCGTCTCTTTTAGCGATCATCAAGCAATATGAGAAATGAGATTCACACAATGTACAAATGTGGTGAATCGAACTCAGATCTTCATTGTGACGAGCGGACGGTTTAACCATTGGGCTACCCCCACCTTCCCTGTATCGTTCAGTACAGCATGATGTAGTGAAATGTGTTAAAAACAAACACGCTTAAGATCAACATGTGGATAAACCAACCTGATTTTATTTTTTACACAAGTGCGTTTCAGATGTTAGACCTCTACCCACGTGTCGAATCAGCTTGACAAGCGATTCCTTCAATGCAAAGGCCGTGAACAGCATGTGGCACGTTTTAATGTGTTTTGGAATGACACTATCGTTGTTCACACCATCAACCTTCCGTGACTCCAAGGTTATGAATCATTTATCGAATGAAATGGTTTGGTAGGTCTTGGTAGGTTATTAGTTTTGTGTTACAACCCTTTCATCGGCGTTGGGATCATTCGAGATAAACCACTGTCCTTGTTGGCACATTGATGTTGAGTGAGTGAGTTTAGTTTTACGCCACAGTCGGCAATATATGGTGGCGGTCTGTAAATAATCGTGTTTGGACCAGAGACAATCCAGTGATCAATAGCATGAGCATCGAACTGTCTCTTGTGTTTACCTGTGACCTCTGGCGGTGGGGTAGCCTATTGGTTAAAGCGTTCGCTCATCACGCAGAAGACCCGGGTTCGATTTCCCACATGGGTACAATGTGTGAAACCCATTTCTTGTGCGCCCCATGATATTGATGGAATGTTGCTAAAACGGCGTAAAACTAAACTCATTCACTTGACGTACAAGGATTTCAGCTAATTTGTAGGTGTCTTGTCCAGATTTTGAAGTTTGGAATGCCATTATGACACTTGGTTGTTTTTCTAAAGTACTGATCTCTTTGAATTCGGTGTGACCGTAGGTACTTTTATCAAAATATCTGTACCCCATTCTGTGTGTGGTGTAGGCCCCAAGGGAGAACGAGGCGATGCCGGTTTGAAGGGCGACAGAGGACCTGTTGGCGAGAAAGGCGATGCCGGTGTGAAGGGAGCGCCAGGGATACAATCACCTCCTGGCCCTAAAGGAGAACCCGGAAACCCAGGTGCCCCGGGTCCTAAAGGTGGGTTGCAGACAGAGTGAGTGACTCTTGTTTCAGGATTGACAGACGACGTCGGGGTGTTCAATGTCCAATGGGGCTTAGTTGAACGCCATGGGCAATCTGAGTAAGTTCTTTGAACAAGGTCTAATCTCGCAGGTCCTTAAACGACGTAACAGTCTGGATGTCCGTAATCCAGAAAATCCCTGGTCCTGTATTCCTGAACCCTTGGTATACCGCATCACCAGAATCGGAAACAATCATATCCCAAAACCTGGTGATACTGGACCACCAGAATCCAAAACCTTTGGCATACGGTGCCATCATAATCCAAAACCCTAGGTATAGCGGGCAATCATAATCCGAGATCCTTCGTGTATCAAACCACAAGAATCCGAAACTCTTCGTATACTGGGCCATCATAATCCGGAATCACGTGTAAACATTTATAAAGATATCTAGCAGTTAATGCCAACTGCATATACCTACATGGTGTCTTTTGCACAGTGGTGATTTGGATTTATCCGGCATGGAATTAGAAGATAAAGCTGCTCTGTTTTCCTTTAGCGTTGATTTGAGACCGCTATATGTAATTTTAAAACCGAACGCGTCAGCGTGAGTCCCCGACTCTCACCACACGACCGACTTCTCAGCCGTTCCGGAATCCAGAAACTCCTCAGCTCCCTCTTAGCAATTGAAACTACACATCCTAAGATCACGTTGCTAGTTCAAATCCACATTCAGCGTTTGAATTCTTTTTATCCATAACGGCTGAAACCTTGTGACATTATAATTAAAAAAAAACACACCCTCATAACAAGAGTTCTTGTCATGCAGTCGTTATTCGGAAATGTACTACACGCAACGATTTCACACTGAACAACGAAATCCTGATACCTGGACTATCGTTGTATTTTGAACAGGTGAAGCAGGCACTGACGGATTATCGGGACCCAAGGGTGAAGCCGGTAGTAAAGGCGACATGGGTTTGACTGGTCTTACCGGTTTGAAGGGGGAGCCCGGAACATATGGTCCATCAGGTCCAGCGGGTCCTAAGGGTGAAGCTGGACCTAAAGGGGATCCTGGTGTTGCTGGTCCGAAGGGAGAAGTTGGTCCAGCCGGGGCTAAGGGCGACAGAGGTGACAGAGGACTTCAGGGTGTTCACGGTCCAATGGGGCTTAGTTCAAAGCCATCAGAAGCATGTTGCATGAATCTAAGTAAGTTTGCGACAGCGTTTCTTTGTCGTGCTAGTGTTACTATGAAAAGAGTCTGCGTCCCGAGCCACTAAACATACGTAACGTTGCGACCTATCGTATCTCTGTGCTGTATCGCTGGCTTTCGAGCGAAGTAATGCCAAGTTAACGACAACCGATAACTGTTTTATTTATTTATTTATTACTTTTTTGTCCTGCTTGTGTTACTATGAAAAAAGCCTAGGTCCTGATACACAAAACTCTATTCTATATAGGTTGGGTGTTCAACGGTGTCAGGATCCGTGAAGGTCCGGGGTAGACTAGGCCTCTAGCAACCCATGCTTGCTATAAAAGGTGGCTTTGCTTCTCGTGAGAGGCGACTAACGGGATCGAGTGGCCATACTCACTGACGTGGGTGACACATGCCACTTGTTCCCTATTGCAAAGAACGATGATCATGGTGTTGATCACTGGATTGTCAGACTCGATTATTTACAAACCGCCACAATCTAGCCAGAATATTGCCGAGTGCGCCGAAAACAAACCTCACTCACTCACTTGTTTTCCAGCCGCACCTTCATTCCATGTGCAGAGCGGCTCCATCACAGTCACCGAAGGGTCTCCGGTTGTGTTGGGCTGTGATCCCATTGGCTATCCACCACCTCACGTGACCTGGACCCCTGACTTTTCCACACTCGACCCGTCACGGTTTTCGTTGAAGAACTATGACCTCACCATCAGCAACGTGACGGTGAGCGACCAGGGTGCCTACACCTGCACGTCTTCTAATGTGTTTGGGACGGAACAGAAGGTGATCCTACTTCAGGTTTTGCGTGAGTAGATCGGGCTCCTGATGAAAGCATGTTCATCCAACTTCTAAATGTCTTTCAAGATAGTGAACACACAGTGGAATGATCACAGCTGGTACCAAGATACTGAACACACTGTGATGATCACAGCTGGTACCAAGATACTGAACACACACTATGATGATCACAGCTGGTACCATTTGCAATGGCTGTTTGATCAGTACAGTTACGTTACGCCTACCACATATTTAGCACTTGTTTGTTTCTTGCTTCAACCTTCCTAATCGCATCGAGCACGAGACCGTAGACTCATCATTGAACTATAGGATCAAATCTATTAGTGAACCATATTCAGTGTCCTATATATCATATGTTCATAGATAAGTATAGGATCAAATATGTATCACCCATATGGTGAAACATAACCAGCGTCGTATATACTCATGGAGACAAATAAGGGAATACATGAAAATGTTCCTCTATATATTTCCTGAATTTCACTCACAGTGCGATAATACATTGTGAAGAAGTCTGAAAAAGAATAAACGATCAATTGTACTTTCATATGTTCTCTTATATGGTTTTATAAACATATATCACACGTGCACACATCACTTTTGTCTAACAGCCATTGCTTCTGTTTCGTCTCCTGTGACGTCACTGAATAACGGAACGTGACGTCAATTGACACAGTAACCTAAACTTGTTTACCGTGTTTTACTGCAGAAAAGTACATGAATAAAATGGATTTAGTGACTAAAATGGATGAAATTATTACACTCGAGAAGTCAGTCATACGACTTACACGAAGTTTGTGCAAAATTATGCATTGTCCTTTCCTCGCTCGGACAATACGAAATTTCACGTTCGTGTCATATTTATAGGTGGTATGGCACACTTGCACATGTAATAATCTGTGTATGTCACGTGACATCCATTTCTCATATGTCATGTGATATTTCCTGTAATTTTCAGGACACATAAAGGTGACCAGTGGCTATGTAAACCACACAGTACATGAAGGTGAGCCAGTGATGATGGAGTGCACGTTCGACAGTGAGAAACCCCTGTCAATCAGCTGGTATCACGTCAGTATGGACGGGACGAGTCAAAAGGTCACCACGGGCATCAGCCCCACGAAGGGTGGGTCCCAGCTGTATCTGCCCATCTCCCGGTACCAGGACAGTGGCCGCTACATCTGCGAAGCTGACAATGGACTTGAGACGGTGGATTTCAAAAGCTACCTCAGCGTGGAATGTAAGACTCAAACTCTATTTGTCTGTCCGCCTGTTCGTCTGTATGTCTGTTTGACCGTCTGCATGTCTGTTCGTTTATTTGTCAACACTGCACTCAGCACCATTCCGAACCATGCGTGTGGTTATGTGTATAGGACTTGGGAGGTTTGGGACGGATAACCCCGATATCAGGGTGGATAAAGAACTGGAACCTGTTACGGATGACAAAAGCCGTGACAAAAGGTCGTGAGAGCCGTGAGGAAAGGTATAAGAAATCCCCTTTGAACCCGCAAAATATAAAACAGACGAGTCTAAAATAAACACTGAGCAAGTTACAATGAAACACTATGCAGCTTTCTAGTACAATGCAATTAAGTCACAGAGCTAAGATAATGGGTCACAAATATCAACCATTAACTCAGAATTTTAGCATTACACAGCTCAGATATATTAACTGTAGCTTGCATCCAGAGTGAGCAGTCAGGCACGGAGTGTCAATCTTGGATGTAGGTTGTAGGTCGGATGTTGTTCACAGTGGATGATGCACACAACTCCAGTAATTCCGAATGTAAGTCCGTGTGTGATTTTTCATGTCACACAACGCAACAACCAGCCTGTGATATATACGTCACACAGTCGAAAACACTGCAGCAAATCGTGGCCATATCACCATTCACTCAGAATCTTCTCGCACATTAAGTAAAGAATATTATTATGCTAATATGTTATTCTTTCATGCTTGAAAGGTTGCAGTGTCTTTGAAGATTTAGGCATAATTTAGTCGCCTCTTTTGAATATAATGCATGGTTACGATATATATTGAAAAAATAAACATTTTATCCTGTGACCTGAAGAATATATTGCCTTTTCTTTCAAGTCTGATGTCAGGAATGAACATAACAGGTATCCGGGTAGGATAGTGTAATAGGGTGTGGAGCACCTGGGTAAAGCGTTTGGACCCGCCCCAGCCCTAGAAGAGCTTAGGCCACTAATCAGGCGACGTTAAGCAACACAGATCCGCGGACAGTCCTGGTAGTTGTGACTGTTTGGCAGTTTGACTCCTGAGAGCTTCTATGATTATAAAGAAGCAGACGTAAGTACAAGTGGTAGATGTCTCACCTTAGGGACCTTGTTCAAAACTGCCACTGTTCATCCAGCTGAAAATGCGCCCCTATTGAAATACGTCTCGAGACTGTTACCCAACAGGCATCTTGGGTTATCCAGGGTTATAATGATAAGATAGTGCGCTTTGAGCAGGATGTCTAGCCAGGAAAGGCGCCTTATAAATATTCTCAACATATTCAAATATAGTTTTATTATTAGTATTATGCATAGCTGCGAGGTCAGCAATTTTTCATTACTAGCATCTAAGTTACGACAATAAGATCGAATGAAATTGTGAAAAAACATAACGGAAACATATTCAAAACACTCGGTCATGTATGCAAAAGCAATCTAAACAGGGTGGCAGCAGGATTGATCTGGGTACGTGTGGTCGGGTGTTTGTTGTTTAACGCTACTGCTAATGACGACCGTCTATAAATAATCCATTCTAGGTCAGACAAGCCTGTGATTCACATCATGAGCATCATCCTACACAACTGGGATATGATGACATGTGTTAACCAAGTCAGCGAGTCTGACTGACCACACGAACCCGTTGGTCGTTTTTTACGACAAGCATGGGTTGGTGCAGATCAGCAGTCAGCTGGATCTTCACGGGCCAGTAGATGTCATGATATAACCGTGCTGAATAATATAGGTTTCACATACACCACAACCCTACAATTACCTGGCTGAATAAGATAGGTTTCACTTACACCAGAACCCTTCAATTACCTGGCTGAATAAACATTGTGTTCACTAACACCACACCCCGGCCGGACTATATAACATGGGGTCACTTACACCACACCGTTATAATTGCAGGGCTTTAAAACATGAGTTCACTTACACCACCTCCTAACAATTGCAGCTCGTCCCCATATAACCAGCATATCTGGTGACGGAACTGTGACGGTAAACACAGGACAGACGGTACGACTGTGGTGTAACGCTACGAGCTTCCCTCCAGCTACCGTTGTGTGGACAAGTACGGTATGTAAATTACTCTGTTTGTTTGTTTTTTTTGTTTGCACGGAGCAATATTTCAGCTTATACAGCGGCAGTCTGTAGAATTCTGTACCGGACAATCCAGTGATCGACGGATCTAGTCGGAATCCAAGATGGGCGTTAGTTGCATGAATCATTTTCCCATTTCCGCACATGTGCTTTGGTCAGATCCGAGGATCCGAGTTGTTGATACAGATGACAAAATGATATATCTGGGAGAAAACCAAATTAGGTCATACAATTTGTCAAGTCATACACTAATTTACGCACCACCCAAGAAGATCCGGGTTAGAATTGATCTTCAGTAAAAAGGCTTGTTGTAAGAGGTAAGTGAGTGAGTGAGTTTAGTTTTACGCCCACTTAGCAATATTCCAGTTATATGGAGGCGATCTGTAAATAATCGAGTGTGGACCAGACAATCCAGTGATCAACAACATGAGCATCGATCTGCGCAATTGGGAACAGATGACATGTGTCAACCAAGTCAGCGAGCCTGACACCCGATCCCGTTAGTCGCCTCTTATGACAAGCAAAGTCGCCTGTTATAGCAAGCATGGGTTGCTGAAGGCCCATTCTACCCAGGCCCTTCACGGGTCTCGTAAGAGGTGACTAACATGCTCGCTGATATATATCAGCGTATCCCAACTGCGTGGATCGATTCTAGTGATGGTGATCACTATATTGTTTGGTCCAGATCCGAGATGAAATATTGCAGCGTTAAGCAACACATGTACACATACCAATGTGAACGTCGGCCTCTATATTCTCGTTAAAGTTTGTAGTTAGTATATGATAATATTAATCTCTCAGTGTTTATTGCGTTCTTTAATCCTGTATTCTCTGATTTACTGACGACTGCATTACCTTAATTCATATGAATAGAATCTGTTCCGAGATACAATGATACTTGTTAATGGGTCATTCTATGTAAAAAGGCAATTTCAGCTTTTGCTCTTACGAAAATTTTATTCGTATTTTTGTGTTTCATGTAAACTACTCCGTTTTGCCTGATTGGAATATAGCATCAGTAGAGAAGTTTGACAAGAATTTGCCATAAAATATGTTGTGACGTTGCAAATTTTAAATCAAAATGTCATTACCGCAAAGACGGCAAACATACTGATTTTAGCCATATACTTTGCTTAAAAGCAGCTATTAAGGAGTAGGAAATGGGCCGCCTAGCCTTGTCGTACAATGCACTTCTGTTCTGAAATGGTAAAAGCCACATATGTGGCTGTTTAAAAGTATAACACAGTGGAAGCTTTCTAAACCGACCCTCATCGGGACTGAAGAAATCGTCCGCTTGAGACAGCGTGCTAGATTGTAGAGCTGGTGAGAAATGTACAAGCCATGGGTGGAACTGAGACTTAAAGCTGACAACTTGCCAGATTGGACAGATGCCGGTTTTGACAGCTTCCATTGTAAATGGTAACTCTTCTGAACAGTTTCGATGCGATCGAGAATACAGGGTATGCATGAATATCACTGTAAAGGAGATCTATAGGGTAATACCCCCTTCACACATGAGGCGGAATGAACCGAAATGCTGTCGAAATGAAAATATGTGGAGCTTCCTGGAAATTCGAACTGACTTAAAAAACCACTTGCATTCCGAATGCATTCCAACTATTCAGGTCAACTCTTGTAACATGTTAAAAACGTTCGAGGTGCATAAATATTCGAAGTGGAAAATATCGAACTGCATTCTTACGGCATTCTAAATATTTTCACTGCATTCTACGTATTCTGAACACATTCGAGAGAGAATAGAAAAGACACGCCACTTCCTTTCCTGTCAGTGGGTCTCGAATGAGTCGGAGTCCCGCGATTGCTGCTGTACCTCAGGTGGAATATTCTTCAAATGTATCGGAATGTTACAATTGAAATTGGAATACAGCTCGAGTGCACCTCAAATTCTCCACGAATACAGTCAGAACGTCCCGAATGCTCTTCAAATGAGCACTGACGTCATCAGAACACCGCTGAATCTCATGAAAACGTGGCCACCTGTCACTGAATCGTCAGGATAGCACTTGGGAGTCTTATAAAGCTTAAAACATTCTTTTCTTTTGACATTCTCTCCAGAATGTTCGAATTTTGAAAATAGTATTTTTCAGGCCGATTTTTGTCAAATGATTACGGTATAACTTGTATATACGGTATATCATGATATATACTCTATAGTATAAGTTGCAACTATGTACTTTGTATGATAAATTACTTGTTGTTGTTTCTTTCTGATTGTTTGTTTGGTTTTCTCTCTAGATCTGGTGCTATGACTTCTTCTGTTTTTAAATGAATGAATGACAGAAGAATTATCACAATTGTTTTGTTAAAAAAAACAAAACAAACTCGTTGTGTTGCTGAAACAATGCCCTGAGTGCCCTGTATTAATGTAAGCACTTCAGCACACTCGTATCTGTTTGTTTGGGCAGGCTTCCAATTCCCACCTGTTCAGCCACAAAGACGGATCTCTGTCTGTGGCTAACATTGATAAAACGGACGAAGGGCGTTACAGATGTCAATCCCAGAACTCCCTCGGCTACGATGTGGCGTATATTACCCTGAAAGTACAAGGTTGGTCCAATATCGCTCTTGAGCTGATGCTGTATATCTATAATGTACAGTTTTAGAGAATGGTTGAGGTTACTTCTAAACAGCTGTTACCAATATTCCAGTAATATCACGGCGGGCCACATATTTTATCCCTGGAATCGAACTCGGGCCTTCAACGTACAAGCGAACTCTTTACCCACTGGGCACACATACATACATATGATAACCTGGTTGTCAGTTTTGACAGTGAGACCTAAGTTTAATAGTGTCGTATAAGCAGGATACAGTTATTTTGTTTTCATTTGCAGAACAATATTTCTTTTAGCTGTAAATACAAATGACTATGACATCCCTAAATCAGTTACTCGATGAACCTTCTCTAAATATGGACTGGTTTTCCCAGTTATTTCAGTCTAACATTTCCGCAGCATCTGATCATAGATTTGAAACAGACTGACGCATAGCTTTTTATTCTGGGTATAGATGGACCATCGTTTATGATGTTACTTTTCCCTTCGTCAGATCCACCAAAGGCCAGTCTAGCACCAACAGTCACCCCGGCGAAAGGGGTCATCTTCTTCGACTGTACGGTCAGTGGTGACCCACCTCTACAGGTATCGTGGGCAAAAGATGGCAGTCCTCTTGACCTGTCCAATAAGGGCAAGTACGTACAGATACCTGGGTCAAGCGGCAGTCACAAGCTGCTCATCAACCAGATCTCCCCCACCGACTACGGACTGTACACCTGTACAGCCACAGACAGTCTGTCATCGGCCACCAGCAGGGCCTATGGTTAGTCGATTAAGTACATACGGTTAGACTTCCAGTTCATACACCTCCAGTCTGTAAATATAGAGTCTGGACCAAACAATCCAGTGATCGACACCTCTGAGAGGGGCGTTAGCTACACTGATCGTTTTCCCACTCGCGTATGCAAGTTAGGGCCTGGTACATATCCAAGGATCCGAGTTGCTGATGCAGACGATAAGATGATACATCTGGGATGAATTCAACTTGAGTGCTATACATCGTTCACTCAGAAAATCAGCTACGGACTACCCGTGAAGATCCGGGTTAGAATTCACCAGCCCATGCTTATCATAAGAGGCGACTCAGGGAGTCGGATAGCCAGTCATGCTGACGTGGTTGACTGATATCATCGTATCCCAAACGCGTAGATTGATGCTCATGAAGTTGATCATTGGGATGTTTGGTCCAGACTCGTTTATCTATAGACCGTCATATTGTATTTCCGTAAACTCATATATGTCCTCAGGGTTTGCTCAGGAGATATTGTTTCGCTGGGCGTAACAGGTGTCTGGGTATATGTTGAGAAACAAGCCAGTTTTACTTCCTTTCATTGGAGCAAATGGCGTTTTTTGAAGCACTACCGAGTTGTATCTGGATTATAGCAAAACACTTAGAGTAATCCATCACATTCACGAACATTGTACTCCGCAGCATTCCCAGGAAAGCCCAGTATAAATTTATTGGAGGAAAAAAAAGCATGGTCCTGAAGTACACGTCGACAATACTGATCACGACATAAGATAGAAACATTCAACCTACTACTATATGAAATATGATATTACCTGTCACTTAAAAAGGCCAAGTCACTCAAATTATGTATTATGAATATGTCATGTTTCTGTAAGGCCAGAAATATATCCATTTCAATTCAGTTTCTTGGTAAGTTAAGGAATTATGTTGGCATCCATTTGGGCGTGGAGTAGGCGCAATGCAGCGGTGTCATCAATTTCAGCACTACAACTTTGAAGTTCAGTATGTTACCCAAACATTCACGACATCCTTTTGAAGTTTCAAGAGAAAGAAAAATTATTAGATATCCCTAAATTGCTGCCACAGAAGTAAACGCCTTCATCACCAACAACCTGTCCCACTCTGTTCCTTCAAGCATAGTGTGTATGATTTGTTTTAGTGGCATTCTAGAAGTCGGTGGTATAGAAGTGACTAAACTTTGTGGATGATCAACATGCTTATTTTAACAATGTCGACGTTTATTCATTTCCTAGTCTACAGTGACCAAGGACCAGGGACCTGTAATATGACCTTCTCACAATGTACATATGAATACTGCGGGTAAGTATTTTTCATATCCGTAGATATAGATTACAAACTTATCAAATATAACAATTGTGTTCCGAAAGGAATCTTATTGCACCCAAATCATTGGGATATATATCGTATTGTGGCATCCCCGTATCGTTACTTGTCGGTTCGTGACTGAAAAAATACCCATGTGCTCTCAAAACCCACTGATCGTGTCGTTACTTGTCAGTTCGTGACTGAAAACATACCCATGTACATTAAAAACCCACTGATCGTGTCGTTACTTGTCGGTTCGTGACTGAAAACATACCGATGTGCCTTCAAAACCCACTGATCGTGTCGTTACCTGTCGGTTCGTGACTGAAAACGTACCGACGTGCCCTCAAAACCCACTGATCGTGTCGTTACTTGTCGGTTCGTGACTGAAAACGTACCGATGTGCCCTCAAAAGCCACTGATCGTGTCGTTACTTGTCGGTTCGTGACTGAAAACATACCGATGTACTTTAAAAACCCACTGATCGTGTCGTTACTTGTCGGTTCGTGACTGAAAACATATTGTAGTATTCTCATAGTTGTGAGATGTAGTTGTATGCCTTATAGCATCTGAGGTCACATGATGTAACTTGTGAACTTGCGTACTACGTCAGAATAATAAAGCGGGTGATTGGAACTACTCGCATGTCGTGTGTGTCCCTGAGCAGACATGGATCCCAAGAAGATACTACAATGGCGACGAGGATGGGATACGTCGTAATGCCTCAAGGGAAGGTGATATACACGCGACATGAACTATGTTAGTGATACGAACTCTCACTAATTGGTGGAACTTCTGAACAGAACTTTGTGTGAGAACTTTTGCACTCATGAAGACGCCATTTATTCTCGTGCATCACATGTATCTCGCCTGTCAGTGTCACGACTCACAGTATGTCGCAAGTTTTGTCTACAGCTGTCTACACCTTTTCAACAGCATGTGTTCAATGTGAATATTTATCATATTTGTCATCATGAACTGGGTATTGAGAACATTCTCCATATTTTGTTTAGTCGAACTTGTCTTGACTTTCATAAACTTTGACTTTGCCAAACTGTGTAAACAGTGTGTATCCAATATGGCTGAATCTGAACTAGTCGCAGCACCTGTGAACTTTAACGTACATTTACGTCCCCCGCCAGCTCTAAATATGAATTCCACTGATATGAGTAATGAATTTACTGTTTGGATGGAATCTTTTTCTATTTATGAGGTTGCCAGTGGTCTAGAAACACAAGAGGATAAGGTTCGAAGGGCAACATTGTTGCACTGTTTAGGTACTCCATGTCAGAGAATTTTTCTTACATTGCCTGGTCAAAAGGACACTTATGATACTGCTAAAACTGTTTTGAGTGCATACTTCAATCCAAAAAGAAATGTAGTGGCAGAACGTTACAGATTTCGTTCTAGAGCACAGGGGTCAGATGAGAGTATTGATAATTATGTTACTGACTTGAGAGAACTTGCCAAAACTTGTAATTTTGGTGCTTTGCATGATGAAATGATCAGAGATCAGATTGTTGAGAAATGTGCATCGAAACACCTCCGTGAGAAACTTCTGCTGAAGGATGATTTAACTTTGGATTCTGCTCTTAAGGTTGCAAGACTTTATGAGATGGCTATGGAGAATTCTAAAGCTATTGCAGGAATTTCTGTTAACAAAGTTGATGTTAGCTTTACTCAGTCTGGTAATCAGTCTTATAGCCGGTGTTACAGATGTGGTTTTTCAGATCACAAGGCTTCTGAATGTGGTGCTATTAATGCCAACTGTCTGTTCTGTAAAAAGAAGGGTCATCTGGCTAGAGTATGTAAAGCTAGACAGTCAGCTGGTAGTTCAACTCCAGGTAGTAGGTCTAGTTATACATCAAGGTTTCAGTTAGGTAAGTTAGATATTGATAAGCAAGCTCATTCAAAGCAGAAGGCTGTTAAAAAGAAAAAGAAAGGTGGTAAGGTTAAATTTCAGCAACAGAATGATAAGCAGAAATTGAAGGCAGTATTGATTGATGAAACATCTGAATCAGATTCATTTTCAGAAGATGCTGAGTTTGTGTATTACTTTGATTCAGATCTCTGTACTTCTGTGAATGTAAATGGTAGAGATTTGGAGATGTTCTTAGATTCAGGTTCATATAGGAACATAATTTCAGAGGTGACTTATGATAGATATTTCAAACATTTCCCACTTTCTCCTACAGCTAAACATTTTAAAGCTTATGGTCAGAAGCAGCCTATGGTATGTCTTGGTTATTTTGATGTTCTTCTGAAAGTTGGTGATAATCAAGTTGAAGATAAGATTTATGTCATGTCTGGTGATGAGGTATCCTTGCTTGGAAGGAAGTCTAGTCTTGAGTTGTCTTTGCTTCAGATCAATGTAAACAAGGTTAGTTCTTCAACAAATCTAGATCATCTTTTTGATGAATTTTCAGATGTATTTGATGGCTTGGGTCAAATTAAAGATTTTACTCATACAATCAAGGTTAATGAATCAGTCCCACCGGTTACACAACCGCTTCGTAGGTTACCCTATTCAATGGTGGAAGCAGTCAGTTCTGAGTTAGATAGAATGATTGATGATGATATCATTGAAGAAGTACATCATGCTACACCTTGGGTTTCAAATATACATTGTGTTCCAAAACCAAATACTTCTGAGATTAGAGTTTGTTGTGATTTACGTGAGGTCAACAAGGCTGTTGTTCGTGAGAGGTTTCCTATTCCTACTGTAGATGATACACTCTATGCTATGAGATCAGCACGCTACTTTGCCAAGCTTGATTGTAAACGGGGATTTTGGCAGATTTTATTGGCAGAAGAATCTAGAGATTTGACAAGTTTTGTTACACACAGAGGTATCTTTAGATTCAAAAGACTCCCTTTTGGTTTGAATTCAGCTTCTGAAGCATATCAAAAGGCTATGAACTATGTTTTCCATGATATTACAGGTTTGGAGAAATATATTGATGATTTGATTTGTTATGCAGATTCTCTTGAAGAACTTGAAAATTTGCTCAGAAAAGTTTTTAAAAGATGTAGGGAGTATAATTTAAAGCTCAACAAGGACAAGTGTAAACTTGGTATGACAGAGATAGAGGTTTTAGGACATGTGGTTTCTTCTGAAGGTGTCAGACCTAATCCAAAGAAGGTGTCGGCTGTTGAATTAGCTAATCCTCCAGAAAATGTTTCTGAGTTACGTTCATTTTTAGGAGTGTGCAATTACTTGATGAAGTTTATTCCTAGTTTTGCAGATCTGTGTGAACCATTACGTCTTCTCACTAGAACTGGAGTAAAATGGAGATGGAATGATGTTTGTCAGTCAGCATTTGTATCTTTGAAGAAGGCTATTAGTAAAGCCACATGTTTAGCTTTCTATGATGTTGATGCTCCAACTATTCTGGTTTGTGATGCTAGTCCAGTTGGTTTGGGTTCAGTTTTACTTCAAGAGCAAGATGATGGTAGTTTTCAACCTATCGCATTTGCTAGTCGTTCTTTGACAGAAACTGAGCGTAGGTATTCACAAATAGAACGAGAAGCATTAGGATGTATCTGGTCTGTGGAACATTTCCACAAGTATCTTTGGGGAAGGAAGTTTATTTTACAAACAGATCACCGTCCGTTGATTCACATGCTAACTCAAGAGAAAACAGTTCAGTTACCCCCTAGAATTCAAAGATTTGCATGGAAGTTAAATGGATATGATTTCCAAATTAGACACATTGCTGGCAAATCTAATATTGCAGATTTCTTTTCAAGAAAATCATTATCATCCAAGAATTGTGATAATGTGGCTGACTATTATATCAGATCTGTGGTTGACACATGTGTACTAGATATTGATTCAATTACAATAGATGAAATTAGGAATTGTTCATCCAAAGATGGAGAAATTGTGAAAGTATTAAGTGCTATAAACTCGGATGATTGGAGTGATGTGTCGGTGGAATATCTGAAGTTCAAGAATAAACTCTCAACATATGACTCAATTCTTTTGAGAGGAGAGAGAATAGTGATTCCTCAATCACTAAGGTCGAGAGTTTTGAGTATAGCTCATGAGACACATCAAGGCATAGTACGTACTAAACAATTCCTTCGTACAAGATTCTATTGGCCAAAGATGGATTTTGATGTGGAACAACTTGTTAACAAGTGTGCTACCTGTGTTCTGAATCAACCTTTAAGAAATGACACTCCATTACAACCTGTAGATCCAGCACCAAGACCGTGGTCGAAAGTTGGTATAGACATCGTTGGACCTATTGATTCAGCCTACGTGTTAACGTTGATAGATTACTTTTCTTCGTATCCATTTGCAGTGGTGATTAAAGACATTACATCAAGTGCTATCATTGAAGTTTTGGAAAGAATATTTTCTGAACATGGTTTCCCAGAGAGCATAGTTTCAGATAATGGTCGCCAATTTGTGAGCGTACAGTTTGTGAAATATTTGAGAATGGCAGGGATTAAACATATCCGTTCGTCACCATATTTTCCCAAGAGCAATGGAAAGATCGAACGCTTTCATAGATTCTTGAAGAATGCATTCCGTTCTGCAGCAACTGATGGGAATGACTGGAAACGACAGTTACCCAGAATTCTACAAATGTATAGAGCTACTCCACATCGAGCTACTGGTGAAACTCCAGCTATGTTATTGCTTCATAGGAACATTAAAACTAAATATCCAATGCTGTACTCCTCAAAACCTGATCCATTATTATCAAGAAAACTCTGTTATGCAGAGAAGATGAAGACATATGCAGATGTGAAGAACAGTGTGAAACATCATATGTTTAGTGTTGGTGATCTGGTGTACATTGCTAATTTTGTGCGTGGTAAGTTAACTCCAACGTACAAACCTGTAAAATATGTGATCATCAACAAGAAACAACGTGATACATTCCAGGTTGTGAACTGTGATACAGGTGTTATCAGTGTAAGAAATGCTAAATTTCTTAGACATGCTCCATGTGAGGATCCAGTGAACTTTGATAATGTTGAGATTCCTGAAGATATGATTCCGAGAAACTTGGTATCAGACAGAACTGAGTCACAGGTACAAGCAACTTCAGTGCCAGAGAACTTTACTGTTCAGCAGGATAACTTGTGTACTGATCTAGCTGTAGATATGAGTACTAATGTGACTGAAACTGAAGAGGAAAATGAACTCAGTGGATCTGCTACACTGTCAGCAGATACTGCTTGTTTAAGAAGATCTCAAAGGACACGTCGTGCTCCTGCATATTTGAAAGACTATGTAAAGAAATGAATATTTGAATGTTTCATATTATGTCATTGTTAGACTTGTATAATAATGAAAGTGGGATATGTTTGATGGTGTATTTATTTGTTGTAACACATTTAGGAATTTATTACATGCTTGATTGGTGGTAGATTTAAATATTTTCAAATATTATGTTTGAAAATAATGGATGTTTTCAGTACTAACTGTGGGAGGATTGTAGTATTCTCATAGTTGTGAGATGTAGTTGTATGCCTTATAGCATCTGAGGTCACATGATGTAACTTGTGAACTTGCGTACTACGTCAGAATAATAAAGCGGGTGATTGGAACTACTCGCATGTCGTGTGTGTCCCTGAGCAGACATGGATCCCAAGAAGATACTACACATACCAAGGTGCCTTCAAAACCCACTGATCGTGTCGTTACTTGTCGGTTCCTGACTGAAAACATACCGATGTGCCTTCAAAACCCACTGATCGTGTCGTTACTTGTCGGTTCGTGACTGAAAACATACCGATGTGCCTTAAAAACGCACTGATCGTCTCGTTACTTGTCGGTTCGTGACTGAAAACATACCGAGGTGCCTTCAAAACCCACTGATCGTGTCGTTACTTGTCGGTTCGTGACTGAAAACATACCGATGTGCCTGAAAAACGCACTGATCGTGTCGTTACTTGTCGGTTCGTGACTGAAAACATACCCATGTGCTTTAAAAACCCACTGATCGTATCGTTACACCTATATGTAACACTGTCATTTCAGACTGCACTGTCCAAGCACGTGTCTTGTGGATTCAACACCGGTGTATGGAAGTACAACATATGCATCGGTTTGTAAATAAACCAGCCAACTTGTGTACAGCCTTGGCAGCCAATTCTCCTCTAGCCTCGTCCAGCCGTTTAAATATATTTTGTCACTGAATACCAGTACCCTTAGCACGGCAGATGGTATAGTGCACGATCACGACTTTTACCCTCCCTGCATCCTAAGCAGTAGTAATGAATTTCTTTCAAGGTGTTAAAATGAAATTCTAGCACGACATTTTGAGATACTCGATTCTGATTGGTTGACTGCTGCACGTGACCGAATGCAAACTACATGTGCTATGTATTCATACGCAGGTGAAGCGGTCGACGTGTAATTAGCGGTCCTTTGATTTAGGTTTAAGGACGGACCAATCAGAATCGAGTATCTCAAAATGTCGTGCTAGAATGTCTTGGCGTCTGAGCGTAAACATATGTAGCGAAACACGAGTACTAATTTGTGCACTACATACCACCTGGGTACAGCCACAATGAATGAGAGGCTGGTTAACACCGATTTGAGCAGTATTTTAGCGCTCCGGTGGTTTCCTACCTTGGGTTGCTGTTAATTCTAACATGACTTCAGTAAACACTGGATTACGATTCAATTAACTGAAGTCATCCAGAGGTATATAATGATGTTATAACTCTGGTTTTCCAACAGAGTTATTTTTTCTTTACGACATATGTGGGAACATGGAATGAAAATATACATACCTTGTTAGAAAATCAGAGGTATGCGTTCGGTTTTAAATCAAATTCAGATTTGTTATAGTTTAATAATACACGTATACCTCTGATGGTTCAACACAGTAAGTGTATCTCCTAATCACGATAACATAGTGTGATGAATAAATTATTACCCTATTGTACAAAATGTAAATATAATCGCACATGAAGATAAATATACATTTTTTAAAAATGAATCTCCAACGTAAGTACAATTGTATATTTTGGTATGGGCCATATAGGAAAGGAAACGTAAGTCTGATGTTTCTGTCTACACCAATAACAGCACAGTATGGTTCTATATTTCAGTCCTCGTCTGTGTGTCGGGCCGCCATACACAACGGTCTGTTGTCTGAGCATGCACCCGGGACCGTGGTGTGGCAGAATGTTGGTCAGAACAGTCAGTTCACTGCCACAAGTTCACACGGTGTGACGTCACTAGCGTGAGTATACTGATACTACATGCACCATCCTGGTACACGGCGCGTCATGCCCTATACCTCCCTGTAGACATATGTGGTGACCCAGTGCACGGGACATACAATAGAAGGTGCTGACTCGGCGCTTCAGCATTCCGTTTGTGAGGAGTTTGGTTTAAACATATTTATTTCAAGAAAAACGACAGAGTTGTCATGAAGTGGATTGGTCAACTAGCTCAATATACACGAAGTGTGTATGTTCTCCCTACTCTGACTGACTGTCCCCAACACAGTGTAGTGTGTATGTTTTCCCAACTCTGATAGACATGCCCCCCTCCCCCCCCCCCCCCCCCCCCCCGCCTTAGGACGGAGGTATGTAAGTCCTCCCTACTCTGACAGACATGTGCCCCACATGACGAAATATGTAAGTTCACCCAACTCTGACATATTGCACAAGTGACGAAGTGCGTTTGTATTTCCAGACTGGGAAACCCTGCCCTGGGAGCAAAGCCTCTGGCCCTGGACAAAAAGAATCTCTGATGTAGAGGAAATATCCCATTGCCAATAAACCACCTCACCATATCTGTCTGTATCAGATTTTATAATAACTTTTCTTTGAAATCTCGGTTTGTCTTGCTGGTGTGCCCCGAGTTTGCCAGCAGGTATTCTTTAAAGGTCCAGGTGACTGGATCTTGCTAATCTCTTAAAACCACTTAGTTACTCCTAAGCTGGTGAATACGGTTCACCTGAACGAACACTAATATGAGTGAGTGATTAGATTAAATGTTCAAATCATTACATTATGGCTAACGCACTAGTACAGCACACATTAATCCTGAATTCCTTACGTGGCCAGAGTTTACTATATGATGGACACAAGTTCCGAGTGAAGACAAGAAGATGAGAGACTGTGCACTGGGAGTGTTTTAAGGCTGGACGTCCTGCAACAATCAACACTGCCAACAACCCCATCACCACCTACAGGAACTTCATCCACAACCATGTCCCAGATCCTACAAGGATGAGATCAGACGCCACCCTTGCCAACGTGAGAGGAATAGTCCAAGTTAATCACAGACAAGTGCCGAGTATCTTCCAAGTGGAAGTGAATATAGCAAAATTGTATATTGTAGCAGAATTATTGAGGAAATATAACTTTTATAGTCGGTATGAAACAGATTCTGTTCAAATATCTAACTTATAGCTCCTATAAATATCCGACCCAATAATTATGTATGCATGTGATTTTGTGTGTAACGTGAAATTTTGTGTTGTAAACCAAAAGTCACTGTGTTCTGTAATCTGATTGGTTGAATGATCAAATGGGATTTTTGATTCCCGGAAATTGCAAGACTATTCGCTGCGTATTGGCATGTGGAAACATCGCAAACAATTGTTTTGTTGCGTCAGCCACAGTGGTGACGTCATGGAAATCATATTGTGACTTAAAGTCAGAATGACGTCACAAATGAGCAACTCCAGATGCTACCATGGGAACAAGCTGAAACGGCCAGCTGATGACACTTCACTGCTGTACCCGTACTCGGTGTAAACGAGTGCAGACAGTAAAACCCCTTGGTTTACTTTTGTGTTTACAATGTCGATAAACATCATGTGTTCGCCAATTTCCGGGTCGGTACCAAATGTATTTCCGGGCTTCAAATACTCAATAACACCCGGAAATTGGACAACACATGATGTTTATCTCCTAAATAATGTATACTACCCATCAAACGTTTAGACTCACTTAAAACACCCACTAATTGTTATATATGTATACATGGTTACAACAAAGATGAATTTCTCCATCAACTTGGGGGAAACAACTGAAAACCCAATGCAGATTAATTGCAGGAGATTTTATAAGAATTTACCATTTTTCACCGAGTTTAATCATTTGTTGAACGCATGACAATAATCTTGTCAACGTTACGAATTTGCTTTATGATACATCAGTTCATGTGTAAACACTACTTTTAAACAATATGGAATATTTTGCCAAATCTAGTTTAGAACAGTTGATCGAAGTATGCGGTCACATTTACACTAGTAAGCCTAAACTTTTGTAACATGGCGATAGTGCTAATGTTTCCTAATGGTTGTACTGAATACAAAACATTGCTGAGATTAATGATCATGATAATATACAAATAAAAAGCAGGCGGAATTGGATTTAGAAGGTTTATGATGAAGTTAGATTGAGGGGAAATGTGACAATTTATTCCATTCTTGTGGAAATACTTCAGACGTATAGACATACATTGCATTTTTGGAACTGACTAGTCTACTTTTTGTAATGGTGTCTGTCTGTGTGTGTGTGTGTGTGTGTGTGTGTGTGTGTGTGTGTGTGAGTATGTGAGTGTGTGTGTGTGTGAGTGAGTGAGTGAGTGAGAACTACTTCCATGCATGAGGTCACAGTGTAAATTATATTGGTAACCTTATTACCCCGGGTCCTATTACACAGTGAAAAACTTGACCTGACACTCATGGCGGCTGGCAAACTGGGGGGTACCCCGTCTTACTGTAGTCTATGTTGCATCTTATTGTAGAGACTCAAACTCATAGTTGTTAAAACTTGAACACACACAGCTGTGATTTCTGCCCACAATTCGTTGTCATACATACCCTGAACAGTGCGTCAGTTTATCATGAGCCCATATTTGTTTCAGCATCACAGGTGTATGATGTCGTTTGTTACAAAATAGGGACTAAACCAGACAATCCAGTGATTGATGAAATAGAGATAACACCAGGTGTCCGCGGAAAGGTGAGGGCATCCTGCCTCACCGGTGACACCCGTCATGAACATATGCTAAGCCTATAGTCATTGTTCGCCTGAAAGTGACAAATCCGTACTTTTCTGTAAGCTTTATTTTCTGAACAGCAAAGAGAGTTGTATGTATAAACAGCTTCTTTGATATAATATGAACGACGTCATCAAGCAAGAGATATGCAATAGTGAAGGCTAAATACATACATAGCAAGGTTTGAACAGTCAGTGACTGATGTTTGCACAATTAATGAGGTTGATGTACAATATTGTTGGAGATGTTTATACACAGTAAGCTATGGGTGATTACAGGGTGGAAACCACTGAAAGAAGTTAGCTTTATATACCGTTATTTCCCCTGTGGTACATACATGGTGTCAGGAGAAATCACTCTTGAGAGGATAGTAGTGTAGTTCTGTCCCAGGAAGGCTATAACAGTCAGAGAAGCCAACCACAATGAAGGAGAAGCCAGCTACAAAGAAGGAGAAGTCAGCTACATGATGTAGACGCCAGCTACAATTAAGGAGAAGCCAGCTACAATTAAGGAGTAACCAGCTACAATGAAGGAGTAACCAGCTACATGAAGGAGTAACCAGCTACAATGAAGGAGTAACCAGCTACATGAAGGAGGAACCAGCTACATGAAGGAGTAACCAGCTACAATGAAGGCGTACCAGCTACAATGAAGGAGAAGCCAGTTGCAATGAAGGAGAAGCCAGCTACAATGAAGGAGAAGCCAGCTACATGAAGGAGTAACCAGCTACAATGAAGGAGAAAGAGCTACAATAAAGGACAAGCCAGTTGCAATGAAGGAGAAGCAAACTACAATGAAGGAGTAACCAGCTACATGAAGGAGTAACCAGCAGATTGTCAGCAGGTTTATTGCAAGAGACGGACAGAGGAATACAACCAGTTCACAACATCATCAGACCCTTAAGTGAAAAATGGTAGAGTCAAACGGAGAAAGACGCCTCGGCAGATAGATGGGCACAGCAGAGACGCTCCGAAGAATTTAAGACCGGTTACACATAACGCATTTAGACAAAATTATTTAGTTAAATGTCTGTATTTTCACTAATTTCTGGTGATAAAGTGGTTGATTGAAAATAATGCATCGTTGACACGTGAGCCGCATGTAAACTTATTCCTCAAGACCCCAGTTTAACAGCAGAACCTGAAGTGGTGCGTGCGTTCTGGAACAATTTCATCGACAGGAGATAACTGTGACGCAGACGCAGGTTGTATTGTTAGAGATACTATGCATAACGATACAGATAATACATATCCGTAGTCTCGCATAGAATATATCTCCCCATCACTTTTGATCGCAGCAAAATATGATATTGACATAGATCAGTTACAGTCCGCTACTTGTTTCCGAGGAGAATTAAAATGTGGCACTCGTTTCTCACGAAAATGGGTTAAAGCATTGCATAGTTTTATATTGACTTGTCACTGACATTTCTCGGAACGAGAAAAGCCCCTGTGACATTGGTCACATGTTGAATCTCAGGGAGTGGCGCTAGGGTCATCTAGATAAGTGTCAGACACTTTACTCTCACTGTAATTCCTGACAGCTTCATATAAAATAGGAATGACGAACTTTCTATAGAAACGTCTGGAAAAGCGTCATTGTAATGTCATGACCCTTGATGTTAACGAGTGCTCAATGTAATTAATTCAAAGGGAGTGAGTTTAGCTTTACGCTGCTTTGAACTATATTCAAGATATACGGTCTATAAATAATCAGATCAGACAATCCAGGCATCAACAGCATGAGCATCGGTCAACGTACGCAATTGGGATGACGTTTGCAAATCCAGTGAGAGAGCCTGACCACCCAATTCTGTTAGTTGCATCTTACCACAAGCATGGATTACCGAAGATGAATTTTTCACCAGTGAAGTAGCTGTAGCAAGAGTCAGTACTGTAACGTGTCGAACAGACTTGCCTTGTTATTACAGTCTCCAGTACTACCCGGGTTATCGTTCTTTGACAGGAGTCCATTATGTACAAGAAGAAAACTGGCTCGTTAAAGTGTCACACGTTGTTGGCACAAGCAAAGTCAATAAAAAACATAACTCATCAACAATGCCCCTCCATATGGCCTATGGGATACCAACAGTACTTCATTCTGCACCCTGCCTGCCTGTTATGGTTACCGACCACAAATTGTTTGAGAAACACAACTAGAGGGTGCGGGTGGGAGAACGTGAGACGGGGGGTTGGGTTGGTGGGTGGGGGGTGGATTGCTAGCGAAGACCACTTCCGATGTGTAGTGAATAGAGCTTCTGTCAATGACGTAGTGATCTTCTCAATGACGCAGTGATCTTCTCAATGACGCAGTGATCTTCCCAATGACGTAGTGAATATTATGTCTGCCCTGAGTGCTTTTGTCAGTCTTATGCAGGGGCAACGCGGATGTGTAGGTGATAAGTATTGTCCAAACATAAATCTCCAATGGCTCTTCCTCGATTTACTACGATCGCGAGACTCCATTGTCCTCATCATTACCAGATAACTCGGACTCGTGAAGATCCGGGGTAGAATAAGCCTTCAGTAACCCATGCTTGCCTTAAAAGGCGACTATGCTTGTCGTAAGAGGCGACTAATGGGATTGTGTGATCAGGCTCGCTGACTTGGTTGACACATGTCATCTGTTCCCAATTGCGCAGATCGATGCTCATGTTGTTGATCACTGGATTGTCTGGTCCACACTCGATTATTTACATACCGCCTCCATATAATTAGAATATTGCTGAGCGCGGCATAAAACTAAATTCACTCACTCACTCACTCACCAGATAACCCGTGCCCCAAACATTTAATCATGATCGTTCTCTTGTACTCTTACAGTCATGTATTAGATGTTGTCGGTCTTCACTCAAGGACATAGCGGTGAGTCCTTATCTACATGCTGTGAACCACAAAGCGGATGAGATCAAACGCTTTATCTGACAGTATGGCAGCCCTTCGACCTTGTATGGTGGTCCTACTGCTCATTGTCGGTGTGCTCGGGAGACATCCTACAGGTGAGCCTGCTTATGTACTGTTGCTTGTGGTGTCGGGAGACACCCTGAGGTGAGACTGTTTATGTACTGTTGCTTGTGGTGTCGGGAGACACCCTGCAGGTGAGACTGTTTATGTACTGTTGCTTGTGGTGTCGGGAGACACCCTGAGGTGAGCCTGCTTATGTACTGTTGCTTGTGGTGTCGGGAGACACCCTGCAGGTAAGACTGTTTATGTACTGGTGCTTGTGGTGTCGGGAGACACCCTGAGGTGAGACTGTTTATGTACTGGTGCTTGTGTGCTCGGGAGACACCCTGAGGTGAGACTGTTTATGTACTGTTGCTTGTGGTGTCGGGAGACACCCTGCAGGTGAGACTGTTTATGTACTGTTGCTTGTGGTGTCGGGAGACACCCTGCAGGTGAGACTGTTTATGTACTGGTGCTTGTGGTGTCGGGAGACACCCTGCAGGTGAGACTGTTTATGTACTGTTGCTTGTGGTGTCGGGAGACACCCTGAGGTGAGCCTGTTTATGTACTGTTGCTTGTGGTGTCGGGAGACACCCTGCAGGTGAGACTGTTTATGTACTGTTGCTTGTGGTGTCGGGAGACACCCTGAGGTGAGACTGTTTATGTACTGTTGCTTGTGGTGTCGGGAGACACCCTGAGGTGAGCCTGTTTATGTACCGTTGCTTGAGGGTTCGGGAGACAACATACAGGTGAGACTGATTATGTGCTCTTGCTTACGTGATCGGGAGACGCCCTAAAGGTATACCCAGGCGGAGAATAGAACTCGGAAGTTAGGCGTGAACGACGCTTTAACCACTTATGTTTGCAGTCTTGCGATAGTGTGATCAAGGGTAGGTCTACTTTATGTTGTGGTGTTTATGTGATCTGGCATCAACTTGCAGGTGAATCTGTAATTATTGTTTTTGTGTGTGCAAAGGCAACAAACAGCAGGTGAATGTGTCATTTTTACATCTTTTGTGAGCAAAGGTAATCATGCAGGTGTGTATGCGATTATTGTGCCTATTGTGATCAAAGGTAAACATGCCAGTGAATCTCTGATTTATGTGATCAAATGTTAACATGCACATACTCTGTGATTGTTGTGTTTTTGTGATCAAAGGCAAGGTGAATATGTGATCATTGTGCTTTTGTGATCGGAGGTGAACATGCAGGTGAATCTGTGATTGTTGAGGTGATGGTGGAATCGGTCACTGGCTTGTGTCGTTCAGATTATGTGTCGTCCCATGGCTCAAACAGAGCACCATTATTTAACAAACAAAGCACGATAATAAATTAGAAATATTATAACTGCACCTGATTCTAGATGACTGTCGACAACATGGCGGAACCTGTTCCCCTCATCACTATGGTTGTCCACATATATTTTGGTCCGGCTACTGTCATCACCACCATGGTGGTATGTATGTCCGGCTACTGTCATCACCACCATGGTGGTATGTATGTCCGGCTACTGTCATCACCACCATGGTGGTATGTATGTCCGGCTACTGTCATCACCACCATGGCCACACCCACCTGTGCTGTCTGCGACAACACCCCGTGACGCACTCCACAACAGGTGACCTTTTCACATATGCTCAAGCACGCCACAATATCATTTTGGAAATTCTATTTGTTTTGTGTATCACGTGACCACGAGTATCATGACGCATGTAATTATTATCATTCATTATTGCGATAAGTGTTTTATCGTTTTTGTTGAGCTAAAAGTAAGAATTGACGAATACAGTCTAAATTGTCAAAAGGAGCGTCTTAACACCGATGGGGTAGCCTAGTGGTCAAAGCGTTCGCTCGTCACGCTGATGGGTACATTTCTGATGTCCCCCGTCTTGATATTGCTGGAATATTGCTAAACGCAGAGTAAACCTAATGTGTCCTTGTTTTCAAGATATGTTGGACAGTGTCTCTACAACTGAGCGTGAATTTGTAAAATGAAAGTCTCCATTTAGAAAAAAAAGCTTTGAAAAGGGCCTACATTTTCTGACGTAAAGCGTTTGATAAAATGCTAAGATCGAGGGAAAGTTCCTACCGGACACAACAGCAACAGAAATTCGTAGATAAGAATAGCGACAAAGATGCGAGGCAATTCTGAAAGGCTATTGATAAAATAGGCATAGGCACGACCCAATCCCATGGGAGATTGTTGAAGACGTGGCTATTGTATCTGGAAGAGTTGCTTTTTCGGAAAAGTGGGAGACCGATTTCTGTAAACTATAATGGCGACTCAAGTGAACAATTCGAGGATATTCACCTGCAGCACGTACGAGACAGTGTCTCTAGTAACTCCGTTATTGTCAACAGTGGAGTAGATTGAAATATACTAAATATCCCTATTACAAGTAGCGAGGTTATCCACAATTAACCCCAAATGTGGGAAAACAATTAACCCCAAATGTGGCAAAACAATTAACCCTAAATGTGGCAAAACAATTAACCCCAAATGTGGCAAAACAACAGGCTTAGACTTCAAGGCTCTGAAAAACTCACATTGCTTTGGTATGTTATTGCGCATTTTTTCACACTGTTTTGATAACAGCACAAGTCCTCGTGTATGGCAACAAAGGCAAATATACCATGTTGATCAACCCTAACACAGACGTGCGTGATCCGATGGGATACCTCGCCTTTGTCCATTCCTTGTAAAATATATGCCGATATACTTAATTCGCGATACTCATTGTGGTTGGAATCTAACGAAAGTCATAAAATCTTCCTGCCTACGTTTGGTACATCGAGGCGTTGAAGGCCTTTGACCGCGTAAATCGTCACTGCCTTTGGTATAAATTGCTTAGATTTTGAGTCCACGGTAACTTGAATACAACCGATCACGCGTATTCGTTAATGGCAAAATGCCCGAACGGTTCAGTGTAAATAGCGACGTAAAATAGGGTTGTGTTTTGTCGCCAACACTATTCTCTGTGTTTGTGAGTGATCTAGCTCTCGAAATAACGACCTGAGTTGTGGTATGAAGATGGCTACTAATGTGATCAGTCTTCTGTATGATATCGTATTGGTAGCAACAGACCAATCGTCACTGCAACGTACAAGGGGATGTCAATAAGTTTTGAGCCTTGCATAGAAAAACACAAAATATTGGTATGAACCACATTTATTTTTCAACATAGTTCCCTTGTGAGTCAAGACACTTGTTCCATCTTTTCCGCCAGTCGCTGATGCCATCTCTGTAGAAGGCGCCATTTTGGTCCTCAAACCAAGCCTCAGTAGCAGCAATAAGCTCATTATCATCCTGAAATCTACGACCACGCAAGTGTTTTTTTGAGAATTGGGAACAGATGGTAAACACCTGGTGCCAGGTCTGGAGAGTAGGGGGGATGCGGCAAGATTTCGTACCCTCATTCCTGGACAGCATCGGCTGCAGCATGAGGGGTGTGTACTGGAGCATTGTCTTGATGTAGAAGAATACCACGTCTGATCTTGCCCCAACGCTTCTCCTTGATTGACTGTCGCACTTACCTCAACAAGTTAGCGTAACAGTCAACATTCATTGTTTTTCCTTTTGGTAAGTAATCTATATGGATGGCGCCTCTGCTATCCCAGAAGACTGTCCCCATTACCTTCTGCACTGATCTGGAGGCTTTGAACTTTTTGGTCCTGGGAGAAGTGACATGTTTCCATTCCATGGATTCTTGTTTGCTCTAAGGATCATAGTGGTGGATCCAGGTTTCATCACAGGTTACTAGCCTAAAGTGAAAATCTTCTGGATTCTTGTTGTGTCTGGTTAGCATGGATTTGCTTATGGTGACCCTTGTTTGCTTCATTTCATCTGTAAGCTTTCTTGGCACCCATCTTGTGCACACCTTAGACATGATGAGATGTTCCTGAAGAATTGTCTCGATGGATCCGTGTGAAATGCCTATGGTCTCCTCTAACTCGTGGAGTGTGATTCACGGGATTGTACAGTTGTGAAGCTATTTCAAAGTCTTAATCTATCTTTGAATTCTCAGCTTGGTGTTTTAAAACGTAAACTTGTCGATATCGATACAAGTAATTGGCTTTTAAAACTCTGGTTCAAGTTCATGGGAATAGATTCAGAATGTACCGTCTCCACAAAATTGCTTTTTGTACCTCAGAATACCTGAAGTCTCTTAACGACAGGGTAGTCGGTAGCTATTTAGGAAATTTTAGAAGTGGCACACTCCCCCTAGAAATCGAGACTGACCGTTTCACAAAACCTAAAATACCGCTTGAGAATCGTCTATGCAAGTTTTGCAGTTGTTACGGTTAATAATTTACCGTGACAAACGATGTAAGAAATCCCCTTGTAAACGTCATTGTATTATTATGCAACTAGAGCAAGGTACACAAAGTCACAAGTCAATTGCACAATGCTGAATATAAATACAATTCAAGAGAGACAAAATCTAAGTCAGTTGGTCACAAAATACAATATAGCAAACTAACCGACGTCTCAGTACGAGAGATAATCAACTAGATGCAGAATGTAAACACAGCGATCTGTCTGACATTGGATGATGTAGATTCAGGCGTTGGCGGATGAAGATGATATAAACTCCAGAAATGTCCGTGTTGCAACATATATGTATAAATATTATACATTTAGCCATGTCCCGAAAGTTCGGGCACAAACGAACATCGTCAACACTGTAGAATGCCCTCGAATAAGTCTCCCGGAAGTAAACACATAGAAAACTAGGAGGAGATAAATTCCGGAAAAGCAGAATGCTAAAAGTGTTGACCAGCTATTAAAACGAAATGTGACCCATCATATTTAATATTCAAAACACTAAATGTTGTGACCCAATAATAATTATGACTGAATTAATAACAGAATATACAGAAAATACACACTCGTTACACAGTTCTAACGTCATTGAAGACATTGTTCATTTTCTGACAACATGCAGTTTGTATTCAGCAGTAAGAAGCCCACTTTGGAATCACGCTTCGTCCTTTAATGCAGGCACTATTCACAATTACTACCTTTTAGCACCCATGGTGCCTTTATATATGTACTTTTAAAGAGAGTTGGTGTCAACTAGGCCCACGTTGGCCGGGTTATATTTTACCCGATATTTTGATAATGTATACTGTATCTAAGGATTATTTCACTTGACACTTATATAAAATATTTTTCTTCTCCTTCTGCTAAACTAATCTCACTCACTGTTAATACATAGAATTCACATTTCCTTTTCTAAATGTTTCTGAAACATGCCGACAACATTTCAGAAACGTTGACTTTGTTGTTATTTGCATACCGTTGCACTTTTAGCAAACTACAAGTAGTCTTTCAGTTTGGGTTTATCTTTACAGAGATACCTACACACTTTCATGACACAGTGTTTGCAGGCGGAAACGTGATTTACACAGCATGAACATAACAGCTGTGTGTTATACTTTTTATGTCACTGCTAATAATTACACATCACAGAAACATTTGCTTAACTCCACCAAACTTTAATCCGTGAAGCTTTGTTAGATAATGACCAGTGTTACAACAGCCCGAATGCGAGGGGCAGCAAACTCCACAGAATCAACGTTCACCTTACAGCCGACCTCTGTTGTAAAGCATGCTCATTTTCTTCGACAGTGATGAAATGTCTTCCGTCACTCATCGCATGTTATTTTCTCCGCTACAGATGCCTCGACTCCGGAACAAACACAGGACATTCAATACAGCAACCCATGTGAGTTCGTCATACAGGTTCATCTGATTCATTTTCCAATTTTACTTACACCTATGTGAGAAATTAAATATGAAATCAACTTGTGTGCAGTGCTTTCATGTATAATATTACACAAACATCACTTCCTAACAGAGTTATCTCCCTTAGCACAATGTGGAACCCGAGTGTTTGCTGAGCACATCCTTGGAAGAAGAATCGTCGGAGGGTCGCGGTCTGTACCGGGGGAGTGGCCGTGGCAGGTGGGTGGAGTGGTGAAGTGAGTACATCCTACAGGTATAAGCTCTGGGGGAGAAGCAGATAATGAAGCAGCTGTTAGTTGTGACTTTGAAGTGATATGATTGCTCGCTGTTTGCGTCGCGCGGTATAATATTGTCAATACATCAAGGAATGGACGGTCATATTTCCTCCTCTGAAACGGACAGTCGTGCACAATGTACCTCGTTAGGCAGTGTTGCGTCCCTTAGTTTCGTATCTAATGGTCTTCGGTAACATTATGAGTTTGGACTCATTCTCATGTCAAGATATCAAGACGCTTTCTCCACCTACAATACACACTTATATGTCATTTTCCTGTTCACAGGTTTACAATGCAAGACACAAAAGGGATGTCGCCACTTACAACGTTACCACTGTACACACGTTTATGCCTTTCCCTGTTCACAGGTTCACATAACAAGACACAAAGGGATGAGAAGACACTTTCTCCACCTACAACGTTACAGTTATATACACTAAGATGTCATTTTCCTGTTCGCAGATTTATATAACGTATGACGGCAGGTCCGCCTGTTCAGGTGTGATTATCGCAAATTCCTGGGTCCTCACGGTCGCACACTGCATGCAACAGTACGGCTTCAATAAACATTTTAGTTTCTTCACTCAGATTGTTACCACGGTTCCTTTGCTTACCTACATAACAGTACTGTTCGTTTCGGGTGTTTTCCTTAAAGGGGCACTGATGCGGAGCAATTTCCGTGGACTGGTGTAAACTTTTGTTATTGTTTTTCTCCCGTGAGTACCCGGATGATATCCCAGAATTCATGACTGGTTCGTGACCTCTGCTGCGCATTCCATAAGCGCAATTGATAGTTTAGTTATAGACAGATCAACTTAGGTGAGGTCATTTTTACTTCATTACAAATGTATTATGAAAACAAATGAAACACTTTGAAGGTTAATCATCTGCCTGAGGTAGAAATGGTAAAAAACTATTAGGACGGAAAAATAACGAAGCCAATGTACGTCTCTATATTTTGTCTCATAACCCTAATTAGTTTATTGTCATATGTGTATGATTCTGAAAATTAATAAAAGAACACACGATATACTCATCGTAAATTTCTAACATAACAGCAACATTTATACATTGTATAGATTGCCAATGTGGATCCTATTTTACACACATACGCGATCTAGTGTGTGTTTTCTGTCATGCAGATTCTGCTGAATGCTACAACAAATAAATTAAAACAAAATGCAAATAATGAATGTAAAACAGACTAATTTTATAGCAACAATGTCAGGCTACTACCTTGTTCAGGAATGTATCCATCAATATCCACATAAAAGAAATCGTATTCCATTCATCTGCAGCTGGTAAATAATCATGCTCTGTGTCGCGTGTCTTACAACTGTCTCATTTGCGAAAAAGTAACACATCGTTTCACGTCTTTCGATGGTGAAAACCAGATAAACCTCTCATTGGTCTCCCAAGATAGCACACCTGGCAACTAATTGTATGATGTCCACTATTCTAAGTAATTTAGTTAACCAATAATGAACAATCAATCAATCAACGCAAGGGTGGTTAATTCTTTGAAGGGAGGATGTTGTTTTTGCACTCACTCTTTACTACAGGGTGTAGTCATCTACACACACTGCCTTTTGACAAATCCGCTAGAAGATACAAGTAATTAATCAATCAGTGTGTTATCGGTTAATCCTTTGATCGATGTTTGTTTTTGTAACTCAGCTGATAAACCCTCTTGCATCACTTACATGCACATATTACATAACATGCAAATACATTTGCCATTACAGACCTTAATTTATAATGCTGAGTATTTACTCCAGACAGGAGAAATGCCAAATTTGAACCTTTGTTGTGTAACCGAAGTGGTGTTACTACTAATTATACCTGTTATAAATTCACTAATTGACCGTCCAGAGAATGATGACAAATAACACGTGTAGGTTTACACCATCAAACGCGAGTTACAGCAAGGAAGATGTAATATCTGTGTCGCACGCAGCCTGAAAATACTTATGGGACGAAACTGTTTTGAGGATACCAACGGAATTTCGTTACATAAGGAATACACACAGGCCTTTGCTGTGTACTTGGGTAAATAGGTGAAATAAGGGTTTTTTTACGTAAGAAAATTTTCAGATTTCTCTACCAAAGGCAAAGTCATCGTTTTCCGTTTACGAATTCAAATAAATCAACTGTGTTTTTTTATTATCATAAATAATAAACCATTGTAGCCACCATAGCTACCAAAATTTACGTATGCTATTTGCTATCACAGCTGAACCAACACTCAAAACTACCTATATATAAAGCTTTGCAATCTTCCGTACTGAAACAAATGGCTTGCTATGTGCCTGTAGACATCATATTTTCATGTAACATGATTAAATATCGAGGTTAAAAACACAGAAATAGGATCAAATTGGATCAGTAACTATACCATCCAAGCATCCGAAAAGAACTACACTGCTGGGATATTTGGTTACGATCAGACAAGGCATTTTAAACAAATGGCATATGATGGGCATCCGGCCTCCTGACTGTTTAGGTGAAGAAATTCTGCTAATATGGACAGGAGCCCAGTTCCTTTGTCCGTCACGGTCGAAGGAGCTTGCGCTGACCAATTTGCGGTTTGGTTTCGTAATTATACCCTTGGCGAGAAACATTATTCGCTCCGCATCAGTGCCCCTTTAATTAACATGTAATGTTTATAAAAATATTATCACCTATTCGTGGAATTTATGATGCAATGGAGAATGAGAAGATGGATGTACAGAGATGTATTAGCATATTGTTTTAATTAGCCAGGTCACAGTAAACGAGTAAATTATATTAAAAATGGCTCCAGCTCGGATAGTTTTGGATCAATTTTCAGGTGTCTTTAGACTGCTTTAAGTGGGTTGGACTACAGTGACGTTTTATCACCTGATAAATATTATGTATATAATAATAGTATGCAGTAAACACACCCGTGAACACATTTGACAATCTTCTATCTGCATAGAATACAAATAATGTTTCTCTGTTCTAAACGTATTGAAGACGAATGTACGTGTTGATAGTTTTGTCCCCATGTGTTACAGTGCTGAGAGTCCAGGTAGGTACATGGTGATAGCGGGCGAATACAACACGAAGACTCACGACGGTACAGAACAATACTACAGTGTCCACAAGATTATAATCCATCCAGAGTTCAATGTTGGTAATATATGTTCATATTCAGTTGGCGTGGGGGTTAGAGTGGGTCTTCAGCAACCCATACTTGTCGTAAGAGACGCCTAACGGGATTGGGTGGTCAGGCATACTGACTTAGCTGACACGTCATCGTATCGATGTTCATGATGTTGGTAACTGGATTGTCTGGTCCAGACTAGAATAAATGCAGATAGCCATATGTAGCCGGAATTGTGCCGTAATATTTAGTTGAATAGTCTTAGGAGGGATATCACTTTCTTTATATGGATGCCACTTTATTATGGCTTAATATAACCTTCACCAGACAATTATACCAATTGTTCGCTTTCTAAACGTCTAAATATGGACACTAAGGTTACACAGAAGAGAACCATGAACACCTTATAGACCCAGTTTGGAACCTACGAAAGAGCTTTGATACAATTACATATGTAAAATTCTTTGTCCCCCGATGTGAAAGCTTAACGAATGTTTTATTGAACTTTCCACTGCAGAAGGTCACTGGTCAAAATGACATAGCTTTGATGCGCATCAACAGCCAGTTCGCCCTCAACAACAACATCAGGCCCATTTGCCTCCCAACATCGGCCAATCACGTCACCGACTGCGCTGTGACAGGCTGGGGAGAAACTCATGGTAAGGCATGAGTGAGTACATTGTAACTTGTTCACTGGTCATTGGTCACGATGTTTGTTCCTGTTCCCTGAGCCTGAAAGTACACCTACCCATGGACCCCGAGGGACTAATGAACAACGCATTTGTCTTAACAAACAACTCAATGTTAATTTTGAACTGCATTCGTGTGGGATCATACACTTCAGTCAACCTGTGTAAATCAAACGATTACTGTTTTTCCCGTGGGTATTGTCTTAGTAAAATCGCCGTGGTTAAGTCTCATACTTAATATTCACAGGGACTACATTTGAACGTTTTGTCAAAATTTGTTTATTACAATGCGAGGCAAATCATTTGGTAGCCATCGCTAGATTTTGCTGACGACAGAAGAAAAAAAAAATAGAGTTACTTCTCTCCCACTGATTTGCATTCGCAAAGCATCGGTAATGTCTGTGCGTCATGCGTGACTGAGTACTGATTGCAGTACTGCCACGAAGTACCGAATGAGTTGCCATTAGCAGCGGGATACATTGCAATGTACTTCGCTTTTAAGTAGAGTACATTAAAAATAATAGAAGAGCACTTAGCCAGTCAGAAAGCGCCATTTATGTAGGAGGTAAGATAAGATGATGTAATACTACAGCTGTCAGCGGTTCACGGTAAGGAAGGACACTGAAGGATACCACGGATACGGAAGGAGCATTTCAAGCATTTTACCTCGTTCCAGGTCTTCGCTAAATCAGATCCATGTTATCCATACCACGGTATCAAGCACCGCACACGTAATGTTTATTTGTTTGTTTTTTTGTTATTTTTTTTTTTTTTTTTGTTTTTTATGTGTATGTTTTTGTTTGTTTTGTTTTGTTTTGTTTTTTTTGTTTGTTTTTTTTTGTTTTCTTTTCAATGTCTTTTTTTATTGAAAATCAGTTACGCCAGGAAATATTTACTATATTCCTTCCATAACAGATACACGTAGGGACTTGCAACACCAAGTGTGTATGTTTGTTTCGATATTATTTGTTTGTTTCTTGTCACCGAACTTAACACTATTGCAGCTGTGTGCAACAATAGAGTTGCGTCTCTTAGGTCTAGCAGGAATAATAATTCGGATCCCGGATTAGCTTCATTTCTCAGGACCATACCAATGCTTGCAAGGAGAAGGCCAGTGTGTCCATAAGTGTAAGAAGTGTGTATAACTGTTATATCCCCTTCCCAAGGTCCAGGGGACAGCGACTTCCGGAAGAAGGTTAGTGTGTTCATATTGTGTAGAGAGTATGTATAACTGTAATAACCTTGTGTCGAAGGTCACCAGGACAGCGGGTACCTGAAGGAGGCAAGGGTGTCCATCGTTCCGTTGGCTAAATGTAGGACAGACTACGCCAACGTTGACTACACCGTCTTCGACAACAACTTATGTGCAAGTGGTGGAGGAAATGGTGCATGTGAGGTAAACATTGATGTTAGTATGAACGCATTATCAAGAAGACGTTGGAACCGTTACCATAGAAACCAGTTGATGATAGTATAAAGTGTAGGATGGTGTTCTTAAATATGTAAACAATCAAGCCCACACCAGACAAATAGGGAGCGGGGGGAAAACCGATTGATTAAAGCGTTGGTCTGTCATGCTGCGAACCCGAGTTCAATTCCTCACATGGGTAAAATATAAAACGCCCATTTTTGGTGCCCCCCCCCCCCCCCCCACCTTGATCTTGCTGGAATATTGCTAAAAGCAGCGTAAAACTAAACTCACTAAGCAGACAGTGAGTAATATTATGAGACTCGATTACGCGGTGGGGGAACGATGACGAATATATATATATATATTCTAATAAGTATATTCGATTAAACTCCAACAGTGCATTACATGCCAAAGAACTACGAATGAGATAATGATTTGGGTTTTTCGTCAGGGTGATTCTGGAGGTCCCCTCGTGTGCATGGAGCAGGGGACGTGGCACCTGAGAGGGTTGGTGTCGTGGGGCAAGCAGTGCGGGGACGGAATGTTCCCTGGCGTCTACACAAGGGTCTACAGCTACAGACAGTGGATACACAACATCATCACCTAAGAGGGCACAGTCTGGTGCCGCTACACGCTACACGTCAAATCGTTTCTAATTTAGCTCCAAATGAAATAATAAAACTGTAAGTTTGCTAAAGGTTAGCTACATCAGGTCGTATGTTTGCGCAAACGGTGTGAAACCCAAGTACAGGAACCATCACTGACCGTTTGTTCGTTTGCTGTTTTTCGCCGCATTCACCAATATTACATCTATATGCTGGCAGAATGAAATTTATCGAGTGCGGACCAGGCAATCCTATGATCAACAATGAGAGCATTAATCTACGCAGTTTGGATACGATGACATTTGTCAAACAAATCAGGGAGCCCGACCACCCTATGTCGTTTGTTGCCTCTTACAAGCATGGGTTACTGAAGACCAATTCTAACCCGGATCTTCACGGGCACAAAGTTATAGAACCCCCATTAGCACTGATGGGAATCCATATCAGACCACGTTTCATGCACAGGACTATCGTGAGCATATCATGGCAGTGATCGTATGTTTGATTAAGTCTTGAAATCATGCTGGATATTTAGAAAGTCTTAACAAGTATACGAAATATATCTGACGTTTACACTGGATTCATTGTAGTCATCTGTATGACAGCACGAAGACCTTTGTTTGGATCACAGAGCCCCAAAGCCCCAACCTATCGAGAATACAAGAGGTGTCAAGTTGGGGTATGCTACACATTAGTAGACTGTGGCGGGCTGGTACGGGATGAATTGTGAATCTGAACTCAGCCTATGCCACGGGGTTCAATCACAATGAGAACAATTACTTTGGAACGGGAATCTTTCCCTCGTCATGCATGGTTTAAAAACAACCATTATTGATGCGGCGTTCCATTACAGTCAGAACAGTTCATGGGACACCTGTTTAACCTTCCTGGACACCTGGTATCATCACTAACCCATGGTGTCCAAGGCTATTTGCTCTATACACACAACTGTTTACGTCTAGGTGGAAACTGGAGACTGGTATGTGTCTTGTGCAGACGTACAACTTTATCATATATATTCAGTAACTGAATTCGAAAGAAATCGGTGATCAAAACACCGTTATCACAAAACCAGAAGACTGAACCCGATGTGAAAAGGTCAGTTTTATGACATCAGGAAGACGTGGTCAACAGAGTGTCCACCTGATTTCGTGCTGTATCGCACCTGACGAGGATTTTATACGTGCCCACAGTCTGTGTACCCTCCTTAGTCCCTAGACGCTCTGTGAGGGTGAACAATCTTATAACGATGGAGAGTCTCACAGTTCTTGTGGCTGTTGTTTCTGTGGTCGCGGGATTCAATGGTAAATATTGTTTTGACATATTATTCTCTTTTTTTACTCTTGCACATATGCGAGCGTTGACGGTTGTGAGATATATTGAGCTAATATCCTCACCATTTACATTGTTTTGCGAAAGTGTCTTCGAGCGTGCAAACATTTTAATCACATTCTTTGAAAGAGAACGTAGGAATGTGGTCAAAGTCAGAGAAAGGAATTTCAACTCCCCGCATGGACAAGAATCGCCTCACCATTTCATGTTCGCGTGTGTTCTTCCTTAAATTCAATAAATATTACAATTGCATGCATTTTATTTTATTAAATCTGTCAGCTGAAGTCAAACCACAATGAATACTGTTACACCATCGATTCCACCCGAGATACGGACTGTGTAGTAGCCTAGCGGTTAAAGCGTTCGCCCGTCACGTCTAAGACACGGGTTCGACTCCGCACTAGGTTACAGTGTGTGAAACCCATTTCTGGTGTCCCCTGTCGTGACATTGCTGGAATGCTGCTAACACCTGCGTAAAACCATGCTCACTCACTCACTCATCCCGAGATAAATTCTAGGTTCTTAATTATGGAATCAAGAACAGATGACTCTCTTAACAAATAGTTACAGAATAGTTGAATTAACCCTACCCCTGCTACCCATTAATTTATGGCCATTCCTCATTGTCAGGGGAAGCGTAAGCTCAAGCGATACACTCGCTTGGTCAGTTTGGGGATTCTAGGAGAAAGGAATCGGGCGACCGGGACTCATGGGTTTATTCAGTCTCTTCATTGCAAGATGACTCGGACTGGACAAAAGAGATTTGAAATCTGCACCACGTCGTCAGTGTTGACGGTGGTTTTGTTTAGGTGTTTGAGACCGCTCTGTCATTGACACACGTCCCGAAACAACATTTCTGCTTCGTTTTAAGTTACATCATGCCATGGTCTTAAACCGTACCTCGTTTTCGGGGAATTACGCTAAATTAATCGTCGGTGATTCACTTTTAACTAACGCTTTTAGAGTCTTTTGGATTCTATTGTTCCCAGTTCTTATCCCCGCAACAACTTGTCCGAAGCATTTCTCCTAAACGGTTCGTGAAAGCTTAACCAAACTTTGTACACAGGTCAAACATGATCACTAGTTGTGTCTTTTTGGAGGTTAGACCCCGATATGAATTTTATTTGTTGCTTTTTACATGGAAACATGACTGAGGCAGTGACTGTGAGGATGTCATCCTGTCCGGAGCAAATCTCCTAAACGGTGCAAGCTAGCTTCATCAAACTTGGTACACACATCGAGGATGATCCGTAGTTGTACCCTTGACTTTGGCTGTGACTGTGACTGATGATGCTAGTTTCATCAAACTTCATACATGTGCCAAGCATAATCCCTAGATATACGTTTTGGGGAAGAGACCCAGATATAACTTATTTTTTTGCGGTTTCCATGGAAACGTGACTGTGACTGATATGGAGGATGCTGTCTTGTTCGGATAGGAGCTTCCAAACTTTTCATGCTAGCTTGATCAAACTTGGTATATATGTCAGTCATTAACCCTAGATGTGCATTTTAATGGACTAACCCGGATATAAAATTTAGTTTGTGCGGTTTCCAAGGAAGTATCACTTAGACGGTGACGTTGAGGATGTCGTGTTGAACGGAGAAGATCGCCCAAACCTTAAATTTATTAAACTTGGCACACATGTTTGCCATGTTCTCTATGTGTCTCCTTTGCCTTTTCGGGGTTACGCCAGTGTGTGAACTTTACTTGTGCGGGTTTCAAGACAATAAGTTTCAATTTGATTAAAATTGGTGCTTGTGCTCTTTTCCGGAGCAGAATTTTAAACCGTTTACCATTTCTTCACCAGGCTTGGCATATAGGTGGGTCTGATGGTATACTGGTGCCTTTTTAGGTATGGGTTTCTGAGTATAACATTTTTTGCGTTTCCAACAAGTTTAAACTCGATTGAAATTGGCGATAGTGAGTGAGTGAGTGACTTAAAATTTTAAAATTTTACACCGCATTGGCAATATTACAACCATATAGCGATGAAAACATGGTAATCAATTTAAGAAAATCAGTCTACAAAGGACAGTACAACTAACTAGATTATCACAGATATATACGTTCTAAAAGTAGTCATAAAATCTAAAATACTTTGACTTGAGAGGACAAACAGTATATAATAACAGGGTATAGATCGCCAACAGTGAAGGTAGATCACCATACTATATATATAGCTAGGGACCATGCGGACTACATCTGCTACCTGCATGGACCCTAGATTAACTTATATAATCCCTAAAACCGCTGGCGATTGAAGTCAGCTTTAGCCAAAATTAAAATGACAAAAGATGGTAAAATTTAATTTCCTTTGAATGTAATTTGGTGGTAGTGATTTTTTCCGGGCCAGAACTGTAAAACCTTACAATACTCTCCTTGCACTTTGCCATATGCACACCAAAACATTGACATACTGTAATCATTATTTGTGGACATAGTCATGGGGAATGTTTTGCAGTTGCAGGGGATACTGATGACTGATGGTTCCAATTCCATCACGACTTCCCAATAATATGCTTACTATACATCTTAACCATTTTAACCTTATAACAGAGGCAATATCTAATAAGACCTTCTTTCTTAAACATCAGGAGCATTCTGAAATAAGACTTCTGCAATTAAACGTAATACAAGACCATGTGTTGACCACCCATTAAGTCGTCAAGCATTGGTTCACGGAGGCCGAGTCAAACTCAGATCGTTAAGGATGACTGTTAAGAATGAGTGAGTTTAGTTTTACGTCGCTCTCATCAATATTCCGGCTATATGGCGGCGGTCTGTAAATAGTCAGGTCTGGACCAGACAATCCAGTGATCAACAACATGAACATCGATCTGCGCAATTGGGAACCGATGACATGTGTCATCCAAGTCAGTAAGCCTGCCCACCCGATCCCGTTAGTCGCCTCTTACGACAAGCAATTGTTTTCAAGCATGGGTTGCTGAAGGCCTATTCTGCCCCTGAGCTTCACGTGTAAAGGGGAATATCTTCGCAAGCATTGGTCCATGAAGACCTATTCTAGCTCAGATCGTCAAGGATGACTGTTTGTTTTTGAAACGTGTAACCCGTGAAGATCGGTTCAGAATGGTCTTCTACAACTCGTATGAGTGTCGTAGGGGACGACATGTGTAATCGGGTCGTTGGCTAGCTAGGCTGACCGATGTCATCGTATCCAAATGCACAGATCAATGCTCATGCTGTTAATCACCGGGGTGTCTGGTCGTAGATGGAGCATTAACAGGTCGGCGTCATATAACTGTAATAACTGAGTGCAGCGTTAAACACCAAACAAATCCACATAACATACTATTCTGTAGTCCTACAACCAACTGGAGACAATGTACTGTAACATCCACCAGAGAATACATTGATTGTCATGCCTATCAGATTGCCGACTGGACTACAACGGGATCTGTGTCCGGTTCACTGAAACCTGTCCCAGGGGATATGCGTACTCCTACAGTCATCGATGCGGGTACATGACATACTGCTGCTACCCACTCCACCATCAGCGGCCGCCAGATTTCTCCATAACCAAACCCCATCAAACAGGTAAATGTATTCATTGCACATCGCCCAGATGCGATTTATTAACCTGCACTCTTGTTTGTCTTCTCGTCATGATGCAAGCTACGTGCAGTGGCAAGTACGCTGGCTGCAGTGTGCGTCGTCATGGCTGCAATCATCGTGGCTGCAGCCTACAGGCCACAGAGTATTGCAATCCTGGTGGCGGAAAGAAGTTGGATGGGTAAACGCTACGTGTAGGGTTGAGGATTTAAATGACAAGTACCTGTTGGAAAGTATAGGTCATCTGAAACAAACACTGTCGTTTGTTCTTGACATGTATGCCACTTCCGCTTATTAGTGAAGTTTAAAGCGCTAGATTTAACTTTACAACCTGTTCGTCCTCCTTACCCTCCTTACTCATCACGTCCTCTATGTATTGTATATTATACCCATTTACAGCATGTTACACAACATATGGCCGTTACGCCCACGGCTGAACCGCTGAAGAACGGCGAATACTTAAGGGATGAGGGTTGAGTGGTAGGTCACGGGATGTATTTTCATCATGGTGATACCTTAAAACCTAACACAGTAATGGTGTCAAAGTGTCAACTTGGGTGTACTTTGAGAACTTTGCCTACGGGGACATAAAAGCTTTAACAAATGTTGGTGTAATGATCTGGACACGCATGTATAAACATTATTCTGTTGTAGTCGATGTTCCCTGTTTTGACCCTGAAAAGAGACCATTTGCATCAGATCATATCCTTGACCATTCTTGATCATCACCAGGGTATATGTTATTGTAAATCTCCACAAAACCCTGGGTGCATCTACGGCTCGGACCAGTGAATTTATTACCTCCCTTGGCTGGCTTTTTACCCAGTCAGGTGTCTGCGCAAGGACGCTGAGCGTGTCAATTACCTAACCATTTAAATTTTGACAACACTATCGATGCAGAGATACTCTGAAAGAGTTAGAAGGAGTTCTTGCATATATTTTTTCTAGTTTCAGGCCTGTCAGTTTGTCCGTATGATTTCCTCCAAATCTGAGTCGCACTGCGAACAAATCATCTCGGCTGCGACCGTTATCTTTGTTGACATTGCCAGTCAAGCTTGTAACGGTTGCGTAACTGATTGGCTACTGTGAGAATGCAGAACCAGCAAAGGGAGGTGATATAACTATCGGTGCATCCAGGGCACTTGGAGATTATGGAGGATGATCCTTGACAGTCGCACACTTTCGGATCACTTACTATATAAAAAACTAATATAATTATATACATATTCATCTTCGACAAAATATAGAAGACTGTGGGCCTCTCCGTCTTCTGGAACACATTCCACTGAGGGTGAAAAATAGATTAGCAGTGAAAATCATATGAATCTATCACTGAACACATTGTTTGCCTGTCTGTCATCTCTTGCAGACTGTGAAAACATTTACAAGGGCTATTGTGTTAACTACACTGAGTCGTGTCGAAGTGGTGATCATCTTTCATTCAGTCATTGTGGCTTTCTCAAACTCTGCTGCTACCCCGAGTCCTATCATCCGGACACTGGATCAGGGAGTCATAATACCGGAACAAACCAACAAACCAGCAACAACCAACCGTCACTACCAACCAACTCATCCGGGTCCACTATAGAATCACGTAAGCATGATGTTGATAATTTAATGTCGAGAATGTTAGCACCTGGGATTTATACTCTCAAAGAATCAATGAATCAACTTTATGCAAAGTAGCATAGAACCCGCCTTAGGAAATAGACCTTCGGTTTCTGAAAATGACATTCGATGCCATCTCAGGCTTCAAGATTACATCACAGTAAGATAATCTTTGGACTACAAAATGGAGTTTGTATCCAGTTGTCCTGTATTGAAGACCTGCTGTGTACAAGTGATTTTCCCTTCCCACAACACTCTATATCTCTGTCGTGCCCCATAGAAACTCTATGCCTGTATTCCTGCCACGCTCTGGTCCAACACTATGCCTACATTCACGAGGTGCCCTATACCAACACTCTGCCTCTATTCCCGTAGTGCCCAATACCAACGCTGTGCCTCTATTCACATTATGACCTATATTCTAGCCATGCTCGGTACCAACACTTTGCCTATATTCAGATGGTGCCCAATACCAACACTGCGCCTCTATTCCCGTAGTGCCCAATACCAACACTGCGCCTCTATTCCCGTAGTGCCCAATACCAACACTGTGCCTCTTTTCACATTATGACCTACATTCTCATCATGCACTATATTCACAGCATTAACTATTTTCACACCATAATCTATGTTCACTTCGTGCCATGTATTCACAGCATGTCCTATGTTAAAACCATCCTGAGAGTTGTTAGCATGTTCATCTCCCTGTGTTCACAGGCACCTGTGGCATCACGTTGGTGGGTCACAATCACAGAATAGTGGGAGGTGGTCAAGCCGAACCACACGAGTACCCCTGGCAGGTGGGTAACATTGTGTACCTGCACACACGTGCATCTTGGCAAAAAGGTACAATAAGTAACTGCACACACGTGCATTTGGGCAAAAAGGTACATTGAGTATCTGCGCAGACGTTCAGTAAAACACAACTGTGTGCATAGTGTATGCGTATGTCATCCTTTGTCCACCAGGTGTCGCTGCGGTACAAGGGTCAGCATCTGTGTGGCGGAACCCTCATTGACGACCAGTGGGTCTTGACAGCGGCACATTGCTTCCAACAGTGAGTTCACTTGAACCATTTGACCTTCTTCAAGACTTGAACATTGCCAGAAACACAATGTCATGGAACTGTAGACATCAAACATGTTGATGTGAACCCTTGTGCACCCTGTTTATGAAAGGTGGAACTGGATATAAAAGATTCTTGTCTATGAATTGATATTGTCGAACCCTATATGGGAGAATAACTCACGATGACGTATGAAAAACAAACATTTGTTACGATATGCACACATTTAGATTACAAGACACATACGTACACACATATATATATAAACACACACACACACACATTCACACACATTCACATATACACACACAAACACGCACACATACACACCCAAAAAACACAAAAACATACACAAACACTAACGCACACAAACGTTTAAAATAACAATGCCAGCGGTGTAAAATGGTTGCGGAAGTAAGTAAAGAGACAGGGCTGCAAAACTGTTAAGCTTCAGACTTTGTTCCACTGCGTCATAACCAAATAGGCGTCAAGACACTCCTTCACCATGTTTGCAGAACGTACGGCAACTACTGGACAGTCGGCATTGGCCTTCACGACATCTACAACGTCCACTACAGCCAGGTGGTCGACGCTGCCCGGGTGTTCACACACGCTGGCTACAGCTCCAGCACCAACTCCAATGACGTCGCCATCGTCAAGTTAGCCAAGAGGGTGGACATCCAACACAAAGACACAAGGACAGCTTGTTTACCTGACAGAGACGAGACTTTTGAAGGGATGGTGTGCACAGTCACAGGATGGGGCGCCGCATACTCGGGTAAACAGCGGGTGTTCTACTCTACTCCTGATAGGCACATACATTACTTCACCTAAGCCCGGGGTCTTGTTTCACATAGCTATAAGTCTGTGTTACGTAATGTTACAGTTACGGTCATCCTAGGGCTACACAAGCTTTATAGAATATGGAGAGCCGACAGTAAGAGACGCTTGGCTTCCATTATATAGTCAATTTTATATAACTCTAAGCTACCATTTTGTAATTCATAGCAATTCAGTTTGTTTATAGCACTGTAGGAAAACAGTCCTTGGAAAGGAGTCCTCGGTAAAAACGTACGGGAAAAGGTACTCTAGAAAGAAAGTCCTATTGTAAGAAAGACTTATTTTATGATGAACTTTCATGCCAAAGGTTTTAGAAAACAACCACTGGTAGCTCACACATATGGGTTATCTGTAGGACAAAGCACGACTCACAGGTTATGGTTGGGAAAGTAAGACCCGGGATGGAGAAGTAAGATCGAGAAGGGCGAAGAGGTCGAGGTCTCACTTCTCTCCACCCGATGGTCGAGGTCTCAGTTCTCTCCTCCCGATGGTCGAGGTCTCAGTTCTCTCCACCTATGGCCGAGGTCTCAGTTCTCTCCACCCGATGGTCGAGGTCTCACTTCTCTCCACTCGATGGTCGAGGGCTCACTTCTCTCCACCCTATGGTCGAGGTCTCACTTCTCTCCACTCGATGGTCGAGGGCTTACTTCTCTCCACCCGATGGTCGAGGTCTCACTTCTCTCCACCCGATGGTCGAGGGCTTACTTCTCTCCACCCGATGGTCGAGGTCTAACTTCTCTCCTCCCGATGGTCGAGGGCTTACTTCTCTCCACCCGATCGTCGACGGCTTACTTCTCTCCACCCGATGGTCGACGGCTTACTTCTCTCCACCCGATGGTCGAGGTCTGACTTCTCTCCATCCGATGGTCGACGGCTTACTTCTCTCCCTCCGATGGTCGAGGTCTGACTTCTCTCCCTCCGATGGTCGAAGGCTTACTTCTCTCCCTCCGATGGTCGAGGTCTGACTTCTCTCCCTCCGATGGTCGAGGTCTCACTTCTCTCCACCCGATGGTCGAAGGCTCACTTCTCTCCACCCGATGGTCGAGGTCTGACTTCTCTCCACCCGATGGTCGAGGTCTGACTTCTCTCCCTCCGATGGTCGAGGTCTCACTTCTCTCCACCCGATTATCGAGGTCACACTTCTCTCCACCCGATGGTCGAGGTCTGACTTCTCTCCACCCGATGGTCGAGGTCTGACTTCTCTCCCTCCGATGGTCGAGGTCTCACTTCTCTCCACCCGATGGTCGAGGTCTGACTTCTCTCCCTCCGATGGTCGAGGTCTCACTTCTCTCCACCCGATTATCGAGGTCACACTTCTCTCCACCCGATGGTCGAGGGCTTACTTCTCTCCACCCGATGGTCGAGGTCACACTTCTCTCCACCCGATGGTCGAGGGCTTACTTCTCTCCACCCGATGATCGAAGGCTTACTTCTCTCCCTCCGATGGTCGAGGTCTGACTTCTCTCCCTCCGATGGTCGAGGTCTCACTTCTCTCCACCCGATGGTCGAAGGCTTACTTCTCTCCTCCCGATGGTCGAGGTCACACTTTTCTCCACCCGATGGTCGAGGTCTGACTTCTCTCCACCCGATGGTCGAGGTCTGACGTCTCTCCACCCGATGGTCGAGGTCTGACTTCTCTCCACCCGATGGTCGAGGGCTTACTTCTCTCCCTCCGATGGTCGAGGGCTTACTTCTCTCCCTCCGATGGTCGAGGTCTGACTTCTCTCCACCCGATGGTCGAGGTCTGACTTCTCTCCACCCGATGGTCGAGGTCTGACGTCTCTCCACCCGATGGTCGAGGTCTGACGTCTCTCCACCCGATGGTCGACGTCTGACTTCTCTCCACCCGATGGTCGAGGGCTTACTTCTCTCCCTCCGATGGTCGAGGGCTTACTTCTCTCCACCCGATGGTCGAGGGCTTACTTCTCTCCCTCCGATGGTCGAGGGCTTACTTCTCTCCCTCCGATGGTCGAGGGCTTCCTTCTCTCCACCCGATGGTCGAGGGCTTATTTCTCTCCACCCGATGGTCGAGGTCTGACTTCTCTCCACCCGATGGTCGAGGGCTTTCTTCTCTCCACCCGATGGTCGACGGCTTACTTCTCTCCCTCCGATGGTCGAGGGCTTACTTCTCTCCACCCGATGGTCGAGGGCTTACTTCTCTCCCTCCGATGGTCGAGGGCTTCCTTCTCTCCCTCCGATGGTCGAGGGCTTACTTCTCTCCCTCCTATGGTCGAGGGCTTACTTCTCTCCACCCGATGGTCGAGGTCTGACTTCTCTCCACCCGATGGTCGAGGGCTGACTTCTCTCCACCCGATGGTCGAGGGCTTACTTCTCTCCCTCCGATGGTCGAGGGCTTACTTCTCTCCCTCCGATGGTCGAGGTCTGACTTCTCTCCACCCGATGGTCGAGGTCTGACTTCTCTCCACCCGATGGTCGAGGTCTGACGTCTCTCCACCCGATGGTCGAGGTCTGACGTCTCTCCACCCGATGGTCGAGGTCTGACTTCTCTCCACCCGATGGTCGAGGGCTTACTTCTCTCCACCCGATGGTCGAGGGCTTACTTCTCTCCCTCCGATGGTCGAGGGCTTACTTCTCTCCCTCCGATGGTCGAGGTCTGACTTCTCTCCACCCGATGGTCGAGGTCTGACTTCTCTCCACCCGATGGTCGAGGTCTGACGTCTATCCACCCGATGGTCGAGGTCTGACGTCTCTCCACCCGATGGTCGAGGGCTTACTTCTCTCCACCCGATGGTCGAGGGCTCACTTCTCTCCACCCGATGGTCGAGGGCTTACTTCTCTCCACCCGATGGTCGAGGGCTCACTTCTCTCCACCCGATGGTCGAGGGCTCACTTCTCTCCACCCGATGGTCGAGGGCTTACTTCTCTCCACCCGATGGTCGAGGGCTTACTTCTCTCCACCCGATGGTCGAGGGCTTACTTCTCTCCCTCCGATGGTCGAGGGCTTACTTCTCTCCACCCGATGGTCGAGGTCTCACTTCTCTCCACCCGATTATCGAGGTCACACTTCTCTCCACCCGATGGTCGAGGGCTTACTTCTCTCCCTCCGATGGTCGAGGTCTGACTTCTCTCCCTCCGATGGTCGAGGTCTCACTTCTCTCCACCCGATGGTCGAAGGCTTACTTCTCTCCTCCCGATGGTCGAGGTCACACTTTTCTCCACCCGATGGTCGAGGTCTGACTTCTCTCCACCCGATGGTCGAGGTCTGACGTCTCTCCACCCGATGGTCGAGGTCTGACTTCTCTCCACCCGATGGTCGAGGGCTTGCTTCTCTCCCTCCGATGGTCGAGGGCTTACTTCTCTCCCTCCGATGGTCGAGGTCTGACTTCTCTCCACCCGATGGTCGAGGTCTGACTTCTCTCCACCCGATGGTCGAGGTCTGACGTCTCTCCACCCGATGGTCGAGGGCTTACTTCTCTCCACCCGATGGTCGAGGGCTCACTTCTCTCCACCCGATGGTCGAGGGCTTACTTCTCTCCACCCGATGGTCGAGGGCTCACTTCTCTCCACCCGATGGTCGAGGGCTCACTTCTCTCCACCCGATGGTCGAGGGCTTACTTCTCTCCACCCGATGGTCGAGGGCTTACTTCTCTCCACCCGATGGTCGAGGGCTTACTTCTCTCCCTCCGATGGTCGAGGGCTTACTTCTCTCCACCCGATGGTCGAGGTCTCACTTCTCTCCACCCGATTATCGAGGTCACACTTCTCTCCACCCGATGGTCGAGGGCTTACTTCTCTCCACCCGATTATCGAGGTCACACTTCTCTCCACCCGATGGTCGAGGGCTTGCTTCTCTCCACCCGATGATCGAAGGCTTACTTCTCTCCCTCCGATGGTCGAGGTCTGACTTCTCTCCCTCCGATGGTCGAGGTCTCACTTCTCTCCGCCCGATGGTCGAAGGCTTAATTCTCTCCACCCGATGGTCGAGGTCTGACGTCTCTCCACCCGATGGTCGAGGTCTGACTTCTCTCCACCCGATGGTCGAGGTCTGACGTCTCTCCACCCGATGGTCGAGGTCTGACGTCTCTCCACCCGATGGTCGAGGTCTGACGTCTCTCCACCCGATGGTCGAGGTCTGACTTCTCTCCACCCGATGGTCGAGGGCTTACTTCTCTCCACCCGATGGTCGAGGGCTTACTTCTCTCCCTCCGATGGTCGAGGGCTTACTTCTCTCCCTCCGATGGTCGAGGTCTGACTTCTCTCCACCCGATGGTCGAGGTCTGACTTCTCTCCACCCGATGGTCGAGGTCTGACGTCTATCCACCCGATGGTCGAGGTCTGACGTCTCTCCACCCGATGGTCGAGGGCTTACTTCTCTCCACCCGATGGTCGAGGGCTCACTTCTCTCCACCCGATGGTCGAGGGCTTACTTCTCTCCACCCGATGGTCGAGGGCTCACTTCTCTCCACCCGATGGTCGAGGGCTCACTTCTCTCCACCCGATGGTCGAGGTCTGACTTCTCTCCACCCGATGGTCGAGGGCTTACTTCTCTCCACCCGATGGTCGAGGGCTTACTTCTCTCCCTCCGATGGTCGAGGGCTTACTTCTCTCCACCCGATGGTCGAGGTCTGACTTCTCTCCCTCCGATGGTCGAGGGCTCACTTCTCTCCACCCGATGGTCGAGGGCTTACTTCTCTCCACCCGATGGTCGAGGGCTTACTTCTCTCCCTCCGATGGTCGAGGGCTTACTTCTCTCCCTCCGATGGTCGAGGGCTTACTTCTCTCCACCCGATGGTCGAGGTCTCACTTCTCTCCACCCGATTATCGAGGTCACACTTCTCTCCACCCGATGGTCGAGGGCTTACTTCTCTCCACCCGATGGTCGAGGTCACACTTCTCTCCACCCGATGGTCGAGGGCTTACTTCTCTCCACCCGATGATCGAAGGCTTACTTCTCTCCCTCCGATGGTCGAGGTCTGACTTCTCTCCCTCCGATGGTCGAGGTCTCACTTCTCTCCACCCGATGGTCGAAGGCTTACTTCTCTCCTCCCGATGGTCGAGGTCACACTTTTCTCCACCCGATGGTCGAGGTCTGACTTCTCTCCACCCGATGGTCGAGGGCTTACTTCTCTCCCTCCGATGGTCGAGGGCTTACTTCTCTCCCTCCGATGGTCGAGGTCTGACTTCTCTCCACCCGATGGTCGAGGTCTGACTTCTCTCCACCCGATGGTCGAGGTCTGACGTCTCTCCACCCGATGGTCGAGGGCTCACTTCTCTCCACCCGATGGTCGAGGGCTTACTTCTCTCCCTCCGATGGTCGAGGGCTTACTTCTCTCCCTCCGATGGTCGAGGGCTTACTTCTCTCCCTCCGATGGTCGAGGGCTTCCTTCTCTCCACCCGATGGTCGAGGGCTTATTTCTCTCCACCCGATGGTCGAGGTCTGACTTCTCTCCACCCGATGGTCGAGGGCTTTCTTCTCTCCACCCGATGGTCGACGGCTTACTTCTCTCCCTCCGATGGTCGAGGGCTTACTTCTCTCCACCCGATGGTCGAGGGCTTACTTCTCTCCCTCCGATGGTCGAGGGCTTCCTTCTCTCCCTCCGATGGTCGAGGGCTTACTTCTCTCCCTCCTATGGTCGAGGGCTGACTTCTCTCCACCCGATGGTCGAGGTCTGACTTCTCTCCACCCGATGGTCGAGGGCTGACTTCTCTCCACCCGATGGTCGAGGGCTTACTTCTCTCCCTCCGATGGTCGAGGGCTTACTTCTCTCCCTCCGATGGTCGAGGTCTGACTTCTCTCCACCCGATGGTCGAGGTCTGACTTCTCTCCACCCGATGGTCGAGGTCTGACGTCTCTCCACCCGATGGTCGAGGTCTGACGTCTCTCCACCCGATGGTCGAGGTCTGACTTCTCTCCACCCGATGGTCGAGGGCTTACTTCTCTCCACCCGATGGTCGAGGGCTTACTTCTCTCCCTCCGATGGTCGAGGGCTTACTTCTCTCCCTCCGATGGTCGAGGTCTGACTTCTCTCCACCCGATGGTCGAGGTCTGACTTCTCTCCACCCGATGGTCGAGGTCTGACGTCTATCCACCCGATGGTCGAGGTCTGACGTCTCTCCACCCGATGGTCGAGGGCTTACTTCTCTCCACCCGATGGTTGAGGGCTCACTTCTCTCCACCCGATGGTCGAGGGCTTCCTTCTCTCCACCCGATGGTCGAGGGCTCACTTCTCTCCACCCGATGGTCGAGGGCTCACTTCTCTCCACCCGATGGTCGAGGTCTGACGTCTCTCCACCCGATGGTCGAGGTCTGACGTCTCTCCACCCGATGGTCGAGGTCTGACTTCTCTCCACCCGATGGTCGAGGGCTGACTTCTCTCCACCCGATGGTCGAGGGCTTACTTCTCTCCCTCCGATGGTCGAGGGCTTACTTCTCTCCACCCGATGGTCGAGGTCTGACTTCTCTCCACCCGATGGTCGAGGTCTGACGTCTATCCACCCGATGGTCGAGGTCTGACGTCTCTCCACCCGATGGTCGAGGGCTTACTTCTCTCCACCCGATGGTCGAGGGCTCACTTCTCTCCACCCGATGGTCGAGGGCTTACTTCTCTCCACCCGATGGTCGAGGGCTCACTTCTCTCCACCCGATGGTCGAGGGCTCACTTCTCTCCACCCGATGGTCGAGGGCTCACTTCTCTCCACCCGATGGTCGAGGGCTTACTTCTCTCCACCCGATGGTCGAGGGCTTACTTCTCTCCACCCGATGGTCGAGGTCTGACTTCTCTCCCTCCGATGGTCGAGGGCTTACTTCTCTCCACCCGATGGTCGAGGGCTTACTTCTCTCCACCCGATGGTCGAGGGCTTACTTCTCTCCACCCGATGGTCGAGGGCTTACTTCTCTCCCTCCGATGGTCGAGGGCTTACTTCTCTCCCTCCGATGGTCGAGGGCTTACTTCTCTCCACCCGATGGTCGAGGTCTCACTTCTCTCCACCCGATTATCGAGGTCACACTTCTCTCCACCCGATGGTCGAGGGCTTACTTCTCTCCACCCGATGGTCGAGGTCACACTTCTCTCCACCCGATGGTCGAGGTCTGACTTCTCTCCCTCCGATGATCGAAGGCTTACTTCTCTCCCTCCGATGGTCGAGGTCTGACTTCTCTCCCTCCGATGGTCGAGGTCTCACTTCTCTCCACCCGATGGTCGAAGGCTTACTTCTCTCCTCCCGATGGTCGAGGTCACACTTTTCTCCACCCGATGGTCGAGGTCTGACTTCTCTCCACCCGATGGTCGAGGTCTGACTTCTCTCCACCCGATGGTCGAGGGCTTACTTCTCTCCCTCCGATGGTCGAGGGCTTACTTCTCTCCCTCCGATGGTCGAGGTCTGACTTCTCTCCACCCGATGGTCGAGGTCTGACTTCTCTCCACCCGATGGTCGAGGTCTGACGTCTCTCCACCCGATGGTCGAGGTCTGACGTCTCTCCACCCGATGGTCGAGGTCTGACTTCTCTCCACCCGATGGTCGAGGGCTTACTTCTCTCCCTCCGATGGTCGAGGGCTTACTTCTCTCCCTCCGATGGTCGAGGACTTACTTCTCTCCCTCCGATGGTCGAGGACTTACTTCTCTCCACCCGATGGTCGAGGGCTTATTTCTCTCCCTCCGATGGTCGAGGGCTTCCTTCTCTCCACCCGATGGTCGAGGGCTTATTTCTCTCCCTCCGATGGTCGAGGTCTGACTTCTCTCCACCCGATGGTCGAGGGCTTACTTCTCTCCACCCGATGGTCGAGGGCTTACTTCTCTCCCTCCGATGGTCGAGGGCTTACTTCTCTCCCTCCGATGGTCGAGGGCTTACTTCTCTCCCTCCGATGGTCGAGGGCTTACTTCTCTCCCTCCGATGGTCGAGGGATTACTTCTCTCCCTCCTATGGTCGAGGGCTTACTTCTCTCCACCCGATGGTCGAGGTCTGACTTCTCTCCACCCGATGGTCGAGGGCTGACTTCTCTCCACCCGATGGTCGAGGGCTTACTTCTCTCCCTCCGATGGTCGAGGGCTTACTTCTCTCCCTCCGATGGTCGAGGTCTGACTTCTCTCCACCCGATGGTCGAGGTCTGACTTCTCTCCACCCCATGGTCGAGGTCTGACGTCTCTCCACCCGATGGTCGAGGTCTGACTTCTCTCCACCCGATGGTCGAGGGCCTACTTCTCTCCACCCGATGGTCGAGGGCTTACTTCTCTCCCTCCGATGGTCGAGGGCTTACTTCTCTCCCTCCGATGGTCGAGGTCTGACTTCTCTCCACCCGATGGTCGAGGTCTGACTTCTCTCCACCCGATGGTCGAGGTATGACGTCTATCCACCCGATGGTCGAGGGCTCACTTCTCTCCACCCGATGGTCGAGGGCTCACTTCTCTCCACCCGATGGTCGAGGGCTTACTTCTCTCCCTCCGATGGTCGAGGGCTCACTTCTCTCCACACGATGGTCGAGGGCTTACTTCTCTCAACCCGATGGTCGAGGGCTTACTTCTCTCCACCCGATGGTCGAGGGCTTACTTCTCTCCCTCCGATGGTCGAGGGCTTACTTCTCTCCACCCGATGGTCGAGGTCTGACTTCTCTCCCTCCGATAGTCGAGGGCTTACTTCTCTCCACCCGATGGTCGAGGGCTTACTTCTCTCCCTCCGATGGTCGAGGGCTTACTTCTCTCCCTCCGATGGTCGAGGGCTTACTTCTCTCCACCCGATGGTCGAGGGCTTACTTCTCTCCCTCCGATGGTCGAGGGCTTACTTCTCTCCACCCGATGGTCGAGGGCTTACTTCTCTCCACCCGATGGTCGAGGGCTTACTTCTCTCCACCCGATGGTCGAAGGCTTACTTCTCTCCCTCCGATGGTCGAGGGCTTACTTCTCTCCACCCGATGGTCGAGGGCTTACTTCTCTCCCTCCGATGGTCGAGGGCTTACTTCTCTCCACCCGATGGTCGAGGGCTTACTTCTCTCCACCCGATGGTCGAGGGCTTACTTCTCTCCACCCGATGGTCGAGGTCTGACTTCTCTCCACCCGATGGTCGAGGGCTTCCTTCTCTCCACCCGATGGTCGAGGGCTTACTTCTCTCCCTCCGATGGTCGAGGGCTTACTTCTCTCCCTCCGATGGTCGAGGTATGACTTCTCTCCACCCGATGGTCGAGGTCTGACTTCTCTCCACCCGATGGTCGAGGTCTGACGTCTCTCCACCCGATGGTCGAGGGCTTACTTCTCTCCACCCGATGGTCGAGGGCTCACTTCTCTCCACCCGATGGTCGAGGGCTTACTTCTCTCCATCCGATGGTCGAGGGCTCACTTCTCTCCACCCGATGGTCGAGGGCTTACTTCTCTCCCTCCGATGGTCGAGGGCTCACTTCTCTCCACCCGATGGTCGAGGGCTTGCTTCTCTCCACCCGATGGTCGAGGGCTTACTTCTCTCCACCCGATGGTCGAGGGCTTACTTCTCTCCCTCCGATGGTCGAGGGCTTACTTCTCTCCACCCGATGGTCGAGGTCTTACTTCTCTCCCTCCGATGGTCGAGGTCTGACTTCTCTCCACCCGATGGTCAAGGGCTTACTTCTCTCCCTCCGATGGTGGAGGGCTTACTTCTCTCCACCGGATGGTCGAGGTCTGACTTCTCTCCCTCCGATGGTCGAGGGCTTACTTCTCTCCACCCGATGGTCGAGGTCACACTTCTCTCCACCCGATGGTCGAGGGCTTACTTCTCTCCCTCCGATGGTCGAGGGCTTACTTCTCTCCACCCGATGGTCGAGGGCTTACTTCTCTCCACCCGATGGTCGAGGGCTTACTTCTCTCCACCCGATGGTCGAGGGCTTACTTCTCTCCACCCGATGGTCGAGGGCTTACTTTTCTCCACCCGATGGTCGAGGGCTCACTTCTCTCCCTCCGATGGTCGAGGGCTTCCTTCTCTCCACCCGATGGTCGAGGGCTTACTTCTCTCCCTCCGATGGTCGAGGGCTTCCTTCTCTCCACCCAATGGTCGAGGTCTGACTTCTCTCCCTCCGATGGTCGAGGGCTCACTTCTCTCCACCCGATGGTCGAGGGCTTACTTCTCTCCACCCGATGGTCGAGGGCTTACTTCTCTCCCTCCGATGGTCGAGGGCTTACTTCTCTCCACCCGATGGTCGAGGGCTTACTTCTCTCCCTCCGATGGTCGAGGGCTTACTTCTCTCCACCCGATTGTCGAGGACTTACTTCTCTCCACCCGATGGTCGAGGGCTTACTTCTCTCCACCCGATTGTCGAGGGCTTACTTCTCTCCACCCGATGGTCGAGGGCTTTCTTTTCTCCCTCAGATGGCCGAGGGCTTACTTCTCTCCACCCGATGGTCGAGGGCTTACTTCTCTCCCTCCGATGGTCGAGGGCTTACTTCTCTCCCTCCGATGGTCGAGGGCTTACTTCTCTCCACCCGATGGTCGAGGTCTGACTTCTCTCCCTCCTATGGTCGAGGGCTTACTTCTCTCCACCCGATGGTCGAGGGCTTACTTCTCTCCCTCCGATGGTCGAGGGCTTACTTCTCTCCCTCCGATGGTCGAGGGCTTACTTCTCTCCCTCCGATGGTCGAGGGCTTACTTCTCTCCACCCGATGGTCGAGGGCTTACTTCTCTCCCTCCGATGGTCGAGGGCTTACTTCTCTCCACCCGATGGTCGAGGGCTTACTTCTCTCCACCCGATGGTCGAGGGCTTACTTCTCTCCACCCGATGGTCGAGGTCTGACTTCTCTCCACCCGATGGTCGAGGGCTTCCTTCTCTCCACCCGATGGTCGAGGGCTTACTTCTCTCCCTCCGATGGTCGAGGGCTTACTTCTCTCCCTCCGATGGTCGAGGTATGACTTCTCTCCACCCGATGGTCGAGGTCTGACTTCTCTCCACCCGATGGTCGAGGTCTGACGTCTATCCACCCGATGGTCGAGGTCTGACGTCTCTCCACCCGATGGTCGAGGGCTTACTTCTCTCCACCCGATGGTCGAGGGCTCACTTCTCTCCACCCGATGGTCGAGGGCTTACTTCTCTCCATCCGATGGTCGAGGGCTCACTTCTCTCCACCCGATGGTCGAGGGCTTACTTCTCTCCCTCCGATGGTCGAGGGCTCACTTCTCTCCACCCGATGGTCGAGGGCTTGCTTCTCTCCACCCGATGGTCGAGGGCTTACTTCTCTCCACCCGATGGTCGAGGGCTTACTTCTCTCCCTCCGATGGTCGAGGGCTTACTTCTCTCCACCCGATGGTCGAGGTCTTACTTCTCTCCCTCCGATGGTCGAGGTCTGACTTCTCTCCACCCGATGGTCAAGGGCTTACTTCTCTCCCTCCGATGGTGGAGGGCTTACTTCTCTCCACCGGATGGTCGAGGTCTGACTTCTCTCCCTCCGATGGTCGAGGGCTTACTTCTCTCCACCCGATGGTCGAGGTCACACTTCTCTCCACCCGATGGTCGAGGTCTGACTTCTCTCCCTCCGATGGTCGAGGGCTTACTTCTCTCCACCCGATGGTCGAGGGCTTACTTCTCTCCACCCGATGGTCGAGGGCTTACTTCTCTCCACCCGATGGTCGAGGGCTTACTTCTCTCCACCCGATGGTCGAGGGCTTACTTTTCTCCACCCGATGGTCGAGGGCTTACTTCTCTCCCTCCGATGGTCGAGGGCTTCCTTCTCTCCACCCGATGGTCGAGGGCTTACTTCTCTCCCTCCGATGGTCGAGGGCTTCCTTCTCTCCACCCAATGGTCGAGGTCTGACTTCTCTCCCTCCGATGGTCGAGGGCTCACTTCTCTCCACCCGATGGTCGAGGGCTTACTTCTCTCCACCCGATGGTCGAGGGCTTGCTTCTCTCCACCCGAATGTCGAGGGCTTAGTTCTCTCCACCCGATGGTCGAGGGCTTCCTTCTCTCCACCCGATTGTCGAGGGCTTACTTCTCTCCACCCGATGGTCGAGGGCTCACTTCTCTCCCTCCGATGGTCGAGGGCTTACTTCTCTCCACCCGATGGTCGAGGTCTGACTTCTCTCCCTCCGATGGTCGAGGGCTTACTTCTCTCCACCCGATTGTCGAGGTCTGACTTCTCTCCCTCCGATGGTCGAGGGCTTACTTCTCTCCCTCCGATGGTCGAGGGCTTACTTCTCTCCACCCGATGGTCGAGGTCTGACTTCTCTCCCTCCGATGGTCGAGTTCTTACTTCTCTCCACCCGATGGTCGAGGGCTTACTTCTCTCCCTCCGATGGTCGAGGGCTTACTTCTCTCCACCCGATGGTCGAGGTCTGACTTCTCTCCACCCGATGGTCGAGGGCTTACTTCTCTCCACCCGATGGTCGAGGTCTGACTTCTCTCCCTCCGATGGTCGAGGGCTTACTTCTCTCCACCCGATGGTCGAGGGCTTACTTCCCTCCCTCCGATGGTCGAGGGCTTCCTTCTCTCCACCCGATGGTCGAGGGCTTACTTCTCTCCCTCCGATGGTCGAGGTCTGACGTCTCTCCACCCGATGGTCGAGGTCTCACTTCTCTACCCGATGGTCGAGGTCTCACTTCTCTCCACCCGATGGCCGAGGTCTGACTTCTCTCCACCCGATGGCCGAGGGCTCACTTCTCTCCACCCGATGGCCGAGGGCTCACTTCTCTCCACCCGATGGCCGAGGGCTCACTTCTCTCCACCCGATGGTCGAGGGCTCACTTCTCTCCACCCGATGGTCGAGGGCTCACTTCTCTCCACCCGATGGTCGAGGGCTCACTTCTCTCCACCCGATGGTCGAGGGCTCACTTCTCTCCACCCGATGGTCGAGGTCTGACTTCTCTCCACCCGGTGGTCGAGGGCTCACTTCTCTCCACCCGATGGTCGAGGTCTGACTTCTCTCCACCCGAATGCCGAGGGCTTGCTTCTCTCCACCCGATGGTCGAGGGCTCACTTCTCTCCACCCGATGGTCGAGGTCTGACTTCTCTCCACCCGAATGCCGAGGGCTTACTTCTCTCCACCCGATGGTCGAGGGCTTACTTCTCTCCACCCGATGGTCGAGGGCTTACTTCTCTCCACCCGAATGCCGAGGGCTTTCTTCTCTCCACCCGATGGTCGAGGGCTTACTTCTCTCCACCCGATGGTCGAGGGCTTACTTCTCTCCACCCGATGGTCGAGGGCTTACTTCTCTCCACCCGATGGTCGAGGTCTGACTTCTCTCCACCCGATGGTCGAGGTCTGACTTCTCTCCACCCGATGGTCGAGGTCTGACTTCTCTCCACCCGATGGTCGAGGTCTGACTTCTCTCCACCCGATGGTCGAGGTCACACTTCTCTCCACCCGATGGTCGAGGTCTGACTTCTCTCCACCCGATGGTCGAGGTCTGACTTCTCTCCACCCGATGGTCGAGGTCTGACTTCTCTCCACCCGATGGTCGAGGGCTTACTTCTCTCCACCCGATGGTCGAGGGCTTACTTCTCTCCACCCGATGGTCGAGGGCTTGCTTCTCTCCACCCGATGGTCGAGGTCTGACTTCTCTCCACCCGATGGTCGAGGTCTGACTTCTCTCCACCCGAATGCCGAGGGCTTGCTTCTCTCCACCCGATGGTCGAGGGCTCACTTCTCTCCACCCGATGGTCGAGGTCTGACTTCTCTCCACCCGAATGCCGAGGGCTTACTTCTCTCCACCCGATGGTCGAGGGCTTACTTCTCTCCACCCGATGGTCGAGGGCTTACTTCTCTCCACCCGAATGCCGAGGGCTTTCTTCTCTCCACCCGATGGTCGAGGGCTTACTTCTCTCCACCCGATGGTCGAGGGCTTACTTCTCTCCACCCGATGGTCGAGGTCTCACTTCTCTCCACCCGATGGCCGAGGTCTGACTTCTCTCCACCCGATGGCCGAGGGCTCACTTCTCTCCACCCGATGGCCGAGGGCTCACTTCTCTCCACCCGATGGCCGAGGGCTCACTTCTCTCCACCCGATGGTCGAGGGCTCACTTCTCTCCACCCGATGGTCGAGGGCTCACTTCTCTCCACCCGATGGTCGAGGGCTCACTTCTCTCCACCCGATGGTCGAGGGCTCACTTCTCTCCACCCGATGGTCGAGGTCTGACTTCTCTCCACCCGGTGGTCGAGGGCTCACTTCTCTCCACCCGATGGTCGAGGTCTGACTTCTCTCCACCCGAATGCCGAGGGCTTGCTTCTCTCCACCCGATGGTCGAGGGCTCACTTCTCTCCACCCGATGGTCGAGGTCTGACTTCTCTCCACCCGAATGCCGAGGGCTTACTTCTCTCCACCCGATGGTCGAGGGCTTACTTCTCTCCACCCGATGGTCGAGGGCTTACTTCTCTCCACCCGAATGCCGAGGGCTTTCTTCTCTCCACCCGATGGTCGAGGGCTTACTTCTCTCCACCCGATGGTCGAGGGCTTACTTCTCTCCACCCGATGGTCGAGGGCTTACTTCTCTCCACCCGATGGTCGAGGTCTGACTTCTCTCCACCCGATGGTCGAGGTCTGACTTCTCTCCACCCGATGGTCGAGGTCTGACTTCTCTCCACCCGATGGTCGAGGTCTGACTTCTCTCCACCCGATGGTCGAGGTCACACTTCTCTCCACCCGATGGTCGAGGTCTGACTTCTCTCCACCCGATGGTCGAGGTCTGACTTCTCTCCACCCGATGGTCGAGGTCTGACTTCTCTCCACCCGATGGTCGAGGGCTTACTTCTCTCCACCCGATGGTCGAGGGCTTACTTCTCTCCACCCGATGGTCGAGGGCTTGCTTCTCTCCACCCGATGGTCGAGGTCTGACTTCTCTCCACCCGATGGTCGAGGTCTGACTTCTCTCCACCCGAATGCCGAGGGCTTGCTTCTCTCCACCCGATGGTCGAGGGCTCACTTCTCTCCACCCGATGGTCGAGGTCTGACTTCTCTCCACCCGAATGCCGAGGGCTTACTTCTCTCCACCCGATGGTCGAGGGCTTACTTCTCTCCACCCGATGGTCGAGGGCTTACTTCTCTCCACCCGAATGCCGAGGGCTTTCTTCTCTCCACCCGATGGTCGAGGGCTTACTTCTCTCCACCCGATGGTCGAGGGCTTACTTCTCTCCACCCGATGGTCGAGGGCTTACTTCTCTCCACCCGATGGTCGAGGTCTGACTTCTCTCCACCCGATGGTCGAGGTCTGACTTCTCTCCACCCGATGGTCGAGGTCTGACTTCTCTCCACCCGATGGTCGAGGTCTGACTTCTCTCCACCCGATGGTCGAGGTCACACTTCTCTCCACCCGATGGTCGAGGTCTGACTTCTCTCCACCCGATGGTCGAGGTCTGACTTCTCTCCACCCGATGGTCGAGGTCTGACTTCTCTCCACCCGATGGTCGAGGGCTTACTTCTCTCCACCCGATGGTCGAGGGCTTACTTCTCTCCACCCGATGGTCGAGGGCTTGCTTCTCTCCACCCGATGGTCGAGGTCTGACTTCTCTCCACCCGATGGTCGAGGTCTGACTTCTCTCCACCCGATGGTCGAGGTCTGACTTCTCTCCACCCGATGGTCGAGGTCACACTTCTCTCCACCCGATGGTCGAGGTCTGACTTCTCTCCACCCGATGGTCGAGGTCTGACTTCTCTCCACCCGATGGTCGAGGGCTTACTTTCCCAACCATATCCAAGGAGGAGTGCATAATTATACATGTGAACAGTCAATGATGGGTAATTAGATGGTCATGTAAATAATGGTCATGTAACTGAAGCGCTAGTAAAATAAATTTAATGACAATTGTTTTAACTATAAATACATAGTTCAACCCCTGAGTTCTTGTTGGCTCCGGTGGCCGCGAGGTAGAGTGTCAGCGTCATAATCTGAATCTCGCGGATCAAATCCTTCTAGGCAACATATTTGGACATCAAAATTGAACTTTCAAACATTTTCTTTCCACAATACCTGACACATTTCAGCATTCAGTGAGTGTGCTAATATTTAACGTGACATCGCCAATATTTTAGCCATGTCGTGACAACATGTTTGACATTGAAATGGAATATATGCATATTTTGAAAACATGTCCACGAAGGACCCAAAAACCACAAGTATATCACAGTTACAACTGAAATTAGAGTGGAAAGTTAAAACTCGTAGCACTGTTTGGACAAAACAATATAAAATACGCGCCATACACCACCAACAAGTGACGGTAGATCACCGTACTAGGGACCATCGGGACTTACAGTACTTCTGCTACCTGCATGACCCTAGCTGGATTTACATCATCCCTTCAACTGGTAGCAATTTAGGAAATCTAGCCATACATTAAACATACACGTATTCCACGATTAGGAACGTGAAACGTTTTAATTTACTTTGAATGATTGAGGACTTACGTACCCGTAGAGGAGGACAATAATTTTACGATACTTGAACCCCATCGAGGATACAGCCACTAGCAATCAAGGTTACCAACTCAAACTTCCAATAATGAAATATCTATCTATTTACCAATCAGTTAGCAAATGTAATTCTTATAAAAATGCAAAAAATAAATGAAGACTAATATTGTTTTACAAAGATCCTTCATAGTTCATGAAGAAATAAAACTAGCGTAGAAAGTTAAAACTAATAGCACTATTTGAACAATGCAATATAAAAACAGTCAATAGATTGATTTCTGCACTGTAAGCATAGAATGAAGTCCGGAGTCTAGAACATGTGGCAAGCTTAGATTTCCATGGATTCAGTTTCCCTTTCATTATATTTTATAATTATTTGTTTATGAACAGTTTGTTTCAGTACATGCAGCCATCGTCGCCTACTCGGCAGTTAGGGTGCGGCCACGAGTTTGTGTATACATGACATACTATATGTTGCAGATGGAGTAGCCTATCTTTGTAATCATGACAGCACTATGTAAAGGGCACAGAAGGGTTTCATCATCCCGAACTGATCTCATTTCGGAATACGTCCGTCAAAAAATCTGAGAAAACGTGCGGTCACGTGATATGTTAATGACACTGTGTTGCGTCATCACTGCCTGGAACATGGGCGTGGCTGTATTATATTGGGGACACAGTGGAACCAGATAGCTGTATTCATTAACAAGTAGTGATTAATATGCCATGCTTTGTTCCAGAGGGTCACATCCAGCGTTACCTGCAGGAAGTGGACGTCCCCATCATCAACAACAAGTTATGCGCCTACTACATGGGCAGCCACATCCACGACTCCAACATCTGCGCCGGATACTCGCAGGGCGGGAAAGACGCGTGCCAGGTGAGTCTTGGTTCAAATGTCAGACCTTGTAGCAAGTGTCTGACCAATTATCAAGTGTCAGGCTAAGTGCTAAATGTCAGACCAAGTGCCAAATGTCAGACCAAGTGCTAAATATCAGACCAAGTGCTAAATATCAGACCAAGTGCTAAATGTCAGACCAAGTGCCAAATGTCAGACCAATGTTTGTTTCTGATCGGGTGTCAAGTATCAGACCAAGTACCAAGGGTCATATCACTGTATCCCACTTGCACAGATCTATGCTGCTGATGCTGATCACTAGATTGTGTGGTGCAGGCTCGATCATTTACAAATGGCCGTCATCCATCGGGAATGTTTAATGCGGCGTTTAACAACAAACCACGTGTCTCTGCATAACACTGGTCTTGTTTCAGGGAGATTCTGGCGGCCCACTCGTGTGCCTCAAGGGAGGTGTCTGGAAGATAGTGGGTGTAGTGTCCTGGGGGATCGGGTGTGGGGAAAGGAACGCCCCTGGGGTGTACACCCGTGTTTCCTCCTTCATTGACTGGATCGATGACATCATGAAGAGGAATGGCTAGTGATACTTGTAATAGTTGATGTGGTGTTTGTATTGGAGGAATTTAACTCTCTTATGTTCTCTTAAGTTATTTGTTGCATATCCACAGTATGAATCTCAGAGAAATTTCCAGGAGACTTTACAAAGCCGAATTCGGTGGAGAAGACTGATGAGAAGAAGATGATTTATTTGCTGTCAGTGAAAGTTGGCTCCAAAAGTTAATAAGCATCATGTCTAAAAGCGCACGTACAATCTCCAAATCAGCGTCATTAGAGACTTTCATCGGAAATCAGTTTTATCGGCAATGCTTCAAATCTGGGTATGCCATTTTCATGTTTGCCATAGATTTACAGGTTATTTGCTTACAAAATTCGCTTACAAATGACGAATACTCAATGCATATCATTGATTATTCTCTGTAGGTAAACCACAAAGGGGCACTCACGTTTAGTTGTTTAATTGCACACAGTTTAATTACTCGAATATAGATTGGCCAAAGTGTCGGAACAAAAAGGACGCGAAATACAAAATTCGCTTTGTACTAACAAATAGTGGAGGCGTGATTTGTTTAGAGTAGCGTCAACTGATGTGACTAAACTTAAATCAGCCTTTGAAGTATTTATTAAAAATGCATTTTAGACGTGGAAGAATTGAAAACAAGACATGACAGAACGTTCACGTCACGGCAAGCTGCTCTCTGGAACACGCTTTTTCCATGACACGCTCAAGGGGGTCGACCCTTAGGACACTGAACAATCCCCTAATACAAGCACTTGTTCAAGTTCAGTATCTCTCTTTCACCTCTTTATTGCAGTATTACGCAATTGCTTGATTTTGTATTACTCACTGACGTCTCTAACCCTGTATTACTGATTGAGTTAATGCTGCATTCCTCGCTCACTTCCCTAACGCTGCATTACTCAGTTACTATAAACGGTATTACTTCACTCATCACACAACATTACTCACGACTTAAATGCTGCATTATTCACCTGTCCAGGAAGACGGCATTACTCAGTCATTATTTATTTAACGCTGCATTATTCAGGTTCTTCTGGAAGACATCATTACGTAGTCCCAACACTTACTCACGTCTTACACGCTGCATTACTGAGGTCCTTCAAACACACCATTACTCACTACGCTGCACTACTCACTTTTTAAAAACTCTGTCGCTTTTTTCACGCTTCTATTTTCTCACTTTATTTCGGCACAACATAACTCACTTGCTCGGGCCACTATTTCTAACTTATCTCTGCACTACTTTCTTACTCTCATTAAAATCTGCATTATTCACTTGAAACACAGTGTCACTTAACAACAGTCGTCGCACTTTCTTAAGCATTATTCGATTCGATAAAGTGGCAGTACTCACTCACTTAAGACATTGGATTTCTTACTTACTTAAATTACAGCATTGCTCCCTCAGCCAAGACACCGGATTGCCCGCTCTCTTGAAGTATAGTATTATTTACTCAGTCTGCAATACTCACATATCAAAGCAGAACATTGCACACTCACATAACACAAATAATTACAAACACACATACTGAGTGAGTGAGTTAATATTTAGCGTCACATCGGTGATATTGCTGCCGTATCGTAACGAGAACGATTTAAATTATATTATCAAAATCAGTAAATTGAGAAGGTAAACGCCTGTCATCGAAGGACAGTAAAATACTAGATTATCAGAGATATGAACATAAAACTAGCATATAAATCTAAAACATTGTAATTAAAGAAAACAATACAATATGAAATGCGGGCTGTTGATGGCCAACAACTGAAGGTATATCATCATACTGAGGACCACAGGGACTTAAAGTACGTTTGCTACCTGCATGAACCCTAGCTGGAGTTACACCAGCCCATCAGTCAGTGGTGATAAAAGACAAATCTAGCCAGAAAGTAAAAGCACATATATGCTACAGTTAAAAATGTGGTAAGTTTAAATTTATTTTAAATGTATTAGGACATTTAGGAAATCTGGCCATAAATTAAAAAGACGGGTATTCTAAGATTAAAAACAGTGGAAAGTTTACGTGGCCTCTCAGGTGGACAATAATTTTACAAAACTTCAACCCCCTTTTAGGGTACAGTCACTAACAATCTCAGTTACTAATCTAACCTAACAATAAAAAGTATTTATTTACAATTCATATTTAACAAATCTAAGTCTTTTAAAAATACAATAATTAAATGATAACTAACGTCATTAAAAATACCTTTCATAGTTTGTAATGTAAAATACTTATCCCTTGTTGTGGAATACTGTACACAATCAAGGAAGACATGCTTGACTGTCATTCTTTCAGCACAAGGGAAGCAGAACGGGAGGATCCTCACCTTTCAATGGGTATTCATGTGTATATCTTGTGTGACCAATACGGCATCGTCACATGATGACGTCTTCAAATCTGGATTTACAACCGAAGTGGGTATGACTAATATAAAGTTTTATTGTAAGTAATTTATTTATAACCACCTGGGTCCATACTCATAAAATACTCACAACATTTGTTTTCTGTAGGGAATTCAGGTTGCAGTGGAGAACACCAGGCTGGTTGTCTCGGAAGCTTGTAGTGTTGCCAAAGCAATAAAAAACTACATCATGTCAAGGTCAGACAAGATAAATACGTGCACATGTTATTGTGCATTCTCGCCGTTCCTACAAGCTGTACCAGAAATCAGATGCAAGTTATATGTGACAACGCATTTGTGTTGGCAAATCGCAGATTTCTTTAACCTTTCGCTTCGGCATGGCTTGTGTCGTTTCTATGCCGTATCATGATTCTCTGTCCGTGGGACGAGATTCGGAATTTACTCTTATTCGGTGTGTGAGTGAGTTGAATTTTACGCCGCACTCAGCAATAGTCCAGCTGTATGGCGGCGGTCTGTAAATAATCTGGACCAGACAATCCAGTGACCAACAGCATGAGCATCGATCTGCGTAACTGGGAACAGATGACATGTGTCAACTAAATCAGCGAGCCTGACCACCCGATACCGTTAATGGCCTCCTACGACAAGCATAGTCGCCTTTTATGGCACGCTTGGATTGCCATTCTACCCCAGGACCTTAACGGGTCTGCTCTTATTCAGATCTGCAATAGTAACGTGAGTTGTATGATTCTCGGTTAACTCTAACTGTGACTGATATGTTGAACGGTTGAAATGTTAACTGTTAAACACTAACTGAAGTTGATCGACGGGTGAGTCTCGAGGTTCAAACTTATCGACAATGACAGAGGTTGACCGACATGCTGACCACTCTCAGGATTAAAGTGTGAACTTACTAACTATAACAGATTTTGACAGACATGTTGACCGCTTTCAGAACTGAGTTGTAAACTTACTAACAACAACAGAGGTTGACTGGCGTGTCAGTAGCGAGGCTGAAATGTTATTTATGCTAACAATAACTGAGGTTGACAGACATGTCAGTAGCGAGGCTAAGCTGTAAACTTACTAACAATAACTGAGGTTGACAGACATGTCAGTAGAGAGGCTAAGCTGTAAACTTACTAACAATAACTGAGGTTGACAGACATGTCAGTAGAGAGGCTAAGCTGTAAACTTACTAACAATAACTGAGGTTGACAAACATGTCAGTAGAGAGGCTAAGCTGTAAACTTACTAACAATAACTGAGGTTGACAGACATGTCAGTAGAGAGGCTAAGCTGTAAACTTACTAACAATAACTGAGGTTGACAGACATGTCAGTAGAGAGGCTAAGCTGTAAACTTACTAACAATAACTGAGGTTGACAGACATGTCAGTAGAGAGGCTAAGCTGTAAACTTACTAACAATAACTGAGGTTGACAAACATGTCAGTAGAGAGGCTAAGCTGTAAACTTACTAACAATAACTGAGGTTGACAGACATGTCAGTAGAGAGGCTAAGCTGTAAAGAGGCTAAGCTGTAAACTTACTAACAATAACTGAGGTTGACAAACATGTCAGTAGAGAGGCTAAGCTGTAAACTTACTAACAATAACTGAGGTTGACAGACATGTCAGTAGAGAGGCTAAGCTGTAAACTTACTAACAATAACTGAGGTTGACAGACATGTCAGTCTCTACGTTAAAATGTTAACTTCCACTCACAGAGGTCTGAGATTTCAGTCAGTGAAATGGTGGTCGGTTTACAAAGTTATCTAACGGTAGGATGAACATCCTCATAAGACATCTGGAATCTTGCTTCGCAGCTATAGTGGTTGCCTGGTGTACAGTTTCTGGTCTTGAAGAACCTGCTCAATCTACCGTATACTGTGTTCGAAGAGAGAGACTCACTGTGTACTGTGTGTGATGTTTGAGATCTTGTACTGTAAGCGTCGTGTGAGACCCTCATTGTGCTGTGAGTGAGTGAGTGAACCTGCCAGGTTTCTTCCTGGCTGTTTAAATTGATCTGCTCAAAGAAATGGGCAGTTTGCTTTGTTTTGCACAGTGATCTTATGACGCATAAGAAGTTAGCGTTTTAAGAATACGCCTGGTGAATGGAGGTTAGCGCATTATGAGCGCATTGTTATGTGTTATAACTATTGTTACCCAGACACTGTTGCGATTCTTGACTTCGGTTCCCGCACCATGACACTGCAGGACATACCGCGCTATTCGGCTGTTTATTACACGCGTGGCACCACAAACACACGGTCAAACAGCCTGTGCAGGGCAACGTGACACACATCATGATCAAGTAAACACTTATAATGTTATCATTTATGTTACCAGAGACGGGGCACAGGTAGCCCACCTGACCCAGGTGAAACAATGTACTGTACAGACTTGATGTTTCAGGGCAACGGAAGGACATATACCACATCACATCAACTTATCAACTCACACAGTACATTGGATATAGCCCAAAGTATACGTTATTCTGCTCACCATAAAGTCTCGATGTAGAAAGAATGAGTCATCGAGCATTCTCTGAACATGCAGGAATCTCGGTACTGTCATGTAACAGACACGACACACTTCTAACCCAGCCTTATCTAGAGGCAAGAGACCGTACATAAAGTTCAGTACAGTTCTGAGGTCAACAGTGAGTGAGTGAGTTAATACTTAACGTCACATCGGCAATATCTCAGCCATATCGTGACGAGAACATTCAACAATGAAAAAGAGCATATATAAATCATAAAAACCCGTCAACGAAGGACAGTAAAACAACTAGAATATCACAATTTCAATTAAAACTAGCATGGAAAGTTAAAACTAATAGCACTATTTAGACAATACAATATAAAAACAGACTATAGATCGCCAACAACAGAAGGTAGATCACCACACTAGGAACCATGGGGACTTACAGTACCTTTGCTACCTGCATGGTCCCTAGTTGGATTTACACCATCCCTTCAGCTGCTGGCGATTGTATGAAAAGTTAGCCGAAATTAAAAGAACATGAATGCTACGATTAAAATCCTGGTAGACTTAAATTTACTGTGAATGTTTGTGGACTTACGTACCCTCTCAGGAGGACAATAATTTTACAATACTTCAACCCCCTTTGAGGGTACAGCCACCAACGACTCAAGTTACTAATTCAAACTACCAATCATTAAAATGCATCTATTTACACAACATAATTTTCAAAATTCCACCAAAAAATCAATTTCTTTTAAAAAAACCAATGATTAAAGGACAACTAACAGTGCTAAAAAGGTCCTTGATAGTTTTGACATTGAAAAATTTATCCCTTGTGATGGAGAATTCAACACAGTCAAGCAGAATATGCTTGACCGTGACTCTCTCGTCACAAGGGATACAAAACGGAGGATCCTCACCTTTTAAAAGGTATGCATGAGTGTATCTTGTATGGCCAATACGACATCGTCGCAAAATGACTTCTTCAAATCTGGACTGACAACCCAAGTATGTATAACCAGTGTAGGGTTTTATTTCATGTAGTTTATTTATACCTACTTGGGTGTCCCACTTCTTCTGCATCAGATCACGAGTGTAAGCTCTAATGCTAGCTTTGTAGTCAGAATAAGGAATACGAAGTGGTGTCACAGATTTGTTAAGTGCTGCCTTAGCAGCAAGATCGGCCATTGCGTTACCGGAAATGCCAACGTGGCTGGGTAACCAACAGAAGACGATGTCGTATTGGCCAGTAGCAAGATCATTATATAATTCAATAATTTCTATTAAAAGTGGATGTTTACAAGAAAGCTTTTTAATAGCCTGAAGGCAAGAAAGAGAGTCGGAATAGATTATGTATTGTTTATGTTTATGGCGTCTTTGAATATATTTAAGAGCTGTTAATATGGCGTTAGCCTCAGCGGTAAAAATAGAACTGTTGTCTGGTAATCTAGAAGATATTGTTCTGGATCCAATGACAGTGGCACAAGCTACTGCGCCACCGACCTTGGACCCATCTGTAAATAAGGATTTATAACTGCTATATTTATGTTTCAATTCATTATATTCTTGTTTATACTGTAATTCATTAGTTTCTGATTTTTTAAATGTGGTCAGTGTTAGGTCCACTTGGGGCCTAACCAACTGCCAAGGAGGAGAAGAGAGAAGACGGGAAGGAGCTATAGTTTCCAGCTCAATGCCGGCAGCAGCAAGAAATGGTTTAATTCTTAAACCAAGAGGCGGTACAAGCGAAGATTTCATATTATATAAGTCCTCACACAGAGGACTGAAAACACAGTTATATGCAGGGTTTGACTCACTGGAATATAATTTTGTTACATACTGTAAAGCTAATTTGATACGTCGCTGCTCAAGAGATGGCTCATCGGCCTCAACGTACAGGCTGTCAACAGGTGAAGTTCGAAAGGAGCCAAGACAAAGTCTTAGACCTTGATGGTGAACAGAATCTAAAAGTTTCAGGCTGCTTTTACAGGATCCACCATATACAATGGAGCCATAATCAAGTTTTGACCGGATCAGTGATCAATAAAGTTGCAGGAGGGTAGCTTGGTCCCCTCCCCATTTAGAATTTGAAACGACTTTCAACAAGTCAAGTGCCTTCAGGCATTTAGTTTTGAGGGATTTGATATGTGGTAGAAACGTTAAATGTGAGTCAAAAATTAATCCCAAGAACTTGGCCTCCTTTACAACTTTGATGGGAGTGCCATCTAGAGATAGTTCTGGGTCCTTATGTGGCTTATATGTTCTGCAAAAATGTATACAATTAGTTTTGGACTTCGAAAATTTGAAGCCGTTTTCAAGACACCATTTATTTATTTTGTTTAAACACAACTGCAGTTGCCGTTCAATAGAATGCATATTTTTACCACGACAAGAAATGTTAAAATCATCCACAAATAATGATCCATCAATTGAATCGTTTAAAACTTTTGACAAACTATTTATCTTGATACAAAAAGGGTGACTGACAAAATACTGCCTTGTGGAACACCCTGATCCTGATTATAATGATCAGACAGAGTAGAACCTACGCGAACTTGAAATTGTCTGTCATTTAAAAAGTTGGCTATGAATTGAGGCAAACGACCTCGCAAACCGAAATCATGTAGATCTCTCAAAATGCCATATTTCCAGGTTGTGTCATATGCTTTTTCTAGATCAAAAAAGATAGACACAGCATGTTGTTTATGAATTAGTGCGTTTTTCACAAATGATTCCAGTCGCACTAAGTGATCGACAGTACTTCTATTTTTACGGAAACCACACTGTATATCTGTGATTAGGTTATTGGTTTCCAAGTACCAAACAAGTCGATTATTTATCATGCGTTCCATGGTCTTGCAAACACAGCTAGTTAATGAAATCGGACGATAATTGGACGGATCCGTGTGATCACGTCCAGGTTTAGGTATTGGTACTACTATGGCATCACGCCATGAAGAAGGAAATTTACCTGAAGTCCAAATATCATCAAAAATAGATAAGAGCGTCTCTAAACAGATTTTTGGTAAGTGTTTCAGGAGTTGATAATGTATGTTATCAGCTCCTGTAGCAGTGTCATGAGCTTGATCAAGAGCAGTATGGAGTTCATGAATAGAAAACGTTTCTTTATAATCTTCCCCATTATCAGAATTGAAATTAATAGTTTTCTTTTCTTGTTGTTTTTGATACTGCTGAAATGTAGGTACATAATTAGAAGAGGAAGAATGTTTAGCAAGAGTTTCGCCCAGTTTATTCGCAATATCTGATTTATCAGTAAGTAATTGATCTCCATGTTTAAGATGATGGACAGTAGATTTAGTACCTTTACCTTTGATTTTCTGGACCATGTTCCATACCTTGGACATGGGTGTCCGAGAATTTATTTTAGATACATACTTTTGCCAAGATTGGCGTTTGTTCTGTCTAAAAGTACGCCGTGCTTTAGCATTTGAAATTTTAAATTTATTTATATCCTCCACCATAGGATGGCGACGGAAATAATGTTCTGCTTTTTTCCTTGCCTTCCTAGCTTGTTTGCACTCATCGTTGAACCATGGTTTTCTTATGTGTGGAACTACAGAGGACTTTGGTATACACTCATCAGCTATGGAATTCAGTTCATCAGAAAAGCATTTAATAGCATCAGGAACGTCAATAAAACGTTCAGGTTTAAGTTTTTCAGCACACAGTGTTTGATATAAAACCCAGTTAGCCTTTTTAAAATTTCGTCTTGATGATGGAGGAACATCGGATGGAGTTACAGCTTTTAACATAGTAGGAAAATGGTCACTTCCACAGATATCATCGTGAACTGACCATTCGAATTCATTTAATAGTTCGGAATTTGTCAATGACAAGTCGAGAGCAGAATAAGTCCCTGTACCAGGGTGTAAATATGTGTTGGAACCATCATTATAAATACATAAGTCATTGTCGGAACAAAAGTCCTCCAACAACTTACCTTTAGTGTTTGTATTTACACCACCCCAGAGTGGGTTGTGGCCATTTAAATCTCCCATTATAATACAGGGCTTCGGGAGTTGGTCATATAGAGCTTGGAGATCGGTTTAAGTAAACGTCGAAGACGGCGAAATATAAAGAGAGCATAGCGTAAATGCTACATGTAAAGTAATTCTCACTGCAACAGCCTGCATATTAGTATTAAGTGAAACAGGGCTTTGAATAACGTTTTGTCTCACTAGAATGGATGATCCTCCAGTGGCCCTATCACCCGGAGGTGAAAAACAATGATATGCATTAAAATGACGAAGGTCAAATGTATCTGTTTGTTTTAAATATGTCTCTTGGAGACATATCGCTGAAGGCGTAAAATCTTGGACTAATAGCTGTAATTCATGTAAATTAGTCCTCAATCCTCTGCAGTTCCACTGTACAATATTATTGGAATAAACTATCTTTTAGGGGGATTTATGGGGGATCTACCCCGCACTCTTTTGGAGGGCGACAAGCTATGTGCCCTAGAATGGACGTTTTCAGAAACGTCCATGTCTTCAAGTGACCCATATTTATTAAACAACTGAATCTTGTTTTGTGACCCTTTCGGGGTTCTGCCACTTGGTTTTTTCAAAGGATCTGGCCTTTTAGGTTTAGTTTTAACGGTTTCCGAAGATTTTGGAGTTGACTGAGAAGATGCCTCATGATCAGATGATGCTACTGATTGGATTTGGGACGAATGTGACTCTGGCGTTTGGGTAGATATTGTAGGTGAAGTAATCAGAGGAGCCTCTGATGTAATCCACGTCAAGTCAGTTTGACAGCTTGTGGTTGATTTTGTAATCCTTGCTTCTGACGGTGTTTTAGTTATAGAAGCGTAGCTTTCTTTAGGTTCAGAACTTTGGACCAGTTTTTTGGCATCTGCAAAACTAATGTTTCGGGTGAATTTTAGTTTGTTGATCTCCATGTGAAACTTCCAGACAGGACATTCTTTAGAAAAGGATGAATGGGCACCAGTGCAGTTTGTACATTTCTTAACGTTACTGTCACAATCTTCTGTTGTATGTGTCTTTTCACCACAGTGAGCACAAACAACAGACAATGTGCAGTTATTAACCCCATGGCCGAACTTTTGGCATTTGAAACATCGAAGAGGGTTTGGAATGTACATTTCAACCTGGATGTTACAGTATCCTGCTTTCAGTGATTTTGGAACATTTGGAGAAGAGAAAGAAAACAAATATGTGTTTGTGTTGACAGTAGCATCATTTCTACGGGTTGTAAAACGTTTGACAAAAAGGACACCTTGCTCCTTCATCCCTGAGGCGATGTCAAGTTCTGACATGTCAGCAAACAAACGTTCACGGTCCCTGACAATTCCTTTGCTCGTGTTAAGTGTTTTGTGAGCCGAGATCGTAACTGGAATGCCGACAAAAGATTTTGTGCTCATAAGATTGGTGGCTTGCTGTCTTTTTGCACACTCAACCAGAAGGGCACCGGAACGTAATCGCCTAATGTTTTTAACATCACCAGCGATGCCTTGTATACCTTTAGCTACGGCAAAAGGATTCAACTTTAAAGGGGTCTTGTCAATAGTCTCAACAACAAGAAAACGTGGCCAGTAATCAATTGAGTAGGGCAGTCTGTGGTCAGTTTCAACGGGATCAGTATCAAGTTGACGTTTGCTCTTTTTTTGAGGGGTTTCGTAAGCCATGTTTAGTTAGTTAGATTTCATCATCTGAGCTCCCCACCCACCACGGAGTATCACAAGGACAGTGCTAAACGCAAGTGGGTCTCCGACTTGCAGCACCAAGGATACTCAGATGATATACTCTAGCGGAAGAATTATGAATAACTAATCCACCAGATTGGCCCATGAGCCACCGCCTTCTGGGCATAAGACTCTAGGCAAAATTCAAGTACAAATTATCATATTGCAAAATCCAAATAATGTCAGTGTAATAATAAGGCCAAGTCCGAAAATCAAACAATTCCAAATAAAATTTGTGCATTGACATCTATATAGTCCATACACAGGGCTTGGCATGACCAGCCGATTGGTTGAACCGGGCCCATTCAACCACCCGTCTAGGTGAAGTAAGGGTCGAAGGGGTATGTTGGGCAAAGGGAACACGATTACAGGCCCCCAGTGCCCTCAACCCCCAGACTCCCGTCCTCCACCGACACAGGGCCGCAACCCACGGCAAACGGGTTGGTGGACCAAATATCCCCCCGGGTCCACAACGGGGGTGTCGGCGAGCTCTTGGCGTTACCCAGTACCCACCACGAGGAGGTGGCTCGCCACGGGTGCCTCTGAGGTCAACAAGCTACGGTACTTTTGGGTCCTGTCCAAATTAAAGCTGTTTGTAGCACAGGGGCCTGCCTCCCGTCTTTACACTCACTGAGACAAAATGTCAAGTTGACTTCATCTGACAACATGAGTTCGATGATAGTTGCCAGGGCCCAAGACTAAGATAGTCGTAAGTGCCATACATTAACACTAACTTATGACTAACTTGATGGCCTTGATAATCTAAGCCCAGGTCTGGAGCAGTATGAGAGATTCGGTGCAAAACTAATGAAGCGAATGTGTTTCTCTTTTCTTCTTTTCTTCTTTTTTTGGCTTTGAAATTGTTTTTATTTATATTTTATTATTATTTTATAGTTCCTGTTTTACGCTGCTCTCGGCTCTAGACCAGCTATATCACACGGTCTGCAAATTTGCGAGTTTAGATTCGACAATCTGGTGATCAACAGTATGTGCATTGGTCTAAGCAACTGGGATACGATGACATGTGACAACCAAGTGAGCGAGCTTCACAGTAGTAGTTTCTTACGACAAGCATTGATTACTGAAGACTAATTCTGACAAAGGTCTGCACGGGCACGTAACGTTAAAAATTTGGTGACGTGACTTATCCAGTTGATGAGTGAGTCCAGGGTGTTCATCCCACTAGACAGGTGACGTCACACCTGTGATGATGAATGCATCCAGGTTATTTATCATATTAGATCGGTGACGTCACTTCCGATGCCGATATATGAGTCCATGGTGTTCATCACCAAAGGAATCAGACATGGCACGTTTTGCAAATGCCAATGAAGGTCACTCCTCTCGGTGCTCAACAGAAACGTTCCTGTTGCAGTGGTTCGGGGAACTGGTCACCATAGAGTGATGAGATGACCTCTAGGGCAATGAAGGCTCCCCGACATTTGGGTGTTTGGGTTTTTTTAATATTTTGGCGCTGACCACACAACGCCTCACTGGGATATTGTAAGAATGAGGTGAGCGGACTTCCAGCTCAACCCCAGGGCCTTTCCTGCGAGTGGCATAATTCTGCTTGCGGTCGTCCCTACAAAGACAGTCGGAATGCCGGTCTCCACACTCACCCAGTTTTGATATGAGCATACATACATATACAGTTTTCATCAACAATGGACAAGCAAAGATTCAACAATGGACAGATAGAGAAACTAATAGCACTTCCTTCTACAGTTGATGTGATGGCAGACACAGACAAGGGGGGGTGACCAATTAAGGCCATAAATGTCATATACAGTAATTAATGGAAGTGACAAAGAGGAGCAAGGTTTGCTGACAAAACAGTGTACTCTGCCGTAGTGATAAAGATCAAGATTGCAGAAATATTTGAAATGGCTGTCATGAAGTAGAAACTATAACACATGTATATTTTGTCCGCAACTATCAGCTTGTCATATGAGATATAACTCTGTTCCCCATTATTCTTAAACCCTGCCTGCAACACTCGTAACTTCCCTCTCTTCTCTCTGACTGCTTTCGTGTGATCTTCAACAACTCTATATCTTCTGTTTGTTTTCAGTTACACAAATACACAAAAAATATGTGCGAGATTTCATGAAAACCGATCTCAACATGGACCATTCAGAAACTATCAGTTTTGAAAGAGTACATAGACTGCTCACCTATACCTGTAGTCAGACATTCCTCATAAATCAGCACCGACATGACCGTGTAACCTGGTGAGAAGCACCTGCTCGGTGGAACCTGAGGATATAGAGAAGGATCCACTGGTCTGAGGACAGCAGACTTTTGCTGCATCATACAGACAGGTGGCACGAGTCTGGGAGCAGAAAAGCACATCTTATGATCAGACGACCCTCAAGCTGATGTACCATTTGGGATGGATCCGTCATGGTGTTGGGGTAGTGTTCCTAAGACTGTAAACTTGACCTCATCACAGTTCCCGGGACACCGAATGTACAGCAGTATCAGACTTTGATCCTGGAGGTGCTGTTGTGCCTCATGTCGAAAACCACGCTCTCACCACACGCCCAGTCTTCATGGACGATAATGCCAGACCACATATGCTCGAGCTGTCGTTCAACATCGCCAACACAAGTCTAAACATGGATCGTATTGAGCATTTTTGGGGACAGTTTGGGACGTTGAGTGAGAGCAAGGGAACCTCCAGTTCAGAACTGTCAGGAATATGACCCATGCATTGCATGATAATTGGCAGCAGGTGCCCCAAAGGAGAATCAGACGTGTAGCGACCTGCGTGAGGCGGCGTGTAGAAAATCCTATCCCAGTGCGAGGCGGTCACACCTGAGCCTGAGTTAACCAGTCATTGTTGACCGTGCTAGTGTGTTCGACATTAATGAAATGTGAACTGTGTACCTGCTGTGACGACCCTGACAGCCAGACTAATGTCACCTGAATTTTCGGTGATATAAATGCACATTAGTTTACTACAATCAAAGCCTCAGTTAGAGCTGAAATTCGGTCTTGTGCTGTTGATTTTCCAACTGAACGCTATTTTCCAAACACCTTTCCATGAAGTTGAAGATGCCGTTTCACATATTACAAAAAGTGGGTGGTGCCATATTTATGACGAGGTGCATGATTATGTTAATTGTATAAACATAAGGACACACATTCAGTTGATATATACCTAAGCCCATATCATCATCACTAATTGAACTGGTGACAGAGACCACCTGTCATGAAATTGTGATGTAAAATATTTGAGGGAATCAGGGACGTTTGTGTTAAATATATGTGATCTAACAGGCATCTCATGACCAATTTTATGAAACATGATTTTGTAGATATTGTCAACCTTAACGAAGAGCTTACTTCGGCGTTTGTGATTTCCTGCTTTCAAAACATTCCAACGATTTTACCTATCTATCAGAATATTGGTCGATATGATGGTATTCCGCGTCAATTTCGCTTTTGTCATATATGTCATTCAGATCATATAGAAGATGAATTTTACTTCCTTTATAAATGTCCATTGTATAATGATATAAGTGTTAAACACTTTGATAATATCCCTTTGTTCATAAATGAAGACATCATGATCTATAATCGCCAAATAAGAATCAGTCTGTTTTGATGTCCATTTCAAATTTTGTGAAAGAAGCCTTAAACATTCGAAATAGATTTGTGACATAATTGTAAGCATGTAACTCTAAGCATCATTTTGTGTATATTATTCTGTACGTGGGCCAACGGCCTTATTACTGATTAAAGGAACTGAATTGAATTGAACGATTTTCGAATTATTCATCTGTAGTTTCACAAAAATCACCAGTACTGATTTTAACACATACTTGTAAGGAGAGAATAACTCTGGGTGGTCAAACTCGCTCAGTTGGTTGGCACATCTCATTGTATCTCAGTGGCAAAGACCCTTCTTCGTCACTGGATTGTGTGGTCCGAGTATTCGAGTATTTACAGACTGCCGCCACATTGCTGGAATATTATGGCGTAAAATTTACCTGACTCATGCGATTTTTGAAATTCAGTTCCATGGGCAAATATCTGATATTTACATTTTTAAAATGCAGTAAACAATATCCGATAATGAGTCAAAAAGGTATGTACACAATTTTTAGGGGCCATTTCAGCAATTCTACTTTGTCTAAAATAACTGGTTACACCGAGATACCGAGAATCGGGAAGAGGGAGCATATTGGTCCTTCTGGCAGTCTGGGCCTATTTCTCGAAACGTTCGTATCCCTAAGAATTCTTAACTTTGATCGTAGCCAGTGTGTTAAGAATGGGCTTTCGAACCTTTCGAGAATAACTGGCCAGGTTAACAAAGCTGAGTTGAAGTGGGTGATATACTGCACATGCACCCGCTATTAAAAGCAAAATGGTGGTTTCGTGATGCCAGTGATTTCGACTTAATATCGTTTCTTTTGCACCTTAGTTTAGTATTGCCATGTTTATAAAGCAAGAGGCGTTGGGTCTAGGCAGTGCCAATAAAGTATGAGCCGATGTTGAGCCGATGTTGAGCCGATGTTAGGTGGATGCGAGGCCGATACAGGGCCATTGAAGTTTGCCGACGTCGGGCCGAAGATGCTGCCTGGGATGATGGTAATAAGACTTTGTCTACTGTGTCTTTAGTCACTGCAGATGTCAATTCTTCCTTTTGACACCGACCACACGGTATCTGACGGCCAGACAGCTCAGTATATATTTGTCACCCGCAGTGTGACGTAACTTTTACTGCACAAATGGCGCCACGACAGATGGATGAACTTCGGCTCAGTCTGACGTCACAGAGTGCAGCGACATGTAATCAGTTTGTTGTCTGTTTCACAATTTGTGATATTCTCAGAATAAAATTAACACAGAATTATGTTAAGACATGCGAGTTTACGAACAATCAATCACCGAGTATGTTTACACTCACTTTGCAATTTTTTTACCTGATCATATTCAACAAACCAACAAACGCCAAAAGTTTGAAACTACATTCAAATGTTTTATTCATTATCAGAAAGAAAAAAACGGAAATCACCTGAAACAAGTGCGTTGACAACGACTACGTGAACGGCACACACTACGCCAGTGTCACACGACACCTCCTCCGTTTCTGGCGACATCAACGTTAACGCTGCTCGGATTCAGTGAGCGCCAAGTGACTCCAGGTAATCCAACACTTGCTGATGTCCCCTACGCATTGCGAAGTAGGCAGCTGTATGGCCGTAGTCGTTCTTTGCGTTGATGTCAACGATGTTCCGTGACAGGATCAGCTTCACGGCCTTCATGTCTCCACCCTTAGCGGCGTAGAAAAGGATGTTGCTACCGTCCACGTCCACCGGTGACAATTCAGCCCCTCTACGCACAAGGAGCTCCACCACTTCCCCTTTTCCCTCCCCTGCTGCCGTCATCACCGGTGTCTTTCTCATCCATCCTCTACTGTTGATGCCTACCACTTTCAGTGACAGGATAAGTTTTACGGTTTCTACGTCTCCACTCCAACAGGCGTAGTGAAGGATATTCCTTCCGTACTTGCCCAACAGTGACGCATCAGCACCTCTAGCCACAAGGAACTCCACCACATCCCTGTGTCCCCAGCGCGCTGCCTCCAGTACCGCTGTTCTGCGCCTCCATCCTCCTCTCGTGTTGATGTTCACGGGCTCATTTTCCAGGATCTGCTTCACTCTCGCCAGGTCACCGTCCCTGCTGGCGTTGAAGAGGTCGCGGTCTGCTTGCGATTGAGTCGCTGTAACACAAAGCAAACTGTGAACATGAGGCATCTTTGTCACACACCTGCAATGTTTCAAACACGTCAACCCGGACATCATTACAACAATTCTAAACTCTTCCTCCACGGCGTCAGGAATTAAAGATGATGTGTTTAGTCTGTAATTTTCTGTAAGAGTCAAAAGCAGCTATGCTTTGTGTACGTGTTACGGTTTGTTGACATCGATGTCAACACAAATGCTGTAGGGTATGAACTGTTGTTTGGTATTTATTAGCACTAATTTATTTAAAATGTAATTAATAACATATGACGTTGGTAATTGTCTGTGTATTTTGGTTGTTGTTTAACGCCACACTCCCAAGTATTCCAGCGGTCTGATGGCGACCTGGGCATAATTGTCTGGTTCATAAAATCTTGCGTTCGACAGAGAGGTCGTTAGTCGACACAATGGGTGTCACATTCCCTCAAGTCAGAATCTCCATGGGTATGTACATCAACGAGTTACATGCAGGAAGAATTAAGGCCATAGCTTTGCGCTTGTTGGGTTGTCCACCTACTCGGTAGATCAAGTCCCTGTGTTGTCACTGGCGCTGGTGTAATTGTGCTGCTTGGACTCAGGGCCTGACTCGGGGAAGTCGACACTGAAACAGAGAATATTTTGTTTAGAAATGTATAGACGGCACATAAGCATTTTATCCACTGGCCTCGGACGTTTTATGTATGCATAAATTCCAGATACATCTGTCATAGCAGAGTTGTTAAAATACGTGGTTATATTTTCAAGTGTTTATCTAGACTGTGGCGGAAACACCGTGGAGGAATCCGTAGACTGATAGTGTGTGCACTGACTGTGTCAACAGCTGAGACGCCTCTCTTTGTTGAAATGTTATAACTGATTATATTGTTAATATTTGTTTAGAAATATGAACATATGAACGATGTAACCCCAGGATTAAGGCGAAATTATTCTCAGTTACCTGCCTGCTGGTTTTTCCCACCTACCATGTAGATCAGAGTCTTGAGCCGTCACTGGCGCTGGTGGAGCCGTGCTGTTCGAGGCTGAAACAGGGAATATTGTATTCAGCTCAGGAAACTATACACGTATAGCCCATACGCATAATGCATTTCCTTGATGTCCCCATCCAACCCGACCCGTGACGGTCCGGGGTAGAATAGGCCTTCAGCAACCCATGCTTGCTGTTAAAGGTGATTCAGCTTGTCGTAAGAGGCGACGAACAGGATCGGGTGGTCAGGCTCGCTGACTTGGTTGACACATGACATCGGTTCCCATTTGCTCAGATCGATGCTCATAAAGTTGATCAGTGGGTTGTCTGGTCCAGACTCGATTATTTACAGACTCCGCCATATAGCTGGAACATTACTGAGTGCGGCCATAAAACTCAACTCACTCGCTCCCGACAAAAATAAACATAACCCCAGGCGAATATATTCTGAGCTTCCTGCCTGCTGGGTTTTCTCACCTACCATCTTGATCTGAGACTTCTGTTGTCACTGGCGCTGGTGGATCCGTGTTGGTCGGAGTCAGGTCACTTGAAGCTGAAACAGGGAATGTCTTAGTCAGCTGAGAAAACTATATGCATATAGCACATAAGCATATTGCATTTTTTTGATGGACCCACCCAACCCCCTTCATGGTGTAGCTTGTACTTTTGACAATTCCCTTAAATCCAATGTGAAGCAGACTAATGGTTTCATGTTGATCGTGCAGTGAGTACCATCACTCGGTGTGCACAGTTAATATTCAGTGTAAGGCTCATCAAATCTGTCAAGCACTCACAAAATGTCAGCATACCGAGAAATACCTGACGAGGAAACTGTAGCTGACACGACCGTTCAGAGCAATGTGCTTTGATAAACAACGATAGCCCAAACACGTGGAAACGTGTGTGGTAAAGTAAGATCGAGACGTCGGCTGTTCGCGTGACTGACATTCCATCTGTGTCGATGTCAGAAATACGCACATTTTCTCTTCCATAATCTACATGACCATGGCATCTGCTTAAGGTGTTGCTGAAATACATGTGTTCCACATAAAAGGATCAGTGCGAACAGAGCAAAGATAGAGACATTGCCATGCAAACACATTTGAGCTGATACTTTTGGTCGAATGCTGTAGCCGGGATGGACAGACCCATACAAAAAGTATTCGGACTCTTGACGTAATTTCCACAGACTTACATGTTAATTTAGTGTAGCGTCAGTAATTATCATGAAGTTAGTTTTCGTAAGACCCCAGTAAAATTTTGTACATTTGTGGGGAATCATCTTACCTACAATAACATAATTTCTCATTGATTTCCCGTTGCTTGTTTATCGAATGACAGTCATTTAATCAACAAATGTACAATGATGTAAACGCCTTTAGAATGGCGGCCTTTGGAATTGTGTCTTGTGGAACCATACATAAGTTGATAAATGTGATGTCATTAGTTACATAGTGGTCGGAAAACTGAACCGAAATTTTACAAAGATCCATCCTAAACTAATCATTAAAACTGTTTATGCTACACTGAAATAGTATATGGATCTAATTCTTGGAAATTATCGTCAAGTGGCCCAATATACCTGAGGGGTTTGTATCATGTGAAACACTTGATTCCTGCAACATTCATATTGCTTTACGTGCAATCCACATTTACAATATCTAATTCATTTAATTTCCTAAATCAGCCTGAAAGCAGACACTGACATTTTACCCACCATTAACGTCATAACATCTCTCTATAAATGTTGACGCCAGCACCAGGACTGCAAAGGTGCCCGTTATTACGTCACAGTGACGTGTCATGTTTGTTGCATGGCATGGTTGGACCCCCGACCTCATGCACAGATGGACAACTCGGTATTGAAATATTTCTGTCGGTTTCGTGTTTGCTCTCTGGTTTTATCAGATGAAAGCAACATATTACGGCATATTCTGCGTTACCTCTGATATGGCATTAACGCCAAGTACATCTGATAGGATTTACTTTTCATAACATAATTGACGGGCATATCGGGTACTTCCCTAATTCTTCGATTGTTTGAATCACAACACTTCACTATTTCTTTAAAAATACAACTGCTGTCCCATTTCAATAAGACAACAAAAACAATACCATTAAAAGACAAACTGTTTTGCTGAGCCTGTTGTGCTATGTGCAGACCTTTCTCCATGTTTTAAATGGGAACCCAGTAAAGGACTTCTCACACAATTGTGCCACAAGGGTCTACAACAGCCTCCACAAAAAGTGAAATTGAACTATATGTACTGTTGACATTCAAATGAGTTATTCGCATTTGTTTTGTATGCATTGATTGACTGTGATTGTGATCTGTGTCGGAGATGTAAATATTTTCTTGTCATGTTTAAAACAGCGCCTCAAAGATATATCACTCCGAAACTGGCATCAAGAAATATACAGTTCACGTATCCTTAGCCACTACGCTTCACTTAAGTCTTCACTGGGAAGAGACCCGTATATCACGAACATCAGGAACAAACAGCTAATAAGAGTTTATTTGAAATTTAGAGCTTCGCTAACAAACTTAGAGTTAAACAGGCTAATAAGTGAGTGAGTGAGTTAATATTTAACGTCACAAACAGGCTAATAAAGATAGCAAAGCGATCAACCCCATCTGTGAACTGCGTAATCATAACTTTATTGAAGATGAGAACCATGTATTATTTTTTTGTGATAAGTATTGTCAACTCAGAACTCAATATCTACAGGAGCTACAGTTAGTATACAGAGGACCACTAACCATTCAGGCAACCACAAAACAGTAATGTACAATATTTAACAGCTATCTATCTCAACATATGTCATATTTGGGATTTCACTTTCTTAGTAAAGTACAAATTCTAGTGCGTTTTGAGTCAGAGTCAGACGCCTAATCGCCAGCACACAAAGTCAGCTTCCTAGCCCGCTCAGCCACCGCAACTTCCACAAAAATGAAAGTCGTACAAGTGGTAGTCTAGACTGAGTACTTTGTGTACCCCTCTGATAAGTGTAATGTACCTCAATGAAATATTCAAAGTAAGAACTATCGGAAGCTTAAATGTTTTTGATCATGGGTAATTTATACTCAGTCTGTAATTGTCAACTGTGCCATAGGCCTTGCGGCCCAAATACTGCTAAATAAACATCTGTTCTGTTCTAGATCTGTTCTGTGATCTCTGTTGACATTTAACAGTGCAAACAATGTAGAGGAGTGGTGCAGGGGTGCGTATCACCCTTTTGTCCTGAAATGACAATTGACAAATTGAAATGTGCACCCCTCTACCCCATCCCATCCCACCCCATTTTTTTCAAAAGTGTGCACCCCCCTTTCTCAGTAACTTGTATCCCACCCTGAAAGCTGGCTGTAATCTATTCATGCTACGTACAGCGTTTTCATAAACTCATGGAATATCAAGATAGACCGTTAGTTGAGGAAATAATTTTTAATAAAACTCTCACCTGTTGTAGCTTTAGGGTACGTCGTGGTTGAATTTTGGGGTGACACCTCTGTGGGACCAGTGACTGTTTTCTTTGCACCAACAGGATCATTATTGATCTGGTTTAGTTGCAGGTCTAAGATATGCATCAGTATGTTCAGTTGTGTTTTTAATCTCGTATTGTACGTGTCCCTTTCCCGTTCAGCACGTCTCAGCTCTTGTGATATTTCATTAAGCTGTGTCTCTGTATTTTGTACATCGGTTTTGACGCTGTTAATTTGATCCAGAACATGCCCGCTGATAAGTTTCCGAATGTAACCATCTTTGAGGGTGTCAGTAAGTGTTTCTTCAACTAGACGTTTTATCAAAGGAGGAAAGAATGTTTCTGTCAGCTCCTCCTTCAGTGATGACTCTAAATCTTTAAAACCGGAAGTCATTTTAGTCTCAGTAACAGCTGTAAGTTTCAATAACTTGATCTCCTTTTCCAGTTGTCTCACTCGTCTAGCCAAGGTTCCACGCCTGGCTCCATGTACGTCCTTTATACCACAGAGCACGAGACTGAAGACAATGAATATTAATAGCTCCATTGTGTAGGTATCTTGTCGAGCACGCAGCTAGGAAGACAGTTGCCTCGCGGCCGGGTAAACCGCTTTAATATAGCTCCACTCAAGTGTTTGACAGCGTGCCAGCTAGGGGAAACACATGCTCCACCTACATGAGAATATGGAGATGAAGATCCCGTGCCAGGCACTCTGTAAGCACAACTTTGCCTTGTGTATTGTCACGATTAAGTACTATCACATGCACTGTAAATAGAAGCGACAAAACCATTCCACATTGGTAAGCAATCTCTGCGGAAACCGTGTTGTGGTTGCGACTATACTTTCCCAGTACAGATTCTTGCTGACCCGTGAAGGTCCTGGGTAGAATAGGCCTTCAGCAACACATGCTTGCAATATAAGGCGACTATGCTTGTCGTAAGAGGCGACAACGGGATCGGGTTGTATTCACTGTGTTGGTTGACACATGTCATCGGTTCCATATTGCACACATCGATGCTCATGTTGTTGATCACTGGATTGTCTGGTCCATACTCGATTATTTACACACCACCACCATATAGCTGGAATATTGCTGAGTGCGGCGTAAAACTAAACTCACTCACTCACAGATTGAGTCTACTGATGCTATTGTTACTTTTCCGCGCTGTGAGAGTGGTGCCAATCACTTATCAGACGGGTACATGAAGTCCTTGGTCTAGACTACCAGTTGTCAGACTTCCATGTTTGTGGGAGCCACGGTAGTTGAGTGGGTTAGACGGCTGCCCTTGTGTGCTAGCGATTAGGTGCCTGACTCTAAGAGTGCGGGTTCATATGCATTATATAGTTGAAGCCCACAATAACACACTTGTTACCTGTATTGTAGAATACCTATCACGGTCCTTTCTGCATTAATGAACAGGATATATGTCATCTATTACATTACCTGGGGCAGTAGGATAGCCTGTTGGTTAAAGCTTCTACTTGTGACGCTGAAGACCCACGTTCGATTCCCGACATGGGTACAATGTCGTGATATTGCTTGATTGTTGCAAAAAGCGACGTAAATCCTCACTCACTCACTCACTCACTCACACAACAAGAGATATGCTAAGTGTTTCTTTACAGGATTTTACACCCGCTTCGTATCAGCTTACAGTGTACATGTCTTCTATAACACAGAATACATCCTGAGGGGAAAATAAGGGATTGCACGAAAGCACACGCGTTCCCATATTTGTTTCCACGTTTCTGCACAATGTATTCACAGCTTGTGAAGGAACCTTGAAAAAAAGGAACGCTTGCCGTTTCATGCGATCTAAGTTTATGCAGGTCGACATGTGTGAAGACAGTGAGAACTGGGGTACAGAAGACACGAGACCGGTGCACTATTCATACCTGAACAGGTCTGGTTGCTGTGAAATGATCTTCAGATGCATTTAATGCCCACAGATATCAGATCTTGGACCGTCCTTATTTATTATTTGTATTGGGCATGTTTGCTTGAAGATAAAGCCGGAATTGATACATCATATCTGGGAGTGAGCGAGTTAAAATTTAAAGTCAATATTTCAGCCATATCGTGACTAGAACAAGTTGTAAATTCACCATAAATACATGCACATTATAAAAACAAACTGTCAACGAAGGACAGTAAAACCAGCTAGAATGTCACGGTAGTTTAGAAGTAAAGCTAGCATATATCTCTAAAATTTAATTTCAAATGCGGACAAGACAGCATTCAAATGTGCTATAGATCCTCAACAGCTGAAGGTAAATCACCACACTAGAGGCCATGGAGACTTACCGTACATTTGCTTAATGCATGGGCAGCATTATATCTGGATATGCATTTGATTTCAAATGCGGACAAGACAGCATTCAAATTTGCTATAGATCCTCAACAGCTGAAGGTAAATCACCACACTAGAGGCCATGGAGACTTACTGTACATTTGCTTAATGCATGGGCAGCATTATATCTGGATATGCATTTAATTTCAAATGCGGACAAGACAGCATTCAAATTTGCTATAGATCCTCAACAGCTGAAGGTAAATCACCACACTAGAGGCCATGGAGACTTACCGTACATTTGCTTAATGCATGGGCAGCATTATATCTGGATATGCATTACATTGACAGTTTCACAAATAGTGATCTACGCAAACAACTCATTTAGGGATACAAACGTGGTTTGTATGCTTACATTCTAGCAAAACAAAGCATATATTCACGCTCATGAAACGCACTTTTACAAACGTCAATAGGGGAGATGGCATCCGCTTGCATCCGACCCATCACCGATTTTGGCATTTTCCCCACTAGACTACAACACAACTGTCTGAATGTCATACTGGGGACTTTAATCTTGTAGCCGCGATAGAACAACTTCTCAGCAGGACTGGTATGGCGGTCTTTGACAGGACTTGATGCGGCAAGGATAGTAACACGGTATGTGATGATACATTTAGCAATGAAACGACTAAAACATTCAGCATATTGTCCTTTCCAAATCATATATCCTAGGTATTATTAAATCATCCTGCATCATATTAGACTTCGCTCAAAACAGCTGATAGTTTCAGCTGATAGTATGTGACACTGATGCTGAATGGAGTGAGTTTAATTTTACGCTGCACTCGGCAATATTCCAGCTATATGGCGGCCGTCTGTAAATAATCGGGTTTGGACCAGACAATCAAGTGGTCAACAATATAAGCATCGATGTGCGCAATTGGGAACCGATGACGTGTTAACCATGTCAGCGATCTAGACCACCCGCCTCTCACGACAAGCATTGTCGCCTTACATGGCAAGCATGGGTTGCTGAAGGCCTATTCTACCCGGGACCTTCACGGGTTGTTTGCCACTCCGATGGCAACGACACCATTTCCCACAACGACACGTGGTCGAGGTGCAACGGCAATGAATGTGCGTAAATACAGTATTTATGAATGTTTCTGTATCACTCATTCGTCTTGTTCTTGGATGGTGGGGTAGCAGTGTCCCCAGCAGTGATATTGCTGAAATACTGCTGAAAGACGCGTAAACTCATGCTGTACACACCAAGCAGCCATCCTACTGTTGCTGGCGATCTATAGTCTAATTTATTAAAATCTAAATATTTTAGATATTTAAATACTTACCTTACCATAGGTCTTATGCATATTACCTCAAGCTTCGCTAGTAGAGATCAGACAGTCGTTGATTCGCCATTCCCTGAATGGCTACCTCGTATAATCTACGGATGTAGTCACGGAAGTGACGTGATCTCCCCACTCGCGGGAACGCGAGCCATCCCAAAATTCACTTTTACTGGCAGCAGGAAAGAAAGGTCCGAAGAGTCCAAAGTGGGGAGGAGCATCCAGCGTTGGAAGGGAGTCACCGCCCTATGGTAAGGTAAGTATTTAAATATCTAAAATATTTAGATTTTAATAAATTTTTAACTTACCTTACCATAGGTCTTATGCATATGGCTTCGACAGAGAGGATGGTGGTGTGGACTCCGGAGGACCTTCAACTCTTCAGCAGACCAAGCACATGCACAGGAGACCCGGGAGACCAATGCCAACGTCACAGGGCAAACCTGGAAACAGGACAAAGGATAACCCAAGGGAACTCCAAAGAGAAACCGACGCACCCAGAGGGTGAGGTTAATCTTAAGACCAAAGGTAAGAACAACATAATTACCTAATGGGTGGAAGGCCGGGTGAGTTGCTGTGCAACCACCAACGGGCCAAAAGACTGAAGCCCCTCCATGTCCTCGACCACCAAGTCCCTCAGGTAGGTTGAGGCAAAAACAGTGGACGACTTCCAAAAACAACCCTCCATAATCTGTGGCACCGTACAGTTCCTGTGGAGGGCCATAGTGGACGCCAGAGCTCTAATTTCATGAGGGTTGTTTGCCGTCGGATGGGGGAGTTTCTTGGCATCGTACGCCGCCAGGATAGTCGCACGAAGCCACAGAGCAATAGTGTTTCTATTTACTTCCCCCTTGCAAGGTGAAAAAAAAGGGATAAACAGTCTTTTTCGGGAATGTCTCTTCAAGGCAGACCTCTGGATGTAATATCTAAGGGCCCTGACTGGACACAGGAACTCCTCCTCGGTATCATGTCGTCCGAGGATGGTCGATAAAGGCGGGATGGAGAACCGTCTATTCGGTTGACCGGGAAGCTGATTCTTGGCAATGAAGTCCCACAGCAAACCCAAGTGGACTCGGCCATGCCTAGCTTGTTCAAAACGCACTTGTGTGACATCCAGGGCATGAATCTCACTAACTCTAGCTGCCGTAGCTAGGGCAAGTAAGATGACCGTCTTCCTGGACAACAGCTCGAAAGAAGCTCATATGGGGGGCCTCTCAAGTGTTGCAAAACGACATTCAGATCCCAAGCTGGAGGGCGGAACTTGACCTTCTGGTCCGCCAACTTGAACGCCTTCAGCAGGGCAACCAGTTCTGGAACTTTAGAAATCTGACGATCCGTCTGACCGCCAAGATGGAGTTCAACGCTGACAAGTAGGTACCCAACGTACTCCGTTTGAGATGCTTGGAATTACGTGGAAACATAAAAAAATTCGCCACGAACTGTGGTGAAGCTGTCATGGGATCCTGTGATCTCTGAGCACAAAAGCTTTCAAATGAGCGCCACTTGTCATCATAGAGGGATCTGGTGGAAAAGCGTACGCGTCTAGACCCTCCCACGACAGAGATAGAGCGTCGACTGCCCAAGCCTGTGGATCCGGTACAGGAGACACGTAAGTTGGCAGCTGATGGTTGAAGCTGGTGGCGAAGAGGTCCACCAGGGGTCTCCCGTGGCGAAGGCAAATCTGACGAAACACGTCTGGATGAAGCATCCATTCCGTCGGTGAAGGTCTGCCTGGACGCGACAACGCATCTGCCAGAATGTTCTTGCAGCCGGGTATGTGCCGAACCCTGACTGTGATCCCGTTGCTGTCTAGCAGATCTGCTAACACGAACATCTGGTCTAGGAGTTGCTTGGACCTGGTCGTGCCCTGATTCAGGATAACCCAGACGACTGTGGAGTTGTCCGACACCACCAGGAGCTTGGTGTTGGACAAAATCGGTAGCCAGTGGTGAACTGCTAGAATGACGGTTTGCAATTCCAGAGCCCTGAGGTCGTCCGGCCGGCCAGATGGGCGCCCCACCCTAGCAGGGACGCATCCACGAACAACTCGTGGTCGTGACTGGAGTCTTCCAAACAGACGCCGGCGCAGACATTCGATTCTACCATCCACCACCGGAGATACTGATGTAGATGTGGAGGTAGAAGAACCTGTGACTTGAGGTCGTGCATCTGGATGAATGGTGACAGAAACCTCTGTAAGGGCCGTAGCATAAGGCGCCCTCTGAGAGTAAGATCATGCGCCGATGTCAAAAGACCCAACAGAGACTGCCACTCTCTGAGGGTCATGGGTTGAGAGAGACCTCGATCTGCAAACGCCAGAATCTTCTGCCACCGACCTGGAGGGACCATGACAAGATTGTCCTTCGTTAAAAATAATCCCCCGATGAAGGTCAGTTCTTGAGTTGGTTCCAGATGTGACTTGTTGGTGTTGACCATCCAACCCAGTTGATGCAGCAGGCGGGTGGAGAAGTCCAACTGTTTGCGTAGCAGTAGAGGACTGCCGTGGTTGAGAAGGCAGTCGTCTATGTATGGATCGAAGTCCACTCCCCTTAGATGTAGAAATCTGGTAACCGGAAGTGTGATGCGTGTGAAAAGCCACAGGGCCGTAGAAATTCCAAACGGAAGCACCCTCCACTGGTAATGTATTCCGTTGAAGACGAACCTCAGGTACTTCCTGTGATGTGGATGTATGGGAACATGTAGGTACGCGTCCTGTAGGTTCAGACTGGCTAGCCAAGCCCCAGGAGACAATTTGTCTCGAATCTGCTCTAGGGACGTCATCCAGAAATGTGGAGGTTCGGCCAGATACTGTCTGTTGAAGACCGCCATGTTGTGAATCATGCGCATCTTGTCGGAATCTTTCTTTGGCACCAGGAAGATGGATGAGTAGAACTTCGGGGAGCGGTGGGGTTCCAGCACTGTCTCTATGGTTCTCTTGGATAACAGGATGTCGATATTGGACTCTAGGAGAGCTAGTTGGTGTTGAGGATATATCCGCGACTGGGGAGTCTCGATCAATGTACCAATGTAGCAGTTTGTAGCCGGACTTCAGAATCTTGCTTACAAACAGATCCTCTAGGAATGACCAGTTGGGCCAGAAGATCCCTAGTCTCCCACCTACTGGAGTCGGATGGGCAGGTACGACTGGGGATGGGAGGTCCCAGTCGTAGACATCCACGGCTTCAGCGACCAGAGTAGGGGCGCTTGCCTCAGCCTCGCCCTGGCATCGAGGGGGTGTCCCGGCTATGCTCCTGGGGCTTCCGCTGAGCGTCATTATCCTTGGTGCGGCCACGTCCCTTCCCAAAGGAGGAGCGGATGGATTCCCTCCTGGGAATATAGTGCTTCTTTCCACTTCCTCTGGCTCTGCCACGAAAGGCAGAACCAAGCGCCTCAAAGGTAGACAGCGTGACTTCAGTGTTCGTTAATTCCGCGTGCCACTTGTAAACATCTGGAATCTTGTCGGCGAACAGAAACTTGGAAGTGAAGGGAGCCCGAAGTAATTGGCGCTTAAATTCCTCCTGCCAATTACATGCATCCAGGAAGCCGGAGCGGCGAACCGAAGTAGTCACAGCCAACGCTGCACGTAAGTGACCGAGTAAGTCATGAAGAACTTTGCCCTGCCACTGGAAGATTGTCGTGAGAAGATCCACCCTGGAGGCGTTGTCCTCTGATAGGTCTGCTGCAGCCACTGAAGTAGCCGAGGCTAATGCCGAAATAGGTTTAAGCATGCGCTTGAGTTCCGTGTCAATAGCTGCTAATTTGGAGTCCTGCACTTTATAAGCTGAGAGTGAAGAACTTGACAAGTGCTTGAGTGAGTCGTCCTGAGCAGCACCATTGACGTCTCGGCTGTGGATCTTATAATCTGACTTCCTTGACTTAGACGCCTTGATCGTAGGATTCAGAGACAGCTTGGCAAAATCCTCGTCCAGGAGAGACACTGCATCCGCCACCATAAGTTGAGGTTGATGGACGCCGGGTTATTAGGATCGACTGACGGAGAAGGACAGTCAGGTAGCCTGTCAGCAATCCACTCAAACACTGCCGATAGTGGTAGATAGGTGCCATCATCCTCGCCTACACCTGCCTCTTCTTCATAGTCAGGGCAGAGGTGTTGCTCCTCCAAATCCTTCAGTGAAACTCGCGGGGCCTCTGGTGAACATGAACGCCGGGTTCTGGAAGAGCGCCGAGGAGATCTGGATCGCAAACGGAAGCGCCGTCTACTCCTGTTGGAATAAGAATCCTCCATGGATCGTCTAGGAGAGCGTGAGCATGAGCGTGAGCGCCGGCGCCGACTATGGTGAGGAGAACGGGAGCGCCGACTTCTCGGAGATCTGGACCGCGATCTGCGTCTCGAGCGCTCCGCTTCTAAGCACCGAGTGCGCTCCTCGTCTAGATGACGTTGTAGCACCTCTTCTCTAGATAGCGTGTGAGAAATCCTGGGGATCCGGTAAGGCGCTGGCGGAGGCACAGGAGCCGGCGTTTGAACAAGCGCTGGCGTAGGTATTGGCGCTGGTATTAGAACCAGTGAAGGTGTCCCTGCATCGTGTGTGAGTGCGGCATGGTGTCCGTGGGGGTATTATAACTTGCTCCATGTGGGTTTCCATGTCGATTGGTATATCTGGCCATGTTTCACTGTTTTTATATGTTTTTTCGTGCTACACTGCGATGTAACGCAGGCAGCTATTTTGGTTGTTTGCCCTTCGCAGTCACGAGCTTATGGACATGCCTACTTTATAGCAGGGGTGCGTTGGTGCTGCATTTCTGGTATAGAGGTGTCTTTTTTCTCCTCCTAGCGTTGCTATGGGCAGAAGTCGGACAAAGATCCCCACCCTTGGTGTCCGCATTGTTCATCTAAAGTCTGCTCGATTGACGGACGCTGCCGGTATTGTGAAATGTTATCAGTGGCAGACTTCAAGATGTTTCTTGCTGTTAGGAGGAAGAGGTTCACTCAACGAAGAAGAAGGATGTCATTTCCAGCTTCGTCTTTAGGTTCGTTGCCGGACGACCCTGAACTACCACCGCTTTCAGCGCCTGTACAGACGCCGGGGTTGGGGCGTTCATCCGTGACTCCTGCTCGTTCGTCCCCTGACCCACCTTGCTCGGACTCCTTCGTGGATTTGTCCCACCCTGACGCCTTGTCTCCGGAGGTTCAAAGGCTCCTGCACTCCCTCTTGACGCCCGGTGCTGCTACGAGACCAGCGCCTACCCTGTCAACTACGCCAGTGCCTCTACCTATGACAGTGTATATGCCAATGCTAGGACCTATGTCTATGCCAGCGCCGATGCCTGTACCAGCGCCTGTGACTACGCTAGCGCTCATACCTACGCAGGCACCGTTGCCTAGGCTAGCGCCTATCCGGACACCACCGCCTATACCGATACCAGCGCCTATTCTGACACCTGTACCTATCCCGACGCCGGACCCTGGATCAGTGCCAGAGCCTTATGGTATTCCTAAAGTGTCGCATACCTTATCCAGAGAGGAAATCTTACAGCGACAGTTAGATGAGGAGCTCGCCCGGCGCAGGTCACGCTCTAGATCGTCTAGGAATCGGCGATCTAGGACCCCGCACCGCAGTTGGCGTCGGTGCTCTCGGTAGAACTCTCGATCCCCACGACGGCATTTGGAGGAGGATTCTCGTTCTGCTACATCTGCACAGTCAAACATCTGTCTAAGAAGACGGTCTTCCTACAAGCCTTGGCTACTGGGGCTAGAGTTAGTGAATTTTTAACTTACCTTACCATAGGTCTTATGCATATTACCTCAAGCTTCGCTAGAAGAGATCAGACAGTCGTTGATTCGCCATTCCCTAGATGGCTACCTCATGTAATCTACGAATGTAGTCACAGATGTGACGTGATCTCCCCACTCGCGCAAGCGCGAACAGTCCAAAAATCACTTTTACTTCTAGCGTACGTCTGTTCGGACGTTTTTTGGTTCGCTTAGTTTACCTACTTTGTGGTTCAATAAAGTTGTTCCTCACGGGTAGGTATGGTTTGTATCCCTTAGGTGTGCGTGTTAAGGTAAGTAATCATTTAAGTGCACTTACTTTGCTACCTCGTGTTGTTTTTTCCTCTCACTTCGGGGTGGGTTCGCCCGCGTCGTGTGTGAGTGTGGCATGGCGTCTGTGGGGGTATTATATCTTGCTGGTTTTTCTTCCTCCATGTGGTTTTTTTATGTCGATTAGCATTTTTGCCCATGTTTCACTGCATTTATACGTTTTTTCGTGCCACGTTGCGATGTATGCAGGTAGCCTTTCTGGTTGTTTGCCCTTCGCTGTCACGAGCTTACGGGCGTGCCTACTTTATAGTGGGGGTGCGTTGGTGCTGCATTTCTGGAGTAGGGGTGTTTTTTCTACCTCCTAGCGTTGGTTTCAACGCATTGTTATGTCTTGTTTTGTTACAGTTAACTGTGTATGTCTCGCCAGTTTTACACTATCTGCTAGGGGCAGAAATCGGCGAAAGTTCCTCACCCTTGGTGCCGGTCGAACTCACGATCCCCACGACGGCCTTTGGAGGAGGATTCTCGTTCTGCTACATCTGCACAGTCAAACATCTGTCTAAGAAGACGGTCTTCCTACTAGCCTTGGCTACTGCGGCTAGAGTTCGTGAAATCCATGCCCTGGAGGTCACGCAGGATCTCTTTGAGCAGTCGAGGCATGGACGAGCCCACATGGGTCTCCTGTGGGATTTTGTGGCCAAGAACCACCTCCCTGGACAGCCAGACAGTCTGGTTTCCATTCCTCCATATTTGTAACCTACCTTACCATAGGTCTTATGCATATACCTACAAGCTTCGCTAGAAGAGATCAGACAGTCGTTGATTCGCCATTCCCTGAATGGCTACCTCATGTAATCTACGAATGTATTCACTGAAGTGACATGATCTCCCCACTCGCGCAAGCGCGAGCAATCCACTTTTATTTCTAGGGTTCGTCTGATCAGACGTGTTTGTTTCACTCGAAGTTACCTACGTGTGTTTAATAAAGTTGTTTCTCAACAGGTAGGTGTGGGTTGTATCCCTTAGGGGTGCGTGTTTAATTAAATTGGATTTAACTTCACTTACCTTGCTACCTCGTGTTGTAGTTTTTTCTCTCACTTTGGTGTGGGTTTTCCTGCGTCGTTTGTGAGGGTGTCATGGCGTTTTTGGAGGTCTTATTCTGTGTCGGGTGTCTCCTCCATCTGTTCTTCCATGTCATGTGGTAAATTTTTCCTTGTTTCACTAATTTTCATGTTCTTTTTTATACCACGTGGCGTTGCTTCGCAGGTAGCCATTTTGGTTGTTGGCCCTGCACTGTCGCGAGCTTACAGGCGTACCCACTTTATAATTTGGGTGCGCTTTTGCTACATTTTTGTGTAGGGGTGTTTCCTTTTCTTCCTCCCCTCTAGTGTTGATTTTTTGTTTCACGCATTGGTTTATGTTTGTCTGTTGCAGTTAACTGTGTATGACTCGGCAGTTTTGCACTATCTGCAAGGGGCAGAAATCAGCTAAAGATCCTCACCCCTGGTGTCCGGATTGTGCGTCACCGGCCTGCTCCTTCGACAGTTGCTGTCAGCATTGCGAGAATCTATCAGTGGCAGACTTCAAGACCTTTCTGTCTGTACGTAGGAAAAGGTTCACTCAGCGCAGAAGGAGAATGTCTTCCCCAGCATCGTCTTTGGGTTCTTTACAGGACGACCCGGAGCTGCCTACCTTTGCCGATTTCAGGGCCTACCATGACACCAGGACTTGTTCCAACACCAGCGCCGATGTCTGTGCCAGCGCCTACGTCTACGCCAGCGCTTATGCCCACGTCAGCGCCTTTACCTACGCTAGCCCCGATGGTGACACCTTCACTTGTTCAGACGCCAGCTCATGTGCCTACGCCGATGCCCTACCGGATTCCCAGAGTTTTGTATACACTTTCCAGGGAGGAGGTTTTACAACACCAGCTGGACGAGGAGCACGCTTGCCGCTTGGAAGCGGAGCGCTCAAGACGTAGGTCACGTTCCAGATCTCCGAGAGGTCGGCGTTCTCGTTTCCCGCACCGTAGTCGTCGTCGGCGCTCGCGGTCAAGTTCACAATCTCCTAGACCCTCTTCGTTCTTCTAGGAGTAGGTGGTGCTTCCTGTCTCGGTCCAAGTCTCCTTGGCGCTCTTCAAGGACTTGGTGCTCGCGTTCACCGGAGACTCATCAAGTTTCTTTGAAGGACTCTACTACTCGGACTTCAACTTCCTCTTCCGTCCAGCGGCGGGAATCAACATCTGTTTCTTGAGAGGATCTGGAGGAACAGCACTTTTGCCCAGACTATGACGAAGAGGCAGGAGTGGACGATGATGATGGCACTTATCTGCCGTTATGGGCGGTTTTTGAATGGATTGCTGATAGGCTGCCTGACTGTCCTTCACCGTCAGCGGATTCCAGTAACCTGTCGTCCATCCACCTGTCACCTGAACTTCTTATTCCACCTCATCCTATGGTGGCGGATGCTGTGTCTCTCCTGGATGAGGATTTTGCGAAGCTGTCCTTGAATCCAAAAATTAAGGCGTCCAAGTCAAGAAGATCGGATTATAAGATTCACAGATTGGACTTTACGGATAATGGAGCTACTCAGGATGACTCACTCAAGCGCCCGTCAGGCTCTACGCAATCGGCCTACAAAGTTCAAGATTCGAAGCTGGCGGCCATAGACACGGAACTTAAATGCATGATTAAACCCATTTCTGCATTAGCCTCGGCTACCTCGGCGGCGGCGCCTCCAGGATTGACCACCTCAGGACGATTTTTCAATGGCAAGACAAGGTACTCCATGACCTTCTCGGATATTTGCGGGCGACCTTGGCCATGATGACATCTGTTCGTCGCTCTGGATTCTTGGATGTGTGCAATTGGCAGGAAGAGTCAGTTGCTTCGTGCGCCCTTCACCTCCAAGTTGCTATTCGCTGACAAAATCCCGGAAGTCTCATGTGGAGCTGACCAACACTGAAGTAGTGTTATCTACTTTTGAAGCTTTGGGTTCTGCATTTCGTGGCAGTGAGTGAGTGTGAGTGAGTTTAGTTTTACGTCGCACTTAGCAATATTCCAGCTATATGGTGACGGTCTGTAAATAATCGAATCTGGACCAGACAATCCAGTGATCAACAACATGAGCATCGATCTGCGCAATGGGGAACCGATGACATGTGTCAACCAAGTCAGCTAGTCTGACCACCCGATCCCGTTAGTCGCCTCTTACGACAAGCATAGTCACCTTTTATGGCAAGCATGGGTTGCTGAAGGCGTATTCTACCCCGGGACCTTCACGGGTATCATTTCGTGGCAGAGCAAGAGGTAGTGGAAAGAAACAGTACATTCCTAGGAGGAAGTCAATTCGTTCCTTCTTTGGTCAAGGACACCGATAATCAGCGAAAGCCCCAGGAGCGCAGCTGTGACACTCCATCAACGCCTGGGCGTGGCAGGGGCAAGTGCCCCTACTCTGGACACTGAAGCCTTGGATGCCTACGACTGGGACCTCCAAAACCAAGTCGTACTAATCCATCCAACTCCAGGAGGTGGGAGACTAGGGATCTTCTGGCCCAGCTGGTCATTCCAAGAGGACCCATTTGTAAGCAAGATCTTAAAGTCCGGTTGCAAGCTGCCATTGGTCGAGACTCCACCGCTGACCTCTACTCCCCAGTCATCGACATCCTATTGTCCTAGAGAGCCATAGAGACAGTGCTGGAACCCCATCGCTCCCCGGGGTTCTACTCACCCATCTTCCTGGTGCCAAAGAAAGATTCGGACAAGATGTGCATGATACACAATATGGCGGTCTTCAGCAGACAGTATCTGGCCGAACCTCCACATTTCTGGATGACGTTACTAGAGCAGATCCGAGCCAAATTGTCACCCAGGGCTTGGCTAGCCAGTCTGGACCTACAGGACGCGTATCTGCACGTTCCCACCTATCCACATAGATGGGGTGTAGTTATTTCTTACATTTTTTATGTAAGGGGTTTTCCTCCAGGCGTTGTGTCAACGTGTTGTTATGTGCTGGTTTCTTGTCTGTTACAGTTATCTGTGTATGACTCGACACTTTTGCACCATCTGCAAGGGGCAGAAGTCAGCTTAAGACCCACATCCCTGGTGTCCGTATTGTGCGTCCGCTGTTTGCTCTATTGATAATCGCTGTCAGCACTGTTAAGTATTATCGTTGGCTGACTTTAAGACTTTTCTGTCGGTGCGAAGGAAACGTTTCATGCAACGTAGGAGAAGCATGTCGTCGCCAGCATATTCCCTGCACCAACGCCAGCGCAGATCTTTTTTTTTTTTTTTTTTTTTATTGCTTCATGTGATTACACATAGTACAAAACACAGGTACATATCGATGGATGATATACAGAGATCATATCAACATTTTGGTAATAGACATATACAGGTTGATATAGGTGATTGGTAGGTATATAGGAAGATTCAAATTTATCCAAGTACTGGGAAAAGAGGGCCCCATTTATGACTGAAATGATCTATCTTATTAGTTTTTTGGCATATATGTTTCTCAACAAAGAATATTTCTTTTAGGGTTTTTGTAAATGAAGTGATATCAGGATGTATATTCTTAATACTACATATGTAAATGTGTCTTTTGGCTGCAATGGTGGTGTGGTTTAGTAATGTATTTCGGTTTAGAGTACCAAACCAAACCATATGTTTTGTAAAGTGAAATGGATGAGGGAATGAATTGTTGAGCCAAATTTGTAATTTTCTCCAAAATGTTTGTGTCACTTGGCATTCCCAATACACATGACAAACAGTCTCATTTATATCCTTGCAGAAACAGCATGTACTACTATCAACTTTCTTCATTTTAAGCAATTCTCTTTTAGTATAAATAGCACCTTGTTGAAATCTATATTGAAAATCTATGAGTTTTGTGTCTTGCAAACCTTTTCTGTATCCTGTGAATATTTTTTCCCAGTCAAAGTCTGTTTTTGGGAAAAACCGCTGCCACTTTTTACAAACATTTTGGTATATATCATTGGAAATAAGTTTATCATAAAAAGTTCTGCATCCTTTAGATGTTTTTATGAGACAAGTCTGGCAATGGTTAATATTTAAATCCCAGACTGGTATTGAATGACATTGATTTAGAGTATTTTTCCAAGAATCTGGAAATGTGTGTAGTAAATATCCATAATCTAAAAAAGTACCTTGGATATCATATACTTCTTTTAAAGATTCCAATGACAATAATCCATTTTCATCACAAATATCCCTAATATTAATAATCCCTTTATCTGCCCAATTCTTTATATAGTTTAATGAATTTTTGAAATTGTGATTAAACCATAATGGTTGTGATAGAATTTCATTGATGTTATTTGGGTCAATATAATGTTTTTGGTGAAATAGTTGCCATGCTTTCAGTGCATCCTGCCAAAAAGGGTTTTCAATCTTAATGTAGGCATCAGAATTTGCTCCTAAATTAAATATGTCTTTGAAAGGTATGTTGCAAGGATTTTCCTTATCACCTTTTCCGAAGTATCGCCGTAACGTGGATAATTTCAAAGCGTCTATAAATGTTTTAATGTAGATCATTCTCAAACCTCCTTCTTCATAGTTATTTTTTATTATATTCCTCTTTATTTTGTCATTTTTGTCATTCCAAACAAATTTAAAAAGCATTTTTTCAATAGAAGTAATAAAATCTGCTGGTGGGTTGGGCAGGGAATTGAAAATATGAACCAATTTGGAGATTGCTAGAGTTTTTATTACTGTTATTTTACCAATAAGTGTTAAATTTCTCTTTCTCCAAGATGCTAGGAGTCTATTAATTTCTTCAAATCTTTTCCTAGTGTTAATTACCCATAGATCTTCAAGATCTGGTGTAAATTTGATACCTAGTACATCAAATTCACCAACTACCCATTCAACATTTAGATCATGACATATCATATCAGTAGATTTAGCTTTGGATCCAATCCATATTGCTTTTGATTTATCCACATTAATTTTCAAACCTGACATCTTGTAAAAAGTATTAACTGTGTCTATTGCAGAGTACAAACTCTCTTCAGTCCCATTCAGAAATAGTTCAGTATCATCGGCATATTGATTCAGTTTATATTCATTATCATAAATAACTATTCCTTTGATATTTTCATTATGTCTTATCATGCAACCAAGAATCTCAGCCACAAAGAGGAAAAGATATGGGGATAAAGGGTCTCCTTGTCTACAGCCCCTTTCATTTGAAAAAAACTCAGATAAGTTACCATGTTGGATGACACAAGATGTTGTTTCATAAGTGTATTTATCCATCCTATCAGTTTGGGGCCAGATTTGAATTTATGGAGGACTAGATTGATAAAATCTTTTGAAACAGAATCAAAAGCTTTTTCAAAATCAATAAGGATTAGCAAACCAGGCATGTTCTGTTTCTTTGTCTCGAACATAATATCATATAATAATCTTGTATTTTCACTAATTGTCCTCCCTGGTATAAAACCAGTTTGGTTAGAATGAATGAGTTCGTCTAGGGTAGTTTTTAATCTGTGTGCTATACAGGAGCTGATAATTTTGTAAAAAGCATTAAGTAAAGTGATCGGTCTCCAGTTTTTAAGTAATGTTCTATATTTATTGGGTTTTTTAGGAATACAGGTAATAATACCTCTTTTCCAGTTCACAGACATTTCATTCTTGGCTAATACATCTCTAATGAATCTATAGATCCATGTTTTTAATTCTTTCCAAAAATATTTAAAGAAATCAATAGGAAAACCATTAATCCCTGGGCTTTTATTATTCTTCATTCTGTGCACAGTATTACTAATTTCATCTAAACTGATTTCTCTTTCAAGATAGTCCCTCTGTGTTTGGTTTAAGACTGGAGTATTAATATCCTTCAAACAATTTTCATCCTCATATTGTTTGTGAGAGGCATACAGATTTTTGTAAAAATTTTTTAGTTCATTCAGTATTGACTTGCTGTCAGTAATTTCACTATTATCATTAGTTACTAACTTGTTGATTGATCTTTGGGTGAACGTTCTATTTTCCAGGTGACAGAAATATTTTGAAGGTTTTTCTCCTTCTTCATACCAGAGAAGTCGGTTTCGAATTTGTATTCCTTTCATTTCCTCATTTTTAATTTCTTCCATTTCTTTCTTATATTTTGATAGTTCACTCAAAAATTCATCTATGTTTTGAAAGTATTTTCTTATAGTATCTTCAACCTGTTTTATTTTAAGTTCTAACTGTTCTGTATTTTTTGCTTTTGTTTTCTTCAAGTAGGATGAGAAAGATATAGTCTTTCCTCGAATTTTCAGAAATAAAGAGTTAGAAATAGTGAGTATAATATTTTCGGTGTTATTAAGATCATCCAATTTTTCTGTTGCATATTCCTGAACTGTGTCATTCAAAATAGATCTGACTAAGTCTCCATATTCAGGATTTAACAGCAATGAAGTGTTAAACTTCCAATATCCATGTCCTCGTTCCTGGCCTAAAGTGTTGGAAAAGGTTAATGTAATTGTTGAGTGATCACTTTTATAGCCTGGCAAAATATCTGAGTCTAGAGTTATGTCAAATATATCCTCTGATACAATAAAGAAATCCAGTCTGGCTTGTTGTCTTGGATTTTTTTTCCACCAGGTGTATTTTCTGCATTTATCATTCATATTCCTCCAAACATCAACAAGATTATAAGGTTCAATAAATTCTAAAACATTATTTCTTGATTTAGGGTTGTTTACATGTTTATAATTCTCAAGATCAATTGTTGGATCAATCACCAAATTCCAATCTCCAACTATTATCAGAGAATCATTCTCAAGATTTAGAATATTTTTAAATAGATTAGTGTAAAAATTACTGTCATCGATATTTGGACCATAGAGATTAGTTAGTGTTAGTCTTTTATCCTCTATTGTTACATCAGCTATTATATAATTTCCATTTTCATCTATTAAGGTCTTATGTATTTTAAGATCAACATCAATATTAAAGAGAATGGCCACTCCTCTGGAATTAGATTTAAAAGGTGCAATTATGGATTGTAAACCCCATTCATTTCTCATGATGTTGCAAGTAGATTCATCAATATGAATATCTTGCAGACATATGATTGAGTGTAGTTTTTTCCGGTGTATGTTCATTAATTCTTTTCTTTTAATTTTGTCTGCAAGTCCTCTACAATTAGCTGAGATAACTTTGATTTTCTTAACATTATCCATTGTAGTCAATGGTTACGAGAACTATCAATATACCTAAAATTAAACTGTCTGACTCAGTGGTATCCTTGCCAACTGAATGGAGGTAGAAGCGCTCATAACATGCTTGTGGGAGAGCTTGTACAGTAAATATTTGTGTTGTGATATCGCGAGAACCTTTTTTTCCTGATAAATAGAAAACATGTATTAAAAGAAACAGAAGGTAACTAAAACGAAATAGCGGGCGAACCAGCGCCGATCTTGTTACTGGACCCTGCTCCTGTGTCTACTCCTTGTCGTATACCCATGGTGTCTCATACGCTCTCTAGAGACGAAGTGTTGCAATGCCAGTTGGATGAAGAGCGTGCCCGGTGCTTGGAGGCTGAGCGTTCTCGGCGCAGGTCACGCTCCAAGTCGCCGAGGAGTCGGCGCTCCTGTGCTCCGCATCATAGCTCTCGCTCTGGTTCCCGTTCCCGTTCCCCACGGCGCTCTTTATATAATGGCTCGCGTTCGGGCACCAGAAGTAGACGACGTGTGCGTTCCCGTTCAAAGGCCTCTAGGTCTCAGCGTTCGCAATCACCGCGGATTTCCTTCAAGGATTCTGCTGCTAGGAGTTCTACTTCTACCTCCACTCAGCAACGGGAATCGACCTCTGTTTCCTGGGAGGATCACAAGGAGCAATTCTTTTGCCCAGATTATGAGGAAGAAATTGGCGATGATGGTGATGGCACCTATCTACCCCTAGCTGCCGTCTTTGAATGGATAGCTGATAGACTACCGGACTGTCCTTCACCTTCCGCTGATTCAAGCAACCCGGCGGCGATCACCTGTCTCCCGAGTTACTCATCCCATGGTGGCGGACACTGTTGCTCTTCTAGACTCGGACTTCGCCAAACTATCCTTGAATCCGACTATCAAGGCTTCCAAGTCAAAGAAGTCTGAGTACAAGGTTCACAGCATGGACTGGATCGTTTGTCAGTTGTCGGGTTCCACACAGTCTTCATATAGAGTTCAGGACTCGAAGGTGGCGGCTATTGACACTGAACTGAAGTGTATGCTCAAGCCTATATCAGCACTAGCGTCAGCCACTTCCGCAGCAGCTGTGGATCTGTCAGAGGATAATGCATCGATGGTTGATCACTTGACGACAATCTTTGCCTGGCAGGGCAGGGTATTGCACGATCTGCTCGGACACTTACATGCGGCACGAGCAATGACGACAACTGTTCGCCTATCTGGTTTCTTGGATGCTTGTACCTGGCAAGAAGAATTCAAGTGGCAGCTGCCTCGCGCGCCCTTTACTTCAAAATTCCTCTTCGACGAGTAAATCCCTACTGTGTATAAGCAGCATGCTGCACTTACCAATACTGAAGTGGCTTTGTCAACCTTCGAGGCTTTGGGTTCTGCCTTTCGTGGCCGAGCCGGGGGAAGTGCTAAGAAGAGATACGTGCCAAGAAGAGAATCCATCCGCTCCTCGTTTGGGAGGGGACGAGGTCGGGTTAAGGACTCGAACGTGCAGTGCAAGCCTCAGGAACGCAGCAGGGATGTGTCATCTACAGCCGGTCGAGGCAGGGGTAAGCGCCCATATTCTGGCCTCTGAAGCCATGACATCTAGGGATCTCCCACCCTTAGTCTCAGTTTGTGGCAAAGTTCCTTCTATTTCTTCGGAACTAGATATGAAACCGGAACTGTCTCAATATATGAACAGACACGGTGGTGTTCGCAATATGGCCTTTATTTGTAATCATGTAGAAAAACCCTGAAACAATTAAAACAGTCTTTAGTTACAACGTAAGTAAATGCTGACAGATAACATCAGTCATTAATACAATCTGTGTGTATATATAACCATTTACAGAAGATTATCGTTGCTGAGCCATTTCATACACATTGTCTCAACACTTAATAGCTTCCATATATTAGTATACTTTAATTCATACATAGAACACAAATATCTATGTAGACATCATATCACATGGAGAAACAAACTAATATCATACATTGATTACCAAGTACTCATTACATAATGCATAAAATACACTGAACCCACCAAGTATGTGGACCTGTGTCTGCTGACTTAAAGACACTACAGCTGCACGAGCAATACAGCTACTTCTGCACAAATAAATGAAACATATATACACACTGTGCAGACTAATCGAATGGCAGCAACAACAATGGAAACAAATACGTTTAGGAGTTGTCACGCATCACGCATTTACACATCACACATTCGTACAACAGCTGTATATTACGTACAGATTAAGTTTAACACTGATACATATATATAACTTACGGAATTATTTACCATTTGTAAATAATTAAACTTATGGTTTATTGCAATCTGCATTATCCCAAACTACTCAATACCTACAATATGATAAAGCATATATAGACTGTACGCATGACATGAATATGTACAACCACAAAAAGTATTGAAAGAGACTAACCTCTGGAAATGATACCGACAGCTCCAATAAACTAAATGTCCAAATCAAATCATCCATATAAGCTTTGTGACCAGTAAAAATGTTAAAACTCAACTGCTAATAGACAGCAAACTTTAAACAGGGGACAGCTAGAAAGCTGACATTTTAATGACAAAGAGACGGTAAGTGGCGCGCTTGGGCTGGCTATTGTGTGGCAGTGCTCAGGGTGATTGTAAGCTGAGAGAAAGGGGTTAGAGAAACTGGAGAGTAAAGTATATAGTGTTTAAAAATATGCTAAACTGAATATTTAATTCAGTTAAAACTAAAGAATAAAAACGCAGAATATTTACAAATATTTCATCCTGTCACAGATACGTGAGGTAGCCATTCATGGGAATGGCGAATCAACGACTGTTTGACCTCATTTAGCGAAGCTTGAGGTAATATACATAAGACCAATGGTAAGGTAAGTATTTAAACTATTATATCTAAAATATTTAGATTTTAATGATTGTGGTGTTGGTGAATGACTCGGCATTTAAATTGATCTCATACCAGTTTTAATGACTGTCATAATCTAACTATACATTCCTTTACTGATAGCTAAAACATGTATATGTGTAAATTTATTCTAGTTATATAGTTATCGTCACGATGTAGCTGAATTAGTGCGGCGTAACTAAAACTGTACGTTACTATGCTATTGTTCTAAATAGACATTTATTTCAGACTCAAGCAGCGGCGAGGCGCCAGGTACAGGCCGAGAACGCAGGCAAGACAGCAACAGCAGCAACAATAGCACCAAGAACGCCAGAGCGAGCAAAGAGGGAAGGGGCAGCGACGGGCTCGTCAACTGCAAGAGAGTCAACAGCAGCAGCAACGAAAACCCTAACAAGGACCTCCTGCGTCAGTTCGACGCGACACAGAGATAGACTTTACAAACTACCACAAATGTGGCTTGAAATGAACACCCGAAATGTACATACATGCGGGAAATAAAGTGTCGTCAATAAAACCAATAAAACAGATTCATAACGAAATCAGCACACCCAAAATGACCTGATGCATGTCCGTCCAGCACCCCGCAGCACATCCTTAACCGTGCTTAACGATTTTTCACGTCGGCTTTACTCATGATTGCAGGCAGAATATTATTTTACTTACAGTATAAAATTATTCTTTTGGGATGGGAAAACATCCCGTATTGTTGAAGGTGTAACTTTTTGATCTGATAGCTTCACGTGTTTATATATATGTAATTGTATTGCCATCACTATCTTCAATAAATTGGTTTAAAATAACTCGGCCTTCAGTCAAGTAATTTCTGCTCTAAACTCGCATGATTTGGAAATTATTTCTTATTAAGGTTTCTTTCAACATTTTTGTTCACATTTTAAAACTTACAAGTGGTCCCGTTCAAATGTGACATAACGGGGAACTCCATGAAAGTTATTGTTAAGTTACAAAACAAATAACAGTTGCATTTGGAGACAACTTTATTCCAACGTAATTTATTTGCACTATTGTATGTTATTTTATTGTTGGATGTATGTTACGTTAATAGGATCACAATAAATCCAACTTTATAGAACATGACTTATATATCCAAAACAAGTCAATGGTCAAAATACTTCAATGACAATTGTGTGTTTAAAATATTTAGCATTTATCATAATTATGATTATGATGAGACAATGCATTGCTTGGTGTAGGTTACAGGCTTTATGCATACTTGTTTTCAAGGTAAATGGGATTCATCCAAATCACTCAATTATGAGGATTTTACGTTTTTCATAGAACATTGCAAAAGGAGGTAAGGTGTTAGTTCGCACACCAACATCTGTGCTGACTTTAAAATCAAAGTCGGCTGGGCCTTTACCTGAGATCACAAACATTAAAAGCAAGATAAAATAACACAAAATCATCCCAAAGCAGCTGAATGGTTCGCTGAACCACAAGATCGGAAATGCCTTTAAATGATCTTTCTCATCTCATCTCATAACATTAACAAATGCGATGGCCATGGAACTGTTCTATCACGCATCCAAAGATCCCTCACATATGCCACTGTCCACAAATATATCAAACGTTTTCGACTTGAGGAAAATGACCAAATTAACAAGCAATATCTGTTTTCTCGGGTCAAAATTCAAACTTTGAATGTCAGACTTCATGATCAAGAAAGCCAAATGAAATCTTATAAAAAATACATGTTGCTGACGTGTTGCTGGAGCATCTAAAATTTTGTCGCTTTGTTGCTGGCACGACTGACCACCGTCATTTCTATGGGTGTCAAGTGTCTACTATTTCCCTGCCGTCACAAGGGATAACTATGTAAAAACAAGAACAATGAAAGATCTTTTTAATAATCTGATTTGTATTATTGATAGTTTTGATTCGTAACTAGGATTGTTAGTGGCTCTACTCTCAAAGGGTGTTGAAGTACTGTAAAATGATTGTCCTGAAATGGTACGTATGTCCCAAAACATTCTCAGTATATTTGTTGTTTTTAACAATGGCTAAATTTAAGTAAATCTCCAATGTCTGAAGGTATGGTGTAAATCCAGCTAGGGTTCATGCAGGTTGCAAAGTCTCCATGGCCCCTGGTATGGTTATCTGCCTTCAGTTGTTGGTGATCTACAGCCCGTGTTTTATAATGCATTGTCTTCTTTCATTAAACTGTTTCAGTTTTATATGCTAGGTTTATGTCCATAGCTGTATATCTGTGACAGTGTCGTGCTTTAATTTATTGATTTAAATATCGATATAGATCAAATTGTTCTCGTCAAGATATGGCTGCAATAATGACGATCTGACGCTGTGCATATGCATGGTAGAAACGTTATGTGGTAACGCAAAAACACAAACTAAACGACTCTGTCTGGAGAATTTCACCTTCCATAATGCTGCAGGAACAATACATCACAAACATCACCCCACGCAGTTCCTGGCCAGCATCACACATGAAAATGAACTCATTAAAGCTGTGAAAGAAGATCTATTCAATGTCATCCTCCTCCCGGGAGTTCTTGCTCTTGCTCTTTGTCATGTCCACATCTCCCGCCCATTTTACAGTTTAATTTCAAGTTAAAAAACAGCAAATCACATCCTCGATCATAATGCATACTTTGTACTTATTTTCTACTTTGTTTTACTCGTCTTGTTGGTAAATCAGTTGCCACGCATGATAGTAATCAACTCAAAACAGAGCTTTCATCTGTACCTACATTAAACTGTATTGGAGAAAGTCAGTTTGCTTTTATCAAAAATCTCCGTCGTTTTAAACGCAATTCCAGCACCCCCTACCTGGAAACCAACATGCTCTAGTCATGTATTTGGTCGCAGTCTCTGTCTCCTAAAGATCACTGCCTCAAGCTGGAACAAGCTTGTCTACAAATGAAGGATTTGAAAGTTATCTGGCAGCAATGTCGCCACAACCTTCATAAGCAGGGATGGAACGACTTCAGAAGAAACAAGCTTAGATAGAACGTGCACATCGTAATGCAGACAAGTGCTTGGAAACCACACAATTAGTCTCCATTCAAGGAGGCCACTGAAGTACACCAGAAGGCGTGGATCATGCTCTCATTGGGAAGAGTGATAAAGGCATCACAGATCATCTTTTACAGAGATGTCAAGAACACGGGCGTTCCAAGAAAGACATACTTTTTGTCTGAAAACAATTCTTTTTGAATCGGCCAGTGTCAGACTGGATTCAAAACAAATCGTTGAAATCAAAATCTATACCGAGAAAATGTTAAGCGTCAGCCTGTTTTCAAAACTAAAATGTGAAGCTGTGGAAATCCAATCCATATTCAGAGAAAGTCCGTCTGGTAACTGATTTATGGATGTCATAATCATTTTATTTACAATTAAAGGAAATATTGTTACAGATATGATGGGACTGCTTTTTAAATCAAAATAACTATTCCTGTAGTGCGTATGCAAGACTATTAAATATAGGTTTTTCTTGTGAACAACGACAGTCTAGTGACCATATAACAGTTATTTCCGAATTTCACCTTTCAAAAGAAGCTAACCTTTTTGAGGAAAATAAAGTGTGCATATTTTCCAAAAGCGCATGCATCCTGTTGAACGTAAAAGATAATTTCCATTCCATTATGGCTTTGTACTAAAAGTACTCAAACCAAATTATGATGGAAATCTTTCAGAAAATGTCAATGTGCCAACCTACATTTTTGCAAAATATACTGGGTGGCGCTTAACTTTTTATTCACGGTATATATAGCCAGTGAGTACCATCATCGTCGTCAGCTGCTGTGTCACCACAAACTCTCGGACTTAACGTAACTGTTCTCAGCACCTTTGACAAGTGCCATAAAGATGAAGGTGTGAACAACACAATAAAACTTATATCAGAAATGTCAAATCCAGGTGGTAGAAAACTACGCCACAGGTTTAAATCCATTTCTGGTAAGTGTTACGACTAACACAAAGGTGCTGTACTCCAGGCCGGTGCTCCAGATGGTACAAACCCGTCCTATGCAGAAGATGATGACATTAAATATGATGGGTATGTCATAAGTACCATTCATACTGAACAGGACTGACACCAGGGAGATGTGGTATTCACAATAAGTAACTTTCTAATGCCATTGGTGCATCTTGTTACATCCTTCAGTTGGTCAGACTAAGCAATGTGTTAGCAATGTTTCTTATGTTCTTCTCCTCTGCTAAACAATGTTCTTATCATTTCACGTATGCTATGTTTCTGAATGGTTATTTCTGGTGAAGGGCGTTATGTTTCTAATTGTAATGTTCACACCTTGAGGATTTGATTTAGACCTTTTATGGCGGTTTTCAATCTTCATATACCCTCACAACAGCACATCCCTTACTGCATTGGTTTTTCATCTTTTTTTATAGAACAAGTGTCTATTGTCAAAAATAAAATATTGATGCATATCACGTTTGAGTGTATTAATTGTTCAACGTAAGCATCCTCGTGTTATTTGATACACTTTTATGTTGAACGTTATGCGGAAAGACCCTTTGAAACTTTGGGCAATTCATGTTGAAATTTGACAGCTTCACACTGCTATAACCAGCCTCTTCTTTCTGTTGCAGCTACACTGTAACCAAGTGATGTTTTACAAGAGATGAGCGGCGACTAGCGGGATCGGGTGGTCAGGATCGCTGACTTGGTTGACACATGTCATCGGTTCCTGTTTGTGGTGATCGATGCTCATGCTGTTGATCACTGGATTGTCTGGTCCAATCTCGATTATTTACAGACCGCCGCCATATAGCTGGAATATTGCTGAGTGTGGCGTAAAACTAAATACACTCACAAGAGGTGAAAGTAAATAATCTATTGTTAAATTTCTTAAGTTGTAATCTTGAAATTATACCAATCTTGACTGCTTGATTATATTTGCTATTTCGTGTTTGTTTCAGGTCCATTGTCTGGGTTTGACCACAGATTAAAGTAATTACTGTAGAAAACAATGGGGACAATATAGTTAAACATCAGTTACAGGAATTTTCAGAGTGAGTGAGTGAGTGAGTTGAGTTTTACGTCGCACTTAGCAATATTCCAGTTATATGGCGACGGTCTGTAAATAATCGAGTCTGGACCAGACAATCCAGTGATCAACAACATGAGCATCGATCTGCACGATTGGGAACCAATGACATGTGTCAACAAAGTCAGCTAGTCTGACCACCCGATCCCGAATTTTCAGATGTTTAGTTAACACAAACAATGAGTTGTACCCAAAATTGTTCCACTGACATTATCAGATATCTATGAACCCATCCAGTCCGGGAAGGCCCCCAGGAATGGTGTCGTCACTTGCTACTTGACAACAAGGACTTGCGGTAGGATAGGATGAAGGATGCTGATGGTGTTCCAGTGGAATACTTGTACAAGGCTAATGGGAGGAGCAGTTGCATTATGTCATCTCTTATGCAGGGAGCTGCCAAAGCTCACAGCATGGGAATTAGCAACTATACATGTATGAAGTGGCACATGCTATATTACAAAGCAGACTGGACAGACCAAAATGATTGAAATACGTACTCCAGGCTCAATGAGTGAGTGAGTTAAAATGTATAACCAAATTGGCAATACTTCAGCTAAATCGTAACTTTAAAGTTGTAAATTCATAACAGATAGAATTAGATTGTAAAACACTGCCAACAAAGAGCAATACAATAACTAAATTATAACAGAAAGACTATGAAAACTAGCACGGAACTGTAAATTTGACAAATTGTTATGGACAGTAAAAACATAAACAGGTTGAAGATCATTAACAACTAAAAGTAGATCACCAGACTAGGGACCCAAGAAAGTGATATTCCACTGGACGAAGCCCTTAATGTCCTCCGTGCGAAATTAGTCTCCTGCATCAGTACCCTGAGCACCACTAACTATAGACAGTATTGGTTCCCCTACTCACTAAATCTGCATGACCAGCCTCGAAGAGTCTGCTCTATCCACATCCCCTTCCAACCACTGTGTTGGCTCAGAAAGGTGGATGATACCTTCAACATCTGCACCCTGACCATGATCCTAGTACTCTCCTCGACCACCCCAATCAAAAACACTCCAATTCACTGTAGAAGCTGAAGATCAGGAGAGACTACCCTTCCTTGATGAGTCCCTTACGAACTCTCATGACAAACGAGCCATAATAGCATCCCTGACTACCGTACCAAAGCCCATCTCCCACCTGAAATAGACCACCTCAGAGCAACATTTAGCAACCTCAACGGCTACCCAAAACATCTAGTAGAAAGAACTATCACCTCAACTCTCGAGCAGCGGGATGAACCTCCTGAACCTGAATCTTCTCCTATCAGAATCAACATACCCTACCTTGGCCAGATCAGTCACCAGGACCCTGAAAAACACCCTGAGAGCAAATGGACGAGTTTTCATAACCTGTTTTTTTACATCGTCACTAAAATCTTTCCACGTCAGATGTTGTTACAACGGAACAGGCAACGATTATACGACAAAAGCCACAACGACAAGTATAACAGCGACAACAAAGGCAACAACGACCCCCGTCCTGCCTTCATTTGCCAGCTGTTGCCCTCCGGTCGCCAATCAACAGCAGCAAGTCGGCGATGAGTCCTCCACCAGTGTTTCGAGCTGGTGTCACCTCTCCAAATGAAGTAAGTAGTTTGTTAAACATGAATGGTACAACAGGAATTAATTCTCTAGGATTAACATGTTTTGCTTTTGATGGGGATTTAGCTTCTGCTTAACTTACCTGAACAACACTTGACTTGTCTCATGAGTATCCCGTATGCATGAGTATCCCACATATGGCCGTCGGCACTGAATTCCAGCAGCCCGAACATGACACCTAATCATATCGCTGGACACTGCTCCCCTTGATCCTTGAACTAAGGCTGCTGCTTCAGTTTGGTTCCTTGGGTGAGTCACCCGGATGGATCGATCTTACACATGAGTTGTCACTCGTGGCCGTTCCGTACGGGAGCGAACAACAACAACGCCGGTTTGCTGATGATGTTGAGCGAGTCATGTAATGCTAGTTAGATGACAACTCAGTTGTCTACCTTCACTGGTTGCAGAGCTACCTTCGTGTAACTCTACATGGGCCATTTCACGCTCCTTAGTCGTTTGTGTGGCATGTACACCTCCTAACTTCAATACAAAACTGTTTTTTTCGTGTGTGTGTGTGCTTTCTTGTTTTGTTTCGTATTGTTTTTTAAAGGTTTGTGTCGGAAAAAATAAAGGGTATCTCAGAGCTTACTTTTGTAAAAGATGTTTTGAAACTTTCTTTTGGTGTTCAGTAGATATATAACCTAAATATTGCGTAATATTTGGGGGTTTTTTTTGTTTGTTGGTATGGGGTTTTTTTCGGGGAGGGCGGTGTGTGTGTTTGTGTGTGTGTATGTGTTGGTTGGGGAGTTGGTTGGTTGTTTTTTTATTTATTTTTTTATTATTATTTTTTTTTTTTTTTTTTTTTTTTTTATTGTGGGCGGGAGTTGTTCTTATTTTTTTAGGGGGATCTCTTTTGGGTGATGTAATTGTTTGTTTGTTGTTGTTTTTTTCCAGATACCAACACCATGTTCCTTCTTGAAAACCACCAAAACCGCTTCCTTTGCTGGAATTCATTCCCTCATATATTGTGTCCATGACTAGGGTAACTCAAACCAGTTTCGCTCTATACTATTTTATTGTGTTTGAACTGGGACCATTTACAATATCCTATGAAGAAAGTTCCCAAGATGATATGTCAATGCAATCTGTTTTCATTGTAAACGTGAAATGATCGTCCACTTACAAACCCTAGTAAGTAATTACCTAAATAATTTTTACAAACACTGAAATTTTCTGTTCACAACAATAGATATCGAGGACTTTAGCACATTTTAGTTGAACAATCACTCGATTGTATGCTCAAGCATCTCCATGGTCTTCTCTACTTGAACGTCTTTTGGCATATAAATGTTTCGAAGCATTTGTTCAAATGTGAAATAACCTTAATCTCAAGGAATGAGCTGACCCGAAGGGCCATGCTGCTCGCACCTGTCGGTCAACAATAACACAATCACCTCAATCAGTACGATGGAGGATATTTTCTGGAGCCACCTTTGTCATATCAGCTCCTTCCTTCATACGTATTTTTATTTCGTCGATATTGCTCCTCAACAAACATTCACTGCTCACTGGGAAATGTGAAGGAAGGATAGACAGTGGGACATAGGCACTCACTTTAGCTTTGTGTTGATGCAGTAAAAGACTTACTATCCCTTGCGACTTGCCTGAAATCGATAGTTGAAACTTCATGCCGAACAGCTTCCAAACAGAGAACACTTGCTACGTAGAGAATGTAAACAATTGGTACGTGTGTCAAAAACTGGTGGCGGTGTTTGCCGAACTGATGTCAATCACAAAGTGTACGCAGGATATCCATAAAATAACGTTCCAAGGGACATAACTATATGATTCGAGTGGCAGGATGTTCAGCCGGTAGAGGGTGCCAGAGTCTGTTAAATGCAGCGTTGCAATAATTCATTCGAACTTTCAAGTTAAATAATTTTAATCTGAAAAAAAAAAAATGTGCAAAAAATCTAATTTTTTTTGTAAGTTTCTGTTTTAGTTTTATAATAAATTGTATGGTAACTTCCTTGGGAGTTGATAGTATTATGGGGAGAAATGATTGTATGATCTAGATATATAGTGCCTTTTAACAACGAATCAACGAACTGAACGACCGAAAGCTCCAGTAGGCTACGAGGGGCAGTGTGTGGCCTAGTTGTTAGGATACACTCACTCGTCACGCTTAAGACCCGGGTTCGTTGTTGTCAGCTCCCTCAGATGCCACCCCATCACGGCTATAAGGCGTATTCAGCGCTACAGAGAGACTGGGGTCACCGTAGACAGACTTAGAAGTGGACGTCCACACATCACAAAGCAGCAGAAAGTTTCATCCTCTCATAAGTACATTTTAAGAAATTCATTGAGAAAGGAGGGTAACGTTTCTTTTAGTTTTTAGTGTATATAGAAATATTAGATGAAAATAACATCCATCACGGATTATCAACGAAAGCATTTGTGAAGCGGTCATAAAATCCGACTCCCTTCCTTTTCCAATCCGAAATGAGGTCTATTTGTATTCTGACTTGACTGCCCACTAAGTTCGCGTATTTCACGTTCAAGTTCGAGGACAACAGGGTATGTAACAGTTTAATGAGCGAGCACCTGCAAAAATACATGCTAATACCCCAATGTAGAGTCTGCGTCCTATCGAGCATGTATTCATGTAAACAACTACCTGAATTTAAGAACACTTTATTTGCCTCAATATTACAACTGCTTCGTTCAGTCAACGACAATGGTTGGCTGGGCTGTATTTTAACGCCGCACAAAGCAGTAATCACCTAGGTGACGATTCCTCTGTATGGTGATTCCCTTGTATGGTGATTCCCCTATATGGTGATTCCCCTATATGGTGATTCCCCTGTATGGTGATTCCCCTGTATGGTGATTCCCCTGTATGGTGATTCCCCTAAATGGTGATTCCCCTATATGGTGATTCCCCTGTATGGTGATTCCCCTAAATGGTGATTCCCCTGTATGGTGATTCCTCTGTATGGTGATTCCCCTAAATGATGATTCCCCTGTATGGTGATTCCCCTGTATGGTGATTCCCCAATCACCCCTATGTGGTGATTCCCCAATCACCCCTATATGGTGATTCCCCAATCACCCCTATATGATGATGCCCCAATCACCCCTATATGGTGCTTCCCCAATCACCCCTATATGGTGATTCCCCAATCACCCCTATATGGTGATTCCCCAATCACCCCTATATGGTGCTTCCCCTATATGGTGATTCCCCAATCACCCCTATATGGTGATTCCCCAATCACCCCTAGGCCTATATGGTGATTCCCCAATCACCCCTATATGGTGATTCCCGTAAATGGTGATTCCCCAATCACTCCTATATGGTGATTCCCTATATGGTGATTCCCCAATCACCCCTATATGGTGATTCCCCAATCACCCCTGTATGGTGATTCCCCAATCACCCCCATATGGTGAATCCCCTATATGGTGATTCCCCAATCACCCCCATATGGTGATTCCCCTAAATGGTGATTCCCCTATATGGTGATTCCCCTTAATGGTGATTCCCCAATCACCCCTATATGGTGATTCCCCAATCACCCCTATATGGTGATTCCCCTATATGGTGCTTCCCCACTCACCCCTATATGGTTTTTCCCCACTCACCCCTATATGGTTTTTCCCCAATCACCCCTATATGGTGATTCCCCAATCACCCCTATATGGTGATTCCCCTATATGGTGATTCCCCTATATGGTGATTCCCCAATCACCCCTATATGGTGATTCCCCAATCACCCCTATATGGTGATTCCCCTATATGGTGGCGGTCTGTAAATAATCGAATCTGAACCATCTGAATCCCGTGGTCAACAGTATGAGCATCGATCTTCGCAATGCCGACGTTTGGCCACCCAATCCCGTTAGTCTCTTCTTACAATGAGCATGTCTTACTGCAGATCAAATCTAAGCCGGATCTCCACGGGTCCAGTTAACAACAGTGTCATTATTTAATATAGTCTCTTTGGGGAATTGATTTGTTTGTTTATCGACTGTCTGTAAACACTAGAAAATCGGGAACACTGAATATAAGCTAATGACGAGCTTTCTCTTTCTGCGACCCGTGAAGGTCTACCCGGGGTAGAATAGGCCTTCAACCCATGCTTGCCATAAAAGTCAACTATGCTTGTAGTCAGAGGCGACTTACGGGATCGGGTTGACAGGCTCACTGACTTGGTTGACACATGTCATCGGTTCCCAGATCGATGCTCGTGCTGTTGATCACTAGATTGTCTGGTCCAGGCTCGATTATGTACAGACCGCCGCATATGACTTGAATATTGCTGAGTGCGGCGTAAACTAAACTCACTCACTCACACACTGTCTCGGTAATGTCCCAGTGAGAGGTTATGAGACGCGCTGACGACACCACACCAGTCTTGTCATTCAGAGGTTTGATTGATACGTATTCCAACACCCACACACCCCCCCACACACACACACACACACACACGCACACGCACACGCACACGCACACGCACACGCACACACGCACGCTCGCACGCACGCACGCACGCATACACACACACACAAAACACAGGTGTACAATAGTCACTACAGTGCAGTACAAGGACAGGGAAGATCGGTACGAGGGTATTCATGCAGCTTTCAATGAGAGGTTCAAGTCCCCGTTTAACAGAGACCTTCGACAAACAGCTCATAGAGTGGAGAATAGCCGAGTCAGAAAAATAGTGAACGGAGTGGAGTCAGTTAGTCAGTCGACCGCGCATGAGTGTAGAAGTGGTGTTTCTCCGTATTTGGATTATTTTTGGTGTGAGTGAGTATGTTGGATTTAATGTTGCCTTGACTAGCACAATGACAGGACTCCGTGTGATGTCAGGAATACCCTCCTGGTTCAGGCCGCGTACCACATTAGGGTATTGTCAAACCAAGGGTTATTATTTTGGCAAGTATACAATTTGACTTCAACAAAAGACGTCAATGATGCAGCTGTACACAATGACATTAAGCGACAACCCTAACCCTCACTCACACACACACGCACACACACTTCATCCCGAAGACTAGGGCCGGGATGAGTTCTCAGCAGCATATTCTTCAGCTCGGAAGTAAAACTTTCGAGTTTTCAACATCTTAATGTATTTGTATTTATTATTTGATTCAAAAGAAATGACTGTAAATATGTCTGAATCTCCAAAGACAATACAACAAATCATTTTAAGATATTACATTGTTTCTATATTGGTCACATGATTATAACGGGTCTGGGTATTGAGACGGGTACCCGGTCCAACTCCTTACCCACCTGTGAAGGGTATCAGAGTTATCCGTCCCAGCCCAACCGACAACCCACACCTCCCCGTCAACTGTATTGAGGTCTTTTCTCTTGTATGGGAGAACATCACACAAAGGATTACAGAAGAGTATTGAAAATGTTTACGCCATGTTGAAACACGTATTTAACATCTGTCTAGGCTTGTGACAAACCGGACACTGGGAAGGCCGACTGTCTGGATATACGGCTACACCACTATAACACTGTCACCCCGCTACCTCAGGTGAGTGGACGAAGTTTATCTATCCTAACTACAGCCAGATATATTGTTTATAACCGAACATACAACTGGATACATAGAACTAGACACTGTGTCTGTTACTGAATGAAGAGTTAGTGGTTTTCGCCGCTTTGTGGGGAATCGAACCCGGGCCCTTGGCGTGACGAACGAATGCTTTAACCATTAGGCTACGCCACTGGCCCTGTTGAACGAACAACTAGATAGACTGTGTCAGTTACTTGACGTACATCTTCAGACAGTATCTGTTACCGACCTTAAAACTAGATATCGTGTCTATTAATGAACGAACAAGTTGATGGAGCGTATGTGTCTGAACATACAGCTTCATACAGTTTCTATTATTGATCTTAAAACTAGACACTGTTCTGTTACCGCATGTGCAACTAGACACTGTTTCTGTTACTGAACGAACAACTAGATACAGTGTCTTTCACTGATCTCAAAACTAGATATCGCGTCTACAACAGAACTATCAACTAGAAACAGTGTCTGTTACTGAACGTACAACTTCATACAGTTTCTTACAGTGATCTTAAAACTAGATATTGTGTCTATTACTTAACGTAGAACAAGATACTGTGTCCTGTCATGTGTCTGTTGCAGAACACATATACCTATACAGTATATGATTGACGTATGAACAATTTAACACGTACGTACTTAACGTATGCCTCCATATGTCTGTTGCTGAATAAGCAAACAGATACAGTGCATGTATGTGTCTGAAAGCAAAAAGTTAAAGCATGATACAAGGTTTAGAACTTCATAATGTTTCCTCAAACAACGTAAAGCAGTGTCTCTATGTAATCGATCGACAAACATACAAGGCAATAAATTCGAACTGTGTGATCCATTTCCAGTTCTACGATGGCACAGATGCGTATCCATACACGTCGCCGCTCCCGGAAACTGTCCAATGTGTTGGCCATGTTTGACCCCACGGTCATCCGGGAATACAAGGTAAAAAAGTATTTAAGGTCCACTATTTATCGGGAAAATACGGTAAACAGTAATTAAATCTAGGTCCAATATTCATTGGGAATATACGGTAAGCAGTAATTGAATCTAGGTCCAATATTCATCGGGAATATACGGTAAACAGTAATAAAGCTTCCATTATATAATGGGAATATACGGTAAAGAGTGATTAAATCCCGGTCCATCATCTAAAAGGAAATATACTTTAAGGTAAAACTGGACTTACACGTAGGTCCGTTTATTAGCCAATTTAGATCTGGAAGAACACGTACACTGGTGTACATTGGACATTGATTTTGTTTGACACAGTTCTAGTGGGAAAGTGAAATAAGTAACTTGTCATGTCCATGTTTGAGGGATACCTATCAAAATAGAAAATCACTAAGTGACGTACATTGGTGACTTCAGGTTCAGATACATTTTACATGACAATAACGGCGGATCTAGAAGTTTGGAGAAATGTGCGTGTTGGGTGAGTGGGAGCTGCGAAGGAGAAGTGTGTGTGTTGAGAGCAGGGTGGAGCTGCGAAGGAGGGGGGGGGGTTTGTAACAATGAACCATGTAGTCACCTGTCTAAGGTGAGACCACATTACGGGTGTCACACGTGCTTAGTTGTGAAACAATGACTAAAGGCCCAGAAAATCTCATGAGTCAAACTGCCAATCAAGGTCACCCATACAGGGACTCTCCGCCCCCAAAGTTGTTTAACTTCACCTGATTTGTGAGCAGAGCTCTATGCAGAGGGTCACACACCACTGTATTTGGTGCATATGTACTAAACCAGCGATCCATGTGCCATACGGACGGCAATCATGCAGTAGAAAATCACGACACTCGTAATCTGGGAGAGTCATCGGTTTCAATAGGAGGCGTTCAACATGATTGACCAGAACGGGGACGGGTTTATCGACAAGGACGACCTGCGGCAGATGCTGACGTCCCTCGGGAAGAAGACAACAGACTCAGATCTGGACGCCATGATGAAGCAGGCGACAGGACCCATCAATTTCACCATGTTCCTCTCAATGTTTGGACAGAAGCTAGAGGGCACTGATCCTGAAGACGTCATCGTGAACGCCTTCCGCTGCCTAGATGACAGAAGTAGAGGTGAACACAGATTACAGTTATGCGACCATATGTTTAACACATTTAAATGAAATATTAAAGTAACATATTTATCAGTGAGTGAGTGTGTATGATCCTTTGTCGCTTTTAGCAATATTCCAGCAATGCCACAGCAAGGGACACCATAAACGGCCTTCACACACTGAATACATGTGCAGTCCTTGTCCTCAGCGTGTCACACGAACGCTTCAACAGCTAGGCCACCCCACATAGTAGTTGGTGTAGTAGTAGTAGTTGTTGTGGTAGTAGTAGTGGTTGTTGTTGTGGTAGTAGTAGTAGTTGTCGTTGTAGTAGTAGTTGTTGTAGTAGAAGTAGTAGTAGTTGTTGTTGTAGTAGTAGTTGTTGTGGTAGTAGTAGTTGTTGTTGTAGTAGTAGTTGTTGTAGTAGTAGTAGTTGTTGTTGTTGTAGTAGTAGTTGTTGTGGTAGTAGTAGTAGTTGTTGTTGTGGTAGTAGTTGTTGTGGTAGTAGTTGTTGTGGTAGTAGCAGTAGTTGTTGTTGTAGTAGTAGTTGTTGTAGTAGTAGTTGTTGTAGTAGTAGTAGTTGTTGTAGTAGTAGTAGTTGTTGTTGTAGTAGTAGTTGTTGTTTTAGTAGTAGTAGTAGTTGTTATAGTAGTTGTTGTAGTAGAAGTAGTAGTTGTTGTTGTTGTAGTAGTAGTTGTAGTAGAAGTAGTAGTTGTTGTTGTTGTAGTAGTATTTGTTGTAGTAGAAGTAGTAGTTGTTGTTGTAGTAGTAGTAGTAGTTGTTGTTGTAGTAGTTGTTGTAGTAGAAGTAGTAGTAGTTGTTGTTGTAGTAGTTGTTGTAGTAGAAGTAGTAGGTTTTGTTGTTGTAGTAGACGTAGTAGTAGTTGTTGTTGTAGTAGTAGTTGTTGTGGTAGTAGTAGTAGTTGTTGTTGTTGTAGTAGTAGTAGTTGTTGTTGTAGTAGTTGTAGTAGTAGTTGTTGTTGTAGTAGTAGTTGTGGTAGTAGTAGTTGTTGTTGTGGTAGTAGTAGTAGTTGTTGTTGTTGTGGTAGTAGTAGTTGTTGTTATAGTAGTAGTTGTTGTGGTAGTAGTAGTTGTTGCTGCTGTAGTTGTTGTTGTGGTAGTAGTAGCAGTAGTAGTTGTTGTGGTAGTAGTACTCGTTGTTGTAGTAGTAGTAGTTGTAGTTGTAGTGGTAGTAGTTGTTGTGGTTGTTTTTGTTGTAGTTGTTTTTGTTGTTGTGGTAGCAGTAGTACTACTGGTTGTTGTTGTTATTGTTGAAGGGTGGTAGTAGTGGTGGTGGATGGTGTAAGTTGTTGTAAACTAGCGCTATTAGCAACGGCCTAGCTATATAAGTCGACTCTTACAACACGAAGTCATTAGCAGTAGCCTTGATGGCAGAGATAGAGGTGAAGCGAAAAGTTACAGATGGACAGATTAATTTCAGTACTCCACCCACTGCCCAGAATACATACATGATAATTATCTGAATTTCGTAAATATTTAACATTGTTAGATAAACGTTGTTTACATTTCCTTGTCTATACCTGCGTATGCAAATGTTAAAAGAGTAGTTGATAGTATTTTGAAGAATATGATAGCAAATAGCAACTTACATAGTATGAAACCACCAGAGATCACCAGATAGGGGCTTACAATACCTACATGAACCCTGGGTGGATCTACAGCATCCCTTCAACTGCTGGCAATGGAAGTGAAAATTAGCCATGATTTAAAATCACAAATGTACTACGTTTAAAAGTTTAAAAAGTCTGGTGAGCGTGAATTTGCTTTGAATATTTCGAGGCTTACGTATCCAAGGAGAACAATTTCAGTCCTTAGTCTACAGTCGCGAGCAATCTTAGTTGTAAACTTCAACTACTAATTATAAGAAAATGCACTTAACTACAAGACAAGCTTGTTCGTGATTGTTCAAAGAAATGCAAAACGAATGATCGTCACGTTTGAGCAAATGAATGGTGATGATGATGATGATGATGATGATGATGATGATGATGATGATGATGATGATCTCAATGCTGCCGTTGTTGCAGCTACAAATTGAAGTACATTTTTGTGATGATATCCAGTTGGTTCAAATGAGTTATCTCTCTTAGGTTTTATCCTGGAAGACGATCTGCGCAGCGACCTGACAACGATGGGGGAAAGATGGACGGATGAGATGGTCGATGAGCTGTTCCTGAATGCACCCACCACTGACGGCAAGTTCAACTACACCGAGTTCACCAAGATGCTGAAGCATGGCAAGAAGGAGGAAGATACAGAAGAGGTCACAGCGACACCTGGAGGTGGTTCTGCCTGACAGGAAGATCTGAATATCAGGGATATCTTGGTACCGTGTCCCACAGCATCGTGGTGCTACGACCGTCGTATCACCTACACTGTAATACATACTTAATTGTAGTTGTAAGATAGCTTTGGGAAACCTTGCCATTTAACCTGCAGACCGATGTCGTCATTTATACCTATGACGTCATTGTCTATTTTGTTTGGTCTAACTATGACGTCACAATATGGCGGCGGTCGGTAAATAATCGATTCAGAACAAAACAATCCAGTCATCATTTTGAAATTTTTGCTACTCAGTAGGGATAGGATGTCATGTGTCAACCAAGTCAGCGCGCATGACAACACGATTCCGTTAATCGCATTTTAGTACGAGCATGGGTTTGCTGACCACTTATTCTTTATTCTGGAAAACTGGGTTTTAATATCAACTGGTTTATTGAAGACTTGACTGATGAATGACTACTCACCCTTATGGACACTACCATGCTTACATTTATAACTGTGCTCCGGGAACCCCATTCACAGACTTTCAAAGACACTATATCTGAGAAACAGAGATGTGTATTGTGGATATGTTGGAATGAAATATCCATGTATTAGAACAACATATTCTTTCAGTTCTGACTCAGCGCCAAAATAAATTAGTTCATGTCTTTGTATTATAATGTTTGTTTCTTTAGCTCTTCACTTGAAAATACGTCATTCAGAACTGTACGAGAAAATGACTAAGGACTAGATTTTCATTTGCTTTGTATTGTTGTTATAAAGGCAGTATATGTTATGACGTTGTTCCAAGTTGGCAATCATCAACTCCCGATGTCTTTTCCTTTGTAAACGTTAGCTGATCAACAGATTCTCCATCTGAAACAATACCAAGACTACATTTACATCGCAGAATGGGAGTGAGTTGGTTAAGGCTTAAGCCTCACACAGCAATATGCTAGCAATGTGGTGGCGATCTGTTTTAATCGAGTCTGGACCTGACAATCCTGTGGTCGACAACATGAACATCGATCTACACAAATGGGATAGGATAACGTGCATTCACCTATGAGCGAACCTGACCACCCTATTCCGTTAGTCGCCTCTTACGACAAGCATGGTTTGCTGAAGATGACGCGGAGTGGTAACAACTGTTGATAATCGTCAAGGGTTGGATGTGTGTGTGTGTGTGTGTGTGTGTGTGTGTGTGTGTGTCTGTGTCTGTGTCTGTGTCTGCGTGTCTGTCTGTGTGTGTCTGTGTGTGTCTGTCTGTGTGTGTGTCTGTGTGTCTGTGTTTGTGTGTGTGTCTGTGTGTGTGTCTGTGTGTGTCTGTGCGTGCGTGTGTGTCTGTCTGTGTCTGTCTCTCTGTGTGTCTGTCTGTGTCTGTGTGTGTGTCTGTCTGCGTGTCTGTGTGTGTCTCTGTGTGTGTGTCTGTGTGTGTCTGTGTGTGCTTGTGTTTGTCTGTGTGTGTCTGTGTGTGTCTGTGTGTGTGTCTGTCTGTGTGTGTCTGTGTGTGTCTCTGTGTGTGTCTGTCAGTGTGTCTGTGTGTGTCTGTCTGTGTGTGTGTGTGTGTCTGTGTGTGTGTCTGTCTGTATCTCTGTGTGTGTCTGTGGGTGTGTCTGTGGGTATGTGTGTGTGTGTGTGTGTATGTGTGTGTGAGTGTGAATATAACCATTATGGGATGGCGGGGGAAGTAAGGGGGGCGACGATTTTGTACATGACATGCAGGGGGCTGACACATACTTTGTACGTAGATGGGGCTGTGTGGGGGTTCACATTGTACATGCTGTGTCATAAATATCATCATCAGCGTGACAGTGTCCTCTGTGTGCTAATCGACAGTGGTCACTGCCAACAACGCTACATCCTTAGAATGGCTGAGCGAGCGCTGTACATACATATCTGAGACATGCATCATGTGCCGCTGACTACGTTGGCTGAACTTGGCAAGGTGCTACAAGAGGAATGGAATGCAGTTCGCCATGCCTCATAAGGATACCCACACCAACTGTGCTCGGTCGAGTGAATGTTTGAATGGTCGTGTTATTATTATGAAATACTAATGCACAAAAACTCTGAAATTTCCAGTCTGACGCCTGTGTCCTTCAACATCTTTTGGGGGCGTCATATGATCGACAGTTGTACTTCAGCACCGGCATTATACTCCCCCGGTGTTCATTATCGTACATCTACTTTTTATGGCTATTATTTCTTATATTGTCTTATATTTTTATTCCCTGTGGTATCATTCTCATGTTCGAAGAGTCCACGTGAAATATTGGAAGTCTAAAGCGAAGCAGGTCTGACGTTGACAAACAGAATTATTTTATTAGAAACACCAATATATTGTGTTATAGTGTCCAAGGGGACGTTACTCTGTATTGCGAAATGCCTTACGAATACAATGTCTGACCGCGTCAAGGACGGTTGTGGGATAATGACTGGTGCAGGTCTATCAGTATGTCCGACACGCCGGGCTGCAACCTCGCCCAGGAGATAAGATATGAGCACATAGAGAACGCTGAATAATAGTTTGGTTCTTGTTAAGGGAGAGGAAATATATTCGAGATCTCGGAGTGACATATCACGGTGCCATGACGTATGAATATATCATCTTGACACTTCTAATGAATACGGAGGTACGTTTGCTTGTCATACCATAATCAATACGCATGTACATGCGCCAGGTCCAATACAATGCAGGGTCAAACTGAAGACATATAGACACGTAATGGATCATGACAATACATACTGAATACGTATAGACATGTACTAGCTCAAGATAATACAGATTTATTTTTAACACGTATAGACGTACTCTCACAAGATAATACAGATTCATACTGAATGCGTAAAGACACGTATTGGCTCAAGATAAAACAGATCAATAAATATAGGCATGGACTGGCTCAAGATAATAAACTTTCATATTGAATACGCATAGATATACTGGCACAAGATAATTCCGTTTCTTTTTGAATAAATATAGACATGTACTGGCTGAAGATAGTATAGCGTCATAACGTCGAAATTAAGAAGCTGTTATCCAAGAACTTACTATGTACTTCCTAGCTTGCAAATTGCTACTCAAGGTAGTAACCATGTATAGTACAGCGTCATAATAGTACGTGTGTACGTACATTAGCTCTACCTAATACTAAGTGGAAGGTGCCGTAGTGTAGTGGTCAAAGCGTTCGCTCGCCATGCAGAAGACCAGGGTTCGACTGGACACATCTGTACAATACGTGAAGCGCATTTCTGGTATCCCCCGCCATGATGTTGCTGGAATATTGCTGAAAGAGGCGTAAAGGTAAACTCACTCACTCACTCACTCACTCATACAGTTGCGTATTTATGAACACCTATACAGATATACTTATCCTACAATCATACAGGGCTATAATGTTGGGCTATACACTTATACTGCCCCGAGGCCATAAGGAGACTTAATGAGTATGCAAGTGAGTGAGTGAGCTTAGTTTTACAAGGAACTCAGCAATATTCCAGCTATATGGTCTGTAAATAATCGAGCCTGGACCAGAGAATCCAGTGATCAACAACACGAGCATCGATCTGCACAACTGGGAACAGATGACATGCGTCAACAAGTCAGAGAGCCTGACCACCCGATCCCTTTAGTCGCCTCTTGCGACAAGCATAGTCGCCTTTTATGGCAAGCAAGGGTTGCTGCAGGCCTATTCTACCCCGGGACCATCACGGGTCGAGTATGCAAATAAGTGCGCTGGTCCGATCGTGCTGCGTGTACGGTGGCGACACCTATATATATTTTGGGATGTGAAACATTTGCTGTAATTCTGACCTAGATCATATTGTTGACAAGTCTGTGATAGGTGTCAGCATGTATACAGCACTCACTGTCGTGGTAAGTTCAAACTTTAATGCCGGTGGCATCTCACTGTACAACTGGAAACTGGAAATACTGACTCAGATCCTTACAGAAATGTATAGATACTCAACACGATATTTCAGGCTGTAGTGGTAAAATGCTATTCCGTCATTAGAATTAAATACATTTCGTTCAAAGCTTTTGTTTCTAAATCCGGATAATGTGCCTAACAACGAACATGAAAATAAGATTCGATTGTGACTCATTTTATTATCCTGCAGTTGTACAGTTCCGTCAGTAGTATTCAACTGACCGTAACTTCGCTGACCCCGGATTACCGTAAATGAACCGATAAACAAATACAACCACCTCTTTCATCCTGTGTATCTGAAGATTCACAAATTAATTTTTCATATTAACATTAATAATTCATATTTTATTTATATTTGGAATTAGTCTTGTAATGTTGAAAGTAATTTGGTTGCAATGTTGTAGACAGGAAAGTCTTACTATCAACGACAATATGAATCTTGATCAATCCATGATTTCACTTGTCATGGTGAAACTTGTGGTTGGAGCACAAACATACACGGATTAGACCTGATACCGACTGATCATTCACTCGACCGTAAAAGGTATTGTTAAAGTTCTCATGGAAAATATGGTTGTCAATTGTTATATTTGGTACCTTCAGTTATACTTGTCAATGATTGCACATGAGTACCTACATTCATATTTGGTTGCCAATGGTTGTATTTGGGTACTTTCAGTCATGCTTCGTTGCCAATGGTTGTAGTTGGTACCTTCAGTTGTATTTGGTCGCCAATGGTTGTCTTTGGGTACCTTGAGTTATGTTGGTTGCCAATGGTTGTATTTGGGTGAGACTGTATTTGAAGCAGATGAGAAGATGTGTGACGCTTGTTCCAGCTGCTGCTGTTTGTGCAGGGCGCCGTCGACGTTGAGAGTAATGCCACAACCAGTAAGTGAAACAAGCCCAGTATGTTAACCTCAACTTAACAGTCTAATACTTTATGTGGAGTTATAAAGCCAATGTGTTTGTTACTAATTCTGGAGATGTACCATATCAGACATCATGATAAACTCTTACCTTCGCACTGATTCCTAAAATATGTATTGCAAGTGAACTGTGATTTTGTCGAATCAAACATTGATCTTCATCCCCTTCCATGTCTATACATGTCGTAGAAATTTATATATATACACATATCTCACCTACCACCGGTGTATAACGATGTCTTTACAGTCATGAATATGTGTCAGTATAACGGTACACGATGTCTTTACGGCCATGCATATATACACATATCTCACCTACCACCGGTGTATAACGATGTCTTTACAGTCATGAATATGTGTCAGTATAACGGTACACGATGTCTTTACGGCCATGCATATATACACATATCTCACCTACCACCGGTGTATAACGATGTCTTTACAGTCATGAATATGTGTCAGTATAACGGTACACGATGTCTTTACGGCCATGCATATATACACATATCTCACCTACCACCGGTGTATAACGATGTCTTTACAGTCATGAATATGTGTCAGTATAACGGTACACGATGTCTTTACGGCCATGCATATATACACATATCTCACCTACCACCGGTGTATGACGATGTCTTTACAGTCATGAATATGTGTCAGTATAACGGTACACGATGTCTTTACGGCCATGCATATATACACATATCTCACCTACCACCGGTGTATGACGATGTCTTTACTGTTATGAATATGTGACAGTATAACGGCACACGATGTCTTTACAGTCATGCATATACACATATATCTCATCTAGCGCCGGATTATAACGGTATACGATGTCTCGAGTGTCATGAAGTGGCCTCGCCCTCGGAATGCAGCATGTGGGTTTCTTGCGGAGAGGAGGAAGTAAGTTTACCAAAATACAATACTTATTCACTAAAATGAAATTGCCACAGTAACGTCTGTCTAAAGTGTCACGAGAGTCGAGTAACCACATCGTACAAGCAACTATATCACTAAACGTTATTAACTCTTATGACTCCAAATGTCCGTTTTACCTGCATATTACTTTTTGTCTGCGCTGGTTCTACATGTTTTCTGCCTGTATTTTATGTTCAAGGCGTTTATAGCCCTCATCTACCTGCTATTTGACGGCTCCCTTAAGTTAGTCTTGTGGAATATCTTTGTTATTTCCGTCCTCGTAACTGTGATATACTTATGGTTGGCATGTGTTCTACTTGTGTTCTTTATGTAGCTCACATGTGTTCTACTTGTGTTCTTTATGTAGCTCACATGTGTTCTACTTGTGTTCTTTATGTAGCTCACATGTGTTCTACTTGTGTTCTTTATGTAGCTCACATGTGTTCTACTTGTGTTCTTTATGTAGCTCACATGTGTTCTACTTGTGTTCTTTATGTAGCTCACATGTGTTCTACTTGTGTTCTTTATGTAGCTCACATGTGTTCTACTTGTGTTCTTTATGTAGCTCACATGTGTTCTACTTGTGTTCTTTATGTAGCTCACATGTGTTCTACTTGTGTTCTTTATGTAGCTCACATGTGTTCTACATTCCAGTTATGTTCTGTGTTTGGCCTTGTGCTACCTTTGATATGTGTCCAACATTGATGCATGTTTGTTAGATATTTGTGTTCAACATCTGATCCATGTGTGTTCTGTCTGTGTTAGACATTTGATCTCGTTTTGTTCTGTCTGTGTTCAACATCTGATCCACTTGTGTTCTGTGTTCAACATCTGATCCATATTTGTTCTGCATGTGTTAAACATCTGATCCATATGTGTTCTGTCTGTGTTCTACATCTGATCCATGTGTAGTCTATCTGTGTTCGACATTTGATCCTTGTCTGTTCTATCTGTGAACAACATCTGATCCTAAATGTGTGTTGTATCTGTGTTCTAGGAGTGCTATACCAGAGAGTACTACAACAGGAACATGATCCGTGGCTACCACATGGGTTGCGAGCTCAAGTCTGTAAGTAGGATATTCTCTGCACTTACACACAAGCCCCTCCTGATCCATGTGTGTTCTATCATGTCTCTTTTAATACATGTTTTATTGTTTTAAAGCCGCTCTTGGCAGTATTCCAACTTATTTGACGGCAACTGTAAATAAATGAGTTTGGACCAGCTAATCCAGCGATCAAGATCAATAGCACTGGTCTTGGCGGTTTGGATAATATGACATGTGTCAGCAAAATCACCGAGCCCGACACATTATCCAGTTAGTCGACTCTTTCGACGGAAATGGTTTGATGAAGACATATTCTGTTCCCAATCCTAATGGGTTCTCCTTCGACATAACGACTGTAGCTTTCCTTATATTTCACACATTCAGACATAAGTCATGTCTCGGATTCTGTCCGCAGAGGTGTGACATATACAGGCGCCTCTCTGCCCTTCTTGGAAAGAGGGACACGCACACCTGCTTTGAGTGCTGCAACACCGACGATTGCAACAGTGGCCTCTGCGGTGCAGTGACAGCTCCAGTTGCAACAACCACTCACAGTAAGTGAGCGAGTGCGGTTTTACACCGTTGTGACAATATTCCTGCAATATCACTGCTGGCGACATAAGAAATGGACTTCAGGTATTGTACCCAGCTGAGAAATCGGAAAAGGATTTTTGGCGTGACGAGTAAACGCATTAACCGCTTGGCTAAACATCAGCCCTAATTATAGTCAGTAAACAAGATGGCCACGGTGGTCAACAACAACCAATAGCCGGCAAAAAACAACTGTTAGTAGACATAGAGTGAAGCCAACAAAAGCAGCAGTACCTATACAGGTAGTGGAGCTGACCAACAACAGTTAGTGTACAACGAAAAGACTAAGTCAGCTTTGTTTGTGTACCTGCAGATCTCCGCTGCCTTGACTGTCATGCTGTAGGTGACCCCCGACTGTGTGACCACTGGTCTATGTGTGGTCACGATGAGGTGAGTGAGTGAGTGAGTGAGTGAGTGAGTGAGAAGGTGGGTGGGTGAGTGAGTGAGTGAGAAGGTGGGTGCTTGGGTGAGTGAGTGAAGTGAGTGAGTGAGTGACATTTAGTATATCACACGGTTTACCCGTGTTTCTTTCAGAGACATTTTAAACTTGTAACAAAGAAGGAAACAGCAGGTTCAGTGGATTGTCAACTTCTCTATTCAATGAATGCGACTTTTCAGTGTAAATACTAACGCCGTCACTTGCTTGATAACGATGTCAGTATATACACAGACACATCGCACCAATTGCAGTGAAGAAGTGCATCCATAGAACATTACCTGTGTTGCATAAGTGATAATGATACAGGTGTGTTCTGTGCAAGAGATCACAGGTTTTACCTGATGTATAGGTGTGAATTTCGTCACAGGTGTAAAGGACGTTGACAGGTTTGATGTGTGAACTTGTTAAAGGTTTTACCTGCGTTACAGATGCAATTATGCTTCAGGTGTTATGTGTGAGGTGCCCACAGTTTGCACCTGTGTTACAGATTTAATTATGTTTCAGGTGTTATGTGTGAGGTGATCACAGATTGCACAGGTGTTGCAGACACGATGTTACCTGTTAGTTGTCTTGTTCCAGGTGTGTTTCACGCGGTCGTTCGTTGACTCAACCGGGCAGCTGAAGTTCAATCTTGGCTGTGAGTTTCAGCAGGTTAGGAACATCCCACGTTACCAAACATCCCAGCTAAAATTTGTCATACTTTCATCCTGTCACATTCCATCCTCACTGTCCTGCTTGACATAGCACATGCACACCCGGTCCAGCCGACATGCGTCAGTAGCACCAAACCCTAGCGCACTGACCCATGTTCCCTCCATATATGGGACGCCTGAGTAGCCTAGTGGTTAAAGTATTTGCTCGTCACGCCGAAGACCCAGGTTCGATTCCCAACATGGGTACAATGTGTGATGCCCATTTCTGGTATCCCCAACCGTGATATTGCTGAAATATTGACAAACGCAGCGTGGAAACAGAATCACCAATACACCCATATATCACCTGCAAATTGGCGCGTGACCCCAAAACCAGAGTCAAACCTGGACTGATGCCATGTTCCGTCTGCCTTAAGGCGTGCCTGCTGCCCAGCAACCAGACAGAGCCCGACCCTCAGGCGTGCATGGACTGCTGTGAGACGAATGGCTGTAACAGTCAGTTGTGCCCCTCCGCCATCAATCAAATCGGATCAGCCTCATCTGTCACGCCAACATCAGGAGCAGGTAAGTAGGCGAAGTGCATCTTCGCTCGTCACTGGTATTACATCTAAGTTCTCTTCAGACAAATACCTTTGACCCAGCACTGCTTTGAATCGGGACTAAACTGACGGAGAAAAGATGGTATGCACATGGTGTTTGGGGATCAATTGAAATAGCGAAAGAAAAAAAGCACGAATTGTTTTGAAAATTAAATTTTCACGCACGATATGAAGTCCTTTTATGTGAGGTCCCTGATAAAAGAGGTAGAGATGATGACGTCACGTTCTAAAAGACGATATAGTGGAGAATGAACCAGGGGTATATATCAGGACTCAAATGAGATAAACACACTTGATGATCGAGGATGGGCAGGCAGTACCTTGCCATACAGAGTACTCCAAACTCCAAAAAGACACTGTTGATATCTATCTCGGTAAATACCTCAAACACCTTTGTGTCATATGTACGTTTGCACTGATAGAATGTGAGTACTTCAAATACAGCAACTAGCGATTTACTTCTATAAGGCCCAAGAAGATGAGCGTTAGAGGTGGTCTTCTGTATGTTTGCCGTAAGAGGTGGCTAACGGGATCGGCTTGATTGCTGATTTGGCTGCTGCATGTCGTCATACTCCATGTGCGTAGGTGCTCATTCTGTTGATCACTGGATTTGAAGTTATTTACAGACCGACACCATATACTTAGAATGCATCTCAGTGCGACGTATAACATCAAAGAAACAAACCCCACCATGTCTCTGACAACAGCGCCTCTGCGCCTCATACGTTGATGATGTCAAAAGAATTCGCTATCTTTGGCAGGATGTCCGCAGAGCTTCTACGAGGGAGGTAACTCCTGCTACTACTTCTCAAACGATACCAAGGCCTGGATATCTGCATTGGCCGCGTGTAGGGCACTGGGGGCGGAACTTGTTTCCGTGGAAACACAGACAGAAAATGACGTCCTAACTAAACTGCTTATCTCCACTTTAAGTGAGTATATGTATGTTTGGACTCACGTTTTGATGTGATTGGATAACACAATGTACAGCTGATTCATGAATACCTTTAAACACAATACAAAACTGGAGTGAATCTATCTAGGGGCATTATCATACGCAACATATGGCTGATCTAGGAGGACAGTTAAACACAACACAACACAACACAGGTCTAGTCTTATCTGGGGGCATTGTTAAATACAATATATGCCAGATCTAAGAGGACAGTTAAACACAACACAGGACAGGTCACATTCAGGGGCATTGTTAAGCACAACACATGTGTGTTCTCAGAAGACAGTCAAACACAACACAGGACAGGTCATTTTCAGGGACATTGTTAAGCACAACACATGTGTGTTTTCAGAAGACAATCAAACACAACACAGGACAGGTCATATTCAGGGGCATTGTTAAGCACAACACATGTGTGTTCTCAGAAGACAGTCAACACAACACAGGAATGATTATGTCTACGGGCATTGTCAAGCCTTACCTGACTTGATCTACGAAAACGTTTGACCACCCCAGCACACTGACATATGTCTCAACTGGGCACTGACACGTCTGATCTCAACACTGAAATACATCTGACGGCTGACACAAATCTGATTTGATTTATAATTACTGACACAAGTCTCATTTTATCTAAAAAAACTAGTGCACGTCTAATCATCTTATGTATGTCCGATTTTAATACGAACACCGTCATCACATCCAACCTGATCTGAGCGGTGCTGTAGCCCAGTGGTTAAAGTGTCATGTTGAAGTCACGGGTTCCATTACCCACATGGGTACAATTTGTGAAGCCTGTTCCTGATGTCCTTCGTTGTGATATTGCTGGAATATAGTTTAAAACGGCGTAACACAATACTCATTCAGCCTAATCTGCAAACACCGACTGTCTGTTCTCAGAGACGAAGGTAGCAGCCTACTGGATCGGCGGGTTCTACGTGACTGCCACTTCCTCGTGGACCTGGCCCGACTACCTTCCCGTCACGTACACCAACTGGGGCCCCTCTCAGCCCCGCTACCAGTCCTACAGCTACACGATCGCCCTGTTGAATCCCCAGCAGAACTCGGGCATCACTAACTGGGTCTGGTCTAGCAATACCGCCACCTCGGGGTACAACTACATCTGTGAGATGAGGACACAGTAGTCGGATATGATGTCAACAAAACATAGCTATGAATGATTGTTGGTATTACATGCGACCTCGTAAATGTTGATGTTTGTTTTTGTGTTGTTGATATTTCCAGCTAAATGAGAGCTGTGTGTAAATAATAGACCAGACAATCCAGGTTATGATGAGCGTCCATCGCGAAACGACGACATGCATCAAACAAGCCCGCGAGCCTAATATCCTTACCCGTTAGGTGCCTCCTGCGGCAAGAAGTAAGATTGCTTTTAACCAAGATCTAATTCTCGATCAGTTAAATGACATGAGGCGATTTGAAAGGGAAGATATGTCTGTTGTGCTTGAAGAGAGCGCCGTACAAAGTCAAGGTCACCGTACTGACAAGTAGTGAGTGAGTGAGTTTAGTTTTATGCCGCACTCAGTAATATTCCAGCTATATGGCGGCGGTCCTGTAAATAATCGAGTCTGGACCAGACAATCCAGTGGTCAACTTCATGAGCATCGGTCTGCGCAATTGGGAACCCTTGACATGTGTCAACCAAGTCAGTGAGCCTGACCACCCGATCCCGTTAGTCGCCTTTTAAGACTAGCGTAGTGGCTTTTTATTGTAAGTACATATACAAAATATATATGTATAGTATGTACAACATATACAACATATGACACGTTACAGTGAATCTCTTCTCAATATGAGCACATGATGAATAAATAGAGCTGTCTCATGTTGTAATAGGGATGCTTTACTTGAACGTATTGAATAAAGTTTTGTAACATTCTTGCATGATCGTAGTCAGGGCGGGAAATACATCTGCCTTAAATCATTACATACAGGACAAATAGATAAAAAGTGAAATTCATTCTCAACAGTGTTACAGAATGGACAGAGCCTTTGTTATTTTATAATAGATGAAAGTCTTATTTTATTATATAATTTTATGTTATTTTATAACAGATGAAAGTCTTATTTCATTATATAATTTTATATTATTTTATAACAGATGGTTGATATATAACTCATTTAGACCAAGTCTCAGGCGTATGAAAGCATTACGAAAATGTTTGATAAATGCATTAACATCGCCCAGGGTTTGGGATAACCAGACAAATCCAAAGCCGTATCTAAACAAAAGACTACGAATATGGGTTGCCCAAGTGTTTTTACCAATATTATCAACATGAACAGTCATATTGTAGTTTATTTAGACACTGGCATATTTATTATTTTAAACTAGTACTTTAACCAGCGAGAGTAAGAAACTTTGTACAAAGGGAATCTCCCACATTCACCGTACATCGTAGTGTTAGGGGTAGACATACCGACACTTAGAAAGCTTTTACATGCAAGAAGGTGAACCTTTTCAATGCCATAAAATTTCTTGAAGCATCAGATTTCAGATCATAGAGGAGAATAGGCTGCACGTGGGAAACAAACAACTTGAAAAATATACTGGGACCAACAACCCCCAACTTCGGTATAACAGAGAGCAATTGTAGTAAAGCCTTTTTCCCTCTACTTGCCAAATTAATAATAGATTTATTCAGGTTTAGTGTATGTGTGAATAATATCCCCAGATATTTATATTCATTGACAACGGTCATACGTTCACCTTCAAAGTACCATTTCTCTATAGCTGCCGTTGGGCCACCCATACGAAAAGACGGTCTTTTCAAGATTAACATCAAGCCGCCAGTTATCTGAACAATGTGATAGTCTATTAATTTGCCCCTGAAGGCCAATAACAGTGCTTGACATTAGGATCACATCGTCGGCAAAACGTAAAATAAATTGTTCAACAAGATCAGGAGATAACTGGATACCATGTCTTCTAGAGTGTATAATGTAAAAATATAGTCTGTTAATAAAGAATGAAAAAAGTATGGGGCTTGTCGTACACCAACAGGGGAGTCAAAATAGTCACTGAAAACGTTATCACATCGAACGCAAGACTCTACATTTGAATACATTGATCTAATGATATCAAACATTTGGCCTTTAAGACCGCTATTTCTATGACATTTCGGCAGTATATTTGTATTTACAGAATCAAAAGCCTTTCTAAAATCAGCAAAAGCTACAAAAAATACATTTTTCTTTTACTAAACGTTAAACATCGCTCAACTACTGAGTATAGAGTTAAAATATGATCAAGGTTGAGTATTCTTTTTTAAACCCAGCATGTGAATCTGGAATCAGGTCTCTAATATTTGACCACTGTGTTAGCCTATTATTGATAATAGATACAAACGTTTTACCAACGATACTTGTCACAGAGATGCCCCGATAATTGTTAGGGTTATTTGTGTTTCCATTTTTGAATACTGGAACAATTATTGATTTAACCCATTCAGACGGGAAACATCTAGAGTCAAATACCAGGTTAAGCTTTTTAATAAGGAGCGCCATTGTCTCAGACAAGGCAGTTTTGATCATCTTTGGAATAACCAGCAGGCTTTCAAGCTTTAAGACAAGATACAGCGTTAACTATTTCTAATTCTGCAGTAGGAGACTCAAGCAGAGACTTATCAACATCACTAAACTCGTCACATCCATGATCTGTATCTATTGTATCAACATGTGCATCATAGATAATATCGTCTTTAGAAAGCAAGTCCCTGAAGTGGCAACACCATTCTGCCTGTGATATACTCGATAAGGGCAGGGAGCCTGTTTGGAGGGTGCGAATATTTTGCCAAAATAACCTTGGACTGTGGAGGGTACTATTCAGTGGAGATAGCCTTGTGTTTTGCACTTCACGCTTGAAAACTCTACATTCACTCTTATATTTATTTCTGATTTTACAATTCCTTCTACGATTCTGCACAGAGCGATAACGTCTAAACTGCCAAAGGGCCTTCCTAGATTCCGATCTAGCTACTATACACTCCTCGTTGAATTTTGGTTTACGGTCTGGATCACCTTGTCGTAACTGTCTCCTGATACAAGCTGCCGAATCTAAAATACACTTTATGAACTTGTTTATGCCCTCTTGAAGAGAAGTCTCTAATTTACTAAATATTAACTCTTTATTGGCATCCAGACGTCCTTTGAGAAACATTATATAATCATCCTGTTTCGAAGCACCCCATACAAATTTGCTAAAACTCTAAGCGCAATCCACTGTCCGGTTAGACTGGTATGTAGGAGGGAACGTGAGCGACAACTCCAGAGGGAAATGGTCAGAATCAGGTCTATCATCAACATTTAATTTTTCTACGAATTCAAACAAATCAGCAGATGCAAGAAAATAATCAACGACACTTGAGCCATTTTCTCCAACAAATGTAAACTCTCCAACTCTGTCTCCTCCTACTCTGCCGATCATTATGAACAAGCGGCAGACGTAACACAGATTCAGTAACACACGCCCGAATTTGTTAACCACACTGTCGTGGGACACGCGCTGGTCAACAGGAACATTCTACATCTGTACAGACATCATCATGACCAAGATCACCACGGTCTACGTAAATAGGATTGTTTTCATTACTAGTCCGAGCATTAAAATCGCCACATACTGGAGTGCTTATGTTTCTCAATTTGAGTACACGTGTCGCAAATTGCATCAAAGTAATTGCATCTCACATTATACACTAGTGCACGTTTCTCACACTTTACGTTATATCACAGAGCCCATGTCTCTCAATAAACTGGACTACAGGTATGCTACATTATAGTAGAGCTCACGTGTTGTACATTATACTAGACTGCACGTGTCTCACATTATACTGGAGTGATTGTGTCTCTCAATTTATTATTTGCATCTCACATTAAACTGGAGTGTACGTATATCACATCATAGTGTAGTGCACATGTCTCACAAGTTGAAGTATTGTGAAAAGATTGATGATGGCACATTAGTCGAAGGGTATTGTGGTATTTTGCAGAGAGCCAGTATTTCAGGCTTACATATTTTGACATGTATTTTCTTATCAATGGATAGCTGACTGGCAGTGGTTACAGTTATGCTTAAATCCTGCTGGGTTCCTGTAGAAAGCCCAAATACTGCAAGTCCTCATGATCCCCAGCAAGGTGGTCTGGCTTTGGTGACTGGTGGTCTATAGCTTGTGTTAAACTGGTGTTACGTGTAATATTGATGTTTGTGCTACTAGTCTTCACAAAGACTAATACTAGAATTGAATTGATTAGCTTGTAGATGCCGATGTGAGGAAAACTTCTAACTCACTAAGTCACTAACATTGTACTGGAGCTCCTGTGCTGCACACTAACTGTATTGCACGTGTCTCACATTATGCTTGAGTTCACGTGTGTCACATAATACTTGAATGCATGTGATATTAGTCTAATGTTTATTCTCACAGATTACGGAACCTTATGTTTCAAGTATACAATAGCGTTTATAACCCTGAAATGCAGCTGCCAGATTGCTCTGCAGAACCACCAAGGACAGCCACATCACCTCAGTCCTCATGGGTCTGCACTGGCTACATCGTCTAGCTAGGACAGAAGATACTTAGAATGTCCCAAAGTTGTAAAGTTGATTATTGGGGTCTGAGATTGATTGTAACTAAGGTTGCTCTGTGAACGTGGGCGTCTTAACAACGGGTCTAAACAATGCAATCCCCATCATATCGCTCCAGTCGTGTCCGAGAGTACGTTCTAACTAGGATTTTGAGATCAGTCAATCAGCCGATGCTCATCGTCCCAAATGCACGTCTGAAGCATTTGGACACCGACATGTTTCCTTTTTGTCGGTTATCCTCTGTAACAATCTGCATGTGTCTCTCAGAGAATCCCCCTCAGTAGTCAGCTTCAAGTCTAACTTAAAAACTTTCCTATTCAAAAAGCACTGTGACCTCTAAACGAACTTCTGTTTTGTAATTATCTATATAGGTCAGCGCCATAATCAACCACTTGGTGATTGGATGTAGGCTGCTATTCAAATGGACGTATTATTATTTTATTATTAATATTATTATTGTGCTTCCCTTTACACCGTCGTCGTATTCAGCATGATATATCATCGTATTTCTGTCACATTTAACTGTGATCACATTTCTCTGTAATCCTCCATTTGAGAAGCAGAAAGGCACTCCCTTGCACAGCATTCCACCTGACCATCATAAAAAACAGTTAACGGGTGCAACTTAAGAAGCTGTTCCAGTTCTTATCAGTCGTGGCCATAGCCTGCTATCTATTTGTTGTACATTGACTTACTAGCGATAAGAGTTCCACCTTCCAGCGATGTGTGCCAGCCCAAGACGAACCAACATGGCGGACTTAACGCTGTTGGTGAGTTGTTCCTCGAGAATGTGTCACTGCTGATAATCACTTTCCTAAAACTCTACCTTTCCTTCAGCTTAAATGAACTATGGTGGAATGTCTTTGAATTTGATCTAAACATGTTGTAAATCCATCTCTCAGTTTGATTGTAGGTGTTGGTTGACACACAGATTCCCGGTGTCCAATATCTGTTAGATACTGTTATCCAGGCCACCGATTGGTTGCTCAGTGATTGGCTGTGTGATATTGACATTTAGATGATGACCCTCCTGTTGATGTGTGACGTCATCAGCGGTACAGATGAAGAGGACTTGTCTAAACGCCAGAACGTCATAAGTACAAGACACTGATTTACGTCTACCTGACATATGATGTCTGTCACATCCGTTATGATAAGGCGATACAACCTTATAATGTATCTATAGAAATTGTTTTGTCTTTGTCAGAATGATGACAGAACGTCATAAGTACGAGACGTTGATTTACGTCTATCTGACATATTATAAGACGATATAACCTTACTATTACCAGTACCTTAGATCTCATCTCTGCCCTGAAAGCCCCTTGATGTACCATCTCTACGCCCGGCGGTGCACCTCTTTACCCTCTTTTCGTGAGGCTTAATCTGCAGTCCACCATACGGACTTTCCAGGTGCACCCATGGATAAACACTGACTCAATGAAATCATATAAAGATATGTCCTTATGGTATTATTCCTCATCTTCAGACAGGCGATGCTTTGAATGCCACGAGACAGACGCACCCTTCAAATGTCTGACATTGGCCAAATGTGGAAACGGTGAGGTAGGTACGTCAAGTGTACGTGGGATTATTAGTCTCACCCACTGGGCGATAACATCAGTATCACCCACTGGGCGATAACATCAATAGCATCCTCTTGGCGGTAACATCAGTATGACCCACTGAGCGGTAACATCATTCTCACCGACTGCTCGGTAACATCAGTATCATAACCTGGGCGGTAACATCAGTATCATAACCTGGGCGGTAACATCAGTATCATCCTCTAGGTGTTAATAGCACACGATCCTGGTCTTTACATCAGTATCGCAATCTGGGTGGTAACGTCAGTATCACAATCTGGGTGGTAACGTCAGCATCACAATCTGGGTGGTAACGTCAGTATCACAATCCGGGCGGTAACGTCAGTATCACAACCTGGGTGGTTACGTCAGTATCGCAATCTGGGCGGTAACGTCAGTATCACAATCTGGGTGGTAACGTCAGCATCACAATCTGGGTGGTTACGTCAGTATCGCAATCTGGGTGGTAACGTCAGCATCACAATCTGGGTGGTAACGTCAGCATCACAATCTGGGTGGTAACGTCAGTATCACAACCTGGGTGGTTACGTCAGTATCGCAATCTGGGCGGTAACGTCAGTATCACAATCTGGTCAGTAACCTCAGTATCACCCACTGGGCGGTAATATTAGTATCACCCATTTTGCGAATGGGTTGGAACACCCATATAGACCAGTATTTGGTCCAGCTATATTATCCAGAAGCTGAGACATCTATATAATTCCATGGGTTGGGACTCCTTTACAATCTCTTAAGTTGGGACGCCTGTTTAATCCCATGTGCTGGGACATACATAATCCAATAGTTGGGGCACATATATAATCCCCAATTTGGATCAGCAATGTAATCCACTAGTTGGGTCATCTTTATATAATCCTCTAGTTTGGACACGTGTATAATCTCATGGATCGGGACACCCACATAATCCAGTAGTTGAGACATCTTATAACCCCATGGACTAGACCACCTATGTGATCCAGTTGGTTGGGTCTTCTACGAATAGAATGGGTTGGCTCTGTTATATAACCCACTCTTATAATCACATCTATAATCCCATGGACTAGAACACCTATGTAATCCAGTTGGTTGGGTCTTCTACGAATAGAATGGGTTGGCACTGTTATATAACCCACTCACTCACCCATTGTGTTATAGATCTGCTTCACAAGGGAGTTCACAGACCACAACGGCAAACAGGGCTACCATCTTGGCTGTGAACAGAAACAAGTAAGACACCCTCTCGTAGTTGTGTCTCCAGTACTGCACATCCGTTTATATAAGTTGGTTTTATTGTCAACATCCAGTATGGAGAATAGATACTCCCAACACGTAATATTTACCATCCGTGGAATAAACAGGTGTGGTGATCTCATCACAGTATGATTTACTTTGCCACGAATTAACTAAAAGCTGCTCATATCTCATAACTTCTTCTCTAATAAAGATATTGCGACGTATAAATATAAAGACAGCAGCCTGTTTGGCCGCTTTCATGTATATATTTTGAGCCGAATCCAAACGTCATAAACTCTAGTGTGTATTTATGCCAATCTATATATCCATAAAGAATACAATGGTTCATCTACACCTCAGTAAGACAGTGAATTTCGGCATCTTAGTCAATTATATTACTGATCATAACTTTTATTCCACTTTTCTTTTTGCGACTATGCTTGTCGTAAGAGGCGACTAACAGGATCGGGTGGTCAGGCTTGCTGACTTTTTTGACACATGTCATCGGTTCCCAATTGCATAGATCGTCGCTCATATTGTTGATCACTGGATTGTCTGGTCCAGACTCGATTATTTACAGACCGCCGCCATATGGCTGGAATATTACTGAGTGCAGCGTAAAACTAAACTTACTTACTCACTCACTCACCCAGTATTCTTACGAGGCCTTCCATGGTCAGTTACCATCAGAAAAGAGCGACACTATCTCTGTTTGTAAACACTTATACGTACCTACCTGACCTTTCAAAATAAAAGATCTATACCTACCTGTATTGGGTCGAGAAATCTACTCATTGTAGGAACAGTCAGTCTATCGTCATCTCTGTGAACCTGTTACACATAATACATACTCTGAATATTCCCAGTAAAGTTTTTAGACTGACCACGGGACTATCAACTGAGAGAGGCTGTTACAGTGATTGCACTGACTCCCCTGTAACCAAATGTATTAAAACAGCAGCAGACTTGTAACATAAACATTATATTACTTTATGTCACCGCTCCAAATTCACATCGTGAGTTGGTACAGGTAAAATAGATAAGAAAGGTGTGAAAGGTGTGTTCGTGAATTTTACTTGTAAGTCCTTGTAATCAGGAATTCACTGGTACGATTTTGGAACTGAGTATACTTTTTAACTGATTAGTATCAAGCTTACGTTAATGTTTTAGTCATGTTATGCATCATCTTGTCATTTAAATAAAGTTTTTTAGTCATAATCATTTAATGCCCCTGTACTACAAGTCATGCATTTCCATCATGTAAAAATCTCTTGGTATGTCCTTCTCCCATGCAGTCTCAAATTACCCACCCTTCATTTCCATTCTCTTGATTGCCTAGCCAACACTGCTGAACGTACCAATCAGAATGCGAGTAACAAACCACCTCCTGTGTTGAGTGTTGGGTTGGCAGTGTCACAGCATCATGGCAGTCAGTCTTATTGTGATTTAGCGCGAAATCCGTTATTGAAAAACTGACTGAAAGGGAGGTATAATGATCCCTTTGACAGAAAGGATGTCTTCCCGTCCATTATAACTGCAGTCAGTGACTGTGGTTTCAAGCTGATACGAGTGACCTCCCTTACCTCACTCACCCTTATCATGTTCACTTCAAAGAAAGTAGGGGAACCTGAACATTCAATTTGAATAGGAAGTGTAACCGTTAACAATCGTTTCAAGGACAGACATCTTATGACCGTACCGCCATTTCCCTCTATTATCACCCCTAAACACAACGCACGATATGCACGTGCACAACGCAGTAACCACGTCCACGTTCATGGGATCCAATTCTTGATTTTGACGTTTTTCAAGAAGGTCGAGAAATCACTTAGAATATTGAATTTGACACTCATCTTGCATCACACATTTGTTAGTGTTTGTTTCTAGTCGTTTGTTTTAAAATGAAAATCGTATACATGCAAATTACATGCTATACATATAATCATCTTTCAAAAGCGACTACATTCCAAATAACTATGGTTGTAAGAAAGTGCAAATGGTGATGCACTCTTAAAACATTCATTATTATCATATCAACATTGATTGACTCCGACAAATCTCCAAAATATTTTAATCGTAAATTCAAAAAATGAAGTACCCCTACTTTTTTAAGAGTATATCAAACACGGACAAGCGTCTTTTAACATCATGAGAATTCAGAAGCTTCGGTTGATTTACGAAAACGCGCGGGTTATTATTATCGTGGTGGAATATTTACACATCCAAGATCCAGCTATAGCTCTGTTTTTGCCTCCACCATTGGTTGTCAATCTCCACGGCACATCATAGTATCAACTCCCCGGGAATCATACAGCCGTTTGCAGGCGCACCTATGGTGTTCCTATCCATACTGTGTATTCATTCCCAGGGTACTGAACTGTACAATAGGGGTTATGACAACCGTGAAAGACCCCTTATACTCCAAGGGTTTTATATATGGTCGCACGTTGACTCGATCTCGGCACATTGATCTCCCTGGATCACAAGACTGGTGCTTTAGCCATCTTCCCACAATCCACTCTCCAACACATATGTAACTCACCCTATAACTCACCCGACATTTCCACACAATGCAGGATTATTCTCTCCCGTTGTAGAAGATTAGACCACTCTTTAAACACAACGTCTAAAAAATAGCAACTTCTATACTTTATCTTACAATAAGAAGATTCAGTATGGAACAGAAGCTTGCAAGTTGCTATTTTTCAAAGTTGTGTTTAAAGGGCGGTCTAATCTTACAGTCGCTTTGCGCAACAATAACTAATATGTCAGCTATGTGGAGGCGGTCTGTAATTAATCTAGTATGGACCAGACAACCCAGTGACCAACACCATGAACATCGATCTTCGCAACTGGGATACGGTGACATGCAAAAAAAACACGTCAGTGAACCTGACCACCCGATCCCGTTAGTTGCCTCTCGCGACAAGCATGAGTTGCTGAAGATCAATTCCTACCCGGATCTCCACGGGTACAGACACAATATTGTTGAGCAATAATTTACGCTGCAGGCTAAGACTGTGTATGCATATTTTCAGCGCTGTCAGCTTTTCTCTAACGCTGCGACCTTGCTGGGGAAACGAGAAGCAGGGGACGAGGAGGATGACAGCAACCACTGCTTCGAGTGTTGTGACGCTGACGACTGCAACTCCCATCTATGCCTGGGGTCTCTGTCCCGCAACAACGCCAGTCACCCCGGGGTGGGATATACAACAGGCAGTGAGTGTCAATGTGTAATACATTCCACAGCGAGTGGGGATCAGTATATATCACACACCAAGGCAGTGAGTACCAATGTTTAACATATACCACAGCCAGTGGGAGTCAGTATATATCACAAACCACAGGCAGTGAGTGTCAGTTTATACGACATACCACAGGCAGTGAGTATCAGTTTATATAACATATCACTGGCAGTGAGTGTCCGTTTTTATTACATACTACAGGCAGGGAGTATTTGTGTATATCACGTATCACAGGCAGTTTTTGTCAGTGTATATCACTTTCCACAAACATTGGGCATCAATGTATATCACGTACCATATGGAGCGAATATCAGTACAGCACATAACACAGTGAGTATCAGTGTATATTCATGCCACAGGCATTGAGCATCAGTTTATATCACCTACCACAGGTACTGAATATCAGCGTATACTACATACCACACGCAGCGAGTATAAGTGTATATCACATACCACAGGAAGTGAGTATCAGTGTATATCACGTACCACAGGCCGTGAGTAATTATAGGAAGCGAGTTTATTACTCTCCAACATAATTTGATAGAAACTGCCGACACTGTGATGACTGTCAGTTTTTCGCCCGTCAAGCCAGGTCCAATACCAATGCAACAGAGGCATTGGTACTGTGGAGCCATATGCCTAGCGGTGTTGCACTATTGTAACATTGTTGTAAACAATAGTACATTGTAGTACCTTCCATTGGCGAGTAACAACAGTGTATATTGCATATCACAGGCAGTGGGTGTCAGTGTATATTACATACCACAGGAAGTTAGTGCCAGTGTATATCATGCACCACAGGCAGTATCAGTGTATACTACATACCACATGAAGTTAGTATCAGTGTATATTACGTACCACGAGCAGTGATTATCGGGGTATATTACATACCACAGGCAGTATCAGGCTATATTACATACCACAGGCAGTGCGTATCAGTGCATATCATGTACCGCAAGCAGTGAGCATCAGTGAATTTTGCATATCACAAAAAGATAGTGTCAGTGTGTATTACATACAACAGGCGATTTGTGTCAGCGTATATCACGTACAACAGGCAGTGAGTATCGGTGTGTATTACATAGGGTTGCACAATATAACCGCTTTACCGGTATTTACCGGTTCAGACATGAAAACAATACGTATTGCGATACGCTGATCGAAAACCGGTATTTTGACATGCATTCGTCTTCGTATATGTTTCCGTTTTTCACGCTGGAAGTCATCTTGAGTTGGGTTTGAAGTTGTGTTCTTAATTTTTGTTCAAGTGTTTCGCAATTTTTTGTGATGTGGCTGTGTTGAATTTTTACTCCTTAATGATCAGTGACCTCTGAGTTTTTGTTGTCGTTGTCGTTGTTAGAGTGGAGAAATTAGTGCAAACAAGTAACTGCTGTGTTAATATTAATTAGTTCTTTTCCTTGTTTCATTTGTGCCAAATGTCGAGCTGCATTTACACTTTGTCATGTTTAAGAGTTTTAATAAATCTTAATCAAGCTTAGTGATTTTGCTACGTTTTTACAATATACGTCAAGCATTAACACGATTAGAAGTGGGTTTTAGGTTGTAAAGAAACATTCTTGCAATAGATATCAGATATTTTGTTTTCGCATCGCAAAATATCGCAATTTGAAAATTCTCTTCAACACCCAACCCAAATATTACATAGCACAGGCAGCGAGTAGAGGTGTACATTGCATGGATCCACGGGCATTGGGCGTCACAGTGTTTGAGTATGAGTGTATTCCATATTACAGGTAGTTTTATTGTACATCATTAGTGGGAGTACCAGTGTATATCCCAGAGCACTAGTATTGAGTGTCAGTGTATATCATATGTGGGAGTAAGATTGTATACCCCAAAGCACTGGTATTGAGTATCAGTGTTTATCATCTATGGGAGTACCAGTGTATATCCCAGAGCACTGGTGTTGAGTATCAGTGTAGATTACACACAAACACATTCAGCTTTGCATAGATATCCTCCATCACAGTCTTCTGCGTATCTAACAACAGTTCCTCTCTCAGGCCCCCCTAAGTAATTGAAGGAATTACAGCAAATTTGAAGGAATTGCATCTCAAATGTAAACAAACGCAGCCCACTCGCGAAACAATTGCAATTGTCTCTGTCTTGTCTTCCTAAGAGTGTCCCCCGACTTTTGTGGCCGGGCCAAAATCGTGTTTCTACATGGCTAACTGGACACTGACATGGGACAGTGCCAGACTGGACTGCCAGCGACGTGGAGCTGACCTCGCGTCTGTTGACGACCAGGCCGAAGACTTCTTCCTTGTGGGGCTCTTCAACTCTGTACCAGGTGAGCTTCAAGAATGCCAGGGACTACGCCCTTTTACCATATTAACATATATTTGCTGTAGGACATCAGTTTTAATATATATTGCACGAATACCTGTGTAACGAATGAACTTCAACAAATACAGGTAGTGCACCGCCATACCAGGTGAAGGCCGCAACATATAGGTAATACACCTCTCTGTACTGTCAAGGCATACACCTACAACTTTGTAGCAGAAGAGAGTCAGGACATACAGGTAATATGCTTCTGTAGCAGATGAGAGTCACGTCACACGGATAGTACACCTCTGTCGCAGGTGAGAATCAGAGCATACAGGTAATATACCTATGTAGCAGAAGTGAGTCAAGACATACAGGTAGTACACCTCTGTAGCAGATGCATACAGGTTATACACTGTTGTATTAAGCCTGACATACAGATAGTACACATATGTTGATGAAGAGCCCCAAGGTAAACAGGTAGTACACCTCTGTAAGCGTTTCCATACATGTAGTGCACCTGACTCAGGTAAGCTTCAGGAAACTTCTGTACCTGTTGAGTTTAAAATAGTACAGGACCTACAATGGACCAGAGGCACATTTCACGAAGCAACCTTTACCGAGGTTAGCCTTATCTCCCATTGCACTGAGATTACCCTCACTAAATCAACCTTACCGCAATGATAAAGAACGGGAATTTAGGTTGACCTTTGTTGTTTCGTTAAAGGAGTCCCACGTGCGTACAAAGGAATACAGGTTCTACATATCTGTGTTAATATATTGATAAACCGTTTCCCATTATATAATACTATAATTACAAGCCCGCCCATGTTGTACAGCCTGTGGTATCAGGTGCTAACGTGTGTGTTGCTATGACAGCGGCGACTCATCCTAGTTATTACTGGCTGGGAGGCTACTACATCATGGCTACCCAGGAGTGGGCGTGGCTGGACATGGGTCGTGTCAAGTACACGAGGTGGGGTCCGAAACAACCTGCCAGCAGCTCGTACCAGTACCGCATCTACATGGTCAATCCTGCCAGCAACGCCGACTATGTCGACTGGATGTGGGCTTCAGGTACCGCTACCAACGCTGAGGGCTTCATCTGCGAGAGGCCGTTTTTGTAATTGGATATGACCTTCTTGTCAAGTCAAACTGTACATGGAAGAATGATATTGATATTTTGACCGATAAATTCCTTACTGTTGCATGATGTTGGGAATATAATAGTAGTTTCCCACCATGATTTTATGCATTGCTCAATTTCTGTTCATTAGTTCTGAAATTCCACATACCACAGCATCAATCCGTAAAGATCCGGGTAAACATTGATCTTCAGCAACCCATGCTTGTCATCAGATGTGACTAACGGGATCGGGTGGTCAGGATCGCTGACTTGGTTGACACATGTCATTGTATCTCAGTTGCGTAGATCGATGCTCATGATGTTGATCACCGGATTGTCTGTTACAGTCTCGATTATCTACACACCGCTGGAATATTGCTGACTGCGGCGTCAACTAAACTCACTCACTTTGTGTATGACATACAGCTATCCTTGACAGTGTAAGGTACCGCCAACCAAACAAAACCCACAGCACTGCCGGGAAATCTCGAGAGTTTAATATGAAGACAATTAAGAAGTCTTGTTTGAGGTAAACGAATGTTATCTCTAACCCAAAGGGGCAACTAGTTGTTGGTCGTGAGAACAGTAGTTCGTTACATCCGTCAATTCGTTATAAAAGAAGTCTACTGTATCGAGATGTTGATCGAGTGAGTGAGTGAATACTTAGCATCACATTGCCAATATTGCAGCCATATCGTGACGATAACAATCTAATTGATATCAATATTGACATCAATAAATAGAGAACGTAATTTATATCAATACTGACATCAATAAATAGAGAACGTAATTTATATCAATACTGACATCAATAAAATTTAATAGAGAACGTAATTTATATCAATACTGACATCAATAAATAGAGAACGTAATTTATATCAATATTGACATCAACAAATTGAGAACGTAATTTATATCAATATTGACATCAACAAATTGAGAACGTAATTTATATCAATATTGACATCAATAAATAGAGAACGTAATTTATATCAATATTGACATCAATAAATAGAGAACGTAATTGATATCAATACTGACATCAATATTGACATCAATAAATTGAGAACGTAATTTATATCAATATTGACATCAATAAATTGAGAACGTAATTTATATCAATATTGACATCAATAAATTGAGAACGTAATTTATATCAATATTGACATCAATAAATTGAGAACGTACAAACCTGTCATCGAAGGACAGTAAAACCACTAGGCTATCACAGATATGAACATAAAACTAGCACATAACACTGAAACATTGCAATCAAAGAAAACAATAGACTATAACACATGGACTGTGAGGAAGCTGCAATCAGACTGATAATCAGGACTACTTCTATTCACACCACGATATGTCAGCGGATGAAGTTCATGGCTAGTTGTGACCAGTGTGGCAAGAACATCATCTCTACGTGACAGAAGGGATGGTTATGTCACGCCCCGAAATCCCCGGTAGCCAAACTATTGGTACCGATACGACCCATTGCAGCTCTCTGTTTGATCATGGATTACAAATAGCGTGTGGATAGGATATCTGGAGCAAAAATGGATTAAATCCTGCCAACGTAACGCGAAATTCCAATAAGACGCGTGTCAGGTCGAAATAGTCTCGAAATATTACGAAATGTTCATGTGTAGAAACACGAAATGTCGAATGATCTTGCGTCCCATGGGTGACAACAATCAAATGGGGTGACTCTAAGCACGTTGTGCCTAAAACTGTAGCTAACCAGAGTTCGAATTGTTGCCATTTTTTTCAGTCATTGCCTGATAATCACCATAAATATGTTCAGTGAGTATGACTTTACGTCGTTTTAAACCAGTGTTCTAGTTATGCCATGGCCTGTGAACCTAGTCTTGGAGACAAGTCGACATTTTAATGAAACCAAGAGGCGTTGATTCGGTGTTGATGCTTGTGGGGAAGGCTCGACGTGCAGTTGATACATGTGAAACTGTTGTGCCTTTGCCGTTGACACTCCCGAACAATGACTGCGCTCTTAGCATGGTCCAAAGCCGCTGTACACCTGAACAGCCATTTCAGTTTAAACACACACGCACTGCATGCACCGCACGCACACACACATACTGCATTTATTCATCGATCCACACACTCGCGCGCACACACACACACACACACACACACACACGTGTGTGTACTATGACTATATGGGCCGGTGGCCTGCTTACATTTCAACACACACAGAGGCATACACTGTCACTGGTTACTGGGTTTTCTGGAGCCTTTACTCTTCATGGTGTTTGTTCTTGAACAAGTTAATACCTCTCACGGAATCGGGCTACTCAAGGGAGACAACTCCAGTGCTCCACCTGGGCGTTGAAATGATCTGTATACTAACAGCGTTAATACACAAGAGTCTCGCACATTTAAACGGTGTATGAGAACCGAGTCTGAGAACTAAGTATGTTCAAGTGACATTGAAGAAATCCTTTTCATGAAATCAATGGATAATTACTATATGTGTGTTCCCATATTTCATTATTTACGGGCGGTGGAATGGCCAAGTGCTGGTCAGATCCCATTCTCCATATGATTACAAAGTGTGAAGCCCATTTCTGGTGTCCCACGCCGTAATGGTGCTGGAATATTGCTAAAAGCGGCGTAAAACCACGCTCTCACCCCAACTCATTGCGTAGGGAAACAGGAAACCTACTGTGGATCAAATACCTTACAGAGCCACGGAGAGCTACATGTCAAACACAAATTGAGTGAGTTTAGTTTTACGCCACAGTCTCCAATATTCCAGCTATATGGTTTTCACTGGCCCCATACAGAAAGTAAATATACTAGACTACCAGATGTGGGATTGTGGAGGCCTTGGTGGCTGAGTGGGTTAGATCGTTCACTTTGTGTGCTAGTGATCTGCTGCTTCTGAAAGTGTGGTGCGATTCCAAGATAGAATTCAGCCCAATAACTCCGAGAATTTATACTTTATTAAGACAGTTACATAACGTCCTAAAACAAAGAGTCGGTCTGCCACGAACGTCCACATCCTTCGGATACCACCTACCTATCTCTTCAGTTCATTAAAAACACTACTCAGAAGACAAAACATAAATAAACCATATGTCTTCAGGACACATGGGAATATTACACGGTGACGAAATCTACCAGCGACGGGCCAACGGACAGGCGACTATATGGAACACAAGTATTTGTGTATCTTACGCTTTCATCTTAAGCTGTGTATCTATATTCCCTACTGCTTCTGTCGTGCCAATGAGCAGTCAATAGCATAACGAGCACCTGTAAATATTTGGGCTGTTGCTAGACCGCCGGTCCACAGTCCATACTTTCTCTCCAAGTGGTCCGAGTCTCGCGTCATCTCAGTGAACATAATAGCTACCGTCTCGCCACGTGAGAAGTCTCGCGCTGTTACTTCACGCGAGATCTCCAGGCCTGGTTGAGCTGTACCAACATTTAAGCTGGATTAAATATCGCATTGTGATACAGTAGGTAGGTGAAATGTCTTTTTTATCAATCTCTGTTGTGACTGTATTATTTAGTTGTAACTGTATTATTTACATGTTTCAGATTGTACATTTATGAATGTGAATAAGTGTGTTTTTTTCAAGGTTCGGGTATGTCCACCCGGTGTTATTCCACCCGGATAGTGATAAAATATGACTTGTGCTTTTCATCTCGTTCTCGGCCACATAGCAACAGACATCGCGACTGTCGTGTGAAGAATTCAGATGTGTGCTGAAAAATGTCTTTTCCTTAGCTGATGCAAATGTTTGCCCTTCAGTTCAGTTCTGTATAAACCTTGAGCTCACGTTTTATCGTTTGTTAGTTACAATAAGTGAGTGAGACACAGTAGACATCAGCTTGTCACTGGCCATATAATGATACAGTATGTCACTGGACCTATATAGAGAAATACAAATACGATCTTTCAGTTTTCTTAAAATGTCAGGACAACAAAAAGAGTTTAAAACTAAATTTTGGCGACATGTTGAACGCGAAAAATGGGAAGTGGAGGTTTGTTCAATATTACTGTTTGAATACAGTTTCCGTTCATTACAACGGACAGCTGTCTTAGCTGACGCATAGCACAACGTCAGTGTGCATATCACAAGTAACGCAATTTTTTGCCTTGAAGATTGTTTACGCTGATACCCTCTAGTTCGGTGACGTACCTAAATACAGTCACAACTGCGATGACAACTTCACAATACTGACATAATTATCATGATATAGAGGCTTGTAGTTTGTAGTTCAGGAAAGTGGGTTGACTGTAGAGGTGGTCTTGATTAGAATGAGGTTTGACGAGGCGACAATTACTTGACAAAGGCGTTAGAAACTACAGAAAAGTGTCGACAATTACGAAGCAGGGCCCTTATTCTCGAAACGTTTGTAGCCCTACGAATTCTTAACTTTGGTCGTATCCAATGCGTCATGAATATATATCGCTAATTAAACAAATATTAAGATCATGAGATGATATGGCGGTATGGTTTTTAATAGTTTTCAAATAGTCAAGTATTTTCATAGTGATTTGTCTTCAGTTACCCATCGGGCGTCACGTGGGTGTAAAATGTCATTTCATTTCAACACTGTTTTTGTAAACTTCTTTAAGTGGCATGTTTGAAGTTGGTATGATGAGGATGAAGACTTTATTGGATGGACTTCTTTCTTTCAGTGGATGCGACGTTTCGTATTTTTGCTTGATAACCGTGTTAGAATCTACACCGAAACGCATTCACTACAAGAAAGAAGTTCTGTATCCAATGAAGTCTTCATCCTCATCCATTGTTTTTATAAAGCTTGCTTGTTTGGCTTACGCGTTACTTGTGGTTTAGCTGCTTGTATATAGACCCTTCATAAACAAGGACTTAGATTTCAACCAGGATACTATTTTACATTTACTTTGGTAAAGATGAGACATGCATGTCTCTACTGTCTGGAGCTACTCATGACGTCATTGATGCTGTAGCTTCTGCTGAGATGTCTTTCATCATGGCACGTGATGATTGAGACCAACCATAGCATGTTAATTATACATGAGTCGTTACACAAAACTGGTTGAAAGTCAGTGCATACTGACAGAATGTATTAGTATACTCATATATAACTGTTTTGTATATCGATACGTGATTTGTACCGTGAACAAAAGGGGCCTCGAGACTTACGGTCTCAGGACAGGTTTGTTTTCCACCTGCGACTTACACAATTCTCCCAGGTGTTTATTTAAGATTTGCTGCCTAATAGATAATATTGTTAAAGAAGGTTTTACTCGAAACCAGATCCATCCGTTCAAGACACCCGATCTATCGTCCTACACACCCCCTAAGTCCGACACCTACATGAGGCCGATCCTCCTACAGTGTCAGTACGCCCAACACAGATCTAGGTGCACACCGTTAATCTGTCATCAGATCCAGAAACCGAGGTCAAGCTTAAATCAGAGATTCCTCACAAAATACACAGCAGACACCTAGATCAACACCAACCCCGACACCAGACCTAACGCCCGGTAGTGGTGGCAGACACAACACCCACCCGACACCCAACACTAACCCTGCCCGGCTGTGCACCCTAGATCCAACACCACATCCGACACAAACACCAAACAGGAAGCTCATCAAGGATAATACACAATACCAGACCTAGCACCTCAAGCTACACCTCCATCCCGACCCTAGACCCAACACCCGAGATCAGACCCAGAACGCGACACCAAAGTCTCATCCTACCACGGGACGAACACACGACTCCTGACCCAAACACCAATAGCAAACTCGGGATCCGACACCAGACCCACCAACCCACACCATACCAAACACACAACACCAGATTCAGCATACAACACTTCCGACCCCAAACACAACAACTGACACTACTCATCCATCACGACACCAGACTCCCATCCCAAAACTATACCGCCGATACTAGTCCCAGCACCCGAGACCAGAACACCACAGCACTAAGCAGCACAAGTCCCCAATCTTCACACTAGACCCCCATCTCCACACTAGACCCCCATCTCCACACTGGACCCCCATCTCCACACTAGACCCCCATCTCCACACTGGACCCCCACCTCCACACTAGACCCACACCAGACCCCCATCTCCACACTAGACCCCCATCTCCACACTAGACCCCCATCTCCACACTGGACCCCCATCTCCACACTAGACCCCCATCTCCACACATGACCCCCATCCCAATACCATACCCAACGCACGACATCAGCCTACAGAAGACCCACCATCAAACGACAGACCCAACACCAGACTCTGACGCCCAAGCGGCTGAACAGCGGTCGCTACATATCATGCATATTGTTGACAATTATGGATCTGTGTGTTCGTTCACACCCGAGTCCATTCATCCTGCTATTAAGTTACCGATGTACACGCATCCAGCAACAGATACTATTAATCAATACCTCCAGATCGATAGGGCCTGTTCACCTTGAATATTAAGGCCTGGGGGAATAGGAATCACGTGGTGTCTCAGTCTCAGTAAGAGTATCTGGTTTGCGTTAGACGTTGATGGTATATAAAATTCTAATAGTGAAATTAGATACATCCACTGAGACAGAACTGGAGTTACTGTAATCCCTGCAGTATTTCTGCTAATCGACACTTTTATGGAAGATGTATTCAAGAGATCGACAAAAGGCATTTTCCTTCGATCCTTTGACAAACACGCGCTTTTGTAAGGAAGCGTGCACATCATGGAGATCGATATGATATCAGGTTGCCAACTACACGCAAAATGGTCTCATATTTTATATGCTTGTGGATGACATACGTGTCCCAACCTCTGGATTACACTGGTGTCCAAACCTCTGGATTACACTGATGTCCACACCAACTGGATTGTATAGATGTCCTCACCACAGGCATATTCAGTTGTTGCAAACCACTGCATTATATAGGTTCCCAACCATTGACTTACGTACGTGTACTAACCACTGGAATATTTTTTGTGTAATCCACTTGTTTGGGACACCGATAAATTCAAGTGGTTAGGACACACACACGCATACACACACACACACACACATACACACACACACACACACACACACGCAGAGAGAGAGAGAGAGAGAGAGAGAGAGAGAGAGAGAGAGAGAGACGTGACTTGTACCGTAAGTAACAGGAGCCTCAAACCTCGCTGGTTTGTTTCTCAGCTTCCACTTCCACAATTCTGCCAGTTTTTTATTTAAGGTTTACTGCTTACCAGTGTATACATAACATTGTTAAAGAATGTTTTACTCGACACCAGATCCAACCGCTCTATCGTCCTACACACGCCCTAAGTCTGACACCGATTTAACATAAATTTATGTGTGCCCTAACCACTTGAATATATGTGTCCCAAACAAGTGGATTACATGGGTGTCCAAACCACTAGATTACATAGGTGTCCCAACTACTGGATTATATAAGTTCCCAACCACTGGATTATGTAGGTGTCCTAAACACCTGTGGTCGATTACGCTGGTGTCCAAAACGTGTGGGTTAGGAAGGTCAGTGAGTGAGTGAGTGAGTTCAGTTTTACGCCACACTCAGCAATATTCCAGCTATATGGCGGTTGTCTGAAAATAATAGAATCGGGACCACACAATCCAGTGTCCCACTACTGGATTATATAGGCTCCCAACCACTGAATTACATAGGTGTCCGAGCCTCTCTATTATATAGATGTCTGAGCCTCTGCATTACATAGGTGTCTCTCTAGGTGTCTTAAACAAGATGATTACATTGGTGTCTCAAACGAGTGGATTACATGGATCCCAGCTACTAATAATATAGGTTCCCACCCACTGGCTTACATAGGTGTCCTAACCACTGGATTATATAGGTGTCCTAAACAAATGGATTACGTAAGTATCCCATGCGAGTGGAGGTAATAAATGCCCCAACTGACTGGATGACGCTGATGCCCAAACCACTGGATTATATAGGTGTCCCAACCACTGGATTATATAGGTGTCCCAACCACTGGATTATATAGGTGTCCCAACCACTGGATTATATAGGTGTCCCAACTACCGAGATACATGATGTCCCGGCTACTGGATTACATAGGTGTCCAAACCACTGGATTATATAGGTGTCCCAACCACTGGACTTTATAGGTGTTGAATTGAACAGATCTGAGTGGGTGTGTAAGTTTGACTTTTTGCTCCTTTTAGCAATATTCCAGCAATATCACGACGCTGACACCAGAAATGGGCTCACATTGTACAGATGTGCCCGGGTCCTCGTGAGACGAGCGAGAACTTTAACCACTAGGCAACAACACCGGTTCTCAGGGAATGCAAGTAAATATTGATTCATGATTACAGATGCTTGTCACTGACAGAGTTCACTTATTTTGGCTGGACTTAAGATGTGCTAAGTAGGTTTATTTCTTAAACGTTTTCAGTGTCATTTCAGTTTTTGAAAAGCTATAAATATTTGTCCATCATTTGAGGTTCATAGTAAAGTAAACTGCAGCTTTAAGAACGTATGTGATATTCGGTCACAATTGTAAGTACTACCTCACATAGGTACAATGGGGGAAGCCCATTTGTGGTGTCCCCTAATATGATATGGCTAAAATATTGCTAAAAGCGGCGTAGAACTGTACCCATTCGCTGTAGATACTAATTTAGCTGACGTTCTAAAGAAAGTACACGCCTGGTGCCTTAGGATTATTTTTTTTTTATTAAATCAACGTAAATATTGTTAAAAGTGTTTCGACTGTCGAATTAAAAATTTCCATTTCTACAAAACATCTATGTATAATATGTAATAAAAGAACATTATAACTGAACTGACATTAATTACAGCGGTAATTGTGTACATGTTACAGTCAATATTAAAAATATCGTTCCATTTTCAAATTGCCAGTTTATTTCAGCCATTTTGAAACATGTGTCAAATCATTTGACAGACTACCGAAGTTTACTTATATAATCCATAGGTACTTAATAATGGACTCAACAGGCGGTAAAGACCAGGAATATTACTATATATGTTTCGTTTTCCGTTCACCTACACATGTCATACGCTTTGTTATGGAATTCAACTAAAGCATAAGGAATTGGTTATCATGATAACACATTTTGAAAATTAACTGTTAACATACTGAATCACATTGTATACCCGTTAGGCTATGGACAATGGACTTTCTATGTGAAGCCTAAGAATAATCATATTACAGTTCCTATACTTTTCATACACTAGGCCATTCAGTTATGCTTAAAAATATGTGTGATTCGTTATGATAATGAAACACATTGATAAAAAAGCTCTCTGAATGACTCTGAATGAGTTCAAATTTACTCCAGTTTGGTCAATATATCAGCAACATCACAACGGGGAGCTGGGGAAACGTGCTTCACACATTGCATCCATATCAGGAATCGAACCCGGGTTATCTCCTTGACTAGCGAAAGCTTTAACAACTTAGCTACCCCACCGCACCGATTGTAACATACGGACTTACACGCATTTGTCCTGAGTTCAGTATTAAATACAGCATTTCGTTTGTAATAAAATCGGACAATTCTTCCTGATTTACGAGGCCTGATACTAATCTTATTTGCCTGCACTATTGACAATTATGCTACAAATGCCGCTTACGCTGTAAGTATGGGATAAGTTGTGTAAGCAGAGGAGTGCAGGGGTCCTGATCGCTGGGTTGTGTAATCCATGCCGGGGATTAGACCTGCTGACTTACCTGCCCTTGACGTGTCAGTGTGAGTGTATTACTGCCGCTATGACTACCCCTAACAATCCTTCTAAGCCACCCTTGTTGTACTGGTATTGACTATGCTCGGCGTGATAACATGAGTAAAGTACAGCATACACGAACCGACATCGTCATATAAGTAGAAGTGGTAGTAGTAGTAGTAGTAGTAGTAGTAGTAGCAGCAGCAGTCGTAGTAGTCGTAGTAGTTGTAGTTGTAACTGTAGTCGTAGTCGTAATAGCACTACTAGTAGTAGTAGCAGCAGCAGCAGCAGCAGTAGTAGTAGTAGTAGCAGCAGCAGCAGTAGTAGTAGTAGTAGCAGCAGCAGCAGCAGTAGTAGTAGTAGTAGTAGTAGTAGTAGTAGTAGCAGCGTAAATTGCGAAGTGTATGAATAACTGTGCATGCAACAGCTGAATATATCAGCTTATTTATCATGTATATAATACTTACTGTTTAAGACGTTTATTACTAACATAGTTAAACATTCTCAGCGTCATACATATCACACGTGCACATGTGCACATATCAGTTTTGTCTAGCAACCGTTGTTTCTGTAATTCTTCGTCTGTGACATCATTAAACAATTGAACTTGACGTCAGTGAACAGACCCGTCATATTTGTTTACCGTGTTTAATGCACACATGTACATGAATAAAAAGGAAAATTATTATACTCGCAAGTGTACCATACGGTTTGTACTAAACTGGTGTAAAATTATGTATTACAAAAATTCACACTGGTATAAGTCGTATGGCACACTTGCCTCTGTAATAACCTCCACATTTCCCCTAATAATATTACAGACATTGTATATCATAACTACGAGATTTAAATCTCCAGCTGTGTTGCAGTTCTATAGATCACACAGTTTTCTCAATTCCCCAATGCATATTCATGTTCGTATTATTTGGTTTTCACTTTTGACTACATTTGAAACGAGACAGGGTCATTCTACATAGGGAAATAGATACAATTTAATGATACAGTTCCCAGCCAAACTGTACAGTGCAAGGATGTACCTATTCGTTTTGACAACTTAAGACGTGTCGCTTGTCTAACTTCACTTGTAATACAGATTAGTTGTTTACAGCGACTGATTGAGTGGGTATGTTTTACGACGCCTTTAGCAATATTCCAGGTATATCACAGCGGAGAACACCCGAAAAAGACTTTACACGTGGACAACCGTACCCATCTGAGGTAGTAGTTACAACTGAGAACGAATATCACATACGTCTGGGGACACCAAAAATGGGCTTCGCAGATTGTACGCCAGGTGGGGAATCAAACTCAGGTGTTCGTCGTGACAGGCGGAGGCTTTATTCGCTTGACTACCCTACCGTTTTGAAGGAGATACTGGAAAATCTCGCTCTTTCTCGCGATATAATGTATACTGAATACATAACTACTAACTGTGTTGGAGCGGTGAGGTAGCCTAGTGGTTGAAGCGTTCGCTCGTCACGCCAAAGGCCCGGGTTCGATTTCCCACATGGGTACAATGTGTCAGGCTCATTTCTAGTGTTCCCAGCCGTAATGTTGCTGGAATATTGCTAAAAACAGCAGTAAACCGTACTCAGTCACTCACTGACTGTGCTTTGTAATGAATCCTGATACCAGAGACCATTGACACTGGAACATCTCGTACTTTCTCGCGATATCTCTGTGTTGTACTATAAATCGTGGTGACTGTGACAAATCATGCCTGAAATCTCGCACTTTCTCACGATATTACTGTTATGTAGCTAGAAGACGACATGGGCATCACCATGAACAAGTTCACCGTGGACCTCAAGGTACAAGGACGTGTGTGACGTCACAAACACACTAACCCATGCAGTGTTGTAACCTAACAAATTAATGTGGACATTACGTGGCTACTTTTTCACAAACACCTGCATGATTGTGTGGTTATGCTTGGTTTGTCTTTAGAATTGTTGCATGTGATCTCTTACTATCATCATCATCATCATCATCATCATCATCATCATCATCACCACCACCATTGATCATCAGTGCTGTTCAGCGCAGTTCTAACTCCAAGTAATCCATCCACTATTAGATATTACACACTGAAATGTTTCTCCAGAGCAACAAGCTATAGTTGTTCTTAAATCAGATCAACGACCAAAATACTTCATTCCCTTGAGTGTATACCGTGTTATTTCTACATGAAACCATGTTCAAAGGGTTGGTTTGTATAGAAGACCGGACAACAGCGATAGTGGGGTCTTGTAGAAAGCGTCCTTGTTTTGTGGCACTGGTGACCAAACAACAGCGATAAACAGGCTTTGTGGAAATGGTCCCATTTTTGTGGCATTAGTGATCAGATAAAAGCCTTAACCGGGTTTTGTGGAAATGGTCCCTATTTTTGTAGCGCTGGTAATGAAACAATGGTGTTGTATAAAGTACACACCACTCCTGTACTTAGTACCCCACGAAAGGTACAGTGATCAGAATCGACCATTGTCCCCATTTTAGAACCCGGAAGCCCCACCTCTGGGCAGGAGGTATGGGGTGAGGTGTTGTTGACAACAACCGGGATCTTCATTGATCACTCGGTCCGCTACCTTCAAGGTCGAGATATGGCTATTCAGATATTTGATTTATCACCTCTCTATGAATACTTTCTCGCGCCGTGTGCAGACACCAAGCCACGCGGGGTAGATTAATGCGTGTGTATTGATACAAGCCAACAATCATTGTAAAGAGCCTTTCGCAAACATTGAAGCCGTATATTACAATTACATAGTTGTATCGAGGATCGTTTGCCGTCGCTGTTATTGTACAGGATCGTGTACTGTGTGTAAACTGGTCCTATGTCTCTGTGGCGCCATTGTGTAGCCCCATGAAGCACTGGGTGTGGTCCGATCGCTTAGCCCACAACGATCCCAGTCAAACACTGGAACAGGGGTTGTATACGGGAATATATTCAACGATTCCATAGATTGCGCAAGCGGAATAGATAATTAGACTACGTTTAGTCACGTGACCGGTCTTAATTATATATTATGTGAGTGGCGGCAGGAACGACTACGTGCAGTACTCGTGTTGTTAGTTGAGACCAGAGTTCTGCGGCAGAACCCGCCGTTTAACTACCATTTATTGGCAGATTATAATCACGACATCGACAGGCAAATGACACACGGCGAACTGTTCGACCAAGGGAGAAAACCCCATGAACAAGGCCGTTTCATCCGAACGCCTGTATCACGAAACCATGGCGAAAGTGCCTTTCAAACTGGAGATGAGCTTCAAAGACCTACATGAGTGATCGGACTGATAATTTGTCCTGGATGGAAGCTACATGCCCGACATTTTAGTGCCATTATACGAATGACGGACAGTCATAATCCTACAAGACGTGTCAACACAGGCAGACTGGACCAGTCGCCTTTGGGCAAACGTGATTCTTTTTAACCAAGGTTTATTTTGACAATGATAGCAGCATGTGAGCTGTCTCGTGTTAGGTTATGGCAAATGTCCCAGACAGAACATGAGCTTTTGTTTTTGTGATTGAAAGTTAATTTGAAGGGGATGCATCACCATGTTTTATGTAAACACTGTACTTAGTATAACTACCATTGCGTATATTCTTCCATTTTTCCCCAACGTAGGTGTCAGTATAGACACGTATATTCTTCCACATTCCCTCGAAGCAAGTGTCACTATAATGACGTATATTCTTCCACATTCCCCCCAACGTAAGTGTCACTGTAGACACGTATATACTTCCACATTCCCCCGAAGCAAGTGTCACTATAATGACGTATATTCTTCCACATTCCCCCCGACGTAAGTGTCACTATAGTGACGTATATTCTTCCATATTCCCCCGAAGTAAGTGTCACTATAGTGAAATATATTCTTCCACATTACCCCGAAGCAAGTGTCACTATAATGACGTATATTCTTCCACATTCCCCCAACGTAAGTGTCACTGTAGACACGTATATACTTCCACATTCCCCCGAAGCAAGTGTCACTATAATGACGTATATTCTTCCACATTCCTCCCAACGTAAGTGTCACTGTAGTCACGTATATTCTTCCATATTTCCCCGAAGTAAGTGTCACTGAAGTCACGTATATTCTTCCACATTACCCCGAAGTAAGTGTCACTATAGTGACGTAAATTCTTCCATAATCCCACGAAGTAAATGTCACTATAGCGAAGTATATTCTTCTTTAATCCCGCGAAATAGGTGTCGCTATAATGAAGTATATTCTTCCATACATCCTGTAATGTAAGTGTCATTACAGTGTCCTATATTCTGTCGTGTGTCCCACAGAGGAAGATGCCCTCAAACTTCAGGGGCCAAAGCTACTCCAGCCTCAAAAAGGCTTGTCTAAAGAGAGGAGAACTGTTTGAGGACCCGGAGTTCCCTGCCAACAACAAGTCCCTCTTCTTCAGCAAGATTGACAATGACATCGTATGGATGAGGCCAAAGGTCAGATTGTTTTACCAAGGTCAAGGTTATACTGACGGAAGATAAGCACTTAGTTCAGATTCTTGCATTTCTTTTTGTTTTGGGCCCACCCAAGATTCAAACACCACTCAGGCTCAATCGCCAAATACCTATTCAGCAGACTGACGTCAGACTTCCATTTTTGTTGAAGCCGAGGTGTCTTAGGGGGTTAGATTGCTCATTTTGTTTGCTAGCGATTAGGTGCCTGACTCATCCTTAAAATTTTTAGAATCTGAACGTTTATGAGAAAGTATAATTCCAAACACAACGTGTGTTATATTTGATCATTTTCTAAGTTGCGTTGTTTAGTCAAACTGTTGTTTCCTACACAGGAGCTGTGTAAAGTTCCACGGCTGGTGGTGGAGGGTGTCAGCTGTGATGACCTCAACCAGGGAAGTCTCGGCAACTCCTGGTTCGTCAACGCGTGTACCAGCCTCACGCAGGAACCAAAGATGTGGCAGAGGGTGCGTAGAAGCGTAGCTATCGGTAGTGGGTGGTATAAGAGATATATAACTGCACTTACAATATGCATTATGTCGAAAGGCGCGCTAGATCCAAATCACCAACATCTGCAGTTACACGAAGGGTGAAAAGATGAAAAGGGGGTATACGAGAAATGATAAATTGGCTGGGTTACTGAGCGAATGAGTTTGGCACTGCTTTGGATGTTCTGATAACATCATTGTGGCGTATCTGTTTATATCTTCAGGTATTATACACTACTTTACTTTGTTCATACCAATGAGTACTGGTGTAGTGCTGTCAAATCGAGAAACGAACACGCGGTCATAGGTTTCTGGTCGGACAAAGGGAGGTAACCCTGTGCAACTAACTGCGTTGCCTCTAGACTCAACGATCACTGATCTGACCTGTTAGAGAGCTGTCTTTAGTCCCGATCAGTTGCTATACCTGTCGGGTGGTCAAGATCGCTGACTTGGGTGACACATGTCATCGGACACATATCATTGCGCAGATCTATGCTCATCACAGGATTGTCTGGTCCAGACTCGTTTATTTACAAACCGTCGCCATGTAGCTGGAATATTGCTGAGTGTCGCTTAAAACAAAACTCACTCACTGTTATATGTATAGTGAACCTGTTACAAATGTCATGGATCTGTTGCATGTGTAGTGGACCTGTTGCATATGTCATGGATCTGTTGCATGTGTGGTGGACCTGTTGCATATATCACGGATATGTTGCATGTGTCATGGACCTGTTGCATATGTCATGGATCTGTTGCATGTGTAGTGGACCTGTTGCATATGTCATGGATCTGTTGCATCTGTAGTGGACCTGTTGCATATGTCACGGACCTGTTGCATGTGTCATGGACCTGTTGCATATGTCATGGATCTGTTGCATGTGTAGTGGACCTGTTGCATATGTCATGGATCTGTTGCATGTGTAGTGGACCTGTTGCATATGTCATGGATCTGTTGCATGCGTAGTGGACCTGTTACAGGTAGTGGTGGATCATCGGTCACAGGAGTGGGATGACAAGAACGACTATGCCGGCATCTTCCGCTTCCAGTTCTGGAGGTTCGGTGACTGGGTGGACGTTGTCGTGGACGACCGACTCCCCACCAAGGACGGAAAACTCATCTTCTGTCACTCGAAATCCAGGAACGAGTTCTGGTCCGCGCTTCTGGAGAAGGCCTACGCCAAGTGAGTTGAGCAGTTGTACATTGAGACACAGGAATGTGATGCCGTATTGCATTAGGACGAACATCAAATGTTTACGCCAAACTCGGCAACATTTTTGCTATACGCCAAATGTCTGTAAATATTCCAGTTTTGATCAAACAGTCCAGTGATCAACACCATGGGCATCGATCTGAACAACTGGGATACGATGACATGTGCCAGCCAGGTCACAGAGTCTCACCACCCGATGTAGCCTCTTACGACAAGCATAAACAGCTGCAGGCCAATTCTAACCCGAGTGTATATCAGATGAATCTGGCATAGTATTGGTCTGACATAGTATTGGTCTGATATAGTATTGGTATGACATAGTATTGGTAAGACATAGTATTGGTCTGGCATAGTATTGGTATGACATAGTATTGGTCTGATATAGTATTGGTATGACATAGTATTGGTATGACATAGTATTGATCTGATATAGTATTGGTATGACATAGTGGTATACAGCAAGTGATTCTGACGAGTATAGTATGTCACACTCATTATTGACCTTATCACCTGTGGTCACATGGCATTCTTAACGTGTCTGTGATTAAATACTACTGTGTGTGGATAAAACACTTGGCACGAACAGTAATACCCGACTCACACTCTTACGCAGAGGTGACACACTCAAAAATACCCGCCTCGCATGACGCACCCGATGACACCCTGCTTACACCCGCACACGGTGATCAGTCTCTGGAAACACTCGTTTCACAATGTGCCAGTTTTATCTTATTTTAACCATTCCTCATTACAATGTGAAATTTTATTTTGGTAGTTAATAAAAGCACTGTAAAGGTTTCCGTTTTAACATTTCCGTCAATATTCTAACAACTGAAATGCACCTTTCCTTGATATTCCTTGATATACAGTAAACATGGCATCCAAAGCATATTAAAGCGTATTAATTACTTGCTTTTTACAAACCCGTACATCTAGCACCTTCGCAAACAAAATTTACAATCCTGCTAAAGGACATTTTCTCCGTAGCTATTAATACCCGGCTTCTATTCACACACATTCGGGAAACGCTCAGCAATACCCGCCTGGCACCCGACAGAAAAACATAAACAATGTCGCCAGGGAGAAACTTTACGTGTTTGCGTTGCCCTGGTGACATTTGTGTTCTTGTCATGTCACGTGACCTTGTCACTCTCATCAGCTGATGAACGAGCTGTAAGGCCAATATAGATTCAAAGACGTTTCAATAATTAGTCAGCTTTGTCATTCAGCTCGTTGGAAAACGCCCTATATAATGTTAATCATCCATAATTGATTGAATATTATGCCCGACGTACGTGCATTTGTATTCAGCCATTTCAGTAAATAAAACATGAGACTATACTACTTGTGTTTTGACACAGGCAGAGGGCAATTCAGTTCCGTTCTTTGTTTTCCTTCTGCTTAACAGACATTCCGCGCTTTCACAATGCAGTCATTGTGTGGGTAAACGTTCGGTGAGGTGTCGATGTGAGGTGTCAATGTGAGGTGTCAATGTGAGGTGTCAATGTGAGGTGTCAGTGTGATGTGTCAATGTGAGGTGTCGATGTTGGTTGTTGTTTAACGCCGCTCTCGGCAGTATATCAGCAGTATTACGGCGGTATGTAAATAATCGAGTCTGGACCAGACAATCCAGTGATTAACATCATGAGCATCGATCTACTCAATAGGGACACGATGACATGTCTCCGCCAAGTCAGCGAGCTTGACCACCTGATCCCGTTTGTCGCATGTTTCAAGAAGCATGGGTTGCTGGTTCTGTCTCATTATGACTACGTCCCAATATGACTACTCCCCAGCTTGACTACTGTAGTTATACACATCCTAATGAGGTACTCTATGCCGTAATGAGGTACATTGAGTAGGTGTGTGTGATTTAAACAATTAGTTTTCCATTAATGCTTACATTTTTCATGTTCCGTGACGTAACAAGATTGAAATGGGATAAACAAATAGGCCAGCGTGCGCATATCAATGTTTTTAAATCACGACAACCTGGCCTGATTGTTGTTGGCCATAACAAGCAATGTATGTAAAATCAGAAATCACTCAACCATTCACGTTGTGCATTGGAGGAGTAGTCATACTGGGACGTAGTCAACGTGGGACGATCTTCACACGTGCGAGTATTGTGTGTCGTTCAATGTCGGCCTGCGCGTCAATGTTTCTGTCAGATTTACGTGTGAGGATATCCAAGGTTTTTAACAAAAGTTTAACAGGTTTTTGCTATTGATCCGTTAGCGGAATACTGGCAGGTGATAATGAAGAGGTGTCAAATAGGTTCTGAGGTAATTTCACAGACTGCAGTAAATGTATTAAATTTGCTTGTTCTTTGTCAACCTGCACAAAACAGCCATAGCGCTACGATAACGGTAAATCCTTAATATCGCGACCTTAGGTTTCGGCTACAATCGCCATCCATTTGCACAAAGATATTGTATACGGAGATCACTGTAAGCTGCAATCGAAATTACCAATTGGTCTTGACTACATGAAAGGTCTTACAATCGACCAACAGTGCCTACAGTCCTCTTTTGTAAGAAATAGGACCGGTTTTGAAGGAGAGACAAATCAGAGCAGCTTGAGATTCTGACTTTAAAGAAGATGTCTCGTTTTTCTGTGCGCTTGTAAAATTATCGCATAACGTGAAAGGGGTGCATGTGGTTGTTGTAAATAGGAATATCTCTTCGCGAGGAAAGATACACACGTTTATTGCCCACCCGTTGAAGATATCATTGTTTAATTACAATGTTATTGAACATTGTGTAATAGCATCGCGTGATGCCGTATATTTGACGTCAAAGTGATTTACAGTTATGACGTCACAATGCTAATATCTCTGTCACAATTGTGCTAGACCTTGCTTGACTCGCGGAAAGCTGAGAGTCATCATACTCGTTGAATGCTTAGGGAAGAAGTACTTTCCTCGATATTATTTTGCTAATGCTGGGTGAGTAATAAATAAAATACTAAACTATGTCCCTTGGAACACCATATTTATGAAACCATTTAATGTTTTTTTTATCTAACGAGCAAAAGCGAGGGTCATCAATACCATTCACTCGTTTTATAAATATGCCATTATATTAAACGTTGTTTAGTATTCTCTACATACTATGCACCTCTGACCCGTGAAGTTCCGGGGTAAAATAGGCATTCAGCAACCCATGCTTGCCATGAAAGGCTACAATGCTTGTCGTAAGAGGCGACTCTCGGGATCGGGTGGTTGGGCCCCGCTGACTTGGTTGACACATGTCATCGGTTCCCAATTGTGCAGATTGATGCTCATGACTGGACTGTCTGGCCCAGACTCGAATATTTCCAGACCGCCGCCACATGGCCGAAATATTGCTGAGTTCGGCGTAAAACTAAACTTACACACTCACTCACTAGTATGCACTTCTAATTAGATTCTTGGTGTAATTCAGGTTGTACGGGGACTACGAGTCGCTGAATTTTGGATACGTGGCGGATGCTCTGGTGGACTTCACCGGTGGTGTGTCGGAGAAGTTGGAGACGTCCACGTTGTTCCTGGACAAGCCAGAGAACGTGCAGGAGCTGTTCAGCAAACTGAGCGACGCCTCGGAGAACAAGGCACTAATCAACGCTAAAGTAGAGGTATGCTGTGACGCCATTTCAGAGTGTGTTTGACGTCACATATTCAATAGGCTTATGACGTCACACGTTTCAATGTGTATGACCTAAGTTGTTTCAAAGCGCGATGCGAATTTTTTTGAGAATGAAGTGACCTCATCCAGCGATTGGTGGGTTTGCATGCGGCTGAAAGTTAGCACTCCGTTGTCTGGCGGATCGCTGCACATTGCTTGCACCCCAAGAGTTTAAATATGCGCATGACGTCAACAGTGTAATTTAGTGTGGTCTGGTACGTTCAACACATGTTTCAGGACGTATAACACGTGCTACAAAGTGTATATGACATCACAAGATCAAAGTACGACGTCGGGTGTTTCAGTGCATGTATGGCTTGTTTCAGTGTGCCCAGAATGCAGTGGGTCAGGAGACAGCCGACGGTCTTGTCATGGGGCAAGGCTACAACGTAACGGCCGTGAAGCTCGTACAGGTCAGTCGAAGTCTCCAGGGAGCCGTGGGGTCCGACAAACTGATGCTGGTGCGTCTGTTCAACCCGTGGGGGGACAAGGAGTGGACGGGACCGTGGGCCGACTCGTGAGTTCATCTTCCTACCACGTTACCTCCATTTGATCGAAGAAGTGTTTCGTTTTTAGGTTACACAGCACCAAATGTTTTTCCATAGACTTTTATAGTATATATATATAATCACCCACGCTGTCAACAGCCATTTCATATACAAATGGGTAGTGTCAGGTCTTTAAAGTACAATTAAACACAATTTCTGGACAATTCGTCTGGCTCCTTTTCCACGAACAGGAAGCGGAATACATCAACCCCGGTTTCGCACCAAATGTCACCTACTTGAAAATTTTCTGACAGACGTAAGCATAAGACATAAGCGATAAATACTTAAAATTGTGGTCAGTTATAATTACTGGATGCAAGTTCTTTTCAAAAACATAAACATTCAATTTCATCCAATCACAGCTGTGACAAGTCTCTGTCTCTTCAGTTGTTTACATATGGCGCCCGCGTAGGGAGCTTGTGATTCTAGTCTAGTGTAGTGGAAGGTTTATTTGCGTGATGTCGACCTCAGTGTTGACAAACCAACCATTGATAACTTGTGGCTGACGTGTGGATTTACATACCTCTTGTTTCCTTATCATAAAGTGTCCGTGTTTCGGGTGATACAATCACTCTCTGCGGGTGACAGCCATAAACCTTGCTAGCCTTAGCACAATGTATGAATATGAAAGAACTCATATGACGCTAAAACTACGAAACTACCACGCACACCCCCCGCCAATAAAATAGAATGATCAGATTTTGACGTATTTGTTTGTTTATTCATTCCTTTCCTGAGAAGTATTCAGAAGTGGGAGTACTAAGAGAGTTAAAATATCTGGAGGACCAACTTTATTACTGGAGGTTGCTTGATAAAAGTGTTGGAATTTACACCGACACGTCACTGCTAATTTATATGAAGAAATAGTTCATCCATATATCACATACTTCCTGTTTGTTCCTGTTGCATTGAATCATGGGTAATTAGAGACGTCACGTGCAGGTAGCCCTCAGGGAAAGACTTCCGCCCGTACCCCCTCCTTTTATATAGTAAATTTGTTTGTTTCTTATTTGTGTTGTTGTTTTTTTTGTTTTGTTTTTAATAACTGTTCTAATTTACTGAATGTCCTTTTAAGATAACGTATGCATGTCAGTTTGAAAATTTGGTTTTTGAAGGGGGTGAGGGTAGAGGCGGAACTCTTACCCGCCCCAGAACTAGATTCTGTACTTGCCTCTGTTTTGTTTCTGTTTCAGAAAGTTCTATAGATATCGGTTTGTGACCTACTTCCAATTTTGCTTTGTTAACATTCCTCAGAAAAACGCCCTGTAGGTAATTCCCTAACGCTAACGCTTTGCTAATGTGTAACGGCTTAAACGCGAAGTCTTCGCCATGCAACATTTAGCGATACAACAAGTGGATTAGACCTCAGATTGTAGCAATACAACAAGTGAACTAGACCTCAGATTGTAGCAATACAACAAGTTGACTAGACCTCCGATTGTAGCAGTGCAACAAGTGGACGAGACTTCAGATTGTAGCAATACAGCAAGTGGACTAGACCTCAGATTGTAGCAGTGCAACAAGTGGATTAGACCTCAGATTGTAGCAGTGCAACAAGTGGACGAGACTTCAGATTGTAGCAATACAGCAAGTGGACGAGACTTCAGATGGTAGCAGTGCAACAAGTGGACGAGACTTCAGATTGTAGCAATACAACAGGTGGACTAGACCTCAGATTGTAGCAATACAACAAGTGGACTAGACCTCAGATTGTAGCAGTTCAACAAGTGGTCGAGACCTCAGATTGTAGCAATACAACAAGTGGACTAGACCTCAGATTGTAGCAATACAACAAGTGGATTAGACCTCAGATTGTAGCAATACAACAAGTGGACTAGACCTCAGATTGTAGCAATACAACAGGTGGACTAGACCTCAGATTGTAGCAGTGCAACAACTGGACTAGACCTCAGATTGTAGCAATACAACAGGTGGATTAGACCTCAGATTGTAGCAATACAACAAGTTGACTAGACCTCAGATTGTAGCAATACAACAAGTGGACGAGACTTCAGATTGTAGCAATACAACAAGTGGACGAGACTTCAGATTGTAGCAATACAACAACTGGATTAGACCTCAGATTGTAGCAATACAGCAAGTGGACTAGACCTCAGATTGTAGCAATACAACAGGTGGACTAGACCTCAGATTGTAGCAGTGCAACAACTGGACTAGACCTCAGATTGTAGCAATACAACAGGTGGATTAGACCTCAGATTGTAGCAATACAACAAGTTGACTAGACCTCAGATTGTAGCAATACAAGATTGCACTAACATGTAGCATTACTGTTGGATGGTACACCTCAGACTGTCTGAAACCAACAGCTGGACGTAGACTGCAGCAATACAACAACCGGACGTAATTATAGATTGCTGCAATACAACAGTTCAAAGAGAAACCTTTGATTGTAGTGATACAAAATTTGTAGGTAGCAGAGACCTTAAAGATATACGGTTTCTGTTTTTGGCAATACAAATGTACTTACTGCCTCAGACCACAGCGACATGACAAGCGGGCATAATGCCTTTCATTCCAGCAATATTGGACGTAATTTTACATTGTAGAAATACAGTACATGTTATAATACTTTAGTTTCTAGAAACATGAATGTTGGGCTACAGCTTGTATCAATACACTCAGACATTCGATTGTGGCGACGGAAAGCATTGGTCGCTATTATAATACAACAATGTGACATTTGAAGGTGAAATATTAGTGACGCTTTGCTATGAACCCCATGCACATGTGTGACCCTGTGTTTTGTGTGTGCTCTATTGATGGACTGCTGATGTTCCAATCTAACAGACTGTCTAATTTCATGTAAATGTACAAGTATCGACAGTAGGGGAAGTTTGTTGGCATGAATTTAGGTCTTATGCATTCAATATGATAAATGAAATGTTAATGTTTCAGTACCGACTATATTATATATTGTATATAAGTTTATATTTTCAGGTTAATAAGCTTCAGTTTTATTATGATGTGACAAAGTAGCTGTTTGGATCATTACTTCCCTTGAGTTCAGTTCAGAACACTGGCAGACACTGATTCGTAGAACCATGTCACTGCATGCTGCAGACATTACCTCCCTTTTCTTGCAGCTCGCCCGAGTGGAGACGAGTCCCGAAGTCCGAGTGGGAGAAGATGGGAGTGAGGTTCCGCCAGGAGGGAGAGTTCTGGTGAGTCACGTGATGCAAGAGCATTGGGATGAGAGTCCCGTGACTGGCTAATAGGGATGCAATAAAGAAGGGTACTGTCAGATACACGTGAAACTGGAGGGGAAGCTACGTGAAAGAGAATTAAAGGATAGTACAGACGTGGAATAAGAGCAACTTGATCTAGAAAATGGCGGTGGGTGTCATCCGACAAACGGACCTGTGGTAGGGGGGTCACATGATACATAAAAGGTCTGTGCAGGGAATTAGGCAATAGAGAAGGATAAGGGTTGCATTCACACGGTATGGAAGGGTGGGGAGGGTGTCTCGTGACCTCGGATTGGCGTGATGGGAGTCACGTGGTTCTGACCCTCTTCAGGTGACGGCCACCTCTCTGTTGCAGGATGTCCTTCAGCGACTTCATCCAGAACTTCTCCAGCATTCAGATCTGCCACTTCGTGAACACCTCCTTCTTCTCCATCAAAAAGACATGGAGTGAATCTGTCATGAACAGCAAGTGGTCACACTCGGGCAGGAACGGCGGCAGCAACTACTTCTCCCCGACATTCCTCAGCAACCCACAGGTAGATACGCTCTCATTCCATCGAATCCCATAATTACCACAACACATCTACATGCTGCCCCAACTAGAGCCCGAATCACATCAAGTCCAAACTAAAGTGTATCCTACTGCTTGACAAGTATCAGATGAGCCATGACCTGACAAATGACCACAGTTTGCATATATGGGAACGCCTTCCAGAACATTCAGTTTGAAACAAGAGGGAAACAGATTGTCGTCTAAATATTGAAAGGTTCAATTTCCTCGCGCGAATCGTGTTAAACAGTAGCGGTATTGATTTCACACCACGGCCAGCATGTATTGCACGTGCTTAATCGCCAATCTGCCTGTATCAACCAAGTGCATTCGTCCAGATTACTTGACCCGCCTGCTCGTCACGAACGCGTTCACTGCGCTGGCTCATCTAATACTTGCCAAGCAGTACATACTACCCCAACTGGCCCCCGAATCACGGCTGTGTATCCTTATTATCTTAGTGCTTACACACAGAAGGGAGATAACACTTCGTTAAGGTCAGCTATTGCCACCTGGTTGTAAAACCGAGCTGCACTACTTGTTTAGCGCCGCATTGAACAATATTCCAGATATATAAAGGCGGTCTGTAAATAATCAACTCTGGACCACACATTCCAGTGACTGCATGTATCATATCTGATGATGCTCTGTTTCAGTATTTGTTCGACATCACTGGAATGTCAGATCGGATCATGGTGTCTCTGGAACAACACGATGTGGGCGGTGGCAGGCAGTTCCTAGGACAGGACCTCAATGTCATTGGCTTCCACATCATGAAGGTAACTGTCAGTCAATACTGATGTGGGTGGCACTTGAGCTTCAACGTCATGAATTTAACTGTCACTCAATATGTAATGTGGGCGGGGCTAAATGTAAGTGACGTCCGGGACCATGGAGAGTAAGAGTGAACCATATCAGATTCTGTAATAGAGAGGAACTCAATAACGAGAATTAACATGACATTGACACACATATTACACCAGCCGTTAAACATGCCATTAGGTCGAGGAAAACCGGAAGTACCGCATGCACGTGCCTGGAGAGAAGATGTTCACGTCGGATTACGTGAAATCTCGCAGTGTGTACGGGACCACAGTGCTGAAGCGTGGACGATACGTCATAGTCCCGACTACCAAAGAACATGGCGCGACAGGGGACTTTCTGCTGAGGCTGTATACAGGGTCGGCCGCTGGGGGAAGGTACGTCATATATATTACAGGGGGTGATATGTTTTATATACAGCAGGGGGGAGGTATGTTATATATCAAACAGGGCAAGTTATGTTATATATACAACAGAAGATATGTTATGTATGCAACGAAGGCAGGGTATGTTACAGATACACCATGGGAAGGTGTGTTACATATACAACATGGGGAGGTATGTATATCAAGGGGAAGGTGTGTTCGATATACAATGGGACGAATGTAATATGTGCAACAAGGGAGGGTATGTTATATATACCTCAGGATAGAGTATGTTATACATACAACAGGAAAAATGATGTTATAAATACGAGAGGCGGGAAGTGTGTTTATAGCACAGTAGTATTTACATAGAGTACAAACTCATTCATAGGTGATATGTACAGAAATCAGACATCAAACATTAGAGTATAATCAAACATTCACAAAGGGATGGATGTTATACATAAAACAGGGGGAAGGTATGTTATATATACCACAGAGAGAGGATGTGTTATCTGTACAAAAGGGCAAGGTGTGAATTATATGCAGCAGGGAATAATGTCAGCTTGTACTTTGTGTACACGTGGTCGGGGAAGGGTATGTTATGTATACAATGGTTTAGTACTGAGAGTACACAGAGTATATATTTATCTCTCATATTATTCTTTTTTCTTATCTGGTTTTCATTATGTGTGTGGACTAGTATCTTACTTCTAACCCTTGTCTTCCTTCAGCGGAATCAGTGGCACTAGCAGGTAGTACCTCCATTCCTAAACCATGGGTCCGGCTTCACAAAACCGTCTTAGCTTCGACTATAAGCACTTACGCGGCTGTCTTATAAAGACATGCTATCGCTGTCACGTCAAGGTGGTTTTGTGAAGTCGGAGTCTCGTGATACGGGGATATTTGTTTATCTTTTATTTTCATCTTCCTTTGTATCCATATCGAGCATGTCCTTTCACTACGTGTTCCACTACGTGACCTTGACCTTTGTCATTCTGATTTAGTATTTTGTCCCGTGTCTATTGTTTTGAATGAGAGATCGGATATTGTCATTAATGAATTTTGTAGTGAACCGTTGATGTGTGACTTCAACAAACTACAGTCAAGCTCCAATGTCTTGAACTCGGTTTAGACGAATTCCCGGTTGTTCTCTCTCTCTCTCTCTCTCTCTCTCTCTCTCTCTCTCTCTTTATTTCGTATTATTACCCTTATGCTTCAGCAAATGACGAATTTCCATTATTTAACATCGTAAGCAACAGTGGTATAATTATGCGCGTGCGCACTGGTTTGACTGGTTCTCTGTCACAATTGTGCGAGTTTTGCGATGCGAAAGTGACCAACAAATGTTCCAACTGACATTAATTTTTGCAGGTAGCAAGGTCTTGATACTGTGGGTTTTTTCCGATAGTAAAATACTTCAAAACGTTAATTTGGAACCCTGGGATGTGTCTAACACTCGGATAAGTCCAAAGTTTTCCTTTGGCCCGACGGGTTCGACTTAAAGCAATTGTAATCCACTGATCCAGTAAACCATTATTTCAATGCATTATTCAAAACTCTAGTCCCGTTTAGCCATTGAAGAGACCTTGCGTGCTAAACGAGGGTTCGCAGCCACATCTGATAAGTTAAGCTACTTACCTTCCCTTGTAGGATGCAGGATATAGGTCTTCTTTATGTTTTCTTTTTTCTTTGCAATTTTTACACTTCGGTTGGTGAAGGTTGTTTACTGGTATTATATGATGTTTTGTTTTGGTTTTTTCACCACACGTTTTGGGCTTCTATATTTGGGTGCTTTTTATTGCAACGAATTTTATTTTATTTTGCTTAGTGATGGCACGTATTTTTTTTTTTACTTCAATACCACGTTTTGTCGTTCGTTCTCTGTGTTCAGACAGGCCACATACACATCCAGGTATATTAAATGTTTTTCACCGATTATATATATATATATTATATATATAACTTGTTTCCTTTTTAATGAATCAGTTTGAAACCCATTCCCCTAATCAGTTAACATCCAACCTCAGAAAAATTCACCTGACCTTGCACCCTGCCTCCTAAGGTGAAACATCCTCTAACCTGCATAGCGCCGTGCCACGCCCCCTTGATCACCGCGTTCCGTTCTTACCCATGTTATTTGACTGACTTAGCCACGGGTTGTTAAATTCTTGGCATATCCCTGGAGAGTCTACGACCAATAGTTTATGTATCCATGTTACAGGGCCTTGGAGAAGGAGTGTCCGTCCAGTGGTTGTCCGTGTGTGGCCGGTTACAGCATGGTCACCACAATCACCGTTGAGTCTGCGGAAGGTCTGGAACTTCCTGTGAAGGCTAAAGGCAAGGGATGTAAGTCCAACGCTTGTGACGTTCTCTGAAACCCTAAATTATACATCAAGGTGCCTTTTGACACACTCTCCTGACCCCGTGACGGTTCCGTTTGTTGCTTTGTTGTTTTACGCCGCAATATTCCACCCATGTAGATAAGTTTGGCCCAGACAAAACGAAATCAGTGAGTCTGACCACCCGATCCTGTTACTCGCTTCTTACGTCAAGCAAGGGTTCCTAGAGACCAGTTCTAACTCGGATCTTCACGGATACACCAGTCGTCTCGGACTTTTTCACCGGAGTAGCATCCGGATGCTAAAAGAGAAAGGCACCTTTAATATTCCTCGAACTTCTGATATGTCGTCCTGATGTGTGTGTTCCACAAATGCCTTCCACTCCACCTGAGGAGGGCATGGGGTAGCCTAGTGGTTAAAGTGTTCGCATGTGACGCCGAGGATCTGGGTTCGATTCCCTACATGGGTACAAAGTGTGACGCCCATACCTGGTGTCCTCGCCATGATATTGCTTGAATATTGCTAAACGCGGCGTAACACTAAATTCACTCACTCACTCCAGCTCTGGATCCCATGGTCTGCATCAGGTGTGAGGGGGAGAAGGTCAAGTCTGTACCGTGTACAGGAACAAGCAGCCCCACGTGGGGCGTCAAGGCCACGTTCTACAGGAAGAAGACTCATCTGCCCATCACAGTGGACGTAAGTAGGCCCTTCATTTCCATCTCTAAATCCTTATGCCCGAGGCATATATGTGTCACTTACGACTGACATTCAGCCATCTGCAGTTAACCCCGATAATTGGAAGGGTATCCCTGTCATGAAATTACATATGAATGAAAATGTAAAATGTATTCACTGCATGGATAATAACTTTACCTTACCTCATACATAAATGTCGTTTTCTGATTAGCTAATCGCTTTTCTATTATTACCCCGCCGGGAATGCTGAACTTATCTGTAGTAATTCTTTCTTTCGAATAACATTGAATCACTTGTGATATACGGAAATTACCGATATCTTGTGAATGTAAATCGATGGAGGGGAGATAACTCTAACACCGTTTTTCTTGTCTGCAGAATCTAGCTATGGCTACGAAAAGATTTATGTCCGCGCTTCAAACAGTTCAAAATTGACATTTAGGTGTTCGATAAGATAAATACGTTGTTCAATAGTCCCTCGGGCCCATGGATTGATGTACCTTCGATGTTTGTGTATGTTCCCCGAACCCTAAGGGAACATCAATAAACATCGTGGGTACATCAGTCCATGTCCCCCTCGAGATCAGTGATGAACCTATAATGTATACGTTATACTGAGTATGAAATGAGAATAAATTAAGTCATGTCAACCCTTTAGTGATAGTAAATCATACTGCACTTGGATGTGTCTTGCCTTTCAGGTGCTCAATCACAACACGCTGAAGAACGACCTACTGGGCACAGCGACCATCCCCGACATTGGCAGCGTGACAGGCGAGGACAAAGAATACGACCTCTTCGTAGTCGTGAAGAAGCTGAACGAGAGCGTCCCTGGCAAAATCCGTGTGAACATTAAATCCTCCTACGATCTTACCGAGTTGTAACCATACGTGATATCACGTGATAGAAGGGGAGACACCTGTGCCCATTTTAACTGCGTCCAACAGCTTCATTGTGCGATAATTATGATATGTCATCAAGTAGGAATCCTATCTGGATGTGTCTCTGTGACGTTTTACTGAGACTGACGAGATTGTATATCAAATTTAAAAACGGACAGTCGCGTGAAAGGAACAAAATACCACTTTATTATCTTCATTCTCGGACTGTACCTCCTCGAGTTGCATTATGGGATACCAGGGATGTAATCCGGAGTTGCATTCTGGGATACCATAGATGTGACCTGCTGCAGTCTGAGAAGTGACCTGAGAAGTTTCTTTTTGTGATACTCATGAGCACCTCCTGTTTCTATCGGGGATGCTGAGCATATGACCTCCTTTTACTATCTGTGATATGAGGGTAAACATGTCCAACGGATACCAGGGCGTGGCCTCGATGCATAGCCCCGCTTTACTGTGTGATATATCTATATGGACTCTTGTCCACTCTTTTTGTCTGTTATTTCAGGGGCGTGGTCGGAGGCTTGTCACATTCAGTTTGCTTTATAGGAGCTTACTCCCGACCCCCCAAAGTATTAACGCTGACACTTGCTGCCTGCTGACACTGGCCATGTATTATAGACTTCAAGTCCATGCATGCTATTTTCAAACGCTCATTTCAACATCAGTGTGTGTATAGTCTCTCGTTGTTTATACTGTGCAGTGATATCAATATATATCTGTCATGCCAGTAATGGTGTAGTGATAGGGTTGGCACTGTCCAGTTACTTCGTTATTTCATGTCTTAACACAACTGTGCCGTCTGTCACACATTGTGACGTCATGACCCTATAACGTGAAAAGTGACGTCAAGAGTGTTATTACTTGTTTTTGTTTCTGTGATAGGCAGACTGTGATATGAAACCGTTATCCTGTACATAGTATATATAGACCGGAGTACCGTGTTTGTGTGTGTAAGAAATGAATGTTTTCTTCCAGTAGTACCCGTTCTTCTTCAGGATGCTATTTCCGCCATATAGCTAGAATATTCGTGACTGGGGGGGGGGGGGGGGGGGGCGTAAAACTAAACTCACTCAGGCTTCTATTTACCTTGTTCTACCCTGTATATCCAACGTTCCGTCCTTATGTTGTACTGTCTAGTCGCTCTGCCTCTGCATTTCCCGATTGCCCTCAGTGAATAACATAAATCGAAAATGGATCAGAAGACAACATTAAATCCATTCATAACGCCAGCGCACTGCTGTAAGATGCACATAATTAGATAGCTGACGTTTAGGTTCCTCAGTCTGTGACTGTGGATTCGAATCCCGGATGGGACTTAACCAAAGAGTGTTTGAATTTTCAACCCCACATACAGCTTATGTTAAACAGTTGATCGATTGCAATAGCACGTGTACATACACTGTGTGTAAATATACTCTACCTCAGAGATTACAATATTTCAATCAGAAATACATTCTACATGTGTGTTCCATTCAGAGCAGAGTGTGCCACACTCGTCCCTAAAAACATGACGTCAGTGTCACGTGACCCAACAGCCCTGTTCATGTTTCGCTTTCTCTTGAACAAGGCATAAGTGCACAGGTGGCACTGCTGATTGCCATTATCCTGTGACGTAATTGTATTAATCCTGCATTAGATGCTGTCATGGTGTTGGCATACAGTGGAACCTCGTGTATCTGGACCCCCGAAACCCTTCTATTAAGACTGTTTGACTTGACCAGGAATAACACGGGTTGGTCATGGGTGGTGTAAATAGAGCTAACGGACCTCATTACGATCGATACAGGTTGTAATAATCTGGACATCTGGTAATCAAGACAATGTAACTTGCTGCATTGTCCGCATAAACGAGGTTTCATTGTCTACATTTTTCATAAAGGACCAGAGTCTTTAACAAATACCTGATGGATAATAAATGGCTCATTCGAAATGATTCATTCCCGGCATGCGTTTAGCAGTTCCGGTTTCCGGTTTTATATAATACACGTTACTTTTTCAGTGAATATTGTTCCAGAAATTCTTCCTTCTCAATTCCTGTTGATAGAAAAGAATTGATGTACTTCAAAGTAAGATTATACTGGTCAACTTTTGATAGGGATAAGCCAGGGTGGGCCTCCTTGCATGTGTCATTTTTGTGAATAATATTAGATATTTGGTAAGCAAAAAACAGCTTCATTTCTTTTAAGAATGAATTTCGATAATGTTTGCATTCGTTGAGGTGTAAGACAAAGGAATGCTCACTGTGTAATTCTTCCACACACTAAAAATAATTAATTCTTATCAAAAACAAAGGCCATTGATTATAAGCGGAATCAATGACGTTTTCCAGACAGAAGTTAAGTAGTGCAATGGAACTTGACTTATGATTCTTTCATGTATCTGTCAGAGTGAATAAAGACTGAAAGCATGAATAGTTTTCTGTTATCACAGAAGACAGAGTACCCACAATGCCGGATAGTAATGATCGAGAGCTGAGAACAGAATTACTTTTCTGTGCCTACGTTACTATGTCAACCAAGTCAGCGAGCCTGACCACCTGCTCCCGTTAGTCGTCTCTTACGACAACCATAGTCGCCTTTTATGGTTAGTCGCCTTTTATTGGTTACTGAAGGCCTATTCTACCTCGGGCCTTCACGGGTGTAGAATTGTGGCCTTCAGCAACCCATGTTTGTCGCAAAAGGCGACTAAGGGTATCGGTTGGTCAGGCCCGCTGACTTGGTTGATACATGTCATCGGTTCCCCAATCGCACAGATCGATGTTTTGATTGCACGACTCGATTATTTACAGACCGACGCCATATAGCTGGAATATTGCTGAGTGCGGCGTAAAACTAAACTCACAGTATCTAATTGGATATTATAGATGCACGTTAAGAGACGTGGGAATAATAGAAAACGCAATCCAATCAGAGACTCGCCCCGCTCCTCGGTGCTGGTTTGTGGCCTGAGATTTCTTTACTTCCGGGCACATGTCCTGACTTCGTCCTAGAATGGACGGTAAAATTGGTGAAAGCTCTAAATGGAAATAAAATCGGCAAGTTGGTGATATTTAAGGTACTTTGCAGAGGTCAACGGAGTATTAATAGTGTAGTTTTTTCAACGACCAAAGCGACAGAGGCGTTTGTCAGACCGAAAACGAGCCGAGGCGAGCGGGGCCGCCATTTTACTGTCACACCTGTCTATATCTTATATATTTAGGTTATACTTCCAAATATATATCAGAATCGAGCGCCTACGGTGCCACACCCCAAATCATGACAAAGGCACCTTAAAACGATTCCTCTCCAGGATACAGTTGCGTGCATAATATTCCCCTAAACGCCGGTAGGCAGGTCGGTGCCCTTCAATATGGAAAGTGGTGAACCACAGTTCATCTGTCAACATTATATTCGATGTTGGCGAATATTATTTTGACTCCATCTTTGACATTTGTCTCAATGACGTTGTGCCAGAATGGGCCGTATGGTAGGGCGTCGTGGTCGAATTCCTTACTGCCGTAAACTATTCCTGACAGTTTCGGAATGGATACGGCGCTGTCCTGGGATTGTATCTGACGTTGTCACTGCCGTATGGATTCCGTATCAGAGATGAGTCACCCGAATCCATCTGTGCTGTCTTGGCGTCATTGCTAAGTGACGCCCACAACGTCGGATTATGTAGACATTTCTCTTCATAAGTATACACTGAAAGATGTACAAGAATTAGAATACGGAACTGTTAGAATATGAATGTAAGGTTTTCCAGATTACACATGGCATAGTTCAAATGCTTTTAAACAATTTTCGTATAAATGCTGTTGAAATTTCATATCCGGTCATCATAATATTTTTTAATTGAATATGAATCAATTAGATCATCAAACGCTGCACGGAAACTTTGACACTTATAAATTATCAAATCAGTTCATTGTATCTATTTATATACAATATATATATATATATAATTTGACTATAAAATGAATACGAAAGTCAGCTAAATATGACATATATGTCACGTAATTGTCGCCTCAACATCGGCCGTGGCGAAACGTAATTTTGTAAACACTATCCAGTATGGATGAAAGCGCTCCTTGCCGTTAGTGCGGTAAGTGCATTTTCGAAAACATTGCAACCTATTCTAGGTTCGTCGGCAACGTTTCAGAATTATCATTATTGATTTTATGAAAAACGATATCACTGATCATTAATATCCTATTTTTTAAAATTCAGTAGTCCCTGTAATTATCCGATTTTCACGTTTCAACGCATTTCGTATTGCGTGAAAAATGGCGATATTTACGATGAAGCCTATTTTGAAAGGGGACGAAGCCGATTTTGTATGGTTATTGTAGGCACATTAGGCTAAAGGTAGATGGATAAGAAAGCTTCTAAGGCATTTTCCAGCAGAATTCGAAACTGTGAAGCATATTTGTGTGCGTTATATATTTGGAACTTTATTGGTCTTCAAAGTAGGGGTTGAAAACGACACATATGTCCCTCTGGCATGCAAGGTGTTCACATATGTTCATGTCAAACCTGATTGAAATGATCGGAAAGGCGAACCAGGGTGACAGGGAAAAGAGTCAAGGAGACAGGCCCGGATCATCGACAGAAGCGGAAGAATTGTGTGGCTTGTCGGGGCGTTGGCCAAGGCCGTTCCCTCACCAACGACTACGTCGATGACGGAGAATCGCCATCCCATTACTGCCTGTGTGTGTAAGTGACTGAGCGGGATTCCGCATCTCAAAGATTGGACAATAGGTCCCTGTCTGCGTTCTGTCACGTGATTACCATCAACTTGTACTATTCCGACCATTGGCTGAGGAATAAACGTGGCTTATGCTGTCTTCATCACTGCTACTTTTGCCCTCTGTCTACTCTCCACCATCCTGAACTACCAGCCGAGAGCATCCCCGCGACTGATACCAGTTTTACCTCTTGCTTCCACACCAACAAGCGTGTAGAATAACAATATTATAACCCTTTTTGAGAACATATGTAATAGTGATCCATCCACAAGAGAACCGAGTACAAAATAATAGTATGTTAAAAAGAAATTATAACACTCATGGCTATTGTCGTGAAAAACAGTATGATTTTTTGAAAAATATCAGGTAAAATCAAGGCTGCCAGCATGGTACCTCTGCTACCTCTGCATATCATTTAGATGTTTCCACTGGCAACAGTTATTTCTGGTTATTGACTCTCTTGATGGCTACGTGGTGGATGGGTGGCTGCCCGGAGAGCAGATGGTCGTGAGTTGGACACCGACCCTCGTCGTACGAAACAACAATAAAACTCAGTCAAAACACATCATCCAAATGTTGAGTCCAGTGTTAGACCTTGCAAATACAGCTCAAAGCTAATCCACGAACTGTGGACATAAGGTTCCAACAATCCCGAAACACCGAAAACATCCATGCGAACGCACCACTTGTAAAAGGTGCTGGAAAGCAATGTTTGCATGTGTAATGTATTATGAAGTTATATTTCATGATGATTGGTCTGACCGGTCTGATGAACCGATGACATGTGTCAACCAGGTCAGTGAGCCTGACCACCCGATCCCGATAGTTGCCTTTTAGCACAAGCATTTTAGCCATTCATTTGAGGCAAGGATGAGTTGCTGAAGACCTATTCTACCTATGATCCTCACTCATGGGTGTGTACTATTGTCGTGAAAAACAGTATGAATTGTTGAAAAATATCAGGTAAAGTCAAGGCAGCCAGCATGGTACCTTTGCTACGGGCACCTGCATTGTGACGACTCATCACACCTTTCATGGGCCAGTCAATATATTGCATACATACATCTCACTGAAACAGCAGGTGCCTAGGCAGTAGTAGCAGTAGCAATAGCTATTATCCTTAGATTAAAGGTTCAGTGAAACATGATTTCTATTACGAATTACTGAAATATCGAACAATGACTCGTGTCTTTACAAAGAGTGCGTTTTGTTTTACGCCGCTTTTAGCAATATGCCAGCACTATCACGGCAAGGTGACACCAGAAATGGACTTCGCACATTGTACCCATCGAACCGGGTCTTTGGTGTGACGACTTGTTGGTTGGTTTTATCGTTTCAGGGCGACGTGGGCCAAAAAGAAGCCAAATGCGCCCAATATGAACTTGATAGGGAGCACGAGAACATGGTACACCAGTGTCTTGGACGCTGGAAGAGGGTACACGATACACTGAATGACTGAGCGCTTCATGTTTGTCTCTTTCATTTTAGGCGGTTAGTCAAAACAACTGATGTTTGCTAGTCTGTGTGAACCTTTTGCATGTCACAGTGTTTCATGTTTGTCAACACGTTAAACATTGTGATGACACTCTTAGTTCTATTATTTCTGAGAAACCTTTCTTTACGTGTGCTGTTATCATGTAGCCTTTTATTAATGACGTCTAATATCTTTGCCATTTCTGAAACTCTCTTCTCAGCATTTCCAACAATACTAAAGCAAGGTTTACTATTGTTAGCTCTAGCGAAAGAAAACATTTAGAAGAATCTAAAATCGTCGTCACAAGGCAAACAAACGTCACGTGGAAACCAACCACATCAACATCATCATCAACGGCGAGTGGAAACATCTCCTGTCACCTCGCTATTGTCACGAAATGGTACAAACAATGCATCTGGGGTCACTTGCCCAAAACGATCTTAGAGCTACAATTATTGTAAATACTTAAGATCGCGATCTTAGGCTTCGGCTGCAATCGCCATCCACTTGCACAAAGCGATTGTAGGCTAAGATCATTGTAAGTTACAATCAAAACTTACAATTGGTCGGAACCAATTAGATCTGTAAGGAGCTAAGATCATTGTAGTCAGTAGCAAAATGGCCTCCAAGTTGGTGTCAATTTCACGCAAATAATTAGCTTTACGTTTGGGGATTGCTTTTATAGTGCATAAAACTGTATGATTCGCCTCGCCACTTCAACAACAAGGAGAATGCAACATCGAGTTAACGTCTGAAATACCGTTATTCGAGGTAATGAACAACATCATTATCGAGTCGATATCATTAGTACAATTCTCACCCGATTCAGTGCTGGAAAAAGTATGAACACCAAGGAAAGGATAGTAACGAAAGGTGTCTGCATGCGATTAGCAGTGGCCATGACCTTTTCAATAACTCAAGGGCAGCTAATGTTGGTTTTTACGCAAGATGGGAGTGGTTTCCCTTTGCGTATTATAGATCTACCGTTGATGTAAAATTTGCCATGCCCAAATACAATGTATGTTATATTGTGACAGTGCAGATCTCCACATATATTTCTTTTCGATCATAGGCGTGTCAATAATCTACAGTTGGTTAACGTACAAATTTATGTTTCTTTCTGACGAGAGAATGGAGTTTTAATCTATGCATTTTAAATATAATACAAGTATTCTTCAAACAGGAAAATACACTTGCTGAGGCATGTGAAATTTGCGTAAAAAGGTTTTTTAACAAAAAGAAAAAATAATTATCAACAAAGCAGCGTAAAGCAATTAACATACTGTAGATAAGTATTTAACAACACATACAAAACACACGGAATAATAACGTTTTCATATTTCCCTGTCATGCACTCCCACTTCAATGTCACACTTTCATATCTTTACACATCTAATGCTTGTGGGATATATTTGGGATTTTACTCTATATAACACCAACCAGATTCCAAACACAGATTCATTGACAGCCATTGACAAATCATTGTATATTTAGGTGCTCTATCATAAGGACATTTTGTTTATAATTTATGTTATCTTTTAATTTTCATGAGTACTAGGTCAGTAACTCAAAACCCAAATTTGTTAATGTCTTTGTTTGTATTTCAATATTTTATCATAAAACGTGATATTTCTGTGGTTGCAGTATGACATTCTTAGTTCATAAATAATATTAGAATGTAGAAAAATTAGAGAATAGTCCACGAGGTACGAGTTACCATATGTTATCTTCCACGTTATCATTACAAAGATGTGTGGGGTTTTCTTGCTTGTTTTCTTTTTTTTTTCGTTTTTTTTTTTTTTTTTTTGCTTTGTTTTGTTTCGTTTTCATGAAAAATCTGCAAGGTGCGATTAAGGAAGAAATGTCAGTTGCGTGCAGTAACCAGTTCCACGTTTTATTTGCGCTGCATGCTATGCGCACTTGCAGACAACTGTAGACAGTAGTCGAGTTTAAGAAATTTCTACCTCCAACGTTGAAGAGTTCGATCTTAGTTAAGATTGCGATCTTAAATCCATGCTGTCTTAAGATCGTGTTTGTGCAAGTGGATTTGAGCAATTGTACGGTGGTTGTAAAGTTGTTTGTAGGGGCCAAAGATTGATTGTAACTAATAATGCTCTGTGCAAGCGGGCCCTGAACTGCCACAAATATTTCTGAATATTTCAATGGCGTAAATGATGCTCGCGATATGTCAATCACTGGATTGTCTGACTCCTTTAGTTATAGTCCGTCAACGTTATTTTTTTCACAGTTTCTAGTTTTTTACATGAATTGTACAAATTAACTACTCGAAATTACGATTTTCTACATCGTAAATGTTAATTATGCTTTTGAAACTTCAATTATTTTCTCGATCATTCGAAAACCGTTGAAGTAAAGAGATGTAACTTAACCTTTCGTCAAATATACAAATATCTGAAATAACTTTTGATTATTGTATTTGGTGCCGTGTAGTTTCTATAATACAGAAAGTAAATTGAAAACTTTTTATTTCACTTATATCAAGTCTCTACTAAATTTACGACCTAAATTGCGATACCTTAAAGATATCAAGAGTTATGTCCCTTATCCTTTACTCTTCATGTTTATATTGCGCTCACATTCCGAAGATACGTCCTGTATCTATTTACCTCTCCGTGCCTCATAGCGAGATTCGCCTTCAGGGATAGATATTGTTATTTATTACCCTTGTGATCAACGCATAGGTAGGTGCATATTAATCTCTTATTACCCACGTGGACAACGTGTGGGTAGTTGCGTATCGCACGAGTGTCGTATCGCGTTGACCTGTGTCGTAACAAAGACGTATATTGGATTGATTATATCCGTCGTAAAACATAAACGCAATGTTTCCATTTGTGGCTTTAGATGGGTGAAGCAACTGCAAACCTAGGAATGGGTGCTACAGAGTAGTTTACTTTGGCGCATCGCGTACGTGTTTCTGCCAATCAGGGCCCCGTTTCACAAAACTCTCGTAAGCCTAAGGTCTCGTAACTTTTCTCGGAGCATTCATACTTCCTATGTTACAGGAGGTACAATGACCCAGATGGCTAGTTTGTTCCCAAACCAAATCCCATGGCGTGACTTGGTTCATAGCAAACCAAGTGATTGGCAATGGGTGACAACTATACAGCCATCTGAGTGGCCGAATCATTCGGACGTATTTTGTTTACGCTGAGGAGTTACCACGTGTTTTGCACGTGTTTAAAGAAACACGCAAGTCGTGTTACAAATTAACACATTTTATTTCACTAAATGTACAGTGACAGCTTGATTATTTGCCCATCTTTTTCAGTAACAACGACATTTACACAACTAGGAACTTTGATCCAAAGATATTGTCACTTTTGTTCTGCAAAGCGTCTGTTTTGTTTTCCTACTCACTATCGGTCGATGACGCTATTGGAGTGAGGCACGACTTCGTACACTCTTGGGGTTGCAGAGCATTAGAAATATCCTGCAGCTGCCGCTTCGACGGTCGCTTTTAATCTCTCACTCCGGCGCTACGATGGCCGCTTCTGGGCATGACTTGCTGCTCGTCAAATCCCTGCTGATGCATTGATGAACAGCAGTACACTCTGCCAGAATGATTCGTGACTTTTCTGTCCCCTGTGTCAATACCCGCTTTACTTATCATACTTGGCAAATACCTAGCTAAAGTATTCACACCGAGTTTACTGTAGGAGGCTGTTCAGGCGATGACAAAGACATATACGTTTTGGGGCGATGACAACTGACATGCATTATGACGTCGGATACCAAGGGGGCAGACGTAGTGACGTCATTACAGTGTGACGTCATGCAAAAGTGTAGAACAGGGTCGCGTTTCACAAAACTCTCGTAAGCCTGAGATCTCGTAACTTTTCTCGTAGCATTCGTACCTCCTATACTGTAACATATGAAGTGGGAATGCTGTGAGAAAAGTTACGAGATCTTAAGCTTACGAGAGTTTTGTGAAACGGGGCCCAGTGCAACATTCTTCTGCAACGTTTGAAACCATAAAAATAACCCAAAAAATACGCTATTTTGTCAGTTAAATGCATGTAAAACGTGGGTAATAAATAAAATACCAGACTCGGTCTCATTACATACGAATTGCACGAAACTCGTGACCTTCCCATGGTATCTGACCTCGCTGTATTTCAGAGCGACATGCGTACGTGCATGTACTAAGCCCAGTTATAGTCTGGTTCATAATTATTGAGAATTTTTCTTCTTACTTTGAGCTATCCTAACACCTCAACTGATTCACTGATACTTAAAACTAAGTAATGGTATAAGGGAGGTAACTCATCTTGGCATACTGAGTATAGTACAATTAGAGTTACCTCCCCTGAATTTGTAGCAGACGTCATTTTCCTCAGCACTGTCAACAATGTCTGCTGAAGATAAAAGAAGGTTGATTTTTGAGTTGTGTAATCAAGGAATTGATGATGTAAATACATTGGCAGAGAGAACAGGAACTCCTCTTTCTACTGTGTATAGGATTAGGAAGAATTTTAGAGAGGGAAAGGATTTGGGGCACCAGAAAGGAGCAGGGAGACCCAGAAAATTGGACTTTTCAGATCGCGTCCGGCTGGGAATTTTAGCGTCTATAAAGCAAAGGGCAAGCATCTCCAACATCAGGTATGAAATGATAGAAAGGGGATCAACAGTTGTATCAAAATCTACAGTTAGAAGAAATTTGATTGATCTTGGATGGGAGAAAAAGACTGGAATTCCTTCTCCTCTCATGAAACAAGAACATAAAGACAGGCGTGTTGAGTGGTGTTTGGCACATGAAAACTTTGACTGGGAAAATGTGATTTTTACTGATGAAAGCTCAATATGGGTATATCCCAATAATGTGAAAATATGGACAAAGTCTGCGTCAGCACCGTTGTATCGACGACCTAAATACAGCCCAAAGTTTCATGTATGGGGAGGGATATCCTTATTAGGAACGACCCCGCTGTGTGTGTTTGAGGGAAATCTGACAAGTCAACGCTACACTAACATATTAGATAATTTTCTCCTTCCAAGTGCACGTGTTTTATGGAAATGACTGGATTTTGCAGCAAGATAATGATCCTAAACACACCGCAAAACATGCCAAGCAGTGGTTTCAGGAGAAAAATATGACTTCATTACCATTTCCTGCATATAGTCCTGACTTAAATCCCATTGAGAACATTTGGGGGATGATGAAGGAATGTGTGAATCAAAAGGGGTTGACAAAAATTGAAGACATGAAGAGAGAAGTGGTCCGATACTGGGACAGCATAACTCACGAGACACTAACCTCTCTGATAGGAAGTATGCCTACCCGTCTTAGACTGTGCCGTGAAGCTCAAGGAGACTTGATAAAATATTAAATTGTTACCTACACAACATGAAAAGGTCAGTTCATTTTCACAATACATTCAATTTTATCTGATTTGTTCTCGTTTAATAATATGAAATGCTTTAGCTATTCTCAATAATTTTGAACCATACTGTATATGTAATGTTAGACTAGCAACTAGTCTCTGTAATGAACATATTTTACTGTAAAACGTTCATAGTTACAAAAATATAATATAATGAAATGGAGCCCAGAGACTTCCTTCATTTTCAGAAGCTAGGGGAATCTAGACTTGCCACATTTTCTAGACTTGCATGGTCTTCCTTAGATATATTTGCTGCAGGGTCTATATGACAGACTGATGGAATGTATACTCCCTGAGATAGCTCAGTCTCACAGTTCCTAAAGAGCATTATTTTCCCCATTCGCCTGTTCCTTTCAGCAATGCTAAATGTCTAGATTTCTCAATTTTTTTTTAGTCTCTCTTCTCCTCGAGGCTCACTTCCGTACGATCTGGTTGATGGGGTAGCATGTTATTATATATAGCGCACATATCCACGCAGCTAGTATATGCTGGTAATTTTTCCCTCGATCACTGGATGCCATCGGTCTCAACTCCCCTAGGATCATACAACTCTTGCAGCCACTAGGCACACCGAGTAATTGTGGCTTTCTCATCCTCACGAGGTAGACATTCACAGTTGGGTGGACTGGGATACATATACTCACAGTATTTTGTCCAAGTTTACTGCACGTTGCTGTCTCAGCAACTAGGTGTTTGCACGTATTCATGGTGGACGCCATCTGATCATATTCGAACGAATTTGTTGGCTGTTTTTACGTGCACAGGACTTTGTACATGTACACTAGAAGTTATGACAACACTGAAAACAATCTGCATCAGTGGGTTCATTCAAGGGCACAGGGTTGTGTACTGTACACTAGGGGTTGTAACACCACTGAAAGAGTTGACTGTGTGAAAACACTCGATCACAGGTGGGCTCGATCCCGACTCCTGAAGCTCGCTGGATATGTACCAGGATCAGTATAGCCAGCACGGCCACCATGCCCCAAGGTTAGCCACACTTAGTGGTTAACGCGTTCGCTCATCACGTGTACACCGAAGACACGGGTTTGATTCCCCATGTGGATACAATGTGTGAAGCCCATTTCTGGTGTACCCCACCGTGATATTGCTGGAAAATTGCTAAAAGCGGCGTAAAACAAAACTCACGTACTCACATCTGTACAATCTGTAAAGTGATTGCTACGCGACACTAGGTGTACCTAGGGCTGTGAAAATGAATTAAATTTCTATCCGATGACGTAAAACTCAAGTGCAAATACTAGGCGGTTTGAAAGATAGACACTTCCAAGTATTGTTCGAAAGTTTATTATGCGTTAAAAACGATTAGAACACATTAAATGGGTTTGTGTGCTTATCCATAACGTTATAAGCTCAATTTAAACAGGTATAATCTACAACATCTCCATATAGTCTCCCTAGTCTTACAAACGGCTGGCAGTGACGGACCAGACACTAACGGTAAAGGGGAAATAACTCCGACATGCTTAACACAGCAGCCTCGAGCGGGTTCGTCAGTCGTGTTTTGAATAACGAATAAGCTGCTAGCAGTGGGTTCGTTATTCATTCTGCGGCCATCAGTTTTATTAAATATATAATATGATATACGCTAACCTAATGGAAAGGCATTAAATAAACATAATAACTGGAGATAAGGTTCATGAACATTAGCCTGGAAATAAGTGTGTCTTGAGTTTTAATTTAATAGAGTTGATGTTGATGAAAGCTAGTTGTCCAGAGGAATAGTGCCCCGTGTTTGTGGAGTAGCGTGATTACACGATTTCTGTCCATTGCTGGCAAGATTATACTGTGATACGTTCAGACACACACAAACTGTAGCGAAAAGGGGTTGCGCAGCATAGAGAATATGACCAGTCACCTTTCGCTTGCCTACGAGTATAAGAAGCCTGGCTCTGGGCCATTATTCTCGAAACGTTCGAAGCCCTAAGAATTCTTTACTTTGGTCGTAGCCAATGTGTTTAAGAATAGCCTTAAGAACTTCGTATTTGCAGTGAACCAAACTATTCCAATACGGAGATTTACAATGTAACTGAACACGTCATGGCAGCATTAGAATGTGTAAGATATGATACCACTGTACAACATAAGCAAGCACATAAAACAGCGAAATCATGAAGGTGTACGTTTGCAAGTCAGAATTTGACATTCTTTGGACAAAATTATAAAATGCCCGATTTTACCTTACGATCCTGAACAGTTAAACCGCTAAACGGTCTGATTCTGTGTGCGTTTATGTTGACAACTACTTTTCTTATCATTCATCAACTTCTAAAATGCATACGGCAGAGATTATTGAGAGCAGTAATGGGGAATATGTGTAGCTGCAGGTTTCAGTACCTCTTCCAACCAGTGTGTTCATGTCACTCTAGTTCTTCCCCCATCTCCTTCTACATCATCAGGTTGCATTTTATGCCACACAATATCATCTAACGCGACACATACATAGTTCTTAGACTACCTTGATGAAATATCATGAAAAGGAGACTAGAGACTTTCATTTGAAACACCATTATATGCCAAATATTACTGTCAGTATGCTTTTGTAGGGGCACATCAGAAACAGGCTTCACACAACAAATATTATAAACTATCACAGGTGGTATTGGATATATGTCCTTCTGGATCTGCATTCTAAACATTACCTCTGGTATTGCCCTGAGCAAAATTTCTAAGTGTCGTGTTCTTGATGAGTTTAGGCAGGAATTCAGATACGACACAGCACACTACCAGTTTCAATCAGCTATTTTATTGACATCAAATTGCAACAGGCACATATACAGCATGAAAGCACAATCACTGGCATACACGCACATTTAAAGGCACTATTATACAGCATGAAAGCACAGGCACACACAGGCATTTATACCGACTCAAAGCTCAGGCACACACAAGCACATATACAGCATGAAAAGACAGGCACTTATACAGCATTAAAGCACAGGCACACATATTCACATACACAGCTTGAAAGCACAGGCACACACACTGACACTTACGCCAACAGTTTCAAGTATATCGATACTCAACATGGAAACAGTTCTTACATAGTCACCTCCTGTCATATGTACAAATCTAAACACGGAAGATTCCAAGAAGCAAGCTTAACGCTACATCTGATGTCGGTCTGTATCAAAATATAGAGTTGACAACAAACATAGGGCTAAGATCACTGTGTGGACACAATCGGGTAACTTCATTTCATACTGGACCCTCACAATCCTCCTAAGGAGAGAGATATATTGAACAACTCAAGTCTTGGTAATATCTTCACCATGGAACTTAAGACAAATTAGAACTGAATTAGCAAATATGATTATATGCCACTTTAATCATCAGTGCACTTGAAGGGGACATCAACTATTTCCTTGACACATTGTAACAATGTGAAGAATCAAACCAAGGTCTCAGCATGAGCATGTGTAAGACACTACACTTGAGAGTGAGTTTAGTTTTGCACCACACTCAGCAATATTCCATCTATATGGCAGCAGTCTGTAAATAATTGAGTGTGAACCAGACAAGTCAGCATGCCTGACCATCCATCCTATCCCATTAGTCGCCTCTTACAGCAACCATAGTCGCCTTTTGTGGCAAGCATGGGTTGATGAAGACTTATTCTACCCCATATTGTCTTAGTCATACAATGTGACTAAAAAAGAGAGGCAAACAAAAGTATCAAGAACACAGAGTCGTGTGTCTAGACAGCTGTGTGCGAAATAGAGACTCGCACACAAGCAGTAAATACCCATATGCAACAGTACATCTCCACGGTCACAGGCCCAACTTGATAGTAGTGTCATTTTGTAAATAATCCTTCACTCAGACTTGTCATTTCATAACACACTTTTAAATCATGCAAGATTATGGCTTGATAAAAATGTTCATCATATTAACAGCTTAATGATGAAATCTCTGTCCAAATTCAAATTTCAGAAAAGAGGGCAAGCAATTTTCAGGCATAGATAGCCTGACTGGCTAGAAAATTTTGGAAACCATTTCACATATTGCTTGACAATAACATAATGATCAATAGGTTTCCCAAACAAAGTAAACAATGCTCATAAAGATATTATCTTTATAGAGTGACCTTTGAAATCCTGCTGAAGTTGAGTAGGTGCAGGGCTAATAGATAACAGTTAGACAGCGAAAGAGGGGTATACATTATTTCTGACAAATATCCTATGATGACCAAGAATACAAATAATTAATGCCCAGTAATGAGCTATCATGTTCTCAGAATGGTCTCACATCCACCTTTACTTCCCCTGAGAGATAATGGCCCTGGAAGAACATATTTATTGACCAGAAACATTTAATATTTTTCCGCCAACATCGATAAAGCATGACTTTATCGCAATACTGTCCGAACAATGGCACCAAACAACATGGTCACACATGATAAGCTAACCATGTTGTCACAAACTGTACATGATATTTCTGGTCCAGATGATGATGATGACATTTTGGATATTTAACGCTGGCTTTGCATATTTCCATGATGGCAACTCACTTATCAGTGTTTGAAATGAGCCAAAAGCCCAGCCAGACATCAGCCTTGGGTAACTTCAAAATGTTACCAGTCTAAAATAGGTTTAACCACACCAGACACCAAGATATTGTGAATTTACTCAGATATGTGGACCATTTATGTTTTTTATCAAACCATCGGACTGACAATCTGTAAATTTTGACCGTCCATCAGAAATCTAGCTCATCTTAAGCGGTTGGTCAGGTCTTATTTCTTACACTGCACTTATACCGGGTTGAGTTTAAGCAGCCTATACGTCTCCGGAGGTGGGATCAGCTGCTCTGAGTTCCTGACTTCTCTTTATCATCAGGGCTCCAGATAAGGACCATATCGCACATGTACGGATACAAAACATGCTGGATATGGTAGGAAATATTTTAGAAAACGGAGGAGATACCCAACAGAGCAATGGCTTATAGTCTTAGAATCATTTACAGATATATATAAAACATATCAATCTGACTTCAAGCAGTGTCCAACATTTGAATGTACATGATAGTGACACATTGGGGTTTCCTTTGTCGTGTTTTGGGAATCACGGTTAGTAAGGAAACCATGTACTGCAGTGAATCATCTTTAATTTGTTCAGACAAAATTGTGCACATGTATCTAAACATGTCGATATACAAATGAATTACATGTCTTGTTCCGAAACAAGACTGTGCCGCAGTGTTTGCCCTAGGCATGAATATTTATGAGTCCTCATGACTCCTTGGTATCATGAAAAGGACTAAAATAAGTATGGAACTTTCATAACGATAAAAAAAACCCGAGGTATTTAATCAATAGTAAGCAGTTAACTGTCGAACAATAAACTATAGCAGTTTTAAATAACAGCAAAATACAAGCTTTGGATATCTAAACTTAAGGCCCAGTAACACTGCATCAACAATGACGCAAGCGTTAAAATTTGCTGCATATTTGAGATATTTGTGCAGCAAATATGCAAGTTTCTTCGACAGGGCAAACACTTGTGCCTAAAGGACCTGTCAACAGTCAAGTAATCAAATTGTTGTACGAATAATGAACGAACTGCTTACTAGTATCACTAATTTCAATATATTAAATTTGAATATCACGCCATTCAATTCCACTGAGTACTCTCAATGTACTCTTAGCTTTTCCAGCACTTCTTTATTAAAAAAATGTTTAAAAACTAAAGAGTACATACTGTCAAAAAACTATCTGGAGCCCTGGATCATTTTACCAAATCCGAGCACTTTGGTTCAGTCTTCACATCAATCACTGGATAGTCTGATACACACTGTTATCATATAGTTGGAATATAGTAACACCAACCAACCAACACTCCAAAGAAGTGTTACCTTTCTGTAGTTCCTGTTACCTAGCTGTAATAAGTCTACCAGACCATCTGAACATGTATGTCACAAATGGAAGGGAATCTGTGGATGTCAACTTCTTTATTATGAGTAACACAATAGTTTGGCCTGTCTACTTACTCCTTCACCTGACATGATAAAGGGGAAGTCATCCTCAATAATCTCCAGGGCATACGTTCCAATAGACATGCACATAAATCTTATTACCTCCCTTTGCTGGCTCAGCCTTCTCACAGTAGTCAATCAGATACGTTACAACTGAGCTTGCCTGTGTGAACAAAGATGGCTGCCACAGCCATAAAGGTTTGCTTGCTGTGCAACGTTACAGTGATTTTCTCGAAAGGAAGTCAACTTTTCTGTATTGAAGTGAGAATACACCCTCTTGAAGTCAATTGTTTCTGCCATAATTACTGTTTATCAAAGAAGTGACAGTGAGGTTTGACAGAAGCCTTGTCATTGGTATACTCAACTTCACAGTGTACACACCTGATTAGACATAAAATCAGCAAAGGGAGGTAATAAAATTATTGGACCAAGCAATAGATGCATCCTTGATTTATCAGAACATACACCCTGGAGGTTATTGAGAATGGAGGAAGCATATGCTCTGAAAATGTGTTGATCACAATCAAGAAGATGTCATCCAGAAAATTCTCTTCCTTCTGTGTATCACTTCCAATTGCCAATCAAAGACCTTACATCTGTCACAGATAAAACACAGGTGAATTAACTCAATACACAGATGTCTCTCCTCACAGTTCTTCATAGACACTCTCCTGAACATATCCAGTACCAATTTGAGTTCACTTAGCATGCTTAGCACTCTTTGACCACTATCTGTAGTCAACATGTCAAAAGACTAGAGTAATTATGACAGAACAACTTCATTTCTGGCCCCTTATTAATTACTGTAGTCATAGGAACAGTGGGTCTGTTAAAAGGTTTTGATTACAGTATTGATCTCTGTCTTAGAACTTAAGATCTGACCCTTCCCTAAATGTCCCTTCCCTCCTCAACTCATATGTCATTCAACTCAAGATCATTAACTGACTTCCTTCGAATTCATCGCCCCTCAACCAGGTCAACCCAGAAATGACCTGTCTCTGACATGCATTACACCCTTAGATCCAAGTCCCCTTCCTCCCTTAAACATAAGAACTTCAGTCCAGATCATACAAATCAAAACCCACCTGTTCCTGAGACGGCATACAATTCTAGTATTGTCAAGTCATACAGCAGATGACCTCACTTCCCCAATCAGCGAGTGAGTATGGTCTTACACCGCTTCTAGCAATATTCCAGCAATATCACAGCAGGGGATATCCAAAGTGTACTTCACACACTGTACCCTAGTGGGGAATCTAACCTGGGTCTTCAGCATGATGAGTGAGCGCTTTAACCACTAGGCTACCCCACCGCCACGATATCAATACAAATGACTACATAGGGGACTAAATAATCATGTATGTCGTGATGCCTTTTTCCTTTCTGTATTTAAATTTTTTTTCAAAAAGGATTCTTGAATGTTTTGAAGTTGAGTTTGGGATTTGACCCCCCCGCTCAGATAATGCCACCTTATTCGCTAGTCCCCTTGCTTATCAAATACAAGTTTCCCTTTCCCATCAGTGTAAGTAAACTTTAGCCCAAGTGTTATTCGTTACACTCCCACACTGGTCTAACGAAATCTAGGAGGTCACGTCAGGTAGCCTTTGAGACTGACCAATCAGAGCACAGCTTACCAAATCACGGTAGAGGACATTCACACATACCTTTTGAACTTTCACCCACACAAAAGTTTGTACCCAAATGATTCCAAATGCTATTTTCCCCATGATTGATACCGGGTGATGCACATGAAGCACAGCACAACCTTGAATAAACAGTTGCTGAAAATAGCGTTTTTGGATTAAAGGATGTCAGCTTGCGGAAATATTAGTTAATGGAAGCCATGTCAACATGAACCAAAAAGCATATGTGCTGCAAGTCAAATATCAGTGTTATATCCAGATTTTCGTTTGTTGAGAGATCACTGTCAGTGACCAGTGTACGTTGTAAGTCCCATTAAACACTAAACAGTAGCCATTGTCTGATTGGTTAAATCCGTTTAGCAGTCTCGCATTTGACTGGACGGTCATACGTCGCTCAAAGGTTAACTGATGTGACACCCTACTAGGTTCTGTTTGACCCAGTACAGGCGTCTAACGAATAACACTGAGGCTGTTTACTTTGACTACCTTTCCCATACCAGCCTACCAGCCAGGTGAGTCAATTCAAGCAACTCATTCCCTGCTGCAATCAGAACCAGGGCCTAGATTTCCGTGGCTAGATAGTCGTAAGTTTATGTTAGCATATGGCACTTACTGCCACTTCAACACTAGGAGAGTCTCAAAATTCTAGGTCCTGAGTACGTCCCTGTGTGTCCCTGATGTGGTGGACGTCGATGAAGACAAACACTGCACAATGTCAACAGGAGCACAATTCAAGATTTTAACGTTTGTTCACAAAATCTGGCTAATCACATTAGAGTGAAGCCTCACAAGAAAAGGACTCCAAATCAGTATTTGCACTTCTGGTAGGGGTCCATGACTCCATCCACATTGTGCACCAACTGAAGATGATCCATAGAGAATTGTACAATATCATCCAACTGAAGATGATCCATAGAGAATTGTACAATATCATCCAACTGAAGATGCTGGGATGCAGCAGGTCTTCCATGTCCACAGCATCCAAAGGAGAAGCACCGGTTCAACAAGTCCTAACATCAGTAAGACATGTTCTTGTTCTCGTCATAACTTATCGCTGAAACACACCATAAAGTGAGTGAGTGAGTTAGTTAGTTAGTTTAGTTTTACGTCGCCCTTAGCAATATTCCATCAATAACACGGCAGGGGATACCAGAAAATGCACTTCACACATTGTGCCCATGGGGGGAACCGAACCTGGGTCTTCGGCGTGATATGTGAATGCTTTAACCACTAGGCTACCCCACGGCTCACCCCCCCATAAAGATAGCATGTACAGGACATCTACCCTTGAGAGAGTATGGTTCTATGCCGTGTTTAGCATTATTCAAGCAGGGGACACCAGAAAGGAACCCATGAATGAATTAAACCCGGGTCTTCACCGTGATGAGCAAACACTTCAGCCACTGCCCCACTGTCCCTCTACCCTTGACACCATGCGGGTTGACACTGAGTATTACACCAATCTGTGCTTAAAACTACTAAATCTGGGTTCTTGGTATCATTCTGGAGGTGAGTGATGGAATAAGGACTATAACCAGCTTAGCTTACTTCACTGAAAAGAATACTGCTAGACTCTAAACAAAATTAAATTACATTTGTCACAAGACTCCATTGTCCACTTGCTCCATTATTTTTCAGGAATGGAGCAATGTGGACCAGTTTAATATCAAGACTTCACTTTGTCATTTTGTATTCAATTTTGATGACAGGAACATTCACAATACCTTTCCACGGCCTTGACTCTAATGTTATTAAGGAGGAGTTACTCAGACAATACCCTCTACATATTGCACAAACCTTATGAATAACCACTTCTTTTAGTTTGAGCATGTGCTGCTTCAATATAGATAGTTGTAAAGCTGGAATTACAACAATGAATTTGTATCACAACGTCAATGACATGAAGGAAGTTGTTATCCATGAAGCTTGCACAATACTGCATGTCCTAACTTCTAAAATGCCACTCAAAGAAGTCATCTGGATTAATGCCTGAAAGTGAGGGAGTGGTTAGACTCCACATACTCACCCTTCAATGTTGAGTCTTCCAACTATTTCTCTAACAGTGGCTATGAGAGATTCATTCTCCTGAGGGGAGTCTAGGATCACGGTATGCAGTTTGGCCATGTATGTGTCAATTGTCTCCAGTGATGGCGTCTCCCCTGATCCTGAAATAGAACAAAAGCTTTGATAGTAAGAAATACTTCAAATGTAGATTTTTATAGCATCCTTTCATTTTGTTATCCAGCCTTTTCTTTGAATAGAAATGTTCCCTAGAGCTCAATGCACATCAGTAAAACCTTGTGATTGTTGTATGGAGGTTGTCCAGGTGTTGTGCAACATAGCTGGGAGAGACACAGAGGCAAAGTGTGTGGTGAGTGTTGTGTGAAGGTTGTCCAGGTGTTGTGCTACATACTTGGGAGAGACACAGAGGCAAAGTGTGTGGTGAGTGTTGTGTGAAGGTTGTCCAGGTGTTGTGCAACATAGCTGGGAGAGACACAGAGGCAAAGTGTGTGGTGAGTGTTGTGTGAAGGTTGTCCAGGTGTTGTGCTACATACTTGGGAGTGACACAGAGGCAAAGTGTGTGGTGAGTGTTGTACGATATACCTGGGAGAGACACAGAGGCAAAGTGTGTGGTGAGTGTTGTGTGAAGGTTGTCCAGGTGTTGTGCTACATACTTGGGAGTGACACAGAGGCAAAGTGTGTGGTGAGTGTTGTACGATATACCTGGGAGAGACACAGAGGCAAAGTGTGTGGTGAGTGTTGTACGATATACCTGGGAGAGACACAGAGGCAAAGTGTGTGGTGAGTGTTGTGTGAAGGTTGTCCAGGTGTTGTGCTACATACTTGGGAGTGACACAGAGGCAAAGTGTGTGGTGAGTGTTGTACGATATACCTGGGAGAGACACAGAGGCAAAGTGTGTGGTGAGTGTTGTGCGCAGGTTGTCGAGGTGAGTCTGCAGCGCCATGTTAGTGCTCCTCTGCTGCACCGCCTCAATCTCCAGCTTCTCGATGGCATGCTTCATGTTTTCGATGTGTTTACTGAGGATGGCGTTCTGCTCCTCTAACTCTGTCGTCTGCTTCCGTAGCTGCCTCAACTCCGCTTCACGCACTGGACAAAAGACACCACTGCACTTAAAATTTCCAAAATAACCAACAACGTAGCGTCTGATAAAAGAATACCGAATGTTATAATAACTCAGCTTCAAACTGACACATGTACAAAACATGTGATCTTCAACTTTTTCAACTTGAACTTTTCATTAATTTATTCACAGCTTCACAGATAAATATTTCAGTGAGAGATTACCTTTATTATGGTCAAGAAAATCCTCTGTGAAGATAGGGATGTCAAAGGTGCCACTCTCCTCCTCTTCATTGTTTAACATCTAAAATGTGAAAACAATTAGTGAAACAGGCATTACCTTAGATATCCCCAACAACATCACGTGTTTCACAATTTCACATTGGATGATTCTTCACACACAGACTTAACTCACCTCCAAAGAAGACCCATTTAACCCTGTACTTTCCGTCTCTTCTCCAAGATCACCTGAAAACACATGGGTCACCATGGTTACCAATACATTAGGAATTATACACCTGTATATGGACATCCAGTCTACAACATGTAGTAACTATTCACCATTTTAAATCAATAAATAGAACATTAAGCATAAACTACCACAGGCTCATAACGGTCACTGCACAAAAAGAAACATGTTTCCACAAAATCACCTGTAGGGTAACCTACCAACTACAAGCTCATCCTTTGGAACAATCTTTCATTCAACATCAGATCTGCTTCTATCATTGAAACACATTCTGCTGACAAGTAAAGACCGATTTCTGTTCTCTGCGACATACAAGCAAATTTTTATTTGACCAGCCTAGCTGGAATTCAGTGTCATACGAACCATTTATTTAAATCTCATATATTTACTAATCCAATGTCAAGCTGGTCCTCATCTACACTGTAAGCTAGTAACTACAAGTGTAACCTGGCAACACTCACCTCGTAGCTTCTTTTGCTGCATCCTGAAGGTCTTGTAAGCCTCTGTTTTTTGATATGCCTCCATCTCCTTCAGATACCGCTCTTTGTCTTTCTCTGCGTCATCAAGGTAACGCTGGAAAATCAATCACTGTGAGGTGTAGCAACATGATTATTGTATTAATACAGGATTCTGAATGACGTCTGTCTGCCAACAGTCCTCATGTTGAACTATGCTACCCATCCAGCTGTTCCTCAGCCCGGAGTTTGGGCCCCTACCTACGTTATACTTCTCTCCTCAGTTTGACCCACTCAACCAACCCATTTACCTGTAGCCCATGTTTGAACCACCTCACCCACCTGTTTGTCTGTAGCCCCAAGTTTGGACCACTCGGCTCCTAGCATCTTAGTTATCTCTGAGAACGTCAGGTTTGGGTTTTCTTGTCTCAGCTGCTCACGACGTTCATTCAGAAACCGAATGTATCCTGTAAGAGCTGGTTTGGGAGCATTGACATCTTTCAGACTCTTCTTCCTTTTGCGTCCTTTCGGCCAGCCACCTTTTCTTTTGGCCTGAGGAAATAGTATTAAGTTAGAAGCAAAGAGCATTCATGTAAAGATTCAAAAGCTAGCATAAAAAGCTCAGTTTTTACAGAAATCTATCTGCAGATGGTTATGTTTGTGTGACAATAATTGATCTACAGTGAAAGCTGTCATAACCGGAGGTTGTCAAATCCAGCAAGTTGTCATCACTGGCGTAAAATCTCACTTGCGTCCATGGTTTCTACATTTATCATCATTTAAAAGCTCTACAATCTGGCACATTATTTCTCCAGTTTCACATGAGTGCCAGTTTAGACAGCTTCCACTGATCTGATGCCTGGCACATGACTCTCACTTTGATATGATAGCTGACAAATAAGTTCTAACCCTAAAATCATTTGCGGATATTACCTGATGTCAGTGAGGAATGTGTACAAATAACCAGCTGAAAGACTGAAATATATCCTATGTCACTATAAACAAGTCAGGAACAGAGTTTATCATTTATCATTTAACTCGCTTAACAGCATGAACAGAAACTACAAACAGAGTCCATTTTGACGTATCAGCAGGGATTGGGAAAGAGTACAATGACAATGGGCCATTTTCAGGATTATTAGCCTTTTCTGAATTTAGAATGAGCCACTTCCCTTTCATCAACATCAAAATTTTATTATTTTAATGAGCAACAGGACACATGGCCCCTGCTTTTCCCAATCCCCATATCAAGCACAAAGATATGATGACATCCCTACTCTCTAGAAAACCAACTTGTAGGTTTTCCATACACAATAATGACAAGTTCAACAGCCAGTCAGATTTCTAGGAACAAATGACTTTTAACATACATTCTTTCAACAATTTGTCAACAACTGAATATCCCTTTATTAGTATGAAATGCTGCTTTAAAGACCATTTTAAAAGAATAGGCTCTCAGTGTGCCTTACCTCTCCATCTCCAGTCTCTCCGACAGAGTTACTTGCCCCTGTTGATAGACCTGCAAGAAACAAGATAATAAAGTTATCCATTCACAACGCAACAAGTCACAAGTACCATGTGTCACAAATGTGGGCAAAACAATTTGGTTATGGGGTAACATTTTCCAGTCATACACGCTGCTGCCTGCAACCTCACTTACTTGTGCAAAGCCTGAGTTCAGGTAAATATCACACATCGCTCACATAGTTTGACAGGCTCAGATATCAAGTTTGGGTTGGTATATACTCCTCAGCATTGCAGCACAAACTGTGAGGTTGTTCAGGAAACTTTTCAATGTAAACACTGTATGTATTTATTGTAAACAGGTCTCTCCCTAGATTATTTTATACCAATTACCATATTCTGGGATGAAATACTCCAAAGTATGTTTTGACAGTAACATCATTTACAAGCTGAATCCTGTACTTGAAACTATTCTAGACACACAAGTTTTGATTAATATGACATATCACCTGTAATGCGAAAAATGCTGTTTGCTTGTCGTGCTGAAGACTTGGGTTCAAATACCCACACACGTACCATTAGTGAAGTCCATTTCTGGTATCTCCCACCCTGATACATCCTCAATATCTCCGGGGTATACATTCCGATAAGTCTCCACTCTACCCTGGATGCATCTATGGGTTGGCCCGATAATTTTGTTACCTCCCTTTGCTGGCACCGCATTCTGACAGTAGCTAATCAGCTTGGCTGCAGTTATGACCGAGCTTGCCAGTGTCAACAAAGGTAGTAGTCACAACTGCGAATGTTTCCTCGCAGTGCGACTCAGATTTGGGGGAAATCATAGAGATAAATTTATAGGTCCGAAACATTTAAAATATGTATGCAAAAATTCCTTCTATCTCTTCAAGATAACCTCTGCATGGTTTGTTTTGCCAAGTTTAATCAGTTAGATAATTTAACAAGAGTCATTAGTAAATGACATATCCACCCAGTCCCCACATATTTGAAAGGACAAATCATCCGAGAGTTACTTATTGTGCTTTTACACCAAGTCTGAATTGTTTCCATGGAATTCATGGAAAATATAAATGCCCTATATCTGTAATCAGAAAAAGTCACCATTTCAAGATCTCTCTCATATATCTGCCAAGATCTTTTGAAAGATATGAAATGGTTTTCGAGAAACAAAGTCAGCTACGTGTTCATGGAACCAAAAAATAATACATCATAAAAACCTGTAAATAGCAAAAGGCATCACTTTGGGGTCTGTCACACATATCTACCAAGTTTTACGAACAGATATTAAGAAGTTTTTGAGTTCTGCATCTCTCACTTTTGAGAGTAAGTCAAAAACGTTTCCATGGAAACTGAGAAAATAATAAATTTCTTAAACCTGGAAATAGCAAAAGGAACCACTTTAGGTTCCGATTGATATATCTACAAAGTTCTGCAGAAAAGTATTGAATGGATTTTTAGTTCTGCTCTGAAAACGAAGCCCATGCCTCCATTTTGAGACTAAGTCCGAACCGTTTCCATGGAAACTGATAAATAATAAATCACAAAAACCTGTAAATACTAAAAGGCACCACTTTGGGGTCCGCCACACATATCTACCAAGCTTTGCAGAAAAATATTGAATGGTTTTTGAGTTCTGCTCCGGAAAACGAAGCCCATACCTCCATTTTGAGACTAAGTCCGAACCGTTTCCATGGAAACTGAGAAAATAATAAATCACAAAAACCTGTAAATACCACAAGGCACCATTGCAGCTTCTGATTGGTGTATCTACCAAGTTTTGCAGAAAAGTATTGAACGGTTTTTGAGTTATCCCCCAGAAACGAAGCACATCCCTTCATTTTCAGACTAAGTCCGAAACATTTCCATGGAAACTTAGAAAATAATAAATCATAAAAACCTGTAAATAGCAAAAGGCACCACTTTGGTGTCTGCTACACATATCTACCAAGTTTTGCAGAAAAATATTGAACGGTTTTTGAGTTCTGCTCCTGAAACGAAGCTCTCACCGCCATTAGACTAACACCAAAACTAACACCAAAATGTTCCATGGAAAAACAAAAAAAAGTAAAAATGCCAAAACTCTGTAAATAGCAAAAGGCACAACTATAGGTTGAGATCATTATATCTATCAAGTTTGGTCGAAAAATATTGAATGGTTTCTGAGTTATGCTCCGGAAACAAAATGATCATGGACGGATGGACGGACAGACGGACGGACGGATGAGGCGTCGAGTGTATCCCCCCGCATTACATGCCGGGAGGATAAAAAGTGAAAGTGAGATGTGATTGGTTCGCTAAACTTCACAGTGTAGACCCCTGATTGGACAAAAAGCCAGCCAAGGGAGGTAATTTATCGGACTGTGGCGTAGATGCATCCAGGGTATAGTGGAGAGATATCGAAACATATACCCTGGAGATATTAAGGATGACCATGATATTGCTTGAACATTGCCAAAAATGGTGTAACATCAGGCTCACTCACTAAGACTCAGTAACCAGTTTTTTTCTAGGCAAACAAGAAGAGATTTCAATTGAGATAAATCATTCAAACATCAGGAAGTGTGTTGCAATCTATGGCGTCAACATGTGATAACTTTGTCAGCCAGAAAGACTGGTACAATCCAGTGATCAACAGCATGAGCATCAATCTCCGCAACTGGGAACCGGTGACATGTGTCAACTAAGCCAGAGAGCTTGGCCCTCCAATCCCTTAGACACCTCTTACGAGAAGCATGAGGTGACTGATGGGGGCTAGCTCGCTGGCTTCGCAAACATATCAACAGTTTCCAATCAAGCAGATTGATGCTCAATCCAGGTCCAGGCTTGACTATTTTCAGACGGCTGTCTTACAGCTGCAATATTCCTGAGTGTGGCATAAAACTAAACTCACTTACTACAAACTGGATGCTACTGGTGGAGGAAGTCAACAATAATAAAATCGAACCCTGACATGTACATTCACACAGGCACAAAACACACTGACACAACATGGACAAAAAATATGTCACAAACACTCACCACCTCCAATGTCGCTGCTGCCTGCCATGAAGTTGCCATCAGAGGATGGAAAGCTGTAAAAACACAAGCGTTATATTTGAATAAAAACACAAGAACATTCACAGAATCATTAATCATGAGCCAGCAATATGAATGGCTGTATACGAGGGGATGTCAATAAGTTTTGAGCCTTGCATAGAAAAACACAAATTATTGGTATGGACCACATTCATTATTCAACATAGTCCCCTTGTGAGTCAAGACACTTGTTCCATCTTTTCTGCCAGTTGCTGATGCCATCTCTGTGTAATCTATGCGGATGATGCCTCAGCTATCCCAGAAGACTGTCCCCATTACCTTCTGCACTGATCTGGAGGCTTTGAACTTTTGGGTCCTGGGAGAAGTGACATGTTTCTATTCCATGGATTCTTGTTTGCACTCAGGATCATAGTGGTGGATCCAGGTTTCATCACAGGTTACTAGCCTAAATTGAAAATCTTCTGGATTCTTGTTGGATCTGGTTAGCATGGAGTTGCTTACGGTGACCCTTGTTTGCTTCATTTCATCTGTAAGCATTCCTGGCACCCATCTTGCGCACACCTTAGACATGACGAGATGTTCATGAAGAATTGTCTTGATGGATCTGTGTGAAATGCCTGTGGTCTCCTCTAACTCATGGAGTGTGATTCGACGATTTTCCAGCACAATGCGACCTGGACGAAGGTCATCTTCAAGACTGTCTCTACCATGCTTAAATTCATTGACCCATTGTTTGATGGTACCAGATGAAGGGGAAGACTTCCCATAAACTGCTGAAAGCCTTTCTTCAATGTTCTTCGCCGAGTTTCCTTCAAGAACTAAAAACTTAATTACTGATCTATACTCAATTTTATTCATTTCCACTGCTGTGAGGGGGGTTTCTTTCTGTCAATGTGAGCTGTTCAATAACTTCTGAGAGTAGGATACCAAAACTTATATATCACATCAGCTACAACCCAAGGTTCAATGTCGTACCATAGGCTGTGACACCTGGGTATGAAAAATGCCCAAGGCTCAAAATTTATTGACATCTCCTCGTATATGTCTTATTGTGGACCTATCCTAATGCACTGGGATACATGTATTTAAGGGACCAATTTGAACACGAGTCATCAAAAGATGACATATCCCCCCTGCCCCCACATATTTGAAAGGACAAATCATCTGATAGTTACTTGATGTTTGTTTACACAAAATCCGAATTGTTTCCATGGAAATCATGAAAAATATAAATGCCATATATGTAAACAGCAAAAGGCACCACTTCAAGATCTGTCATATATATCTGCCAGATCTGTTGAAAGACATCAAATGGTTTTCGAGTTGTGCTCCAGAGAAGCCCATCCCTTTTCTTTGAGATTTTGTCTGAATTGTTTCATGGAAATTGGGAAAAATATAAATGCAAAAAAATTGTAAATAGCAAAATGCACCACTTTAGGGTCTGCCTCAGATATCTGCCAAGTTTTGCTGAAAGATATTGTGAAGCTTTCGTGTTGTGTTCTGGAAACAAAGCCCATCCCTCCCTTTTCTGACTTAGTCCGAATCATTTCCATGGAAACCTAGAAATTGATAAATCACCAAAATCTGTAAATAGCAAAAGGCACAATTATAGGGTCTGCCTCACATATGTACCAAGTTTTGCCAACACATATTAAGAACTTTTCGAGTTATGCTCCAGAAACGAAACACACCTCACTTTTGAGACTAAATCCAAAACATTTCCATGAAAACTGAGAAAATAATGTATCACAAAAACCTGTAAATAACAAAGAAATACCACTTTAGGATATATCTACCAAGAGTAGCTGAAAAATATTGACCGAATTTTGATTTCTGTTCCTGAAACGAAGCCAACCCTTCCATCAAACTAAGACCCAAACCTTTCCATGGAAACAACAAAAAAAAAATAAAAAAATAAAAATGCCAAAATTTGTAAATAGCAAAAGGTTCAAAAGTAGGTTCAATTTATTATATCTTTTAATTTTGGTCTAAAAGTACTAAATGGTTTTTGAGTTATGCTCTGGAAACAAAATGATTATGGACGGATGAACAGACAGAGGCGACATCAACTGTAGACTCCCGCATTACACGTTGGGGCGACAGAAACATAGCACTTTTCAAGCATAACCTTACCTTGCATCAACAGTGAGGTCGTTGCTCTCCTTTGAAACCTCATCATCAAAGCTTTCAAAGTTCAGCTTCAGTCCCGACATGTTAGACAGCATACTGGAGGATGCATTTGGGCCCAGATCCATCCTGGTGCTACACTAACCTGGGGAAAGAATGCAAGGTAGTTAGAGGAAACGGGGTTTCAGTTTGTTTTGTTGGTTTGTTAACAAAACATAGAATACAGCACCTTGTTAGGATGCTGTACCAAGGTAGCACTGGGGTTCAATTTTATTTTTAAGAAAATTCACTTTACACAGGGCAAGTGATTTTTAGAAAGTAACTTGTCCTGTACTAACTAAGCCAGCTAAGAGACTGGTCCAGCATCCCTGGGCAATATTCCAAGGCTCCAAAAGGTTATAAAAGTGGCATTTAGAAGTATCTTATTTTGTTACATCGTCTGCTGTTAAACATCCTCGATATCTCCAGGGTATACGTTCCGATAAGTCTCCACTATACCCTGGACGCGTCTACGGCTCTGCCAGATAAATTTATTACCTCCCTTGACTGTCTTTTCATCCAGTCAGGTGTCTACGCTGGGAAGTTGAGCAAACCAATCACAACTCACTTTCGTTTTTTGAATTATCTAACCGATTATACTTGGCAACACAAACCATGCAGAGGTTCTCTGGAAGAGGTAGAAGGTGTTCTTGCATATGCTGTTTTAAAGTTTGGGACCTGTCAATTTGTTTGTATGATTTCCCTAAAATCTGGGACGCACTGTGGGCAAACCTTTGCAGTTGCGACCGCTACCTTTGTTGACACTGGAAAGCTCAGTTATAACGGCGGCCTAACTGATTGGCTACTGTGAGAAGGCGGAGCCAGCAAAGGGAGGTAATAAATTTATCTGGCAGAGCTGCAGATGCGTCCAGGGTATAGTGGAGACTTATCGGAACGTATACCCTGGAGATATCGAGGATGGCTGTTAAACATCTCACTCAGAAATATTCCAGCCATATGGCCTTAGCCTGTGAGGGAGAGAGTTTCCATTTTATGCCACACACAGCAATACGTGGCAGTAGTCCCCGAGCAGGAAAGAAAGGAGGGTGAGGGAGGGAGGGAGTCACAGCATAATTCAACACCTACCAAGCACTAAGTGAGTGAGTACGCCGTACTCAAAAATAGTCTTGCTATATGCGGGCAGTCTGTAAATAATCGAGTGTGGACCAATCCAGTGATCAACAACATGAGCATCCATATGCGCAACTGGAAACCGATAATATATGTCAGCCATGCCAGCCGGACCACCCCTTCCTGTTAGTCGCCTCTTACAACAAGCAGAGTTGTCTTTTATTGCAAGCATGGGTTGCTGAAGACCTGTTCTACCCCGGATCTTGACGGGTAGCCAAGCACTAAATACTGCAACTTACAAGTCTCCAATTGATGTACTCCAGCAAATTCTCCACGGTAGTTCCCATGTAAATGACGCTGGTCACGAACAATAAGTCAATTTAGTCATGTGATACTAACTGGTGATATTAACTGATATTAAATTGACCTTCAGGCCAGCCAAACATAACTCGAAGTAAAATGCAATTTTATGGATAATGGAGGTTAATATAGGCAGTTAAAACCTTCAGAGGGGAAGAACGATCACTCTTCATTCTGTGTTTGCCATGACACAGAAAACGGCTTATTTGACTCACAAAAACATAACCATGACTCATGACACACAGGGGTCATGATTACTCCTAAACTTTTATGCCGAGGACAAACACTGTTTATTGTTCATCCAAGTGTGTACATATGATATGCTGGAAAGGGATTTGTCAGGATCTGCCAAGAAGCAGACGTTCTTCCCAGCAAGTCGGAAACAACTATCAGCAGCAGGACCAATATATAGGGCTGCGATAATTCACTGATGCACCCATACATCGTGATACATTTAGGTTTGATACAGCTACATCAGTATCGATACAAAACAATGCATGACTTTAATTCAGAACAGTATTACTTGCCAAACCATGAGTTCGTGTATATTGATAGGTATTTATCGCAGTTTTTTTATACGTTTCATATCGTGACATAGTGTATAGTACAAGCCCTACCAAAAGCATATATCAATAGTTTCAAGGTATATACTGAGATTAAAAGTAAAGCTAAATTATTATAAATCATTGAAAACAAAATAAATAAATTACAATGTCAAACAATCAGTTATCTAGTTTCTTTTTCCCTCCAACATGGAAAGAAGCAAGTTTATCAAGCATGATAGTCAATTCACCCAAAAGCAACACTAAAAGGCTTTCCACAGATAACTCAAAAATATAGAATCTGGCAATCACTACAACATACTTGGTGCAGCACCGTCTGCTTCACTGAATGCATAATTCATTATCATTAACATTCACAGTAGTTTATCTCAGTGGATTTCTGGGACTGCTGCCTAATTGTCATAAATGTAGTACACAGTCATGAGTCACCAGGTCGAATTCAGCTGGTAGGAACTCCACCACGGAAGTTGACTTCAGTTAAGGCCTTCCTATACAAAGACTGATAATATTTGGCTGATAATTTGAATGGCAGTTAAAGGTATAAGCGGTCATTATGATTTTGGATACTTATGGTTTGGGGTTTATGGTAATTTGTCATCATAAAGAATGGTAACAAAGATCCTGTCCCTAGTTCTTTAGCACGTGACATGTCACACGACTCACAGAGCCCGACTACAGTGTATCAATATAAAACACGATCGCGCAAATTATATGTCCTTGGATGCACGTGTCTTAAAAGAAAACCCCCTCTTTCGAAGATCGGTGTTTGGTATAGTCTACTTCTGTCACGATTCATATTTACAACACCTATTCCAGCGTCGTCTATGTTGTCATTGAGGGGTGGTAGCATGCAAATGACAAGTCGCGGATCATCACGCTGATATAATCTGAGCATGCCAGATTTCTTAATGGCAGCTGTGGTAAGGAAACGATGTCACCACTAGTACTACACATACAAACACGCTAATGTATTGGTGTCACATGCAACTGAGATTCGAGTATTATCAGGGAATCCCCGCCAATATCATAGCCTCGTTCGCCGGGCCGCCTGCGCAAGGGACTCAGTCGCAGCATGTTGTGAACGCTGATGCGAATCTGTGCGTTTGCAAAACATGTTAAACCAATGGTGGCCCATAAATTTTAACAAAATATGTCCCTGGATATGTTGTCATTCAGTTTCTTACCTAGCAACGTGCTGCCCATGTGTATTTGTTTTCATTTCAATAATCGGTAGAGGGGGATAAGAAAATTTCCGCAAAATGGCGATTGTAAATCCGCGAAAGGAAATTGAAATCGATACTATTGTCTGAACAACTAGTTACAGTTAGCGTTTTTGCAACGGCGTTCTACTTGAAAAATCCCAGGAGGCTCTGCCGAAACATCTAATATCTGAAAAAGTTGTTATTCATAAAATATATTGATTTATTGGTACTCGCCAAAACCCAAACTAATTCGGCAAAAGTAATTGTTTTATGGGAAAATCGTATAAGGGAATTTTGGCTTTTTGGCGGATGAAGTGCAGTGATCGAGTAACACCAGAACCAAAAAATAAATGAACACATATTTATGATAGACCATACAATGTTTTCTAACATTTGAAAATGTAATCGACTCCGTTTTGTCAACCAAGATTTGTGAATAAGACTAAATCCCATCTGTACTGACTTCCAACCCGTGAAGATCAGGGTTAGAATTGATCTTGAGCAACCCACGATTGTCGTAAAACACGATTAACGGTGATCAGGCTCGCTAACTTTGTTGAAACATGTCATTGTGTTCCAACTGGGTATGGATCGATGTTCATGCTGTTGATCACTGGACTGTCTGATCCAGACTCCATTGTTTACAGGCTGTGTTAACAACAACAAACCAACCAAATGATTTGACTCCCGCATTAGCGCGGAAGTCCGAAAGTTAATATATAGAGGAAATTATAGGATAGCTCTTTCAGTCATTGCCGACAGACGCTTTTTAAATATGATAATTATGGGTGCATGTTGCAAGTTGCGGGTCAAGACATTCAAAATATTGCTCAGTAAAGTAAGAAGAAAGACAAAGTATTTGTTGTCCCTGGAAGAGGGGGAAGGGGTGTTGCGCATCCCTGCACCGTCCATCTGGTTCGGCCTATGATCTGCAAGGAGAGCGGAAGGTCCCCGGTTCGATTCTGCCGCATAATTTATAACGAACCGCATCCAAAGAGCTTGTATCGCTTAAATACGAAGTTGGAAAGACATAGGCCTATTGGTGTAGAGACCCTACCCTGTAGTAATATATAGTACTATATACAAAAGGCATTCGTGTATACACCAATATGTCTTTCTAGCACCGTATCGAAGCGATACAAGACCGTGTAACGCATGAAACAGTGAGCCTCAATGACAATGATATAAATGCAGCTGTTTTATTTTTCAACATAATATCTGCCAGCCTCAAGCAAATTGGTTTGCCATTTTCCAGCCTCACGATCCCTGTTTTGTTACACTTTTTAACTTGGTACCCCCCAAAAAAACACACAAAAAAACAAACAAAAAACAAAAACAAAACAAAACAAAACAAAACAAAAACAAAAACAAAACAACAAAAAACAAAACAAAACAAAAAAACCCCGCAAAATCTGCAATAAATGCATCAGAAACTTCAGGAAACAAATATGCAAGGAACATTATGTGTGTTTGAAGTAGGTAGAAGTCCGCTAAAATCAAAATTACATATTAAAGTGCACAAAAATGCAATTTGAAACTACAATCGCTCGTTAATGTGACTCCCTCCTTCATGTTTACAGCCTCTGTCTAAATCTAAATCAAGCAAATTCAAATTTTTGGCTGTTGATTATGACGGGAACACTATCAATACCATCTGATAATATTTTATATGATATTATCTGAGGACATACCATTATTCAAGAGGTACCAAATAACATATCGTTTTCATTTTCTGCAATTATTTTACAAATATTATACTCCAATGTGTTGTGATGACTCATATCTCGCGAACCACAGTACCCACATATGTGAAACTTTGGAAATGGCTTTGCCACTGATCCCTTCACAATGAAATGGAAACTTTACAAAGATTTGGACATCGAGAGTATAGATAGGCTCACAACCTTTTGACACCCGGTCTATGTCCGACGTTAAGATATATGTTGTCACTGACGGGGCCGTTACACTATGTACAAGGACGTTTATAGAGAGCTAAAATCCCGTAGCATTGTCGGCCTAGATGACAGTTTTCTAGCTTTACAAAACCCTGTTGGAACAAGGACAGTTATAACAGTGTGTGTGAATGAGGTACTAACATAAGACTTGATTTGTTTTGTTTATTGCGTGACGTCACACTCAGCAATTTTCCACCTATATGACGGTGGTCTATAAATATTTGAATCTGGACCATACAATCCAGTGATGCATAGCATGAACTAGGGTACGAAGACATGTGTCACCCGATCCCGTTAGTCGCTTCTTACGACCGACAAGAATGTGTGAATATCAGTTCTAACCCGGATGTTCTCCTGGTTGTCAGTCGGTTGATTACTGTTTTAGCCCGGTTAACTACAAGCAGCCATAACACCCGTGAATGCACATGCAAATGCTTCAACGTGGCATTAAAGTCCATTTCGTCTTGTCTAGAAACTTTTAAAAGACAGGCACTCAGTCGTCCCCTCGCACTGTTTAAATCGGGGGTTCTATCTAGAAGTCTTATCTACACCTGCTAAAAAATATTAGGTTGTTTTGACAGGTGACACGGGGTAACCTAGTGGGTAAAGCTTTCACTCGTCATGCCGAAGGTCCGTGTTTGATTTTCCACATGGTTACAATGTGTAATGACCATTTCTGGAAGGGCTCACGAGTACTCGGGTACTTCCGGTCAAGAAGGACACACGCCAATTGAATGGACTCAAGGACTCGTAGGGGAAATAACTCCAGACGTCTCACGCAGTCAAGATGAAAAATCGTGAGAAAAATGTCTGGACGCATTTTGATCTGGACTTTGCGGCCAACCACCCCCCCCCACCCCACACACACCCCCCCCCCACACACCCCACCCCGAAATTCCGTCTTTTTGGCGTTTCTTAGTCTACAGTTCTTCAGTTTATAACCTAAACGTGATCGCTGTAAGAAGCCTGACAAAACACCAGTCCTGTTTTATATATCTTATTCTTTAAGTTCATTCTTTAGAAGATATCTAAAGCAGCACCAATCAATGAATGATCCGTTTAAATATCTACCACATTGCTCACGTGTGTTCCCGCAGTTCAGCCGTGATCAAAGTTCATTGACTATTTGACGTATCGTCTATAGTCCGTTTGCAGTGAAAACGTACCGATGAAGACTGCAAATTCTCATAATTTTACCTTGCCAGTTGTACACTATATTTCAGAATATTCACCTCAAGGCAAGAGTAGTTAACACATTAACGATCATAGTTTCAGATAGCTTTTATTGTAAACCAAAATTTACTGTATTCTGTAATCTGATTGGGTGAAAAACATGATTTAATGGTATTAGATTCCCGGAAACTGAAAGACTATTCACCGCGTATTGACACGTAAACAATTGTTTTGTTGTGTCATCAACAGTGGTGACGTCATTCAAATCATATTGTGACGTAAAGTTAGAATGACGTCACAAATGAGCAACTCCAGATGCTACAATGAGAACCAGCTGAAACGGCCAGCTGATGACACTTCACTGCTGTGTCCATATTCGATGTAAACGAGTGCAGACACTAAAACCCCTTTGGTTTACTTTTGTGTTTACAATGTCGATAAACATCATGTGTTGGCCAATTTCCGGGTGTTATTGAGTATTTGAAGCACGGGAATATTTCATTTGAAACCTCCGGCTGACACCGTCGGTTCCAAATGCATTCCCGTGCTTCAAATACTCAATAACACCCGGAAATTGGCCAACACATGATGTTTATCTCCTAATTAGTCTGTATTTCAAGGGGGTATGAACATTAAATGAAACGCCGAAAACAAGTAGGGTTGGTCAAAGCTAACTCTCATCACGTACTGTACGTGCATTTGTTTCACTGTTCTAAATATTGAGCTCACCCCCTTGTAATACAAATCAATAACAGCGATTTGAGTCTATGATCGTTTGTTAAACAATTTCTGAGATTTGAATGTCACAGTGACACTTACGCTGCCTTCACATGCTTTTTGCAACAGCAAAGAGATGATAGATACGTCCATTCTCATTGAATATGAATTGTTTATTCAATACCGTTTAGATTCACTTATACAGGTTGCAGGATTCGTAGACTGTGTGTGGAACAGGCACGTGTATGCTTGAATGCTGGCTTTAGATGAGCTTCCAAATTGTTAGATACTCGGGTCCGAGACGTGCGTGACCCCTCGAGTACTCGAGGTCCGAATTTTGGACTCTTGAGAGCCCTAATTTCTGGTGTCTCCCGCTGTGATATTGCCGGGAGAATGCTAAAAGCGACATAAAACTTCATTCATCCGTTCGACAGGGAAAAGAGAAAAACTGTTAAGGTAAGTAATGCCTCTTACTAAAATTATATAGGTCTCTATAAACGAACTTTACGGTATCGAGGCATCGTCAGTGGCACTATTCATTTCCATTTTGTTTCACGCCTTTGACACGATAATCAGCCTCATCCTGCAGTGATACCTCTGGGCCAGTTGTAATGGAGGCAAATCCTGCAGTGATCCCTCTGGGCTAGTTGTAATGGAGGCAAATCCTGCATTGATACCTCTGGACCAGAAGCAATGGAGGCAAATCCTGCATTGATACCTCTGGGCCAGTTGTAATGGAGGCACATCCTGCAGTGATACCTCTGGGCCAGATGCAATGTAGGCAAATCCTGCATTGATACCTCTGGGCCAGATGCAATGTAGGCAAATCCTGCAGTGATACCTCTGGGCTAGTTGTAATGGAGGCAAATCCTGCATTGATACCTCTGGGCCAGTTGTAATGGAGGCACATCCTGCAGAGATACCTCTGGGCCAGATGCAATGTAGGCACATCCTGCAGTGATACCTCTGGGCCAGTTGTAATGGAGGCAAATCCTGCAGTGATACCCCTGGGCCAGATGCAATGGAGGCAAATCCTGCAGGGATACCTCTGGGCCAGTTGTAATGTAGGCAAATCTTGCAGTGATCCCTCTGGGCCAGATGCAATGTAGGCAAATCCTGCATTGATACCTCTGGGCTAGTTGTAATGGAGGCAAATCCTGCAGTGATCCCTCTGGGCTAGTTGTAATGGAGGCAAATCCTGCATTGATACCTCTGGGCCAGTTGTAATGTAGGCACATCCTGCAGAGATACCTCTGGGCCAGATGCAATGTAGGCACATCCTGCAGTGATACCTCTGGGCCAGTTGTAATGGAGGCAAATCCTGCATTGATACCTCTGGGCCAGTTGTAATGGAGGCACATCCTGCAGTGATACCTCTGGGCCAGATGCAATGGAGGCAAATCCTGCATTGATACCTCTGGGCCAGATGCAATGTAGGCAAATCCTGCAGTAATACCTCTGGGCTAGTTGTAATGGAGGCAAATCCTCCATTGATACCTCTGGGCCAGTTGTAATGGAGGCACATCCTGCAGTGATACCTCTGGGCCAGATGCAATGGAGGCAAATCCTGCATTGATACCTCTGGGCCAGATGCAATGTAGGCAAATCCTGCAGTGATACCTCTGGGCTAGTTGTAATGGAGGCAAATCCTGCATTGATACCTCTGGGCCAGTTGTAATGGAGGCACATCCTGCAGAGATACCTCTGGGCCAGATGCAATGTAGGCACATCCTGCAGTGATACCTCTGGGCCAGTTGTAATGGAGGCAAATCCTGCAGTGATACCCCTGGGCCAGATGCAATGGAGGCAAATCCTGCAGGGATACCTCTGGGCCAGTTGTAATGTAGGCAAATCTTGCAGTGATCCCTCTGGGCCAGATGCAATGTAGGCAAATCCTGCATTGATACCTCTGGGCTAGTTGTAATGGAGGCAAATCCTGCAGTGATCCCTCTGGGCTAGTTGTAATGGAGGCAAATCCTGCATTGATACCTCTGGGCCAGTTGTAATGTAGGCAAATCCTGCAGTGATACCTTTGGGCCAGTTGTAATGGAGGCAAATCCTGCAGTGATACCTCTGGGCCAGATGCAATGTAGGCAAATGCTGCAGTGATACCTCTGGGCTAGTTGTAATGGAGGCAAATCCTGCAGTGATCCCTCTGGGCCAGTTGTAATGGAGGCAAATCCTGCAGTGATACCTCTGGGCCAGTTGTAATGGAGGCAAATCCTGCAGTGATACCTCTGGCCAGTTGTAATGTAGGCAAATCCTGCAGTGATACCTCTGGGAAAGTTGTAATGGAGGCACATCCTGCAGTGATACCTCTGGGCCAGTTGTAATGTAGGCAAATCCTGCATTGATACCTCCGGGCCAGATTAATGTAGGCAAATCCTACAGTGATACCTTTGGGCCAGATGTAATGTAAGCAAATCCTGCCGTGAAACTCTGGGCCGAGAGTGATGAGGGCGAATCCTGCCTTGATACTTCTAGTCCGATTGTAATGTGGGCAAATCCTGCAGTGATACCTCTGGGCTAGATGTAATGAAGGCAAATCCTGCCTTAATGCCTGTTGGTCAGATCTGGTGAGGACAAATCCCGTGGGGGATAGCTCTGGGTCGGATCTTGGGTATCCGAACCCTGCCGTGATTGCTCTGGGTAGGATCTAATGTAGGTATGAGTTCTTAAACCATCTCGCTGTTGTGGGTAGAGGATGAAAAAGCTTCAACTTCGATCCAGTGGTTTCAAGATGTTCTTCAATCTCATGTTCCAAGCTTTCTTCTGACACTTCTTCTAAACGCAGTCCACACAATGAAACAATAACAGTAACTAACAGTCCTGTCTGGACAGGATGTATGTCCTCTAGGTACAACATACAATCCTATAATGCTCTCTTAGAAACTTAACAACATGTCTTACTCCTTCAGTTTCTAAAAGCTCTCTACCTGTTTCTCACACTATTTCGTTTCTCGCGTGTATCTTAAATTCATTGTCCGACACTTAGCATTGTTGTTCAGATCAGAAACTATAGGACAATTAGTCTATAAGCTCATAGTTATAGTGGTATATCACAGTGGTCACCGTCCTGGCAATTTAACCTCGGACATCCGCTGGCATCAGAGGCTGGCATAGTCTCATGTCTGAACTAACTACACGTAAACTCTCCCTCACACGAGCACAGGAACCCTATCAAAGTTACATACATGATATTTTGTATGTACAACAAAATTAATGTCTAAATTTCGACTCTAACAGTAGGTAAATCCTGCCACATTAAATTGCCTGTTGGTCGGATATAATGTAGGCAAACTCTGTTGTACTGCCTTTTGGTCAGACTCTATGTAGGCAGGCTCTGTCGTACTGCCTGTTGGTCAGACCTTGTGTAGGCAAACTCTGTGGTACTGCCTGTTGGTCAGACCTTCTGTAGGCAAACTCTGTCGTATTACATGTTGGTCAGATATAGTGTAGGCAAACTCTGTGGTACTGCCTGTTGGTCAGACCTTTATGTAGGCAAACTCTGTGGTACTGCCTGTTGATCAGACCTTGTGTAGGCAAACTCTGTGGTACTGCCTGTTGATCAGACTTTATGTAGGCAAACTCTGCCGTATTGTCTGTTGGTCATACCTTATGTGGACAAACTCTGCCGTATTACCTGTTGGTTAGATCTAATGTAGACAAACTCTGCCGTATTACCTGTTCGTCAGATCTAATGTAGGCAAACTCTGCCGTATTACCTGTTGGTCAGATCTAATGTAGGCAAACTCTGCCTTATTACCTGTTGGTTAGATCTAATGTAGGCAAACTCTGCCGTATTACCTGTTGGTTAGATCTAATGTAGGCAAACTCTGCCGTATTACCTGTTGGTTAGATCTAATGTAGGCAAACTCTGCCGTATTACCTGTTGGTTAGATCTAATGTAGGCAAACTCTGCCGTATTACCTGTTGGTTAGATCTAATGTAGGCAAACTCTGCCGTATTACCTGTTGGTCAGATCTAATGTAGGCAAACTCTGCCGTATTACCTGTTGGTTAGATCTAATGTAGGCAAACTCTGCCGTATTACCTGTTGGTTAGATCTAATGTAGGCATACTCTGCCGTATTACCTGTTGGTCAGATCTAATGTAGGCAAACTCTGCCGTATTACCTGTTGGTCAGATCTAATGTAGGCAAACTCTGCCGTATTACCTGTTGGTCAGACTTTATGTAGGCAAACTCTGCCTTATTGCCTGTTGGTCAGACCTTATGTGGACAAACTCTGTCGTACTGCCTGTTGGTCAGATCTTATGCAGGCAAACTGTGCCGTATTGCCTGTTGGTCATACCTTATGTGGACAAACTCTGCCGTATTACCTGTTGGTCATACCTTATGTGGACAAACTCTGCCGTATTACCTGTTGGTCAGATCTAATGTAGGCAAACTCTGCCGTATTGCCTGTTGGTCAGATCTAATGTAGGCAAACTCTGCCGTATTACCTGTTGGTTAGATCTAATGTAGGCAAACTCTGCCGTATTACCTGTTGGTCAGATCTAATGTAGGCAAACTCTGCCGTATTACCTGTTGGTCAGATGTAATGTAGGCAAACTCTGCCGTATTACCTGTTGGTCAGATCTAATGTAGGCAAACTCTGCCGTATTACCTGTTGGTTAGATCTAATGTAGGCAAACTCTGCCGTATTACCTGTTGGTCAGATCTAATGTAGGCAAACTCTGCCGTATTACCTGTTGGTTAGATCTATTGTAGGCAAACTCTGCTGTATTACCTGTTGGTTAGATCTAATGTAGGCAAACTCTGCCGTATTACCTGTTGGTTAGATCTAATGTAGGCATACTCTGCCGTATTACCTGTTGGTCAGATCTAATGTAGGCAAACTCTGCCGTATTACCTGTTGGTCAGATCTAATGTAGGCAAACTCTGCCGTATTACCTGTTGGTCAGACTTTATGTAGGCAAACTCTGCCTTATTGCCTGTTGGTCAGACCTTATGTGGACAAACTCTGTCGTACTGCCTGTTGGTCAGATCTTATGCAGGCAAACTGTGCCGTATTGCCTGTTGGTCATACCTTATGTGGACAAACTCTGCCGTATTACCTGTTGGTCATACCTTATGTGGACAAACTCTGCCGTATTACCTGTTGGTCAGATCTAATGTAGGCAAACTCTGCCGTATTACCTGTTGGTCAGATCTAATGTAGGCAAACTCTGCCGTATTACCTGTTGGTTAGATCTAATGTAGGCAAACTCTGCCTTATTGCCTGTTGGTCAGACCTTATGTGGACAAACTCTGCTGTATTACCTGTTGGTCATACCTTATGTGGACAAACTCTGCCGTATTACCTGTTGGTCAGATCTAATGTAGGCAAACTCTGCCGTATTACCTGTTGGTCAGATCTAATGTAGGCAAACTCTGCCGTATTACCTGTTGGTTAGATCTAATGTAGGCAAACTCTGCCTTATTGCCTGTTGGTCAGACCTTATGTGGACAAACTCTGTCGTACTGCCTGTTGGTCATACCTTATGTAGGCAAACTCTGCTGTATTACCTGTTGGTCAGATCTAATGTAGGCAAACTCTGCCTTATTGCCTGTTGGTCAGACCTTATGTGGACAAACTCTGTCGTACTGCCTGTTGGTCAGATCTTATGCAGGCAAACTGTGCCGTATTGCCTGTTGGTCAGATCTGATGTAAGCAAACTCTGCAGTATTGTCTGTTGGTCATACCTTATGTAGGCAAACTCTGCTGTATTACCTGTTGATCTAATATTGGCAAACCGTGCCGCGATACCTCTCAATCAGATCAAATATAAGCAAATCCTGCCGTACTGCCAGCTGGTCTGATCGAGACTAGGTCTGATCTACTGAAGGCACATCCTGCGGGGATAGTTACGAATCGGGGCCTAGATTTTCGAAGCTCTCTTAGCGGTAGGATAGTCGTAAGTCAATGTTAATATATGGCACCTGCCACTGTCTTAGCGCTAAGAGAGCTTCCAAAATCTATGATTACACGATGCCATTTAGAAAGTGGTCAAATGGCACATATGTCATATTTGGGATTTCACTTTCTTGGTAAAGTACAAATTCTAGTACTTTTTTCGGTTGGGTCCCATCCGGGATTCGAACCCGCACCCTCAGAGTCAGGCACCTATTCGCCAGCACACAAAGTCAGCCGCCTAGCCTGCTCAGCCACCGCGACTTCCACAAGTGGATGGGACCCAACCGAAAAAAGTACTAGAAGTACTAGAATTTGTACTTTACCAAGAAAGTGAAATCCCAAATATGACATATGTTCCAAAATCTAGGCCCGGATCTGGAATAGGTGAATTCTGTCGGAATGTTTATGGATCAGATTTAGAGTAGTCAAGGTCTGTCGGGATTTCTGCTGATCGGACTTAAATAGTGACATCCTGGCATGACATTTACGTCTCGAATCCGGAGTAGGCAAACCCTGCCGATTATAAAGGGCTGAGTCGAGCTGGGTTTACCTCACATCGGCATTATTCCAGCAATATATGGTGACGAGAACAAGTCGGAATCCACAAATAGTAATAGCTAAGGTCCAAATGACGTATCATAAAAACACACATATTGATCACATCATTATTTAAAAACAGAAAATCGGATCAGATCTGGTGTATGCAAAAACTGCCGGCAGGTCTTCGGATCGGATCTGGAGTGGACAAACCTGCCCATGCTCCGGTAACGATGCGATTCCTGCCTGAACCCATAAAGCAGGTAGTTCATCCTATGTTTATTCTGTTGACATGTGAATTTCCCTTCAAGTTCTTTCAACATGATTTCAACAAAGATGACATTTGTTGGCCGACGCGAGAGCCCACGCGAGAATGTTTTCTTGTTTGCCTAGATACAAATCCTCCAACACACACGTGGTAAACCGCAGCCCGCCCCTCGGTCAGACGAGGTGTTGCTTTTATCCTGTATGTCCTTAAAACAATTCTGAAACGACTTGATGTGTGTGCTAGTTTCTCTGCCTTAACAAGTACTTTGTTTTGGATATTATACATATAGCACATCACAGATCACCATGGACATGTGTTGGATACAACCGATCACATCCCGTAAGTTGATTCTAGACAGAACATACTTGGGATGTTGCCATATATATTCCCTCCATGTTGCAATCAAAGCCGTGTTCAGTATGAATGACGCATAAATGTGACTGTTCCTCCCCTTAAACGTTTATCAAGATCCCAGTAACCGTATACATTGCTCTGTTGGTGGACTCTTTCTTCACGGCGGAGGGATCTGTCGGTGAGGGAGTGCTGCGGCCCGGGTCAATGGCTATTTGCCTATGCTAAACATAGCTGCCACAAGCAGGCTGCATAATCAAGCATGGAGCTTATGGATTAATTTACAATTCTGTGAGTATATATATATCTCCCATAATTAGAGAGGTAGAGCTGTGTCGATTTCTTAGAGTATAGAAACGATCTTGTTCAAAATCATGGACATTTCCCGTTGTAATGCGCATAGCAGACGACTGATAGGCGATATGGCAGATAACCCATGGCATCTCAGACAATATCTGTGTGAGCACAAGCGAGATCGAACATTCTGTACGCGCGGCATTCACATATATTTACACAGTTTGAGAGAAATGGCGGTGTTTTCATGATTTCAGTGAATATTCTACCGTTATTGTGGGTGAACGGGGTTTGAAAGGTCTGTATTTACATAGTTCAGGACACGGCCCAATGATCACAGTAACAATGCCTGGCTGAGCGCAGCACGCGCGATACAACATTGTTACAACATACATCATTGTTTACATTGTTAGATGACGGATGTGGAGATGTGATATATTTCTTATCACATGTCTTATATTTTCCGGTGCATGACATCACAAACACTTTCTATGGGACCAGTTGGTATGTAATCAATAGACATCTATGTGGTAAGTACGGTGCTAGCTAGAGATCTCACGGGGTCTTTGTTAACAACACAGAGGGAAGGGACTTGTAAAACCGACTCATTATACACTAGTTCCAACCCATAGATTACTCATGTACCCAGGAACTCAGAAAATGCATTTTGTTGTGTACATATCTGTGTCTTATCTATATTTGATGAGAGTGGTATGTGCGTTATTGCTTGGGATATATTATCTCATGGTTCCATTCAGTTCTTGAGTTATCGTCTGTTCAGCAGTGTTTAGTGGTGCATAAACGTATCGTGTATCTGGGGGTGGTAATTAAGCGTCCATGATAAATACAGGATATCATATTTCTGATGGCGTAACCATTGTATATGTATCACATGCCCAAACCTAGATATATATAAACCGGTTTATCTTATGATAATAACTTGCTGTTCATTGTCTATCTCATGCTATAGTAAAACCAAGATGTTTTATGACCTATGAATTCGGCACATGGGTACAATATGTGTGTAGCATCCACAAAATTTTCAAGTCCTGTGCTGGGATTCAAATGACGGACCTTCTGATCTGAAGTCGGACGCCTTGTCCACATGACCAAAGAGCTTAGCCCTGTCCGCAAGCTGACAAGGTAAGGATGTCATCTATGGGATGACTCCGCGCCCTGCTACATGTGAAGCCCATTTATCGTCTCACCCACCATGATATTACTGGAATTTTGCTAAAATACAGCATGAAACTAAACTCACTCACTCACTCACCACAGTATAACATATAATAAACCTGTAGGAATTCATTATATTTTATTCAGTTCAGATGAGGATTCATTGGTATGAATTTCAGGTATTCATTGCATGTAACATGCTATAACTTAGTTATCCAATATCTGATGGTATGACCTAGGTAATGATTTTTTATCATATACTTTACAATGTATGTCATCATGATGGAATATTCTTGGTATTCATGACATATCACATGCCACAACTTAGATACCATATATCAGATGGTACAACCAAGTTAATGTTTCCATATCACATGCCTTAAACAAGATATATATGTATATATAATTGATGGAAAATCCTAGATATTCATTACTTATAACATGCCATAACTTAGATACGCCTGTTGATACAGCGTTTGTATTTATTACATATCCAGTGATGTAACTGAGTTACATATATCTCATTCTCTGATTGTATAACAAATCCATTATGTATCACATGATACTTGGCTATTCTAGATGTATCAGTTGATGGGGCCAATATATATATATGTTTCTAATTGTCTGTAGGTGTTTATTAGTTATTGAATGCTGCAACCTTGATATGGTATATTGGATTTTATAAACTGGAGAATATTGCTGAGTCTGGAGTAAATCTGAATGTTCACTTGTTACGAACTACAGTGAACTTTGCCAAAGCTGACATCTGTCCAGTCCGCCAAGTTGTCAACACTGGCATGAAGTCTGAGTGCCATTGTGGCTTGTACATTCATCATCAGCTCTGCAATCCGGCACTTTGTCTTAACCAGATCAATGTCATTTAGGCAGCTTCCATTGTACATGATCATAGCCTATCACAAGCGTCAAGCAAAATATGCTATATCAGATGATATAACATAGGTATTCTTATGTATCAAGACTTCAACCCAGATGTCACATATATCATGTACATCAGATTGTATATACTAAAGAGACAGCTCTATGACTTTCAAACATGGGTGTTATTGTATAATACCTGAGTGAAAAGGTCAATTGGCTGAGAGTGCAGTTAGACATGTAAGACATCTGACAAGATTTGCTGGATTGGCCAGTGCTTAGGTATTTATTATCTTAACTACACCAGACACAGCTCAAAACAAATTCATTGTTATTAGTTTCAACAAGATCTGTAGAGGGTTATCGTTTTCCGCATAGTTACAAGTCATTTGAAGTTAAGCATCTTTTATCACAGAGAGTGAGTGAGTTTAGTTGTATACCGCTTTTAGCAACATACCAGCAATATTACAATGAGGAACACCAGAAACAGACTTTGCTCATTCTAGTCTGTACCCATGAAGGAAATCAAACCCAGGTCTTCTGCGTGACGAGCAAACCCTTTAACCACTGGGCTGCATCAGTGCATTACGTTTGTCCCAGAGAGTCCTTGGATGGTTGAAAAATCTGTGAAATCTTTGAAATTCATGAGATTTCCACAAAATTTCAAGACTGAGTCCTGCCCCACAACAAGTGACACTTGTGGTCTTACTGAGGCAAATTAGTTCAATATTGACCATGTGCATCAGCAGAAAATGGGTACCTGGGGGGACAACTCATTTGAGTATTAACCTTCCAGCAGCTTGGGTTATCCAGGGTAATGGTATTGGGGCTCGCATATGCATGGTGGAGTAGGGTGCAGTGTGCATAATAGCTTCCAGACATTGCTAGCTAGTCGGGCCAGATATGCCTGAAAGATAATGGCTTCAAGATAATTCAGTAGCATGAAATTTGAGTGTGGAAACTAAGCAAACGGTTACAAAAATAGACCAGAATAAGATGACATCATGATGCAAGTTTCATCATTAAACTGCTAATAAGATGAATATTTTTTCATCATGTCAAAATCTTGCATGATTTGAAAGTGTATTATACCTTAACAAGTCTGAGAAACGAAAATACAATGCTGTTTTGAAAGTAACATCTGTTATGTTTGTGATTACCCATTGTTAGTAAAGGACAGATTCTAAGTACTTTTGTAAGTCCCCTTTGGGATTCGAACCCACACCCTCAGAGACAGGCACCTAATTGCCAGCACACAAAGTCAGCCACCCTACCTGCTTCTCCACTGTTGCTCCCATAGAATCTGTACTTAAGCTGTACTTAAGTTGTACTTAATAAGTTGTACTTAATAAGCTGTACTTAATAAGCTTCACTTTACTAAGAGAGTGTAATTCTAAATATGACTTGTGTTACATCAGTGAGAATGATATATTTACAAAATGGTGCTGTGAAAATTCACCAGCCAGTTGGGGCAATGGATTTTTGATAGTCACAATCTAGAGGGCCAGTTCCTATTTTGCACACTGTTTATGAGGCCTTATTAATGTCTGTGAGTGAGAAAATTTTTCTTGGTACTAAACGTGAGAGTCTCACTCTTTACACATGGTGTGAGTGAGTGAGTTTAATGTTACGCTGATTTTAGCAATATTCCAGCAATAGCATGACAGGGGACATCACAAATGGACTTGTACCCATGTAGGGAATCGAATCCAGATCCTTGGTGTGATGAGCAATTGCTTGATGCCTGTCATGGCGGGTGTGCATCACGGGGCAACAGACATTTCCTTTAACTGGAACTGTGTGAGTCGTGTTCTTGTGGGGGAAGATCCTTTGCTGATCTCCTCACTGATTTTCAGTGATCAGTTCTCATGTTTTTCACCACTGCTTGGACGTTTACACCCAGTGGAAGCTTATAACTAAAAATCTTTTCTCTTTTACTATTTTTATCACTTGATCAATATTTTATCTTGCCCCACAAAACTAAGTGCTGTGTGAAATAGAAAAACACTGGTTTAGGCTGTTATCCCTAAAATGTACACAACTGCATACACTTTATGTCAAAACAACCCACTTTGTCCAAACAGGATGTTCAGTGGAATGCATAAGAAGATATGGAGAAAATCGGGCAAAACTTGTAAAATACTTAATGACTGATGGAAACAAAGATCAGACTATAGATGGCAACTGTGTTGCTCAGCAAAGTACAAGCACAAGTCATCTCAAATATATTTTGTGCTTTTTCATGTGCGTTGAATTGGGGCACTAATTTCTCTTCTGTATAGTCCTTTTATTACATTTCTCAAGTACCTACCTCTGAGACTGTAGTTAAGCTGTACTTAGTTAAACAAACCTCTGAGACTGTAGTTAAGCTGTACTTAGTTGAACAAACCTCTGAGACTGTAGTTAAGCTGTACTTAGTTGAACAAACCTCTGAGACTGTAGTTAAGCTGTACTTAGCTGTACTTAGTTAAATATATGTTACACTCACATATCAACTGCATAAATTATAGAGATAAATGTGAAAAAACAGTTTTTTTCCTATTTCCAACAGTATTTAGTATACTGCGTTGATAGGTTGTTGTTTAAAGCCATCCTTAGCAGTATTTCAGCTTAATGGCATCAGTCTGTAAATGATCAATCCTTGACCAGACTGTCTAATGATCAACGTCATGAACACAACTGTTCTTATTTTTCCATCAGGGCATGTTCTCCTCACAACTGGTCTTGTTTCTCTGTCAGGTCATGCTCTCCTCACAACTGGTCTTGTTATTCTGTCAAGTCATGCTCTCCTCACAACTGGTCTTGTTCCTCTGTCAGGTCATGCTCTCCTCACAACTGGTCTTGTTTCTCTGTCAGGTCATGCTCTCCTCACAACTGGTCTTGTTCCTCTGTCAGGTCATGCTCTCCTCACAACTGGTCTTGTTCCTCTGTCAGGTCATGCTCTCCTCACAACTGGTCTTGTTTCTCTGTCAGGTCATGCTCTCCTCAGAACTGGTCTTATTTCTCCACCAGGGCATCTTCTCCTCACAACTGGTCTTGTTTCTTCACCAAGTCATAGTTTCCTCACAACTGGTCTTGTTGTTCCATTATGTCGTACTCTTCCTACAACTGCTTTTGTCTCATCCGTCAGGGTATGCTCTCCTTGCAAGTGGTCATGTTTCTCCTTCAGGTCATAATCTCCTCACAGCTGATCATGTTTCTCTACCAGGTCATGCCCTCCTCATGACTGGTCTTATTTTTCTATCAGGTTATGCTTCCTTCATGATTATTCTTTTTTCATCCATGATCCAGTCTCAACTATGCCTGTTCTAGCATAAATCAACAAAGGTGACATTTGTAAGTGAAGCTGGACCTGCTCCAGTGTTATTATTCAGAGGGGTTGTCAAGGAATTGTTCAGAGCAACCGAACATGCTAAAGGGATTACCATCCTGGCTCTTTGCAAACATTGTGTTTGTGGGAGAATATAAGTGTGTATCTCTGGCTGTGCAGACTAAGCTCTAATTGGCTATTGTTGGGCCATTATGGCACATAGAACATTGGTACTAATAACGATTATTGGTAATAACGCCTTGATTTGACAATTGATGTGTAATTTCTCTACCCACAGATGATAATGGACAGATGCGTTATACACAAGTGCTACATAATGAAGTGGAACAATGGAACCAGTCTATTTGATGCATTGGGATGGTAGGATAAGCTGAGAGATTTGAAGGAAGGAGATAAGGTAAGTCCACCTTTTACATGAGTGTATATAGATTTATATACCACACTTACAAGTGTGAAATATCTTACAAGTGTGTATCCCTGTCATTATTCTCAACTCTCTGGGGTGTATACAACCCAGGATGCCTGTGGAATGGAAGGCTTTGTTTCCAAACTACTGCACTGCACTCAACTTCCTGTACAGCCAGTGTATGATGGGACGTAATCACCCAAATATTCTATGGGATAATAAGTGGAGATACGTACATCAAACACACATATAACACCATATGTATATATTGTAAAATACACACACATATATATTGTGGGGTAGTCGAGTGGTCAAAGCATTCTTTCATTGCTCTGAAGACTGGGTTGATTCTGGTAAATCCCCACATGGGTACAATGTGTGACGCCCAGTTCTGGTGTCTCTTGCCATGACATTGGTTAAAACCGCAAAATCCAAGCCTTCTCACTCACTGTGTGCAAGCCAAGCTGCCAGTAGGATGAAAGGCTTTTACTTCTGAACCACTGCTAGGTAAACACAAGTTATTTGCCTTGGGTGACACCACGGCTTTTTCCATTTGTGTTGTGGGTGTATATATATATGTGTGTGTATTTTACAATATATACATATGGTGTTATATGTGTGTTAGTGTACGTATCTCCACTTATTATCCCATAGAATATTTGGGTGATTACGTCCCATCATACACTGGCTGTACAGGAAGTTGAGTCAAGGTTCAACCAATCAGCACTGTTTTGCCATACATAATCATTGTGAAACAAAATTGTATCTGACATTTGTCATCAAATGGGTTATGAATGGACTAAATAATTGCAGCAATTCCCCCTTCTGGAGACTCATGTTACTGCTGGGTTTGAAAGGAGCTATCTGTATTAAGATCTGACATAAGTGTATATTTGTTTATTTTGGAGTGATGCCAGTTTCTGTATCAGTTATATGGGATCTATTGTGTTTGTTAATTTTTCAGGAAGGGCGTTCAAACTTCTTTACACCCCCTTCCCCTTTTCACTCTGTGATGTGAGCTTACAGCATGTCAGGGTGAAACGGGTTTACTGCACTTGGTGTCAGTGTGAAACAGCATTCACTCTCAATCTGTGTGATATGGGTTTACTGCACATGGATGCTTGTTGAAGCATATCATTCACTCTCACTCTGTGTGATACGAGTGTACTGCACGTGGTGTCAGTGTGAAATATAGCTTCACTCTTACTCTGTGTGATACGAGTTTACTGTACATGGATGTCATGGTGAAACATAGCATTCACTCTCACTCTGTATAATTCAAGTTCACTGCACATGGTGTCGGTGTGAAATGTAGTATTCACTCTCATTGTGCGTGATACGAGTTTACTGCACATGGATGCGTGGTGAAACACAGCATTCAACCTCATTCTATGTGATTTGAGTATCCTGCACATCATGGTGATGTGCAAAATTCACTCTCATTCTGTGTGATACAAGTTTCCTGCTCCTGAAATGACAGTGAAATGGAGCATTCACACTCTCACTCTGACAATAGTTTACACTGCACAGATGTTATGATATTCTACAGTATACACATTCTCACTCGGTGTGATGAGAGCTAATAGCAGGAGGAGACCGAGGTATGACACTAAAAATTATACATGGAAGTGAGGGTATAACAGCGATCACAATCTTACTCTGCATGAAACAGATTTACTCAGATGTGAGGGAGTTAAGCAGAATAATTGTCCCCGCATGACTTCCTGTCTTGCAATTGGATTGCAGTGGTTGACATTTCGAGACTGGGATTAAACTGCGTGTGATGTTGCCTGGCATTTGATTTGGTGCATTCGAGTTATTTCTGCTCTTACTCAGATTCCGCTTCTGTCAAACAGATGTTGTTGAGGCCTGCGGTCCCTGCTGTGACTCTGTGTAGTCATGTGATCCTCCGGTCAGCAAGCAGTGAGAACTTGTACACAAGGTGTCCTGCTGTATCTGTCCTTCTTTCTCTCAGTCTTTCTGAGTGTCTGTCTCTTTTTCAGTCTTTCCACCTCTCCGTGTGTCTGTCACTGTGCATCACTCACTCTCTCCCTCTCTCTACCCGTTAAGGTCCTGGGGTAAAATAGGCCTTCAACAACCCATACTTGCCATGAAAGGTGACTATGCTTGTCGTCAGAGGCAACTAACAGGATCTGGTGGTCAGACTCTCTGACTTGGTTCACACATGTCATCGGTACCCAGTTGCGCAGATCGATGCTCATGTTGTTGATCACTGGACTGTCTGGTCCAGACTCGATTATTTGCAGACTGCCGCCATATAGCTGAAACATTGCTGAGTGCAGCGTAAAACTAAACTCACTCATTCACTCTCTCTTTCTCTATCTCTTTCTTCTCACTCTCTGACTATTCTCTCTCTCTCTCTGTCATTTGCTGTATCTCACTGTGTCACTATACCCACTTTTATGTAAGTAATACAGCTGCTATACCTAACATGGGCGAATCCAATGGGTGTGGAGGGATGTGCATTCCCCCTTTTCCTTTGGAAACAATGTCCCTGAGGAGCATTTCTGCTGAACATTTTGACTTCAGGATTTATGTGTGCATAAATCTCCAAAGTCTGAGATCCACCCCTGTAACTGTATATATGTCCTGATATTGGTATGTTCATGCAGCCATGTCACAATATCATGCTGTATTGTAGGCCTTGTGGTATGCAGAGGCGTGATATATCTGTTATTGCATAGACTGTTCCTAAGTTACCATTCCTTGTTCTTGTTTCAGATGGTGAGATGATGTATCAAGGATCTGAGCAGAGTAATGTCTGCGTGTTCCGAGTTTACCCAGAATGCTTGGCGCCGTGACCTTTGCGCCAACTGCCAACGAGCACGTGCTGACCACACTGGAAGAATCCACCGAAGTAACTCTGCCAAATCCTCCCCTGTCCCCAGCAAACGCACATCTGTCATCCTCAAGGCCACATCGCAGCACATAAATGGGGTTAAAGTTGAACCCGGAGATTGTATCACAATAACCTCTGCGGACATTGAGAATGCAAACTCAAAGCTGAACAAGAACGATAGGAACAGTTCCTGTGATAAGACAAAGTTCAAGAGCAATGAGAACCACAACAGTAACCTGCTCCAAGATGAGAACCCCCACAGAGTAGTCCGCGTTGTTAGTAGTCACAGTTACAGTTCAAATCCAAGGAAGGGTGTGCTGGTGAAGTCGGTACCCCGCCACCAGAGTCGCAGTGGACACGTTGTGTTCACAGAAGCTGAACCAGACGTGATTGGTTACGACGGTGGATTAGATAATATCTTTGACGATGAAGTTGACTCTCAGTGTGAAGGTCACTCATCCAGTGATGAGATGTCCTTCACTGAGGAAGAGAAACAGAATGCTCTGCTGGCACTTGAAAACATGATATGGAATGCTGACATCCGAAATCTTAAAGGTAAGGAAAACCCCGTCCCAACAGACCACGTACATCACCCTCTAGTCTAAGATGACAACCAGCAGGCCTTGTCTCTCCTTCGTCTGTGACCCGTGAAGGTCCCGGGTTAGAATAGGTCTTCAGCAACCCATGCTTGCCATAAAAGGCGACTCAGCTTGTCGTAAGAGGCGACTAACGGGATCGGGTGGTCAGGCTCACTGACTTGGTTGACGCATGTCATCGGTTCCCAGTTGCGCAGATCGATGCTCATGTTGTTGATCACTGGATAGTCTGGTCCAGACTCGATTATTTACAGACCGCCGCCATATAGCTGTAATATTGCTGAGTGCGGCGTAAAACTAAACTCACTCACTCACTCTCCTTCGTCTGTTGTTTTTCATTCTCTTCTGCTCAGGCTTACCGAAAAAAACTTGCCCACTGTGCTGAAAACACAGAAAAGCACACACCAAAAACAACAACTTTAAAGTGCTAAAACCGCTTAAAAACATGAAAAGCCTGCAACTTCGATTTTGCACATAAGCGCATGGAAGACAAAGTTTTGACCATTTTCCAGTTTGAACAAAAGTACATTCCCTTTTTAATGTGTTTGTGATGTGTCATTTGGCATTTATCATCATCATCCTTTTGTGCACACTTGGTTAGTTTACTTTCAATTGGTATGAAATTTTTGACAGTAATTATGTTGACATATTCAATACTTTTTCTATGCGAGACAGAGTTTGTTGATGTGAAATGTTGCAGTTTCATAGTCTTTCATTGCCATTTTTAGTGTTTCAATAGTGAGGTAATTTGTTTATGTTGCTATGTCCATGATTAATGTGGACTTGTCTCTGTTTTTTCTGTACATTGAGAAAGGTTTGCCAAGCAGGACAATCTTTGACAATTACTTTATACTCTGCCATAGAACCCAGCAATATCCATTCCCAACCAGGGGTTAAAAAATCCCATCGCCAGATATCGTGGACAAGTCAGTTTTCATTTCGGGCAAACAAATAATAGTATCTCACCTGTCTGTGGGCTAGTAGAAACTGCAAAGAGACTTGGATTTCATATCTCTGCTCAAAATGTAGCTATGACACAATGACAAGAAATTATGGTTATCTTTCTTGACTATTTATCACTTTTCAATAAATAGTTCTGTAAATATTAACATCAGATACCACGTTGATTTTTTGTTCTTCTCAACAATGGACCTTTCCACACTTGGAAGGTACACTGCCTGAGGCCAACCCACAAGTGTACCCTTCCCTGCCAGGTAACAAGTCCCTCCTCTCAACATGGGACCAGCCCACATCCATACCGTACCATACCAGGTAACAAACCCCTCCCCTTAACATGGGACTAGCCCACATCCATACCCTACCAACCCAGCTAGCAAACCTCTTCCCTCAACATGGGACCAACCAACATCCGTACCCTATCCCACCAGGTGACAAGCCCCTCCCTCAACATGGGACCAACCCACAACCGTACCCTACCCAAACAGGTGACAAGCCCTTCCCTTCAACATTGGACCAACCCACATCTGTACCCTACCCAAACAGGTGACAAGCCCCTCCCCTCAACATGGGACCAAACAATACCCATTCCCTACCCAACAGGTGACAAGCCCTCTCCAGTCAATACGGGACGAACCCACAAGTGTACCCTCACCTGTCCCCATAAACTCTTCACTATTTAACCTCTTGTATCATCAATATGAGACGCTAAAGAGGTATATCTTTGTTGCCAGATTCTGCTATCAGCAAAAAGGGTCCCAGTAAGGAGTTTGAGGATCTTGACCTTCAGCTACTGTGTCGACCTGATCGGTTCCACACCCTCCGAGACTGTGACGCTTCTTTCAAACATGGGACGTTCCCCGTTCGTACTAAGCCAAGCCTTTCCAAACTGTCAGTGGAGGAGTTGTTCCACTCTGACATAGAACTTCACCGGATTGCGGACACTATGTGTGATAAAGCAGACAGTGAATCCTCGGGCTCAGAGCAGTACAAACAGACAAGTGTTGACAAAGTGAAGTCACTGCCCGCGTCATCTGCCTCTTCGTCGGACAGTGACAGTAAAGCATCTGACGACAAGAAGTCAGTTTCTGTGGATGTGGAAGAAGAAAGTGACGTAACAATGCCGTATAAAATAGTGAACATTATCCCAAAACACACTCCAAAGCCATATGTAGTTCCAAAGGAGAGCGGTAAGTCCTACACTCTTGATGATATTGAGGAGTGTTTGTATGGATCTCAGTATGAATCCACCTCTGGACCTGAACCCAAACAGGAAGTGCTTACTTCAGAGAAGGAAGAAGAAGTGAGCTCTACTTTGAAAGAGGAAGAAAAGAAGAAGGATGGAAACACCTCTTTCTCAGACACAGAAAGCACTATTGCTGGATTGGAGGTGGTAGAGCTGCTTAATGATGTGTTGGCTAGCTATGGTGAGATTGAGAGTAAGTACAGTGACTTTAGATACAGCCCTCGCCAGCCATTAATAGAGGCAAAGCCTGGCAGCAGTACAGGGGAATCTGGTGCTAAAGAAACTGACAGCAATACTGATGCTCGCAAGGACAAGTTGAAAAAGAATGCTGACTTCGAGAAGCGAATGGCTTCTGTGGCAGCTAACCTTGACTTGCAGAAGTCACGAAAATCTCGTCAGGCTCCACGACCTCCGAGTTCTCCTCCCCCAGAACCACAGGTCTCGCCCACACGGAAACTAGCCAATCAGGCAGAGCCCAACTTTAAGATGGTGACAGTGGGGAAGTCAATAGTCACTCCTCCACAGCTAGAACCTTTGATAGCACCGAAGGCTGTGAGTGAACCAACTCTAGGCCTGGATGAGCAAGATGCCCTTGACCTTAGAGTTGGCTGCAAGTCGGCAGATATAGGGAAGGCAAAACGTGGTGGTTTTACTTCATTCTTTAAGAACATTCTCCGTCGTGGAAGGGATTCTTCAGAACTGCCTGTTGAAAGTAGCAATCCAGATATTACCTTTGCAAAGCCAGACTCCAAAACCGATGTGATGTCCTCCTCCATGATAGAGATCAGAGAATTGAAGGAGGATCAACCACCAGCCTCACCGGCAGAGAAAAGAACCGCGAAATTTTCTCCACAGCCCAAGTTCCGAGTGTTGCCCCCAGCAACCCCACCCCCTATGAGCCCCCCTGTGGCTTCCTCCTCCTCCAGTCCAGCACTGAACCATAAGGGCTCCACTGAAGACCGCTTCGAAGGTGCTATGCCAAAAGCTGCCCCCAGTTCCCCATTACAACATCAAAAGGGAGTATCTAGTCCCAAACTTCGAATGAAGAAAGACCCAGAAAAATCCTCTCCGATCATGCAGAGGGCAGCTGCAACCAAAGACGATACACCTACAGTCCTTCCACAGCTTCCAGCCAACCCCCCAACCACAAAACCCAAGACGGACTTCACCTCCCATACCCTCCCCCGTGACCATGGGAGGTCCCGTGACACCACATCCACAACCACCACTACATCCACAATGTCAAGGTCGCATCAGTCCTCCACTTCCTCTCCTGCCCCCAAACCTGTTCCCCCACAGGTGCCCACTACCCAGCCAGCGGCAAAACCTCCACCTCCTCCCCAGCATGGGACCAAACCACAGGTGCCTCCCAACCCACCACAGACCAAACCACAACTACCATCCAAGCCTCCAGGGTCAGGCGGGGAGGATTCTGGGGTGGTTGTCCGAAGGAGACCGAAGAGTCCAAAGAAGGGGGCTCCCCCTCAACCGCCCACTCGTACATCAGTTCCTGCTCGGATGACAGATGCAAGGAATCCAGACTTTGCACGTGAGTTAGAGCGAAGGTTGAGTCGGTCGACTGAAGGTGCACCATCTATACGAGACAGGAAATCATCAACCCAGGGGCCACCGTCACCAACGTCGCCTGTTCCAGAGCTTGATGAATCCATGCCCACCTCACCAACCACATTGGAAAAGCCAGATGAAGTAAAGAAGGTAGGATGTTCCTGTATTTAATGTATTTGTTTGACAGTACTAGACACAGTATTCCTTTGTCTTAAGTGTTTATTGTAACTGTCTCAGATTAAAGTAGAATGGTCTGGTAGTTAGATGTGCAACAAATCTCAAATGCTGACACAATTGTTTTGGGGTACTGTATGCAAGTTTTTTTATTGATATGCACGACCTTTGTGGACTTTAGGAGCAGGTGAGTTTTATGTTGCTTTTAGCAATGTTCCAGCAATATTGCCAGTAACGCCAGAAATAGGCTTCATACATTGTACCCATGTGGGGAATCGAATATAAGGACTAGCCCTAGTAAATGAAAACCTCCAGTCATATCCCTTTGTTGTTTTCGAATTGCTGAGCTGTTATGTACTATGTGCTGTGGACTTGACAGTAATTCATATAACGCATATTAAGTATGTTAATTTGATAGCAATACTGTTCAAGATGCTCATTGCTGTTCCTGAATACCAATACACGTGTTTACCCTTTCAGAATGAAGATGACTCTCCAAGGGAGAAGATTGAACTGCCCACTGCTGCTCCGATGAGCAGGAAGAGTTTTCTGGGCAAATTGGGCAACAAGAAGGTTCGTGCTCCTCAGCCTCCCGCTTCGGTGAAGCGAGCCAAGTCCATTACAGAGTCCACGCTGCCACGAACCAACAAACAGAAGAAGATCAATGCTGCTGACATATCGGGGCCTGTGGTAATTATGGAGTCACCCTGCTTAGCTATTTTGTAGGTCCAGGGACACAAGATCTCTAACTGTGAATATTTAGTAATAAGTTCCAAGCTACTTCAGTGAGTATGAGAGTTTAGTTCAAGGGTCGATTTAAGAGATGTTAACCTGCTTGCACCAGGTGCAACCAAAGATACCTACTTGCACCAAATGCTACTTGGAAATAACTCTCACCTACTTCAGCTATGTCAATGCCAATATTAACTAGGAGGCCTTACATTCAGTTTGACAGGGCGGTGCAGTGGCCTTGAAAGGTTAAAGGGTCTGCTTGTGACACTGATGCTCTGCTCTAGTGTCCCCGGCTATGATATATCTGCAATATTGCAAAAAACATTGTAAAGCCATACTCACTCACTCATTCACTCAGATTAGCATTATTGCATTAATGAAACTGTAGAAATTAGGTGTTGACATGCCTCTGAGTTCAGGAAATAATAGTGGTGAAAGATCCTAGTTCTGAACAGAATTAAGAGTTCTGAGTTTGACTCGCTAAGGTAATCAGTTTTGAATCAAAGATAAATTGTCAGGATGTTCTGAGCTATACATCTGTTTCAGCTGGTGACTGACATGACGAACACAAAGATCCTAGAGAACCGCCGGAACACAATCTCTCTAGGTGATGACCCAGCTTTTGCCTCGGGTGTGATGTTCAGTAAGGAGATCGGTTTCTCACAGCTTGTCCTCCTAGTTTGTAGAGATGGATGCAACCTTCCATATGTAGATGCAGTAGACTTTAATCCTGGATGATAAATTTGGTCCTGTATATTCCACCATAACCTATAGGCACAATGGATATTGTCCTCTGCATTCAAGCATCCTTGTTAAGTTTTCTCCTTTATATTCCATCATAGCCTGTAGATTCAGTAGACATTGTCCCCTATATACAAGCATGGATGATAAGTTTTGCCCTTTATGTTCCACCATAACCAGTTGGTACAGTAGATGTTGCCATCTGCATTATGACAGCGGTGTTAAACTTTGTCCTTTATATTTCCATTATAATCTGCTGATATAGAAAACTAATGTAAAGACGAGCATAGCCTTTACTTGGATGATCGGCCGAACTAACTAAGATCCTTAGCCTGACCTGGTTTGTGGATAGATGTCCTTTACATACTAGCAGGGCTGGTAGATTTAATTCAGTTTCCTGTGAGTTCCAGCATGCCAAATAAATTCAGTGGACACTAGTCTATGTGTACAAGCATAAGTATGATTGTAGTTTGTAAAGGTGAATATACGTAGTTAACCTGTCGGAACCAATCTGTCGTGATTGTGAGAAGCTGAAGACATTGTCCCTTGTTAGCAGTATGATTGATGAAGTCAGTCCTACATGTCCCATCATGTAGATGCAGTGAAAAACGCCCTCTGTATACAAGTATGGATGATCAATATTATCCTTTATGTTCCATCGTAACATATAGATTCAGTACATATTGTCCTGTATGTACTAGCATGGATGAATTGTGTCCTTTATATTCAATCACAACCTGTAGATACAACATAAATTATCGACTTTCTGAAAGCATGGCTGATATATATTTTCCTTTGTATTCCATCAAAGATAGATACAGTGGGCATTGACATCTGTATGCAAGCATGAATGATAAATTTTGTCCTTTATCTTCTGTCTTAACCTGTAGATGCAGTGAAAAATGTCACCTGCATACATGCATGACAGATAAATTTTGTCCTTTATATTCCATCATAGCCTGTAGATGCAGCATACATTGTTGTCTTTCTGCAAGCATGGATGATAAGTTTTATGTGTCTATATATTCCATCAGTTTATTAAAGTTGACTTTATCGTCTGGATAGCATGATTTTATGTCACAACATAAAACAATGAAATATATCTGCAACAGACTGCCATTTTTGGATAAATGAGTCCATTGGGGCTGAATGGGTTAGATTGCTGACTTTGTGTGCTGGCAGGTCCTGAGAATGAGGGTTTGGATCCCATATGGGACACAACCTAACAGAAGTACTAGAATCTGTACTTTACTACGAAAATGTAATCCCAAATAGAACTATGTTACATCTGGTTGCTTTCTAAATAGCATTGTGTATTCATGATATTGAAGGACTTAACAATACAACTAGATATTTGCATAGCGCTTTTTTTCCCCCTCGATCATTGGATGTCCATTACAACGGCACATCGTATTTTCAATCTCAACTCCCTGGGGATCATACAACTCTTGCAGCCTTACCAGACGCACCAAGTTAATTTGGCTTTTTCCATCCTTACGAGGTTCTTAATATATAAAACACTCTTGGCTAATCATCGCTATGCAGACTAATAATGGTTATATTAAGGAATAAGTCAGCCGCCATGATAGTTACTACTATAATGTGAGAAACTGATCATCCCGAGAAAACATCTCTCTCTCCTTTTGTATTACATGTGTCTGATTTTGAGTGCACTATCAATTTAAGAATCATGTTGAATGTTAACATTGAAAGATAAAGGTCAGTAAACTAAATTATTACTTCATGTTCGTATTCCCATATGAATTTTTACAAGACATGATTATTTCCCATTACAAATGTTCAAATGGTTATGAAGGGAAATTTTGACCTTTGAGATAAGTACTTTCATTGGTCCACCATAATGTTATACAACTAGACTGCCAGTGTATATCCCCTATATCATACCAACGTCTTATGCTGGTGTGTATTGCTCAACAGGTGGACCAATGTCATCATCTGTTCACATGGACAAAGAGTTTGAGGATCTGAAACCAGATGCTCTGTCCCCATTAGGCTCTCTGGAAAATCTCTACGAGGCTATCCTGCCAAAGTTCAGAGGACGGCATGTCTACGATCCGATCACTGGCAATACTGTGACTACAATATGTCCGAACATTCCAGTTGAAGGTTACCTTGAGCCTGTGCCACCAGTTACTGCTACAGCAGGGAGTGCGTCAAACCTATTGACCCCCTCCATGACCTCAAGTATGTGTGCCCTCCCGTCAACGATGACCTCAAGTATGATGGGGATGACTTCGAGTATGGTGGCGATGCCATCGACGATTGAGGAAGAAGATAGTGTGGGTGATCCGTTTGATGAAGAGGCTGATATTGATGAATCAAGACAGATGCTTCTTGCCTCACAGCCCATTTATGAGGAAATCAATGGGTACAATAAGGTTGTCGACGATGATGCTACATCCATGGTGTCTACGCTGTCCCAGGTTTCACAGACCACAGAGACTGATTTCCTTGCCCCTCCTGACAATACAGGTCGCTCCCAATCCCGGGAAACTGTCTCCTCAGAGTCGGACACAACTTCCACTTGCAGTACCCTCTCCAGGCCTAAACCTGCCCCCAGACGGAAACCCAAGAAGGGTGACCGGTCTTCCTCGGAGCAATACGTGGCAATGAACCGACCAAATACGTCAGTAACATTGCGAGAAGACAAGCTTCGAGACCTACACAGTCGCTTGACGACGATGATGTTGCAGAGCCTGCAGGACATCTACAGTCAGGTGGAACGGCTCCTGTCACAGGAGAAGCTGTCACTGCCAGCACCTCACCAGCTCAAGTGGGGAGACTTTGACATTTACGGTCAACCCCTGCATGCTTCAGAAAGATGTATCGTCTATAATGCAAAGTTCAAGGTCAACAACTCCCCATGTCAACTTATGGTAAGTTATAGATTTTTATAGCAGTATTTTTGATGAAATTGAGTAAGGGTTGGTCCCAAAAACATGTTTCCTGAGAGGATCAGTATTTGTCTCATCAGTACCTCTGCACGTACCACTCCTTAAGATTCTGGGTCAAGATTGATTACCAGTACCTTTGTGCACTTAGATGTCATAATGTAGATATAAAAGTATGTAGAGATATAATAGGAAACACAGATAACAGCCGTGTATGTTGTCATAAAGATTTAACATGTCATGACCTATGTGCCATATATCCATCAAGTACTGGTAAGTATTGGAAAAGTAGTGCACACAGGGATAATCTTAACAATTTCATCAGTATTTTGGCAACACTTCTGATTTTTGATCTTGCCAGTCCTCATAGGTATGACACTGCATGCCCTGACAATGATCTGACACAAAGATCAAGTCATGGGATAGATATTACATCCTTATGTTATAGCACAGTTATAACATAGTTACAACACCGCATGTTTTGTTTCAGCTCCTACACTCACGCCCTGCGACAGAGAGCAGCACAGTGACTCATCCCAGCCTTCTGAAGCCAGCAGCCGTGTTTGCAGACACTATCCCTTTCTCTTTCCTCACGGAGGAGTTTATCAAGACAAGTCAGCTGGTCCAGAACTCTGTGTATGACAGCAGCTTGGCTAAGTGTTTCTGTGCGGTGGGCAGCTTTGACATCATCGAGAGCCTGGACAGTCATTTGTCCTTGCTGAGGGAGACCTTGACCCACAATGCGGAAGTCTACATGAACGTCATCCTCTCCATGGCCCTACAGCTGCTCAGTGCCATGTCACACTGCCTAGACCAGGGATACACTGTCACCGAGACAGATTTCCGCGACATATTCCTTGTGACACGCAGTGACCTTCGGGGCAAGGTCATCACCTTCTTGCCACGGCAACGCTCACATGATGTCCACCAGGGTGAAGCCATGTGCCGATTCCTTGACAAGCTGTTAGATGATGCAATGACAGAACACCGCGCCGAGACAGAGAGCCCTGATACCCTGGACACAGTTGAGACCCTACAGGGCATGCTGCAACCACGGAAGGTGGAGTGTCTGGCCCAGGTTCGATCTGTAGTGGAGTATCTGCTGTGGGGGCCGAGTGGTACTGACCCAAGCCAGAATGAACCAGGGAGGTCTGAACCTTCTGAAAACCCTGAAGACATGGAACAGGACCTGTCTCTTTGGCTTGAGAAGGAGAGGGCAAATCTTGTCACCAAGTTTGCCAAAAGTGTTTCTGGTTTTGTCAATGGTGTTTCACTGGAGGAATATTACTGCTTGAAGTTTTTGTTGAAATCTAGTCCGACTAGCTTAGCAGACAGTGCCAGAAGACTTGCTCTGGAGTGTTAGCTGTTGCTGAAGCTGTACCATACAGCTGTGTTACCATGGTGACAAGAGTGGTCAATATTGATGAGACTGGTTCAAGTTAGGGGATTCAAGACAAGACTTGGTGCCAAGTTTACAGAGTTATATTAACTTCTGGGAGAGCCCATTTACATACGTTGCAGATTGTTAGTTGGGGTGAAAACATTTTGATAGTGCTACAGACTGGAATACTGCTATAATGTTAGTAATTTTCACATGAATTTTCAGTCTTCTAAAATCTAGTGTAGACATAACCTTCACATTGTAGCTGTCATTGACAATGTTTGACAATGCTTGTGTGTGCACTGAGATATTTGTAAGTTAGACTGCCACCCTCCATGCTGTTGTCACCATAGTGATGTAGGTGGGCCTTGCTGTGATACTGTCCCCCTACCACAGACCACAGGAACTACTGCAGATTTGCCGTTTCATGCAAATGTAGATACTGAAGTGTAATGTGTTGATAAATAGGAAATCAAAGGACACTGTGCAACCAAAATTTTCAAAATCAAAGACAAGGGTCCCAATATTTACACTGAGGGGCCTAAGGACTACTACCCCTAATTCTGTCTTTTTAATGCTGAAGGGGGTTGTTGTTGGCATACATGGTACAGATAGGTACAGTAGGTATATTTCGGATATAGACATATGTACCCTGAACCAAGTCAAAATACAGAAACGTACCTTGAACACTAAACAGCAGACTCAAGATTTTAATTTACCTCTGATTTTCACCGATTTTATGTCAAATTAATTATTTTAATCCTGACATCCTCATTCGGTGACACAATATTAAGTTTTCAGTTGAAAGTAGGTTTTCCGGTTGCCATCACTGGCCAGACAAGTCCATATTGTAAAACCTAAAACTGAAACAATTCACTGACTGTGAGTGCATCACAAAATATTCCTTGTTTCTTATACATGGTTCGAAGTTAATGCTTTGAAGGTAGCAGATTTGCTATTTAAAATCCTATTTTGCCAACTGAAAGGAGAATACCGAAGCATACCCAGTAGTTGTCATCAAAACTGCTCAAGTTCATCAATTAGTCGTCATTTTCAAAGGCTAGATCACCACTTGGTTAGAGACATAGACTGCAGACGGATACCCTTGAAGATTTGATGAAAATCAAACTTGCAGACCCACAGACTTTTAGACCACTAGTAAACAGGTGGTAGGGGAGTGGAGAGAGGGTCAGGAGACCTAATACAGTTCTATATGGCCAGAGACAGTAATGGGACTGGGAGGGAGGGATTAATTATGAATGCTGCTAGCAGGAAAGAGATTTTGCCACCTATTACTAAACCAGGAAGGAAGCACTTGCTACAAGCTAAAAAAGTTAATTTCGAACACTAGTTATATGAACACTGCTTACCTGAAATACAAGCTTGTACAAACAGTATCTGGTACAACAGTATGATGGTTCTGATCAAGAGAGCAGCACAGTTCAGGATGGACTAATCCACAGATATGTTTCTGTGTTCTGATTAGTGGACACATGTAGTAACCATGCCAACGATGACCCCTTCAGTCTTATTAATGCCATCTTCTCTGCAGTATTCCACCATTATCGGATGAGCATGCTGTAGGCAGGACAAGCCCTACCTTCTATGAGTGGAAACGATGTCAAAAGTCTTTAGTGAATGAGAGAGGAAGATCTTTTGGACAAAATTTCAATTATTGAGCTTTTGGAGTTTCTAGTACTTCGCAAATCATCAACTAACTTCGGAACCATTCCGCCTTTACATGATTGTAATCAATGGGGATATTAGAAGTAGGGCTGGCTATCGAGAAGTATCAGAGAAATCACTTTGAGCACAAATGCCCAAAATATTTGAAAGGGATAAATTTATTTCACATCACTGGTAAGTTGTGAGATGTTTATCTAAGGATTACTAAGACAACAGCACCTTGATCGTAAATTAGAAGCACCACTTTAATAAAGGTTTAAGTTTGTGTATTGTGTGAGGAAATTAAAACTTTATTTTATTGCAAAAATTTTTGTATGATATTATCAATGTTATTATCAAATTTTCATATCGGTAATCATTAATAACTTTTCGTATTGACAATATTTCCTATTACTAATCGATTAGCCAGCCTAATCAGATGACATTATTAGTCAATACATTAATCCTGATGTTCAAACTATTATTGGTAACCAACATTAAGAAAGTTATTTATTCTTAGCATTATTCATGAAATGCATTTCTTGTTTGCATTATACACAATAATAAGTTTTGTGTCCGTCAGTTTCATCACTCAGTAGCTCACCTTATCTCCGCAGTTGGGTTTGTCTCCATAGTGACCAGTGCTTGATGTGGTGTCCCATGTACAAGAAAATCGCTTCAGTGTATCTACTTAGTGACAGCGACAAAGGTTTGATTCTTATGAAATGGAGGATCTATTTCCATTTGATTTTTAAAATGTCACATGTATACCTTATCATTAAAAGATATTGCATATGAAAACATCAGTTATCCGTATCTGTACTTGATACCCTAAATTTTAAGAAGTAGATTCGTGTTTTGTGTTTGAATCATCAAGTTTGTATGCTCTGGACACAAGCCCTTCAGTGCAGGAGTTCCATCCTTAAGAGTGTCGTAATCTCGTAATATCACGTTGTGGTCCAATATTAACTGTGTTCTTTACCGTTTCTGTATCCACTTTACATGGCTATGTGTTTTTCTTTCATAGCCAGAACTTATACATCGTTTTACGCATTGTGTTGCAACATTTACATTGTGACATTGTTCTGGACAATCTTTTGGCCAGATTTGTTAGCAGACAGAGATTGACATCTCCTTTAATACTACTAACCTCACCACTGTCACTGTATCAAAATATTTCATGGTATGCAAAGATGTGTATACAAGGTCACATGACCTTTGCTGAAGGGCATTGACCTTCAGATCTTCAGTGCTTGTAAGGGCTGTTATGTGAGTGATAGTGTGATAGCCTATTAAAATTGCTTCTAGTATTGTGTGGAGACTATGTGATATGATGTTTTACCATTATGTAATACCCTCGGACATCTTTAGCAACCAACAGTCTGTGACTTTTGCCTGTTTGCTGTATGCTGAAACCCAAGTCAAACGACTGGTTTTAAATTTGTCATGGGTGCCTAGTCAGTAAAAGGAGAAATTGCTTAAAAATGTGACACTCTTTGAGAAGTAATAAAAATAATGCCTGTACAGCAGACCACATGTATACTGAACACGCTCATAATGAATTGTTGAACCACTAGCTGTATATTTTAGTCGAAATGCGTATGACATACTATTGTTATAATGAACTAAAACTAGTAATAAAATATAGAGTGGTTTTGCAGGGGTTGGGGGTGTGGCATGCAAATAGTCCACTGATGATAATGCTTAGTGTATCAAAAGTGTCTGATCATACCTGTAACAAATAAATGGTACCTGTAAGCTGAAGGCAGTGTGGGCTCCTTAGATCTTCTAGATAATGTTTAGGTAATCAAACACAAAAGCTTTAAGCAGACAGTGCTTTTTTTCAGTTATGTTCAGCACTGTTTCTGCAGCTGGCCATAGTTCTGATCCTATATGGGGCAGAGGGTAATCTAGTGGTTAGAGCATTTGTTCATCATGCCGAAGTCTGGGGTTCAACCATTCTATTACTGGAATATTGCTGAAACTGTGTAAAACCATACTCATTAGTGTTTATCCCATATTTCCTTAACAATTTGTTTGCCAGCACCAAGTCTACGTCACAAATTCAAAACTTACTCCATTATCAACCTTTAATCAGACAGAAGTGATATTGAATTAAACAGTTTTCGAATTAAAGACATAAATTCAGACTTATGAGCATACAAAGTGACATTTCACCCTCTGGGTGTTCACTTAGTGGTAGGAAGCCATCGCTAAGTCATGTCAGTTTCAAGACCCAGGTTATGTTTACCACATGCTCACAAAGTGTCAAGGCAATTGTTCGTATACCCCTGCTGTCATACAGCTATAACTCATAAGACTCCTTAAGGGGTAGATACGAAGAATACCATCCTACGTAGTCTGTTCCCTAAGTTTTCACTCTCAGTATACTTGTGTGTGAGTGTTTCCTTGAGGGTTGGTTCAAGTTATATATGTTGTAGTGACGTGTGTCACAAGAATGTCACATTAGCATGTCACAAGTGTGTCTGTGTACAGGAACAACTGAGCTGTATTTGTTGTGTTCATAGTCACAGAATTCATGAATTTAGAGCTGTCATGTCAATAGTCACAGCTTAGATGACTGTATGGATTGGTCACATATGATTTTCTTGTCCCCTTTCCACCAGTCTGTCTTACCTCTAGGACAGTCATGGGTCCGCTTGTGTGAAGTAACAACAGATGTCTCACAAAGACTTCCATTTGGCCAGCATGTTTACTTTTTGTGGTTCTCAACGCCTGACCGACGTTCCTAATTTTATTGCCAAACCCCTCAAAAACAATTTTATTTTGTTTCAATACCACCAACTCAAACCTAAAACATACCACCTCATCCTACAGAATGTTTATCTTTTAAACAGACACTGCTACAAGTAAAAAAACATGAGAAATTGTTATTAGAATAATAAATGAGAATCAAGAACAATATTCAGATGAGAATTGGTACAGATAGAGCTATGATATTTTAATTGATAATGTTATCACTCTGGTGCTGTAATGTTCAGTTAAAACAATCTTACGACTGTTACTTTAATATTTACTTCAGGCAGTCTTTTGATTGTTATTTTAAAACTCATATTGTCCTATCTTACAACAATGTTTTGTTTTCCTTGTTTCTTAATGCTGCACTCTGCCATATTCCAGCTATCAATAATCTTGAGATAGTTCCTTACAGACTTACATTGTTGGAACATACGTTTAAACTTACGTTGTCAAAACTTAAATATAAACTTCTGGCAGTTTTGTGATCGATTCTTAATACTTACACCAGTGTATCTTACATACAGACTTCTGACAGACTTATGACTGATACGTTAAGGCTTATATGACTGTATCTTACATATAGACTTCTGACAGTCTTATGACTGATACGTTAAGGCTTATATGACTGTATCTTATATATAGACTTCTGACAGTCTTATGATTGATACGTTAAGGCTTAAATGACTGTATCTTATATATAGACTTCTGATAGTCTGACGTTAAGACTTAGATCATTGTTTTACTTTGATAGATTAACACACACTTATAACCGTGGTAGCCCTAAGATAATTGTTTGTCAAATACTTTTAAGGAAGCCTAAGGACATTTTAACTTGAGTCCATTTATACTGAATTATGACATAATAGCCTAAATTCTTTGCTTCAGACATGACAGTCATAGTGCTGAGATTTTATTGGTGGAAAGGGTCCTGGGTGCGCTACCCTGGATGCTTCACCCGATGAACATTGCTGATGTTTCCACACTGTTGCAGGAAGGTACATCTCTGACTGTCAGTCATAGTTCTAGTCTCAAGTCACCCTTTGCGCTGTATACAAGGATAAGCATTGGGGAGTGTTACGCACTGACTTGACCTATCGCTCGGTGGTGTAGTTCACAGGTATGAAGTCTGGTATGTAATTAGCTCCAAGATGAGCATCTTGTATTGTATACATTATGTATCATGTGTGGTTTTCAATATTCACAGTCATCGTTTTTGTAGTATCAAGGTTTTTTGTGTGTTTTTGTATTATTTCCATCATCCACTGATGTCACGTTACCATGTAGGTGTGATTATACCATTATCAGTTGAGTGGAAAGCATTATGTACACTTGACTGTATAATGGATTTAGTAACTGCTGTGAGATATGTTAGCATGGTCGCTTTTCAGGTCAGGAAAATATTGTTGGTAACTTGACTTCAGTGTGATACAGTTTTACTTTCAACTAGTCTTGTTGCGATATTACACTCACAGTCATCAGGCGGATGTCACGTCTTCCACTATTGTACTGCTAACACTTTCTAACATTCATGCATGTGTCCCTTGTTCTACAATGCTAAGACAAAATGCCAACACTGAAAAAACCTTTTCTATAAAAATGAATGACAATGAAATCAGTATTTCAGCAATGTCATTTATGAATGCTTATGAATCTGGAACATCAGTGTCAGCAACCTGTTTTACTGTCTTAAAGTGTAAATTCAACCTGCATCAATGTGACTTTGAGCTTGTGATCATATTCCACCTCCAGCCATGCCACTGAATTCACTGTTAGATAATGTTACCCCCACCTGTATTATGAAGATGTGTCCAAATTTACACCCCAATACTTGACTCCATATTACTTATCCTACCCAGATATGTGCTCTAGGTGTCTGGATTATGGTACAAATGTGAGATCGAGAATTACTTCACCAAGACCCCGTCAAAATCTATTGAGACAAATGCATGATACTGTAGGAAAAAAATTAGAAAACGCAAGAGATTCACACCACAGCCGTGATGTACAGTTTTAGAATCAGTTACAGATGTATTTATCTGAAAAAGTATTGTTTTATTGTATAATTACCTGTTTACACTAGAGTAACAATTTTATGGTGCATATATGAAACGAAATACAAGATAACTGATATGCCATTAAGTTCCATTCATTGCCCTAAATGTACTCTCAAGGTTTCCTAGTACTCCTGTATTGAACAAATAATGAGTATGTACACCTGATGTTGAAAAATTATCTGGAGCCTTGGGAAGGGATTGTTACTGTGGAGTTCATGTCACAGACCAATGTATTACCAAGTATCATGACTTTAACCAGGGTCCATGTCTTGTCGCTTAATCCCGACAAATCAAGTACCCGAGCAGAGATGCCAACCCTTGCGCTTTGGGCGTAATTATTGCGATTTTGACCAATTAATTATTCCATTACGTGTAATTTGTGAAAAGTATGCTTTTCTACTTACTTTAGGACAGTGAATGAAGTGGATAAAATCTCACAAGGAAGTATCCCATAATGCACTCATATAGGGGTTAACACAACAGGACTTCATTATCTGTCGTTAACCCCCTGGATGCCGAGTTTTTTTTTCAGGCACACATTTTCATAAGGTTTGAAAAGTGAACGTTATGCGAGATTTGCGCTCGCGTGGTCCTGGATCGTGGTCCCAGTAATTATCCGATTTTCGCATTTTAAAACATACTGCAAATAACGCTGTGAATCTCGATTTTGTACAGTTTGAAAAATGGCGACATTTACGATGAAGCCTATTTTGAAAGGCGATTTTAAGCACTTTCGCTTGGTCTGAGATAATAGTTGATGGTATCAAGAAACTGGGAATTTTCCGCAGAATTTATACCTGTGAAGTATTTATATATGCGTGGTATATTTAGAATTTTATTCGACTTCAAAGTGAGGGATGTAGAGGAGGGACATATATGTCCCTGTGGCATCCAGGGGGTTAAGAAATGGCCTACACCAATCACCGATAAAAACTCAATCTTAAAATCATGCACATGCCAATTAATTTGTAAGGAATTAAAGTATCTTGTGTCACCCGACCAATAAGTTTTGATGCATAGAGTTTCATAATGATTGGTGATGTGTATTTCTGTCTAGAATATTCCTTTTGTGAAAACTTGCACTATATTCAAGCATCCAGAAAACAAGTATTACCTTTTTGGGGTCTACAATACACTTTTTGATGTCCAGTAAAACATTTAGGCCCAAAATAGGGTTGACATCTCTGCCCGAGCCTCAGCCCCGTTTTACACTTCAGTGTTCATAGGTGCTTGAAGAGGAGAGAGGGTTATGGAATTTACAACCATTACAAGAAACTTAGTTGTTGCCTTTGACATTGTTTGCAGGCAACATCAGAATATAATCAAAAGAAAATAAGATGGTGGAGTAGTCTCCCTTTAGCATTCAACAGACACACTGATTCAGACGTCTACTGGTTTTGTTTTGTGCATGCAGTGCCACTTCAACTGTTGTAACATTTAAGTTTCAACTGTATCAAGTTATGGAATGGAGATATAATTCAAGTCATCAGATTATGCCAGAATATACAATACTGGCATATGGTATATACTGGTATATGGTATTGCCATGGTGGGGTGTGTTCAGTGATATGTCATGTTTGTCGTGAGACGTGACTTACGGAATTGGGTGGTCAGACTTACTGACTTAGTTGACACTTGTCATCGATTCCCACTTGTGCAGATGCTGTTGATCACTGGATTGTCTGGTCCCGACTCGATTGTTTACAGTTTGCTGCCATATAGCTGGAATATTGCTGAGTGCTGCATAAAAATCAACTCACTCACTCAGTAAAATGTCACTGCTAGTAACAAACTGAAAGAAACATGCAAATGGTCTTGTTTATGTCCATTTGCTAGAAAATATTAGTTGTTATATCGATATAAGTTATCCATATAATTTAGTAAGGTAACTGCATGTTAATTCTTTTAAAGAAAACATTACCGTGGTGAGCTGTTCCGATGTATCTCTGTTAGTCAGGTCTGAATTTGGAGCAGTTGTGAATACTTGAGCACAGTTGAGTAAAACATGGGAAGTTTTATTGAGGCATCAAGACTTCATACATTCTACATTCAAAGCAGACCAGCAGACATCTCAAGCTTCAGTAATATTCAGGTAACCTGATGTAATATCTCCATATTTTGATGCATTTGATATTAGATGTGCAGACAGCTCATTGCTATTCAAAGCATTTCGTACACAGAAACCCCAAATAATTTGTCATTAATTCTGAACTGTTGAATCAAACATATACATTATTATGAAAACCTTTCTCTGTCAAACTCCTTATACAAGTTTCCTGACAACTACTTCAGTGCCACCAGTTCACAGTTACTAGGTGGAGAGTGATGATTGTGGTGTTTGTTGTTGTGCATCTGTCTGTTCATTCGTTCCCTCCACAGTTCTTCAATTCCAGCATTTATTTTATCTTTTTTAGCAGATATTTCATTTGAAGGTTTTAACTGTGATATTTTTGTACAAACTGTAACATTTTAACTTGCTCACGACATGGTTGTAATGTATGGCAATTAAAATTGTCTATCTTCAACAATTTGTGTTTTGTTTTGATAATCAGCGACAAATCTTTTGGAAAATTGTCATTTCCTCAGCAAGTTGTCCATTCATACACTTAAAAAAACATGTATTGTGACATTAAGGTCGGAGGTGATGTCAGCCATAGCCTGCGTAGAAGACCAATTCCCAGAGAGCTGTTTCTCCTTTCCTCTTGTTCCTGCCCATGAAGATCCGGGTTAGAATTGATTTTCAGTCACCCATGCTTGTCATAAAAGGCGACTAATAGGATTGAGAGATCAGACTTGCTGACTTCATTGACACGTGTCATTGTATCCCAACTGTTAGATCTATGCTTCTGTCGTTGATCACTGGTGTGTCCAGACTCGATTATTTACAGACTGCCACCATATAGCTGTAATATTGCTGAGTGAGGTATGAAACTAAACTCACTCACTCTTTCTCACTGCCCTTGCTAATACTTGTGCCCCATTAGAAGTGCCCCAATTACCTGTGCCCCATTAGAAGCGCCCCAATTACATGTGCCCGTGTTACTTGGTCCACATATCCGTGTCCCTACTCATCGTTACCTGTGCCCTTGTCCTCAATTTCCAAGGCTCACTATGCAGCTGTCCCATAAGAAAACAGCTTATTGTTAATAATAGATTCCATTGTGTCCTGCATGTCTAGTACAATGGAAGTATCATAATCGTCAGCCCTCCAATCCGGCATGCTCTTAATATTAGATCTAAAACTTGGTCCCGACAGAAGCTAGTTAATTTATGATCATTTATGTGCCCTCTAATTCAGCGTCAGTCTATTATGTATTTTGATAAAAAAAACAAAACTGACTGACTGTACAGTAATTTACATTCTCTAAACCAACATCTGCTATGTCCGCTCTCCTGTTGTTTCGCTGATTGGCTTAACGTGTGATAGTACATTGGCACTAAGCTCATTGATGTTATCTGGTTGCATTTGGATTGGACTGGAATTATTTCTTTAACAAAAAATTCAGCTGATAAAAGATGTTGATGCAATTCCTCGGCCTACTCAAGGAGATCTTACACTTAAGTATCAAATTGACAGGCTAACAGTTTGGGACATTTTGTGCATGAAACAAAATTTTAACAAAACATCAATTCAAAAACAAATTGTGTGAATGAAAGGAGTAACATAAAGAAATGTGGACATCAACACATTCAGTCTTATTCTACGGCATATAGAAGATCATTCTTATGTTGAAAAGGGAAAAGTTCTATGAACCAGCTTGCCTTCCATCCCTGCGAATGCTGTTTTAGAGGGCTTCCCTATACTTGTTCTGTACTTTAAATTACCTGTACAGCCAGTTTTCCTTCCTCTCTGTCCCTGTTTCTCATTACATATCCCCCTTTTCTGATTGTTACTGTCTGCTCATCACACCAAGGACGCGGGTTTGATTCCCCACATGGGTACAAGGTACGAAGCCCATTTCTGGTGTCCCCAGCAGTGAAATTGCTGGAATATTGCTAAAAGTGGTGTAAAACCACACTTTCTCCTTCACTGACTGTTAGTATCCACGTCTCAGTAGCATATGAGTCATGTAGGCAAAAATTTTTAATTTTGTTTTCTTGTATTACTTTGAAATGTTTCTATTCATAGTATACTGAATTAAGAAAGCATAAATTATACGAGCTTAATGATTCTTTTTTGATATTTCATAATTTTTATTAGAAATTTCATGAAAGTGCATCACTAGCTTTTTGAAATTTCTAATGTGACTTTGAAAAAAAATTTCAGAGATGATATTCATTTCATGTACATATATATCTTAAAATATCTAAATTTACAATACAACATGGCTAATACGTTTTGACATTATATACTAGTATTCATTACTTAAAAGGGGCCAACAAGGTGAAAACTTCATGTCATTTCTGATTTGGAAATGTAAAGTAATATGTAGCAAAGTATACAAAATGAGAATATAGATTATATTATGCTTACTTGAAGCTCTACTACATAATAAAATTGCACTACAAATCCAGACACAGACAGATGAATCAATGTTATTTATATAAGGAAAATGATATTGTTATGGAATGGACATGAGAGTTAATTGTTATGGTAGTGACACAACAATGGAAGTGACGTTTTTAATAATAAACTTCTGTATGTTTACCTTAAATGATAATTTCACGAAATTTGTCAGTCAGATATTTCAGAATGTTTGAAGAATATGAAAAATGGCAAAAGGTTACTTGTGGATGTCCGTAGACGGATGGACGGACAGATGGACAGACAGACAGACAGGTAGATAGATAGATAGATAGATAGATAGATAGATAGATAGATAGATAGATAAAGACTGCATGTTATGGCAGTGACATTCTGATATTATTATCATGTCATTACTGTAACAGTTTATCACAACCGTTTTCTTCTTTGTCACAGCTGTTACACTACCCACAACAAAATTACACTTATATGCTTATTGATCACACTGCTTATCGTAAGAGACAACTAACGGGATCGGGTGGTCAGGTCAGCTGACTTGATTGACACATGTCACCGGTTCCCAATGGCACAGATTGATGCTCATGTTGTTGATTACTGGATTGTCAGTGGTAGCCGCCGTAACCGTTAGGACTGGCAGAAATCTCACATACCATTTTGTACTCACCTTTTGTGCGAAAAAATTCACAAAAACAGGTTACCATAAAAAAGATAATCTATTTTGGCTGATGTTAGACGGATACAAACACATAACATTAATGTGCACAGATTTTGAGAATGACATATAATGTATGCTGGTTTATCAGTGAATTCCAGTGTGAAACATCGATGAGTGCGTATACATCATCAACAGACCCCTCTATAGACCTCATCATGGCTATACACACACCTCTCCCCACATGTCCCTCTACAGACCTCAACCTTGGTATACAGACACCTCTCCACATGTGCCCCTCCGTAGATGTGAACCTGGCTGTACACACCTCTCCACCCGTCCCTCTGTAGACCTCAACCTGGCCATGCAGACACCTCTCCACACATGTCCCTCTGTAGACCTCAACCTTGGTATACAGTCACCTCTCCACACATGTCCCTCTGTAGACCTCAACCTTGGTATACAGTCACCTCTCCACACATGTCCCTCTACAGACCTCAACCTTGGTATACAGTCACCTCTCCACACATGTCCCTCTGTAAACCTAAACATGGCTATGCAGACACCTCTCCACACATGTCCCTCTGTAGACCTCAACCTTGGTATACAGTCATCTCTCCACACATGTCCCTCTGTAGACCTCAACCTTGGTATACAGTCATCTCTCCACACATGTCCCTCGGTAGACCTAAACATGGCTATGCAGACACCTCTCCACACATGTCCCTCTGTAGACCTGAACCTTGGTATACAGTCATCTCTCCACACATGTCCCTCTGTAGACCTAAACTGGACTATGCAGACACCTCTCCACACATGTCCCTCTGTAGACCTCAACCTCTGTATACAGACACATCTCCAAACATGTCCCTCTGTAGACCTGAAACTGGTTATACAGACACCTCTCCACACGTCCCTCTGTAGACCTGTACCTGGCTATACAGGCACCTCTCCACGCGTGTCCCTCAGTAGACCTGAACCTCGGTATGCAGTCATCTCTCCACACATGTCCCTCTGTAGACCTGAACCTGGTTATACAGATATCTCTCCACAAATGCTCCTCTGTAGACCTGAACCTGGCTATACACACACACCCCCCACATGCCCCTTTGTAGTCCTCAGCATCGGTATAGAGTCACCTCTCCAAACATCCCTCTGCAGACCTGAACCTGGCTATACAGACACCTCTCCACACATGTCCCTCTGTAGACCTAAACCTCGATATACAGACACCTCTCTGCACGTCTCTCTGTAGACCTGAACCTGGCTATACACACACCTCTCCATGTGTATAATCTGTCAATAGATCAACATGGTATATATCCAACAAGACTTTGCCATAATATAGTTGGAACAATGCAGACTTTGGGAAAAGACACCCACCAAATGGCACAGAAGATCAGTAAGTTTAGTTTACACTGATTTTAGCAATTTTCCAGCAATAAGACGGCATAGTAAAACCTGAAATATGCACCACCCCTTGTAACAGACAAATACCATAAGAGTTCCTCCCGTTTCCCCATCCCATATATTATTTATGAGTTGGCATTTACTAGAATTATTGACCAAACCTAACGCAACAATTACTTGAGGACTCACAAAAATTACTAAACATCCCCAATTTAAGCGTATGTAGAGTGTGTATAGTGTTGTGCCACTCAGTGTTACCTCTGGTAATCTGCGGAAGAAGGAATATGGGGGAACGAAAAGAACTATTTCCCGAATACCCATGCAGAATGGAAAACAAAAACTGATATCGCCACCTCGATCTCTGCGAACATGTGCACTGTATCAGTTGCATATAATGATTCTCTCAACATTATCAGTTTCCTGAAAGGGGTCGTTTTGGTACTGATTTCTGCGCCAATCTCCGACAACATGTCCGAAGTTATCAACACCTTTCCGTTAAGTGACCTTTGGGTAATAATTCGTGTGTCAGATTCATAACAGATTCTTCCTTCAACTTTCTACAAATGCTGCACACAAAATTCATTCATAAGATCCATTTCATTTTGGTCGTCTCTTTCATTATTATTCCCCCATTTTCACCGGAGAAGCCTGTAAAAGCACATATTTATGTGGTAGTGCTGTGAAATGAATTACATTCTGGACAATCCAGATCTGTCGGAGGTAATTAATAGCACAGATGTATGCGAGAGATATATTGTTTTCACCAGGAAGTCGACGTATTTGTAATTACAATAATAACTTGTTGTATTGGCAGTCGTATCTTTGATGAAGCCGGAAGCGGAAGTAAATTGTCTGCATCGGCCACCAGAGTGCGCTTTGTAATGACGACCGAAAGTTACATTGATCGTTCCGTGATGACACTTTGATATCACTTATGTTATATTTTATCTAGGATAATGAGTGTTACAAATGCCCGCAGGGATATGCCCGGTTACTGGTACAATATTGCGTGACCTCAAGCGATAATGTCTCAGAACGGGGTCGATGAAAGAGAAGGTCTGGGACGATCTGTCCGCAGTCAAGCCAGGTACGGGTATGGAACAACAGTCACAAGCAACACTGCAACGAAGAAGTTCCCAATGAAGTCCCAGTCGTCAAGTTACATCAAACACATTGTTACCTCCACTGATACCCTAATGGGCATTGCTCTGAAGTATGCCGTGACGGTAAGTGTACCCAAACATTTCCCAAAAAGGTATGTTGGCATCAGGAAGTTGATACCAAGCGAACGTGTGGACTGTGACTGCTGCCAGTGACAGCGGTCCGTTTGCTCATTGTACGATGTTTAGACATATGGAATGCTTACTTTGAGGGTATATGCGACAGTGAAGTTGTTTTATTTTATTTTTCAATCAATTATTGAACTGAAACAGTATGTGCTAACAATTCTATGTCTATCAAACGCGACTGTTTCACGCCATATGAATTACGATTGGATATCACTTTCACTGGTAACAGATGTTGTTGAAAACTGACCCAAAACGGAATTATTCATATATCCCTTGGAATAAATGAAGTAGAAAATGTATCTTCAGCATGTGCCACACAATACATATGACAAAGTCAGAGCTCAAGATAAGCTTTTTAAAATATGGGTAATAAAACCCATTGTGTCTCTTAAATGGATACTTTTGGTCTTCAGAGGGACTCATATGTCTGATACCCACCTGTTTTTTAAACTGTGTTTATTTTCGTTGTTAGTAATCGTCAAAATATATTTATAGAAATAGCTATGGCCGATTGTTTATACTTCAGACATAAACAGTCATTGTTGCAAAAAATGTAAAGTTTTAAGGTACAGTAGAACATGGATATAGCGAACACAGATATCGCGAACAAATGGATATAGCGAACAAATTTAAAAGTCCCGTCAATGGTCCCTTTATAATATCATTAGAATTAACGTGAATAACGAACTAGTGAGTAGCGAATTAACGGTTATAGCGAACTGATTTCCTGACCCCAAGCCCAATTAACGACGTGAGTAGCGAAATCACTCAGTGTCAACTCAGCGACTTAGCGGTATACATCAACCTTGTGGGGTGAATCAACATTGTTTAATCTCGTTGGCGGTGAATCAACATTTTTTAACCTCGTTGGCGGTGAATCAACATTGTTTGATAGTCATTAATTAATTGACAAAAGAAACACATCGTGTTTAAAAGCTTGACTGATACACAGATCTTCAGTTCGCTCTCGTCGCTATGGCAGGCAAACGTAAAGCTATCACCTTTGACACAAAGCTTCAGATAATCCAGGCTGCAGAATCAGGGGTAAGATCAAAGACAAACATCGCTCTCGACTTTGGCATTCCGAAATCAACACTCAGTTCCATTATTAAGAATCGCGACTCCATACTGGCAAAATGTGTCTCTAGTGATTTCGGCCCCGCCCGCAAGAAGTTGCGAACTGCAAATCACCAAGATGTGGAAGATGCGCGCTACAAATGGTTTCAAGGAGCGAGAAGTGAAAACATTCCCTTGAGTGGTCCCATGTTGCAGACTAAGGCAATTGAATTGGCATCCAAGTTAGGTCATTCAGATTTCAGCTGCAACAGTGCTTGGATTGACAGGTTCAAACAGAGGCGTGGTATCGTATGCAAATCAGCTCACGGGGAAAGTGCATCAGTTGACCCCAACCTCGTCAGTGATTTGCTGGAAACGCGTGCAGAGCAAAATTGTGGACTATGTTAAACGCAGTTAAGTGTTATATTGTTGAAATTGTTGTGATTGTTAAACATGTTCTAGATTCTGTTCTAGATGTATTTGAACAATGAAATCAGAATTTTAATGTCAATGTACAAGAATAAAAATATGTAGCCCATGTATATACGTGTCTCTTCATCTCTATAAGCCAATATGGCGGTCAAACGTGAATAACGAACAACGGATATAGCGAACTAAATCCCTTGGTCCCTTGGAGTTCGTTATATCCGTGTTCTACTGTACTTTATTATCTGGCTTGCACTGTGGCAAAACTGAAAAACATATTGGCCTGAATGTAACTTTAAACTAGGTCTATGAACTGCAGCACAGTCTCATTTCATCAGATTGTTTATTGAAAGAAAGCCATGAAAACTTAAGTTTCCATGCATCCTGAGTTTTTTCTTGAAAGTCTATAGCCATCATGTTTCTTTGACAATGTGTAAGTGACAGTGATAAGCGAACTGACAGTATTTTATAAGTAGCCTCCTCCGATTCAAAACAATTTCCAGTAAGTTCATCGATAATTTCTTTTGCATTGACAGAATTTGCAAAGGATTTTTTTCATATTCAGACAAATGCCAGAACCTTACTTTGAGAAGATCATGTTATATCTAGACTTTCTATCAAGATAAGCAATTTCAAAGGATGATATTTTCTTCCAAACTAATCATCTTCATAATGCTTGTTAGATGACTAGCTTTGTTGCTTCTCCCTGTAACTCTTAACAGGGACTTTCACTGGATGATAGTTTTAGTTGAACCAGTCAAAGTGAGTGTTAAAAAGATAACTAACTGTTTGCACAATTGTTTCTTTATGTAATTCATTATTTGTACAGTTACATAGTAAAATTCATTTGATAATCTACCTCATCCAATTTTTAAGTGCATGTTGGGAAATTTCATTGCATATTTTCCACAGATATGCAGCTCATCTAGTCTTCTGGTAACATAAAGTGTTTACCTGCTGATCAAATCTTTATTTTCATTAGATTGTTTTGAAAGATAATAGAACATGCATTGTTCTGTATATCCTACTAGTTGGTCCATATGCACTTTACAGAATGCTTCTATTATTGCTGCATACAACTGCTTTAGTATTTGGAAACTGAGGAGAAAACACTGGTTTGCCAAAAGTATCTGTTTGAATATGTATGAATTAATGTAATGACTGTTAAAGTTGATTTATAAACACTGTGTGTAGGGCATTATCATCATGTTCCTAAGTAATACGACCACTTCTTCAGTGACATCTATTCGGCTGATGTTTCAGTAAATATGTTGTATGTTGGCTTTACTTTAGCTAAAATTACATTTATGTACTTTGTTCAAGCTAGGAGACACCCCCTCCACCCCACCAACACGCTCTCAGTGTTATTTACAACAATAGATAAGCACAGGAATATTTAATTTGAAACCTACGGCTGACACCGTTGGTTCCAAATGTATTCCCCTTCTTCAAATACGCAATAACACCCGGAAATTGGCCAACACATGATATTTATCGACATTGTAAACAAGTCTCATTTATCCATGAACTTGTCATGTAACATCAGCTGCATGTCTTTGGTAATGTCTTTCTTAGTGTGCTTGTATGGTGTTTTTAAAAATAGATGCCTTTTCAATTAATATTTCTTTTTTGTAATGAAGAGTAAGAGGAGGTTTGATTGCACATAAGTGTGCTCTCTCGGGTCATTTAGCAATGTAAACATGGCAGCAAATTAGTATGTTGATGAAGTGAAATGGTGATTTGTCTCTCAAATCAACTTTGGTCACATTGGTAAGAAAACCTCTACACATGCAGAATCTTCAAGCTTCTGTGCATCATAGTAACAAATTAGATGTGAATTCCTTTAAACTTTCCTCACCATGAGTGTTTCTGGTCTGTAGAGTTGAGAAAATACAGTTTATGAACCATCATTTTTAAATTATTCATTTTGGGCATTAGTTGATAAAGTCAACACACACATTTCTTTTGAAGGTGTTAAGACTTTCAAGTATGTCATACTGGTAGGGATCTTTTCAGGCATGCAGCCATGGCATGTGAAGTTTGTAAGATATTTATCCCCAGCCTTTTGCAGGTTTTATAGTAAATTGACTGAAGAGATTTTATTTTGGCTTTTGTTGAATACCACAGCTGGCAGATAAAGTCACAAGATCATGTCTCAAATATGTGTGATTTTATATTGACTGCCTCATGTGTGATGGCTAACAACAAACATAATAAATTAAGCGACTGTACAAAAGTTTTGATTTTTTATTTCAGCTTTGAGGTATTAGTCTCAGTGGAGGAGTGTGACATATAATACTGAGCCTAAGCTGTTGAAGTGACCTGAATTGAAGTAGATATGACCTTATCTAATGTCTGAAGCACAAATTGTCCTTGTATCACAACCCACATTGTTTACATGACCGTTGATCCATGATAAGCTCACTATATATATCTAAGTCAGCTGACGGATGCAGGTAGTGCAGCTATTGGCAGGTCACGTGTACAGGCTGCAACTAAACTAAGCAGTGTTTGCGTTAACTTAGAAACCAGCATTTTTTCATGCAAAAACACTCAAACAATATTTTTCCATGCATGTTTTGCATGCATAGATTCTGATCTACTTTGAATTTTATAGGGTGCAGCAACATATGAAAAAAACAATAAATTTTGAAATGATTCAGGATTGTTTTGAAAATTTCACACAAAAGATTTGGACCATATATTTATAAATTTGTTTCTAGTGCTGACTAGTAGCTGATGATAGATAGTTTATTTTGGTAGTCAGGCCATAGGCCCATGTTAAAAAACATGACATACTCAATGTATATGTATCTTTCAAACTAAACAGAGGCAATTTACAAGCAAAGTGATCATATGTATAAACATTGCTTTAAATATTTTGCTAAATTTGTAAGCACACCAGTCCTTTTACAGTTTAACAAACATTTATAAGAGAAAACAGTAGGGTTTATATAATACTGGGCTGGTCTATATTTATGTGTTAACATTGCATATTGAGGACAAACAAATATTAAATGTTGCTCGTCTTCAACACTTTTACACTTACAAACTCTGCATAAGCAGTCAGCTGGCTCAATTCCTTTTCTACGACATAAACAAGACTTGATGGGCAGCTCGCCCAGTCTCAGTAAACACAGTAATCTTCATGTTTAACTTTAATATCAAATAATTTTAACAAGATATCAGGGCTCCAGAAAAGTTTTCCACCATTTGGGTATTTCCTACCATCTCTGTTTACGCATGCAAGAGTAATTGCACGTTTTGAGGAGTAACTAGCATTTTGTGTACCCCCACTATTTAAAAGAATTGAATACTGTTACACTGAGTTTCTTATCCTTATTGGGAAATTAACACTTTTAAATACATAAATACAAATGCTTCTCAATAGGCTTGGGATTTTAGTAATTCTTGTATTGCCAAACAGTTGGAAGCCATTTTCAAACACTCAGCATGGAATCCATGTGACTACTACAGTACGGTCTGGAGAGTGACTACAGCCGTAGTAGTATGTGCATATATAACATCACGTAACATTTGCTAACGTTATAGAGTTTGGGCGCCACAACAAATTATCATATGCAAACCAATTTAGTTCATTGAGGAAAGTATGCAAAGTGCTATAGAGCTTTTTTTGTATTCTTGTGTTTGTGATTAATTGAGTAAAATACACAAACACATGCCTTATCCTGAGCTCTGATATATTAACAGGAATATTTGTAAAACTATACAGTAATTTCTTAATGGCCAACAGTGTCTTTCTTGCCTTGGCTACACATGTGGATGGTTTTGCATTGAAAGGTAATGGTGCATGATAGTTCCATGTACAGGCCCTGATTTCATGAAACTTACTTCAAATTTTGTCAAGTTTCAAACTGATGATTTGAAACAGCTGAATTTTTAACTCAGACTTCTGTTTTAAAATGAAAAAGCCCAAACAACTTAAATAATCTACTAGTATCCTCCAAACTCAAATTGTCTACTGGGTTTATTACTGATTTGAGTTTATGCTGGGAAATGCATCGCAAATGTGAGTAAAAAGTCTCACTTAAGTCAAAACTCAAACTTTGTTTGTTTTGTGAAATTGGGGCCAGATCTGCAGTGCAGTTGTCAAAGGGACATTTGTATTGTGTAGGACAAAACATGTGAATGAGTGGGGGATTTTTTATGCCAGACTCAGCAATATTCCATCTATATGACAGCAGTCTGTAAGTAGTCAACCCTGGACCAGACAAGCCAGTGATCAACAGCCTGAGCATTGATCTATGATCTAAGTCAGCGAGTCTGACCATCTGATCCTGATAGTCACTTCTTACAACAAACAGGGTTTGCTAAAGACCAAAAATTCTAATGCTGATCTTCATGGGTATTTTGTAAAGAAAATATTCCAAATCAGTGAAGCATGTGGATTGCTTGATTGACAGGACTGAAATGTTTTAATTAATATGAAGCACTTAATAAATAGAAACTGTTCATGTCAAGAAGTCCATGCCCCTTTGACAGGCTTTTGTAGGGGTTTAAAAAACTCATCTCCCGACGCCCGGGACAAGTCAGTTTTCAATTCGGGCTATCAAATAGTGGTATCTTCCTTGTCCCTTGGCTACTAGATAATATCCGCTTATGGTATCAAACTGCAAATAAACTTGGAATCTAAGTTGGATTTCATTTCATATCTGCTCAAAATGTACCTATTAAATTTCGCAATGATGTAGGGTAATCTTTCTTTGCTGTTTTTCTTTTCGATTAACAGTCCTGTAACCATTAACACCAAATACCATGTTGATTTCTTTCACAGTTTCATCATTATGGTTATGTTGTAAAAACCAGGGCAAGTGGACCAGTAGTCAGGGCAAGTTACTTTCTTAAAGTCAGTTGCCCTGTGGAAAGTGGCTTTTGAAAGACTTTTCGAACCCCTGCTTTTGACTTCCATGTTGAAACTCCTCAGTGTATTTGAAAAAAAATGTGACTGAAACATCCTAAAATGAAAACACAATCTTCTGAGAGATTGGTGCATTTCTATAAAGCACTCTGCAGCTATGGAGACGTGTCATCCTTTACAATAAGCATTGTTTTCTGAATTCTGAACCGGATGTGACGAAAGCAAGATCCTGTTCAATGTATGTGTAGTTATATATAGGACCATTATACAGTCTAGGACAAAACCAAGTGGCACCTGTGTATTTGTAGGCAGGTTAATATTGTTAATCCGACTTTGTCCATTGCACAGCCACCTGTCGGATTAACAAGGATGTTGGACTGAATAAATGAGACTAAGTTAAGTTTATTCAATACACTAGGGAAGTGTGTGTCACACATGCAGCAGATTTGAAAGGAGAATGGAAGGCTACATCTTACCGAAAGATGTTAAAATATGGTACTTGTTGGTGCTTTGCCTGGTACTTGACATTTATGGGTACAGCAAGGACAGGTCGGCTCAGTCAGTATAATGTGAGGGAGAAGAGTATCCATCTATAACTGCAGCAATGAGCTAGCACTGTAAGACCAGCTGAATTCTCTTCTAGTCCCACATGCACACGCATCAGTGTTAGAAATTAACTTGTATCAAGTAGCAAGTGCTTCCTACCTGGTTTAATAATAGGTGGCAAAATCTCTTTCCTGCTAGCAGCATTCTTTTGTAATTAATCCCTTCTTCCCAGTTCCATTACTGTCTTTGTCCATACGGAACTGTATTAGGTCTCCTGACCCTCTCTCACTCCCCTACCACCTGTTTACTAGTGGTCTAAAAGTCTGTGGGTCTGCAAGTTTGATTTTCATCAAATCTTCAAGGGTATCCGTCTGCAGTCTACATATGTAGTCAAGTGGTGATCTAGCCTTTGAAAATGATGACTGATTGATGAATGTACATGGCTGTACTAAAAAATACCAGGTAGCCAGTTGTTGCAACAGTGTTCTCCTTTCTAGTGGCAAAATAGGATTTCAAGTAACAAATTTGCTTCCTCAAAGCATTAATTTTTGAACCATGCACATGCATGTTCTCATATGAGTGAAATAATCATAAGTACTATGTTAAACCTGATTTTGCCCTATTTCTGATAAAAACAAGCACCTGTAGTTTGTGTGTGTTTAGTAATCAAAAGGACAGTCATACAGTCAAGGGTAAATACAAGTGGAACTTGTATGTATAGTCCATTTGATTCCCTGTGAGACCAATGAATTGCTAACTAACACAAAATCTAAGAATTGCAACAAAACCAACTCATCAGCCTCAAACGGAATAAATAAGTAAATAGTACTAGTTGCCGTTCATACCCTCAACAACAAAAGGGCAATATGTATGTTGCAGGTGGAGCAGATTAAGCGCGAGAACAAGATGTGGACTAACGACAGCCTGTTTCTGCGTGAGCATCTGCTGGTACCACTGACTGCAGAAAATGAGAAAATAGTTCCAAAAGATCTCATCGTTGTGTCCGACCGGGACCGCTCAGCTTCCAACCCGGAGAAGGATGTGAAGTCAAGTAAATCTGATGTGTCAGGCATGGACTTCTTGAACAAATACGACAGCACGATAGCTCAGCTCAAGTCCAATGTGTCCAAGATGGAGCAGAATGCGAGGTGGGAACTGCTGTGATGTCTTGTTAATGTTGTCATAGGTTCCAGTGTTGCCTTGTTAACAGGAATAGAGAGTCCTGGTTTCCTTTGTTTTCAGTTCTTGCTTTTACTTGTTAACAGGAACAGAGATTGTGTCTCCCCATGTTAGCAGAAAGAGATTGTGCTCTGTCCCCTTGTTAGCAGACATATGTATTGTGTCTTGCCTTGTTAGCAGGACAAATGATCCTGCCTCCCTTCTTAGCAGGGGACAGGTGTCTGCTTCCCTAGCTATCAGGGACAGATCATCCTGCCTTCCCTTGTTAAAATGGACAGATATTTTCCCTTCTCTTGTTAGCAAAGACAGATGCCTCAGATGCACTGTCTTCCATTGTTAGCAGATACAGATATTTGCCTTCCTTTTTACCAGAGACAGATATTGATCTTTCCCTTGGTAGCAGGGACAAATGCTGCTGCCTCCCTCCCTAGCAGGAACAGATCGTCCTGCTCTCCCTTGTTAGCAGGAACAGATCGTCCTGCTCTCCCTTGTTAACCGTGTTAACAGGAACAAATGGTCCTCTCTCCTCTTCTTAGGAATTCCACATCCTCAGGGTTCCACATCCCCACAGTTAACACAGACAGGACATGGTCCTAAGTTGTTTCAACAGGACCTGTTCCTGTTTATCACCTCAGTGAAGCAGTGGAGCACAATGCTAATTGATGGTTGATGTCAGCATGCACATTTCAGTGACTTTCTTGACAACAGTAGTTTTGGTATCAGCATGATGTGATGCCCTCTGAATGCAGCCTTGTATCTCAGGGATTTATCAGGATTTCTCTGGGGGCACCATCTTTGATATCTCCACAGTATACGTTAGGATGAATGTCGACCATACCCTGGATGCATCTATGTCTACGGGATGGGAAGTTGAGCGAACCAATCACAACTCACTTTTACTTTTTTAATTATCTTACTGATTGATAAACACAAACCATGAGGAGATTCTCTGATAGAGGTAGAAGGAGTTCTTGTATATATTTTGTCTTAAGTTTCAGACCTCTCAGTTTGTCTGTATGATTTCCCCCAAATCTGAGTCTCACTCCGAACAAACCTTCACAGCTGTGACTGCTATCTTTGTTGACACTGGTAAGCGTGGCTGTAATCGTGGCTTGGTTGATAGGCTACTGTCAGAATGCAGAGCCAGCAAAGGGAAGTAATAAAGTTATCGGGCCAGCCTGTAGATGCATCCAGGGTTTGGTGGAGACTTATCAGAACATACACCCAGGAGATATCAAGGATGAGGGGCCATTGGCCTGACACAGTTCTGCATCCAAAAATGTAACAACTAGTGCGACTTCTTGGTTGCGGTGACATGTATTTTCCTGACAACTCTATCTGTAAAGGTGCTGAGACTTTTGTGTGGGAAGACTTAAAAAGTTGAGACCATAAAACATTTTAAAAGTCCCAGTTTTGAACAATTCTAAATTTGGCTATCAGTTTGCCTGGCAAGAATGTATTCCCAGAGTATGTCTTTGAAATCCAAGATGAATCCCTGTTTGTATAGTTCGTTGGTGCAATGCATGTCGACAGTGACAACGAGGAAGAGGTTACAACCCCCTGTGACGTGATATGTGTGTTGTGTGGGCCACTGCAGGCAAGGATAGGGCTGCATCGATTCGATTCAATTCATTGAAATTGAATATAACACATTTGTTTCTATTTTTGATAACCATTATAACGATTTCAATTTGATATTTGACTCCTGTTTAAATTATTTCCACGCACCCAGGATATAATTTTGACATCAACTCTATCAGTTTTCTGTGCTGAAATTGGTTGATGGCGGACTATTTTCCAATGTGAACAGTTGTCAGTACACATCGTCAGTACACATTGTCAAATTTCAGGCTGAAAAAGCCTCTGAGTGTCAAATGGAATCTGATGTTTTTAAACATCAGAGTTGAGGGTCCAGTATTAAGAATCTAGGTTTAGGTTAATCGTAGCAGCCCTAGTCAAGGATAGGGCGGGTTAAGGCAGCCTGTGTGAACCTGGAATGTGTGAGAACAGTGAAAGGTTGGGAGAGTATGAGCATTTAGAAAGTGTATTGAGATCTGCAGTCTCTATGGTAGTGTTTGGAATTGGCTGAAATCTCACAACTGATGATTGCTTCATTGCTAACGAGCAATCATCGAAAATAATTTGGTTAGCCCTATTTTTGAGATTTTCTTATCCAGATTGTTATTGCAGATAAGTGTGACATGATACAGCTTGCTTCTTTAAAGTGATGAACGTAAACCTCCTTGAGTCCTCAAGAACTATTCAGTCATGACTTTTCAGTTAGTGAAATGAGTTTTCTAACAATTAAACAAGTTTTCAGACCCTGGCAACTTTGAAGATATGTTCCATGGCAAAGTGTTTCAAAGACAAAAACAGTAGTTCCAAAATCATTTGAATCATTTGTGTTCAGTTATGAAAAAACGTGATCGATTGCTTGGTCGTTTGGTCACCTTGACCAGTCTTTATATATTTCAGTTACTCGGAACACCGCTACTCTGTGGCCAGGATCCAGTTGTATCATCTCTCCATTACCTAATGTCAACATTAAACCCTTAATGCATCATTAGTTAATGGCATCATTAAAAACAGTTGTATCAAACACTTCTTAGTGTATCATTATCTAATGTCATCTTAAGGTAAATAGTTTCATTAAATTCCCTAAATATTTCTCGCAATTCCCCAGGTAAACATGTAACTTTACTCTCTGTCGTTCGTCAAATGGCATCTTTAAGGCTATATCTTAGAACAATCACAAACATTTCAACTTCAGTGAAGGAACACATCTCAACGCTTCTGAAACGTCCCCGACAAAACTAGAATCGTTTGGGATGTTTGGGAAAATCCACAAACACGAATACCAAAGTGAGATTTCCACAATATTGGATAGTGTTTTGTTTACAAAAACAACTTTTGTTAAAGGCGGTCATATAGGACCCCTATTACATCGCATTTCTCATTCAATCTCCTAATGGTCTGAGTCACTAATACCAAGTGACTTGAAGAAAATGAAGCGTATTGGCTGAAGAAATGAACACATCGCTTACTAGAAATGTAATCAAAGCAAAAATCAGATCGTATACTGTGCAGAATTTTTTTCGTTCAGCCATTCATGGCATTCACAGGATCAATATTTTTCTGTGCTCAATATGCATGGAAACAGTATCATAGCAGGAACATGAAAATTAATTACAGATACAATACATATATATATATTCACACGAGAGTTCTGTGCCATGCCAGAAGCATGGAGAATAACAGAGGCAATTAATGACATTTCTGGCCTATTCAATGAAAACAATAAAACCAAATAACCATATGCAGATAGTCAGAACGTTTCTGATTACTTACACAATACATTTATGGACAAACATTTACTCACAAAATCATGTGTACCCATAATACGCGAAGCTGCCATTTTATGAGAAATCAGTTAAAGGTAGTGATACGTTGTTGCACGTACTTGGCAATTTCTTTGAGGCGAAAGTCGGTTGAATATTATATACACAATCACAGTGTCCTGCAGATTTGTTCGTTCACAAAATCCGTAAAGATGCCAATTTAACTATATAGTAGCATTGTACTTTTGTCACTGTATGATAAAATGCAGAGAAAATTATGGTTTGTAATGCATATAAAATTTGGGATAACATATACCAGTGTCTATTCTTCAAGCAGTATTTGCACTTGAGTTTACACTATGGGGTAGGCAATTTAATATTCTACATTTTTGTCTAGGTTTGTCACTGTAGGTAGGTAGATACAGTGTTCAGTGGTGCTCAAAAAAAATATTGGCGCAGTGTCCACTTTTCATGATGTTAATGACGTTCGAATGACAATGAAAATGTTATTACAACAGAATCTTGTTTAATGGCACGTTAATGCTTCATTAAAGTTTTTTATAACTGGATCCAGGTTGTCATCACCTGTCCTTTGGTTGTGAAACAGGTTGGGAGTGAATGAAGGATTGGGTGCATGTGAAGAGGTTGGGAGTGTGAAGGTGTGTAAAGAGCTTGATTGTGTGTGAAGGTGTGGTTTTTGTAGTGCAAGGAGAGGAAGTATGTGAAGAAAGGAAAAGGGGGCTGGTGTCAGTGAAGGGAGCATCTTTGAGCATGTGTGTTTCTGCACATTAGTCATCGGTGAATCCATGGAATTAAAAGGTAAATGCAGTTGGTTGATGTGGAGAGGAAGGGAGGTAACTGTTGTATTGTATTTCAGTGCACGGCGACCACCAAAGGACCAGTCAGAGGTACAGGAATTGGGGTCCCGTTTTGAGCTGCACCCTGACCCAGACACCGAGTGTTAGATGTTAGAGTCATCTTTTCATAAAGCTGCCAAGGTACTCACAGGCAATATACTAGTAGCAGGGGAGACAACTCACGGGCAGTATGCCAGTGACATGGGAGACAACTCACAGGCAATATACTAGTGGCAGGGGAGACAACTCACAGGCAGTTTACTAGTGGCAGGGGAGAAAACTCACAGGCAGTATACTAGTGGTAGGGAAGGTGACCAACAGGCAGTATAATAGTGGTAGGGGGAGACAACTCACAGGCAGTATACTAGTGGCAGGGGAGACAGCTCACAGGCAGTATACTAGTGGTAGGGACCAACAGGCAGTATTCTAGTGGTAGGGAAGGTGACCAACAGGCAGTATTCTAGTGGCAGGGGAGACAACTCACTGGCAGTATACTAGTGGCAGGGGAGACAACTCACAGGCAGTATACTAGTGGCAGGGGAGACAACTCACAGGCAGTATACTAGTGGCAGGGAAGGTGACCGACAGGCAGTATTCAAGTGGCAGGGGAGACAACTCACAGGCAGTATTCTAGTGGCAGGGGAGACAACTCAGAGGCAGTATTCTAGTGGCAGGGCAGACAACTCACAGGCAGTATTCTGAGTGCAATACAACTTCCATTGTTGCTTCTATTTGCTGTGGGTGATACGCTAATGATAGTACAGACAACTTTTCAGTTGATGCGGTAAGCAGACAGTATACCACATAAGAACAGATGTTCCATGTCTCTATTTACAGACAGTATAGTGTCAGTTTATGGGGTGCAGGGGAGATAACTCACAAGCTAGCAAACAGGGCCTTCACTCTCGAAACAGTCGTAGCCCTAAGAATTCTTAAATTTGATCGTAGCCAGTGTGTTCAATAGGCTGAAGAAGTTCGTAGGGCTACGAACATTTCTAGGATAGCTAGCCTGGATAATTTAATTATGTCAAATAGTTTTACTCTGTCACTATGGTTACATAGTGCACAGTATGAGTTAGCAGATACACATAACATCATTCTGAACTGTTGGGAACCAGTTACTGGTTTAAACAACTCAATGATCCTGCTGATTATTGATTAGTAGCATTTCAAGTTGGTTTGTCTGAATGATCCTGCTGATTATTGATTAGTAGCATTTCAGGGTGGTTTGTCTGAACCAGTGGTCTGTTTGATTTTGCATAAATAATTGTATCTAGACAATCCAGTGTTTTAGCAAGGATATGTGCAAATGGAATACTATGACACATTAACAAAGTTGGCACGCCTGATAATCCGATCACATTAGTCAACTGAGTATGGACTAGGCTACACTTACTGGGCTGTATCCTCATGGGAGGGAAGACAACTGGTAAACCACATGGTAAGGGAGACCACTGGTATGGTGTAAACTACATGGTAAGGGAGACCACTGGTATGGTGTAAACTACATGGTAAGGGAGACAATGTTTGGGATCAGCTGGTTGTTATGTTCAGTTATGATTTATGCACAGACAAAATTGAGCCATGCACCCTTTGCTTGAGACTCATGTAACGTTCATGGATTTTAAAGCCTTTGCTTGTTGGTTTAGGACCGTATAAGATATTTACGCTAAGATATTTACCGCTAGCTATCTAGATGTGTGATCTACTTTGTGTGTCTCCACCAGTGTGTGTAACTCACGTGTGTATATGTATACACTTGGCTAGTGTGCTTGTGGGTACCTTGGCAATTGCTTTCTTCCCTCGTCTGCTGGGCTTTTCAACTACAAAGTCAGAAATGACACATGCAGTCAGAACAGTGTCATATATGTAGTCATCATCTGGACATACAGCCCAGCAGGGGAGAGAATGCAGGTGATGGTTTAACATTTGAGCTGTTGTCCTTTTGGTGTAAGTTGTCTCCCCTGTCTCATGGCAACATATCTTTGCTTTTGAACGTTAGCTTTGCATCAGATCTGTTTCCTGTTAGATATCTTACATGTTGATGATCATTTATACTGTTGTAAGAGGTCTGACGCAGTACTGACGCTTCTTTGCTTTTCCGAAAACTGCTTTATATCAACACAGCATATACAGTATGGTTCAAAATTATTGAGAATAGCTAAAGCGTTTCATATTATTAAACGAGAACAAATCAGATAAAATTGAATGTATTGTAAAAGTGAACTGACCTTTTCATGTTGTGTAGGTAACAATTTAATATTTTATCAAGTCTCCTTGAGCTTCACGGCACAGTCTAAGACGGGTAGGCATACTTCCTATCAGAGAGGTTAGTGTCTCGTGAGTTATGCTGTCCCAGTATCGGACCACTTCTCTCTTCACGTCTTCAATTTTTGTCAACCCCTTTTGATTCACACATTCCTTCATCATCCTCCAAATGTTCTCAATGGGATTTAAGTCAGGACTATATGCAGGAAATGGTAATGCAGTCACATTTTTCTCCTGAAACCACTGCTTGGCATGTTTTGCGGTGTGTTTAGGATCATTATCTTGCTGCAAAATCCAGTCATTTCCATAAAACACATGTGCACTTGGAAGGAGAAAATTATCTAATATGTTAGTGTAGCGTTGACTAGTCAGATTTCCCTCAAACACACACAGCGGGGTCGTTCCTAATAAGGATATCCCTCCCCATGCATGAAACTTTGGGCTGTATGTAGGTCGTCGATACAACGGTGCTGACGCAGACTTTGTCCATATTTTCACATTATTGGGATATACCCATATTGAGCTTTCATCAGTACAAATCACATTTTCCCAGTCAACGTTTTCATGTGCCAAACACCACTTAACACGCCTGTCTTTATGTTCTTGTTTCATGAGAGGAGAAGGAATTCCAGTCTTTTTCTCCCATCCAAGATCAATCAAATTTCTTCTAACTGTAGATTTTGATACAACTGTTGATCCCCTTTCTATCATTTCATACCTGATGTTGGAGATGCTTGCCCTTTGCTTTTTAGACGCTAAAATTCCCAGCCGGACGCGATCTGAGAAGTCCAATTTTCTGGGTCTCCCTGCTCCTTTCCGGTGCCCAAAATCCTTTCCCTCTTTAAAATTCTTCCTAACCCTATACACAGTAGAAAGAGGAGTTCCTGTTCTCTCTGCCAATGTATTTACATCATCAATTCCTTGATTACACAACTCAAAAATCAACCTTCTTTTATCTTCAGCAGACATTGTTGACAGTGCTGAGGAAAATGACGTCTGCTACAAATTCAGGGGAGGTAACTCTAATTGTACTATACTCAGTAGGCCAAGATGAGTTACCTCCCTTACACCATTACTTAGTTTTAAGTATCAGTGAATCAGTTGAGGTGTTAGGATAGCTCAAAGTAAGAAGAAAAATTCTCAATAATTATGAACCAGACTATATTTCATGTTGACACAGCGTTCACTTCATTTCGACACAAGGACACTTAAATTGCTCACTTACCAGGTCAAAGACTCGGTTTCAACTCCCAATGTCTTGTGTCCCTGACTGCGATATTTTCAGAATCACTTTTTATCTTCACACAGATTCACTTGCGTCTGCTCACAGATACATTCATATCTGTACACAGCTACGGTCATATTCACTCACCGAATCATATCCTCCCAAAAGAATGCTCAATTATACACATGTTCACTTTATATATTTACTGCAGATTCAATTGTATTTACACACCGATTCCCTTGGACCTACAATCTGTGTCACTTGTATCTACACAGTGGAACAGAGACATATTCTTAAACCACAGCAAACGGGATATATATGTCTGCACTTAGTAGACTAACAACAGGCACAGCTTACATTGTGTAGACTTACAACAGACAGTTTACATTGTGTAGACTTACAACAGACAGCTTACATTGTGTAGACTTACAACAGACAGCTTACATTGTGTAGACTTACAACAGACAGTTTACATTGTGTAGACTTACAACAGACACTTGACACCTGCATATTTTACACCTATAATTAATATCACTATCCTCAGTGCACAGCTCACTACTGACAATGTTCACATATAGTCAATACATGTGTTATCTGTTTCTACTACAAAAGAGTTATTTGGCAATTATCATGAAGTTTACCTTTTCATCGCTTCATCATTGAGTTTTATTTCATGTAAATAGAAGTCTTTTTCCATCAGAGTCACTTCCATTGCCAATTCCATAACTTCATTATTCCATGTAGGCTGTCAATCATCAAGCTCATTTTTCAAGCTGGCCTGTAACCATGGTTACAGTAACGTCCCTGTAGCTATGGTAACAATATCCCTTCCTTTGTTGCCAGGTTCCTTGAAGGGATGGAAGACCCGAACCCACTGTCCGCCTTCCGCCGAACCCCCGTAGAGCGACAACGGAGCATCTCGTTTGAAGACCCCCACTCCCCAGTGCTAGTGATCCGTAGCCATACCCAGTCCCGACGTGTGCAGGATTCTATAGACAATGCCCGCAAAGCTGACGACGAGCTGTACGAGTTGTGATGACAGCCCCTCCTGTGTACTGTTGATGATGTTATTGTCATAGCAACACTTTTGATGGGTCTCCCAGCCATCATGTTATTTCAACTGACAGGGAGAAGCTGAAGTTCTGTGACAGGAGACCATCAAGTGTTTATTGTTACCCTGACATATCAGATGAACTGGATTGAATTACTGATATGATTATTTGAATGCTCACAGCCATGTTCCACAAAACAGTATCATCATTACTCATGGCCAAAATATTTTGTGCATGAAAGTTTCTTGACAATCGAGAATCATTTCAAAATTCTTTCTTTTCTTTTCTGTATGAAGCTATTTTAAGGTAATTTTTAGAATTAAGAAGATCAGAATCTATGCGACCATAACATGCACGCAAAATATTTTCTGCATCAAAGCGAACTCTACTTATGGCAACTGTAGTTGGATATCCTCATAAGTTTCTTATTTCAGTGATTGCCTTTAAACCTATTCTGTATTGGGCATTTATGTTGCCTTTTTGCCAAGGCAGCCGCCTGTCATGCTGAAAACCTGGGTTTGTTTCCTCACATGGTTACCATGTGTGAATCCCATGTCTGGTGTGCCAAGCCACAGGAATATTTCTAAAAGCCGTGTAAAACCAAAATCACTCACTCTCTCTGTCACACTGATTTGTAAAAGTTGAGGTTTGAGTTGAGTGTAATAGTTACTTCCACGCTTTACTGGAAGGGAACTCCAGTGCTTAATACACTCATCACTCACGAGGCCTGGGTTTGAATCCCCACATGGGTACAATGTGTGTCTGGTGTCCCCTGCTGTGAGAACTTGAGGATGTCGAATGGTTGGAGTATTCCTACATCACATGTGTAAAATGTGTGAAGTCAGATCTGGTGTCCCACTCCGTTGATATTGCTGACATATTGCTAAACGCAACATAAAACCTAATTTACTCACTCCAAACTTTACCACAGACTACAACTTTTTATGATAAACGTATGCTGTAAGCATGCTCAGCGCATTGAATTGAGCATGTTCTTGTGTGGATATGTGCTCTCGATCAATATCCTATAATAGTGATCACACATAATCATTGAGTAACAACAGTAGTGCTCCAACCATTTAACTTCTGCCCTTGAGAAGATGAACAGCAGATAAAGCTCAAAGGTCACTTTGTGGAGCAAGGCTGTGATCAGGACATAGCATTGTTGATCTTAAACCATCAGGAACGTACATTAAAAAGTGCAAATTTTTAATTTTATGAAATTGACTTTTGAGTTGATTGAACACCATGTCAAACACCTTCATCATTTGTAAGATGAGATGAAAAAACAACAACTTTATCTTAAACACTTGATGGAACTGAATTCTTGCCAGTATTGGATGTTTTATGGTCATATGGAAAAAAAGTATCTAAACGGCAAGTTTTGACGTTTATGTATTTAGAGTAATGCTGTGACTTGAAAACCATCTTGATATTTTAGCTCCCTGTCTTGGTTTGACTGTGTTAGATTTTAGGAGAGAGATTGTATATAATTTTATTGAAAGATGTCTAATTTATTTGATTGGTCTTAGATTTCCTGATGTGATTTAGTCTCATGTGATACACACATAGCAACAGATGACCACACCCATCACCATGCATGTCATTGTTACTGTGGGTGCCTGCATGTAAGGGAGGTAACTCCGCCATTTCAGGGAAATAACTCCACTCTAATCAAAGTAACTGGAGGTATGTGGCCGTCATCCCGTGAGCTCTCTTGGGCTTTGTGTGCAATAATCAAGAAAGGCTGTGCTACATTTTAAGTTTCATATCAGTGGCATGTGGGGAATATGTCACTCAACGTACAGTTGTATACCATGGCATTCATCATGTCTGTAGAACAAAGGGGTGTCATTTATTAAAAGATATATGGCTTGGAGGGTATATTATGTCTGCTGTTTGGTGGGGGGACGGGATGGATATATGACTTCCGTGTCACAGGGTATATCATATCTGATGAACAAGCAGGGGGTGGGCAGGCATGTTGACTTCAAATGTCAGGTTATATATCTTGCCTATAGCAGAATATTTGACGTTTTTATATCGCAATGTATATAATTTTTTCTGAACAAGGTGGGGGCATGGCAGGATATATGACTTCTTTAGTGTATATCATGTCTGCAAAACTTGCTGGGGGTTGATATATCTGTGACATTGACAAGATAGTTGCTTGTTTTACATCACATACAGAGAACGCAGTGGGAAGTTGAATTGGCAGCTGGGTAGGTGGATGGGGGATATTTTACCATATTCCTCTTTTGATAGTGTATATCATACTCAGTAAATGTGGGTTGGTCTGTGCCATGTCGTCACATATACATGTGTAGTATATAATTATTATTCACTGCTCCGTTACCAATATATGTGGTCTGTACTGAGGCCCATTCACCACAGGGTTCACACAGACTGCAACAGGCATTAAAATTTCAGAGCTATTTAGATTTGAATTCTATGCCTTGAATAGTTGAAGCAGCCAACATAAGCAGGAATATTTTAAAGTCATTTATTGTGAAAATGTGATTAGTGAAAATATCTGAAAAACTGGAAAAAATTGTCAGTATGACCATAAATATGACAGTTTGTGACCAGAGATGATAGGTTTATTTTCAGTAATTTTGGTATCAGTTAGCTAGGAGGTTAAAACACTGATGTCAACGACCTGGGTTCAAGTCCATACATAGACAGGACACCTAAGCCCATTTGTGATGTCCCCTTAGGTGAGATAGCTTGAATATTGAAACAGTGACATAAAACCAGTGTTGGCTGTTTCCATCATAGTGGAATAGTGCAGATCTGTTGCAGATTGAATGAGGTGATGGAGTAGTCTAGTGGTTAAAGCATTAGCTTGTCACACCGAAGACCCGATGTAGCGGGCCATTTCTTCCCTGGCCAAAACTTTCCACGGAGAAGTTTTGTCGTAGGATATACTTACCCCAGGAAAAGTTTGGGCTAGGCTAAACTTTCTGGGAGACTCAGGCCTAGCTAGGTTACGTCTTCCTCTCCCTTGCTCTTATGTCAAAACAGGGAATTTTTGGGCTAGCATAAAATAGTAAGGCTACTTCTTTTCCATCCTTGTTTCCGTATCAAAAGGGTCACATTCTGACTTAGCTACGCTATTTCTTCCCCACCTTTGCTTTTGTATTCATAATCCATAATACCTTTTATTGAATGAAATATGTTTCAGATATTCATGGTTTGCCCCTTGTCAGTTCTTGTTTTTTCAATTGAGAATAAGTCTGTAAAGCGGAAGGACGGATGATGCAGTATTTGATATGGATATTGTGTTGGGATGTTGTTGTGTTGATGTTTACGTCTGCTTAATTTGCTGTTGCTGATGAAGATGCTATATTTATGTTAATTAATACAATTTTGAATGGACACGATTATCCAAGTACAAACTGGGCATTTAGTTGATGTTTCAAATATACAAGGTCTAGGCCAAAGTTCCTCAAGGGAGATCAAACTTGTGTGGATTGGGGGAGAGAGAGAAGTCGGGGGCTTGTTTGTCATAGGCCAAAGTTCCTCAAGGGAGATCAAACTTGTGTGGGGTGGGGGAGAGAGGGAAGTTGGGGGGGCTTGTTTGTCGTAGGCCAAAGTTTCCCTGGGGAAGGTTTGGCAAGGGAGAGAGTTTGGCTTGTTACACCGGGTTCAATTAACCGATTGGGTACAATGTGTGAAGCTCATTTCTGCTGACCCCTGCCATGAAATTTGCTGGAATGTTTCTAAAACCATAGTCACAACAAAGTCCATGCAAGTTTACCATGTTCAGTTTTCTTGGCCATGATGGATGGGTTTGGAAGTATCTTTGGAAATGCGAAGTGCAGAGTAGAATTCTGTGTGAAGTCTGTGTTATGTGTAAATGTAGGCCACATGGAGCGTCCGTGAAGATAGTGGAGTGCCCTTGGCGCGTCTCTCTGTAGTCTGTACAGAATGTTGTATATAGCTGCTAGATCTCGTACACAGTGCCCACTCACATTCCTAGCTGCCAACTGTTCACAATGTATTATGGTGAATTTGTCACTGAAATGTGTAAATACAGTTTTTTCCATCACTCAGAAGAATTAGTATATTCATGTACGTCTCCCCAGATTGTCATGGAGACCAGTAAAGAGGGCACTTTTTACTCTTACAGCGTCTGATACTAATGTGTCACTTTGATTGACTTTTGAAAAGTCTGTTCATATTAGGCCAGTAGGGTAGCCTCTTGTCACACCAGATATTCTTCATGTGAAGCCCCTCGCCGTGATATTGCTGGAATTTTGCTAAAACTGGCATAAAATAAACTCACTCACTTGATTGTGTTGCACCGTTCCAGTTAAGACAGTTAACTTGTTTGGTTGTGCTCTGGTCAAAATAGAAACTAAATATTAAACTATCGATTTTTGTACTGTAGATGATTCATATGGTCTTTGTCTGGCAGATTGTAGATAGAATGCAGATTGTAACGAAATAGTAAATGTAACTTGTGAGAAGTTGGCAGCCTTGTGCATCTCACAATAAACTAACTGCTAAGGTTTTCTCCACATTGAAGAAGCTGATTCTGTACATTTTTCTCTGAAAAATGGTGTGTTTTATGCACGACTGAATTAGATAATCAAACAAAAATTTACTGTGATTATGAATACAGAATTACTGTATGTGAGTGAAAGGTTGTAGTCACATCAGCAATGCTTCAGCCATATCATGACTAAATCAAATTACAGATGGTTTTGTATGTTGTCACCCTAACACTCCACGCATGTACAGATTAACCCAGATGCTTTTTGTTTGTACTAGAAGTCATAATATTGTGCTGCATATTTTGTTTTCTAAGTGAGAGGAACATGGCCCTGCTGTTTCAGTTTGTTGATGATGTCTGGGAAATATGTCTTGCAGGCAGTTCCAGCTGTGGACCGAGTGTCCTTGAAATCCAGGTCCTTGTTTGTTGAATGTTATGAATCGTCATCCTGTAATTGTTCGAAGCCAAAAAAAATCATTGATACCATATCTTCCAGTTCAGGGTTCTACCTGTCATATTGGGAGGTACTTACATCGATGCTGCTCACTGTAGCTGTGTCTGCAGTGTGGTAATCAGTTTTCACAAGACTCACTTTCTAACAGTTACCAGGGCAGTAGTATCTGGCTGGCTCTCCTCAAGGTGATGAGGTTTACATAGATACAATGCATGTGGCTTTGAGCACATGGAGTAGGATAGGAATTGTTACCATGGTGACTTCATCTCTCAAGCATTAGATGAGAGCAAGACATGGCTTCTTTCTGTGGTGACATCGTTTGTTCAGTTTGTAGGCAGGCAGAAGTTATGGCTTGTCTCCTTACTGCATGTCTCTATTGCGAGATGAGAGCAGGATAAAATTTCTTGTCTCTAGACTGCAGAAGATTTGTTGTCACGGTGACTACATCTCTTTGTTGCTATGCTACAGCAAGATATGATTGGGCGTCATTGAGGCACCGCGTTGCTAGGCCATGACGACAGATTAAAGTCTAAGTAAAAGCAGCTGACCCTTCAGTTATGACAGACATAAATCTAGGAAACCTGTGCGTGGTACTGACTAGATGATGTATAGAGAATAATAATACTGAATAAAGTTATTGAAATGAATCAATTCCTGACTTTGAGACAATTTGTGAAGATCTCTGATGGTTGTGTACAGTGAGATGAACATCAATTTCAGGGCTGATGAAGGTTTAACCTGGACATTTTGTGGTTGAGAACTGAAGTTGAAGATTTGTAGTCTGGTCCAAGATGTGTTGTTACTACAGAAATATTAAATGCTAGGTTATGAACTGTGAAATATCTTTGATCAAAATGTCATATGAATTGTACATAAACATGTTATCAGAGATTTCCAGCATTTGTTGTGTGTCATGTTGTTCTCTGTAAGAACACTACTCATGAAGATCTGTGTTAGAATTGACCTTCAGAAACCCATGCTTGTAGTAAGAGGCAACTAATGGGATCTGAGGGTCAGGCGCCTTGACTTGCTAATGCTGTTGATCAGTGGAGTTTCTGGTTCACAGTCGATTATTTACAGCCATATAGCTGGAATGTTGCTGAGTAAAATTATTCTCCCTCACTCACTTTGAGAACACACATGATGTCACATTTTGCGTGCTGCTTAATCCCTGACCCAGAAGTATTCCATCTGGATGAGGGTGAAGTACGGCTCAGACAGCCCAGTGGTTGATGTTGTGAACAACGAACCACACATGTGACACATGTGGTCTCATCATAGGCAAGTGAGCTTATTCAAAATTGCCTCTTCACCCAGCAGAAAAATGGGTACCCAGTGGGATAAGTCATGTGACTATAACCTTCTAGCGCCTTACAGGCAGCTTGGGTCATCTGGGGTAATAATAATGAAGATCAGTATGTAATGCGCTTAGAGCATGTCCCTGAGTGATGTGGATGAGGCACCATATACCTGCTTTCACTGTTAATTAGCTCTATGAACATTCACCGCTTGAGTGGAGTTTGGCGCAATGTGCTGCTAGACACATATTAGATGATCCTGCGCACTAAACGCATTTGTGACAAGAGAGGCGGTATAACGAATTTGGCAAGTGCACTTGGCCGCTACAAGTAGTTTGACGATTATGCACGTGCAATACATGCTAACCGTGACATGAAATCAACACCGCATATTCCTTCGAATGATAATACTGCAATTTTAGGCATAAGATATTGATATTCCACGCTAGCCTTTAGTTAAGACGAAGACACATAGATGATTGGGGCATTGACAAGCATTTTAGATATTCAACAATTTTGTTTAAAAAAACCTTTATAACAATCATGCGTGAAACGCACGGGGAAAATGAACTTCTCGATATTTATCAGACAACCTGTCTCCCTCTTGTTTCAAGTGGATCGTTCTGTGGGGCGTTCCCAAGTATGCAAATTGGGGTCATTTGTCAGGTCGTGGATCATCTTGCATGTGTTTACCAGTAAATGCACATATTATTAATATTATTAATATTAATACCGTGACACGTGATATGTGAGCCAAATCACCGAGCTGATTCCAGTTGGATGCCACTTAGCAACAGCACAGGTTGCAAAGGCCCTGTTCAGAACCTGCAGGAGCAACAGGAACAACAATCTGCTTCAACATCCACAACAAAACATGACTAGGTCTTGTCAGGTCTGACCCATGAAGGTCCGTGGTAGAATAGGCCTTCAGCAGCCCCTGCTTGCCATAAAAGGTGTCTATGCTTGTCGAAAGAGGCAACTAACGGGATCGAGTGGGCATGCTCGCTGACTTGGTTCCCAATTGTGCAGATCGACGTTCATGCTGTTGATCACTTGATTGTCTGATCCAGATTATTTACAGACTGCCGCGATATTGCTGGAATATTGCCGAGTGCGGCATAAAACTAAACTCACTCGCTCACTTGTCAGTTCCAACATCAGTGGTATAGCATAGTGGTTACAACATTCACTTCTTATCCCCAAACCCGGTTTGATTCCCCATTTGGGTACAATGTGTAAAGGTTCATTTCTGGTGTTCCTCGCGGTGATGTTGATGCAGTATTACTGAAATCATCGTAAAACCAAACTCACTGCAACAACAGCAGCGAATATGTTATGTGAACTTTGACAACAACAAAAAAATGGCTGTTTCTGTCAGCTCCAACAACAAAACAATAAATTTTTGTTGGTTGTTGTAGCATGGTCTCCATGGTCGCCCTCAGCCTCTCCATAGTCACTCATAAGTCTCTCCATGGTCACTCTCGGTCTCTCCATGGTCACCCTCAGTCTCTCCAGGATCACCGTCAGTCTTTCCATGGTCACTCTCAGTCTCTCCATGGTCACTGTCAGTCTCCCCATAGTCACCCTCAGTCTCTCCATAGTCACTCTCAGTCTCTCCATGGTCACTCCCCAGTCTTTCCATGGTCACTCTCAGTCTCTCCATGGTCACTGTCAGTCTCTCCATAGTCACTCATCAGTCTCTCCATGGTCACTCTCAGTCTCTCCATGGTCACTCCTCAGTCTTCCATGGTCACTCTCCGTCTCTCCCTGGTCACCGTCAGTCTCTCCATGGTCACTCCTCAGTCTCTCCATAGTCACTCATCAGTCTCTCCATGGTCACTCTCAGTCTCTCCATGGTCACTCCTCAGTCTTTCCATGGTCACTCTCCGTCTCTCCCTGGTCACCGTCAGTCTCTCCATGGTCACTCCTCAGTCTCTCCATGGTCACTCCCCAGTCTTTCCATGGCCACTCCCCAGTCTCTCCATGGTCACCCTCAGTCTCTCCATGGTCACTGTCAGTCTCTCCATGGTCACCCTCAGTCTCTCCATAGTCACTCATCAGTCTCTCCATGGTCACTCTCAGTCTCTCCATGGTCACCCTCAGCCTCTCCATGGTCACTGTCAGTCTCTCCATGGTCACTCCTCAGTCTCTTCATGGTCACTCTCAGTCTCTCCGTGGTCACTCCTCAGTCTCTCCATGGTCACTCATCAGACTCTCCATGGTCACTCATCAGACTCTCCATGGTCACTCTCAGTCTCTCCATGGTCACCCTCAGTCTCTCCATGGTCACCGTCAGTCTCTCCATGGTCACCGTCAGTCTCTCCCTAGTCACCGTCAGTCTCTCCCTGGGCACTCCTCAGTCTCTCCATGGTCACTCCCCAGTCTCTCCATGGTCACCCTCATTCTCTTCATGGTCACTATCAGTCTCTCCATAGTCACCCTCAGTCTCTCCATGGTCACTCCTCAGTCTCTCCATGGTCACTCTCAGTCTCTACATGGCCACTCCTCAGTCTCTCCATGGCCGCTCCTCAGTCTCTCCCTGGTCACCCTCAGTCTCTCCATAGTCACTCCTCAGTCTCTCCATGGCCACTCCTCAGTCTCTCCATGGTCACCCTCAGTCTCTCAATGGTCACCCCCAGTCTGTCCATGGTCATTCCTCAGTCTCTCCATGGTCACTCTCAGTCTCTACATGGCCACTCCTCAGTCTCTCCATGGCCGCTCCTCAGTCTCTCCATGGCTACTCATCAGTCTCTCCATGGCCACTCCTCAGTCTCTCCATGGTCACCCTCAGTCTCTCAATGGTCACCCCCAGTCTCTCCATTGTCAGCGTTAAGGGGCGTTACTGTGACCTTGACCTTATGACCTTATTGCTTTACCTAGTTCCGTCGAGCAGTGCCTAGATAATCACATGCATTCTCAAACATGATAAAATCACCATTTATAGTGAAGATATATCCTTTTATATATAGCTGTCATGATCTCTGAAAAATTGCATGGTTACCACGGAAACGCACCAAAATGAAATTTTGCCTGACAATTTCAAATCTGGCTACATTAGTTTGGGAAAACTATAGTTCCAAGCTTTCCAACAGTACCACATAACCTTTCTGTACCTCCGGTAGATGGCTTATTTAACACCAAATGCCACTACACTACAGGTTGAAGTCCTAGTGCATCTATAATTATACCCGACGACCATGCACACGGCGTCCAAAACGAATCAGTGGGTGTATGTACATCAAAAGATAAATGATTCTCAAAGGCAAGTGTGGCAGATAATATCACATTTGTTTTTCGCAAGGGAGCAGTCATCATTCTGTCATTACTTGCTTCCAGTAAACATGACCAAACCGCACTTTCATTGTTTAATGTTTGAAGAAAAATAAATTATTGCAATTCACTGACTGAATTGAGTGATTGAATTTTGCAGATGCCAGGTAAAATGATTTCCATACCTTTCCTTTCTATAGCATTTCAGCAATATTAAAATACCAAAACATCAAACATAATTAAAACACAGTTATCACGTATTCATGACATATAACATGCATTGCTGATTTAAAAAAAACACACAAACAAATAAACAAAATTATAACCGCACAATCGCAAATCAAAAGTGCAATATTTTGTGCTTGGGTCTGCTATGCTCGAAACGAAGGCCCCGGGATACAGAGCCAGAGCCGTTGGTTGTGCACTCAAGTGTAACGAAATCATTTCATTGACTGGCTACACTTACCCGGCTCTTTGTTTGTGGCTTTTAAGCCCGATAGGTGTTTATTTCAAATTGCACGTGGTCATTGATTGAAGTTGCACATTGCATATCGCCATTAGCAGACAGGCAGACATACAGGTGTCAATAAGCCAGAAATTGAGTTTTCTCTGTGACAGGGTCTGCTTACCACAATCAACATGTTTTTCATGCATCGACCTTTAAGACCTTGGTTGCCCAATGGCTGTTAATAATACGCTATGTTTTATTAGAAATTGAAAAATCATGTGACACCTAAATCATCTTCCCTTACATACTCCGTGGCAGTTAAACTACATATGACAAGGTACCATATTGAATTTGTACTTCATGCTCAAGGCCATAAAGAAATATATCCATGAACATTAGATGTCTATATCCTTTTTAAAGATGATTACCAAATCACACGTTTGTGACTATACTTTGGAAACCAAAACTACACGGGTTAAAATGGCAGCTGTAACACATTTTACCCTGATTTCAACATTTTATTAGCTAATGCGACACAGGATTTAACATTATTATACATATTACTAATTACTAAGAAAATCGTAAAACGGTTGAACTTATACCAACACACCAACACCATACTGTTTAGTCCCAAAGAGCTTGTCTGTTAACATAGTGCCTTACGATAGTCAAAAAAGCGAAATGCAGTTTAGCTCCGCTGCCCCCAACACACACACACGCACGCACGCACGCACCCTTCTATTCGAAAGGTTTATCAGTCCATGTAATACTGAAATACAATATACAGTACTATAATGCTCTATAAACCCAGCTTGTTCCCCAATAAGAGGAGAATATTTGTCACACCACTGGGTGACCCTCGAATCTGAAATACAGGCAAACAACTTGCTAATACTGAACATAATCCCCTATACTTCTCTGTCTTTATTACCTTTCTTATGTACAGAGGCTATTGCAGTAGGGGAGCATCAAGTTTCAAGTATAACATTGAACAGTTTAGTGATGATGGGTGATAAAATGTTTTGACTAAAAATCAAGAATTCATTAATTATGCCATCATATCTTCCCGACGCATTTTATTTTAACATTCTTATGGCGCTATTAAGTTCATTTTCAGTTATCAGTGCATCTCATTCCTCCACCCGTCTGTGTACACATGTTGAATAATTGACATTCTCACTTATCTCTGGTAGGGTTTAACAGTTTTCTAAAGTAATCACTGAAATCACGTATTCAATGACTATTTGACGATTGTTAAAGTTAACAACACGTGACTCCATGGCCACATCAAGTGCTTCCTGTCGAAAATGTTCACCTTTGTGTTTCCCACGTTTTATAATGAGACCCAACTTGAAGCCACACGGAACGCAATCTCACACAGGGACTGATGGGATCAGCTGCATAAATCAACTCCTGATGATACTACGTTTCTTTTCGTGACAACAGCTGTTGGTAATTCTACTTGCCTACACCCCGTCGTGGTGGGCGATGGGTAACTGTGATGGCTCTTCACCCCCATGTGGACCCGGGGTCGAATAGCAGCACCCCATTGTTGGTTGCAAGAGGAAACTAAATTGGGCAACTTGTTTGCCGTGGGTTGCGTTCCTGTGTCGGTAGAGGAAGGGAGTCTGGCGGTTTGAGGATGACGAAACCGGCAATAGTTTTCAAAAATCCAATACATCATTTAGACCCTAGAATTGCCTTAACGGATTCTACCAATCAGCTGGTCACGTCGTGCCCTCCATGGACGGTTTATACAAGATTTGGTATGACATAACACTTTTGGCATGTTCAAAATGTTAACTGACTTTCCGCCCAAACAAATCAGCTGTGCAGACCCATGCAGAGACGGTGGTGGCTCCTGGGTGATGATGACCTCCGATTTCTGTACACCTCCAACTGATTGTCATGGACTGAACCATTCTGACCTTTGATCTAAAATGGGCAACATGAACGGTAATAACCCCCTATCGGGGAGTACTGATACAAACAACAAGGGAAAGGTCCTTGAAATGTTTCTCTCAAATAATGATTTTTGCATCTTCAACGATGGCTCAAACACTTATGTCCATCCTGCCACTGGAACTCACCTCCGTCCATCTCTTCTTTCAGATTCTAACCTTCTAGAAGAGTTTGAATGGTCGGTCCATGATGACCTTTGTGGAAGCGACCACTTCCCAACAATTCTTTGTCCAAGGTGTGGAACATGATACAAAAGATAAAGAGCAAAGGATCCAAATCTGGTGTTCGAATCTCAAAGATGGTGACTCTTTTAACAAATAAATTTGCAAACATACTTGCTGAAACTTTGGCAAACCAATCCTCCTCCTGAAATTATATCCCTCCGTTCCAGAAATTCCAAACCCAACAAGAAAAGAAATCAGTTAATTTTCACTCTGATAATGGCGAGGATTACAACGAAACCTTTTCTCTCCACGAACAACCTACTGTATTGGGGCAGGCTCACGACACTGCGGCAGGAACTGACGATATTCATCATCAGCTTCTGAAACACATTCCTGATTCAAGCTTGGAAACTCTGCTCAAGATATTTGATGACATTTGGACAACCGGAAACTTTTCCCCCTCGTGGCACAATGCCATCATCATGCCTATACCAAAGTCTGGCCGGGATCATACTAATCCCTCAAACTACCGTCCAGTATCATTAACTACCTGTACGCATAGTTAACAGCTGATTATCTGGTACCTGGAGACCAATAATCTCCATAGTGACCGAAAAAACACTGACCATCATGTGAACTTAGAAAAAGCACCTGATACAGCGTGGAAACATGGTATCTTAAACGATTTACATGAATTTGGATTGAGAGGCAGATTACCCCAGTTCATTTTCCAGTTATTAAACAACAGACAATTTCAAGTAAGCGACGGTTCTACATTATTTGAATATTTCCACCAAGACCAGGACGTCTTTCAAGGCAGCATCCTGTCTGCCACCCTTTTCAGCATCAAAATCAACAGCCTCGCTAAAGTATTAAATAGTTGTGTTGATGCCGTGGTAAGGGGATAAAATGACAAAGGTGCAATCCCCTCCTTTTTCAAAAGGCTGGATCCGCCTATGTACTGATGTCTTGCCTGCCGAATTTACACCCAATACTGTGTTCGTTGGTGTTCCTCAGTCTTAGACTTGGACCACATTTTATTTACTCTGTGGCCACGTGGTCTCTTGCAGGCCACAGCATTCCTCTTGGGTGGACTAGTAGACATGTGATAAATGTACAAGTTATCACTAATACTGAGACAGGAGATCCCTACAGTATACAAGACAGTAACTGCATTGTCTGAACGTAGGCATTGTGCCTTGTCCAAAAAGTTACTTTTCACTACTGCTGTCTTGTAATCATTTTAGAAAGCTATAGCGAGACCCCCCGGACCATCGCATCGTCTGAAAATTGGACCCACATCAAAAAAGGAAGACTGAGGCCTTCACAAAAGGGAGTTAGTTGGCAGACAAGTCGAGTAACAGTATGTGAAAGGGGCAGAGAAGAGTGATGTAGAACTCTTGTCAGTGTGTACATTAGACGTTTGTCAAATTTAGATGAATTTGATCATTGTAGTCAATGATCAAGTAAATTTGGTTTCGGATTCTGTATTTGATAACACAACATGTCGTGAAAACGCATCCCGAGGTATCATCCCTTCAAGAACATGCCACCAAACATGCACCAAAATCATTCACTGTTCGACAGTAGCGACATGCCACGATTATCAAAGCAACAGAAAGACCAAAACTAAACACTGGCCAGTCTGCAAGACATACCGCAAATCATTGATTTCTGTTGATATTCGGACAATATACCGCTCGTCTGCAGAGGGATACATGTCATCGGAATTAGCGTTACCGGGAGCGTCGAACTGAAGTCTTCTCCGTCGAAAGCTGGTATTGCGTCTCGAAGACGAGTGAGAGTATGGCGACGACGCGGGGAGCGTTTTCAGATGACTGGAAAGATGTGTCCTCGAAAGTCCTAAACTTAAACCCGATAAAACAGTTTTCAAGAAACGAATATTGTCATAACTCAGTGCTTGGTCAAGTTCCCCTTGGAGCGTATGCAGGCCATAATCCGTAGGTTTCTAACACAGTGGAGAGTGATATTTGTCCAGACATAGTGGATGGGTTCACTTAGTTCGTCAGTGGTCATGATACATTGTGATTGCAGTGTTCCTTTGATCTGTAGCCATATATTTTCAATAATATTAAGATCGGGAGACTGTACAGGCCAGGTCATGCAATTTAAAGCATTGTCATGCTTGTATTCGTGAACAGTTCGTGCCTGATGCACTGGGGCGTTGTCATCTTGAAGCCGCTATAGTTTGTTGTTGAAGTGCCGAGCTAGAACGGGCAAGATGTTGTCTTCAAGTATATCACGATACTCGACAGCATTCATATTAAAATGAACACAAGACAAGGTTCCAACACAATACCAAGTTAAAAATCACATATATTTTATGAGGTACGATTTTAGAAAAAGTGGCAGTGCCCTGTCGCGAACATCCGCCAGTCTGAGAATAAATGCTGTTTAAGATCTAAACTACTTTCTACTGGTAGTAAAATATGCATATCATTGATAGACAATAGGATTTTGCACGACATTGGTTATAACATGATCTACTGTCACTTCGACCAAAACCTCGATCTCTGCCGAGGAGGAAATTCATATGTTACAAGTTGTTTCATGCGAAATCATTTTGGTTATCAGCCATTTACTAGTTAGTAGTTTTGATGTTTTAACTAGATGAAAACAAATCTAAATAGTATTTTGTATCGGTGTCGAACAGTTGGATTAAATACGCACAGGCTTCCCCAAAGCTCGCTTCGCACTCGCAGCAACAAATTTAGCTCGAACTGTGGGGTCCGGTGAATATTTGTGCATGGTGACACCATCACCCTATACCTGGGAGCACTTGACGGCAACCTGTTACAAGCTTGTTACATATTTTATATGCAACTAACTGAAATATACACTATATATATATATACACTACCTGGCAAAGGTTTCGACTCACTTAAATCACTCATACTTAATACATGGTCACATTGATGAAGAATGTCTCCAATAACTAGGGCGAACCAACTGCAATCCTTAGGCCGATGAATGGCTCTAGGTTCATGCCTCAAATAATCAAATTGCGGAAAAGCATGTGCATGGTGTAAAGGTTTGTTAAGCATACTGAAACATAAGTCTCATTAACCTATTCAGACAGTGGCCTACTTTTCAGTCGATCCGAATTTTCTCGTGTGAAAGTGAAAATAAACACCACCACCAAGTTCCTTGTTTCCTTGTAAATGGTATTTACAAATAAATTTTAATTTTAAACTTTAATGACACCGTCTTTCTATACTTTATATCGAGGTTCAGGCAGCATACCGTAATCACAGACTGCCCCGGTGTGATGAAGTTCTACTGCCTGACAAATAACCCCAATTTGGCTCTATGGGAACGCCCTTGAAATACAACATATGTCATATTTGGGATTTCACTTTCTTAGTAAAGTACAAATTCTAGTACTTTTTTCGGTTGAGTCCCATCCGGGATTCGAACCCGCACCCTCAGAGTCAGGCACCTAATCGCCAGCACACAAAGTCAGCCGCCTAGCCCGCTCAGCCACCGCGACTTCCAATGAAAGTCGGACAACTGGTAGTCTAGACTGCGTACTTTGTGTAAAAAAGTACTAGAATTTGTACTTTACTAAGAAAGTGAAATCCCAAATATGACATATGTTGCATTTGACCACTTTCTAAATGGCATCGTGTAATCATGCCCTTGAAATACTGTTCAAGAAACTAGAAAAGTGGAACTGGGCTGGATCCACAAAACAGGAAAGGAAAGAAAACAAATGCGGGGAAAACAAGGAGGTGGAACTAGAACGGTAACTGTAAAGAAAATTGCTACAAAAGTGGACTTGATAAATGAGAGCAAACAGTTATTTTTTCCAGGCGGCAGTTCACCAAAAGGAGATATTTCTGACTTTGATTATGACTTACTGGATTTTAGTGAACGGGTTATAAACAGCAATCAGACCCATGGTGATATGTATGAGGAGACCATGATGCCAATGCCGCGGTTTTATTTCACAACCAAGCAAAACATCAGAATGTGTCAGGGGAGTCTGACCATGATGAGCTACCAGAGGTGTCACTGACGAATCGACCTCGCCCAGTTCATTCCTCCCTCAAAATCCTTCTACACTGAATTCACAAGTTGCATCCAGTGTCCACACGTCATTTTTCGAAGAAACTAATGATTTATCATTTCTGCCTGAAGAACCAGCTATTAATCCCATACTCATGAGTCACCCTGAAACCAAACATCCACTTTTCCGAATTCAGGACAAGCCTAATCCTTTCCCGCCAGCTCGTCAACATCAAGTGATGAGTACCTGACAGGTCTACAGAATCCTATCAAAGACTCTGCACCACAATATGGGCTTAAGGAACCTACGTTTGACATAACTCCTGACATGCTCATCAACCCCATGTCAGATTCAAGGCCACTTTCTGAAGATGTGTTGACAGCTGCAATGAATATTGTTGAAATAGTGCTTCCACCTGATGAGAATATTGATGGTTTATTAACCAAGACAGTTCAAGAGCACTTGATTAAACTACACAGAGGTCACGTTTCGAAAGAAATGATCAGCGCATTTCAGAATGTTAATCCGTATGCAGATGTGGTGACAGTGCAAATGGTCGATCCAAGTGGCAAGCTGGAAACAGCTGAAGATGGTGGAGGTGTAACTCGGGATGCCATTTCTGAGTTTGGGAAGGATTTCTATGAACATTGCACAAAAGGACAGGCAGTTAAGGTGCCAGTCCTAAGACATGATTTCAGTCAGTGGCAGGCAGTTGCCAAGATCATTGTTTTTGGATGGAAGATAACCGGATACTTTCCAGTTCAAATTTCACTTCCTTTTCTTCAGTACAGTTTATTTGCATCTGTGACCTGCGACATGAAAGAGGAATTTCTCAAATACATCCCTGATAATGATGCATTCATAATTAAAAGGTCTCTTTCTGGCGACTCCGTTGACCAAGATGATCTACTCGACGTGCTTCAAGAACATGATGTCAAAACTGTTATCAGACCGGACAATCTTCTACAGGTAATAGAGGGAGTTGCTGACAAAGAGCTTGTTCAAGAAGGCATAGGCATGTTTATTATGAAGTGTTGGTCTGATGTCCTGAAAAACATACATATCTCCTCAGACAGATTAAACAGTCTCCACATGGAAGTCTTTCCCACTCCAAAAAAGGTGTTGAACATACTGAAGTTTCCAGAAAACAGTACAGTTTAGGAAACAACTGTTGCCAACCATCTCAGAAGGTTCGTCCGTGGCCTCGATAACCAAAAGCTTCAGAAGTTTCTCAGGTTCTGTACCGGATCTGATCTACTTATCTGTGAAAAAAATGATGTAAGCTTTGTGAATGTGACTGGTTTCAGTCGTCGCCCTGTGGCACACACATGTTCCTGCTTGCTGGAACTATCAAAGTCATACGACAGTTTCCCTGAGTTTCGAGCTAAATTCTAAGCAGTTCTGACTGCGGACAATTGGATCATGAACATCATTTAAGACAGAGATACTAATTACAAAATTCTTTCCTTTGGCACACGAGTTGATGCTTAGAAACTATGTATCGTCCGTTATCGATATCAGCAGATAACCCTTCAGGTGGAGGCTATTGTTATGTTCTTATGTTTGATTTATTGATGACATCAGAGAGGCGATATCTGTCTTATTGTGCTTTGTTTTCTTCATATTGACAGAAAAGGTTTTATCATCTCGCTTTCGTTGTTTCTAAAACAGCATGGTTTCAGAGGTAGAGGTATTCTACTATAGGTAGCATGTATGCTATCATTTGGGAAGGTATTATGTTCATAGAAGTCAATCTGTAATCAAACGTTTTTCGTTGTACGTTATGAGATGGAACTTTACTACATTACTTGCTTATTAGTCGTTTTTCTCTGGTATGTGAGAAGCTTCAACCGTGTGACTTGATATCATTTTTATTGCATCTGATAAGTTTGACATCAATAAAACATGTAATCATAAAGTCTGCATCAGAAATGATGTACCATATCCACTTCAAAGATAAAAATAATACAAGCAGTTGGCAGTTAGTGTTACTCTGTTATACTCTGTTATGTCTTAATTCAGCCCCAATCAGCGGCTGATTCGGAGAGTATATCAATACAGTGTAATTAATCAGTGAAATACGGTTCCACCATTTTACCGCCAGAGCAATGTCCCTTTAATTTTAAAGACGTCAAGGCCGACAACACAGTCCATGAGACAGAATGAGGTTTCAAATTTCAGACAAAATGGCTTTCCTCAGCTCAGTATATAATTCCTTTTCTTCCAACCCATCTATAGTCATGTTTAGTCCACGTTCTGCCATAAACAGTAAACAAAGCTTCTTGACTGTTTCATCACAAGTACTTTTGGGAATTGTTTCTTCCTTAGATATAGCAACTTCATCTGCATTCACACTGCACAAACAGTCCACCTTGTGTAACAGTTCTGGGAGTGAATACATCATTACTGGTCTGTTTCCTTGTCGTCTCAGGTTTCCATGAGGAGAAATTAAATGGCAGTTCCAGGTTTCCTTTAAGTTATCTAGATCCTGCTGCAAAATGAAACAATCAAGATGTGAGGACGATCGCAGCTTTTGTACTAGAATAGTTAATACGGGTATAGTACGCTGGCTGCGACATGTACTTCAACCAGACCCCAAACTAACGGGAAAACCTAATTACCTAAACATGTAAAATTACTTTCAAAATAATATTCGTAAATATGACATTCGAAAATATAATTGGCTTTACTGTTAATATTGTGGAAACATCGAAAGCTTTCTGCATGATTTTACCTGAATAAAAGTCATGAAGCAAAACTGTAGTATATTCTTGTCTAGAAAACTTCCAACAAACATAGGGTTGTCTTCCTCCTGGAGATCTTTACATAAATCCATCCAGTATTGAGACACTTTCTTCCTGAAAGTCCCCCAAACCACTCAATTCGCTGATTGTAAATACTTTTACCATAGGTGAAACTTGATTCTCCAGAAAGGGGATCATCGTGGTTTCTTCTTAGAAATATCTGCATATCCCTGATATAACTGTTCTCGGTACCCATGTCTCCACGAATCTGTTGTGGACAACCTCCTGTTTCCACAACGCTGGATATGAAAAACCCTGATACAACTTTTGGATCGGAATTGGCTGAATTAGCTTCAATCCATAACACCTTTAGAAAACCCGTCAATGCATCCATGTATGCAAATACCTCAGGGTTTAAGCTTGTCATAGCCATCTATGTGCCATACATTGTTGGGCCCATTGCTTTTATACTCGCGACGTTTACGTCTGTTTCGTTTTCGAACCTGAATGCCTTCAGGATCTAAAATCTTCAGAAGCAAATATACATGATCCCGAGGAATATCAAATCCTGACTGAATGCACCTTAAATGCATCCATCGGTACCCATGCACTTTACCACAGCCTTGTATTTGTTCGTTGATAAAGGTAGCTACCTCCAAAATATCCGAGTAATTCTTGCGCCTGTGTAGCGATAACTGCTTACAAAGTCTTTGAAGAGTTTTTTGCTGATGATCATTCTGTGTTTGACTGCAAGGAAACAAGGTATCTCATCATGATTGAGCCCAGTTTTAAAGTAGATTTTCACAAGCTTATTCACCTTAACAGTAACCACCATTATTGGCACTAAAGTAATGCTTACTGAAACAATAACGATAGTATTTATAGAACTAAACTCTTAATTACGAGTTTAAAAGACGAGATTAAAAAGTCGTAATTACGAGATTAAAAAGTCGTAATTACGAGATTAAAAAGTCGTAATTACGAGTTTAAAGTCGTAATTACGAGTTTTGTTTCTTGTAATTACGACTTTTAAAGTCGTAATTACGAGAAAAAAAGTCGAAATTACGAGTTTAAATTATATTTTTAACATTCAAATATGGCAGCAATCGGCGTTCGTGTTAAATGAAATATACATTTTATCTAATTCCACAGGAGTGTTTTCGTTTTACATGCTCTCAGATGTGAAAACTTGAATGAAAATCATGAATGGAATGACTGATGAAAGTAGTACCAGTAATATCAAAGTTCACGTATTAGCCAATCAAATCACTCGAAGATGTTATGACACATACTTTGTTATGAAATACCTTTACGAAGTACCACGTGGTTAATAATATGTTTTATTCAACATTTTAAGCGCCACTTCATTCAGTCCATTCATCGAGCCTCTGTGTCCTCTTCAGGTTTCAAACTGGAGTCAGTTCCCTCAACTTCAGCAGCCGCTAAATTCCACAGCTACCGTGTGTACCATACGGGTCAGCATTGGCAAGAGGGTGAGCTTTCACCAACAGAGTGGGGATGACAATTCAAGGATGGGGTCCTAGTTCCTATTGAGACAGAGCAATTGCTCTAGACAAAGTCTTGAAGATGATATCTTGTGGATACCAGTTTAAGTGCAGGGAACGATCGATGCAGAGCAGGAATTGAGTGCACATTGCTTTGCGCTGGATCTCCAGGATTGCCAAACTGCCACAACGTACCCAGTATTGAAGAATGAGATGATTGCAGTGAGTTGCAAAATTTTGTAACTTGATACTGATATTTGTACAAGTGATTTACCATCAGTTTGGAGACCACAGCTGTCTTGAGTAATCAACAATGAGTAGCCATTTTGAAGTCTGGTACCAAAAGCACAAGCATCAAAAGTGTTGTTACCATGCCATTTCTAATCGTTTTATGTACGTGTGGTGTCAAAAGGAATATCCTTAGAAGTCTTGTGAGATGTGAGATCATTTGATACATCACATGGCATAATTGCTTACCAAGATATCGGTGAGCATAATCATTTTAATGATTTAGGCGGCCATCTTGAAATTGACGGCCATCATGAAAATGCCACAATGCATGATATCAATATATTTATAATCCTTGCTTATGAGATGAGCTTTCATTTGATATATCACATGACACAATTATTGACAAATGATCTGTGTGTATAATCATTTTACTGAGTTTGGTGGCCTATGGCAATGATATTCTGAAGCTTTCCTCAAAGAAACTTAGCATTCTACTATTTTTTCCGATATCATGTGTAATGCACCTGGCTTTAAACATGAGATCAGAGTAAACACCGTCAAGGACGTTTGATGTCGGACGACCCTTGAAGGTCCCGGGTTAGAATAGGTCTTCAGCAACCCATGCTTGCCATAAATGACGACTCTGCGTGTGGCAAGAGGCGACTAATGGGATCTGGTGGTCAGTCTCGCTGACGTTATCGGTTTCCTATTGCGCAGATCGATGCTCATGTTGTAAATCACTGGATTGTCTGGTCCAGACTCGAGTATTTACAGACCGCCGCCATATAGCTGGAATATTGCTGAATGCTGCGTAAGACTAAACTCACTCACTCACTTTGATGACGGACACCAGTAATGTAGAGGGAAGTACCTAAATCAATTTAGCACCAATGATGTGGTTGCTTATGTCTATATCTACATTACAGAAACGCTCAAACATACTTGGTCTCAGGGACAGAGCAACACTGAGTTATAATCGATTATAACAAGAGCCACAGCTTGTCTGCATGCGATAGCTACATATTTTCCTTTGTTTATCAGATTCAGACAAGTATCAGTTGTGTACTGGTGTCTGTGGGAAAGGTTAGTGACTTATGCCTTTGGCAAGTGCTCTTGTAGACTTTCGCTTTTCCAAATTTAGGATATTTTATTGGAATGATGTATTTTAGCATTCGTCCGTAGATAGGTTTTATGTTTTTATTTGTTATTTCTAACATCTAACTTCAAAGTTAGAGAGAAGATGCCTGACATGACGATTTGTCAAATACGTTGAAAATACCGAAAGTCCGGCAACATTTAGAAGATGGAATTCCGCTAAAATTTAATACGGTAGTGAGTGTCTTGAAATTTTACCTGATACCCACTATATATCCATAAAATATCTTTCTGTAGCCTGCTGTTGGTCTCAGGTGCCCTGTATATATCTCGGACTGAGTTGTACATACGTGGAAGATTAGCCACATCTCTTGAGTCTGTGTTGTACACAGGGGGGTGGGGTGGGGGAGGTTTGTCACGCCTCTTGAGTCTGTGTTGTACATTGCGGGGAGGTTTGTCACTTCTCTGTCTTGTGTTGTACACATGTGAGAGGTTGTCCCGCCTCCTGAGCCAGTGTTGTATATTAGGAGGGTGGGGTGGGGGTACGGGGGGTTCAAATTACCCACACATCTCATTTATGTACGTAACAGAAGATGGCACATACAGTTCCTGTTCAGAGTAATAAAGTAACTGACTTAAATCTAATTTCGACATTTTCCCACCCGTTCAAGTGATACAAATCACGTGTCAAATGACTGATGCCAGTTTTAATTGTCATGTTACAGATATACCAACATGCAGAGACAACGGACATTTCTCCTGGTGATCTGCGTCATATTTACTGGGTTTTTGTGTGTCAATAATCAGGTGAGGAAAACATCTCCAAACTCCTAAGACCCCGTCAGTGTGTTTCTCAACAGACAAAGGGGTAGCCTGGTGATTAACGCGTTCGCTTGTCATGCCGAAGATGGGTTCCAGTAGCCGTGTTGCCCGCTGTGATATTGCTGGAATATTGCCGAAACGCATAAAACTAGACTCGCTCACATTTACCTGCAACAACCTCACGTCTACTGGTAACAGTGAATCCTTTGCTTTGTATTTGCGTGTTCTACTTACAGTCCCGGAATACATTTTAAGATGTTCCCCACCATGACGGGCTGTTCCGTTTCTGCGGGTTCACCCCGCCGCGACAGATAACAACTTTTGCGTTTGCAATGATGATAGTTTCTTAAACAACGCTTTTGGTGGAGTACTATTTATATTAATGTGGGAATTTTGTACAATGATAAGATTTGCAATTCATCGGTCCGTTTCTGACTCGCACGGACTGTAGCTGCAGTATAACCCCGACCTTGACCCCGAGTAATCATCATGTTCGATAAGCTGTAATCGTTAACAACCCTTATAATGGTTATGTTGTGACCTTGGTGAAGCTCCACTATTTCAAATCGCAGTCACTTCAGTGTCAGCTGGCTACCGTAAGTCCGATGAAGCTAGTGAAATAGCTTTTGGATATTATGGAGTTCTCAAATACATTTTTTTAGATTAGTGACCGTTATTAGCAAACGGTTTGAATTTCCACAAAAGGAAACATATTTTGAATTCGATTTTTAATTAAACACTGTGTGTATGCAACTGTAGGTGAAGAGCTCAGTGAATGACGTCGTCAAGATGGTTCAATCAACCCAGAAGGTGGGCATCAAGCAGATGCAGGTAAGAACACCTGAATATGACGAATCCCATTTTAACATGAATTTAATTTTACGCCGCTTTTGGCAATATTTTAGCAATATAACGGTCAAGAACACCAGAAATTGTCTTTACAACATTGTACCCATGTTGTAATAGAACACGGTTTTTTAGCGTGGTGAGCGAACGTTTTACCCACTAGGCTACCCCACCGCCCCTCCCCAGTTTGATTGTCATCCAGCATAACTGAATGAGAGAGTCGGTTATCATATAGCATGGGTTCATGAAATGGCGGGTCAACTTGGTGCGTGTGGAACCCGGAAAGGGAACGTTTCAGAAAATTACCAGTACATTAAAACCGACAGCCAACAAGCCTTATCTACGTTCATTCCCATTATGACTATTCCCATTATGACTATGACTATTCCCATTATGAGTATTCCCATTATGACTACGGCGTGACTATTCCCAGTATGACTATAGTGTGACTATTCCCAGTATGACTATAGTGTGACTATTCCCAGTATGACTATAGTGTGACTATTCCCAGTATGACTATTCCCAGTATGACTATTCCCAATATGACTACAGTATGACTATGCCCATTATGACTACTCGTCCAAAACACAACCTCTTCCTGTCGATTGTGTATTTGTAGTTACTAGCTTTTCCCCTCCTTCAAATTCAATGTTCCTCTGACATCTATGATACCTATATCAGATTTATAAAATATTCATTCAGATAATTACATAAGTAGTTGTTGTAGAAAAGGTATGCACGTATACTTAGTTACTATGTGTAAGTGAATTAAGATGTTATTGCGCTGTACGTTTTGAATTATGGGCAGCAGAAGAGACACGGACTTTGTAAAGTCTGTGATGGGCACGCCATTGGCAGTTTGACAATGCCTTCATATGGCTTAAACATATATTTATTATTTCGTCAGAACAGAAGGCGGGACAGGCGAACATGTCTAGTAGCTTATATAAACGCCTCTTATGTACATTCTTCCAACATTTGTATGCATAACTGGAATAACTTGACAACAAAAGAATATTGAAAAGAAAAAAAAGCATCAGATAATAAATAAGCTGGTCGACCCCATCTGGGGCATACCCATGGCTCTCTCACGTTCAAGTATTCACGTGTACGTGACTGTCACTGCAGGTATCCAGTTGCTACGTTGGAGCGATATGTTTCAGTGTATAATTTACTTCCAAAAATATTTCTTTAAAATTTGAGAAATGGTAACCATTGGTATTATTTGGTAATGTACTTTCCTTTGCCCTTCAGTTTAGGCTGTATAAAAACAGTGAAATGTTTCTCGGGCACCGGCGCGGCACTCTTACTTGTGCGCGTAACAATTTTTTATGGCCATTTAAGAAAGATAATTTTGACTTAATTTTGTCCGCGTCCCGATCATCCTTTAGTCCACAATAAGAAAGAGTGTCTGTATGAACGAGTGTGACTGAATCTACAACTCATTAACACATGTTAAACTTTCCAAACTGTATTTCTGAGAGAAAAATGAAAATTGTGTCTTCCTATTTTGGTTGTTTTTGTTATTGATTATGAATGACTCATATGAATAAAATTCATTTCTGTAACTAAACATGTCATTATTTGTTTTCTTTTTGAGGATTTTGTCTGGGGTGGTTGATTTTGTCCAGGGGAATTTTGTCCTAGCTTGCAATTTTAGGGTGGATTGTGTCCGGGTAGATTTTCGTCCTGGATTCGCTGCCCCCCACCCCAAAACAAACAAACAAACACACACACACACACACACACACACACACACACACACACACACACACACACACACACACACACACACACACACACACACACACACACACACACACACACACACACACACACACACACACACACACACACACAACTATTAGAGATGTTTATATACAATAACAGAAATACAATGTACAGTACTATAATGCTCTATAAACCCAGCTTGTTCCCCAATAAGAAGAGAATATTTGTCACACCACTGGGTCACGCTCGAATCTGAAATACAGGCAAACAACTAGCTAAACAGTAAGCATAACCCCTATACTTTTCAGTCTTTATTACCTTTCTTATGTACAGAGGCTATTGCAGTAGGGAAGCATCCAGTTTCAAGTATAACATTGAACAGTTTAGTGATGGTGAGTGATAAAGTGTTTTGACTAAAAATCAAGAATTCATTAATTATGCCATCATATCCTGCCGACGCATTATATTTTAACATCTTTATGGCACTATTAAGTTCATTTTCAGTTACCTGTGCATCTCATTGCTCCACCCATCTGTGTACACCTGTTGAAAAAAATGTGCCCAAGAAACATTTATATATTTTATGCAGCCTTATATAGATAGCGGAGGTAATCACTAGTGGCGGTTACCTGTAGAAATGAACTGGCGTACTGAGTTGAGAATGTCGCTATTTGTTGCCAAGTTATTTCGTATAAAGTAGTTTTAACATCCTTGAATATAAAAATGCACAGTTCTTTAATTGTTATGGTTCAGACGGGTAAAAAAGGTATAAGGTCTTTGTTACAATGTCCACATGAACACTTAGATGTTTCCGATATATGTTCATTAAACCTGTCTGCGTTTATATGTTTATGTACATGACTAGTCAAACTTGTTGTGAAACTGGGAGTAGAGCGAGGGGGAGAGAGATATATCGCCTTTGAGAAAAGAAAAATTGCTAATTATCAATGTTTGATATAAATTGTGATATGTATCATAGAGTATATTAAAATATTGAACTGTGCGAGATCACATATAAAAGTTTCCGACTTGTACACCCGGAGATGCTTATTTCTCAGTGAAAAACAAATCACAAGCCATAATCGCTAAGTCATTCACAATCTACATTGTGGGCACCCTTCTTTGCAGAAAGGACGTATATCGTAGGCATTTTGTCGCAGGAGGTATCAGGGATATTTACATATTCCCTGAGTCAGGAAAATTGATTGCATAGCTCTAAAATGATCTTGCTGGCAATAGAAATAAAATCAACACAGCTTCACCATTGTCATCTGGTCCATTGAATGCATGTATCTGAATAATGATCTTGCTGGCGATAGAAATGAAATTAACACAGCTTGACTATTGTCATCATGGTCACAAACACAGTCATTTGCAGGTCCACTGCCTGTAATCGAAGTTAGACAATGGCCAGCTGGCCACTGAAGCCTGGTATTGTGGATAAGACGTCGGATGCCGATACTGCAGACTGACCAGACGGTGTGGTACCACGCATGGTACAATATATATGTATATTTCGGATATCCCAGGAGAACTGATTGTCCAGGGAGAGTGAATTGGTGAGTTTAGTTTTACGCCGCACTCAGCAATATTCCCGCTATATGGCGGCGGTCTGTAAATAATCGAGTCTGAACCAGACAATCCAGTGATCAACAACATGTGCATCGATCTGCGCAATTGGGAACCGATGACACGTGTCCACCAAGTCAGCGAGCCTGACCACTCTCTCACTATTTTGCTACGAACAAGTTTCGCCTGTATCGTGACACGAAGACAGCCGAACCCAAACACAATCAGTCGGAATGGAACTTCATCTTGGAAGTGGATGCTTTCAGGTCCAAGTTAATCCGTCGATCGAGGACCGGCACGACACCCATCCTCCAGATTTACGACAACGAGGTCGCAATCCCAAGGAATCAACAGAATGTGGTCTCCGTCGGCCTTCTACAAGTGATTCAGTCCTTCACGTCTCTCCTAATCAACCTTTAAAGCTGTCTGTCTTTTTGGGAGGTCTGCCGTATGGGAAGATACCGCACCGCCAAGCTTACGCCCATTAAACTGAGAAACGTCGCGAATTTAGCTTTCGTGGGCATGAAGTGACCGTAAACCGTGAGTGCGAAAGACTCAGCTCAAGACACGGGCGGTTACTACTAGAATGGATTGCAGAGTATTAAAACGAAACCAGTACATATGGGTAGCCTTCAGAAATGTATAGTTTGATTGAAAATGTACATTGAAAGGTGAAATAACCAGAACATTATGACAGCCTAGCGAGAGTCCCGTGGAATAACCTTGTTGTTGCTATGCGTTTTCCTTGATATTGTGTACGTGGGAAGGTTACCTACTTCTCTCAGAGTGTGGCGTGTGGCGTGTGGCGTGTGGCGTGTGGCGTATTTTTGATTTGTGTCTAAATCTATATTTGTATTTTTGTGCATTTGTCGAATGCAACAGCCTGAATGCGCCCATCTTTGTATTTCCACAAATGTGACAAAAACACGTCATATGATCGCTTTGTCTAGAATATTTGCTTCTTGCAGGTGGAAGTCGGAACTTTGTGAAAAACTTGCAAATGCTTACATGTTAATTACACCATTTCAATATCAAACTACCGATTGGCAAGATTGAACAATGGAAAGGCAGTATTTGCACAAAGGGCAGAAATACGTGTTGGCCACATAATATTGACAAATTTGAAACGGTACGCGTCCCATTATCCCGATACCGCATGTTGTGTTCGAGGCATATCATATACTACAACGAATTATTTTTAAATGCTTTATTGTATGGCAGTGTTGTGAGTGACTGCTGTAACATGACTTCATGTAACTATACTGAAACTAATCGTTTTACTTCGTTGTTTTTTCATTAGCGAGATTTGAAGGCAGTAACCACGCGCTCACTGAATGCGTATTAACACGACCGAACATGTGGTCCTGGAGCCTGAAATACTAAACTTTTTAGGCAGAATTTCTTGTGCCTGTCCGTAACCGGGTAACTATTCCGTGTTGAATTCTTGTAAAAAATGCAAATCTTCAAAACAAAAATATACTCTCAGAGACGAAGTCAGGGAACATGAGTAAGGTTTTGGTTGTTTTGATGGCCCGGTTTAAGTCGGCCCGAACAAAAAAACATACACAAACACCCCACCCACCCCACCCCCCCAAAAAAAAAAACAAAACAAAAAAACCAAAAAAAACCCCCAACCAACCAACCAAAAAAAACCTCCCAACAACAAAAACAAAAAACAAACAAAAAGCAAAAAAAAAGCAAAAACAAACAAACAAACAAATAAAAAGCAAACAAACGCCAACCCCAAAAAAATACACACACCCCAAAAAAAACAAAAAACAAAACAAACAAACAAAAAAACAAAAACAAAAACATAAACAAAAAAAACCAAAAACAACAAAAACAAAAAAACCCCAAAAAACAAAAAAAAACAAAAAAAAACAAAAAAACCCAAAAAAACAAACAAAAAAAAACAAAACAAAAACAAAACAAAAAACAAAAAAAAAAAAACAACAAAAAAAACCCCAAAAAAACCCAAAACAAATAAAAACAAAACAAAACAAAAGAAAAAAAACAAAACAAAAACAATACAAAAAAACAAACTAAAAAAACCCCCCAAAAACAAACAAATCAAAAAACTATAAAAAAAAAACTAAAACAAAAACAAACAAAAAAAACCCAAAAACAACAAGAAGAAAAAACAACAAAAAAACGAAAAAAAAAACCCAAACAAAGAAACAAAAAACAAAACAAAACAAAAAAACAAAACAAAACAAAAACAATACAAAAAAACAAACTAAAAAAACCCCCCAAAAACAAACAAATCAAAAAACTATTAAAAAAAACTAAAACAAAAACAAACAAAAAACCCCCCAAAACAACAAGAAAAAACAACAACAAACAAACAAACAAAAAACAAAAAAAAACCAAACCAAAACAAAAGAAACCAAAAAACAAAAGGAAAAAAAACCACAAAACAAACAAACAAAAGCCAAAACAAAAACAAACAAACAAGACACCAAATACATTTATATGCTAAAATTGTTACTTAAATTCCGTCAAGCGGTTAGTTTCATAAACAGAAACGTTTGAACTGATTTTTGAATGTTTTCATTATCTGGGAAAGATGAATCGTCATTGCAGTGGAGTACAGTGTGCATGATAATTTAACACGTGTCAGTATGTGTTTTAACTTAACGGTTTGACGTTTACTTCTTATCATACTTACATTTGCCATAATTCGAGTCATATTAATATCAGCATTTACCATTGGAACTTTGTCTTATGATATGAAAAATTTCCGGATTCTTGGGGTTGTGTGTTGATACTGACAGTGTTATTTATTTGTGCATCACGAACTTTCAACAGTGTCTTTCTGTCTGTGTTCACTGCTTTCTTTATTCCATCTTTCACAAGTATAACTGGGTACCCGCGAGACTGTAGATATGATTTTAGTTCTGCAAGTCGTATATTCCTTGCCGGTATTTGAGACACAATCATGCAGATACGTCTTGCCAGATTATAGGGGACGCTTCTCTTTGTATGACTCGGGTGGCCAGATGAAAAATGTAGATATTGTTTAGTGTCTGTAGGTTTATAATATACATCTGTTTCTAGGTCACGTTCACATAGTTGTACCATGGTGGGTGTCAACAAATGGAATTTAAGAGTAATTTGAGTCCATGGTAAAATTATGTCAAGTTATTTAGTATGTTATGAAAAAAAGTTACGTTTTCATCTCCAAATTGCCATAACATGAAGCGTTCGTCAATGAAACGTCGCAAATTAGTTCTGAAGTATTCAGCGACTTCAGGCCCTAACTATTCTTTCAGTTTTGTTTTCGGAGCTCACTGCAAATGCCCTAAAACTGGCGTAGCATACGCGGGTGCCATTTTAGTTCCCGTTGCTGCACTCTTTATTTGTCTATTCTGTTCTCCATCAGAATTAAATGCATTATAATTCAATAAATTTAACACTTTCTACGCCGAATTCCTTCGAGAATCTGTTGAACTGTAATCACTTCTCCCTGTAGATAAAAGTGAAACATGTTGTAGAAGATCGATGTCGTGTAAGTATTTCAGAAACTACTTGTTATATATGTACCACTGTACGCTCTGTATTCTCATTACCTTCTTTATGTGTATGTAAATGATGAGTCCAGGTATTTCTTCCTGCAAAAACTTTATGTCTCCTCGAGATCTTTCGCCCTTCAACGGCTCTTCAGGTAGTTCATGAAAACTAAGTATTGCCATAGGCGACGTCATAAGTGTTGTCATAATAGATATGTCGTCATCATGAGTATTACGTTACAGTTAGTGACAACAGATGGAGACGTAGTCATGGATAACAGCATGGTTGCGTTTGTGACGTCATCATGTTTTTGACGTCATAGTTAGAAACAATAGTGGTGAACATATATGTGTTATGTGTGTCGTTTGTATGAGCGCTCGTGACAGTGTTGGTGTGTGAGTTGATGCATGGAGTTGTGACAGGAAGCGGAAGTGAAACAGATCTTGGAGAGAGTGATGGTGTTCTACGAAGAATGTAAGTAAGACTGTTATTGTGTTGTTATGGTGATGTGTGTGAGGCCATTTTGGAATGAGTGTGGAATGTGTTGTGACGTGAGGAATCAGTTAGAGAAAATCAGTTGTGGAATGGTCGTTATTATTTATTGTAAACCCAAAGTTACTGTGTTCTGTAATCTGATTGGTTGAAAAACATGATTAAATGGTATTAGATTCCCGGAAACTGAAAGACTATTCACCGCGTATTGACACGTAAACAATTGTTTTGTTGTGTCATCGACAGTGGTGACGTCATTCAAATCATATTGTGACGTAAAGTTAGAATGACGTCACAAATGAGCAACTCCAGATGCTACCATGAGAACCAGCTGAAACGGCCAGCTGATGACACTTCACTGCTGTGTCCGTATTCGATGTAAACGAGTGCAGACACTAAAACCCCTTTGGTTTACTTTTGTGTTTACAATGTCGATAAACATCATGTGTTGGCCAATTTCCGGGTGTTATTGAGTATTTGAAGCACGGGAATATTTCATTTGAAGGTTTCAAATGAAATATTCCCGTGCTTGACGCCGGAGGTTTCAAATGAAATATTCCCGTGCTTGACGCCGGAGGTTTCAAATGAAATATTCCCGTGCTTGACGCCGGAGGTTTCAAATGAAATATTCCCGTGCTTGACGCCGGAGGTTTCAAATGAAATATTCCCGTGCTTCAAATACTCAGTAACACCCGGAAATTGGCCAACACATGATGTTTATCTCCTAAGAAGAGTGAGGATGACCGGGGGTGGAGATACAACATATGCATTATGGTTTCAGTGCACAAATGCATACTGAGTTACTGTAGGAAGGATGCTAAATTATACTTTTTAATTGACGTTAAGTTTAAACAGCCTTTTGAACATTTGTTCAAATCCATCTGTAATTGTTAAACAATTGATAAAACTGAAAGATAGTGAACTGGACATTTCCGCATTCATCAATGTGTTTGCTTACATTTATACATCGCTCATTCGGATCTGGAATTTCGATCCTTTAGTTGCATTCCAGTTTCTTCAATACAATGTTCACCACATCCCGCAGATATTAAAACATAACATTTTTGCTGCAGCAGTTCATTCTGGTTTTGCACACACAGACGCACACAGACAGACACACACAGATACACACACAAAAACACACGCAGACACAAAGACACAGACACACGCAGACACACAGAGACGTACGCAGACACAAACACACACAAAGACACAGACACACAGACAGACACACGCAGACACACAGACACACACACGCAGACACACACAGACAGACACACAGAAACACACACACAGACACAGACACACGCAGACACACGCAGACACGCACACAGACACGCACACAGACACACAGAGACATACGCAGACACAGACATACAGACAGACACAGATACACACAGACAGACACACGCTGACACCCCTACACACAGACACACACACAGAGACGCACACAGACACAGACAGACACACACAGACACACACAGACAGACACGGACACACAGACACACGCAGATACAGATACACACACACGCAGACACCCACACAGACACACACGGACACAGACACACACAGACAGACAGAGACACACACAGAGGCACACAGACACACACAGAGACACCCACACAGACACACGCGGACACAGACACACACAGACACACACGGAGGCACACAGACACACACACACACACAGAGACACACGGATTACCACAGTTACAAGAAATATACGGATTTTACTTAACACGGAGTCCGTCAGACGGGAGATTCATTCAGGGTTTCAGCATTGCATGAGGGGCAAGGCTCTGAGACAGAAATAGATGTGTCTCACAGAATGGATAGTCGGTCGATCGCTCTAAACCGCCCCCAACCCCCCTTGGTTATTTGGTAGATGTATCAAATAGGAGAAATATATATTGTACCAAAACATACAATTGTGTATTTCAGCTACAAAAGACGGAACTGCAGGGCGGTCATGTGAGTGCTGATGTTGATGGAAATGACGATACTTCTCTCAAAACTGTTCACAAACAAGGGCACGTGAGTGTATTAACATATACCATGTATTGTTAATTGTTCCCCAACGAACCGCACGAAGCAATATGTTTCCTCCGTCCATCATGAGTACCCCATTTCCATTCATGGTTAGACATGACACAGACCTCTGATGTAAAATGCCATATACTGGAGATGAGAGTATCGGATTGCGAAGCCAACAAATAAAAAGACTTGAAACTATGATTGTTTGTTGAAAAAATAAACTGTTTTCCAATGTTGAACAAAATTCTGAGATTTAAATCTTCAGTTTGCATGGTAGAATTATGAGGATTCACAATCCTAGTTTCAGTATATTCGATTTACTTTCTTGTTTTAAGTGAAATTCATCTGTACGTTTTCACTGCAAACTATACCCAGAACCAGGGATAATCTGCAACAGGGATAGGTCACTCGCGTTCTTTCTTTACCATTTGTACTGATTAACGTGTGCCTCGTCATGCTTCAGCGCACACAGTGACTAGACTCGTTCCCAGGGCAACTTCAGCTGTGTTTAACAGAACTCCATCGAGTTCATTGTATCAGTCGGAATTTTACAATGAGTGAATGAATGAATTATAGTAAGAATTAAGAGCAAGAATTATACGTGAATGAATGAATGAAAGAAAGAAAAAGAATAAAAGAAAGAAGTACATATGTGAATAAATGAAAAAATAAATAATACACCGCGGCCTTCCCTCCCAAAACATGTTAAAGAACGCAAAAGTATCACGAGAATATGTGTTAACATCAGCTTTTTAAAAAATCTACTTTGAGACATTTTTGTTTACATTAATCATTAATTCAGATATCTTATTGCATGTGGGGAATGGAATGTGGCCATTAACAAAAAAATAACCGACACTGTCACACACACCTCAAAAACAGAAACTGTAAAACTATCACAAATCCTTGGAAACACCTTTCCAGTTTTATCAAATAATAAGATCAACAGGAAAGAAAGAAGTTATGGAACTATAACCCACAAACATCACAATCATCAATGACGAATCAGGTCAGATCGGCAATATGTCATATTTTTCACACACCTCAGTCAAATACACCTCAACATTGTTCCTTTTTAGATTATGAAACTATCACTATTACTTGAAAACGCATTTCACCTGATAGTATGTGCCCCTCATAAGAACTAAAGGTGTATGTGAAAGATGCTTTGAAGAAATAACTAGAAACACTCAAACAACGGCGTGTAGCATTTCAATGGCGGATCAGAACTGATCAGCGATATGTCATGCTTTTCACACACCTCAAATGCACCCTAATAATTTTTTAAGTCATAAAACTACCACTATTACTTGCAAATACATTTCATCTAAAGGCATGTTTCCCTTCTGAAAATTAAACTAATGTGTGAAAGAAGTTTTTATAGGCACAATTAAGTCTATCCTCGCTGTGAATCGAGAATGGAAGCCAGTGATATATAACATACCGACTTGAAACTTTACTACAAATCTACTGTCCTAATACTGGCATTAATACCAATTGTTTGACTAAAACTGAATAGTTAAAATGAGACAGGGCTGAGCAAACACTGCTCAATGTTGTCCGACATGATGCCAGTCCATTATTTTACTACAAGTACACATGTGCGACAACCGCAGCTCTTGTTCTGTTGAGGGTTTTTTCCGTCTTTTGCCAACGATTTTGTAATGTTCAAACTGTTTCTGAACTTTTCAGTGTCGTTTTTAATAATTCAATTTTAGCACATTTGAATGAATTAAATTATGTGATTAAAGTAAATCTAAAATAACTTTCTTTTTTTTTCTCTACTGTTTACTGTAATAACAGACTGAAGATGTTGGGATATTAATCATCACCTCTATCGTACATTCAGGAAAATTATTTGATTTTCTATCATAAAATAACACATGGCTTCAAAGCAACAATTACTCAGCCACCACTGAAAATATGCTGTCGTGATAACCGCTTGATGACATATTCTGTAGTTAAATCTGTTCTGGAAAGATCGGCGTCAAGCAGTACTTTGGCAACACGTCAACAGTGTGTGGCAGCAAAGGTGGAACAAACCAGTTTCTAACATATTCATGTCATATTACTATTGATAAGCTACCCCTAAGGTCTGATCTGAATTATCAAAATGACGTGGTAACTCGAAAGTGTCGCAAGGAGAGTTGTATGGGTGTACAACGTCTTCAATACAAAGAACCAGCCAGTTACCAACACCCTCAACTACATAAGACCCTTCAGTTTAACGCATAAAGTGTGACTGAAGACACTCGGCGAAACCTTAAGACTCCTTCTTCTAAGAATCAAAGAACACAAGACCTCTGTGAAGAAGAAAGATTCTAAATCCGTCATCTCTTACCCAGAAATAACCCACACGACAACGTCCTTTTGAACAGGATCGGTGTACTCACCAGTAATAAAACCCACTACAAGACAAGAAACTACTAAAATCCACTCACCTCACGAGACTCCAACCAGCCAGAGAACAGAGACCATGAATACTACATCCCTATTGCCTACACTTAATCCCATTATTCTCCTGTCCGTCTTATCACTGGCCTCCACCTTATAATCCCCCATAGCTTACTCTGTGTAACAATAATTATTGTTTTCTGCTGTTGTAAACATCCCCCAACAACCCTGTACATCAACCTCATAATTGTGCAAACATCAGTCACGTATACAGTTCAAACCTTACCGTGTATTGTATATCACTTGCTTGATAACGAGTTAGAAGCGACACCGAAACGTTTCTCGTATTATATTAAAGATGTTGTTTATCCATAGAACTCTCCTTCTTGCTCTCCTATTACTTACTGTATCTCTGAATTTTTCATCGACGTTTTAATCATTTAATTTTATCACATTTGAAGGAAATTAAACCTTATGATAGGATGCAGATGTTGAAATTTGGTTCTGTTCACTGTGATAACAGACGATATTTTCGTGATCCTTGTCATCACATGTTTAATTCAGGAAATTATTTGACTTTCTGTTTGCATATATCTGAAAAATTGCTGATGCGGCTTTCAGCAACATTTCCTTATTCACCTCCCAAAACAAACACTGATGACACCGCCAGACCAAATATACACTGCAATGTGCATACTCAGAACAGCTTCATACAGCTTCTTGTCACAGTCTGCTCCTATACTCAACACCAAACCCTCCAGGACATAGTGCCAATTTTGGCCACATGACAGGAACCATTTGGTATTTGATTACATTCATGTTTGGGACATTTTTAGGTTGTCCTCCCGACAAAGGATGAGATTGAGAGAATGTCAACCGAGGAGGCCTTTCGAACATACCACAGGTATGTTTAATCATGGGATGTATGTTCTTAATGTTCTCAGTATTTGTTCTATACTGGCACACGTTATGCCAGAACCAACGGTACCAACCAGAACGATGCCAATACTGGGACACTTACGTGATGTTAGCTGGGTGCTTGACGTAAGAGGCGACTAACGGGATCGGGTGGCCAGGGTCGCTGCCTTGGTTGCCATATGTCATTATACATTTGCTCATGCTGTTGATCACTGGTTAGTCTTGTCCAGACCCGATTATTTACCGACGTTGGCCATACAACTGGCCTATTACCAAGTGCGGGATAAAACAACAAATCAACCCGAAACTGCATACCTAAACACTGGAAATGCGCGCTTGAAGTAATGTTGTGCACGTGCAATAACCCTCACCTCGGTGCCATAGCTACTGAGCATTTATATTTTCGAAATTAGTAAAAACACACAAGCGTAATGTGTATTCCTTTCGTGTATACTAGCTGTTGATTTATTTCTTTTCACTAGTTACCTCGACAACATCGACACGATATGCCACCGAATGTTGCGGATGGGAAATATAGGAGATGGAGGATGGGAGATTTGCGACGATAAGCAGTACCGTCCAGTGAAACCCTGCATTGTGTACTCCTTTGGGTGAGGTGTTCCCTGATGATTTGTTTGTTGTTCCTGGTATAACACGTAGGTGTACAAATAATCGAATATGGACCAGACAGTCCAGTTCTTGACGTCATGAGTCGTCCACAATGCGAAGACATGGATCTAACACGTCATCAAGCTGGATACCCGATCCCGCTGCTCTCCTCTCAGTTCTTGAGGTCATGAGCCCCCAACCCTAGTCATATCCTTCTGGTCTCCACTTGAGGCAAAGTCTCTTTTCGGGTTTACGAAGACCAGTTCTATCGTCGTATCGGCTGCTTTAGCCATCTCAGAGTGTTTCTCTGACTGGCATTCCAGAAGCTGAAGAGATGAAGAATGAAGGCATTTTATGGACATTCAACTTCTTTTTTCTGTGTAGGCTATGCAGAATAAAGACATTGTATGACCATAAAAAATCTCTTTCTTCATCTCAATTTGCTGTCGAAAAAACCCGAAAAGTGACCAGTGAACGCTATGTGAATACTGTCATCACGGACTTGACTGCTATGTGAATACTGTCATCACGGACTTGACTGCTATGTGAATACTGTCATCACGGACTTGATGCTATGTGAATACTCTCATCACGGACTTGATTGATGTGTGAATACTGTCGTTAACGACTTGATTGCTATGTGAATACTATCATCCCGGACCTGAATACTTAGTCTATGTGAATACTATCATCCCGGACCTGAATACTTAGGCTATGTGAATACTATCATCACGAACTTGATTGAAGTGTGAATACTGTCATTAACGACTTAATTGCTATGTGGATACTATCATCCCGGACCTGAATACTTAGTTTATATGAATACTATCATCCCGGACCTGAATACTTAGTCTATGTGAATACTATCATCACGAACTTGACTGCTAAGTGAATACTGTCATCACGGACTTGACTGCGATGTTAATATTATCATCCCGCACTTGACTGCTCTGTGAATACTATCATCGCGGACTTGATTGATGTGTGAGTACTGTCATCAACGACGTGATTGCTATGTGGATACTACCATCTCGGACCTGAATACTTAGTCTATGTGAATACTATCACCATTATTACTCGTATAATATCTCTGCTATAACGTGTATTGACTTGTAAACGTAGCCAGTGCTATGTTACAATTTTATAACTATTCTTTTATTACCCTGGATTAACTTCTTAATCAACAATGATTTTTCAGAATCAACAATGATTTTTCCTTCGACGACTATACAGCCAAAAGTTATGAATGTGATGTATTTTCGTTTGATCCAAGGTGAGTCCCCATTATGTTTCGTGAATGTTTTGTTGCCTCTGTGTCACGTGAACGTATCTACAGTCAAGCATATTTGTCGAAAAAGCTTCTTTAGAAATTGAATTTCTTACTCGCTGACTTCGGTTATTGTGTGTATTAATAACAATTTCATATTGTTATTGGTGTCTCCGGACTCGATTATTAACAAGTTATGTTTTATATAATACGCACTCACACTGTCCAACTTCACAACACACCATTTTCTAAGTCAATGTCTTTTACAACACCACCACACTCGTGAAGGTCTGGGTTAGAATTGGCCTTCAGTGACCTATACTTGTCCAAAGGGGCGACAAACGAGATCGGATGGTCCACTCGCCAACTTAGTTGACACTTCATCGCCTCTCAATGACTATGTACAGACCGTCACCACATAGTGAGTGAGTGAGTGAGTGAGTGAGTGAGTCAGTTAAGTAATGTGGCAGTAGTCCAGCAATACCGACCCGTGAAGGTCTACCCGGGGTAGACTAGGCCTTCAGCAACCCAAGCTTGCCATAAAGGGCTGACCCGTGAAGGGGGTAGACTAGGCCTTCAACAACCCAAGCTTGCCATAAAAGGCTGACCCGTGAAGGTCTACCCGGGGTAGAATAGACCTTCAACAACCCAAGCTTGCCATAAAAGGCTGACCCGTGAAGGTCTACCCGGGGTAGAATAGACCTTCAGCAACCCAAGCTTGCCAAAAAAGGCTGACCCGTGAAGGTCTACCCGGGGTAGACTAGGCCTTCAGCAACCCATGCTTGCCATAAAAGGCTGACCCGTGAAGGTCTACTCGGGGTAGACTAGGCCTTCAGCAACCCAAGCTTGCCATAAAAGGCTGACCCGTGAAGGTCTACCCGGGGTAGACTAGGCCTTCAGCAACCCAAGCTTGCCATAAAAGGCTGACCCGTGAAGGTCTTCCCGGGGTAGACTAGGCCTTCAGCAACCCAAGCTTGCCATAAAAGGCTGACCCGTGAAGGTCTACCCGGGGTAGACTAGGCCTTCAGCAACCCAAGCTTGCCATAAAAGGCTGACCCGTGAAGGTCTACCCGGGGTAGACTAGGCCTTCAGCAACCCAAGCTTGCCATAAAAGGCTGACCCGTGAAGGTCTACTCGGGGTAGACTAGGCCTTCAGCAAACCAAGCTTGCCATAAAAGGCTGACCCGTGAAGGTCTACCCGGGGTAGACTAGGCCTTCAGCAACCCAAGCTTGCCATAAAAGGCTGACCCGTGAAGGTCTACTCGGGGTAGACTAGGCCTTCAGCAACCCAAGCTTGCCATAAAAGGCTGACCCGTGAAGGTCTACTCGGGGTAGACTAGGCCTTCAGCAACCCAAGCTTGCCATAAAAGGCGACTACGCTTGTCGTGAGAGGCGACTAACGGGATCAGGTGGTCAGGCTCGCTGATGTTACCAATCGATGCTCATGCTGTTGGATTGTCTGATCCAGACTCGATTATTTACAGACCACCGCCATATAGCTGGAATTTTGTTGAATGCGGCGTAAAACTAAACTCAATCACTAATTCATTCTGCAATACCACCACAGGGGACCCCACAATGTTCTCACGTGGTGAATCGAACCCCAGGCGCATTAGGCTACCCACTCCCGTCCCCGCCGTAGCAAGAATATTGATGATTGCGGCGTTGAGCAGTAACCAAAGCAAACAATCGCAGTACTGTTTTGATAACTACTGACTTACCAGGTATTCAGTTATACTCAGGCCATACATGTGAAGACCCGGGATCCAATCGGAATTCACATGTCATTATATTGCAGTTACGTAGGTCCTTCCGCATCATCTCAAACACTTGATTGTATGGTCCAGACAGCATTCATACAGGTCAACAAAGCCTTTAAACACAAGCAAACAAATGTGAACTTATGTCCTGTTCAAAGTTGCACATTCTGCTCATTTGCGTTCCCGTGAAGATCCGAGTTTCAGTAGGTGTTCGGCACTCCATCCTTGTACGAGACGACTAACGGGATCTGATGGTCTTAGGATATGCGTGTAATCGTGTCCCAGTTACCGTCAGTGATACGCATAATGTCAATCACTTGATTGTTTGGTCCAGACTGGACAGACCGCCTTCATATAGCTGGAAACATGTAAAGTTCCAGTTGAAATGTTTCAGCATGAAACAAGACAGTTACAAGAGGTCCAGCCATGTCCAGTTTCTAAAGATGGGAATAAGCGGGACTGACACAGACAGTGGAGGATGGGAACTGCACACACTTAAGACTTTCAAGAAAATGCTAAATCACACAGGGGTAGGTATACCCGAGTACTCATCGTGAATGGAAATTACCCAAGGTCGTCTTAGTGGGCGGTGTTACCTTGGCACTTGCCAGGCTGGCAATATTGTCATGTCGTTTTAAACCTGAAATATGGGAAATGTAGTTTAGTGCATTCGACTTGGAGCACATGTTACGTTTGGGGATTACAATTTCTTAGTGTTTTACAACTTGCTCATGGTCAACTGACTAGGTTCAGCGTCCCTAGAATTTAATACACTGGCGATAAGTACGTAAACGTCATTTTAGATCAGCTATCGCAATAGCATTCAATTTAATTGGATAAAACGATATATATACATATTATATACAAGTGCTTTTCTTCTCTCGTGCTTGGTTTCTGCTTCAGTCGCGTCTCGATGTTTTGGTGAAAAAATGAAACATTTTCCTAGGTAGCTTGCCATCATCAGCCCACCATCGGCTCGAGGTCGTGTGCGATATGGGCTCGACGTCGTGAGTATTGTCGGCCCGACGTCGGCTGACTTCATCGGGCTGGTTTTGCTCATTGGGTCGACGTCGGCTTAACGTCGGAAAACTTCAATGGCCCAGTATTGGGCCTGCATCGGGCCTACATCGGGCCTGCATCGGCTCAACGTCGGCATATGTTATTGGCAATGCAATATTAAAATAAATGGTAAAAGAAACGGTACTGAGTCGAAGTCACTGATATTACAATGTGACAATCATTGTTTAAAAGGAAGATAATTTTAAAAACTGGTACGTGGGCAATATACATATCCATAGACATGTCCATACGCCTGTTTGCTGTTTTGTAATATCACTTGACATGATTTCTTTTGCCTGGTCGTTTAGCTGCTCACCAAACTTGTCCACGGTGAAAATATATTTGTATTGTTTGAATATAGCATGTACTTCAATTCATGACTGAATACTATTTGATATGTGTATCAAAGTAATGCATACATAGGAAAACATATCCTGTAAACACTTCATGTTTTCAAAACATCGTATTCGCATGCACTTGTATGGTTCCATAGACAGTGTGCTCTGTGAACGTTTGTTTCTAAAACTGGACAACCACCGCTTCTGAAAACGTTTTATAAATTATCCATGTTTATGGTTCCGGAAACGTTGTAATATAACATTTTCTGTCAAGGTGTGGTTCAGTGACTTTTCAGTAAAACATTAGCCATTAACAATAAGGTCATATGTTCACCCTTAAAGATCACATATACTCTGATAGGGTACAAATGCAAAATCACTTGCTGACATCGTTATAAATGAAACCCCGTCATTAAAACTGCTCATGTCGATCCTTGATTACCTTAAATCGACCTTTTTGTCAACCGTGCACAATTCTCAACCGCAAACGAAATTTCAACCAATCAGAGCTGCGCGTTTCCGTGACGTAATAGTGGGCATAGAAATGGGGGTATGAGCAGTATTCATCTACATTTCAGGGGTTAAACTGTTTCGTTTACAGGTTTGTACAAACCTGCAATTGCGAAAGCTGTTGAGAAAACTGAAAGCTGTATGTTCTCACAATCTACTATCATTTAGTTTTGTCTCCTGCTTTGCCTAGTTTTCGAGTTACAACCCTTGTTTTCATAGACGATTCTGTCAAAATCACTTGGTGTCGCTAGGTTGTAATCCGTGTTAGGTGGTATAAACCTACACATTAATTGTCATTATTCACTTGATGCTCAGTTAAGGAATTTAAACCAGGTATAATCAGTGGTAACGCCACTTAGATTACCCGACAAAGGCCCCCATTTGGCATTTCTTTTGTCTGGATCGATCAAAGGATTAACCGATAACACGCTGATTGATTAATTAGTTTTATGGGGATTGAAATGGGGGATTTGTCAAAAGGTAGTGTTTATGTATGTACATTTACTAATCTATACTGAATACACTCTGTCGTGTATGTGTCTACGTAAAGCAACACCCTTCTTTCAAAGGATTAACCACCAATACATCGATTGATTGCTCATTATTGGCTAACTAAATAACTTTTTAAAAAGAATGACGCACATTATGCAATTAGTTGCCAGGTGTGCTATCTTGGGTAACCAATGAAACTATACAGCAATGTGAAAAACCTGAAACGATACATCACCTTTTCGTATATTAGACTGTTAAAATCACTGGGGAAATCAGCAGATGAATTATATATCACTTGTTTTTGTGGATATTGATGGATACATTCCTCGAAGAAGGTAATAGCCTGACATTGCTCCTATAACTTTAATTTTAATATTTGCATTTTTGATTACACGATGCCATTTAGAAAGTGGTCAAATGTAACATATGTCATATTTGGGATTTCACTTTCTTAGTAAAGTACAAATTCTAGTACTTTTTTTTCGGTTGAGTCCCATCCGGGATTCGAACCCGCACCCTCAGAGTCAGGCACCAAATCGCCAGCACACAAAGTCAGCCGCCTAGCCCGACTAGTGGAAGTCGCGGTGGCTGAGCGGGCTAGGCGGCTGACTTTGTGTGCTGGCGATTTGGTGCCTGACTCTGAGGGTGCGGGTTCGAATCCCGGATGGGACTCAACCGAAAAAAAAGTACTAGAATTTGTACTTTACTAAGAAAGTGAAATCCCAAATATGACATATGTTACATTTGCATTTTTGTTTTTAATAAGTTGTCGTAGCTTTCAACAGAATCATTGTTTTCGTCGTTAAGTGTAATGATGCAGACGACTTGGGCGTGCGTGCGAATTATGATTCATATAGGAAAACTATGAAATGTCTACATACTACATTCCTGTTATACATTCGCAGATCGGTTCTTTTTATTAAGTTGCAAGCAAATGCATGCAAGTATGATTATAAAGTAATTAGGATTATGAGACCAAGTATAAAGACGTATATTGACAAGTGTCCACATACTGGTGAGTGAACGTTACAAACCACAGAAATTTAGCAAGTGAAGAAATTTATCGCGCAGTATTTTCACTTCGACCCCGACCTCGCTTAGGTTATGTTACAGGTTGTGTCATGCAAACTCCTTTTGGTAATGATTCAAATACATATTTATATAGTCTTGATTTTCTAACTTGATGAGAACAAACCATACATAATCTCATTAATTCAAATGGGTTTGACTTCACGATTTTCAAAAATGGCGGCGCCCTGTCTTGGGATGAATGCTATTTAAGTTTGTTTTCACCGACTTACAAAGGGACAATTACTTTCTACTGGTAGTAAAATATTATTTTATTGATGGACAATAGGATTTTGCATGACATTGCTTATAACATAACAATTTCACTCTTGGAAGTGAGGTGGAGATCAATATAACATTGCTTGCAATATAAATATCACTTCGACCCCCACCTTGCTTCCTTGGAAGAAGTCCTTATGTTATGCCATGCAAAATCCTTTTGGTCATGATTCAAATGCATATTTAACTACCAATAAAAAGTAGTTTTGATTTTCTAACATGATGAGAAGAAATCATAATGTCAATAATTCTAACGGACTTTAAGCCCGTGACTTCACGATTTTCAAAAATGGCGGCGCTCTGTCTGAGGATGAATGCTATTTACGTTTGTTTTCACCGACTTACAAAATCAAAATTACTTTCTACTCCCAGTAAAATATGTATTTTCTTGATGGACATTAGGATTTTACATGACATTGCTTATAACATAACAATTTCACTCTTGGAATCGGTCAATAAAAGGGGTCAATATAATATTACTTACGATAATATTGCCACTTCGACCACAACCTCGTTTCCGTGGAAGAAAGCGATATATCCATGCAAAATCCTTTTGGTCAGCAATGTGTAGTAAGCAGTCTTGATTTTATAAACCCGATGAAACTTGAACTCCATTTTCTATCCTAGAAGCGTGGTTGGGGACGAACCATCCGATTTAGTATATACCACAGGCTTCCACAAAGCTCACTTCGCACACACTAACAGCCAATTTAAGCACAAACTGCGGGGTCTGGTGGAACTCTGTGCATAGTGACACCATCACCCGACCCCAAGGAACAATTGACGGCAACACAACAATTCGGCATGCCTTTGGTGACGTCCAGAAATCAGCAAAATTACGAGCTTCCTACACATTTTCTACACATTTAACGTGAAATCGTTCATTCTATGACGTCACTGTAGGGCTCTGGCGACAGAGTTACGTAACCTGTCTGCGGTTTCATTTGCGGGCGAAAGAGAAGCAGACGGCTTTCTAGCAACTTTTAAGCGCTTGGTATTAATTAACCACAAGGGTTTTTTTTTTTTTTTTTTTTTTTTTAAAAAAAACCGGTGTTTCGTTTATGACTAACCAAAAGTCTTTCATATGCAGTGATAAAAAGAGTACCAAAAAATGATTTTAGTGGTCCTTTAACAATAAACATAACAACAAATTAAGAATGTCAGACATGTGATCAACACGCTTTATACATCTGTTTTTCAGAAAACCCGTACACTTTTCGAGATTATTTCAGAATCTTCTTCTTTGGTCTTGCCTTGATCTCTTTTTTTTCTGCAATTATGTAAATAGTCCTAGGCCAAATGCTAGAACAGTCCCTATCTTTTAGGATCTCTCAGCAGCAGTAAACGTATTATTCAGTAATAAGTATGACACCTCCCACCCGCCAAAAATTCTTGTTGATGTGGAACTAGCTACAAGAGGTATCAGGTTACTAAAAACTAGCTGGGTTCAGTCCACTGTTGAAACAGTGCCCACATGTTCATAAGCAAACTGCTTGAGAATTGATCACATTGTCTAATGTGTGGTGGCAAGCACTGGTGTTCAACATGGTCAAGATATGCAGTATGGGTGATAAGGCCGGGTGTATCATATTACCTGATTTTCATGATATCTCTACATTTTCATGATATCTCTACATTTTCATGATATCTCTACATTTTCATGATATCTCTACATTTGGCCTAGGAGTAGATAGTTAGTGTATAAAGTCAAACCAGGAGAATAATCAGGAAGTCTTCGAGCACCCATGCATGTATAAATATTTGATGGACACCAAAACACAATAGACAAAATTGGAAATCCTTGAATTCCTAAGCTTAATTTGGTAACAGAATCAAATCACATTGAATAGCAGCCACAAACCCATCTCTCTTATTGGTCAGAGACTGAGTGCAGGGACAAATCCTGTTTTGGCAATAAAAAACTCAACCGCCATTAACAAGTATACACAATGATACAATACAGATACTTACGTATACTGATTCTCAGCTCCTGGATTATTCTACGTAATTCTTAAAAAACCCTCACCACTGTTTTATCTACCTGAATGCTTGTGTCATTTCCGGCCGTTGCTGCAACTAAAGTAACTAAAGTGACAATGTTCCTCTATAACCAGTTATTACATGCACTAGATTCCCCAAACACATATTAATCTAGTTAGTCACATGTTGAAATATATTTATAGTATAATTAGTGGAATTGTTTAAACTAAACTTTGGGGATGGGGGTTGGGGGGTGGAGGGTTGTGTAGTTGTTTTTCTTTTTATTACTTGGGTGCGTTTCTATAATTCTAACTTGGAATCCGAAAATATTTTTTATAAACCAGGTTGGAACATTATGAAATGTTTGGAAACTATTATGTGTTAGCTAGGTGTCGGCCGCTGTCGGCCGCTGTCGGCCGTTGTCGGCCCTGCGCTATGTAACGATGCCGATATTAACCGACAGTGCCGAGCATCAGCTACGTCGAAGATGGCATGCTGCCTGGGTTATTAGGTCAAGAAGCCAGGACCCAGATTTTCGAAGCTATCTTAGCGCTGAGATAGTCATAAGTTAATGTTAATGTATGGTACTTAGGACTATCTTAGCACTACGAGTGCTCCGAAAATCTAGGCTCAGAGCCTCAACATGTTGAAAATGTAGTGCACTTCTGGCAACCGGATTGGATGTCATTTTTCACAATCACGAAAGGTTTAGCTTTCATTTAAATAGGGTTGTCATTAGCTATCGTGCAGGGGCCCTCTTAAGGTACCGTTGCTCTGTAGTCACGCGGGGTGTCCAATCCGGTGGACAGAAGTGCACCGCATTTTCACCATTTGGGCTTCTGAACCAGCATTTGACTCGTCAAATGAACCTGTCTGATGTTTCGAGGCGTCTGTTTTATATCTATATATATTAAATTTACAAATCAAAATGATTTTCAAGCACCGTTCACATCTTTACATCTTCAGAAGGTGATAGATGTCATCAAGGCCGATGTGGAAGGCGCTGAGTGGCCGTCACTACCGGAAATGACGTCATCGGGAGAACTCATGCACGTCAAGCAACTGCTTGTAGAATACCATGGTGATTGCAGTGATAGACGGCAATGCACAAGCAGATTAAAGACCTTGAAGGATATCCATGACATTGGATTCAGAAGGTTTTATGTCCATAAAAATCCTACATGTAAATTTAGATCTGCTCTCTTCCCTGTGATTAGGACAAAGTGTTATGAAGTCCATTATATCAACATCAACGCCGTACGTCCCCAGACCTCTGAATCTCCATTGGCTGACTGAGACAGCACATCAGCAATATTTCAGCCATATCGTGTGAAGAACAAATCATACAGTCCAAATTAAGGTTTCATGTTCACAAAAACATTCATTGTAAATTTAGATCTCCCCTGTGTTTAGAACATGACGCAGTAAAGCCCATTTCGTCAACATGAACGCTGTACGTCTCTGGATGGTAACGTTTCGGCCATATAGTGACAAGAACAAGTCATACAGTCAAAATGAATACAAGCAGACCAAAACCAACCAGACGCGAATCATGTAATTAGTGGATAGCACAGTTGCTAGAGTATAACAGATATAGAGGATACTAAACGACCTTCCGTGTAATACCATTTTTAGTAAACGAGTTAATGATTTGATATCAAACGAGCGAAAGCGTGTCATTGTTCGCCCGTTGGAGATACTGCAGAATAATATCTTTACGGCAATAATACACTAGTGTAATACCGCTTGACGTATGACGTCAAAACGGTTCAAAGTTGTGACGTCACAATGCTAATGTCGCTGTCGCAATTATACTTGCGGAAAGCTGAGTCGTCACACTGTAGGCAATTGCGCAGTTTCTATCAATTCATGTTGGCGAGTAATAAACAGAATACAAAACTCGCTTCCGTGAAGTACCATTTCATTAAACTCGTTAAAGATTTAGTTTCAAATCATTAACTCGTTTAATAGAAAAAGTATTACACGGAAGGTCGTTTAGTATTCTCTATATATCATCACAGAGCACAAAAAATATGCTCCTAATAAAATATCAGTCAACAAGTATTTTCAGTGTAATATATTTATCAATCTCGATAGGGTCAACCCCTAATTGTGTAACTCCCATTTGTGAGACATTGGAGGAGGTAATTAACAAAAACAACACACCATACTCTGATAGAATTGATTAACCATTGCTAATAAGGGTTTAGGTGTAACTGAATCTTGTGAACAGAACAGGGCACATTTTATTCTCAAAAACACAGTGATTCAGAGAACATACAGCATATTGATACATATTAAAACATTAGGATGTCTACATAAATATTGGGAAAGAATTTGATGTCTAATGGCATGTAGTGCTGGACAATAAAATATAGCGGTTCTAGAAAAGCAAATGAAACGACGCGTTTGACGCTTGATAACAATGGAAAATTAATATCAGCATTTGAAGAATACAGTGGAAGCTGCCTAAACCGGCACTCACTGGGACTGAATAAATAATCCAGTTTAGACAATGTGTCGGATTGCAGAGCTGATGATAAATGTACTAGTCTCGAAAAGAACTGTGATTTTATGCCGGTGTTGACAACCTGCCGGATTGGACAGATGCCGATTTTCACAGCTTCCCCTGTATATACTGGACATTACTTAATATAAAATTGTATTCAATTTGCCATTGAAACATAACACTTTAGTCCAGTTTGATATAAAACATTCTTTTACAGGTATACTGATGGGTATCTGCCTAATTTACCCTAAATTACAAAATATAATATTGCAATAACTGTTTTATCAATAATTAATGTAAATATATTTATTAAATATTGATTGTTCTTTTCGATCACCATCATATGGTAGTCCTTCAGCAAGGGCCAATGTCGACGTGGTTTTAACAAAACAACTAATCAAATGCGTGAGTCAACTGATTAACGAACTATGCCTCCTGTATCTGGGCATCTGTATCTGGGCATCTGTTACAGTCTCTGTATCTGTATCTGTATTCCCACTTTCATTGTTGGGATGTGAAAGCACTCAACAATTACTTAATGGGTCTGACAGCTGGGAGTTCTCACAAATGGGAAGACACCCGCGATCTCGATTTTGCCGGCATGTTACTTAAAGGTAAATATTCAAAGAATACACAACCTTTAGTGACTGTCAGATTGATTTATCTGAAAACATTGATAGCATCACTTGGAAATAACCACCCTCAGGAACAACATGCTGAATGTGTGGCATGAGTGTACTCTATATTTTACACACACACAGTCTGATCGGTTAAAACATTCCTGTAACCATTCCTCTGGCACAACATTCCTCTGTGAGGTTGTTTAAGTCAACAACATCACACATGTGCACTGGCCTGCAAGGTCACGTGATCATGCTTGGGACATTATTGGAGTGAGTGAGGTGAGTTTTACGCCGCACTCAGCAATATTACAGCTATATGGCGGCGGTCTGTAAATAATCGAGTCTGGACCAGACAATCCAGTGATGAACACCATGAGCATCGATCTGCGCTATTGGAAACCGATGACATGTGTCAATCAAGTCAGTGAGCCTGACCACCCGATCCCGTTAGTCCCGTTAGACCTTCACGGGTCCAGGAATCATTATAAATCAAAACTCCTAAATGAACATATGCCAAATTTATGAATATACTTATAAATTTGGTATATGTTTATTTAGGAGTTTATTTTATTTAGTATATATATGTGCGCAAAATAGTTGTTCCTATTTCATTCAAAGTATTGTCATTTGCTGGTATTTGCATGGTAGAATCACTGCAAAGTTGGATTTAGTATTTCATGCTGCACATAGCCCACAAATGCTGAATTTTGCATATGTTTATTTAGGAGTTTTAATATATAATAGTATATGCAAGATCCTGTGCTCATATCGATACATGCTACATATCAATGGTTAGCGCGATACATGATGCAATTATCACAAGGTTACAGGGAAATAAAATAGTGCAAATATATGTGAAGATTGTGTCTTGTTTTTTGTCATACAGTTCAGACAATTCAATTACGCACAGTTAGGTGGTGAGTGAGTGAGTGAGTTAATATTTAACGTCACATCGGCAATATCTCAGCCATATTTAATACTGAAATCAGTTATATGTATACTATAAAAAACCTCTCAGCGGAGGACAGTAAAACAACTAGAATATCACAAATGAGATTAAAACTAGTGTGTAAAGTTAAAACTAATATCACTATTCGGACAATACAATTATAAAATCAGGTTATAAATTGCCAACAACTGGAGGTAGATCACCATACTAAGGACCATGGGGACTTACAGTACCTTTGCTACCTGCATGGATCCTAGTTGGATTTACATCATCCCTTCAGCTGCTGGAGAGTGTATGAAATGCTAGCCAAAATTAATATAACATGAATACTACGACTAAAAACCTGGTAGACTTAAATTTAAATTTGTTTTCGGATTTACATACCCTCTCAGGAGGACAATAATTTTACAATACTTCAATCCCCTTTGAGGATACAGCCACCAACAATTCAAGTTACTAATCCAAACTACCAATAATACATCTTTTCACAGAACATTTTATTCAAAATTCAACCAAAATATCAATTTTTTTAAAAAAAACCACCCAGTAATTAAATGAGAACTAACGCTGGTAAAAAGATCCTTAATTGTTTTAACTGTAAAATATTTATCCCTTGTGATGGAGAATTCAACACAGTCAAGCAGAATATGCTTGACCGTGACTTTCTCATCATAAGGGATACAAAACGGAGGATCCTCACCTTTCAATAGGTATGCATGAGTATATCGTGTATGGCCAATACGACATCGTCTTAAAATAACCTCTTCAAATCTGGACTGACAACCCAAGTAGCTGTAACCAATATACGGTTTTATTTCATGTAATATATTTATACCTACTTGGGTGTCCCACTTCCTTTGCATCAGATCACGGATGTAAGTTCTAGTGCACGCTTTGTAATCGGTATGTGGAATAAGAGGTGGTGTCACAGATTTGTTCAGTGCTGCCTTAGCAGTAAGATCGACCATTGCGTTAACGGAAATGCCTACGTGGCTGGGTAGCCAACAGAAGACGATGTCGCATTGGCCAGTAGCAAGATCATTATACAATTCAATAATTTCTATTAAAAGTGGATGTTCGCAAGAAATATTTTTAATAGCCTGAAGGTAAGAAAGAGAGTCGGAAAAGATTATATACTGCTAATGTTTAGGGTGTTTTTGAATATATTTGATAGCTGTTAATATGGCGTTTGCGTCTGCAGTATAAATAGAGCTGTTATTTGGAATTCTTGAAGATGTTGTTCTCGATCCAATGACAGTGGCATAAGCCACTGCGCCACCGTCTTTGGAACCATCTGTAAATAAGGGTTTGTAATTGCTATATTTAGTTCTTAATGGATCATATTCTTGTTTATATTGTAATTCATTAGTTTCTTGTTTTTTAAATGTAGTTAATGTTAGGTCAGCGTGTGGCCTAACCAATTGCCAAGGAGGAGAAGAAAGAAGACGGGAGGGAGCTATGTTTTCCAGCTCAATGCCGGCCGAAGAAAGAAATTCTATGTCCCTGAGGCAGAACAAGGGAAGATTTCTTGTTTTATAAATCCTCATGAAGGGGATTGAAAACACAGTTAGAGTATAATGTAGTAGTGTACTGTACAGCTAACTTTACACGGCGCTGCTCAAGAGATGGTTCATCGGCCTCAACGTAACGACTTTCAATAGGTGAAGTTCTTAAAGACCCAAGACAAAGTCTAAGACCTTGTTGATGGACAGAATCTAATAGTTTTAAGTTGCTTTTGCAGGCTCCGCCATATACGATAGAGTCATAATCAAGTTTAGAACGCACGAGTGATCGATATAGATTGAGAAGGGTAGCTTGATCCCCTCCCCATTTAGAATTTGAATCCACTTTCAACAAGTCAAGTGCTTTCGGGCATTTAGTTTTAAGTGATTTAATATGCTGTAAAAACTGTGTGAATCAAAGATTAGACCCAAGCACTTGGCTTCCTTTACAACTTTAATTGGCGTGCCATCTAGAGACAGTTCAGGGTCTTTGAGTGGTTTGTATTTACGACAATGTATGCAGTCCGTTTTTGATTTAGAGAATTTAGCGCCGTTTTCAAGACACCATTTATTAATCTTGTTTAAACATAACTGCAGTTGCCGTTCAATGGTATGGATATTTTTACCACGACAAGAAATATTAAAATCATCCACAAATAACGATCCATCCATTGAATCGTGGCATGGCAAACGACCTCACAAATGATTCTAAACGCACTAAGTGATCGACTGTACTTCTGTTTTTACGGAAACCACATTGTATATCTGTGAGAAGGTTATTAGTTTCCAAGTACCAAACAAGTCGATTATTCATTATGCGTTCCATGGTCTCGCAAACACAGCTAGTTAGTGAAATTAGTCGATAATTGGACAGATCGGTATGATTACGTCCAGGTTTAGGTATTGGTACTACCATGGCGTCACGCCATGAGGGGAAAAGTTACCCGATGTCCAAATATCATCAAAAATATGTAGAGTTTCTAGGCAGGATTCTGGTAAATGCTTCAGGAGTTGATAATGTATGATATCAGCTCCTGTAGCAGTATCATGAGCTTGATCAAGAGCAGTATGGAGCTCATGAATAGATATAAAGTTTCATTATAATCTTACCCATTATCAGAGTTGAAATTAATAGTTTTCTTGTCTTGTTGTTTTTCATAATGCTGGAATTCAGGTACATAATTAGAAGAGGAAGGGTGTTTAGCGAGTCTATTTGCAATATCTGATTTATCCGTAAGTAATTGATCGCCATGTTTAAGATGTTGGACACTAGATTTAGTACCTTTACCTTTAATTTTCTGGACCATGTTCCATACCTTGGACATGGGTGTCCGAGAATTTATTTTGGGTACATAATTCTGCCAAGATTGGCATTTGTTCTGTTTAAAAGTACGCCTCGCTTTAGCATTTAAAATTTTGAATTTATTAAAATTATGCACCATAGGATGGCGACGGAAATAATGTTCTGCTTTTTTCCTTGCCTTCCTAGCTTGTTTGCAGTCATCGTTGAACCATGGTTTTCCAATATGTGGAACTGCAGAGGAATTTTGGATACACTCATCAGCTACGGAATTCAGTTCATCAGAAAAGCATTTAATAGCATCAGGAACGTCAATAAAACGGTCAGGTTTAAGTTTTGCAGCACACAGTGTTTCATATAAAACCCAGTTAGACTTTTTAAAATTCTGCCTGATGATGGAGGAACATCAGATGGAGTTACAGATTTTAGTATAGTAGGAAAATGGTCACTTCCACAGAGGTCATCGTGGACTGACCATTCGAATTCATTCATAGTAGTTCTGAATTTGTGAGTGACAAGTCGAGAGCAGAATAAGTTCCTGTACCAGGATGTAAAAATGTGTAGGAACCATCAGTATAAATACATAAATCATCTTCAGAACAAGAGTCCTCCAACAATTTAGCTTTAGCGTTTGTAGTTACACTACCCTAGAGTGCCCATTTAAATCTCCCATTATAATACAGGACTGCGGGAGTTGGTCATATAGAACTTGAAGATCAGCTTTAGCAAACGTCGAAGACGGCGAAATATAGAGAGAGCATAATGTAAAAGCTACATGTAAAGTAATTCTCACCTCAACAGGTTGCATATTAGTAAAATGTGAAACAGGGCTATGAATAACGTTTTGTCTGGCTAGAGTGGATGATCCGCCTGTGGCCCTATCACCCGGAGGGGAAAAACAATGATATGCATTAAAATGACGAAGGTCAAATGTATCTGTCTGTTTTAAATATGTGTCTTGGAGACAGATCGCTGAAAGTATAAAATCTTGGACTAATAGCTGTGATTCATGTAAATTAGTCCTCAATCCTCTGCAGTTCCACTGTACAATCTTATTGGAATATACTATCACTTGGGGCGATTTATTTGGGATCTACCCCGCACTCTTTTAAAGGGCGACAAGCTATGTGCATTAGAATGGGCGTTTTCAGATACGTCCATGTCCTCCAGAGACCCATATTTGTTGTTTTGAAGCATCAAGCTTTGGCTTCGGTTTACTTTTAATAGTTTGTTGATTATCAGCTGTCGATTGAGATTTTGAATGTGACTGAGATAATGTTGATTTGTGATCAGAAGAAGACTTTGATGTACTAGCAAGTGATTCCTCAGTCTGAGATGATATAGCAGGGTACAAGAGCTGCGGAGAATCGCAATTTACCCAAGTCAATTTAGTTTGGCAGCCTGTGGATGATTTTGTTATTTTAAAGCTAGACTCAGATGATGTTTTCGCTACTGTAGCATAATTTTCAGGAAGGTCAGATCTCGTTACCATTTTTTCACCTCCGAAAAAGAGATATTTTGAATAAACTTTATTCTGGTTTTCTCCATTTGCTCTTTCCAAATTGGACACTGTTCAGAAAATGAGGAATGGTCGCCTGACCAGTTGGTGCATTTTTACAATCACTGTCACAATCTTCTGTTGTGTGTGTTTTCTCCTGAGCGGGTTGGGGATGTAGGTATCAATTTGAATGTTACAGTAACCTGCCTTCACTGATTTGGGTGCATTTGGAGATGAAAAAGTAAACGGATACGTATTTGTTTTGATGGTTTCGTTGTTTCTCCGAGTTGAAAAGCGCTTGACGTAGAGTACCCCTCGATCCTTAATTTCAGATACTATATCAAGGTCCGACATATCATCAAACAATCAGACCCGTGAAGGTCCCGGGGTAGAATAGGCCTTCAGCAACCCATGCTTGCCATAAAAGGCGACTCAGCTTGTCGTAAGAGGCGACTAACGGGATCGGGTGGTCAGGCTCGCTGACTTGGTTGACGCATGTCATCGGTTCCCAATTGCGCAGATCGATGCTCATGTTGTTGATCACTGGATTGTCTGGTCCAGACTCGATTATTTACAGACCGCCGCCATATAGCTGTAATATTGCTGAGTGCGGTGTAAAACTAAACTCACTCACTCACTCAAACAATCGACCCCGATCTCTAACGATACCTTTACTTGTGTTCAAGGTTTTGTCGTGTATGTGAGATAGAGTTAGAATACCTTGTGTGATGTGACTCCCGCACCACGAGCGTGCATCGAAGACTGTCTCTCGTTCATATGAGGCACTATGAATGAAGCACGACCTGGCCGTAAAGACAGTGAAGAAACAACAAGATCCATACTTCTTTTCCTCCAGTCTCTGAAGTTTGTCACGGTTCTTAAGTTTCTGACCAGTGTCATGAGAGTGATGTCAAAGGTGAGCAAATCGTTCCAATGCGACAAATCTGGCTTGCATTCTGTACACGAGAATGTAGAAAACAGCAGTTGGGCGTATTGAAAATCTGACAAATAGAGAGAGAATTACTGAAGTCATGAGTAAATGAATAGAAGTTGCTGAAGGTGCCACACAGAGTACAGGTTTCAAGGGATGACACTCAGTGTGCCTGAAAGGGGACTACCAAAGAAAACAGGAAAGCAACCTGTAAGAAACCTGAAAAGGAAGATGCAATTGAATTGTCTGAAATGATCACACAGAAAATGAGGTCAGTTCATCGGTCCGTTTCTGACTCAGATGCATGTGAGTGTGTTGGCATAATGTCTCTCACTCGTACAACTGTGTGCTTTTCTGACGATCTTGAGGGCTTTTCTTTTAATTGTGCGTTCGCTTCCAGCAGATTTAGGATATGTAATTATAAATCGATGGGCGTTTCAAAACAATAATATTATATCTATCTGAATAATCAATTGTAATCTTTAACACTAGGCAAATATTTCACATCTCTGAGAATATGTTTGTCTGACTCCTTTTGGTCATTCATATGTTTTACAGCAAATTCAGTTAAAATTCTACATGGGGTATGATAGCAATGTTCCGCCAGAGATATATTCAAGTCATTTGAAGTTTCTGCTTTGGGATTTAATGTAGCTTGTTTGTTTTTTGTTTTGTTTTGGTTTGTTTTGGTGTTTTTTTTGCATTTTGAAATACATTTTATTTGTACATTCAATAAAACAAATTCCATTTGTACTTATTAAACTCTTTTCAGAAATATAATTGGAAATAAAAGCTGAATATGTGGCAATAATTATGTCAGAATATGTTTTTAGCAAATATCTCTTTCTGTTAGGTGTATCTTTCCTCTTCTTTTAGTTGTATCTTTGAAAATAAATAAGCATACACAAAAAAACATCAATACAATGTTTGAGTCCTTCGGTGATATTATGTACCACAGGAATCAAACATGTTCTCTCTCATGTTGAAATAACCAGCCTTAATCGCAGTTAGAAGGGTTTGGGGGAGAAAAATGAAAAAGATAAGTTTGGGTGTTGATAATTTTTCCTTCCTTGGTTTTCCAGTCAATAATCTATTCTTGTCGCAAGAGGCGACTAACTTTGTTGAAACACGTCAACGGTTATGTAGATCCATGTCCACTTTGTTGATCACTAGATTGTCCGGACCAGACTTGATTATTTACAGACCCCCGCCATATACTTGAAGTATTGCTGAGTGGCCAACGAGAATCACAAGGGTGACATGACGGGTTCCCCACGCATTTAGGGGAATGAACGTTTATGTAGTAGTGTTCATCCCATCTGCCATGGTACATCATGGTACGTCATGGAGCGCCATGGTACGTATGATACGTCATGGTACCCCATGATACGTCATGGCACATCATGATACTCTATGGTACGTCATGGTACGCCATGATGCGTCATTGCATATATGACATGCCATGGTGCGTCATGGTACACCATGTTACTCCACAGTACGCCATGGTACCCCATGACGCGCATGACACCTCATTGTACTACCCCACAATACGTATGATACGCCATGGTACTTCATGGTACGTATGACACGTCATTGCCCATCATGGTATGTATTGGTACGCAATGGTTTGTCACAGTACCCCATGGAACGTATGATACGTCATGGTTCACCATGGTATGTATGATACGTCACGGTACATGATGGTACGTCATGGTGTTACGAGTGTGTGTTTTCTGTATATTTTTGTTATTAATTCAGTAATAATTAGTATTGGATCAGAATGTTTAGTGTTTTGAATAATAATTATAATGGGTCACGTTTCATTTAATAGATGGTCAGCACTTTTAGGATTCTGGTTTTCCGGAATTTATCAGCTTTTAGTTTTCTATGTGTTTACTTCCGGGAGACTTATTAGAGGGCATTCTACAGTGTTGGCGATGGCAGTAAGTGCTCGTACTTTCGGGAAACGACTGAAAGTATATATAAAGGCTGGTTGCACACACATTCATTGGAGCTACATCATTGCCAACAATCATCAACGCCTGACCTACATTAACCGCTGTCAGACCAATCACTGTGTTTACATTCTGCATAGTTGATTCTCTCTTGCACTAAGACTTTGGTGAGTTTACTATATTATATTTTGTGACCCATTGCCTTAGATTGTGTCTCACTTGTATTGTATTTGAAAAAGATATTGTGAAAGTGACTTGTGACTTTGTATACCTTGCTCTCGTTGCGTAATAATAATATCTAAATATTATAAACTTTGTTCTGTTTTGCGGGTTCACTGGGGGTTTCCTACATCGTTTGCCATGGTAAATTCTTAACCCTAAGAAAAATGGGGGCTCGTCCGGGATAGAATTCATTTACATTTATATATATTCCAAATTTTTGCAGTTTTGCAGCAAGTTAATTGAGGAACCAGCAAAATTGAACTTGAGAAGTTTGTATTGTCCCCTGACTCTGAGACAGTTAGTCAGTTGAGGAAGTCAGGTTCATTGCAAATTCTTCACATCTCAAACTTGATGCCAAACCTGCAAGTGAGGAAATTTCAGATTTTGAAAATTGTGTTGAATCATTATATTGATGAGGGAGTTTTTGAAGATGATGTTTTGGAAATGGTGCCAGAGGAATGTTCAGACCTGTTGGAAATGAAAACATTAGAATTGAAAAGGTTGGAAATAGAAAAAGAGAAAGAGTTGGAAATGAAAAAGTTTGAAGAAATTGCAAGATGATAAAGAAATTGCTACTATAGTGCCCCCTTTTAATGATAAAGAATTAGACAAATATTTTCTACATTTTGAGAAAGTTACTGAAAATCTCAAGTGGCCTAGGGAGTCATGGACTATGTTACTGCAAACTATTTTGAAGGGTAAAGCTCAGGATGCTTATTCAGCAATGTCAGTACAACAAAGCTCAGATTATGATCTTGTCAAGAGTATGCTTTTGAAAGCTTATGAGTTAGTGCCTGAGGATCATCTTAAAAAAATTCAGGAATGCTCACAAAAGGGACAATGAGACTTTTGTAGAGTTTGCTAGAGAAAAGGAAACATTATTTGGTAGGTGGTGTGGGTCTAAAGAAGTCACAGATTTTGATGGTTTTAGACAGTTAGTGTTGATGGAACATTTCAAGCAGAGTGTTCATGCTGAACCTTAAGACGTACTTGGATGAACAAAAGGTTGATGACTTACATAAGGTAGCAATGTTGGCAGATGATTATTGTTTGACTCACAAGAGTTCTTTTAAGTCTCCGGGTAATACAAAGTTTTCTGGCCAAAAGGGCTTTTCCCCGGTTAAGATTTCAGGACATGCAGGTTACAGTGGTGTTAGAACAGGTTCAAATCCTAGTGGCAAGCAGTCACATACTTTTCAGTCTAAGCCTAAGACTACCAGTGGTTCTGATTCTGTTTGTGCATATTGTAAGAAGCCAGGTCATTTGATTTCTGCATGTTACAAACTCCAGTTTAAAAATCAGGCTACAGGTTCCCCCAAATGCTTTTGTGTCCATCGCACCTAAGCCTTTCTTTCCAGGTGGTTCTGAGGAGAGTTTTGTTTGAGAGAGTAAGTCTTCAGATTCTGTAGTTTGGAAGGAGTTTTTGCCCTTTGTGTATGAGGGTTCTGTGTCACTTATGGGAGATAATTTTACCCCACGGCCCGTTATTATCTTGAGGGATACTGGAGCTCTTCAGTCTCTGATTCTGAAGGATAATTTGCCGTTTTCTGATGAGTCTTCAGCTAGCACAGATGTTTTGCTTCAGTATATAGGTGGCAATTCTTCTGCTCCTCTCCATTTTGTGAATTTGTCTTCAGATCTAATTTCAGGTGAGGTGAAAGTTGGTGTACTTGACTCTCTCCCAGTTCAGGGTGTCGATTTGTTGATCGGTAATGATCTTATGGGGGCCAAAGTTGGCGCTGATCCAATTGTCACTGTTTCGCGGAGAGTTCAGTTAGTACAGAAAAGTTGGAGGATGAATTTCCAGGTATTTTTCCTTCTTGTGCAGTGACTCGTTCAATGTCGAAAGGCATTTCTTCCAAGACTGCTTTGCAGAATGATACCATTTATTATTTGTCAGGTACATTCATGGATCATCCTTTGTGTGAGGTAGAGGCAGATCACTTATCTTTAAAGAATAGTAGCTCTTCAGGACTTCTTGATAAGTCAGATAGTTTGTCAGGTGGTGAACACATTCTTTCCAGAGAGCAGCTTATTAGTGCACAGGGTGAGGATGTTGAAGTGCAGAAGTTGGCTAGTAAGGCTGTTTCATTTGAGGAGGTTGGCAAGGTTCCAGTTTGTTATTACTACAAGGATGGTGTTCTGATGAGGAAATACAGGTCACCGGATGTTCCTGCAGAGGATTAATGGAAATTGGACCATCAAATTGTGGTACTGAAATTATTTTGAAAACATGTACTTTCATTGGCACATGAAAATTCCATGGCAGGTCATTTGGGTGTAAACAAAACTTGTGAGAAAATTTTGGCACATTTCTTTTGGCCCAGTGTAAGACAAGATGTGGCTGAATTTTGTAAGACCTGTCATTCATGCCAAATTGTTGGAAAACAAAATCAGAAAGTTCCTTCCACTCCCTTAAAACCTATACCGGCTTTTGAGGAACCTTTCAGTAGAGTTATTGTTGATTGTGTTGGTCCAATACCTAAGACTAAGTCTGGTAATCACTATTTACTCACATTCATGTGTGCTTCTACTAGATTTCCTGAAGCAATTCCACTTTTTAGGATTGTTGCTCCTGTGATTGGCATGGCTTTGATCACGTTTTTCACCTTAGTTGGTTTACCAGATGTTGTTCAGTCTGATCAGGGCTCAAACTTTATGTCTAAGGTGTTTCAACAAGCTATGTACCAGTCAGGTATAAAGCAAGTTAAGTCTAGTGCTTATCATCCAGAGTCACGGGAGCTTTAGATAGATTTAATCAAACTTTGAAAAATATGACCAAGACTTATTGTTTTGAGACAGAGAAAGATCGGGATGAGGGTGTGCATTTCTTGTTGTTTCATGTCAGAATGTTTCATGTTTCATGTTTCATGTTTCATGTTTCATGTCAGTTAGTTTAGGGCTTAGCCCCTCTGAATTTGTATTTGGTCACAGTGTGCGTGGGCCACTAAAACACTTGAAAGTGATGACAGACCTGATAGTTGATTCTCTCTTGCACTAAGACTTTGATGAATTTACGAGGGTTGGCTGAAAAGTTCTCAGCCTGAGTGGTTTTTCCCCACGAGGTAGAGACAGGTGTTTGCCACCAATGACGACAATCATTTAGTGAATCATAGACACAAGAACTACAAACGTACTAATAGTTTTTATCTCAACTACAGCTCTTTTGGTAAACCTACCCTCTGAAATCATCAGAAATGGACAAAACTGAATACAGGGCAGTCATCAAGTACTTGCAAAAGAAAGGGATGTGCCCAACACAGATACATGCTGACATGGTCTCCACTCTAGGGGATGATGCTCCTTCATTTTCCACAGTAAAGAAGTGGGCTGCAGAATTTAAGCGTGGCAGACAAAGCCTTGATGATGACCCACGCTCAGGAAGGCCTTCAACAGCAACCACTCCAGAAGACATCACGTGAGTGCTCGATATGTTGATGGATGATCGACGATTGACTACTCGACATATTGCTAGTGTAGTGGGCATCTCTCATGAGAAGGTTGAGCATATTATCACCAACGAATTAGGAATGACTAAAGTTTCTGCAAGATGGGTGCCAAAGCTCTTGACAGCAGAACAGAAACGTGTCAGGTTCCAGACGTCCCTTGACAATTTGCGTCGTTTTGAAGCAGATCCCGATGATTTTGTAGCACGATTTGTAACCATGGATGAGACCTGGATACATCACTTTCAACCAGAAACAAAACTACAGTCAAAACAGTGGAAGCATCCTGATTCACCAGCTCCGAAGAAAGCCAAGTCTGTTCCTTCAGCTGGAAAGTCTTTTGGGATTCCAGGGGTATTCTGCTCATTGATTATCTTGAAAAAGGTCAAACTATGCTGATCTACTGAACCAGTTGCGAGAAGCAATCAAAGCCAAACGACGAGGGATGATCGCTAAAGGTGTCCTCTTCCACCAAGACAATGCGCCTGTGCACAAATCGGTGGTGGCCATGTCAACAATCCGCGATTGTGGCTTTGAACTCATTGACCATCCTCCTTATTCACCTGATTTGGCTCCTTCTGACTCCCACCTGTTCCCCAAAATGAAAAAGGAACTCGCCGGTCGCCATTTTGCAAGTAATGATGACGTCATTTCCGCTGTGCCTTGCAGCATCGCTAGCAAAAGTGTGTGAACTTGGAAGGGGACTATGTAGAAAAATAAATTACAAACGTGGCCTTTGTATTTTTTTTTCACAGTGAGGCTTAAACTTTTCAGCCAACCCTCGTACTATATTATATTTTGTGACCCATTGCCTTAGATTTTGTCTCACGTGTATTGTATTTGAAAAAAAAAGATATCGTGAAAGTGACTTGTGACTTTGTATACCTTGCTCTGGTTGCATAATAACATCTGAATATTTTAAACTTGTCTTTGTTCTGTTTTGCTGGTGCACGGGGGGTTTCCTACATCGTTTGTCACGGTAAATTCTTAACTGTAACAGTGGTATCAACAGTACGCCATGGTACGTCATGGTACGCCAACTTCTCATGAAGCGTATTGCAGAGTGTGTGAGAGAAATGTACGAAAGACTTATAAATCAAAAACAGTCGGTTTATATAGGTGGCTATTTATTGGTAGCATTGGTAGCATTGGGTGATCAGTAGAGATAGGGCGTACGGTGTTGATGTTGGCGTAATAGAATTTATAGCATCTTGTCCTAATCACAGTAAATAGTACAGATCTAAATTTACAATGAAATCGGGGTTTTTTCTTTCTTTTTTAGTTAACATGAAACCTTAATTTGGACTGTATGATTTGTTCTTGTCACGATATGGCTAAAATATTGCCGATGTGCTGTCTGAGTCATCCAATGGAGATTCAGAGGTCTAGGGACGTACGGCGTTGATGTTGACATAGTGGACTTCATAACACTTTGTCCTAATCACAGGGAAGAGAGCAGATCCAAATTTACAAGCAGGATTTTTATGGACATAAAACCTTCTGAATCCAACGTCATGGATATCCTTCAAGATCTTTAATCTGCTTATGCATTGCCGTCTATCACTGCAATCCCCATGGTATTCTAACAGCAGCTGCTTGACATGCATGAGTTCTCCTGATGACGTCATTTCCGGCAGTGACGGCCACTCAGCGCCTTCCACATCGGCCTTGAGGACATCTATCACCTTCTGCAGACGTAATTCATTTAGATTTTGTAAATGTAATACGCATACAAAATAGCCACCTCTAAGCATCATATACAGTGGAAGCTGTGAAAATCGGCATCTTTCCAATCCGGCCAGTTGTCAACACCGGCATAAAATCACATTTCTTTTCGAGACTAGTACATTTATCATCAGCTCTGCAATCCGGCGCACTGTCTAAACTGGATTATTTATTCAGTCCCAGTGAGTGCCGGTTTAGGCAGCTTCCACTGTAGTTTAATCATTTGTCCCGTTTAATATTTTCACAAGCAGATTTCAAGAGATGATAGTGAGTGAGTGAGTTAATATTTAACGTCACATCGGCAATATTGCAGCCATATCGTGACGACAAGAGACGATAGAGGCAATAAAGAAAACACCTCAGAAGTAAAACACTCATTAGTTTTGTCTCGCTCTAACTTAATAAATTTCACTCTGTGACTTTTATGTCAGTTATTGTTATCTCTTACTAAAATGCCGTCCTTGTCTTTGCCATTGACATTGTTTTTATCAAGACGGATGTTTTGAAACAGGCCTTTAAATATCAGTCATAGATCACTGGGTAAAAGTGACAATATCACCCTAGTACATCAGTGTAGCAGTGTTTGCAATACTTTATAATTTCCAGTTGGCCCTCAGTGCCTGCTGTCGCTGGCAGGCTTTGAATCTACAGGCCCTGAATGAAATCTGCAGGCCCTAACTACTAAATACAGAATAGACTACTTTGTACAGTTTCTGCAAAGTCAGTTCACGAATCCTATGGCGTTTAGAGACATATGTATGTGTTCAAGACTGGTTTTGAGATCACTATGGGCAAGGTGCTGAAATACCAGGAAGTGAAAGTGTAAATTACTGTAACACAAAGGATCATGGATGATTCCACAGCATTAATAAAGAAAAGAAAATAAGGAAAACATTCCCTTTGAAAAATGAGGTAATTTACTGCAGGCCACAAGGGCCTGCAAATATTTGAAACTGCCGGTCCAATACCATAACAACCGGCGTAGGGCCTGCAAATATTTGAAACTGCCGGCCCAATACCATAACAACCGGCGTAGGGCCTGCAAATATTTGAAACTGCCTGCCCAATACCATAACAACCGGCCTAGGGCCTGCAAATATTTAAAACTGCCTGCCCAATACCATAACAACCGGCCTAGGGCCGGCGAATATTTATAGCGCCGTAGTGTAGTACACACCACTGCACCAATAGCATAATAGCCTGATGACGTTGATAGGATTCTGGTGTCAACGAGGCATCACTCCATCAGTACTGGTTAAAACGTCTGGCTGTGCTGGCCACTAGGACTGGGACGGGTACCTGAATCCGGGTCGGGTACAGCTGGAATCGAGCCCTATTTCTAGGAATCGAGTACTGGGAAAGGGAGAGAACTTTGTAATGACAAGAGCAGATAATATTTTATCTTCTTCAGTACTGACGTAACACACGTTTATGTCTATGGTATTGGCCCATTAATGGAGGCTGTCACAGTCTAAGTAAACTTAGCCGCAGCGTTATTCGTTACGCTCCTACACTGGGTCTAACAAAACCAAGTAGGAGGTCGATTGAGGTAACATTTGAGACTGACCAGTCAGGGCACAGCTTACCGAATCGCGAAAGTCAAAGTTTACTTAGACTGGAGGTTATTATTCACGACTGTAATTTATCTGTGCATGAGCAGTGAGTAGTCAAGTTACAGTAACAACAGGTACGAAACGTTCTCTGTTTTAATGAGGAATGTAAGTACAGTGAAAGCTGTCTACACCGGCACTCACTGGGACTGGATAAATAATCCAGTTTAGGCAATGCGCCGGATTGCAGAGCTGATGATAAATGTACTAATCTCGAAAAGTCTCGAATGGGACTGTGATTTTATGCTGGCAACTTGCCGGATTGGACAGATGCCGATTTTGTCAACTTCCAATGTAATGGTTTTACTCTCGATATTAGTTAAACGGATGTAAATTAAATGGCCTGAGATCAGTTCAATGTCTTATTACCACCCTTTTAACTTTTCTATGATCAATCTCTGTCCAATCGTGATTGAATATTCTGTTGGCGAAGACGCTGTATTTCATTTCCGGGTGCTCGATTCTGATTCGGGTAAGCACATAATGGTACTCGATTCCATGTTTTCCTACTTGTCCCAGTACTACTGACCAACATTTTTCTTTCGAGCTCATTCTATAAATGTCAGATAGTTTTCACCAGCGGAACATTGAAACGCCATTGACAAACTGCGAACACTGTTGAAGTCCAGTGTATTAATTGCGTGATTACACCATTAACCATCGTCATCAATATTCGCGCACCTAACACGTTTAGGCACGGTATCCGGAATTAACAAAACACAATTATCAACCTTCATCAGTATAAAATGTTCATAAAAACATTCATTTATGCATTTGACACATCGCTATCGCAGCAGGACGAAGCCATTATCCACACGACAGTACCAAATGTCAATTGCGCGCAAGGACATCAGTATTCGTTATAGCTAAAATCCGGACAAACAGCATGGTGAAAAGTTTACCACAAAAGCTGAGTATCGGAGTTCATGTCTCACAATGTTGATGAAAAGGTTTTAGTCAGGAAATGTTCAGAATTTGTCTGCTTTTGTCTTTTTTAACCAAAAAGACGCATTCAAACAAGGAAAAGTTCCAGTAATCTTGAATGAAAATTTAGATAATATTCTACATGTCTTTGAATGTAAGAAGTTGATATCCATAAAAATCTTCATTCTTAAATATTCTACATGCCTCTGGAGACATTTACTGAATAAATACAAGCATATGTTCGGAATTCATTAAATAAAACCATTTGATTTGATCATAAAAAGCCACATTAATTGTTTTACCTCGTAACTTTTCATGAAAATGTGTTGTAAAGTTATAAGGATTGTGTCTGACATTGACTTCCGAGGTTATTTTTCCCGCCTTCTGGGGTCATGGCCTTTTAGACTAACATTTACCAATACAGACGACCGGCAGATCGATGATGTCATGAATGAAAACTATTTTAGTTTAATTTCGTCTTGATGTTTTGGCATTAGCGCAGAGGAGTAAAAATGCGTTTGCTGGAAAACTTTGGATAAAAAACTCTACTTAGAAGTTTGTGATTTCCGAATGGGGACAGCAGGAAAAAAAAGACAACTGCTTGTTTACAAAGACGAAATCGTACGTCACACTTTTATGTGTAGCGACCGCGTAAATCCGGAAGTGATAGGTGCTCGAAAATATATGTTTGCGACTTTACATTACGCCCGGATTCTGTGACGCCTGTCGGATACATGTTACGGTAAGATCGTAACTCATCATCTGGGTTAGTAAGTGAGTGAGTGAGTGAGTGAGTTTAGTTTTACGCCGCACTCAGCAATATTCCAGCTATATGACGGCAGTCTGTACATAATCGAATCTGGACCAGACAATCCAACAGCACGAGCATCGATATGCGCAACTGGGAACCGATGACATGAGTCAACCAAGTCCCGTTAGTCGCCTCTTATGACAAACATAGTCGCCTTTTATGGCAAGCATGGGTTACTGAAGGCCTATTCTACCCCGGACCTTCACAGGGCACACACCATCCGGGTAATGTTAGTGTGACATGACATAAGGCATCATACAAATGTCTTCCAAACGTCACACTGGGCGACCATCCAGGTCCATGCCGATCTCAGTTTCTACTCTCGAGCAGGCTCAATCGTGGAAATATACCACTAATCAACACACTTGGAAACGTCGGACACGGACTTCAGTAAAAAAACCTGAACTATGACTGAAGCTGGCAGTCACCCACGTGAACCAGGACTGAAGCTGAGAGTCACCCTCGGGCACCTGGCGTCTGGAGCTGGCAGTCACCCTCGGGCACCTGGCGTCTGGAGCTGGCGCCACCCTCGGGCACCTGGCGTCTGAAGCTGGCAGTCACCCTCGGGCACCTGGCGTCTGGAGCTGGCAGTCACCCTCGGGCACCTGGCGTCTGGAGCTGGCAGTCACCCTCGGGCACCTGGCGTCTGGAGCTAAGAACCCCATCCTCTCCAATGCTTCCAGAGTCTCCAGGCACATCCTTGCACAGTTCTTGTTTGATGTATATCGTGTTTTAGTAGAACACTAGATGAGGTGATCAACTGCCATGTTACATCTGAGTACTGGCGAACAGTGAGCTTAGACTTTGAACTCAATTATAACATGCCTCAAGCCACTGGGGAAAGCATTTGCCATATGTACACCTCCCAGGTCAGGATCCCTGTATCATAACTACAAGGGCGTCTTCTCGATTGGCCTCCTTTCACTCGTCGACACACATTACAGATTCACGTGGACTGACGTGGGAGGCCTGGGGCATATGTCTGATGCCCAGATCTTCAACAATTCTGAACTCAGGGAATGCCTTGAATACAATTTGGCTTCCTTCTTCCTGATCCGCTTCTCAAAGATGACAAAGACACGCCATACTTCATCCTGGCTAACACTTTAAACGTATCTAACGATATCGTACTCAAGAATTGGACTCTCTGAACAGAAGCTGATCGCCTTTGGAATTCAAGCAAACAGATGACAGGCGTAAGTTTGCTATGGGTCCAGACGTAGTGAGGGGTATGGCTGAAGCGGCAGTGGGTATTTATAACATTATGAGGGTAAGATATCCAGGTGAGCAAGACGCCGACCTAGATCAGGAAGACGTTGATAGTATTATCATCCCATTGGAATGGAGGCAGCATGCCAACATGCATCAAATGTCATGCATATGTCAGATTTTAACTGTGCACGGACTTTGTAATATTTATGAATTGTGTGATTGTGAATATTTTTCTTCATTTCTGGTGCATTAATTTCTGACATTTTTATGATGTAATAAAATGTATTGCTTTTTTACATTCATTGTTTGGCTATAATTTCATTTCAAAGGAACGTTGAATTGATGTCGTCTATTAAACATACACTTGAGCATCCATCTCTCATACCATTGGAACTCTCACAACAAGCAAGTTTTGTGGATTTTCTACTTCTATTTGTAAATAAGTGCGATATTTCGCTACATGTTGTCCTACTTTTATCAAACGAGCACCTGCACCAAAACGTCGCACTCATACATACGTAGGGGATAAAATCCATGAAACGTACTTGGTAATCTGGAGTCGGTCTTTAGTGTTTGTACACTCAGAACATGCCCGTTGTTTGCACGATACTTCCAAGATGCGTCCCCGCTACATGTGATACGACTGACTTCCAGTGAACTCACGCTCTCTCCGTTTATTTTCGACCAACCGCCGACTTCCTTAGATCGTGACAGGTTTTTGAATCTGTTCAAAGACTGCTCCCGCTCTCCCCGATCACAGAGATCCATTGCAGACCATTGCCAATATCCAAAGATCAATTAACGATGTTTGTCGTTCAATTAAGGATTCTCACGATTTCGAAAAAAAATAAGTCGGGATTTGATCGGTGCCCAGTAAAATAGGGGATAATGTTAGCACGACAGGAGCAAGGCGTGGGATAGGATAGGATATCAATAAAGGAATGTCACAAGACATCATCTGGATATCTCCTTAAAGGAATGCTAGCACGACACGACTCAAAGTGTCATCTCGATATTTCCTTTAGTAATTTTAGTGTGACAGGTCGCAAGGCACCCTTCAAATATCGTCCTAAAGTAATGTTAGTATGAAGGTGTCATCCGGATATCTCTATATAGTAACGGTAGTATGCCAGGTCGCAAGATGCCATCCAGATATTTCCCGAAAGTAATGCTGGTATGACAGACGCAAGGTGTCATCCGGATATCTCCCGAAAGTAATGTTAATATTTCAGCCTCTGTGATGACCGCCCAGCCAAACGACTTTTTGTAGATTGATGGTGAGCAAACCCAATTAGTGTATCTGTGTTAGCAGTTATTGAATAATGAGTTGGGTAATTGTTTCACGAGTACAAGCGACATTTTCGCAAATGCAAGCTTTGCTTTACACCTGCGCTTTCACATGCTTCGTTTTATCGATTACTTCAAAGTTGTGTTATATATTAATTCCAATCCAATTTCTATGTTTCAGTTAATAAAGACAAAAACGATTCTTGTCCTATTTTCCGGTTCATGAGGTAGTGGTTTGGATTTGCTCGAAACGTTTCTTTTCTGCAAGTCTATGGCCAGAATGTTCATCATGAAAAGTTCTTTGTTCTCTTGATAATTTTGAATTTTAATTTATATTTTAATTTCCAGTATCATCTGGTCCAGAAACATATATCATTGCCAGCAATGACCTTGTGCAAAAGGTCCTTCAATGACTTGGTCACATTTCTCACGTATCGTATTTCAGCTTTAAAACGAAATGTAAATATCGGCAGGGTGTTAAGTGCCAAGGCAAGTCAGTCCAGTGACGCGGTCTTGAATAATTGGCACTCATCATGAGTACTCGGATATACCTACCCCTGTGTGATTTAGCATTTTCTTGAAAGTCTTAAGTGTGTGCAGTTCCCATCCTCCACGGCCTGTGTCAGTCCCGCTTATTCCCATCTTTAGAAACTGGACATGGCTGGACCTCTTGTAACTGGCCTGTCTCATGCTGAAACATTTCAATGGAAATTTTACATGTTTCCAGCTATATGAAGGCGGTCTGTCCAGTCTGGACCAAACAATCCAGTGATTGACATTTTGCGTATCATTGACGATTACACGCATATCCTAAGACCATCAGATCCCGTTAGTCGTCTCTTACAAGGATGTGGTACCCAACACCTACTGAAACTCGAATCTTCACGGGAACGCAAAATATGCAAGTTTGAAAACAAGATCACTGAATACCTGGTTTGATTATTGCTTAACGCCGCAATCATCAATGTTTAGGCTATTATGTAGGGGTGGTGAGGTAGCCTAATGACGCTCGCTAAAGCATTCGCGAGAAACGCCGAAGGCCCGGGTTCGATTCTATACATAGGTATATTGTGAGACGCCTATTTCCGGTGTCCTCCACCGTAATATTGTTGGAACATTATATGGCGACTGTCAGTACATACTCAGTTGTCGACCAATCAATCCAGAGATCAACACTACGAGACTCGATCTACGTACTTTGGATACGATGACATATGTTAACTAAGTCAGCGAGTCTGACCACCCGATCTCGCTAGTCGCCTCTGAAAGACAAGTATAGATTATAGAAGGTCAGTTCTAACCCAGACCTTCACGTGTGTGGTGGTGTTGTAAACGACACTGACGTAGAAAATAGTGTGTTGTGAAGTTGGACAGCGTGAGTATTGTAACAACCACGACGCCTTGTTGATAATCGAGTCCGAATTGTTATGAAGACACACACTAACCGAAGTCAGCGAGTGAGACATTCAGTTTCTAAAGAAGCTTTTCCGATAAACATGGTTGACTGTACATAAGTTTACGTGACACAGAGACAACAAAACATTCACGAAACATAATGGGGACTCACCTTGGATCGAACGAAAATACATCACATTCATAACTTTTGGCTGCATCGTCGTCGAAGGAAAAATCATTGTTGATTCTGAAACGTAAAGAATATAAACAACCTGTCTGTCTATTCCCAAACTGAAACAAGCTACAAATGAGTTTAGCTTTACTCCGCACTCAGCAATATTCCAGCTATATGGCGGTGGTCTGTAAACAATCAGGTCTGGACCAGACAATTCAGTGATGAACACCATGAGCATCGATCTGCGCTATTGGAAATTGATGACATGTGTCAACCGTGTCAGCGAGTCTGACCACCCAATCCCGTTAGTCGCCTCTTACGACAAGCAAAGCCGCCTTTTATGGCAAGCATGGGTTTGCTGAAAACCTATTCTACCTCGGGACCTTCACGGGTCAGTTAATCCAGGATAGCAAAAGGAAAGTTCTAAAATTGTATTATAAAACTGTCTAAGTTTACAAATCAAAACAGGTTATAACAGAGTTATTACATAGGTAGTAAACGTGATAGCGTCATTACTGTTAAGATGACATTGTTGTATAATGACAGTGGCAATAGCAGCGCGTGATGATAACATTCACAATAGTTATAGCAGTCAAGTCAGTGATTATAGTAAGCACATAGCAGTGATGATGGTACTTACACAGAAGTTGAGTCCGTGATGTAGTATTCACATAACAGTCAAATCAGTGATTATAGTAATCACATAGCAGTGATGATGGTACTCACACAGAAGTTGAGTCCGTGATGTAGTAGTCACATTGCAGTCAAGTTAGTGATAATGGTATTCATATAGTACTGTCCGTGATGATAGAATTCACGTAGCAGTCAAGACCGTGATGATGGTATTCACATTGGAGTTAAGTCCGTGATGATAGACTTCACATAGCAGTTACATCAATGATTATAGTATTTACATACCAGTCAAGTCCGTGACTTGACAATGGAACAGCCATCCTCGTTTACAAACTAGTCCATTCAATGTACACTTGAGACGACGCTATCAATGAATTCTTAACGCGTTGGGATTCACATGGCGTGTTTGGAGTTTTGTAAAAGTAGTTCGTGGATTGACATAGCTAGCAGATTTGGATACCGAGTGTATCAGACTGCACCGATAGCACACATAGAGACAGTGAAAGTGTGGGTCAGGTGGGTCAGGTGGGTCAGGTGGGTCAGGTGGGTCAGGTGGGTCACACCATGTCCATCGTAATGGGAGACTAGCGGGATCGACTGGTGAAGGTCGCTGGTGTTGTTTATGCAAACATCGATGTCCATGAAGACTGTCACTGGATTTCAGGACAGTTTCCGATTTTTTTTCGGCAGCAAATTGAGATGAAGAAAGAGATTTTTTTATGGTCATACAGCGTCTATATTCTGCATATCCTACACAGAAAAAAGAAGTTGAATGTCCATAAAATGCCTTCATTCTTCATCTCTTCAGCTTCTGGAATGCCAATCAGAGAAACAATTTGAGATGGCTAAAGCAGCCGATACGACGATAAAACTGGTCTTCGTAAACCCAAAAAGAGACTTTGTCTCAAGTGGAGACCAGCGGGATCGGGTATCCAGCTTGATCACGTGTTAGATCCATGTCTTCGTATTGTGGACGACTCACGACGTCAAGAACTGAGAGGAGACCAGCGGGATCGGGTATCCAGCTTGATGACGTGTTAGATCCATGTCTTCGTATTGCGGACGGCTCACGACGTCAAGAACTGAGAGGAGACCAGCGGGATCGGGTATCCAGCTTGATCACGTGTTAGATCCATGTCTTCGTATTGTGGACGACTCACGACGTCAAGAACTGAGAGGAGACCAGCGGGATCGGGTATCCAGCTTGATCACGTGTTAGATCCATGTCTTCGTATTGTGGACGACTCACGACGTCAAGAACTGAGAGGAGACCAGCGGGATCGGGTATCCAGCTTGATCACGTGTTAGATCCATGTCTTCGTATTGCGGACGACTCACGACGTCAAGAACTGAGAGGAGACCAGCGGGATCGGGTATCCAGCTTGATCACGTGTTAGATCCATGTCTTCGTATTGTGGACGACTCACGACGTCAAGAACTGAGAGGAGACCAGCGGGATCGGGTATCCAGCTTGATCACGTGTTAGATCCATGTCTTCGTATTGTGGGCGACTCACGACGTCAAGAACTGAGAGGAGACCAGCGGGATCGGGTATCCAGCTTGATCACGTGTTAGATCCATGTCTTCGTATTGTGGACGACTCACGACGTCAAGAACTGAGAGGAGACCAGCGGGATCGGGTATCCAGCTTGATCACGTGTTAGATCCATGTCTTCGTTTTGCGGACGGCTCGTGATGTCAAGAATTTGATTGTCTAGTCCATATTCGATTATTTATACACCTACGTGTTATACCAGGAACAACAAACAAATCATCAGGGAACAGCTCACCCAAAGGAGTACACAATGCAGGGTTTCACTGGACGGTACTGCTTATCGTCGCAAATCTCCCATCCTCCGTCTCCTATATTTCCCATCCGCAACTTTCGGTGGCATATCGTGTCGATGTTGTCGAGGTAACTAGTGAAAATGAATAAATCAACAGCTAATATACACGAAAGGAATACACATTGACGCTTGTGTGTTATAACTAATTTCGAAAATACAAATAGTCAATAGCTAAGGCAACAGGGTCAGGGTTATTGCACGTAGACCTCCATACTTAAAGCATGCATTTCCCATATTTAGATATGCAGTTTGCTGTTGGTTTGTTGTTTTAGGCCGCACTTGGTAATATTCCAGTTGTATGGCCAACGTCGGTAAATGATCGGGTGTGAGCATCAGTATGATGACATGTGTCAACGAAGTCAGCGAGTCTGAAGTCGCCTCTTACGACAAGCACCCAGTTAACATCACGTAAGTGGGCCGGTACTGGCATCGATCTGGCTTATGAAATATTAAGAACACTCGTCCCACTATTTGTTAAACATACCTGTGATATGTTCGAAAGGCCTCCCCGGCTGACATTCTCTCAATCTCATCCTTTGTCGGGAGGACAACCTAAACATGTCCCAAACATGAATGTAATCAAACGCCACATGGTTCATGTCTTGTGGCCAAAATCGGCACTATGTTCTGGAGGGTTTGGTGTTGAGTATAGAAGTGGACTGTGACAAGAAGCTGTGTGAAGCTGTTCTGAGTATGAGCATCGCAGTGCACATGTCATCAGTCATCATACATGTCATCAGTGTTTGTTATGGGAGGTGAATGATGAAATGTTGCTGAAAACCGCATCAGCAACTTTTCAGACATTTGCGGTCAATGAGAAAGTCAAATAATTTCCTGAATTAAAAACGTGATTTCAATGATAGTTAAAATATAGACTAAGTTTATTATCACACTGAACAGTTAAAATCTAAATCCTCTCATATGTACCGCTTAATTTCCCTCAAATGAAATATAAGGACAGAAATTGTTTGGATAGTACAAAAGCGTGGGGGAATGAGCCCAAAAACTGACTACGGTGCTTGATAATCAGAGGACAGCGACGCAGTATACACTGAAGGGGATCCAGTCATGTTAGTACAAAGGATGATATAAAATATCGTGTCCAGCGCGCTCGGATCACCATGCCATCTTGAAGATTTAGATCAGTAAGGGTTTGATAGCTTATCCTATTTCATACTTGCTTGTTCTGTCTTTTCTGACACGTAGTTTTAACTATTGCCAAAGTAGATCGATCTTTTGAGAACAGCAGAATCTGCCTTAGAAGTTTCCCCTGTGCCGATGTAAGTTGTACGATATCCCATAAATTAGAATGTACATTTGTACAGCTAACAGGACATCATTCAGCTCTCTTGTATAAACTGTTGATCGAACTGGCAGAATATTATAATGAGAGTCAGCTGTAGCTGACACCTTGTCACCAGTTTTCGATCCGTTCCTAAAACGAGGATATTTGTGTTTAATTCCTGAGGATAGTATTGCTAATAACAGAGGTTTGTCCCAGCCTTTTTCAACAAGGTTAAAACCATTAAGCATCAGGATACACTGACTGGCACTGTGTCACCTCAAGAAGTTTGTTGATAGATTTTACGTGGCGTCTGTTGCGGAAAATGACTCCAAGTGGAGTTGGATGAAGACGATTAAGGAAGTGTTAAATGGAGGAGTGACTGGGTAATTATAAACACCTGCCAACGAAGGACAGTGTAATAATTAGATTATAACAGTTTCGGATTTAATACTAGCAATTCGATCTAAAATAGTTAACTATAGATGCCAATACAGGGTATGAACAGGCTTTATATTGCAGACACCCGAAGGCAGATCACCGTACTAGAGACCATGGACTCTTACAGTACATTTACTTCCTGCATGGAGCTTGATTTAGACCATCCCTTCAGCTGCTAGCGGTTTGGGAAATCTCACCATATATTAAAAGACACGTATTCTAAGATTGAAACTGTGGAAAGTTGTAATATACTTTGAGTGTTCGTGGACATATGTACCTTCTCAGGAGGACAAAAATGCAGGATTGGATGGCACACATCGCAGTGACAGTTCTCATTAGCTTCAATGATAGAAGAAGAAGAAGAAGAATTTATATGATCCTGTCCTGCATTGGAGACAGGGATTATGAAAGCTTCGTGCCAGGAAATGTCTTAAATAGAGGATATTATGAGAGTGTCCATGTCATACTTTGTTGACGAAACAAGTGCCTAAATGTTGATATGTACCGAGGGAGAGCGAGGTATATATATACCGATATTTAGGCACGACTACCGAAGTCCTCAAATTGAGGAAAATGAACCCAAATCTACTTTCAAACACAGTCTGATGACCCGTCGTTGCCACATGTAGAACGAAACGTCACAGAAGAAACGTGACGTCATGACATTGTTATGACGTCACGTCACCATGACAAAGTGATATTTTGCCCTAGGGCATCGTATGAAAAATCTGAAAATATGTTCGCCCTCGTAGACAAATCCACTCAACAACACCATGAGCATTGATCTGCACAATTGGCACATGTGTCAACCAAACCAGCGAGTCTGACCACCCGATGGCGTTAGTCGCCTCTTACGGCACCCGTGAACGGCCACCTCCTCGTGGTGGGTGCTGGGTCACGCCAAGAGCCGTTCACCGCTGTAGTGGACCCGTGGGAATAGTTGGTTGACCAACCAGTTCGCCGTGGGTTGCAGCCCTGTGTCGGTGAAGGAAGGGATCCTGGTGGTTGAGGGCAATGGGGGCCTGTAACCGTGCTCCTGTTGCTCAACACACCACTCTGGCCCCAACTTCACCTAGACGGGTGGTAGAATTGGCCCGATTCTATCAATCGGCTGATCACGCCATGCCCTGAGCATGGATGATTGTACCTCAGTGTACGTATTGATATTTCATGTGATTACTATGGAAACCACCGAACTGTTATTGTATGACACGTTTGACTAGAGTCCTATGCCAGAAGGCGGTGACTCTGATGAGTGTAAATTGGTGTGCCAATTGGTGTGCCAATTTACACTCATCAGAGGGGTACACAAAGTACGCAGTCTAGACTACCAGTTGTCCTACTTTCATTTTTGTGGAAGTCGCGGTGGCTGAGCGGGCTAGGCGGCTGACTTTGTGTGCTGGCGATTAGGTGCCTGACTCTGAGGGTGCGGGTTCGAATCCCGGATGGGACTCAACCGAAAAAAGTACTAGAATTTGTACTTTACTAAGAAAGTGAAATCCCAAATATGACATATGTTATATACCTAAGTCCTCTGCAACTCCACACGTTCATAAACTATAGTTTAATGATGAATGTAAACAGGCCAGAAAGAGTAGGAAGAAGGCTGAGAAATATTTTCGGCGGGATCCTACAGTCCATAATTTACACAACGTTAAGATTCTAAATGCTAAGACTCGACGCGCCTTCAAGCAGAATTGGCGAAATTATATTTCCAAGATAAATTCCCGCTCAACAATTTCAAAAGTTTGGAATATGATTCAACGAATAAAGGGCAAAGGTTCAAAATCTACTGTCCACCATCTCAAGGATGGTGACGATGTATTGACGGATAAGGGTGACATTGCCAGAAAGTTTGGTGAAACTCTCGCCAAACATTCGTCTTCATCAAATTACGTCCCTGAGTTTCAGAAATACCAGAAACAACAGGAGAAGAAAATAATCAATTTTTACTCAGGCAGTGGTGAAGATTATAATGAACTATTTTCATTACATGAGCTGTATTCAGCACTTGAGCAAGCTCATGATACAGTAACAGTGGCTGATGATATTCATTATCAACTCCTGAAAGTTTTACCTGAATCATGCCTGGAAACATTGCTAAATATGATATGATATGGACTACAGGGAATTTCCCAAATTCATGGCGTAACGCCATTGTAGTTCCCATACCAAAGCCTGGCCGGGATCATACAGATCCTTCGAATTACAGGCCAATCTCTTTAAGGAGTTGTGTCTGTGAAACCATGGAACGACTGGTAAACAATAAATTATCTTGGTATCTTGAAACCAATAATCTGATAACAAATATTCAATGTGGTTTCAGGAAAAATCGAAGGACCATTGACCATTTGGTACTTCTAGAATCCTTTGTTTAAAATGCTATAGGAAATAAACAACATGCAATATCGATATTCTTTGATTTGGAGAAAGCATACGATACCACTTGGAAGCATGACATTTTAAAGGACTTACATGATTTTGGTTAAAGGGTCGTTTACCTCTTTTCATATCACAGTTTTTAATCGACAGGCAATTTCAAGTCCGAGTGGGTTCAACGTTGTCTGACTATTAAAATCAGGATCAGGGCGTCCCACAAGGCAGTATTTTGTCTGTCACATTATTTAGTATTAAGATCAACAGTTTATCCAAGGTTTTAAACGATTCCATTTACGTATCACTTTTTGTGGATGATTTTAATATTTCTTGTCGTGGTAAAAATATCCATACTATTGAACGGCAACTACAGTTATGTTTAAATAAAATAAACAAATGGTGTCTTGAAAACGGCTTTAAATTTTCTAAATCCAAAACTAATTGTATACACTTTTGTAGACAAATATAAGCCACATACGGACCCTGAACTATCTTTAAATGGCACCCCTATCAAAGTTGTAAAGGAGGCCAAGTTCTTGGGTTTAATCTTCGACTCTGATTTAACATTTTTACTACACATGAAATCCCTTAAAGCTAAATGCCTGAAGGCACTAGATTTGTTAAAAGGTGTTTCAAATTCAAAGTGAGGAGGGGATCAAGCTACCCTCCTTGGCTTATACAGATCATTAGTACGATGTAAACTTGATTATGGCTCCATCGTGTATGGTGGAGCTTGCAAAAGCAACATTAAACTTCTTGGTTCTGTCCGCCATCAAGGCTTAAGACTTTGTCTTGTGTCTTTTAGAACTTCACCTATTGACAGTCTCTACGTTGAGGCTGATGAACCATCTCTTGAGGAGCGCCGTATAGTTTGGTTCACAGTACATTACTAAATTACACTCTGATGAATCTAACCCTGCCTATAACTGTGCTTTCAATCCCCTTTATGAGGATTTATACAAGAAATCGTCCCTTGTTCCGCCTCTAGGACATAGAATTAAACCACTTCTTTCTTCGGTCGGCATTGAGCTGGAAAGCATAGCGCTCTCTCGTCTTCTTTCTTCTCCTCCTTGGCAGTTGGTTAGGCAAAGTGGACCTTACATTGACCGCATTTTAAAAATCAGAAACCAATGAATTACAATATAAACAAGAATATAATCAATTAAAACATAAATATGCCATATATAAATCCTTATTTACAGATTGGTCCAAGGACGGTGGCGCAGTGGCTTGTGCCACTGTCATTGGATCGAGAACAATATCTTCTAGATTACCAAATAATAGTTCTATTTTTGCAGCTGAAGCTAACGCCATACTAACGGCCCTTAAATATATTAAAAAACACCCTAAACGTAAACAATATATAATCTATTCAGACTCTCTTTATTGCCTTCAGGCGATTAAAAATATTTCTTGCAAACATCCACTTTTAATTGAAATTATTGAATTGTATAATGATCTTGCTATTGGCCAATACGACATCGTCTTTTGTTGGTTACCCAGCCACGTGGGCATTTCTGGGAACGTACTGGCTGACCTTGCTGCTAAGGCAGCACTCAACAAATCTGTGACGCTACTTGTTATTCCATACACTGATTAAAAAGCTCTCATTAGGTCCTACATCCGTGATCTGATGCAGAAGAGGTGGGACACTCAAGTAGGTATCAATAAATTACATGAAATAAAACTCTACATTGGTTACACCTACTTGGGTTGTCAGTCCAAATTTGAAGAGGTCATCTTGCGACGATGTTGTATTGGCCACACACGATATACACATGAATATTTGCTTAAAGGTGAAGATCCTCCGTTTTGTATCCCTTGTGATGAAAGAATCACAGTCAAGCATGTTTTGCTTGGCTGTGTTGAATATTCCATCAGAAGGGATAACTATTTTAAATCAAGAACTATGAAGGATCTTTTTAGTAATGTTAGTTACCATTTAATCATTGCGTTTTTAAAGGACCACTAAACTCAATTTTTTGGTACTCTTATTATCACTGCATATGAAAGACTTTTGGTTAGTCATAAACGAAACACCGTTTATTTATTTTTTAAAAAAAAACTTGTGGTTAATTAATACCAAGCGCTCAAAAGTTGCTAAAAAGCCGTCTGCTTCTCTCTCGCCCGCAAACGAAACCGCAGACAGGTTACGCAACTCTCTCGCCAGAGCCCTACAGTGACGTCATAGAAGGAATGGTTTCCAGTTAAATGTGCAGAAAATGTGTAGGAAGCTCGTCATTTTGCTGATTTCTCGACGTCACCAAAGACATGCCGAATTGTTGTGTTGCCATAAATTGTTCCTTGGGGTCGGGTGATTTCCACCAGACTCCGTAGTTTGTGCTTAAATCGGTTGTTAGTGTGTGCGAAGTGAGCTTTGTGGAAGCCTGTGGTATGTACTAAATCGGATGGTTCGCCCCCAACCACGCTTCCAGGATAGAAAATGGAGTTCAAGTTTCATCGAGTTTATAAAATCAAGACTGCTTACTACTTACTGCTGACCAAAAGGATTTTGCATGGATATATCGCTTTCTTCCTCGGAAACGAGGTTGTGGTCGAAGTGACAATATTATCGTAAGTAATATTATATTGACCCCTTATACTGACCGATTCCAAGAGTGAAATTGTTATGTTATAAGCAATGTCATGTCCTAATGTCCATCAAGAAAATACAGATTTTACTGGGAGTAGAAAGTAATTTTGATTTTGTAAGTCGGTGAAAACAAACTTAAATAGCATTCATCCTCAGACAGGGCGCCGCCATTTTTGAAAATCGTGAAGTCACGGGCTAAAGTCTGTTAGAATTATTGAGATTATGATTTGTTCTCATCATGTTAGAAAATCAAAACTACTTTTTACTGGTAGTTAAATATGCATTTGAATCATGACCAAAAGGATTTTGCATGACACAACTTTTAACATAAGGAGACATACCAAGACAAGGCGCCGTCATTTTTGAAAATCGTGAAGTCAAATCCATTTGGATTAATGAGATTATGTATGAATTGTTCTCATCAAGTTAGAAAATCAAAACTACATAAATATGTATTTGAATCATTATCAAAAGAGTTTGCATGACTCAACCTGTAACATAACCTAAGCGAGGTCGGGGTCGAAGTGAAAATACTGCGCGATAAATTTCTTCACTTGCTAAATTTACTTGGTTTGTAACGTTCACTCACCAGTATGTAGACACTTGTCAATATACGTCTTTATACTTGGTCTCATAATCCTAATTACTTTATAATCATACTTGTATGCATTTTGAAACTTAATAAAAAGAAGCGATCTGCGAATGTATAACAGGAATGTAGTATGTAGACATTTCATAGTTTTCCTATATGAATCATAATTCGCACGCACGCCCTAGTGTATGTCGTCTGCATCATTACACTTAACCACGAAAACAATTATTCTGTTGAAAGCTACGACAATTTATTAAAAACAAAAATGCACATATTAAAATTAAAGTTATAGGAGCAATGTGAGGCTATTACCTTCCTCGAGGAATGTATCCATCAATATCCACAAAAACAAGTGATATATAATTCATCTGCAGATTTCCCAAGTGATGGGTCTTTTAACAGTCTCATATACGAAAAAGTGATGTATCGTTTCAGGTTTTTCACATTGCTGTATAGTTTCATTGGTTACCCAAGATAGCACACCTGGCAACTAATTGCATAATGTGCGTCATTCTTTATAAAAAGGTATTTTGTTAGCCAATAATGAGCAATCAATCAATGTATTGGCGGTAAATCCTTTGAAGTGAGTGAGTGAGTGAGTGAGTTAATATTTAACGTCACATCGACCATATCTCAGCCATATCGTGACGAGAACATTTACTACTAAAATGAAATATATATCTATTATAAAATCTGTCAGCGAAGGACAGTAAAACAACTAGGATATCACAGATTATAATATAAAACTAGTAACTATACCTAAAACAATGTATCTATACAGGACAATACAATGTAAAAATGGGCTATAGATTGCTAACAACTGAAGGTCGATCACCATACTAGGGACCATGGGGACTTACAGTACTTTTGCTACCTGCATGGACCCTAGCTGGATTTACATCATTCCCTCAGCCGTCAGCAATTTGTGAAATCTAGCCATACAATAAAAAGACATTTATTCTACGATTAAAAACCTGGAAATTTAGAATTTACTTTCACTGTTTGTGGACTTACGTATCCTCTCAGGAGGACAATAATTTTACAATACTTCAACCCCCTTTGAGGGTACAGCCACTAAGAATTCTAGTTACAAATCTAAACAACCAATAATTAAAATACATCTATTTACAGAACATGTTATTCACAATTCAACCAAAAAATCAAGTTCTTTTAAAAAACCTATAATTAAATGAGAATTAATGTTTGTAAAAAGATCCTTGACAGTTTTGACATTGAAATATTTATCCCTTGTGATGGAGAATTCAACACAGTCAAGCAGAATATGTTTGACCGTGACTCTCTCATCACAAGGGATACAAAATGGAGGATCCTCACCTTTTAAAAGATATGAATGGGTATATCTAGTATGGCCAATACGACATCGTCTTAAAATAACCTCTTCAAATCTGGACTGACAGTCCAAGTAGGTGTAACCAATATACGGTTTTATTTCGTGTAATTTATTTATACCTACTTGGGTGTCCCACTTCTTCTGCATCAGATCACGGATGTAACTTCTAATGCTAGCTTTGTAATCAGTGTATGGAATAAGAAGTGGTGTCACAGATTTGTTGAGTGCTGCCCTAGCAGCAAGATCAGCCATTGTGTTACCGGAAATGCCTACGTGGCTTGGTAATCAACAGAATACGATGTCGTATTGGCCAGTTGCAAGATTATTATACAATTCAATAATTTCAATTAAAAGTGGATGTTTACAAGAAATATTTTTAATCGCCTGAAGGCAATAAAGAGAGTCTGAATAGATTATATATTGTTTACGTTTAGGGTGTCTTTGAATATAATTAAGAGCTGTTAATATGGCGTTTGCTTCTGCTGTAAAAATAGAGCTGTTATCTGGAATTCTAGAAGATATTGTTCTGGTTCCAATGACAGTGGCACTAGCTACTGCACCACCGTCCTTGGATCCATCTGTAAATAAGGGTTTGTAATTGCTATATTTATGTTTCAATTGATTATATTCTTGTTTATATTGTAAGTCATTTGTTTCTGATTTTTTAAATGATGTTAATGTTAGGTCAACTTGTGGCCTAACCAATTGCCAAGGAGGAGAAGAAAGAAGACGGGAAGGCGATATACTTTCCAGCTCTATACCGGCAGCATAAAGAAATGGTTTAATTCTGTGCCCAAGAGGTGGTACAAGAGAAGACGAGTTTCGAACGCACGAGTGATCGATATAGATGTAAGAGGGCTGCTTGATCCCCTCCCCACTTTGAGTTGGAAACAACTTTCAACAAGTCAAGAGCCTTCAGGCATTTAGTTTTAAGGGACTTAATATGAGGCAGAAATGTTAAGTGGGAGTCAAAGATTAGGCCTAAGAACTTGGCCTCCTTTACAACTTTGATGGGAGTGCCATCTAGAGATAGTTCAGGGTCCTTATGTGGCTTATTTTTTCTGCAAAAATGTATACAATTAGTTTTGGATTTAGAAAATTTAAAGCCGTTTGCAAGACACCATTTATTTATTTTTTTTAAACACAACTGCAGTTGCCGTTCAATAGTATGCATGTTTTTACCACGACAAGAAATATTAAAATCATCCACAAATAACGATCCATCAATTGAATCGTTTAAAACTTTTGATAAACTATTTATCTTTATGCTAAAAAGTGTAACAGACAAAATACTCCCTTGTGGAACACCCTGATCCTGATTGTAAAGTTCAGACAGGGTAGAACCCACTCGAACTTGAAATTGTCTATCATTTAAAAAGTTGGCTATAAATTGAGGTAAACGACCTCGCAAGCCGAAGTCATGTAAATCTCTTAAAATACCATATTTCCAGGTTGTATCATATGCTTTTTCAAGATCAAAAAGATAGACACAGCATGTTGTTTATTAATTAGTGCATTTTTAACAAATGATTCCAAATGCACTAAGTGATCAACAGTACTTCTGTTCTTGCGGAAACCACACTGTATATCAGTTATAAGGTTATTTGTTTCCAAGTACTAGTCGATTATTTATCATGCGTTCCATGGTCTTGCAAACACAGCTAGTTAGTGAAATCGGACGATAATTGGATGGATCCGTATGATCACGTCCAGGTTTAGGTATTGGTACTACTATGGCGTCACGCCATGAAGGAGGAAAGTTACCCGATGTCCAAATACCATCAAAAATATTTAGGAGAGTTTCCAGACAGGATTCTGGTAAATGTTTCAGGAGTTGATAATGTATGTTATCAGCTCCTGTAGCAGTATCATGAGCTTGATCAAGTGGAGTATGGAGTTCATGAATAGAAAATGTTTCATTATAATCTTCCCCATTATCAGAATTGAAATTAATACTTTTCTTTTCTTGTTGTTTTTGATATTGCTGGAATTTTGGAACATAATTTGAAGGGGAAGAATGTTTAGCAAGGGTTTCACCCAGTTTATTAGCAATATCTGATTTATCAGTAAGCAATTGATCTCCCTGTTTAAGATGATGGACACTAGATTTAGCACCTTTACCTTTGATTTTCTGGACCATGTCCCATACCTTGGACATAGGTGTCCGAGAATTTAGTTTAGATACATAATTTTGCCAAGATTGGCGTTTGTTCTGTATAAAAGTACGCCGTGCTTTAGCATTTAAAATCTTAAATTTATTAAAATTATGCACCATAGGATGGCGACGGAAATAATGTTCTGCCTTTTTCCTTGCCTTCCTATCTTGTTTGCACTCATCGTTGAACCATGGTTTTCTTATGTGTGGAACTACAGAGGACTTTGGTATACACTCATCAGCTACGGAATTCAGTTCATCAGAAAAGCATTTAATAGCATCGGGAACGTCAATAAAACTTTCAGGTGTTTCATATAAAGCCCAGTTAGCCTTTTTAAAATTTCGTCTTGATGATGGAGGAACATCGGATGGAGTTACAGCTTTTAATACAGTAGGAAAATGGTCACTTCCACATAGGTCATTCGAATTCATTTAGCAGTTCAGAATTTGTCAATGACAAGTCGAGAGCAGAGTAGGTCCCTGTACCAGGATGTAAATATGTGCTGGAACCATCATTATAAATACATAAATCATTGTCAGAACAAAAGTCCTCCAACAATTTCCCTTTAGTGTTTATATTCACACTACCCCAGAGTGGGTTGTGCCCATTTAAATCTCCCATTATAATACAGGGTTTTGGGAGTTGGTCATAGAGAGCTTGCAGATCAGTTTTGGCAAACGTCGAAGACGGCGAAATATAGAGCGAGCATAGTGTAAACGCTACATGTAAAGTAATTCTCACAGCAGCAGCCTGCATATTAGTATTTAGTGAAACAGGGCTTTGAATAACGTTTTGTCTGACTAGAACGGATGACCCACCAGTGGCTCTATCACCCGGAGGTGAAAAAGAATGATATGCATTAAGATGACGAAGGTCAAATGTATCTGTTTGTTTTAAATATGTCTCTTGGAGACATATCGCTGAAGGTGTAAAATTCTGGACTAATAGCTGTAATTCATGTAAATTAGTCCTCAGTCCTCTACAGTTCCACTGTACAATACTAGTGGAATAAACTATCTTTTGGGGGGGTTTATTGGGGATCTACCCCGCACTCTTTTGGAGGGCGACAAGCTATGTGCCCTGGGATGGATGTGATCTGATACATCCATTTCCTCAAGTGATCCAAACTTGTTAAACAATTTGATTTTATTATCTGACCCCTTTGGTGCTCGATTTGATTTCGAGGTTTCTGGCCTTGTCTTGAATTTCGATTTTACAGTTTGTTTATCATGTCTATCAGACTGTGAAGGAGTTGTAGTCGAAGGAGTTATAGTCTTTTGCGTAGACTGAGCTGTATCTGTCTGAGTAGACTGTTCTGAGATAGACTGTGGAAGATCAGGTGAGATAGACTCAGGAATATCTGAATGTACCCATGTGAGGTCAGTCTGACATGAGCTTGACGAAGTTAGTACTGGCGTAGTTGTTCCTTTTGATAAGGTTTCAGATGTTTTTGTGACAGAGGCGTACGTTTCAGTGTGCTCAGTAGATTGTACAATCTTTCTTGCTTCAGCAAAACTGACGTTCCTGGAGAATTTGACTTTATTAATTTCCATTTGCTTTTTCCAGATGGGACATTCTTTCGAAAAGGATGAATGATTTCCTGAACAGTTTGCACATTTTTTGTGAATACTGTCACAATCTTCGGTTACATGTGCAATCTCAGCACAGTGAGCACATGTAACAGACAATGTGCAAGTATTAACACCATGTCCGTACTTTTGACACTTAAAACAGCGCAGGGGATTTGGAATATATATGTCAACATTGAGATTGCAGTAACCTGCTTTGATTGACTTTGGAGGTGTTGGAGCTGAAAATGAAAACAAATATGTATTGGTTTGGACAGTCTCATTATTTCTCCGTGTTATGAAACGTTTGACGAAAGATACTCCTTGATCTTTCATCTCGGACATTATATTGAGCTCAGTCATGTCTGCTAGAAGACGCTCACGGTCTCGAACTATACCTTTGCTTGTATTCAATGTTCTGTGGGCAGAAACTACTACCGGGACTCCGACAAACATATCAGTTGATAACAGGTTGGTAGCTTGTTGTTTTCTGCTACATTCAATCAGCAGTGAACCTGATCGCAAACGTTTGATATCTTTCACCTCACCTGCAATGCCAGAGATGCCTTTTGAAATTGCAAAGGGATTTAATTTCAAAGGAGTCTTGTCAAGTGTTTCAATAATCAAAAAACGTGGCCAGTGATCAATTTGTACAGAGGGTCGATGCTGATTGTCATTTTCCAATTGACGTTTGGTTTTTTTGTTAGGAGTTTGGTAATCCATGATTACTGGTATATTGGTTCGTCATCCGAGCTCCCCACCCACCACGGAGTACCACAAGGACAATGCTAAAGCAAGCGGGCCTCCAGCTTGCAGCACCAAGGATACTCGAATGATATACTCCAGCAGAAGAATCAAAAGATTAATAATTCCACCAGATTGGATATGAGCCACCGCCTTCTGGCATAGGACTCTAGGCAAAGTTCAGAACAACATATTTCAAATTACAAATATTTTACACAATAACGCCAAGACCAAAGTACACCAATTCCAAATGATATTTGTGCAATGATAAATACAAGTATAATCCATGCACAGGGCTTGGCATGACCAGCCGATTGGTAGAACCGGGCCCATTCGACCACCCGTCTAGGCGAAGTCAGGGCCAAAGTGGTGTATTGAGCAACAGGAACAGGGTTGCAAGCTCCTATTGCCCTCAACCACCAGGATCCCTTCCTCCGCCGACACAGGGCCGCAACCCACGGCAAACGGGTTGGTGGACCAAATATCCCCCCGGGTCCACTACAGGGGTGTCGGCGAGCTCTTAGCGTGACCCAGCACCCACCACGAGGTGGTGGCTCGCCACGGGTGCCGTAAATCCTTTGAAAGAATGGTATTGTTTTACGTAGACACAGACACGACAGTGTGTATTCAGTATAGATTAGTAAATGTACATACATAAATACTACCTTTTGACAAATCTCCCATTTAAATCCCCATGAAGCTAATTAATCAATCAGCGTGCTATCGGTTAATCCTTTGATCGATCCAGACTAAAGAAATGCCAAATGGGGGCTTTTGTCGGGTAATCTAAGTGCCATTACCACTAATTGTACCTGTTAAAATTCATTAACTGAGCATCACGTGAATGATGACAAATAACGTGTAGGTTTATACCACCTAACACGGATTATAACCTAGCGACACCAAGTGATTTTTACAGAATCATCTATGAAAACAAGGGTTGTAACTCGAGAACTAGGCAAAGCAGGAGACAAAACAAAATGCTAGTAGATTGTGAGAACATATAGCTTTCATTTTCCTCAACAGCTTTCGCGATTTCAGGTTTGTACAAACCTGTAAACAAATAGGTCAACCCCTGAAATGTAGATGAATACTGCACAGAACCTCATTTCTATACCCACTATTACGTCACGGAGACGCGCCGCTCTGATTGATTGAAATTTCGTTTGCGGCTGAGAATTTTGCACTCTTGACAAAAAGGTCGATTTAAGGTAATTAAAGATCGACATGAGCATTTTTAATGACGGGGTTTCATTTATAACGATGTCAGCAAGTGATTTTGCATTTGTACCCTATTAGAGTATAAGTGACCTTTAAAAGAATTAGACTTGTTACATGACTTATAAATACATAAATATATTTTTACTGGAAGTTGAATTAGCAACTAAGATTGGTAGTGGCTGTATCCTCGAAGAGGGTTGAGGTACCGTAAAATTATTGTCCTCCTGAGAGGGTACGTAAGTCCCAAAACAGTTGAAGTCACATTCAATCTTCCACTTTTTTAGCCGTAGAATATATGTCATTTTAAATTATGGCTAACCTTGCATACAGTCGCCAGCAGCCGAAGGGATGGTGTAAATCCAGCTAGGCACCATGCAGGTAGCAAAGGTACTGTAAGTCCCCATGGTCCCTAGTATGGTGATCTACCTTCGGTTGTTTGCGATGTATGGCCTGTTTTTATATTATACTGTCCAAATAGTGACACTATTATGTTTTAAGTTTCCACGCTAGTTTTAAATACTAACTGTGATAATGCAGTGGTTTTAATGTCCTTTGTCGAGAGGTTCTTCATTTTATGCATATATATTTGGTTTTAATGTCACGTATGTTCTTGTCACGATATGACTGTAATATTGGCAATGTGACGTTAAATATTAACTCACTCACTAGACGGCTCTTACGACAAACATAGCCGCATTTTAATAGCAAGCATGGGTTGCTGAAGGCCTATTCTATCCCGGACCTTCGCCGACCGACTCGTTTAGAAGGTCATGCATCTAACAAAACATTTTTTTTGGTTTTTGCTTTATATATAAAACTTCTACAATGTATTAACATGGTGGAAATGCACAATATTTTATAAATATTCTATGACAGAATATTTTATTGAAATATTGTGCTTTTCCGCCATGTTAATAAATTTCAATAAAATATTCTGTCATAGAATCTTTATAAAATATTGTGCATTTCCACCATGTTAATAAATGTATGAACATATATTTTCTAATTATTCACTTCCTTGCATAAAGATATTCTTGCAAACTCTGCTAGTAGGATCAGATTTGAGCTTCTTCTGCTAGAGATTTTGATTAGGTTTTGTCTGAAAATGGGAGTTTCTACCAGTAGACACCATGATCGCAGTCTGTACTGTTAGAATCTCCAAGTCCGCAACATCTAAAGGTAGAATCTCCCAGATCGCAGTCTCTACGGCTAGAATCTCCAAGACCGCAACATCTAAAGGTAGAATCTCCCAGATCGCAGTCTCTACTGCTAGAATCTCCAAGACCGCAACATCTAAAGGTAGAATCTCCCAGATCGCAGTCTCTACGGCTAGAATCTCCAAGACCGCAACATCTAAAGGTAGAATCTCCCAGATCTCAGTCTCTACTGCTAGAATCTCCAAGTCCGCAACATCTAAAGGTAGAATCTCCCAGATCGCAGTCTCTACGGCTAGAATCTCCAAGACCGCAACATCTAAAGGTAGAATCTCCCAGATCGCAGTCTCTACTGCTAGAATCTCCAAGACCGCAACATCTAAAGTAGAATCTCCCAGATCGCAGTCTCTACTCTGACATATACATGTTAGGTAAACTGCTACTTATTTGGACCGAATGAATAACCCGGATTAGATAGAGTGCTGGATTGTAGAGCTTATATACAAGCCACGGATGGGACTGAACTTTCATGCCGGTGTTGGTAACATGTCGGATTCGACAGGTGCCGGGTTTGACAGCTACCACTGTAGTTTTCCCATTTACTGATTACATTGATAAATTAATAATTGAACCTAGCATGTATCTGAGATATGCCCCGCACAAGCTAACCATGAAATATACTTGTTTCCATGGAAAAAACAAATAAAATTCTGATAAACTTAAAAATTGCTAAAGGCACATCTAAGTGTAACGTTTAACATGTGCGATGCAGTTTATATAGCACGTAAACGAATTCACGGACAATATTTTGTAACGGAAAGACAGTAGCACTATAGAGAAAGTATAATGCTACATGTAGTGGTATATATTTAGTACACTTACGTGTCCTTCTTTGCGAAGAGGTTTTAGTGGAGAATCGTCATTGTCATCAACATTGCCAGCAGTCCCAAAACCTTTTGGCAGGGCAGCTTCCCCCGATTGCATATTTTGAAGCTGAAATACATATGCATTTTGGTACTACATGTATTCCACATTTGGGAATGAGTTCCAATTGACATGATATTGAAAGATATCCAATTCAAAATGAAAACATACTACAAAACAGGAAGAAGGGAAAAATTTAGCCGAGCGGAGATAAATTATCAGGTACAAAAAATACTCTCCGCTGTATCACTTCATATTTTTCATAATTCTGCATTATTCAATCACAAAAGTTGAAATAACATTTCTTTCAAAGTTGATACAAACACGACTGAAAACAAAAAGCACACAACTAATACAGACACAATGGCTTCATGTTCATATGTCACAAGAAGAATATTACAAATGTGCACTTGTAACGTGCCTTCTCTATATACCAAGTACATGTTTAAGGCGCTGACATGTTGCAGTTATAGACACATGTACAGGGAGGGAAATCTAGTTGGTTGTAATGAGAGGAAAATGGGTTGGTCTTCAGTAAGCGTTTGAATGCACCTGTCCAGGTTGCACGTCTCAACACATTAGCATTATGCACTAATACCACCAGTCTTAGAAACGTGTACTACTTTATGGATAAAGACTATAAAACATTATCCATCAACTTCTCAAATGCCAATCAAACAGACCATCAGTGCTGTTCCAACTGCATGGCTGCACACAACTAATAAGACATAAACCCTCTGTGATATTAAATGATTAGATGCAGTTATGTTCCTCCGATTTATGATAAACTGGATTAGAATTTTTAAAGAGAAACAGCCACACCTTACATTTGTTATTTCATGTACGTTTGGTATTATGCGTGAAGGTGAAGGGGCAATCCAATGTCATACAGGAAACATGTGGCGCTCATGAAGAACAACACCCTCGATGTAAGTGCATGGTAATGCTAATAGCGATTTCCCTGTGTGTATTCGTGGCAGAATCGGTCCTCAGCACCAGATGTTGGGTTGTGAGTGGCGACCGAATTGGGCAACCTGTTTGCCATGGGTTGCGTCTCATTGCCTAATTCTCCACTTCCACACCTGCTTCACCTAAAGCACACTAGGCAACTCATAGATATGTTATCGTGACTGTCATATGCGATAGTACATTTTAAAACTTGCCTCATTTGGGGCTTGTTCCCCAAACCTGTGATGCAAGAATGCATTAATAAACCCATTAAACAAAATGTCCCACCCACTCAAAGCTTCACATACTTGGAATCGTTGTCTCTAGCTCTTGCTTACCAGAACTGGGTTGTTCACACTGCTTCGTCGAGGAACACTGTCCACCTGCTGCACTGATTTAAGCACCTCGGGGACTGAGCCTTTCGTCTACAGTTACAAACAAACGGCGCTTTACCAATTACCCACTTTTCTTTTGCGTTTGTGGAAACACCAGTACCGGTGTGCAAATCCCCCGAGGCGATGTATGTTGGTTATTTAACACCGTCCTCAGCATCATCCTAGTTATATGACGGTAAATAATCAAATCTGGACCAAACAATCCAGTGTTTAAGAGCATCAGCATCGATCTGCACTGTTGGGATACGATGACGTGTCAGCCAAGTCAGCGAGTCTGACCCAAAACTATTATTCGCCTCTTACGACAAGCATGGGTTACTGAAGATCAATTCTAACCCGGATCTTCATTGGTCTCGTGTGATAGATAGAGAAATCGTGATAAAAAATATTAATCATTCAATGGTCTTGCAGACGTTTAACTAATTGCATTGAGTCATTAATTCTGCTTTTGTCACCATGAAACGTACGTAAAAGCAGACATCAACTTGATATCCGTCTACACATTTCTCACCATTCGTTCTCCTTCGTGGTACGCTTTTAAGAATATTGAAAATGTACAGATAAGTTGGGATCCAATAGGGTGTATAACTGCAGTTATAACTGGACTACAGTCCAAACTAAAACACTAACCTTGAAATGTCAGGAAAGTGACTGATCCTATACAAGTATCTGCAGACCTACTGACTGCTACTGGAGACGAAGACAATCTCAGGGTGACAATACATTTTTGGCTATCAGAGGCGATATTGCCAATAAACTTGATGAATTGTTGTCAAATCATTCCTCATTGTGTAATTACAACTCGCAGGATACCAAATACCGGAGGAAAAGAAATGTCAATTTAAACAGGTGAAGATTACATTCAAACCGGATGTCTCCATGAATTTAAACTGCCAAATGTGGTGACATTGGTGGTCTTGAACCACATACCCGCTCCATATCATGGAAAGCTACTTGATGTACACCAGGAGATTTTGACAGGGCATTGTCTTTAGTCATGTACCAGAGCCTAGCAGGAATACATAGATTCATGCCCGTGTTTGTAAAACCATCTCTGCCAGTGTGGAAAACGTCAGTGACCCGTTAGGCCGTTTCTAGCAAAAATCCAGTCGGGCCAGCACGCCTCTACAGTCACTGGCCCGAATAGCTAGCGAATTTTCATGAGGTCATTTTATAAATATGGCACTCTCGGACTTATAATACTCATGCACAATTGTGGCCTGATGTAAAAGTTCTTCATATTAGGAGCTTAATGATCAAACATTCAAATATCGGGCTAGTGAATTATTTTGTGGGCTAGTAACATTCCGGCATGGCTAGCCCGACTGGCAAGCAAAATTTGGTAACTACTTTGCACACTGCCTCGTGCATAGTTAACATTCGACCATTATCATACTTGGAGACCAATAAATGACTCCATTAGTTATATCCAATGTTTCAACACCCCATTCAACCTTTAAGAAAAACACACTGAAATCCCCTAAACGTACGGAAGCGTAGTAGGGCCAGGGTGAAAAATATTTGAGTGTCACTATCTCCTACGCAGAACATAAAATTGTATCTCTTGCGTAGGAGTTATTAAGCCTAGGTACGAAAAAAAACCATGACGCCCTTTGTCCAAAAGCTTCATTGTCTGTCAAATCCAAATTGTTTAGCATGATCATTGTTAGCTCCAAGAGAATAATCCATTTTGTTTTCGATCATAGAATTTGGATATCACAGAATGTCCTGATTGACATTTTATGCTCCCGTGACCCGGCAACAGTAGTCGATCAACAATCCACATGCAAGTTTCTCTGTATCTCTTATTTGAACCTTTGTTGATATTGGGACCATCACTCGATTCTACACTGAATAAGTTATATTCCATTTCAGTGTTATGTTCCCGTCACGATATGGCTGAAATATTGCTGTGACGCTAAATATTCACTCACTCACTCACTCACTCACTCACTCACTCACTCACTCACTCACTCAGCGAATAAGAAACCGACAATTGTGATGCATAGTGATCATGATGATTCACAGACATGTCCTAACAACAGTTGCGCGGTAATGGGCGTGACATAAAATATGTTTCAAACTAACATTCAATCTGTTCTTATTGTAATGAAATATTAGGAATAGTATGGTGTATATATTATATTCTCAAATATAGTATCAATTACAGTTTCACATCAGATTAGGGATGATTTAATCAAGCGTGGTTAATATTGACGGCAGATTTGTCAATGCTTTATGTTTCACAGCTGTTTCAATATTTTGATATATTTTCTTATGTTAATTGCTATCAATAATATTGATAGTATTCTACTCTCCTAAATGGTAAAGAATCTATCAATGCATTAGTAAAATGTAAACATGCAATCTTCAACTACTCTCTTTCGTCTAAGGATGGAAGTGTGGAAAACTAACTATTTTGTCACAATACAACTATACCATAAAACAAATGATTATATATTTCATAAAATCTTTGACTGTTTTGTTTCCATACAATATCATGGACAAGTATGATTCAAATATAGATGAATTATTTTGTTTCTCTAAACAACAGATCTTTGTTTTGTGAATTATTTTCGATAAACAAATACCTGGGGTCAGATATATACTGTTAAGGTAGCGGGATATTTATCAGCAAATGCAAATTACTGATAAAATTCAACAGGACGTGTGTAAATTATTTTCTGTTCAAGTACGTGGAAATTGTGACGCTTAGTATCATTTCCTGGGTTTCTGAGCAATGATATAATACAATATACGTAATTAGTCTCCAGAACTTTCCAGATAGTTGCTGTTAGCCGGTGTTTGATAGTGATATAGACCTATAGTGTGCCCTATTACCTTTTGTGTGTCCTGTTACGCATAGTGTGTAAAATAGCCTCTGCCATCAGAATACAGGAGCTTCACAGGTTGTCAATCAAACCCAGGATCCAGCATAAAATACTTTTGTCTGACCTACAAAGCCAAGTATGGACCTGCTCCTCGGTACTAACGTGTTGTCATCATACTCCAAGTCACGCAGTTTCGTTCCAACAGCCAGGATCTGTTCACTCTGCCCAACGTTATACTGAAAACATTTGGACAACGTTCTTTCTCCCACCAAGCCCCTATTCTTCCTTATGACCTCAAAACTACTGACAATTTTGACTTGTTCAAGGCCAAACGTAAAACCCACTTCTTTCAGCAGTATCTCCCTGTGCTCTAGTACCACCTTTGTAAATATGTACATACTTGACCCTGTAACGCCTTGAAATGTCTGTCGAGGTGGATTGGGCGCACATATAAATATGTATTATTATGATTATTACAGATTATGATTGATATGCAGCAGAGAGGGTTTGGGTGATCCTGGCACAGTCAGACAGGTAAAGCTCAGCTCAGCTCAGGGCCCTCGCCCACTCTACACGCAGCCCAGACAGCGAATGAGACTTCTCTCAGGAAACATTGCCTAGTCGAACCCACCAAGAAATTTTCGGAGAATATGAAGGCTCCCCAACACTGCAACCTTCTGCATTACCCAGAATGTCAGAAGGGCTGTGCTCCCGGTGGAGAACCCGGGCACTCTCCTGATCTGTTTGGATGACAGAACCTGTCCAGGTTGCACGGCGGCACGCCTCAACACATTAGCATTATGCACTAATACCACCAGTCTTAGAAACGTATACTACTTTATTGATAAAGACTATAAAATATTATCCATCAACTTCTCAAATGCCAATCAAACAGACCATCAGTGCTGTTCCAACTGCATGGCTGCACACAACTAATAAGACATAAACCCTCTGTGATATTAAATGATTAGATGCAGTTATGTTCCTCCGATTTATGATAAACTGGATTAGAATTTTTAAAGAGAAACAGCCACACCTTACATTTGTTATTTCATGTACGTTTGGTATTATGCGTGAAGGTGAAGGGGCAATCCAATGTCATACAGGAAACATGTGGCGCTCATGAAGAACAACACCCTCGATGTAAGTGCATGGTAATGCTAATAGCGATTTCCCTGTGTGTATTCGTGGCAGAATCGGTCCTCAGCACCAGATGTTGGGTTGTGAGTGGCGACCGAATCGGGCAACCTGTTTGCCATGGGTTGCGTCTCATTGCCTAATTCTCCACTTCCACACCTGCTTCACCTAAAGCACACTAGGCAACTCATAGATATGTTATCGTGACTGTCATATGCGATAGTACATTTTAAAACTTGCCTCATTTGGGGCTTGTTCCCCAAACCTGTGATGCAAGAATGCATTAATAAACCCATTAAACAAAATGTCCCACCCACTCAAAGCTTCACATACTTGGAATCGTTGTCTCTAGCTCTTGCTTACCAGAACTGGGTTGTTCACACTGCTTCGTCGAGGAACACTGTCCACCTGCTGCACTGATTTAAGCACCTCGGGGACTGAGCCTTTCGTCTACAGTTACAAACAAACGGCGCTTTACCAAGTACCCACTTTTATTTTGCGTTTGTGGAAACACCAGTACCGGTGTGCAAATCCCCCGAGGCGATGTATGTTGGTTATTTAACACCGTCCTCAGCATCATCCTAGCTATATGACGGTAAATAATCAAATCTGGACCAAACAATCCAGTGTTTAAGAGCATCAGCATCGATCTGCACTGTTGGGACACGATGACGTGTCAGCCAAGTCAGCGAGTCTGACCCAAAACTATTATTCGCCTCTTACGACAAGCATGGGTTACTGAAGATCAATTCTAACCCGGATCTTCATTGGTTCCGTGTGATAGATAGAGAAATCGTGATAAAAAATATTAATCATTCAATGGTCTTGCAGACGTTTAACTAATTGCATTGAGTCATTAATTCTGCTTTTGTCTCCATGAAACGTACGTAAAAGCAGACATCAACTTGATATCCGTCTACACATTTCTCACCATTCGTTCTCCTTCGTGGTACGCTTTTAAGAATATTGAAAATGTACAGATAAGTTGGGATCCAATAGGGTGTATAACTGCAGTTATAACTGGACTACAGTCCAAACTAAAACACTAACCTTGAAATGTCAGGAAAGTGACTGATCCTATACAAGTATCTGCAGACCTATTGACTGCTACTGGAGACGAAGACAATCTCAGGGTGACAATACATTTTTGGCTATCAGAGGCGATATTGCCAATAAACTTGATGAATTGTTGTCAAATCATTCCTCATTGTATAATTACAACTCGCGAGATACCAAATACCGGAGGAAAAGAAATGTCAATTTAAACAGGTGAAGATTACATTCAAACCATTCTCCATGAATTTAAACTGCCAAATGTGGTGACATTGGTGGTCTTGAACCACATACCCGCTCCATATCATGGAAAGCTACTTGATGTACTCCAGGAGATTTGGACAGCAGGACATTGTCTTTAGTCATGTACCAGAGCCTAGCAGGAATACATAGATTCATGCCCGTGTTTGTAAAACCATCTCTGCCAGTGTGGAAAACGTCAGTGACCCGTTAGGCCGTTTCTAGCAAAAATCCAGTCGGGCCAGCACGTCTCTACAGTCACTGGCCCGAATGGCTAGCGAATTTTCATGAGGTCATTTTATGAATATGGCACTCTCGGACTTATAATACTCATGCACAATTGTGGCCTGATGTAAAAGTTCTTCATATTAGGAGCTTAATGATCAAACATTCAAATATCGGGCTAGTGAATTATTTTGTGGGCTAGTAACATTCCGGCACGGCTAGCAGGACTGGCAAGCAAAATTTGGTAACTATTTTGCACACTGCCTCGTGCATAGTCAACAATCGACCATTATCATACTTGGAGACCAATAAATGAATTCAACAGGACGTGTGTAAATTATTTTCTGTTCAAGTACGTGGAAATTGTGACGCTTAGTATCATTTCCTGGGTTTCTGAGCAATGATATAATACAATATACGTAATTAGTCTCCAGAACTTTCCAGATAGTTGCTGTTAGCCGGTGTTTGATAGTGATATAGACCTATAGTGTGCCCTATTACCTTTTGTGTGTCCTGTTACGTATAGTGTGTAAAATAGCCTCTGCCATCAGAATACAGGAGCTTCACAGGTTGTCAATCAAACCCAGGATCCAGCATAAAATACTTTTGTCTGACCTACAAAGCCAAGTATGGACCTGCTCCTCGGTACTAACGTGTTGTCATCATACTCCAAGTCACGCAGTTTCGTTCCAACAGCCAGGATCTGTTCACTGTGCCCAACGTTATACTGAAAACATTTGGACAACGTTCTTTCTCCCATCCAGCCCCTATTCTTCCTTATGACCTCACAACTACTGACAGTTTTGACTTGTACAGGGCCAAACTTAAAACCCACTTCTTTCAGCAGTATCTCCCTGTGCTCTAGTACCACTTTTGTAAATATGCACATACTTGACTCTTGGGCGCACATATAAATATGCATTATTATCACTATTAGTATTATGATTTATAGGTCAAAGATAATATGCAGCAGAGAGTTGGGGTTATCCTGGCACAGACTGGTAAGGCCTTATAAGCTCAGGGCCCTTGCCCGCCCCTCGTCATGCAGCCCAGACAGCGAATAGGGCTTCCCGTATTAAATAGTGCCTAGTCCAACGAAATGTCAAACCTTGAGCACTCTTTGGGTTAGTGTCTGTAAGTTTTTAATATTGTCATTGCCATTTATCTTACCTCACACATAAGTGTCGCTGTCTGATTGGCTGAGCGCTTTTCTTTTATTTTCGATGTACCCCGTGTACAAGCGAGGTGTATGACAATACACACCGCTGCCAATAACAAATCATTCGGTACTTCGTGGTAGTTATCTCGAATAACATTCATCACACATGATGCACGGAAATCATTGAAGGACTGTAAAATATCTAGAGTATCGACCACAGATGATGTCTAAAACTAGCTAGAAATTGTAGAAATATTTTATTTACGTAGTCAATATACAATATATAAAGTCTGTGTAGCTCGCCAGGATCTGAAGATATCATACTTGGAACCATGGGGACTTTGCTACCTGCATGAACCTTAGTTGGATTTACATCATCCTTTCAGCAGCTGGCGATTGTAGGATGTAATTAGCCAAAAAACCCAAAAATAACAAGAATACGACGCTTAAAATCCTGCAAGTTGAAACTGAATTTGAAAGTTTTGGGACTTACCTACTGAGTAGTGAGAGGTTTATTCTAAACAGACCGTAACTTGTGCAACAGACGTTGATATAATATATCACTGAGTATCAGTTTCATGAATAAGTCTCCCAGACGTAAACACATAGAAAACTAGGAACAGATAAATTCAGGAAAACCAGAATCCTAAAAGTGTACCAGCTATTAAAACGAAATGTATCATAATTATTATTGAATTAATTACAATTAATTAATACAATCCGTTTCATGAGAGTGTATGTAAGTCCCCAAACATTCAAAGTACATTAACACTCTCCACGTTTCTAAACGTATAATATGTGTCTTTTCAATATATGGCTAGATTTGTCTACATTGCTGACATCTGAAATCCAGCTTGGGTTCATCCAGGCAACAATGGCACTATATCCTCCATGGTCGCTGATAGGGAAATCTGCCTTCAGTTGTCGGCAATCTATAGCCTGCTGTCATATTGCATTGTCATTTGTAGTCAACGTATTACTAGTTTTAAATTTATTACTCTCATGATCTAGCTGTTTTACCATACTTCAACCAGAAGTGTTTTCACCAATACTCAATTTAAGGAAACATTTGATCAAATACAAACTTTAACTTTCCATTGCAAAATCGAAAAGAATCTGTCAGTTAATCGATATAGAAAATGAAATTCACACTGTGTTCGTCCGTCCATTTTATAGTGACCTTCGAGAGAATTATATAACAGGTAATTTAACAAGGATACCGTCATTGCAGGTTTCGCAATGAATATGATGTATTGAACCTTTCACTAAGTTGTTTCACCTTTCACTATATATTAAACATGCACTAGTGCTGTGTTCTGTGTGTCACAGAAGGATATGTATATATCATCCTGTATATGGGCCGGAGGCATTTTGTGCAATGAATCATTTTTTTTTTACTTGACTACTGTCCTTTTCAGACAGTTAAGTATATTTTAGGGCTTCTTGACACAAGGCCATTGCTGGTCGTAAGAGGCGACCAAATTGGGCAACTTGTTTGCCGTGTCGGTGGAGGATGGGATCCCGGTAGTTGAGGGCAGTGGGAGCTTGAACATTGTTTCTTTTGCTCAACGCACCACTTTGGCCCTTACTTCACGTAGACGGGTGGTACAATCGGCCCGATTTGCTTAGAGTTCTATGCCCAGAAGGCGGTGGCTAATGGGCCAGTGTGGTGTAATTATTAATCTTTTAATTCTTCTACTAGAGTATATCATCTGGGTATCCTTGGTGCTGCAAGCTGGAGGCCCGCTTGCTCTAGCATTGTCCTTGTGATACTCCGTGGTGGGTGGGGAGCTCGGATGATGAGCCATATTACACTAACCATGGCGAATAAAACCTCAACAAAAAAAACAAAAAAACCCAAAACATCCACTTGATATTGATCCTGTTGATACTGACTATAGACCGTCTGCATCGAATGAGTATTGGCCGCGTTTCGTTGTGATTGAGACTCCTGACAAGACACCGTTAAAGTTCAACCCCTTTGCTGTATCCAAGGGTAATAAAGGTATTGCTGGGGATGTGAAGAACATAAGACGCTTACGTTCGTGTGCCCTGCTAGTTGAGTGCGGGAAAAAGCAGCAAGCAACCAACGAGAGATCGTGATCGATTGTTTGATGATATGTCGGACCTTGATATAGAGTCAGAAATGAAGGATCAAGATGTGCTTTATGTCAAGCGCGTTTCAACTCGGAAAAACAATGAAACCATCAAAGCAACTACGTATCTGTTTAGGTTTCATCTCCAAATGCACCCAAATCAGTGAAGGCAGACTACTGTAACATTCAAGTTGATACCTACATCCCCAACCCGCTCAGGTGTTTTAAATGCCAGAAATATGGACACGGTGTAACTACTTGCACATTGTCTGTTGTGCGTGCTCACTGTCGTGAGAAAACACACACAACAGAAGATTGTACTAGTGATTTTGAAAGATGCACCAACTGCTCAGGCGACCATTCCTCATTTTCTGAATAGTGTCATATTTGGAAAGAGCAAATGGAGATAAAATGGAAATAAAATTTACTCAAAATATCTCATTTTCTGGGGCAAAAAAGAAACTGGTAAAGAGACCTGATCTTCCAGAAAGTTATGCTACAGTAACAAAAACATCATCTGAGTCTAGCTCTAAAATAACAAAATCGTCACACAGACTGCCAAACTACCTTGATTATGGTAAATTGCGACTCTCCATGACTTTTGTACCCTGCTATATCATCTCAGACTGAGAAATCGCTTCCTAGTACATCAAAGTCTTCTGATCACAAATCACCATCCTCACAGTCACACTCAACGTCTCAATCGACAGCTGATAGTCAACAAACTGTTAAAGGTAAACCTAAGCCAAAGCCTAATGCTTCGAAACAGCAAAATGGTAGAGCCCCTAAAGGGTCACAAAATAAATTCAGTTGTGCAGTAAATATGGGTCTCTTAAAGACATGGACGTATCTGAAAACGTCCATTCTAGGGCACATAGCTTGTCGCCCTAAAGAGTGCGGGGTAGGTCCCCAATAAATCCCCCCAAAAGATGGTTTATTCCAATAAAATTGTACAGTGTAACTGCAGAGCACTGATGACTAATTTACACGAATTACAGCTAATAGTCCAAGATTTTACACCTTCAGCGTTATGTCTCAGTATCAGTGTCGGGCTTTTTGAGTCTCCCAATGCTGCCGTTCCAAATTTGCCGTTGGGTCTTTAGCAATGGTCTTGTGGATGGAGGTGTCACTCAGAGTGGTGTTGACAAGGCTGAGGAAGTCTGGGGTATCCATGACAACAGCAGCTTTGCCTTTGTCTGCTTCGGTGATGTTGATGCTGTCATCTCTGCTCTCTGATGAGTTCTGCTATCTGGCGTAGAAGGTAGTTGATATTGCCACTTGGGGCCAGTTGTTGTCGGCCGCTTTCCATGCCTGTAATGAATTCATCTGATTTGATGGTGCTGCGAGTGGGTATAAATTTCAGCCCACTTGAAAGGAGGGCGGTCTGGGCTGGTGTCCAGGTCTTGGAGCTGAGGTGGACGACTGTTTTCGAAAGGTGGGCTTCTCGGCTGGTGGTGGAGGTGATGTTGGAGGATTTAGCTACTGCTTGTTGCTGAAATTTGTTAAATTTCATTACTTGACTGGACTTTATCTTCTCCTGAAAGGAACTTGTTGCTGGAGGTCAGGGGTCGAACTTTCTGTATGACATCTGGACTGAGCTTGGATCCTAGCTGGGTGGACGATTTCTGGAGGGTGTCTTCAAGGACGGCTTTCTTGCATCGGAGCAGTTGCACGTTTGCCTTGAGGAGTCTACTGCTGGATCTTGGAGACGGCTGGTGTGCATGGCGTGATGGGGACCTGAGTCTGAGTCCATTTCGAATCAGACTGTTGTCTCTGCATCTAAGCAGGAATGAAAGATGATTCTTGGTTTTGACGATCTTGGAGCTGGTGGCTGAGTCGATGTTTAGGATTCTAATTGCTTTGTCACCATGAAGATGTCTGACGAGGTTCTTGAGAGGCATTTAGAAGTCGGTATTCTAATATACGACAAAATGTTATGGATGTCAATTTCTTCTTTAATGTTTACACAACGTTTCTGGGCTATTCCTTGTCCCTACGTCAGTTAAAACGGAATATACATATTTTGCAATATACATATTTATATATGTATGCAAAGTCGACCTTTGGGCGACATTTGGGCGACGTTTAGGCGACAGCGTGTCGCCCTTAGGATATATGTCTGTCGCCTAAATATCTGTATGTCACAACTACGTTAATTTTCCATAACACCTACCCCAAAGTGGATGGTTGGATAGATAGTCGTCTCAGGACATTCAAGCATGCTTTCTTTTGCATTAATATTAATCTGCAGTGCTGTTTGTGTTTAAAAAAACGAAACATCATGTATATATAACTTCTGCGACCTTTCGGCGACACGGGGTTTTCTATACAATTCTCTAACACCTGGACATATGTTCAGTGCTATACCATTGAAAAAATATTCTCTAAATACATGCAATTAGCTTTTGTACTGTTTTTTCAAATATACATGAGAATGCGTATTAGTCATAACATCACTGTTTCGTTCGCACTAAATGCCGACGATATGTCGGCACGTTGTGTGCGTCAAGTGAAAGTTCAAAAACCGTAATTTAATAACCGCTGTATATATTATGGAAGCTGACAGACAATGCGCCACAAAGAGCACCTATTCATATTTAATACATCTATCTGATACCTCAAACAAAATAACACTGTAATAATATGTAAATAAATTGAATTCATATTTCACATGTAGGTCCGTTCACGTTTTGTTTCCTTTAGAAGTTACCGCTACGATCAGTGCCGGAGAAGTGACATGACAGCATCAAGCTATGGGAAAGGTATGGTTTGTATCATATTGAGAGTCTTCTGTTCGCAACGAGAGTCTTCTGTTCGTAAAGGCTGCATGTGAGGCTACGCTTGTCTCATTCGTTGTTCTCATGACACAATTTAATTTCAAAAGTAGACGGAATAGTTTGCTCTTGTCATTCGAACTTGGACTTCACCAGACATCATCCGTGTGTTGCTCCTGATCCATACCCGGAAGACCTCACTCAATCGGCAACTTACTATTATTTAGTCAGAAACATAGGATTGGTATAAATTAATTTAAGAAGGTAGTAGTAGTTTTCAAAATTTGGGTTTTCCTTAGAAATCTGTAGTGTTGTATTAGCTATTGGCATCAAAGTATGCCGTGATATTCCGCGCACCTAAGTATATCGCAACATGGCATCTAATATCTCTTATGTTTGTGTTTTACATGCTGGCATGTATGATATTTACCTAGTAATGTAGATTTTACTGATGACTATAAGACTTAAACGTTGGGTTGTACGATACGGTTGACCTTTCTGATGTCCGGTTATCCTACACAGCAACGTATGCGCATTACATCCACCTGGTGATCTGATGCATGGACGACACATTATTTTAAAAAATCACACTTCATTAATGTAAGGAATAGTCATATTTAATCTAATTATGAATAATGAAGGAAATGTGTAAAAATCTGAAGAAAACATATTTTCATAAAACTGTCAAACAGTAACATGTTATGCTTATTAGACCCCACACGGTCACAACCATACAAAAGTATTGGCACAATCATAACATCTTGTGATACACTTTCTGTCTTTCCTTGGATGGTAGCACCATTTGGTGCATCTTGGCATATTCAGACTTCTCAAACTGCTTGAACACTTAACAATGCAATGGCTATTTGGTAACAGTAAACTCAGTAGTTATTAACATTTACTTTTACAACGGTTGTTGTGCATTGTGTTCATACAACTTCAATGTAATTTTATTTAATACATTCGTTTATAGGTTTTCATTCCCAAAGACATTTTCAGTGTTAAACTATCCTCAAGCTCTCATATTAGCAGGCTAGTCCATGTGGGTGTATGCCAGTTGTTTTAATTAATCCCTCATTTGCTGTGTGGCAAGTGTGAGTATGACTAATGGGACATGACCCGTGTCTGTCAGCTACCATGTCTGTCGATGGAGTGTACTATTGCCTACTGTGGCTTTTGTGTAGTCTTAAATAAACCAGTTTACGCACCAGTGGTTTTATATGTAGCTGCCCTCTCCCTAAGAAGAACCACAGCTGTACCATCCCATTATGACAATGACAGCTCCCAGTTCGACTTCATATATACTAAGGCTCGTACAATACACTTGCATATTTGGTGAATCGAACTGAAGAACTTCGTGAATTACATTTGTTATTTGTGGTCACAAGAACTGAATGTTAATGACTATTGACAGTTTAGTTAACAGAGTATATTTTGCTTGAGCCCTTATGTCTTTTTTCAAAGTGACATATGCAAAAATGGAATATGTACTAGCCTTGCAGTCGTGGAAGTCATGTTAGTTTGCAAAGGCTGCACATATGGTTCTGTGCTTTGTAACTGTTAGTCTATTACATACCAAACTGGAGTGCCATGTCAGATCACTGGTTATTTCTATGACAGATTAACAGTCAACAGAGAGTTCCATATTTTGCATCAATCACTTTTCTACAATATTGTATTTGTGAATATTTAATCGTACTGGTTACCTACTATCACATTTGCCATGTGTATTCGTTACAGCCGTAATAAACATATTATAAGCTCCGCTGCCCTTAATAATATGCTGTACCTGTATAGCTGATGACTCCCAGTTTGATTACTCTTTGAAATAAACCTATACGTTTGACATCCAGGGCTTACCAATTATGATGTAAAACCAGGTGAATCAGGGATCTTGTGATCATTCATTGTTTCTTTTGATATTTGGAGATAACATCTCTACTTGGATTAATACTTTGTAAACTTACAGTACAGGTTAGTTGTTTTAGAAAACTGAACACAATCCTACAAACTTTCATTCAAACTGTTACCTGCAGCATGCAAAGATATTCTCAATCGTTTTTATTGATTATGTCATGGAATTTATTGCCTAATGGCACTGTTAACACTTTTCAATTTAAGACAATTACAAACCGAACAGAAACTCACAATTACTATCAAAATGTAAGAATTGTGTATTTTTATATTCACGGATTCAATATTAGAAGTACCTTATTCAGTGAATAACTTGACAAGTAATGATATTCTCAACTCACCACGCCAGATCATTTCTAAAAGTAACTGTTTCAAGTGGTTATCACCTCTAAATGTATGCTCAGTATAAGACAAGTTTTACATGTTTTTTTCTGCTCATTTGTTGTTTGTTATAACCATCACCATAACAAACATATTTATTATTATTTATTTATTATTATTCTGTCTTGGCATTATTTTTTTATTGTCAAATTATTCCAGTTACAGTGTATATATCAAGCTGTGCTGGAGCAGCGTTTAAATTATAAGTTGAAACAATGTTAAATTACCAAAAAAGAGTTTCAAAGAGCTGTAATGGCAGACACACACACGTGTTTAGAAAGCCTGTTTTGCCACAGTTCAAAATATTATACAGCACAATAACTTAATTCACTTACTATGTAGTGTATATGATATATCTTGTATGAACCTGGTACAGATAATTGTTTATGAGTGTTCACAGAACACTCTACCTGATGGAAGGGACAGAGCTAGTAATTAATAATCACTCAGCTAGAACAGATTATGTATTGGATGAGAATCCCATGTACATTGTCGTTCCCATTGATCTCGGTGACCTTGATTTTGTATAACCTGATCTCTTCGCGCAGATCAGGAGAAGAGTGTCTGGGTTCTGCAGTGGGAGCACAGCCCTTCTGACAGTCTAGGTAATGCAGGCAGTTGCTGTGTTCGGTAGTTTCTCCAGAAAGTTCTTGGTAGGTGTGACTAGGCAGAATTTCCTGGCAAGTCCCATTCTCTGTCTAGGCTGCATATAAAAGGGGCAGGTTCTGTTAGCTGACGATGGGCCTCCCCAGTCTGACTGTGCCAGAATCAACTATGATGTCACGCACTGACATGTAATATTTTACTTAGGCTTAATTGGGGTTGCTTCCCTTAGTTCTAGGTTGATTATATCCCTTTTGCCAAGGATGTTTTTCGTGGTTCTTTTTGTATTAAACCACGTACCAAGACTTAAGCTGATTTACAGTGTTTACAGTATTCATTCTTCATATTCTTTATTCCATGACATTGTCAGTACTTCCATGCATTCAGAAGAAATATGCATCTCAGAAATTTGTGAGGCTCCGTAATGTACTCAGTACACATGTACATCTCTGTACTTTCACGAGGCACATTATAAGTGGGCTCATCATTCGTATTATGTTGTCATGGCATTTATCAGTGTTTATGAAACAACTTAGAACTGTCATGTCATTTTGACATCACACAGATGTTTAATCGAGGGATTCTAAAGGTGCTCCTGCAGTTGAAGTCTCTTTATTACGGTCAGAGAACAATATGCCGCCCAAACCCTCTCTGCTGCATTTTCATCTTAAGGCTAGACCAATTATATTTCTTGTTTTGCGTATTTTTGCCTAAAGGCTCATAGTCGCTAGCTAATCTTGTCCAGATTAGGGGTTTTATCGATACCGATGAGAGTACCGTTAAACAAACACAGTTCAGACCTACAAAGAATTTTGTACAGTGCCAAGACGTCATGAACTTGATAATGTCACAACGCTATGACATTGTTGCACTGCAAGTCTGGCGGTAGTACAGTCTTGACACATGTGCATTTTTTACTGAAAACTAACGAAGAATGATTTTTTTATGATAAATAGAATCTCAACCTCGTCTCTGCTGATATCAAGTATGTCAACATTTTTCATAGGGTTAAATCCCCAGCAAGCCTCAGATATTTGAAACTTTAACAACTCTCTTTGGTATTATTGATATCAGTGCACACTTGGGAGAGATTCTCTATATACCAACAAAAATGTATGGTTAATGTTGTGTAGATCACAGGTTGGTTTTTCAGACACCAGTATTAGGCCTAAGTAATACGTCAGGACACAGAGTGACTTTTGTACCATGTAGTCATGTGGTGCCACATTCCTTGTACTTTTAATATCAACACATTGAGGAAGCGAATTATATTTGTAAACATTGTCAAATTCATGCTGTTATGTGTGTAAGCCGCGTGTAGTTTGAGCTGCTAAAAGGTAGGATCCAGGGATCCCCAATCAATAAATGAAGTGAAGTAACTAAGGTCAGTCAAGTTCATTTGGCACAGGATGTTTTTGTCACTGAGGTCATTTGGTGACCTCATAATCTTTTATTGCTGAAAATTAAAACTGTTTGCTCTGTTAGCTTTTGTAACGTTTTCATGTAAGTTGTATGCTTCTCCCAAGATTAACATGGTTAATACGGTCTGCTGTACACCACTTTGTAGCAATGTTACTTGAGCACGTAGTCGGCAGATGGAACGACTACAAAACTCTTGATGTATTGTCTAAATAGTGCTATTAGTTTTAACTTTCCATGCTAGTTTTAATTGAATTTGTGATATTCTAGTTGTTTTACTGTCCTTCGTTGACGGGTTTTTACAATGTTTATATGCTCTTTTTCATTGTTGAATGTTCTCGTCACGATATGGCTGAGATATTGCCGATGTGACGTTAAACATTAACTCACTCACTCACTCACAAAACTCTTGGGAAGTTTGCAACATGTTTATCGAATGGCTTTTAATATCCATGCATTGCATGCATTATATCATGAAACCGTGTGATTGATAGCAGTACAGTCTCTAGACGGAGAGTCTGGTGGTTACCGTGAAAGGCTGATATGGAAACTTGTTAACGTGTCACTGACCAGTGAAAGTAAAGTATTTTACGTAAAGGTTGATTCAATCCTTGCCTGTTTCAGCTCCAAAGAAGTGCACAGCTGCAAACGCTAAAAAAAAACAAACTACTTTATCATTTTAACTCAGCAATATCACTAGTGTGCAGAATCAGTTATTTCACCAAATCTATTATCTGTGTGTTGTCTTTAAAGTTCACTTGCACTCAAACTAACTGAAATTGGCATCTATGATTTCTAGGTTGCTCTTAGTAAAATGACAACAATACATTGTAGTGAGTTATTCATGCATTTGTTAATTACTTATTTGTGACTCCAAAAGAAGATGCCAAAAAGGTGGATATCTCTCGGACTGGATAAGGAGGGATTTAAGTTTATCTAAATTTGTGTCTGATTTTGTTGGCAAGTATTTTCATGAACATGTCTTTAAAATACAAGCTGAAGCACAAAACATATTAGTTTTGTAAATAAGTTATATGTTCATATGTACTTGAACTTTTTGCAGAGAGGAATGGTCACTGTTAGGTTGGTACTGCCTATTAAGAGGGTCCTGTATCCAGTTATATGAGGAAAAAATTATGTCGAACTACTTCTGTTTCAGTACATTTTATCATTACTGACGTCAAACCCAAGTATCTAGTATCTAGTGTTTAGTATCTAGTATCATGACAACACTGAAGATCATGACAACACTGGAACATGAATGTTACTGTCATTCCTCCTGTTATATGAATATAAATGTTAAGTGAAAACTTAATATTGAAAGGATACTAGTATACACTGACTTATGTGTTGATAAAAAAACTTTGTGTTGGACGTTTGAGAACTGTTTAAACTTGCAAATCCTTTTATTTTCTGTCACTGTACCACCTCTCTGCTTTATAATGTATATTGCATTTATGCACTTCAGGCTGTGGTGTTTTTGCAACAAAGACCTTTGCAAGAGGGGATTTCCTTTTGGAATACCGAGGACGTTTAATTGACAATGAAAGGGCAAAGGAATTGGACAGAAAACATTCTAAAGCACAAGAGGGCTGCTACATGTTCTATTTCTCTTTCCAAGACAAGAGGAAATGGCAGGTGTTAGAAAAATATATTTGTAAGCTGGACATATGGCCCACCTTGTACCACATGTCATATCTTTAGCAGTTGCCGGGAAAATACTGGCTTGACACAAAACCTGGCTCATAGGCATAGTGGTGAACTTGAGCTTTTTGACAGTTTGAAACTGCATTTAGTCTTTTCAGTTACCATGTCAACAAGTTCCATGTACTTTTGTTTTAACTGTGTATCCTTCCACCCATGCAATATTTGAATGAACTTAGGCAGAGGTACAAGATTTTGAGACACGTTTGTTACATGGATATACAATACTGTGATTACACAATGCCATTTAGAATGTGGTCAAATGCAACATATGTCATATTTGGGATTCTACTTTCTTAGTAAAGTACAATTTCTAGTACTTTTGGGGATTGAGTCCCATCCAGGATTTGAGTCAGGCACCTAAACGCCAGCGCACAAAGTCAGCCGTCTAGCCTGCTCAGCCACCATGACTTCCACAAAGAAAGTGAAATCCCAAATATGACATATGTTGATATACATTTCTATAACAGTTCATTTCCATTACACATTACAAATCACTTGTACGTGTACCATGCTTGGAACACAGGACCAAGTTTGAATTTGACAAATAGCTCTAGTATTGCATTAACAATTTTTTATGACTTTTAAATTAGGAATTTTGCCAGAAGTGATGGTAGGGCGGGATGAACTAGAGGTTTGGTTGGTATTTGTATTGTTTATTTTCATGTTTTGTTTTTGTGTTTTTCAGTATTTCAGAATGTGCTTCGTGTATTTGGCAGAAACTGGGTGTCACTTTTGTAAACATGTATTTTTCAAAGTTGAGTATGTTTATATTCATTTTTTTTCTAAATAAATGCTTAAATGTATGAGTGGAGAGTGAATTTCAACCCCCAAAATTAATACATTAGATAAGATATAATGACAATCTATTGTTATTGCAGCATTGGTTGAAGTTCAAACAGTGCAGTATCCTTGAAGTAAGTATCAGTAATCAAATAAACTTGCTTTCCCTGTACCCCATTTAGCCTGCCAGGATCCAAAAATGAAGCTTATACAGTATCAAAGACAACCACATCTCTGCTTGTTTGCCGCCAAAGATATTCAACTTGGAGAAGAGTTACTCTATGACTACAATGACAATACTGTGAACCGAAGAAAGCAGGTAAGTGCTGCCAGGTTATGATTCACAGTTTGACTGTACGTGTCTTCATTTAAGCATGTGAGGCAGTTACTAACTATTTGTGAAACATATTAAACCTTTGCTGGAGCTCTGCACAATCTGACGGCTAAAGAAAGTCTGATGGGATTCATCATCTTCTATATTGAGTGATCTTTTATCTTTGCATACATTTATTCTTTTGGCAAGTGTGATAGGTTCACACATTTTTAGTTAATGCACATGTGTGATAGGTTCACACATATATAATTTCATCACAAGTGTGATGGGTTCATACTTTGATGTTCTTAATAACCAAGCATTTATTTCTAATACTGAATTTAGATGTAATGTAGCTTGTGAATGGTGATCTGAGAGATATAGCTTTAGACATCGGTTCGATTCCGGTCAAAGGCAAACTAATCATCTTATTAACTGCATGTAAATTTCTTTTGTGATTTAATGTCACTTGTTTTAGAGTCAATGCTATTAATACAACTGTTGTATGTTTTCTAACAGTAACTTACGTTTAACCCTGTAGATATGTTTTCATGTAATATTGATGTTACTGAGACACCTTTACTTGAACAGTGATTGATACGTGGCCCTTAATTAAGAGTGAGTGAGTGAGTGAGTTTAGTTTTACGTCGCACTTAGCAATATTCCAGCTATATGGCGACGGTCTGTAAATAATCGAGTCTGGACCAGACAATCCAGTGATCAATAACATGAGCATCGATCTGCGCAATGGGGAACCGATGACATGTGTCAACCAAGTCAGCTAGTCTGACCACCCGATCCCGTTAGTCGCCCTTTACGACAAGCATAGTCACCTTTTATGGCAAGCATGGGTTGCTGAAGGCCTATTCTACCCCGGGACCTTCACGGGTCCTTTAATTAAGACATTACTGATAGGTCAACCATGTGTATACCATATTCATTGATTTTGTTGGTTAAGTTGGCAATGAGTCTTTCAGAAATATGAGAAAATCTATTTACTACTATGACAGTGGCATGTCCATCAAAGGTTAGGGTTGCCTTTGACGTTACTGTGAAATCAGCAATTGACAAATGAGAAGATGTGTTGCAGAAAAGATCTGGCGGTGACGAAGTGCTTTCCCAGGCTGCCAAGTGCTATAAAACAGATACATTTATGTTGTTTGACTTTTCTTCATTTGCTTTTAAAAACATTACTAATAGTTGTATTTGTTAACATGAAATTAACAGTGTATCAACAACTTGGGCAAATATGCCATAGTCCAGTAGAGAACAGATATTGTTTGGTTTCAAAATATATTTTATCTTGATTAGAGCAAATTTGGTGACATAAGTTAGATTTTTCCTCACACTTTAAAACACATATTCAGTTATGCTTTTAATGATTTTGTATTCAGTGCAAAACTACTGTCATATCAATTCACCAATCATCTGTCAGTCAGTAGGTTTAGGTACATCAGAGTTGAACCAAATTTAGCACTTTTTTCAAATTTTAAAACTGAGGAGTGAGTGAGTGAGTTAATATTTAACGTCACATCGGCACTATTTCAGCCATATCGTGACGAGAACATTCAGCAATAAAAACGACTATTGTGTCCATTATAAAACCTGTCAACGAAGGACAGTAAAACAACTAGGATATCACAATTAGCATTAAAACTAGTGTGGAAAGGTAAAACTGATATCATTATATGGACAATACAGTATAAAAACAGGCTATAGATCGCCAACAACAGACGGTAGATCACCACACTAGGGACCATGGGGACTTACAGTACCTTTGCTACCTGCATGGTCCCTAGCTGGATTTACACCATCCCCTCTGCCGCTGGCGATTGTAAGAAATTGTAACCAAAATTAAAATAACACAAATACTACACTTAAAAGTCCTGGAAAGTATAAATTTACTTTGAAAATTTTGGGACTTACGTACCCTCTCAGGAGGACAATTATTTTACAATACTTCAACCCCCGTTGAGGGTACAGCCACTAATGATCAATGTTCCTAATCTATACTACCAACCATTAAAATACAACTATCTACAGGACATATCAATTATAATACAACAAGGAAATCGATTTCCCTTAAAAAAACAATAATTAAATGAGTGTTGACTGTGTTAAAAAGATCCCAAAGTGTTTTTACATTGAACTATTGGTCCCTTATGATGGAGAATTCAACACAGTCAAGCAGGATATGCTTGACCGTGGTTCTCTCATCACAAGGGATGCAAAATGGAGGATCTTCACCTTTCAACAGGTATGCATGGGTATACCTTGTATGACCAATACGACATCGTCGTAGTATGACTTCTTTAAATCTGGACTGACAACCCAAGTGGGTATAACCAATGTAAGGTTTTATTTCATGCAATTTATTGATACCCACCTGGGTGTCCCACTTCTTCTGCATCAGATCACGGATATAAGATCTAATTGCAGTTTTATAATCACTGTATGGAATAAGAAGTGGAGTCACAGATTTGTTGAGTGCTGCCTTAGCAGCAATGTCAGCCAGTGTATTCCCTGAAATTCCTACATGGCTAGGCAACCAACAAAAGACGATGTCGCATTGGCCAGTTGCAAGATCATTATACAATTCAATAATGTCAATTAAAAGTGGATGTTTACATGATAAATTTTTAATCGCCTGAAGACAAGAAAGAGAGTCTGAATAGATTATATATTGTTTACGTTTAGGGTGTCTTTGAATATATCTAAGAGCTGTTAATATGGCGTTAGCTTCTGCTGTAAAAATAGAACTATTATCTGGTAATCTAGAAGATATTGTTCTGGATCCAATGACAGTGGCACAAGCCACAGCACCACCGTCCTTGGATCCATCTGTAAATAAGGATGTATAATTGCTCTATTTATGTTTCAATTGATGATATTCTTGTTTATACTGTAATTCATTAGTTTCTGATTTTTTAAATGTAGTTAATGTTAGGTCAACTTGTGGCCTAACCAATTGCCATGGAGGAGAAGAAAGAAGACGGGAGGGAGCTATGTTTTTAAGCTCAATGCCGGCTGAAGAAAGAAAGGGTTTAATTCTGTGCCCTAGAGGCGGAACAAGAGAAGACTTCTTGTCGTACAAATCCTCATAAAGGGGATTGAACACACAGTTATACACAGGGTTAGATTCATTAGAGTGTAATTTAGTAATGTATTGTAAGGACAATTTAATACGACGTTGTGTAAGAGATGGTTCATCGGCCTCAACGTAGATTAAAACTGAGGAAATATTTTGAAAAATATGTTCCAGACGATCCAACATACTATCAAGATGATACGTCCAAAGGTAAAAGTCATGGCTTTCGTTCCTTTTGAACTGCATATTACTAGTATTTAAAGCTGTATGAAAGCAGCTCTCATGAATAAGAGTGAATGTGTATGGTTTTTGTAATGTTTCAGCAATGTCTTATGAACTAAAATCTGCGTGGTATATAGAGCATTTCCCCCAAAATGTCTACTGATATCAATTATATCAACAAGAATTGAGTTTAAGATTAAAATATCCGTGGCATCTGGACCTGCTCATTTGTGACGTTATTCCGATTTTGTGTCGATTTTGATTTGCGGACAACGCTACTGTTGATGCAGCAAAACAGTTTTGTGCAATATTAATACGTGTCAATATGCAGCGAAAAGTTTTCCCTGGAATCAAATACCACTTGATCATGTTTTTCAACCAATCAGATTACAGAGCTTCGTGACTTTTGGTTTACAATACAGGATAATCTATGATACTACAATAGTCACAATAGCATGAATGAACAGATGTCCAGTGACAGCAAAACGTTTCAAATATTTGACAAGTATCAGATGGTTACTGAAGTAATACACTTTGTGTTGTGTTTTATGATAGATCTCTTGACGTGGTCAGTACATCTTGTCTGCGGGTGGTGTGTGACTGGTTCCTGACATGTTTTCCCAATTTAACTCAAAGTCACGAGAAAAGAGTATTATGCTTCCATTATTCTTTTTTGTATTAAAAAAGATAGATCCAGTCATATACTCAGAAACAAACAGTCCTACGTGTTTCTTTCCCTCCCTGTCTATCTAAAACCCGCTTAAATACAGTTAACTTTTTCTTACATCCACTGCTTATACCTACTCCCAAACAAAACTTACCTATTCCTATGCTAATTTCCCTCTCGCCAATCTATCACAAAGTTAATACAATCTCCCAGAAACAGTAAACAGTGAGTGAAAAAATAATTTGGTCTTGATTCAAGACTAGAGTCACAGCTAGATAACTTACCCGATATGGGTAGCGGACAATTGACAAATCCCTACTTTGGGTAGACTTATAAAGCTAACATCGGGCCATTGACTGGGGAAATCCCGTAATCGGCCAATGCGCAAACTCCTTGCATCTCTGCCCCTCAAATGACAGCGCATGCAAGAAGCCTGACATCATCCTGTCTCCCAGGTCCGCAAGTATCTCAGGCTACACATATGACAACAAAGGTTGGTACTACATCAGCCACCCACCCAACTACCTAACATGCTCCACCCACTATGAAATTGCATTACTTTTCTTTAATACACTTTTATTCCATGAGATGCTCACAACACTATATTTGACTAAACATTAGTTTGGCTTTACCTTGACATCATCTGTCTGTTGGTTTTTTAGTGCAGGTTGTTTTTTTTCAGATTCAGATGCAGCTTCATCTTTGGTGTTCGTCACTGGATCAGTAGGCAAGTAACCTATTTACAGTTACTGTTATAACATGACTAACATTCAACATAACAATAGTTTTAGTCGTTCATATTCAGGTATTAAAATATGTGTCTTTTTATGATCAGATTCTTATTAGCTTCTCTGTCCAGGTGAAACATCAGACATTTTCACTGAAAGATCTCCATATGTTTTGAAGGTCAGTGTCACTGGTAGGAAAATACACTGCAAAAACAATTGTCACTAAAACAAGTGCTCTTCGTAATAGTACATTTATTAAAGATTTAAAAAATGTATTTTAGGATTCATTATTCATGTTTTGGGCTGTGAAGCATCACAGGTATAGGGTACATTATTTTTAAGTGAAATTGATTGAAACATTCCACCTTTTCAGATTCTGAATGCAGTTCTCTACTGCCTACAATTTGTATGTCCATGGTATTTGATTTCCTTGAACAATGAAATTGAACAGTGTGTCAGCTTTGTATCTGATACAGGTTGAAAACCATGCAAATTAGCGTCAGTGGTACAGCCTATTACGAAAGTCCTAGAATGAATCCTACTCACTCACCTTTTAACATATTTTAGTTAATATTGCTTTGGTTTCCAATGGACAAGTCCTTGAATAAATAATTCTTTCAAAAGATATAATTCTCAGTAAAAAATGTATCTAATGATATGACTAAATGTCCAATTGAATAATAGCTGTAATTCATTGACGTCAGCATTTTTTCTCATCTTCAGCTATGTAACTAAATGTGGTTACAGATAATGTGCCATAATTTTGAACTGACAGCCAAGTCAAGGGATTTGAAGAGGCAGTTGCAGTGGATTCGCTCCCAGGAGATGAAACAGGAAACGAGGACACCGGTAATGATATTTTCAGGAAATCAGATGTTGCCAAGTTTAAAATCAAAGATATTTGATGCAATATATCTGATCACCAAGAGAAAGCATGTAGCTCAACATTGTCATGTATGCCATCAGGAAATATATCTGCAGCTGATCATATGACTTAATGTCCATTTGAGTGATGGCTGTAATTCATTGACACAGTTGACAGATGTCGGAGGTGTGGTGGCCTCTCTGTCATTCATTCCGGTTCACGTGAATTCCGGAATGTCTTATTTACGTTATAATGATCCAGTTCCGGTTGCTGTAAGTTCATACACTTTCACGTTTCGAGGTTGATTGTACAGTTAATTCATTCAACAGTCCAGGGGTCTCAACTAAGACTGGCATACAGTATTGCAAGACTGCTACAGCCACTAGGACACAGGTGGACAAGCAGGGTATCCATCCCAGGTGACACTCCAGATGACAGTCGTCATTGTGTCAAGACACACCATGTATTTTCAGTTTGGTGATTATTAAATAAAATCGTTACTGGAACTTTATCAACTTGTTGTGTTTCTACATTCACCATCTGTCAGGTCCTTGTGATATATGTTCACCGAACTTCGTCTCCTAACTCGTATTTATTTTGTCACATTTTGTGACTGGTGGCAGCATCCATTTTTATTTTTGCAGTTTGTCTACTAGTATATTTCGACTAGTCCTTGGCCGTTCCGTTACAACACATTTTATCAGTAGACCTTTGGGCAACACATACATATATTGTTAGTAAACCTTTGGGCAACACCTCACACACACATTATCAGTAGACCTTTGGGAAACACTTCATACACATTATCAGTAGACCTTAGGGCAACACCCCGTGAAGGTCCCGGGATAGAATAGGCTTTCAGCAACCCATGCTTGCCATAAAAGGTGACTATGCTTGTCGTAAGAGGCGACTAACGGGATCGGATGGTCAGACATGCTGACTTGGTTGACATATGTCATCGGTTCCCTATTGCGCAGATCGATGCTTATGTTGTTGATCACTAGATTGTCTGATCCAGACTCGATTATTTACAGACCGCCGCTCACTCACTCACTCACCCTTAGGGCAACACATACATATTACCAGTAGACCTTTGGGCAACACATACATATCAGTAGCCCTTTGGGCAACACATACATATTATCAGTAGACCTTTGGTCAAAACATACATATTATCAGTAGACCTTTGCGCAACACATACATCTGTTGTAAGTAGACCTTTGGGCAACACATACATATTATCAGTAGACCCTTGAGCAACACATACATCTGTTGTAAGTAGACCTTTGGGCAACACATACATATAAGTAGACATCAGGGCACCACTTATATATCATCAGTAGACCTTTGGGCATCACATCATACATATCGGTAGACCTTTGGGCATCACATACATAGTATCAGTAGACCTTTGAGCAACCCATATCAGTAGACCTTTGGTCAGAAGACGCATATTATCAGTATTAGTAGACCTTTGGGTGACACCTCATACATATTATCAGTAGACCTTTGGGCAACACATACCTATTATCAGTAGACCTTCGGACTAAACATACACTTTATCAGTGGACCTTTGGGGAACACGCACATAATATCAGTAGACCATTGGGCAACACCTCATTCATAAGAAGCGTAAATTATCAGTATTGTGTTAGGTATTGCATCGTGTGTGTGTGCGTGCATGCGTGCGTGCGTGAACGCCATTGAGTCTGGTAATTTCGTATTCTCCAGACTTTTAATCCTATTGATTCATTATTAAATGTTGGATCTAATATGAAACACTCCTTACGTGAAGGCCGGGCAGGACAACTTAAGAATGGCCAGCGAGTCCTAACTTGACACACAGAAGGGAGCAAGCTACAAAGACATATTTTATATCACTGGAAGAATCTCGAGGAGATGAACACGAAAAGTTCATGTGCCAGTATGTTCACGTTTTAAAAAGCTCACAAATTGGTTCTGAAAATGCATTTCTGCAGAACTTTCTGACAGAATATTTTTCTGCAGGAATTTCTGGCAGACATTTTTCCTGCAGAAATTTGTGGCAGATTTTTTGATGACACTCCTGCGTGAGTGGTAGCTTCATGTTTATTCCAAGTAATACGCACTCAGCGTGATCAACTGATCTGATATTTTTGTTTCGCTACCAGAATTATCTTAGTTAAATAATATTAAACACATATAATTTAATATAGACTTTCTTAAAAAGATGTTGTTTTCCCTTGTTTAAAACCTACAAGTACGATACAACCGGATGTTTCACCACCCATTGCAGATGTGCAGTGATAAAATTGAACCGGGAAGCCAACTCGTATAAACACAACAAGTGATGTATGCAAAGAGTGTCGTTGCTGTCGAACTTGGAGAACAAGGGAAGTTTCTTGTGGTTACAAGCATCTTGGGTCGGCAGTAATAACAATACACTGGTACAATACCTGCATATTTGCAACCCATGTTTTAAAAAAAATGTTTAGTATTAGAAATGATAATTTCACTGTTCAGCCTGAAAATTGAAATGTTTTAAATCATGTATATGGAACCAGAGAGAAGTATATTGATTATGACAAGCAGTCTCAAAACTCATTGTCTGTTTATTGACACCTGTCTCTCTGCATGTCTGCTAATGACAATATACAATTCTCAACTTCAATCATTGACCAACTTAACACCTATCAGGCTATACACCATAAACAAACTACATTGATTTATGGCTCGTGCACCTGGGGTCTGTCTGTGTCACATTATGTAATTACACAGACAGGCAAGTGCGATTCCTGTACACATGGCATGCTATTACGTCTGTGGGTTGCAAACAAACTGCCTCCATTTTTCCCGGTTGATTGGACAGGACGGAACTGGGTGTAAACTCAGATTGTCAGTTCTGTATGTACAAAACCCAACATTTCAATATAAAATATTTATAGATAATAACTTCTTCTATTGTATATGTTCAGATGTGGATGGATGAAGCACAATGATTGGGATATTTCCAAACAGTTTATCACTGTATTTTGTGCGAATCCACGAGTGACTAACACAATTCTTTTTATTCCTGTTTGAAAAACATGTAATTGATATTATGACGATGGTACACTAGAACACTGATATAAACTGTCATCACAACAGAAACACTTATACAATTTAACATTTCAACCACCGGCCTTTGTTACGAAAACATGCCAATCAACATATCTCACTAGCTTCTCTCATGATGAGATGATAATTAACTCACTGGGGTCTTGGTGAAAAAGGGTAGCAATAACAAATATAAACGGGATATTGTACCATGTTCTTGAAAGGGATTTTGTCCAAAGAATTTTTTCCTATGGGATTTTGTAGGTATTATTGTATGTGTTACTGTATGAATGTACATAAGTATACTTGTATTTGTATAGGAATTGTATATATATAGATACTATAGTAAGGATGTAGCTATTATTGTATGCTCACTTTAACACATCCTCAAAATGTAATCTTCACCACTAATAAATGTCAATCGCGAGTTTCACAACACTAGAAACTTGACACCCGCTGATGACTGACCGGAAACAAAACTGGTCATCATGCCTGGAAAACAGTCATCAGCTAATCGCGTGCTCACTTTAACATATCCTCAAAATTTGATCCTCTGCAAAACCAGAGTTTTAAAGAAGGAAAACTAATCCAATGCTAGGGTTACACTGCAGCCCCGTTTCGTCGAAGTGGGACGAGAGGCTCAAGGGCGCATCCATGGTGTTCATCACATCGAGTCTCGGGAAATACGGAGACCAGGGGAGTACAACCTTACAAGGGACTGATAAAACCCCGTATTTCCCGAGACGCAATGTGATAATGCATTTATGTTTTTACCAAATCAAAAACAATAATAATGATAATACGCATCGAATCAACTTGTTTTTATTTATGTGAGATGCCACGTTGACACCGGGTGATCGACTGACCTCAGTGCTGCAAACGTTACTAACGGTTTGGCGACGTACGCGTTTCTCATTTCGCGTGGTCACCGAGGCGTTGCGGGATGATACGACTTTTGTTCTCCCTGCTCGCAGATCATGACGGGGGTACACGGTATTTTATCAGAGTCACGTGAACCAATTAAAACGCGACATTCTTACATGAGGTTGGATAATGGCTGCTATTGCTGGGGAGGCCCTATTTTTATACCGTGGACACTAACGTGCTCCAAAGCTTGAAACCTCTCTATGTGCCTACCATTAACATCATGTATCAACGATGATTCCCCACGTTCTACGTCAAAACGAAGAGATGTTCCCCCAGCACTGCCATCTTGAATGGAGCATCATTCAGCAACCACCTAATGGACCACCTACACGTTAAGGATGGAACAGCAAGATATGACAGACCAGGAAAGTAGGTGCATCTCTCCCATGGAGATCCTGTATTCACCCAGAAGCCACCTTATGAACATCTTCAACATGGACATTGTGTACAAGACAGATCATTAGGACTTACTTATCTATGTGTACTTAAATGAACTGAGTGCAGGATATACAATGTGCTAGTGTTGATAAAGCAATTGGGTACGTTTGATCATAGACCAGTACATCACTACCTTCTTATGTCTTTACTATATTCTATTTCGTGCATGTGAACATTGATTACTTATATAGATATAGAATGAAGTCAGAATAGAAATATTCTTTTGTCCAGATGCCCATAACCACATTTTTATCATGTGTCAATATTAAGGCATTAACAGCAAAGCAATATTCAGCATTTTAGAATTTTGAAGTCAGAGTAGGGTTGTTATTAATACTTCTTTATTGGGCATAGCACCCACTATGTATGGGCAAGCTCTGTCAACGACACAGGAATAGCCCCCATCGTAGGAGTATTATTGCTTCTATTGGGCATAACACCCTCACTGTATGGGCAAGCTCCGTCACAGACACGGAAAGAGCACCCATCATACTTAAAAGGGCAACAGTACCCACAACTACCGTCTGAGTCACGTGGTAAAGTTAGACTTCTGGTTTCAACTTTCCTGATGTGAAATATTTGCTGAGATGCTAATGTATATATTTTATGACTTTAATCATTATCACTATTTGGTACTGATCCTCACCGCAAAGCCAAACTCCTGATTTGAAAATATTTTCTCTAAAATAATCTGTCCGAAGTAGCAAATACCTGAAAGTGAAATGTACACTGCAACGATCCTTTGAATGTTTTCCTGACGTCAGATTGACAAGATGATCATTCTCGTACCGTCACTGCATAGATATATTTGCTGCACGGCATGCCAACGACATGCTTGGCACCCGTGGCGAGCCACCTCCTCGTGGTGGGTACTGGGTAAAGCCAAGAGCTTGCCAAGACCCCCGTTGTGGACCCGGTCCACCAACCCGTTTACCGTGGGTTGCGGCCGTGTGTCGGTGGAGGGGGGGGAATCCTGGTGGTTGAAGGCAATAGGTTCCTGGAACCGTGTTCCTGTTGCTCAACACGCCACTTTGGCCCTGACTTCACCTAGACGGGTGGTAGAATGGACCCGGTTCTACCAATCGGCTGGTCATGCCAGGCCCTGTGCATAGTGAGTAGTATTTCACAAATTTAATATATCATTTGGTCTTGGCTTTTTGAAATTACAATTATTCCTGATATTAAATTGCCTAGAGTCTTGTGCCAGAAGGCGGTGGCTCATTTGCCAATCTGGTGATGTTGACTACTGTGTTCGATACGTTTCTAAGTTATTGTTATGGACAGAACCAGCCTGACGATAAACTTAGTAAACAGATATAGCTATTCATGTCATATTCGCTGGAGTATAGCATTCCTGTATCCCTGGTGTTTGCATGCTGGAGACCCGATGCAGTTAGACACCGTTGTTGTTGACGCTCCATGATGGGTGGGGAGCAGGGCTGCCGAATCTCTTTCACATAATCATGGCTCACAATTATTCTGGTTCTAACCGAAATGAGAAAAAGAGACGTTTGGAGGCTGAGATATTGTCTTCTGATGACGATATTTCTCTTCCAAAAACTTCAAATTCTAGTGCAAGATTTCTTGTTGTAGAATCTAAAAGTGGACTCCCCTTGACAATTTTGCAATATCCAAAGCAATTGAAGGTATTTGTGGCGAGGTATCAAATGTTTCACGGCTCCAGAGTGGTGCTCTTTTAGTAGAGTGCGCACGACAGCAGCAAGCAACCAGTCTTTTGAAATGTTCACTTTTTGCAAACACTGAAGTTACTGTCTCTGTGCACAGAACGTTAAATTCAAGTCGGGGGATCATTCGTGATAGAGCACGTTGCTTAGCAGAAATGACAGAGGATGAAATACTAACAGAACTCAAAGGACAGCACGTCACACCAGTTAAACGATTTTCGAGAAGAGATGGAGAAGTGACTGTCCCAAACAATACATACCTGCTTACATGTTTTTTGTCATCTGTCCCTAGATCCATAAAAGCAGGCTATTTTAACATCGGGGTGGAGGTGTACATCCCAAATCCACTCCGGTGTTACAACTTTTTGGACATGGTTTCAAATCATGCAATGTGTGTTATCTTTGTGGAGGGAGTCATGACAGCTCTGGTTGTAGAGCACACCCCCACTGTGTAAACTGTAAGGGTCAACATGACGCGTCATTCAAAATTTGCCCTTCCTGGATATTTGAAAAGGCTGTGTTGACAGTTAAATGTCAAAACAACATTTCATTTCAAGAAGCGAAAAAGGTAGTTGCTTGCCGATTACCTCACTCAACTCAAACATATGCAGCAGCCGTGTCCGGCTCTATATCCACTAGCTTGATTGCATGTCAGACTGATCTGACATGGGCCAAATCGGAAAACCCAAAGCTTTTAACTCAATCATCTATCAGCCTGACGAGTGTTTCAGACAGTGAAAAATGTGCATCTCAATCTACACCTGTTCCTGAAACAAAAGTTTAAAAAAAATCATCCAAACAAAAGAAAAAACAGCTCAAGAAACTTAAAACCAAGATTCCCAGTCCTAATGAATCATCACTAGATCTACACAACGTTTTTGACCCTCTTGAGATGGATTTTGCTCCTTCTTCAGAACCACCATGAGCCATTCCAATCTTCTTCAGTGGAACTTCAGAGGCCTTAAGCATAATTTCCATGAACTGCAATTATTAACAGCAGATCTAAGTCCATCAGCTATTTGTTTACAGGAGACATACCTAAAACATACAGATAAATGTGATCTAAGACGTTATAATTCTTTTCATTCATTTTCCCCACCAGGTGTTAGAGCTACTGCTGGCGCTTCAATTCTGGTACGACAGGGTGTTGTTCACAGTCCTATTCCCCTGACAACAAACCTGCAAGCTGTAGCAGTTCGTGTTACACTGCAAATTACCTTCACACTTTGTTTTCTATATCTTCCTCCCTCTTCAAATATTCAGAAGCTTGAACTTCAAAAGTTATACGACCAGCTTCCTAAACCATTTATCATAATGGGTGACCTAAATGGACACAATCCGTTATGGGGAAGTTCAAATATTAATCAAAAAGGAAAAGTGATTGAAGAATTCATATCTGATAACGACTTGTGCATCTTTAATGATGAATCAGAAACTTACTTACATCCTGGTACAGGTACATATTCATGTTTGGACCTGTCTCTCGCATATTCAACTTTGTTGAATGAATTCACATGGTCAGTCCACGGTGACCTCTGTGGAAGTGACCACTTCCCAACTATATTGAAACCTGTGTCCCTATCTGATGTCCCTCCGTCATCACGGTGGAATTTCAAAAAAGCTGACCGGCATTTATATGAAACTCTTTGCACTAACAAATTGAAACCCGAACTATTCATGGGCATTCCTGATCCCATCAAATGTTTTTCGGATGAACTAAATATAATTGCTGATGTATGTATACCTAAGTCCTCTGCTGTTCCTCACATACAAAAACCATGGTTTGATAACAACTGTAAACAAGCAAGAAAGGCAGGGAAAAAGGCTAAACACTATTTCCGTCGCCATCCCATGTTCCATAATCTCAATAAATTTAAGATCTTAAATGCGAAAGCTCGACGTACTTTTAAACAAGGTAAACGTCAATCTTGGCAGAATTATGAGTCAAAAATGAATTCGCGCACGCCCATGTCCAAAGTGTGGAATATGGTACAAAAAATCAAAGGTAAAGGCTCTAAACCTGGCATCAACCACCTTAAAAATGGAACTGAAATATTAACAGATACTTCAGATATTGCAAATAAATTAGGTGAAACTTTAGCTAAACACTCTTCCTCCTCTAACTATGAACCCCAATTTCAAAAATGTCAAGTGCAACCAGAAAAGAAACCTCTTAATTTCGACAGGGATAATGGGGAAGACTATAATGAATTGTTTTCTATTCACGAGCTTCATAAAGCTCTTGACCAAGCTCACGATACTGCTACAGGTGCTGATAACATACATTATCAGCTCCTGAAGCACGTACGAGAATCCTGTTTAGAGACACTTTTAAATACCTTTGATAATATTTGGACATCCGGGGAATTACCTTCTTCATGGCGTGATGCTATAACTGTTCCAATTGCTAAACCTGGACGCGATCTTATCGATCCTTCTACTTATCGACCAATTTCACTAACTAGCTGTGTTTGCAAAACCATGGGACGCATGATAAATAATCGACTGGTTTGGTACTTGGAAACTAATAACCTTATAACAGATATACAATGTTGTTTCCGTAAAAAAACAGAAGTACTGTCGATCACTTAGTGCGTTTAAAATCATTTGTTAAAAACGCACTTATCAATAAACAACATACTGTGTCTGTCTTTTTTGATCTCGAAAAAGCGTATGACACTACTTTGGAATATGGTATTTTAAAAGATTTATATGACTTTAGATTGCGAGGCCGTTTGCCTCAATTTATATGCAACTTTTTAAAAGACAGGCAATTTCAAATCAGAGTGGGTTGAACCCTGTCTGATCATTATAATCAGGATCAGGGTATCCCACAAGGCAGTATTTTGTCTGTTACATTCTTTAGCATTAAGATCAACAATTTATCCAAGGTTTTAAATGATTTAATAGATGGATCACTTTTCGTGGATGATTTTAATATTTCATGTCGCAGTAAAAATATGCACACTATTGAACGCCAAATGCAGTTGTGTTTAAACAAAATATATGAATGGGGAGGGGATCAAGCTACCCTCCTACACCTCTATCGATCACTGGTCCGTTCGAAACTTGATTACAGTTCTATTGTGTATGGTGGAGCATGCAAAAGCAACCTAACAGGGTCTAAGACTTTGTCTTGGGTCCTTCAGAACTTCTCCTGTTGACAGTCTATATGTTGAGGCCGATGAACCATCACTTTCACAACGACGTTTACAGTTGTCTTTACAATACATTACCAAATTATATTCTAATGACTCTAACCCTGCCTATAACTGTTTTTTCAATCCCCTTTATGAGGATTTGTATAACAAAAAGTCTTCTCTTGTTCCGCCTCTGGGACACAGAATTAAACCATTTATTTCTTCTGCCGGCATTGAGCTGGAAAGTATATCGCCTTCCCGTCTTCTTTCTCCTCCTCCGCCACAAGTTGACTTAACAACATGGATGTTTACAAGACAAATTTTTAATAGCCTGAAGGCAAGAAAGAAAGTTGGACGGAATAGATTATATATTGTTTACATTTAGGGTGGCTTTGAATATATTTAAGAGCCGTTAAGTTGGCATTAGCTTGAGCGGTAAAAATAGAACTGCTATCCGGTAATCTAGAAGATATTGTTCTGGATCCAATGGCAGTGGCAGAAGCCACTGCGCCACCGTCCTTGGACCCATCTGTAGATAAGGATTTATAATTGCTATATTTATGTTTTAATTATATTCGTGTTTATATTGTAATTCATTAGTTTCTGATTTTTTAAATGCACTTAATGTTAAGTCAACCTGTGGCCCAACCAATTGCCAAGGAGGAGAAGAAAGAAAACGGAGAGGAGCTATATTATCCAGCTCAATTCCGGAAGCGGAAATAAATGGTTTTATTCTTAAATCAAGAGGTGGAACAAGAGAAGATTTCTTATTGTATAAATCCTCATAGAGAGGATTGAAAACACAATTATATGTAGGGTTTGACTCGTTCGAATATAGTTTTGTTACATACTGTAAAGCTAATTTTGTACGGCGCTGTTCAGGAGATGGTCAGCGGGCTGTCAACAGGTGAAGTTCGAAAGGGGTCAAGACAAAGTGTTAGACCTTGATGATGGACAGAATCTAATAGTTTTAAGTTGCTCTTGCAGGCTCCATCATATATAATTGAACCATAATCAAGTTTCGAACGAACAAGTGATCTATATAGGTGTAGGAGGGTAGCTTGATCACCTCCACATTTTGTATTAGAAACGACGTTCAATAAATCGAGTGCCTTCAGGCATTTAGTTTTTTGGGATTTGATATGCGGAAGAAAGGTTAAATGGGAGTCGAAAATCAGACCTAAGAACTTGGCCTCCTTAACAACCTTGATAGGGGCGCCATTTAAAAACAGTTCTGGGTCCTTATGCGGTTTGTAGTTCTTACAGAAATGGATACAATTAGTTTTCGACTTATAAAATTTAAAGCCTTTTTCACGACACCACTTATTTAATTTATTTAAGCACAGCTGCAGTTGCCGTTCAATGGTATGCATATTTCTACCGCGACAGGAAATGTTTAAATCATCCACGAAAAGTGATCCAGCAATTGAATCATTTACAACCTTTGCTAAACTATTGATCTTGATGCTAAATAAAGTAACAGACAAAATGCTGCCTTGCGGCACACCCTGATCTTGATTGTAATAATCAGAACGGAAGTTACCAGAGGTCCAAATGTCATCAAAGATACTTAATAATGTTTCTAAACACGGTTCTGGTAAATGTTTCAGGAGTTGATAATGGATATTGTCACTTCCTGAAGCAGTATCATGAGCTTGTTCAAGTGCAGTGTGGAGCTTAGAAATAGAGAAGATTTCATTGTAATCTTCCCCGTTATCTGAATGAAAATTAATAGTTTTCTATTCCTGCTTTTTTGGTATTTTTTAAATTGGGGTGTATAGTTTGATGAGGAAGGATGTTTTGCAAGTGTTTCACCTAGTTTATTAGGAATATCCGATTGATCAGTTAACAACTGATCTCCATTTTTAGATGGTGTATGCTTGATTTAGTACCCTTACCTTTAATTTCCTTGATCATGTTCCATACATTAGACATTGGTGATCGTGAACTTATCTTTGAGACATGAGTTTGTTTATTTTGTTTAAATGTACGCAGGGCTTTAGTATTTAACATTTTGAATTTATTCAAATTATGGACCAATGGATGGCGGCGGAAGTATTGTTCTGCCTTTTTACGCGCCTTCCTAGCTTGCTTGCAAGCAAGCATTGTTGAACCATGGTTTACGGATGTGAGGATGTGTACAGGACTTCGGGATACATTCATCTGCTATTTTGTGAAGTTCTTTAGAGAAACATTTTATGGCATGGGGAACATCTAAAAAATGAACAGGTTGCAGTTTGTTAAAGTAAAGAGTTTCAAACAACGCGCAGTTAGCTTTAGTAAAATCCCATCGAGACAATGGAAGGACGTCAGAGTATCACAGATTTTAGAATGGTAGGAAAATGATCACTTCCACAGAGGTCATCGTGGACTGACCATTTGAATTCTGGAAGCAAATTAGAATCAACTAGTGATAAATCAAGGCACGAATACGTGCCAGTGGCAGGATGTAAATACGTGTGAGAACCATCATTAAAAATGCGCAAATCATTATTCAAGAAAAACTCGTCAAGTACTTTGCCCTTGGTATTTGTATCATTATAACCCAAAATTGGGTTATGACCATTCAAATCACCCATGATGACACATGGCTTAGGGAGTTGGTCATATAGAGCCTGGCGTTCAGACTGTTTAAGTGAATGGGACGATGGTATATACAAAGAACAAAGAGTAAACACAATGATTAATGTAACTCGGACTGCAACAGCCTGAAGGGGCGTAGCTAGAGGAACAGGACTGTGAATCACACCCTGTCGCACTAGTACTGACGATCCACCAGTAGCTTTATCTCCCGTGGGAGAATAGTGATGATATGAATTGTGAAGCCGTAAATGAAATTTATCTGTTGTCTTAAGGAAAGTTTCTTGTAAACAAATTACCCATGGTTTGTAATCTTGAATTAATAACTGCAGATCATTGAAATTGTTCTGAAGTCCCCTACAATTTCACTGTATAATGTGACTTGCACTCATGGAGGGTTAATGGGTGAACGAGAACGTGAAGGAAGAACATTTTTTTTGGTTTGAAACGGAGTAGTAACCTCCATTTCCAGCGGTTCAAAAGAATTGTGAACCTCCACAGGTGGTTGCAAAGTAGGTGGCGCCTCCAAGTGTTGAAGCATCTTCGTCTTTTTTTCTTCTGTTTTTTTTTTCTTTCCTTGTTTGACGAAGAACATTGCTCTCAGTGTCAGAAAGTTCTGGAGATTCTGGCTCTGTGATCTTCAATGGTGGGCTTTCGGTTTAAGAGGCCGATGTATTTGTCGTTTGACTTGATAGGATACTTTCACTTACAGATATTTGTTTATCATGAATCCATGAATTTTCAGTCTGGCACGATGTAGGCATTGTAGTAACTTTTTTCATAGGGGCAGGAGAAGATGCTACAGCAGAAAAGGATAATGTTCATGGAACTGAAAACGGATCTGGCACCAACATTTTAGCTTCAAAATAAGATAGATTATTTGTGCATTTAACTTTCCTAATTTTTGAGTGACAAACGAAGATGGGACAGGACCTGGACGAGGCCAAATGCTCACCATCACAGTTTGCACACTTTATTGCATTGTTGCAGTCAGAATTGGCATGAGCACCACCGCAGCGAGAACATATCTGACTGCGAGTACAAGTTCTGGCACCATGACCAAATTTTTGGCAATGACGATTCCTCACATCTTTCACAGTTCAGTCAATATACTGTAAAAATTTGATAACTGTTTTATTTTTGATGAGTCTACACATCTAATTAAACATCGTTGTTACAATGGTTCAGTTTCACTGAGAAATTATCCTAAAACTTGTAACACTATTTCGATTTGCAGAGCGATCCTTTGTTTACATGGGTTGCACGGCTCCACGTGCTGTCGTCGAAGCCTAATGGATAGCAAACGATGCAGCCGGTGTGAAATATAAATATGTGTTGTTAAATCTTACTGACACAGTTGTAGAAACATATTTACGTAAAAGTGTAAATAATTATGAAATTATGCTTGCCTTATGCCAGTCGCAGCATATTGATGAATGTGCGCATTTGTTTACAAACATGAGAAAAGCCCGGTCACGTGATATGCAAATTAGCCTGTGGCAGTGATGTTATGCTAGGTCATCGCTGTGCCGGAGTGTGCATCTGAAGATGTGGTTATAGTGGTTGTAGTGGTGTGGGGATAGTTTCTGTGGCTACTAGTAAATTTGGGAACGACAAAAAAGATCATGGTTCAGATATTTTTTTCCACGGTAATGCACACTGACTACTACTAGATATTAGTAGAGCGCCGACATCCAGTTAGTTCAACTGCTCCAGGGCCCTATGATTTTCCCTCGACCATTGGATGTCCATCACAACGGCACATAGTATTTTCAATCTCAACTCCCTGGGGACGATACAACTCTTACAGTCTACAAAACGCACCGAGTTTATGTGGCTTTCCCATCCTTACGACGTACCCATTCACAGTGGGTGGGCTGGGACAGATAGTCACAGTACTTTGTCCATGTTTTACTGCACGTTGGTGTACTCGCAACTAGGTGTTTGCACGTATATTCGTGTGGCCACCATCTGGTCATCTACCAACGGATTATACACACTAAGTAGGTTACACACTAACAGGAATACACACTAAGTAGGGCTATACACTGACTGGTATACACACTAAGTAGGGTTACACACTGACAGGAGTGCACACTAAGTAGGGTTACACATACACAGGAATACACACTAAGTAGGGGTTTGCTGTTACCTGTACACACTGACGGGAATACATACTAAGTAGGTAGGGTTTAGCTGTTACCTGTACACACTGACGGGTATACACACTAAGTAGGTAGGGTTTAGCTGTTACCTGTACACACTGACGGGAATACAGACAAAGCAGGGTTTTGCAGTTAGTGGTACACACTGACAGGAATACAAACTAAGTATGTTTTTTTTGGTTAACGATTCATACTGACGGGAATACACACTAAGTGGGGCTTGCATTTACCGGTACACACTGATGGGAATACACACTAAGTAGGTAACAAACTCACAGTAATACTGATAAATATAAATACGCACTAAGTAGGAGTTTGCTGTTACCCGTGCACACTGACAGGAATACACACTAAGTATGGTTACACATTAATAGGAATACACACTATGTAGAGCTTTGCTGTTACCGATACACACTGTTGGGAAAAGAACTAAGTGAGGCTTTGCTGTTATCGATACACACTGACGGGAAAAGACATTTAGTCGGGCTTTGCTGTTACCGATACACACTGACGGGAAAAGACACTGAGTGGGGCTTTGCAGTTACCAATACACACTGACAGGAATACACACTATGTAGAGCTTTGCTGTTACTGGTACACACAGGTGGGAAAAGACACTAAGTAGGGCTTTGTTGTAATCGATACACACTGACGGGAAAAGACATTAAGTAGGGCTTTGCAGTTACTGATACACACTGACTCTAAGTGATATTTCTCTACTACCGGTATATCCTACACAGATTTTAATCTGTTGAGATTTAGCGGATGTCTACTTCCTCACCAGAGCCAAGACGAGCAGGAAACCAGCAAACCCAACACCGACCATCAAGATGCTTGCTTTCCTCAGCATTTCTGTATATCTGCAGGAAGATAGTTACATAAGACTCAGTGTATCAGTCATTTGTATCACTTGTATCACTTGAAGCTATGAATGAGTATAGTTTTACGCTTCCCTCAGCAATATTCCAGCTATAATTTAGCGTTCTGCAAATAATCGATTCTGGATCAGACAATCTAGTCATCAACAGTTTGAGCATCGATCTGCACAACTTGGATCCGATGAGATGAGTCAACCAAGTCAACGAGCATGACCACCCGATCCCGTTAGTCGCCTCTTACGACAAGCATGGGTTATTGAAGGTCATTATTCTAACCCGGAGCCTACATGCGTTCGGACAGGCAAAATATGCCGGTAAAGGGAACGTGCCGGTTTAGCGAACTTTTCCCTTTTTAACCTGTTCACCTAATTTACCCCTCTTACTTATCCTTAACCACCGTATTTAACAGTCATCCGCTGTGTCGTTGATACACGTCCAATCAACAGGCGAGCCAATTTAGCGGATGCCGGTTTTGTGAGCGTTAACTACTGTAGAAACAGTCAGTTGTGGGGTCTTAATTGTGCCGGAGTACAGAATAGCCTGACGCCGGATTAGACGGCGTGCAAATGATCATAAATTAACCAGATTCTGCCGGGACCAAATTCTAGTGTCGATATTAAGGGCATGCCGGATTTGAGGGATGCCGGATTTTGATGGCTTCCACTGTAATGATATGACCTGAATCTGAGTATTAATTTACAGATGGTGCCATAATGAGGGCTCCACTTAGGAAAAAATTCCGTGTTGACTTGTTTTTGTATCAAGTACTTAATTACATCCGGGATACATTTCCCTACAAAATTGATATTTTGGATCCAACCTCATTAGCGCCCATTGCGTCATTTCTGTGAAATATTAAACCTATTGATATCGCCTACACGCCGTCCAAGCCCATCCCAGGTAGGTTGGTGAGTGACAGTTTTGTACTGAGTGCTGGTCACAGTTAATTTGTGCAACACATACAGGATTTATGTGAATCCATCTAGGATCAGTCAATCCCCGCAGGTCGCACAAGTACTGTGAGGGACCATGGTACAGAGCATGTAGATCGATCTTCAGCTGCTGATCAGTTTAAAAGGCACTTTGATCATTTCAATAAGTTTCTTTAAATTTCCATATACTCAAGCAATCTATTTGCTTCAGTATATGTCCAAAGTGCGCCGAAATTCTATCCCCTTTGCCCGTTTAATATAATCAATAAACACTCGGTGTATCCCCTCATATCATAAACGCCCCTCCCGGCAGGACCCTTAATTCTCAACGCTATCCGTAAATATAAATGAACCATCAGTTGATCTTCACTTGCACATTTGGAGGTGAGCGGACGAGGGACACAGAATTTAGTAAAGTGATCTTGGTAGAACATGATCCACTTATGTGATCCAATGACCATTGACTCCATGTCCACAAGGTCCACCTGTCCACGGGAAAAGTAACCTTTGAAGACGATAGGTTTCACAACAACATCTTTTGTTACATCGCTTTTCCTCTTCTTTTGACATTCTATGCAAAGTGATTCGAATACCCAGGAACATCACGTGATATTTGCATACTTCACTAATGCTTTTACAGCATTTCTAAGAAAGCGTTTTCTCCAACATTCATTTCTAGGGAAATATTTTAAAGGAAAATTGGATTAATCGAAACTATAAACACTACTGTATTAAAAGAAGCCTCTGTGATCACAGAACGAAACCGATAACATAGAGACGAGACGACTGACTGGTTATGTCAGTCTTTGTATACATTGTCTGATTATAGACACTGACCTGTGACGTGGATACAACCTGACTGATATGGTCAGTCATGGAAACCAGTCATGGAAACCAGTCAGGGAGACCAGTCAGGGAAACGGTACGAGATGGGGAGACGGGCCCAGATCATCGACAGTTTTATGACAAACAAACTGAAAAATCAGTCTTTACCCGGATTTTCCCGTATTGACGGTTATGGGTTGACTTAAATGTCAGCTTGTATTCAGACATATTTATCAGTTCAGTGTTGACTTCAGCTCTATTGTGTTATTGCTTCCGTTGTTCTTACAGGCGCATAACTATGTTCTTTGACTCATACCATTCATTCATCTGGTGATTGAGTGAGTTTAGTTTTACGCCGCACTCAGCAATATTCCAGCTATATGGCGACGGTCTGTAAATAATCGAGTCTGGACCAGACAATCCAGTCATCAACAACATGAGCATGGATCTGCGCAATTGGGAACCGATGACATGTGTCAACCAAGTCAGCGAGCCTGACCACCTGACCCCGTTAGTCGCCTCTTATGACAAGCATAGTCGCTTTTTGTGGCAAGAATGGGTTAATGAAGACCTATTCTATCCCGGAGCTTCACGTATCATTCACCTGATGAAAGAGTAAGTATATATACTCTCTAACGTTGTGTTCATAATAAGAAAGAAGTTGACTTCCTTATATAAGTATGTAAGTATAATTAAATGAAACTTACAACTCTCTTTGTTGTGTGTATCGCGTCTAAATTCAAAGACTTACTACTTCCACGTATTTACATACTATCATGATCAATTTCTCTAGCTCGTAAATATATGAAAGCGATACCAAAGCCAACCCGTCATTTTAAAGCCACTTTGCATGAGCTATTAAACTTTTCATCCAATCCCTGTTGATGTTTCGGTATGTTGTAATAGTATACGCGTGTGTTCTGTGCTCTTGTACATAACTACTGCTAGGTCAGGTATAACACCCTATACACAGACGGCGACTCATGGTATAATTACGAGCTGTCATCTATAAAGAATCATCATTTTCTTGCTGCTACTCTGGATGGCTACATCATGGATATAAACATACAATAAACGTAACATCAACTCTAATACGTACTCACCTTAGGGTAGAGGTGGAATCTGGTATCAACGTGTGGTTGTCAAGTGATCAATCTGGTATCAACGTGTGGTTGTCAAGTGATCAATCTGGTATCAACGTGTGGTTGTCAAGTGATCAATCTGGTATCAACGTGTGGTTGTCAAGTGATCTGTGTACATAGGCACCCGACTCACTATCGTACCAATTGCCATCTTCATCTCGCTTGCTCATACAGATAAAGCTGTTACGCTTTGCTTGACAGGTGTTGCACACAGAATTAGAAAGCATGTTTTTCAAAGGTAAATTAATATTGAATATCCCACTGTAGAATCAATGCATGTGTTGCGAGATGAAAACTGACTGCAGAAATTACAACACGCGACGCAAACCTGAAAAGGATAATCGATTCAGTTTGTGAATATCCGATGAACGTAGCCTGACGTAATTTTAGAAAAATGTTCTTTATGATCTGGAAGCTGACTGTATAAGGAAGCCTGGTCTTTACGGATATCCAAACAATTTAATCAAAACACAGTTACGTACTTAGATTACAATATTAAACTAAAAAGTTCGAATGATTAATGCAACGTTGCATTAAAACGGATCTTATGCCGTTTACTGACCGAATATTGTTTCAAGTGAACCACACAGAGTTTTGTACTGCTCTGTATGATTATTCGACGTACAGCTCGTGACTGAAACCAATTCGGCAACACTGACAACACCGCTTGGTGTTGGCACTTTTCCATGTACGAAACAGTTCTTTCCATTCCATATATGGTGTGTTTTATCAATTTGGAAGGTATTCGCCTCTAAATATCAAATATCGATGTGGGGCAAGTCGTAAGTGTTAAAAAAGTCTTTATTACATACGTAGTAATCTGAGATGAATGCATAGACCCCAGTTTTGAAAAATAGGCCAAGACGATCAGGTGCGCATGCGCCTAGCAGGGAGCGGGATCCACACACCTCATAAGGTATTCGAAAGTTTCATGTTTTCTCTTGGATTACTTTGGGGAAAAGTGAATGTTCATACCTAGAGGATACTAAACGACCTTCCGTGTAATACCATTTTTATTAAAATACAGCGACATTAGCATAGTGACGTCACAACTTTGGACCATTCTGACGTCATACGTCCAGCGATATTACACTAGTGAAATATTGTACAAATATTATACTGCAGGATCTTCCACAGGCGAGAATTAATTGAAAGTATTATGTATTTATCATGACATATATACTTAGCCATCCTTTTAGGACCCTTTTAGATCAATGTATATAAACCTAGAGTCTGGTTCTCACTATATATTAGGTCATCTCTTGTTTTCCGAAAATACCCTTCCTTGAGGTTTTTGTTTTGGTGGGACAGGTTTTACTTTTCGTTAGTAAGACCGCTTCCCAGGTTTTACCTTTCCTAACTTTGTATGAACATCAACATTCAAATGATACATGAGTGTCAACTGAAGAGTATCGTTCAAGATTACGCTCACAGTACAAAGGTTTTCCTGAAGCGGGATTGGAACCGTAATTCTCTCATCCATAGGCTCTACCGCACGGCCACCGGATGCACGAAGGTGGTGGGGTTAAATTATTCACTCATAGTTACTGTCATTAAATTAATTTTACGCTCGCTTCAGTTATTGTTACGTAGCTTCATTAAATGATCATCTACATTGTAATTACTCATCATTGACGGTATATATGTTAGAGAAAACACTTCTCGGTTTTGGTAGACAATGTAAAACCATCGGGGTTGGGAAATCCCGAGGGACGGAGTCCCCCGGTTTTACATTGTCTACCCAAACCTCGGAGGCGTGTTTTCTCCTATACATCAAGCATTGTGTAAGCATAGTTCTACGTATTTGGAAATATCAACTATAAGCTTTTTGCCTGGATTAGCATATCAACATATCAGGATAGACAATACAATGACTGGACCATGGGCAGTACAGCGCATACAGCGGATAAAGTCAGAAGTACGTTATATAGAAAACTGTGAGAGCGACTTTGAAAATTACTACAAGACATCATCAGTTTTTAATGTACCAACATCACTGGAATATGTTAATACAAAGCAACAGGAATCGACGAAATACCCGCAGAAGCCTTAAAACATATACACATTACATTATAAAACCAGCAAGTAACGACTTCAGAAAGCCATCAACATTTAGAGCTATTATCTTGCCTCACCAGCGCCTTGTACGCTTTTTAAGTATCCTATAATTACAGAAAAATAGAAAAAAATATAATCTGTACCATGTAAACTTTATGGTTGCATGTTAAACCAAGGATAATAGTATTTCGTCAGATGAACAGAAAAATTCAGAAGAAAAAGTGGATGTATCGAACATATATACACATTTTTTACACTTGTTGAAGGCAGAAAAACATGACATTGTAATCAGTCAACATGAATTTGTGGATCTTAAGAAAGCTTTGGATAATGTTGATCGAGATTGGTGGTGGAGTTTATGGCAAAATTTACAACCCATAAGATTCCTGTACACGGACGTACAGAGCTCAGTGAGAGTGGATAGCTATATAAGTTCGAGTTTCAAATTAACCAGTAGAGTGAAGCAGGGATGTTCAATGTCACCAACACTGTTCTTTATATATATTAACGACCTCGTAGAAGACATAAAGCCTCTCTGCTTCCATCTTGCTGTTTGGTGACGTCATTGTGTTATTAGCCGCAAACGAAGAAAGTTTACAATCTGTGTTTTATGCTGTTGACCAGTGGTGTACAAAATGGCGACTTACTGGGAATAGAGACAAAACCACAGTTGTTCATTTTCGTCCCAAAAAGTATCATGTTACTGTTGCTAATTTTTCATGAGGATAACATAAGAACAATGCATGTATATAGGTATTCAGGACTGTGGTTGTACGTGTCACAGTGAGGGAAATATCCAAATCAGCAACTCGAGCTCTGTCCTGTCTCCAGACAAGGTGTATTGATTTCGAAGAAGGAGGGTTGGCAAACGAAACATTCACAAAACTCCACGAAGCGCTTCTTCAGCCAGCTCTTTCATGTAGCTCTGCAGTATGAGGTACGAAGAAATACACTTGCATACATCCAGCTCAGAATAGAGCTTGAAGACTTTATCTTGGAACGACTCGTTCTACTTCAAACTGTACCATCCGTGGAGAAATGGGCTCGAAGACTTGCCTCACAAAACAAAGCATCGAATTATTCAGTCTATTTGCAAAACTAACGTTTCAGGACAGGACTCGAACTCTATCAAGATCAGCTTTCAGTTGGTCGCGTCGGAGAATAAAATCTTGTATTCATTTTATGTTGTCGCCCTTGAGGTCAAAATGGCTATAAACACGGATTTTATGAACGGTTCGTCTACGGGCTGTTTTATGCGCTATGCGATACATAGATGTAACGTTGCTGGCGGCGAACAATGGTTCAGTGACTTGTGGAACGACAGAAATCTCCAACATGGAAATAAATTAAGGACTTACAGACAGTTTAACAAGAAGACAAAGTTATCAGCAACCCCCACCATCGCAAAATAATTCTTCGTGAATATGTCTACAAATTATGGCCATGTCAAATGTTTGGTGTGTAGATAGAAAAGTGGAAGGAGTGAAAGGGTTTTAAAGTTCTGCTCCAGAAAGGATCGCCTCCACCAATTTCAGTTGAAGTCAAACATGTTGCCATGGAAATGCCAAAAATATTTTAAACAGACATCCAATACTACCTAAAGTCCAAGAATATTACACCACTTGGGAACCTATATGTAACAAAAATGACTGATTGTCCCTACTTATTAACAATAATATACACCAAAGTTGTCATTTGTGAATATACTTCCATACCTATGTATGTGCAAAGTTTGGTGAAGAAACAGTTAATGGTTTTAGAGTTCTGCTCCAGAAAAGAGCACTACCACTAATTTCAGTCAAACATGTTGCCATGGAAGCGCCAAAAATGCTATATTCCGAATACCCAAACTACCAAAAGACACCAGGACAACAGGAGATCTATCCATGCGTGTAGGTTGGTGAAGAAATATTGAACGGTTTTAGAGTCCTGCTCCGTAAAAGACACAATGTGTACGGACCAACGGTGCGACGGAAGCACGTATTAGATGCATTTAATTCCCCGCAAAACATGTTGGGAGGCAAAGAGAACAGAACCCAGGAAAGCCACTTATTCTACCCCATGTCACGATACCAGCTAAACTTTCGTGAGACTCTCCGACTGTCAAATACACTCAACCACCGACACCTCTTGAATCCCGCCACTCTTCATTTTGTACGGATGTCATCGAAGACTAATGGACATTTGATGATGGACTGTCCAATGTACACAGATATCAGAAATGAACTTTTTAATAGTGATCTCCTAACTGACAATTTCATAAACTTCAGCTGTACCGAAAAGCTAATGTATGTAATGTAAGGTCCTGAAGTACAACACCATCGAGTCAACTTTATTGATAGGATGCTCCAGAGCAGAAAAAGACTGTTAAATATATGAACATTTCATATTGCAATGTTCAGTATACTCTACTTATCCAATATACACTGTGTCTCTTTGTCTTTATGTCTCTGTGTGCGAGTGTGAGTGAGTGAGTGTGTGTGGGTGTAGGTATGTGTTGTTTGGATATAAGGGCGTATATTTGTATAATGGGATATGATTGCAGATATCGGTGTGTGTGTCTGTGTCTGTGCTGTGTCTGTCTGCCTGTCTGTGTCTGTGTCTGTGTCGTGGGTGTATGTACTTGTATGCATTGGTATGAGATTATGTATCTGTAAATGTTGAGTGAATGTGTCAAGGGTGTATGTATACTAGTATATTTGTGTTCATGACATGAGGATATGACTGAGGATATGACTGTACATGTTGGCTTGACTGTGGCTGTATGTATTTGTACATGTGAGTACAACTGTTGTTGTAGGTACATGTACTGTAAGTAAGTACACAGTAAGAGTATGTACTGTGTAAGTATGAGGGAGCGAGTTAAAGTCACAACCGCAGTATATCTGCCATAGCGTGACTACAATGTCTAGTTATTAGCGGAGATAACATCCATATACGTTCATCCCTGTGTAAGCGCCTGTGTGACTGCCTTTTTTTTATCTCAGGTGTATAATTTTATGTAAATGATTTAATCATTTTACCCTTTGCAAGTATTTTAATGATTTTAAGTTTCTTATATCCCCTTGGTGGCTTGCGCATGCACAGTTTTATAAATTTATGTAAACACTATTTCTATGTACAAGATGCGACTAAATTAAACAACATCACTCTCTCCTTCATAGCATGATAATAACACCTTGTCAGTGGATGCCATGCCTTGGCACAAACAGCACATCTTAAACGACATAATGGCAAGGCTTGCTGCTAGAATTACCATCTCCACCATGCCTATGGTTTTGACTCCGAGGTCCATCCATGGTACGACCCTGTATGTCCAGCGCGTCATGGGAAGAAATCATGCTTTCAAACTTCTCCCGAACCTTCCCTGCTGCATTTCCATCTTAATCTGCAATATAATAAAATGATAATGGTTTGTTTTCATGCCATGTGTACAGGTAGATAAAATACCTGTGTAATCATTTTCAACACACCTCTCCACACCCAGGCAGACAGACCAACTGACACCCAACCCAGCCTTCCATAACCATCACTTCTACATTATCCACACCCACATCCCCCGAGTACAGTCCCAGACAAAACCACATCCCCCTAGTACAGTCCCAGACAAGACCACAGTCCCCTATCACAGTCCCAGACAAAACCACACCCCAAAAGTACAGTCCCAGACAAAACCACATCCCCCAGTACAGTCCCAGACAAAACCACATCCCCCAAATACAGTCCCAGACACACCCACACACCCCAAAGTACAGTCCTAGACAAAGGCACATCCGCCAGTACAGTCCCAGACAAAACCACATACTAAGAGTACAGTCCAGGACAAAACCACATCCCCCGAGTACAGTCCCAGACACACCCACACACCCAAAAGTACAGTCCCAGACAAAACTATATCTCTGAGTACAGTCCCAGACAAAACCACACCCCAAGAGTACAGTCCCAGACAAAATCACATCCCCCTACTACAGTCCCAGACACACCCACACGCCCCAAAGTACAGTCCCAGACACACCCACATCCCCGTCCCCTTACACACCAGTTGTCCCTGAGTCGCTCTCTTCTTTGATTCTCAAACATTTTCCAATCACGACCATCTGAACAAATCATATTTCCCAAAACAAATCAAATGCACAACTTCAGTCACATATGTAAATCTGATCCACCTCACTCCGACATACTCAGCTTGCATGAAGTCATTCCTTGTTTACCTCTATAGCGAGCAGTCCACACATGAGCTTCACCCATTCCAGTCTGTCATAATCTCTCACTATCACACTTACTTTGCAATCTCTCATAATCACACTTACCTTGCATTCTCTCATAATCACACTTACCTTGCAATCTCTCATAATCACACTTACTTTGCAATCTCTCATAATCACACTTACCTTGCATTCTCTCATAATCACACTTACCTTGCAATCTCTCATAATCACACTTACTTTGCAATCTCTCATAATCACACTTACTTTGCATTCTCTCATAATCACACTTACCTTGCAATCTCTCATAATCACACTTACTTTGCAATCTCTCATAATCACACTTACTTTGCAATCTCTCATAATCACACTTACCTTGCAATCTCTCATAATCACACTTACTTTGCAATCTCTCATAATCACACTTACCTTGCATTCTCTCACTATCACAATCAGTTTGCACTCTCTCACGATCACACTTACCTTGCATTCTCTCATAATCACACTTACCTTGCAATCTCTCATAATCACACTTACTTTGCAATCTCTCATAATCACACTTACCTTGCATTTTCTCAAAATCACACTTACCTTGCAATCTCTCATAATCACACTTACTTTGCAATCTCTCATAATCACACTTACCTTGCAATCTCTCATAATCACACTTACCTTGCATTCTCTCATAATCACACTTACTTTGCAATCTCTCATAATCACACTTACCTTGCAATCTCTCATAATCACACTTACCTTGCATTCTCTCATAATCACACTTACCTTGCATTCTCTCACTATCACATTCAGTTTGCATTCTCTCACGATCACACTTACTTTGCAATCTCTCATAATCACACTTACCTTGCATTCTCTCATAATCACACTTACCTTGCATTCTCTCATAATCACACTTACTTTGCATTCTCTCATAATCACAATCAGTTTGCATTCTCTCACGATCACACTTACCTTGCATTCTCTCATAATCACACTTACTTTGCAATCTCTCATAATCACACTTACATTGCATTCTCTCATAATCACACTTACTTTGCAATCTCTCATAATCACACTTACTTTGGAATCTCTCATAATCACACTTACCTTGCAATCTCTCATAATCACACTTACCTTGCATTCTCTCAGAATCACACTTACTTTGCAATCTCTCACGATCACACTTACCTTGCATTCTCTCATAATCACACTTACTTTGCAATCTCTCATAATCACACTTACCTTGCATTCTCTCACTATCACATTCAGTTTGCATTCTCTCACGATCACACTTACCTTGCATTCTCTCACTATCACATTCAGTTTGCATTCTCTCATAATCACACTTATTTGCATTCTCTCACTATCACAATCAGTTTGCACTCTCTCACTATCACACTTACTTTGCATTCTCTCATAATCACACTTACCTTGCAATCTCTCATAATCACACTTACCTTGCATTCTCTCATAATCACACTTACCTTGCATTCTCTCATAATCACACTTACTTTGCAATCTCTCATAATCCCACTTACCTTGCATTCTCACATAATCACACTTACCTTGCATTCTCTCATAATCACACTTACTTTGCAATCTCTCATAATCACACTTACCTTGCATTCTCTCATAATCACACTTACTTTGCAATCTCTCATAATCACACTTACCTTGCATTCTCTCACTATCACATTCAGTTTGCATTCTCTCACGATCACACTTACTTTGCATTCTCTCATAATCACAATCAGTTTGCATTCTCTCACGATCACACTTACTTTGCAATCTCTCATAATCACACTTACCTTGCATTCTCTCATAATCACACTTACCTTGCATTCTCTCATAATCACACTTACTTTGCAATCTCTCACGATCACACTTACCTTGCATTCTCTCATAATCACACTTTGCAATCTCTCATAATCACACTTACCTTGCATTCTCTCACTATCACATTCAGTTTGCACTCTCTCACTATCACACTTACTTTGCATTCTCTCACTATCACATTCAGTTTGCACTCTCTCACGATCACACTTACCTTGCAATCTCTCATAATCACACTTACTTTGCAATCTCTCATAATCACACTTACCTTGCATTCTCTCACTATCACATTCAGTTTGCACTCTCTACCTATCACACTTACCTTGCATTCTCTCACTATCACATTCAGTTTGCACTCTCTCACGATCACACTTACCTTGCAATCTCTCATTATCACATTCAGTTTGCACTCTCTCACGATCACACTTACCTTGCAATCTCTCATTATCACATTCAGTTTGCACTCTCTCACGATCACACTTACTTTGCATTCTCTCATAATCACACTTATTTGCATTCTCTCACTATCACAATCAGTTTGCACTCTCTCACTATCACACTTACTTTAGATTCTCTCACAATTCCACTTACTTTGCATTCTCTCACTTTCACAAATAATCGTCAAACACACAATCGTATCAAACTGTAGAAAAATGTCATATAATCACAAAATTATCACTGTGTGCAAGAAATTGATACCAACTGAATTACTTCAAACACGTCGATATCATTCATACAAGACAGAGGGACTCGTGGTGTAGTTGGTAACAGGTGCCTTTAATAACATTTCAAACAAAGTAAGTACCCCTCCGAGAACAATTTATTGAAATTTCATCCCACAAGAAATTTCCCAACCAACGTATTAGCTTGAATACAGAAATGAAGGTGGAGGCATTCAGAGAATTGTATTGAATATTCAGTCTGAATGAACACCCCATGTCTGAAAGTATGTCATTTGAACTGGTGGGTGTGATTATTTTTAATGATCAAAGTGTTGTCAGGGTATTGTGTATGTATAGACCTCCGCCTTTGAAAGCGGTTAATATTTGATGTGTTCATTATATTCTCTGGTCAGAGAAAATCTACAGACATCAGTCATCATTTTGGATGATTTCAACATACATTTTGATTGTGGAAAAAACGGACGTGAAATAGTTTAAGAAGCTACCTGATGTTTAAATCAGTTTATTGAGGAAGCAACACACAGTCCCGAACACACTCTGGATTGGTTACTGTCACGGAAGGACAGGAATCTGATAGCAAATATTCAAGTGGAAGACCTTCAGCTTTAGATAACTTTCAAAATTAACATGTCGGTTTCGGAACGTTGTATACGATAATTAAAGGTCGAAACCTTACAGCAATGAAAAACTTGCATTTAAAGCGGACTTACTTTTACTGATTTACAGAACAATCCACCCTCTCATTCGGATGAACTCTGTGCCAGGTATCAAAAACCTCTCTCACACTTACTGAATGAAAATGCACTTCCAACCTTCAAAACTGTGAAGGTAAAAACATCTTTACCATCTTATTCTAACAAAATACATTCAGGAAAGATTGAAAGGCGTATTGCAGGGTGGAAGTGGAGGCAATTAAAATTCGAAGTTGATTTACAGATTTCTTTCTAAAACCGAGTTACACAACTCACCAGGAAACCACTGATCTGATCCCGGAAAGGACTGCGACATCTAACGTTTTTCTGCCTAAAACGCCTGTGCACTGTGTCGGGCGTTAATTCTTCTCCGATGGCTGCCAGTGTTTATTCGTGCAGTTTTTGTACCCCAAGCGAAATGATTTTACATGCCTGTAATGACGGACAATCTGCCGATTTTGCCTCACGTTCTCACAGGCCATCTTATACTGCGAGGACGTCGTTGGATTCGTTGCGGTATATCGTTCGAACACGAACAGGAAAATGATTTGCAACATGTCTTGCAGTCTGGCCAGCATTCAGTCATCATAAAGCTTGGTCCATCTTCTCCCTTGATAATCGTGGCATGTCGCTACTGTCGAACAGTGGATGATTCGGAGCTTGTTCGGTGGCTCTTCTTATAGGGGTGACACCTCCGGATGCACGTGCATTGTCATTTTCATGAAACACGCACAAAGCCCTCGTCCCAACATTACTTTAGTAACTGCGATTTGACGACATGTTGTTTGCATCAAATACAGAATCTGGAACCATTTGTTCTTGACCACTGGTTACGAACCAGATCTAGCTAACATATAGCAAGTGGAAACGTAATGAGAATTAAGATGAAACATATCTAGCAAACTTTGTGTAGGGTGACGTTTCTTTTGCGGTTCAGTATACATATTACATATCTTTATTAAATTATTGCTAAATTATTGTTGAAAAAGTGTGACATTGTGACTTCAAGTGATATGTCAGTAAGACTAAATTCAAGCACTGGTGTTCCTTGAAAGAGGTCGACGAGAAGTCGACCCCATGAAATTTCGCTGGGGACACGAAGTCAGCGATGGTGAAGGCGTTGCTAGAGTCACGCTAATCCACTGGTAGGTGGTGTTTTAAGATGTACGATACCGTCAGCATCGCATAAGGTGAGAATATAGTTTACTCAAGTAGTTCACTCAAAATGTCGTCAATGTCATCACAGGAGAGTGAAGTTTACAGTAATAACCATACATGTACTTCATTCACTGTAGATATATTTACGAAAACAACTCGTGATAGATTGTATGCAGTTTCGACATGGCAAATGCACAGTTAAAGTGGCGATTTCTTCCTACATCTCAAGATGGCTGTGTATTGGTGGATTTATATACAGAGGACGCGACACCGCAAGTGCACAGAAAAGAACTGTATACGAAATAAAATGGGCCAAATATAATAATATTCTCCTGTTATCTGAGCTCTCAACTGCATAATCTTGATTACCGCCCTGAGAAAACACTGGTGCATTTCTTCGTCTTTTTAAATCTCCTTTTAATTGGCATAAGGTCAAATAGACACGACGTCGACCTTTGTTCTTAACTGATCCGTGACATTTCACTCAAAGGTCGACGTCCTGTGCAGACACTGAGAAAGAGTTAGTCACGGTGCGACTTAGGGGATATGTATACAAAATCACATTCACAACAAGTATAAGTGGACCTACCGGTCAGGCCGGTACGATGTTTATTTCCTTCCCTGAACAGATCCTGCGACACAGCTGAACAGGAGCACATTCCATCGAGTAAGTGAATGAGTGAGCATCACAGCCAAGGACAATGTAGTACATTAATTTCTGATTTTTGAAATGATGTCAGTGTTAGGTGCACTCGCGATTCTCACTAGCTGCCACAAAGAAGGAACCAGACGGAAAGTTAACACATTTTCTAGCACAATGCCAGCCGCAGAAGGAAAGGCTTTTGTCTCATTCCAAAGGTGGAGTAAGAGACGATTTCCATTATACAGACCCTCATAAAAAGGATTTTGAGCAACTTGAAGCAGTTTTGTTCTGATTAAAATAAAGTTTTGTGGCATTACGCTTCTGTTGCTAATTTAATACGTATGTTATCTAAATATATATGAGACTTTGAGAGGTTTATATTTTTGGTCAAAATGAATACAATTATATTTTTAACTTTGAAAATGTAAATCCATTTACAAGACACCATTGATCAATTTTATATGAACAAAGCTGCAGTTGTCTTTCAATAGAATGCGCATTTTTCTTATGCTAAGAAATGTCAAAAGCAGCTACACTAAAAAAATAAAACGGCCAGACAGGTGAGAGCACACACGGACTTGAAATGGTCTGTCTTCAAATAATTGGGGTATAAATAGGGGTAAACGACCCCTCAAATGGAAATATTGTTTCAAGACGTCATGCTTCCATGTTGTGTCGCATGTCTTTTCGAGATCGACAAAAAACGATACAGCATGTTATTTATGTATAACAGAATTATGAACTTCACTGAATATTTGTAATAAGATTATAAGTTTCCAAGTACCAAACTGAACAATTATTAACCATACGTCCCACAGCTAGTTAGAGGTATCGGTCTGTAATTGGATGGATCTCTATCATAATGGCCAGGTTTAGAATGATTATAGCATTTCACCATGATGGTGGGAAATTTCCAGAAGTGCATATACTCTCAAAAATATATAATAATGTTTCTAAACACGATTCAGGTAAACCTTTAAGGAGCTAATAATAGATATTATGGGTTCCTGAAACAGTGTCATGAACTTACCTACGGGCAGTATGGGGTTCACTAATGGAAAAGATTTCATTATTGTTAGGGGTAATAATTTGCCGTGATAAGAGCCATAAAACATTTGAACCAGCAAAATATAACACAGGCAAGTCTAAGTATTCAATTAAGTATTTATCTTGAATGTATTTATTATTTAGGTCAATGTTGCCGAAGAGGCAGAGAGATGTAGGTAGGCCGAATGATGACACAACTTCTGTATTACTATGAGTGTAAGTCCGTATGTGTGTGTGTCGTCAACACAACAACCAGCCTTATATATACACTCACTGATTCTTGAGCATTCTAGCGAAATACTGAAGCTCGAGATCAGCCTCTTGTTGGCCAACAGTCAAAACACATACTCACATGCAGTGGAGCGCCAAAGGGGAGGCAAATTTTAAGCGCTACCTTAAAAGCTTGCCGCTAAAACAATATTACCGTGATAAGAAATGTGACCCATAATAACTACAGCTGTAAACTCTAAACATCGTGACCCAATAATAACTATCACTTTAATCAATAACAAGACAAATTACAGAACATACACTCTGTAACATTATAATCCATTATCTCAACTAATTTTTTTCTGCTTGTTTTTGTTATTATTTCTTAAATGCTGGTAAATAGTTGGACGAGAAGGAATGTTAGGGTAACGTTTCACCTAGTTTATTAGCTATATCATTTTTTTTCTATTTTAAAAACGAGTGTCACCGTCATTACGATGGTGCACACAATATTTAGGCACTTTACCGTTAGTCTTTTTCACCATATTCGTTACCTATGAAACAGGCGCTCGTCACTTTTGCCATGATGAACCTTGGCATTTCAGTAAACTATAGACTGTACAATATCAAGGGAAGCATTATTTCACCGTCTTCCTAGCCTTTCTAGCTTGTCTGCAGTCAATATTAATGGTCAGTATTAAACCATGACTTTCGGATATGTAGTGCTGTAAACTCCTCCCCCGTAACAAATAGTGGAACTATGTCAATATTGCAATGACAGTTTGTTAAACATTTTCCGTGATGCATGAGTGAGTGAGTGAGTGAGTGAGCGAGTGCGTTTAGTTTTACGCCGCATCTGCAATATTCCAGCTATATGGCAGCGGTCTGTAAATAATCTAGTCTGGACCATACAGTGATCAAGCATTGGGTGCAGAAGGCCTATTCTACCCCGGACCTTCACGGGTCTCCGTGATGCATGACAGTATCTAATAGATGAAAAGGTGTTTGGGTGTAGGTTATTCATGAACATCTTGTCTCGTAATATTTATTAACTCCATTTCTAAACTAATACATTTAGCAATTCATGGGTCACACTTTCCTGTCAAATAAAATGTAGCGGTTACAGAGTAAGGTCGAGGTTTCGAGCTAAGGCCGCATCATACCCAGACGTTCAATATGGTGCTTGTAGTTGCCTGCCTGGCGCTGGTCAGTATAATCTGTCTGAGTGGGGTCACATATCCAGGAAACTAGTGCTTTCTCAAGGTGCTGACATATCTTTCCCAAGATCATTTGACGGCAATATCAACGGCCCATCGTATTATCAACTCTCTGGGGAGTATACATGGTACCTCGGCTTAAGCCTTGGGTATTACAAGCAGCCACACATACACACGCATTCACCTCGTCGTATGAGCGATGTTTTCCCGTGATTCTGAAGTACGCACTACTTAACACGTGGAACCCCTCACTGATTGCCCAACTCGCTGTACCAACACTAATTAGTGCTAATTACACCTGGTTGTCTAGTGGCACAATCAAGTCGTGATTGCTTAACTCTGTCGTAAAGATATACATGCATGTAGAAAGAAAGCATATCATGCATCGCAATGTTTGATATGAGGAGTTAATTAATTTGTCGCACATGTGCGTCTCGCGGAATTAATGAATGATTTATATGAATAGTCTTATTCACCGAATGTGTCGTTTTGAAGACTAAACAAGGACGCATATTGATTATTCATGCAGATAAGCGTTTTTCAGGAACGCTATATGATTCACTATCGTTGTTTTCGATGATTTAATCAATCATAATTTAAAACTATAAAAAACGTGTCATGCCTTAATTTAAAAAAAACCCCTTGCATCCATATTCTTATAATTCCATACAAAAAAGCTATAATTTGCCTTTTTCATTACAAGTTTAGGAAGAGAAATGAGAAAAAATAGCTGCATAACTATAAACAAAAAAAATATTTCTCCCCAACCATATATTTGGGTGTTGTAAAATAGTATTTTCATTTACGTTATATTGATGCGAAACAAGTGTGCGTGTAGCTCCCAATAATACACAAATCGTCTAATAGTAGATGTAGATATATTCAGGGCATTACAGTGGAAGCTGTTTAAACCGGAACTCATTGGGACTGAAGAAATTATTCGGTTAAGACAATGTGCCGGCTTGTGGAGCTGATGAGACATGTACAAGCCACGGACGAGATTCAGATTGTTTTGTTGACGTCACAAATGAGCAACTCCAGACGCTACCATGGGAACCAGTTGAAACGGCCTGCTGATGACACTTCACTGCTGTACCCGTACTCGATGTAAACGAGTGCAGACAGTAAAACCCTTTGGTTTACTTTTGTGTTTACAATGTCGATAAACATCATGTGTTGGTCAATTTCCGGGTGTTATTGAGTATTTGAAGCATGGGAATTTTTCATTTGAAACCTAGTTACGCCGTCGGTTCCAAATTCATTCCCGTGCTTCAAATACTCAAAAACACCCGGAAATTGGCCAACACATGATGTTTATCTCCTAAATCAACAATGTCGTCTTTTTCCGACGTCGTAAAATACATAAACCGGCTATGACGTCCAGTAAATGTTGAATTGTTTTCAGTAATTTCACTGCATTTGAAGATATGGCTAGTACTTTGTTAATAATGATGCAAAATTAGTTAAAATTCATCCACTCAAACATGAGAATATTGGAATCTACGAACAAATTTATATATCGGATATGGTCATCAAAATGCTATTACGTGCTTTCTCGTGTAGCGCATTGTCTTCTTTCCTTATAAACTGTGAAATTTACCAAAACCGCAACCGCTCACATTGGAGAATTTTGAATTGAAACAGTTTAGTTCACTAGGAATAAAGCATAACGATAATCTTTTGGCCGTATCAACAACTGATTGTCTCCAAGTGATCTGCGTTACACTGATTTGCTGTTAACCATGTAGCAGAGTTATTCCCCCTTATATTTATACGTGTATGGCCTGTCTGTTGTCGTTTGACGTCATAGAAGAAAATCAATTTTTGACATGTATTGCCTGTCATTTTTCATGTTGAGCGTATTACACATTACCGCATAAACCCATTTCATATACATTTTTTCGTTCAGATGTCAAGCTCACACTTTCCCTTTCCACACTTTTCGCAATCTAATTTTCACTGATTTACCTTTTTGTTCAAAGTGAAATTGATCGGCACGAGAAACGGACTATAGCTGGACGAGGCTCACCATGGAGGCCATGACATGAGCTCAGTTGACGTTTTCTTATAAACGACCCGTAAAGGTCTGGGGTAGAATAGGCCTTCAACAACCAATGCTTGCCATAGAAGGCGACTCTGCTTGTCGTAAGAGGCGACTAACGGGATCGGGTGGTCAGGCTCGCTGACTTGGTTGACACGTCATCTGTTCCCAATTGCACAGTTCGTTGCTCAAGTTGTTGATCACTGGATTGTCTGGTGCAGACTCGATTATTTACAGACCGCCGCCATATAGCTGGAATATTACTGAGTGCAGCGTAAAACTAAACTCACTTACTCATTTTCTTTTAAACTGAGGTGAAGATGTGTACATTGAAATATCGATTAATATGTCCCTGAGGTATGCAGGAGGTTGGTGAGGTTGAAGATGGCAATGCACAAGAACTAGCTGGTTATGTGTATCGTCTGTGTACGGGATCTCACATCTTCAAGTTAAGTAAATAAGATCAACACTCTGCTGCTGAAACAACAGGCTCTCGTGCCTTTGTGAGGATTAAAGATTTGAAAAACAAATGAGATGATCCTGGCTCGATATGTTTCAAAACATCACAGTACAATAGTCATGATTTATGGTTCTCTGAAGCATTTCGAGTCGGGGATCGTCTTAATTTTTTTATATATTTATAGTATTCCCAGAAATTATTGAGAATCATGTTGCGTCATGTAACTCATTACGTTTATTAACTTCTGGCGTTTTACTTACATAAACATGTTAAAACATCATCCTTTTACAGTCTCAGTCTTGTTTTAGTACTTTGTTAGACCTCCTCGCTCATCAATGCATGCCTGAATACGCCTAGGCACACTACCCATCAAAGTTTGTAGGTAATCGTGTGACAGGGTATCCCAATATTGGACCACCTCGGCCTTCATATCTTCAATATTTCTCAGTCCCTTTTGGTTTATTCTGTCCTTCATGACTCCCCACACATTCTCAATTGGGTTTAGGTCTGGGCTGTAACTGGGCCAGTCTAAAACTTGAACATTTTCGCCCGACAACCACTGTTTTGTGTAGCGCGCAGTGTGTTTTGGGTCATTATCATGCTGGAAAATCCAATCATCTTCATACAATGTTTGTGCTGTCGGAAGAAGGTGACCATTTAGAATGTCAACGTATCTTTCTTTTGTCAAGTTTCCCGTGAAAACACACAATGGCGTCACTCCGCGAGCCGATATGCCACCCCACATGTGAAACTTCGGGCTATATTTTGGTCGCTGGTAGATAGGTTTGACAGTATCTTTGGTCCAAATTTTCACACAATTAGGGAAAAGCCAAACAGAACTTTCATCCGAAAAGAAAACATTATCCCAATCTTGATTTTCATGAGCCCGACACCAGTTTAAATGTTTTTCTTTTGTGCATATTTCATCAACGGCGAGGGAATTCCACGTTTTTTCACCCAATTACGTCTCTGTAATTCCTGCCTAACTGTTTCGTTGCATACCTGAGGACTTCCTCTGCTAATCATTTCATTTCTGATGTTCTCAACACTTTTCAGTTTGCCCCTACTCACAATCTGCCCAAGTCTTCGGCGATCCACAACACTGAATTTCCTAGGCCGACCTGCCCCTGCTTTGTGCTCTATTCCGGTTCCTGTTTGAATATTCTTCAAAGTTCTGTATACTGTAGACAGAGGAATACCATGTCTACAAGCTAACACTTTAGCATCAGCCTCACCCCTTTCAAAATCATCTAGAATGAGCTTCCTTTTCTCTCTTGCTGTAAATTCTACCATGTCAACACAGGAAGCCGTCTGCTCAGAGAAGGGAGATAACTCTTGACGTAATGAGCTGCCTTCTACGCCTTCAAGAGTTGTCTCCCTTATTTAGGATGCTTAGTGCATAGTGAAAGCCTTTTTTCCAATCTTAGCATCATTAGAAAAAAAACAAAGATTTTCTCAATAATTTCTGGGAACACTGTATTTTTTAATCTACCGTCTGAAACCAGGAAGCCGTAAACGTCTCGCTGTCGGAGCCCAGTGTTTGGGCCGTTAGTCTTCGGCCTTAACTACTAAGACAACGTGGGTCAACAACATGATCGACCAACAACATGAGCATCGATCTGTACAATTGGGAACCGATGACATGAGTCAACCAAGTCAGCAAGGCTGACCACCCGATCCCGTTAGTTGCCTCTTACGGCACGCATGGGTTGCTAAAGGCCTACTCTTCTTCAGACCTTCATGGGTCTTTTTCTCGACTAGAGTGCGCTTTCATGATAATTCCATCCATTTAAGCTGTATTTTTGTAGGGCCGGTCTCTGGTTGAGTGTTATGGTTATCCTCGACAATGGTATCAACAGCTTTATCCACTGGAATATTAAATCAAGTCCGTGAGGTAGCCTGATCATCAAAGCATCTGCTTGTCAGGCTGAGGGTCTTGGTTCGACTCCAGACATGAGTTCAACGATGTTTATGACATTGATCACTGGGTTGTTTATGTTGATTATGTTCACCTTCCACCATTGAGCTGGAAAGTTGACACAAACCAATAAACAAACGACACAAGCCCAAGTCAAAAAGTACAGGCCACTGTGACCCTGGTAGTTCAAGCCAAGTAGCACAGGTCACTGCTACCAAAGTAGTACTACAGGTCGTTGGTGACCCTAGTAACACTAGTCAACCATAGGTCACTGGTGATCCAAGTGGCACAAGTCAACAAGCTCATGGTTGCTGGTGACCCAAGTTAACAATTAGAAGCTGTTGGTGACCCAAGTTAACAAGGCAACAAACACAGATCACTGTGACCCAAGAAGCACAAGTCAACAAGCACACATACACACCAGATGACTTACTGAAACAGTCCACAAGAGACACAATATAAATCCAAAACAAATTCTGTAGGTAGTTTAAGCATTTATTTAAGATACTACGACACAAACAAAAACATATGAAAACAGTTGACATGTTGATATGAAAAATGAAAAAGTACCTTTAAAATAACTGCATGTTGCTCTTTCAGGAAAATGTACATGTTCTTTCAAATGGAACTGCATCAAATTTCATGTCACACTGTACTACAATTAAATAGCTAAGTGAATCATTAATCAAAGCTTTTTAGTAATGAAACTGAAAATGGCTCAGTGAAAAAGATATGTACAATCCAAAAAAATATGTTACTATTCACATACCTGTGTTAACTTACTTTATCTGTTCATCATGCCTGTGTAAAACTGTGAAATTGTTCATGACGCATCTTTTTGTTTTCTGTCTGCTTGACAATCGATATAACTGAAAAATACTTATCTTGAAATATACACATGATTTTCCAGGAAATACAATAGTGACTGAGCTGAAGACAAAAGTATTCCTTTTTCTTGAATTTAAACTCAATTTTAAGAAACTAAATCCTCACATTTTCCCCCAACTTTAAGAAAGGGCATTTCCATGAATAAAGGACTAAAAGCAGGAAAAATGTAATCTGTTATCGTATTGACACGTGATCTAGTGTCTCGGCCGCATGACCATGTAGCCTACCCTGCTGCCTTTGATCTAACAGGATGATATGAATGAAGTATCCTATGACATAATAAACATACAACAACATGTAATTAGCACACATATCAACATCTAGCTTATAATAAACTTTAAAAGTTATAACTATGTACACTTAGTGAAGATCCCAATGGATGTCATCACCAAGATGCATACTGTACTGCAAGTCGTGTTTGGGCGATATTTGTCTAGTGGACGCATCCAAAGACAGTGTTAAGTCCGGTATGTGGGAACAAGAGCTGTTCTCCTTATTGTCATGGCTGGGATTGTCATCTTGTCAGGTCGAGCTGCCTTGGTTTGCCTCTGTGTGTGTGTCATCCTTTTGTGGATATGAGGACAGCGTTTGATGCAAATCTATCTATTTGTCTTCGTTAGCCTGTGGCTGTGCTATCCTTTTTGTGGATTTGAGGTCACGGCTTGGTGATTCAGTCATGTCTGCTTTGCTTGGGTGGCATCTGGCTTTCTCTCTGTAGTCACCATGATGGTGACTCATGGTTGCTCAGTTCATCGCAGGTGTTTGGGCTGGATCTTATCTGTCCCAACTCTCTCCAGCCATGCAAGAATGTGTGCATTCTGCAACTTATGAAATCAACAGATAACTCACTGTCCACTGTCCTTGTCATCTGCACTTCAAGGTCTTTTCTTCTTCACAACTGGCTCTTCTAGATCATCTGCAAGTTTTCGCTTCAAGCATCTGTTCACCTTCTCTGGTTGATGGAGATTGATGTCTGGCAATCCCAAGTCCTCAATGCTGATATCTCCGATGTCTACTTCTAAACCTGGTGAAAAATGCTTCAAAAAATCGTCAAGCTCGTCTTCAGATTCACTGTCGTCTAGACAGCTAGACACTGGCGAGTGAATTCCAGAGTCATCAGACATGTGACCATCCATACATTTTTCAGGTGATGGGGGAAGAGGGGAAGCTTCTGAAAAGTCACTGATGTAACATGGTGATGGCAACTTCTCCACGTCTACTTCAGGTTCATACATTGGTTCTGAAGCTAAAAGATCGATCTCATGTGATGCTACCTCAGAAAGTGTAGGAGGATTCTGTTTATCAAGAATGTCCAATAAAATGTTGGTGCCATCTTCTTCATCCATGTTCAACATCTCCTGGTCAGAGAACTCATGCTCCTCAATTTCATCATTTTGGACCTCCTCACTGGGTGCTTCTTCCATCACTGGTCTGTCAACACCAAGAAACACCTCCAGTAATTGTAACCCTTTTTGTATCATTGGCAGATGAACTGGGTCTATTGTCCCGATCACTTCCTCATCCAGGTCTTCCTTACTCTTCAGGAATCCAAGGGCTTCAACAGTCTTCCTCAGTTGCTCCTCCTTTTCTAACTTCTTTGCATCAAACACCAAATCCTTCTCCAGGACTCTCCGAGCCTCCATCACCTCTTCCATATAGAGCTGAGGCACAACTTTAAAGTCAAGGCACTGTCCTGCCAAAATTTTCAAAGATTCTTTCAGCTCTTCCATTTTCATCCTTGACCCCTGTTTGCTGTTGTTAGGGTCCTTGACCTTTAACTTCTCCCATGGCACTTGTCCTGTACAGTTGTTGAGCCACTTTTGACAACAGAGATATATGTGTCTCAGCCAGTCGATGAGCTTAAATGCTCTTGACTTCTCCTCACATTCTTCTGCCTCGTATCCAGGGGATCTCCCAGTATCAGTCATGGTCCTTAATTTCCCAACTCCAACCAAAATGTCACATAAATCTTGGCTCTCTATCTTTCTTTTCATTGCTGATTTTTCACAGTCAGGCAGTTCAAAAAATCTTTTCATGAAATCCGTAATACTAAGAGCCATCTTTCTCTTCTGTACAAGTTTAGAAACAATTTTGGCTTCAAATTTTTCTTCACCGGTAATGTAAGCCATGAATTTCTTGACTTCAGGAACATACTCCTGAGGAGTCAGACTATTGTCCATGCACTGAGAAAGCATTTTTGGGAGATGTTTTTCAATATCTCCAACAGTGAGCTTAGACCCATTATTTGGGTCCTTGACTACATTCAGAGTGTGCCAAGGTACCTTACCATGGAAAGCTTTTTCCCACTTTGTCGCTTCAAGGTACAAATGGCGTAGCCAATCTGTCTTTTTCAAACTGGTCATTTCGGTGTGTTCAGTATGCAAGCACAGTATGCAGAAATGAATTGTCAGTGATACCTCTGCAGGAAATAACGTTCAAAGTAGTTGTCTTTGACAGCTGCCGTCAATGCAATCCACTGGTAAAACACGATATATACTCAGTATAGCTCAGCTTGAAAAACTTCGCATAGGGAACTCGAATTCTCAATATCGTGCCGGTCATTAGACCTGACATTGCAGGAACAGAGTTTGTGGGATCCCTATTTCTATCACATCTCTAATGCCATGTCATCAGTTCTTCAGAAAACAAGCAGGCTTCAACATAATATTGCTGACACTTTTGGAGACAATATTTCCATACTCTCATCATATGCATCATTACTATAATAAGACCCATGGAATAGACCAAAGCCATCTGCACCTGTCCCATGGAATAGACCAAAGCCATCTGCACCTGTCCCATGGAATAGACCAAAGCCATCTGCACCTGTCCCATGGGATACACAAAAGCCATCTGCACCTGTCCCATGGAATAGACCAAAGCCATCTGCACCTGTCCCATGGAATAGACCAAAGCCATCTGCACCTGTCCCATGGAATAGACCAAAGCCATCTGCACCTGTCCCATGGAATAGACCAAAGCCATCTGCACCTGTCCCATGGGATACACAAAGGACATATGCACCTGACCCATGGGATAAACCAAAGCCATTGGCACCTGACCAATGGAATAGACCAAAGCCATTGGCACGTGACTCCTGGGTCAGACCAAAGCCATTAGCACCCTGACTCATGGGACAGACCAAAGTCATTGGCACTCTGACAAATGAGCCAAACCAAAGCCATTGGTGCTCTCTAGGACCAATGATACTCACCCATTGCCCAGACCAAAGCCATTGGCACCCTAACCCATGGACCAGGCCATCTGTCTAATGGCCTAAACCAACAGAGAAGGACAGTGTCGTCAAGCCCTTATCACCAGCCTACAGCCTTAACTTGATTTTTGCTACTGTCGACACTGGGCATAAACCATCACAAGGAAGAATTACAGCTATAAATCTGTGCAGTTTAGGCACAGCTACATTGCAGCAATGACACTAAGAAACTATGTTACAACACGGTACAGATCTGGGTCATAATCCACAAAGCATTCGTAACCTTACGAACTTTATAGTTTACCATAGGCATATAAACGTCCAAGCGTTCGGGACACTTTGTTGATCAGGACCACGAACCTGTTCTCACCTGCTTTGACTTCTATCAGTACCCTCATAAATAACTGCACAAGTATGATAGAAATAGGGATCCCACACTCTCCGTTCATCCTTTATAAACTGTTCACATGAAATTAGGAACAAAATCAATTTTATGCAATGTTTCGAGCTTCTTTAAGACACAAGTGTTTTATGTGTCTTGTGCGAGCTCTCATCAGAGGGGGCACTGGAGCCATAAAACCTTTTATCAATAAAATGTTTCAGTGTTAAATTCAAAAGAATAAATTTCACAACATTTCACAAACTTGCTACATGTGGGTGAAATTCATTTTTTAAAACAAAGTGGCTCCTTTTGTTAAATACAAGACCTGCACAAAATGATATTTCGAGTTCCCTTGCGTTGTTCTGAGAAACTGGACTATTTCAAATGTTTAATGGCTTTCTTAAACCTTAATAGACACAATGAAGGCACAAGTTATGGATAAAACTTCTTCAAGACACTGTAATTGCAAAAGGTTGCTACTACAGTATATTAAAGAAGTTTTATCCATAATTTGTGTTCAAATTTTAATTTAAGCAATTGTACAAGACATATTTGATTTACTCTTATCATGATTAATACTGGAAATCTATGAACATGTCTCACCTATCAATTATTCCATAAACATGACCTTTATGAAAAGATGACGGCAGCTGTCAAAGAATACGATGTATGTACAGGCAAAATATTTACATGAAAAAATAACACTTCATGAACAGTATGAACGCTATTCCTTTGCAGTCAGTGTTCGGTGAATGTTGGTGAAACTGAAGGAAATGAACTTTGGAGATCAGTCACAGTCTTCAGCTTCTTATGTTAGTACATTAAACATGATGAACACTGACTACACAGAGGAAACGAAACACAGATGACAGTTTTACCAGTGCTGTAAAAGATTGGTTACTGGAGAGTTTACAATCATCTAAGAATATTCTCAATGACTCTATATGCCAATCGCACACAGACCAATGCTCTTGAATTATTTGTGATACAAAATTTATAAGGGCATCTTTGTTGTGTGTTGCTGACTTACAAAACCAATGAAAACATCTTCATGTTTAGTACTGTGAAATTAGAATTTTTTTGCACAATGGTTAGTAACATTTACAAATATATTTTCTCAAAAATGTATCTGCATTCTTAGTGATATACTTTTGAAAACAATTAAAAAATTAACTGAAAGTCAAATTTCAGGGATCTCTTTCAAGAGTAACAATAAATTCATATTTACTGATAACTGGGCAAGGCAAAACTGTCAACAATGTTTCATGGATGCCATTAAGTGGGATGAGACTCTAACAACGTGCTGCAGCCCGGAGGCCACCAGCACATGTGTTGAAGAGTCTCTGCTTGCAAGCAGCTGTGGCACTCTCTGTTGCCGCTGCTTCAAGCTGTGTTCGGAGGTCGGCAAGCAGTTGTGTTGCGGTGGATATAACGTGAACAGTTTTGGCAGGTTCTACACCCTGTCGACTTGGAACAGCACTGGATGGTATCGCAGCCTCTCTGGTCTGGATGCCTTGTTTTTCTGATGCTACACTCTGTCGACAAGGATCAGCAAAGCCGATGCTTCTTAGCTTTCTGACTTCCTGCTCCTGTTGACCTTTGCTCTGTTGAACTTGCTGGGCGAGTCGTTTCTGCTGAGATTGCTCCTGGTCAGTCTGTTCCGATATGTCCTTGGATTCTATGGTTCTCTGATCAGACTGTCGTTTCTTTGACAACGTCTTAATCAGTATGGATGTGAACAGTCCAGCAAAGATCAACCATTGTATCAGACAGCTGAACTGAGGTACAGTAGTGTTGTCATCATCTTTCTGGGGCAGCTTCTGCTGTTGTTCTCTTGGTAGTTCAAACCATGTTGAAGTCTGTGGTTGCTTGCATGTGTTCGGAAGACACTGATGTTGAATCCACCTCTGTAAGTTCAGTGCCGTTTGTAACTCATCTGACGTATATACGACACGTGTGAATTCAAGTTGTGTCTGGTGCTTGATCTGTCTCCATACATGAGCTTTGGACTGGGTATCTCCTGGGTCAAGTCCTGTTAAAGTAAAGACGCATTAGAATCAGCATTGTTACTTACACAATCATTCTGCATGTTCTAAAATAAAATAAAATAAAATATGAAGCACATATTACAGAGGCTGATCTAGAGTGGGGTGCAGGGTGTACACACACCATTCTATCCTGAAGGTATATCATATGACCCATGAAAACAGTTGAAAGTGAAGTTGTATCCGCTCCTGCATCATGTTTCCATGGCAACAGACAGGCTGATGGGCTCTGACAAGAACCCACCAACAATGTCATAATGACTGTTAAAAGGAGGTAACAGGGCTCTGTGCTTACTTGTCATGTTGGGAATTAGAAACCAAATCCACAAATGACGATAAGAGGATTTGAGGTGAACGATTATATATTACAATCAATATATATTAATTCCATATTTTTAGGGTTTCCCCACGGGGCTTTTTTTCTAATTAATGTTTTTTTATAAAAAACTAATACTATCATATAATAAAATGCATACACGCCAGAAAGAGACTGGAACTGAAATTAAATATTAGAAGGCATTAAAGTTTTACAATGAGCATTGGTTTACTGTGTTAAGTGCATGTTTGCTCGTGAATGTTCATCAAATTTTATATTTACTTCATCCAAGTGTGTTACACTAAAACAAAATTCTGTTTTTTTCACAATCAATTATCATTTTTTAATGCACCCTTTGATTGATTTTGGATCAATCAGCACGTTTGTTGACTCTTTACAACAAGCACAGGTCATCACAGGTGAGGAAACTAGAAATTCCTACTTTTACCAGAAAGAAAACATCAAACATCATTTATTTTAACTGAATTTGGGTCCTGATAACCTCAAATGAGTGAGTCAAGCTGTGAGCAAACATATTCGAGATCTTAAGTCTGTCAGAGATGGAGCTTATGGATGCTTTTAGACAAACTGGCTTATCAATCACAAACGTTGCCAAATCTTGAGGTTTTCAAAACCAACCAAGCAAGATAGAGGTTTATTTGTATGATATTTAATACCATACACAGCAATTTTCCAGCTATGTGGCAGCGGCTTGTAAATAGTCATGGCTGCACCAGACAATCCAGTGTTTAACATCACAAACATCCATCTATGCAATTTGTATTCAGAAAGAAAAACCCACCATCACAGAATTGTAGAAGCTGGATGAGATCTTGTTGTGGAGGAATCCTACAGACATTTTGCTGCTGCACGGGAGTTCGATCTCGAGGAGGTCGAACTTGTTGCAGAGGAGCTCCATCTAGTTGTTGATGTTGAATGTCTTGTAAGGGGTCTCCATTTTCTTCATTTGATGGAACAGATCCCATCACTGCTAAGCAGCCTAAAATACACAAAATAAAACATGAAAATAAAACAAACAAATAGGTGAAACTGAAGTAAAAGACAAAACTTGCCAAATGATTCAGAGTTTTTAGTAAGGGTAAGCCTATTTTACAGGGCATTGCCATTTTCAGAAGCCTGCAGTCTTTCATTAACTGCCTGCACACTCTGGCAAGGCGATGACTTAGCATAACATCACTGCCATAAGCTAATTTGCATATCACATGACCAGACTTTTCTCTTGTTTGTAAACAAATGCGCATATTCAAAAATATGCTGAGACTGGCATAACGGAAGCAATTCGGCGAGGTTTTTATACTGTTTCACACTGTCACAAAAATGCTCGTCTACAGCTGTGTTGGTAGGGTTTATATTACTCAAACCAGTTGCATCGTTTGCTCCCCATTAGGCTTCGATGACAGCACGTGGAGCCATACAACCCATGTAAACAAAGAATCGCTACGCAAATCGAAATGGTGTTACATGTTTTATGATAATTTCTCAGTGAAACTGAACCATTTTAACAAAGATGTTTAATTAGATTTGTAGACTCATAAAAAATAAAACAGTTATGAAATGTGTACATTATATTGACTGAACTGTGTCAGATGTGACGAATCATCATATCTTTCTGGCCTGTGGCGGAGTATTACGCCGGCCTGCCGCATGGAACTCTGGGTAGGAGAGTGCAACTGCTCAACAAACTTAGAGTTCCAATGGATGTTTTCACTGATGTGTGTTGTAAATCTATGGTACAATCGTTATGCATGGAGCCAGCAAAAAAGTACATACCAGGTAGATATGACAAATGTGAGTCAGAAATATTGTCAATATTGAACCCAAGTTCACACGAACTGTTGAGCATCATGAACTCAGCTACTTCAGTCATCACCTAATAATGGGCTTGATATTGGCCTGCCATCAACCGATCAAGCATTTTGCCAGCATTATCAAGTTAGAGTGGCCCGCTCTTTTCTGATAAAGTGTGGGCGTTCTAATGATATTTATATCCATTTTAGCTGTAACCAGTGATAACTTGAGTTATCTCTCCCCTCGAGCATGTTCATTCGAAACAATGAATTTGCAAACAACAGAATCTATGTATGTTTAATTATGAACACATTTCATGGTTGCTGACGAAAAAAAAGTCTCAGAATCAGCCTGACCACATTGATAGTCCCCAAAGACAAGCTATGTTCAGACTAATCTATGAAGGAGATCTGACGTTCCATCAATCAGACCTTTGAGATTGTCCCTGGGCACTGGGCTTATCCCAAACACCTTGGAGGCAATCTCTGGGCACTTGGCCTATCCAAAAGACCTCAGAGGCTGTCTCTGGGTACATGGTCTATCCCATTGATATCAGAGCTTGTCTTTGGGCACATAGTCTATCCCATAGAGAAGAAGTCTATGGGCACATGGTCTGTCCTATAGACCTCTGAGGCTATCTGTGTGCTAATACTCTTTTAATCAGACAACAGGAATGATTATCATAATGAAAGGTATTTCATGTGCTTACCAACAAGAATATTCACAGAAGTCATAGTTGCATATCTCGTGATCAGGAAACACGTAGTGTCAGTACAAACTGAAACAGGAGAAAATTATCTCATCATGAAGGCAAAAAGACAAGTTGGCTCTTGCTAGTCATAGCAGTGACAAAGGAAATAGTTTTAAATCTATCATGCATATGTGGCTATAAAGCTTTCTAATATGTTTACAAATATTTCAACCTGGTTGATTCACTAATGTCAGTGAGTTTGATATCGCGCCCCTTGGAGTAATATTCCAGCAATATCACAGCAAGGGACACGAGAAATGGGTTTCACACATTGTAGCCTTGGAAGGAGTCAAACCAGGGTCCTCTGCATGACGAGCAAACGCTTTCACCACTAGGCTTCCCAACCACCTGATTCACTGTAAAAAGTCAGAAGAGAGCAGCACAACTTTCTACTTTAATATTTTATGTGATATGGTAAAACGTGTCATGATACAGCGCCTACATCCTAATGCAAAATTTAAAACTTATTGCAAAAATATACGTATACACTGAAGAAAAATCAGATAATCAACTAGCCCTCATTAAGTGCTGTTTGTAAATGCTAACATGGACACTACATTTAATATACAGAAAAACAAAATACATCACAAGCTCCAGTACTTCAGTCACTTTCCATTCCTAATAAACTATAAAGTGAAAAAAACAAGAGAATGACAGCATAAATGTTATCATAGGACAAATGTTTGGGTTGTGAATTGTTTAAAATCTCATTGCTGATGATTGGTTCATTACAACCAATCAATCATCAAAGATAATTGGTTAGCATCATGTATTTAAAAATTCCTGGCTGTTTGTTAAAGCTAGGATCGGGAAAGGCCGGGGCCACGGGCCATTTTGCACATTAGAATGTAAGATGGCCCATTAAAATTTGGAAGTTTACTATTGATACAAGGGCAGTGACCCATTCTAAATTCAGGAAATGGCTAATAAGCCTGAAAATGGCTCATTCTCAAAGCTTTCTTTCCCAATCCCAGTAAAGCACTAAGGAATAAAAAAACAAAAACATGCAGTTTCTTTTGTGAACTATTTGCACAAAATGGATTTTCAAATTTCACATCTTTAAAGGGTGACTAGCATGTTAGGAAGATAAATGTCCTTAAGTCTTAAGATAACTTCTGTCAAAGCAAACATTTGATCCAAAATTGAGTTAGATTATGACAAAACATAAGTTGCTTGTTCATTTAGCTACTGCGACCAATGGTTGATTATTCCAATCAATCAGACCACCACAGGGGCATGTAATGCTAAATACTGCCATCAAGCTTTGTACTGTTGCTAACAGGGTTTTAGCACTACATACATTTTTTTATTAAGCACTTTACAGAAGTGTTTTATATAGTGCTAATGTTACCTTAATGACAGTCTATACCTTGCTGGCAGTTTTTAGTGTTACAAGCCCCCGTGCAGACCACCAGGTACTATTTTGATGACAATGATATCAAGCTATTGCACACAAGTGTCAGTGGTTAATATATGTTGGGTATATTGTGATTTGTTTTTAAGCTCCAGTGTTTGCTCCCTTGCTGATAAGAATAAGCAATACATCCTCTGTGTCATGTTTCGTAGCAGTCGGTACCTGGTTTGGCATAACTATGTTTTGGCTCATGTGACTTGTTCTAGTCAAATCATTCGTGAGTCACGAGACCAAAGACTGACTGTCTAATTTGTTTTTAACATTCTGATCTGCAAAATGTCACCTTTCGTGCTGCGAATAAAAAATGTATCACATGCATATGCTAGAGATATGGTGAAGTTGAAGTGAAAGATATATATCTATAACGTGATGATCACTCCACAATTAAAATTATGACGTCACACGGATGTCCCGCAACCGTTTGTTTATATTGTTGCGTCAGCTACATTTCGACAAATCATTACAAACTACCTCTATATCGACATGACAACCGCAACGATGTTTAGCGGGGTGCTTAAGGCTAGGATTATTTCAATCCCACAGTCATTTCCAGAACAATCTTACATGTGATCGGATGGCCACCACCCGTCATCGTCAGCGAAAAAGTCTCACTCTCAGCCAAATTCTTCCTCGCTACACTAGAGTATGAGACTAAAACATGAAGCCCTCGTCATTAGAAGATATGAAGTGTAATATCAGCACAAAATGGTTACATTCAAAGAATATTAATATAAAATTCTCACCGTTTGACACAAACTGCACCACACAGCTCTGTCTACTTGAAAATGCTGAAGTTGTATGCCTCTTGTGCAATAGCCTACGCTTGAGGTTAACCACGACCAATCAAATAACAGATTACATAGACAAGATCGGGGAATCCCCATTCCGGGACCAGCCGAATAACGGTTACGGAATGGGGCGAGTGGCGACGAATGAGGTTAACCGCCAGGGAAAACTAGGACATCGTCTACAAATGGAAACCGATGAGTTGGTTGCGTAGCGCATTTGCTATGTGATTACAATTTAAGGGTCGTTGCGTGTCCATTAGTCCATCATTATTTATTGATCCAGACATACTCTAAACAGCTGCATGATCCAATCTTGGCGAGAGAAAGAAAAGGTTTTGAGGGACTGGCTAACAGGCAAAATTGCCTATATCAATTCCCCTTCCCACAGTTATTGAACATAGACGCTCAGGCGTCACACGTCAATTGAGGAAAACGGAACACATCCAGATTGATGATGGTGGGTACCAAGTGAAGTTTCTTGAAATGATAATAATGGTAAGTCTTAATAAGGTTGTTAAATATCGGTGTTAGATTTTGCATTTAGTGAATCGATTTGTTTCTTGAATATAATTATAGACTGATGTTGCTAGATTATTATCTTCAGCGTCATTAAATCGGCTATGACTATACAGAATAGTTTTGATGTCAAATCCTTTGGCGTAAAAGTATTTGGTTAGTCTCAAGTGATTAAATCGAGGACACGCCAGAAAATAATGTAATGTGCCCTATGTGGAATGGCCACAAAGGCAGGAGGGGTTTTCAACTAAAACAGACATAATTGACAATTCTGACAGATAAAGATTTCAATTAATTCATTATGTACATACGACAAAAAGATTTAAATTAATTTATGTCGTTTTATAAGAATATACGCAAGGTGAAGATATCAGTATAAGGACAGTTGACACTGAGTGAAGACAGACGCTTAAGACAACATGTACTTTACTTCGCTTTCGATAATCCAATCAAAGAAATAAAAGATTAAAAGCAACACATTCGCTGTAATCGCTCAGTGAGACGTGCGTAAAATAACAGTTTAATTTTGGAGCTGAAGAATGTTAGATTCTTACAAGGATTATACAAAATGTCCACGACATCTCCGTGATCAGCAGCACCTGCATCTTCACTCACCTCTCATCGACATTAATATTTGGATATTTCATGTAAAGACATATGAATAATATATATTTCAACATTTATCTTAAAGGAACGTTCAATTCATATGTCAGTGTAGAAAATGTTTACTTCTTGGGGGCCGAGGGGGAATCCATGACTTTGCAAGAGTTTCGTATGAGTAGTTCGACACACTTGCTCAAGTGTAGTAGTGACTTTAGCATTCTGTTTAGTCATGCACTTTTGTGCAGTAAACACAATAAGCGAATGTGACTACCCGCTTCATTGACGTCACATTCAATTGTTTAATGACGTCACTGACCACAAAATACAGATACAATGGTTTAAAAGTACACACGAGCATATATGACATTTATTACTCGCCCGTTGACGATACTGCAGTGTAATATTTTCACTTCAATATTACACTAGTGTAATACCGCTTGACGTATTGGTTGAAAGTTGTAAAGTCACATTGCTAATGTTGATGTCGCGATGTTACTAGACATTGCTTGACTTGAAAGCTGAGAGTCCTCACACTATAGGCAATTTCGCCGCAGTTTCTGTCAATTTATGTTGGCGAGTAATAAACAGAATACTGAACTCGCTTCCGTGAAATACCATTTTCATTAAACTCGTTAAAGATTTCGCTCGTCTGATAGCAAATCAATAACTCGTTTAATAAAAATGGTATTACAAGGAAGGTCGTTTAGTATCCTCTATATATGACACTGCACGAGAGAGAGAGAGAGAGAGAGAGAGAGAGAGAGAGAGAGAGAGACAGACTGACAGGGAGAGAGTCTTTAAGGTGAACAGAAGCAGTTCTTATCTTTGATTGGTGTTAACCATGGGTTCACGAAGTTCTATGAGAGACGAATGTTTCGTGCATATCAATCCAGGGCCTTATAGTATGCATCTATGGAAGGAACAGAGGTAGGTTAGTATTTAAAGTATGCGAAGTATTGTGCTAAATAGTCAGTGGTCCGCCCCGCTAGCCCGTTGCTACTAAAGATCCTGTCGGGCCAGTAAATGTCCTTCGTCCCTGACCCTGAATTTTCCTAGGGTCATTATATACATATATGATTCTCCAACTTGTTAAGGCATAATACACTTTGAAAACATGCTAGATTCTGGTCTGATAAATGCTGGTATTTTACCTTTTTATACTACTATTTTCCTTAGGTCCTACATTCATATTTCGAGCTAGTTGATTATTGTGTGGGCACGCAAATTTCAGGCACAACTAATCGACTGCTTAGCAAACAGAAATATTTCGCACCTGGTACGAAGACCCGGATTCTTTTCCACTTAGACCCGTAAAGGTCCTGGGGTAGAACAGACCTTCAACAACCCATGCTTGTCGTAAGAGGTGACTAACGGGATCGGGAGGTCAGGCTCGCTGACTTGGTTGACACATGTCATCGGTTCCCAATTGCGCAGACTGATGTTGTTGATCACTGGATTGTCTGGTCCAGGCTCGATTATTTACAGATCACCGCCATATAGCTGGAATATTGCTAAAGGTAAAACTAAACTCACTCACTCACCCATTTCCACATAGAGGTACAATGTGTGAAGCCCATTTCTGGTGTCCGCTGCCATGATATTGTGGGAAAGCCGAAAATGGTGCAACACTAAACTCACTCGTTCACCCACTTATTGCCATAGTACCACGAAAGACCTGTGAAAATATTGACCTTCAGCAACCCATGCTTGTTAGTCCAGTATCGATTATTTACAGAAGGCCGCCATATCACTGGAATATTGTTGAGTGCGACGTTAAACTAAACTCACTCACTCAGTAACAAAACAAAACAAAACAAAACAAAACAAAACAAAAAAAACCCAAAAAAACAAAACAAAACAGCCCCCCCCCCCCCCCATTGTCATTATTCCCTACATGTATTTGGGTCACCTCACCTAGTTGATAAGAAATTGAGGCATGATGAGCTAGTTATACAACAGATGCATATATGTCATTTTAGAGAGTCAAGATGATTAAACTGCCCACATTTTTTCTAGTTCCATATTAGTTCTTAGCAAATGAGAAACCACTAGTAACTCTGACAAAGTGAACGCTTAATATAATAATGTTTTTTTATACTCAGATATCAACTATTAGCTTGTTTTGCATAAAGAATAAAATGTTTTATGAGAACTAACTTATCACATTTAATTATAGTGTTAATGTTACCTCTCCATGTACATTCCGTTACATAAATTGAATTCAGAGGAGTGGGTGGGTGGTAGGTGATAAGGCAGACAATGAGGGAGTGGGAGAGAGAAGAACTTGGTGGGCGGAAAGTGAAGGACCCCGCACACACACGCGCGTGAACGCACACACACTTTCTGGAATATTGCTGAAAGCGACCTAAAACTAAATTCACTCACTCCTGTGCCCATGATTCCCTATCATGTCTTCAGAAATGTACATGTATATGCATTAACATCGTCGAGTGGAACCTTCCTTCCTCTCTAGTAAGTGGGGGGAGGGGGTGGAATTCGAAGCTAAACAGGGTTCGAGTGGAGGCAGGGGGACAGGCACAGTGGTTCATCGTGTACTCAGTAAGAGGTTTCCATACAAAAATATGCATTTATTCTGTTGACTCAAAACCTTTATTCTCACACAACATAATTATGTTCACAATCGAAAGCGGTATTCATAAGAGAATGTCCCAGAGCACATCCTGAAGGACTCGCGAAGAGTAGGACCTATAGAACTGCAACTGAACCAGCCAATGGAAAATATCAATAGGCTAACTTGGCTGCAAGCCACTGACGTGTCCAACCAATCAGAACATGCCAAATGTTTTGGATTTCCCCAACTAAAAATAGATATGACGTGTTTGTGTTGCTTCCTCGATCGTTAAACCAGTTGTTTTGAGGGGGTCACATGGGCCGAATAAAAATAGGACCGAGAAGTGTCAAGTCAAAAGGGCCGAGAAGTGTCAAGTCAAAGTGACCAATGGAAAAAGTCAAAACGGCCGAGGTGAAAGTTAGATGGGCCCTGACAAAAAGTCAAACGGGCCCTAATCCTTGTCTCGTGGGCCCAACAGAGTAAAAAGCTTAGAGAGGTTTAATACCTTTGACACACTGAAACATAATATCATCATAACATTAATAAAGCGGTAATGACATGGTAATAGCCAAGTATGCAGCCAAGTTTTCATGTCATGGCAGTACATACAGTTCATAAGGCTGCATAAAAATAATTAAATTCCTCTCGGGCACAAGTGACGAGGGCGGTAGGACTTTGTTTTTTTAAAATTTATGATAGGAAAAACAAGTGACGAGGGAGGAACGAATTATTTTCATAAATATAACTTGGGAAGGTTAGCACGTGTTAATGATTTGTATATTCGGTGACACTCGTGTATACAGACACTGATTCTTATAGTGGACAAATATATGATCGGGATGCGGCAAAGTCAAATTTTTTTGTTTTTTAAATGTCAATAAAAATTGTTACACGCACAAATAGAAGTGACGCGCCGATGCCCAAGAAACATTTTACTTTTTTAATTTAGCCTAATTTATCCGAGGTTACTGAATTAATACAAGATCAGATAATTAACAAAAAATAATGACGATAATTTACACAAGTTAATTCATTCCTTATGTATACAAGTTTATTCGTTGTTTACACAAGTTTATTCAATCACAGTTTACACCAGGACATTCGTTCATAATGTACACACGTTCATTTGCACACTTCATTCGTTCCTAATTCGGTTCAATCCGAAGCGTCGACCTTCTACAGAGTGTCAAAACAAAATGGGAAGGAAGGCGCAGACAGTCTTCACGCACCTGACTGACTGACTGACTGGTTACAATGGGATTAAGTTGTTGTTAGTCACAAAGAAGCGGATTGAGTGTATTGATCGATCTGCTTGATGTTGAAACCTACGTAAATTTTGAAATGATGGAAGACAACGAAATGTTGTCAACACTCCAAGGTGCAGATACACAGTCCACACTAACCCTCGTCCCAGACACATATCATATTGTAATGATAAACCAATTCAAACCACATCCCGACTTTGCATTTTAATGGAGATAAGCTGTGCACAAGTGACGTCATTCCTTGTGAATACTAGTATGTGATTATACTCTAGTGTTTGATGTCTGATTTCTGTATATATCAGTTATCAACTATGAATGGCTTTGTGTTGTATGTGTATGTTTGATTGAATGTATCTATCAATAATCAACGGATTGATTTCTGGAAGAAAAAAAGGATCTCTCTGTCTCTCTATCTCTCTGTCTCTCTCTCTGTCTGTTTCTCTTTGTGTGTGTCTCTCTCTCTTTCTCTCTCTATCTCCCCCTCTCTCTCATCCCAAAATACACACCTGCGTACAACTCACACGCTCACAGAAACGCACGCACGCACAGGGGCCAAGGCTGGAAGCGTAGTTCAGTGTGCGTCAGCTTGATGTGGACTCGTCCATGGTTCTACAAGAGAGAATGCTGATATCCATAAAGATGTATGCATTCGTATTTCGTCACCGACATCCCGAATACTAAGCTGACAACATATAGGGGGTTGAAGGAGATACGTAGGGGATGACAACCTCTTTATTACAACAGGTGTGACGTTTCGGTGTTCATCTGTAAACCGTCACCAAGTTGCTGATTCACAACAAAGGCGCCAGCAGAATATATGTGCATGAAGGTAAGTGTGAGTTAATACGACCGATGACTTTGTTGACAGATCGATGTCGTGACTGTGAGTAATAAGCGGAAACGATTGAAACTCTCGCGGAAACGACTGAAACTAAACTGTGTAAACCGAACATTCATCACCCCACCCTTTCCCCTCAAAAGCAGTATTCGACTTACGTTTGAAGCCAGATGGACACAATGGGGAGGGTGGTAATAGATTGTTCGTGCACTTGTATTATTTTGCAGATCTGTATATTAGCTATAGCTGTCTGTCGCTGTTTCACCTATCGTGTATTATTACGTTCAGCAGACTCACACTTGCGATGGCGTGTTTAAATGAACCTCGTTTATCCGAACACTTTGAAAAAACGAATTGCAGGAAATCTTAATCTCGTCACGCCCCTTAGAGAAATTCGGAGCAAAAAGCACTTTAATTCAGTAAAGCGTTTTCAAGGTTAGTTACAATAAGTATGGACTCTTGACTGAGGTTTTACTCTCCAGGATCTTCCACATATGTGTAGAAATGTGTCTATAAATTTTCAGGCCGCAGTCGGCGAAACTCTAGCAATATGGCGGCGGTCTGTGAATAATCGAGTCTGGACCAGACAATCCAGTGATCAACGCAACTAGAATATGATGACATTATCCCAATCAAGTTGGCGGGTCTGACCTCTCGCTCTGTTGCTCGAATCCTACGGCAAACCTGGGCTGCTGAAGATCAATACTGAACGGTACATTCCCGGGTGAAAAGTAGGGAGTTCCTGTTGACCTGATAATGGTATGTTCGACTGGAATTATAGAATTTGATGAATAATAACAAACGTATATTACCCTATAGATGATAGCTCTTTTGCATGGTAATGTTTGGATGACAACTTGTTTAGCATATTTGAATTCGACGTTTCAGTATAGATTTTTATACAGTTGTCAAACAAGAATAAAGTGATGCAACATACACTAGAGTTATATACAAAACCTGGGATTAAGTGACGAGTAAAGGTAAGCATCGAGAGTATTACAGTACCAAATATACCAATGACTACCATCTCATTCACAGGGTTTCCAAACTCTGTGTATACACTGTGTAGTTTATGTAACGAGTGTAGGGGTGGATTTTTCTAAAAATCCATTTCTTCACCGATTTCGTTAAAATCTGAAATATATGCTAATCATAACATATGAAAACAATATGCGATCGTGAAAATATAATTTTTTATTTTTGAAAATTATTGTTCAAACAGAGATTCGAACGGTATGATCTCAGTGACGTAGTCTGGTGATTTTATTCGTAGGTGTGATCCATATTAAGTATCACTTCGAGAATTCCATTTAACTATTTTCTTAAAATGGAAATTATCACTCTAATATTTAATCTTTTAAATATTGTTGCTTATTTATTTTAAATGTAAACGGTTATGTTGAATCATTCATATTGATCATGGCAGAATATTGCATGCCAATTTTCAAACCTTCTCTCTTGTATTAATTCGTTCGATCATACCCGAATATTGTGTATTCAGTTTTGAATCTGCACTCTTATTTCCTTTATTAAAGCACAATGCTTTTTATTCGTTTTTTTAAATGCTGTCTCTAGTATGCATTCATTCATATTGGTTATGGCAGAATATTGTTTATTCACTTTTGAGTTTAGAATGTTCACTTGGCACCTACATTTTACCGATAAATTTTATGAACAGGTCATATTGATTGTAGCAGAGTATTACGTATTTGGCACTGAATCCTCAAGTAATTATTCCAGAAAACACAATCATATACGTGGTATGTAGAATTCATATTCAGACATGGGCAGGCTTTCCCGAACCACATAACAAGCAGCACACTGCGCTCGTAAAATCTTTAAGAAAAGGGATGTAACTCGCGGCATGACAAGTTGTCGTTTCATAAAGTTTGACAGCCACTAAAGTTGTGTGCGTTTCTGCCTTACTTTGGAGGGGGAAGGGGGATTGAGGGTGACAACATGCTTGATTGTCCTGGTATACATTTTGAAACCAGTCATATCGTGAACTGATTAAAATTCAGTCATATCGTGAAATGAGTAAGAGGGTCAGCCATTTCGGTTCATTTTTTGTGAAACAACAATATATATATTTCAAACATTCAGATAAGAACATAATCTACAAACTACTTTGGCGACGACCGTTGCACTTCAGCTTGGCTTTGAAGGTTGCACAACATCAAATGTTTTCCCACAGACTTCTGTAGTAACCTTATATATATATCTTTGTACTTACGGGTAAAGTCTGTCCGTTACCAGGTTTAAATAGGGATTAGACCCGCGAAGGTGCGGGGTAGAATAGGTCTTCATGAACCCGTGCTTGCCATAAAAAGCGACTATACGCTTAATTGTCGTAAGATGCGACTAACGGGATCGGGTGGTCAGGTTTGCTGACTTGGTTGACACATGGCATCGGTTCCCAATTGTGCAGATCGATGCTCATGTTTTTGATCACTGAATTGCCTGGTCCAGATTTGATTATTAACAGACCACCGCCATATAGCTGGAATATTGTTGAGTGCGGCGTAAAACTCAACTCACTCACCCACTAAATACGTAGTAACATATTGATTGTGCCGCATTGCCCTTTTATTACTCATTATAACGCGTGTATGACATATTGTTCTACAACTTCCCGGAACCTGTGACAATTACATTTTCCCTTATGTTACAGATTCATGTAACATTAATTAATTAATTTATTTATGCTAATTTCTGTTTCTCAAGAGAAGGAAGAATCGGGTTAACTGACTGTTTGAGCAATTACAATAGTGAGTACGTGAGTGCGTGACTTAGTTTGGTGTTACGCCGCTTCTAGCAATGCTCCATCATAGAGCAGTACACATGAAATGGACTTCACACATTGTACCAATGTGGGGAATCAAGCCCGTATTCCTCGGCGTGACGAGCGAACACCTAACCACTAGGCTACCCCACTGCCCCCGAAGCGGAATTGACAAAAATGACTTGGCTGATATGATATGCACTCAAATATTCGCAGCTGTTATATTGATCCTTTCGATTTTCACAGAGATGATGACTTCGTGAAATATCAATTTTTCCTAATCTTGAAGGAGAATTACTAATTCAAATTGCTGTTGGAAACTTGTCCAATCCCTTTTTCGCGGACCGGAAGTTGAACACACCATTGCCAGATCCGCACCAGTTGTCATGTAATTGAAGATGTCTCTGGACACGTGCATTCGGCAGAAGTTATTATGTTAAGAAAGACGACACAGTCTATTGCAAATTATGGCCTTTTTGAATTACTGGTTGAATGTACATTGTAGAAAAGACTCAAATTTTACACAATATCATCCAATCACAATTGTCAGACGATTGTGTCTGCAGAAGTACTTTATCTTATTTGTTGTAGTATAGTGGAAGCTATATAGTCCAAAACGTATCTTGTGTCTTGAGGATATCACATGTAGTTAGTTGTTCGGACAGTGTCATATTTCTCGGCAAGATGCTTCTGGATAAGTCGAGGACAGGCTAGGGAATCTTCAGTGAGTTGTATCTTCTTTTCAAGAGTCTGGGCCAAGATTTTCGAGGTTTTCCATGTGCTACGATAGTCGTAAGTTAGTGTTGACGCATGGCGCTTACGACTCTCATAGCACAAAGAGAGCTTCGAAATTTAGGCCCAGATCTCTTTTTCTCTTTGATGGTGGACTTTTCATTTTGTATTGGTATTGGTCTACAGACCACAAATATGTGTCGGCAGTTTCAGACCGGCGGAAAATTCATATGTTGTCCGTATGGTGAGTGTGTTGTAGTTTTGCGCCTCTCTTAGCAATATTCTCTCAATGCGTTTTTTATAAATTGCTTTGCCTTTTGCGGATCTTGGATGAGGGTTCGGAGAATTACATGAGTTGAATGCTGTTCGTGTTATCGCCTCTTACGACAAGCAGAGTCGCCTTTAATAGCAAGCATGGGTAGCTGAAGTCCTATTCTAACCCGGACCTTCACGGGCCAGTTAAGCCTTAGTGTTAAAGAAGTGAAGGTTATCGTTATACTACGTTCCCGTGAACAATCAACAAAAACAATGAAAAATGTGTAAAGTAAATGTGTAAATGAATACCACTTCTTACTTATCTGTCCAACCTGCATTGAACTGAAGATTGTTGTTATATATATACAGTTCTATGTTTCTCCTAATATACTAAAATTTGGAGATGCTATCATCCAAAAATGTGGACAACATCGTGAAGACTGCTATGTATTTGTTAATGCATTTCAAAAAAGGAAATCAATCTTGTCCTATTAACATTGTATATACCGTACATGCTTCTATTATCATTATGTTTCATGTCCGCACCGTGAGTTGTTTTTTTTAACTCATAGGCCCGTTGCCTGACAGTACTGGGAATAAAGACACAGACAAGTATCAGTCTAAGTGAAGTTTCTTATTTTGTTCCGTCTAATTTCATCATTCATAATCCTTTTCCACGTGTATCCATGGAGATCCGGAAAAACATAGGTCTCCAGCAAGACCTTGTCGTAAGAGGGCGACCAAGGGGATCGGATGGTCAGGCTCGCTGACTTGATTGATACATGTCATTGGTTCCAAATTGCGCAGATCGATGCTCATGTTGTTGATCAGTGGATTGTCTAGTCTAGACTCGATTATTTACAGACCGCCGCCACATAGCTGGAATATTGCTAAACTCACTCACTCACTCACTCACTCACTCACCCACCCACCCACCCACCCACCCACTCACTCACTCACTCACTCACTCACTCACTCACTCACTCACTCACTCACTCACTCACCTTAGTGACTTACCCTAACCTCAATGCCTTGTGAAAGGAGGCTCGGGTCTGACCTGATGCAACCACTCAGTTCCACGAGGGGTGCATACAGCCTGCTCTGTTGTGATTGCTGGAATATTATTAAAAGCAGCGTAAAACTAAACGCACCCACTCCCTCATTTCCTCTGTTGTGTAAACACAACCTTTTGGGAAGTGCAAGGGGTGAAAATAATCCATTATCATCTCAACACCCCAAAAAGGGCTTTAAATATTGAACAAATATTACTAGATGGGGGAATTTCGAAAAAAGAAAATAACAACCCAAAAACAAATGGCAGAATGCAGCAATTTTTGCCACCGAAGGCCGTCTGCGAAATTTGGGGTTAGTAATAAAGCATTTGCCGAAGGCCACGGGTTCGATTTCACGGGGTCGTAAATGATTTTTTTTCTCGTTGAATAGTGAAATGTCCTACACAGTTTCCGACCTGTACACCGATCAACCGATCAAAGTTCCAGACCACAAAATGTTTTCATTCTCCACAGAAATTTTAACCTTAAGACCAGATTTGAAATATTGGAGTACGATATTACCATCTGTGACTGCCTGGATTCTAAAAGCACGAAACACCTAGTCCCATGTCACAGCTTTTCTGTAAAAGTTGGTATCATTTTCCAGTGTGTGAAACCAACATGAGGAACACATTCCTCGTAACGGATAGGAGATAGTTATGTATATTTCACACCAAGCACTTATAGGCGATGTTCTTGAATAGACCACCCCTGTACTGATACAAGGAACGCGACATGGGAACAAAATAATTCATTAGCTGTTTATAGTAGACAGTCTTCAGGCTGACTCCCTGCTGGAACCTTTGACCTGATAGCCTTAAGTTCATCAGTGGCAAATCGCTTCAACTCAAGCGAGACTTCCAAAGACGCTATTTAATCACTGGATCAGAACCGTACTCTGCTTGGATTCTGCTTGTGTTGTGCATGAACTACAGCTCTGTACTCAATTTTATAATTTTTAATGATATCGTTCATAAGATGTCTGTCTTTAAAAAGTTTGTTCATGCTTATATAAATTCATCTTAACCAAGTTAGAAATTCACCCTACATCCTTAAGAGTATGTGCGCATTTTGCGAACATCACATTGAAACCATCAACAAACAAACGAACACCCGGAAAGCTGGCATCGTTGCCTGTAGAAAGCATTGTCGAAGGCACTGTCACTGTCCTATTCCTGAGCCGTTACAATGAAGGAGGCGACCTAAGAATAGGAAATCCCACTCCATGATAATCGGCAGACCATCCTGAACTGGAACTGACAGATTACTCCAATTACCGCCCATAGTCTTCAAAATGATGTTTCTGAAAAATGATGGTGGACAAATACAATAGTTTGGTATTTGGAAAGCTTTAATCCTATACTACAAATACTCATTGACATTTGGGTGAAATTTGAAGTATCAGGGGTCATTTCGTATATCTGGAATCATTCAGGATAAAATAAGATTCGATATTGAGGAAAGCTATTACAAAGATCAAGAGAGGCTTCCAAAGACGCTATTAATCACTGGATCAGAACCGTACACTGCTTGGATTCTGCTTGCGTTGTGCATGGACTACAGCTTTGTACTCAGTTTTAGAATTCTCAATGATATCGTTCATAAGATGTCTGTCTTTGAAAAGTTTGTTCATGCTTAACCAAATTAAAAGTTCACCAAACGAACAAACAAACGAACGAACGAGCGAACGAACAAACAAACAAACAAACAACTTGGAAAGCTGGCGTCGTTCTCTGTAGAAAGCATTGTCGAAGGCATTGTCTCTGCTCCTTCTGTTCTCGATCCATTCAGTTACCGCCCATTATCTGCAAAATGATGTTTCTGTAAAATGATAGTGGACAATACAATAGTTTGGTATTTGGAAAGCTTTAATCCTATATTACATTGACATTTGGATGACATTTAAGTATCAGTGGTCATTTCGTATATCTAGAATCATTCAGGATAAAATAAGATTCGATATTGAGGAAAGCTATTACAAACCATTTTACACTACTTTATATAGGCGGATGTAGGAGGTGGGGGAGTAGGGGTGTCGGGTATGAAATGGTGCGCACTCCACTTTTGTCCTGACATTTTATTAAATGACCGTTGAAGTGTGCACTCCCTCTTTCTCAAGAGTGTGCACCATCTCCTTTTACGGCAAATTTGAGTTACTGAAGATTATTTCTACCTCGGATCTTCTGAGATGAAGGGAGGGGAAGAATCGTTTGATCGTCTTTGACTTGATGATGGTATATTTGACTTAAGTTTTAGAATCTGACGATTAATAACGAAAGAATGATATTTTAGAGTGGGTTAGTGAAACTCCATTCTAACCCGGATGTCAAACCAGTTGTGTACATTCCTGAAGCTTATGTATTTTGCTTGTTGTTTAACACCACACTCGGCACTAGTCCAGTAAATGTAATGGCGGCGAAGAAATTACAGACAGCCCAAGGTCCAGGAACTACCTGGTTCACCTGTTAAAAGTAGGTGAAAAGAGTTGTTGGGGCATATTTTCGATTGTCACCTGACAGTTTTGCTTCATATGAAATAGTTCAGTCAAGGTATCTAAGAGTACTAGTAGAGAAAGGATCGCATTTCCATACATCTACATTAAATGTACTGTTGAAATATGATCTGTTCCTGATATTCATATAGTTGGTTTCATATACACAATTTTATAATTCTAACGGCTACCTAACTGCTATATTGGCCTTTAAGGACATGTAAAATTCATTGGGAGCTTAATCACATACGTTTTGAAATTAGCAATATAAGTGCATTAACGCAACCGTGTATAATTGCACACAGAAAAAGTGATTATATACCTCTGAATGTCTTTGAAAAATCGAATTCCAATATTTACTGAAGTCATGGTAGAGTTAATAATTACTAACGGTGAGTCCTAGATATTTTATACCGGTATAGCTGAAATATTGATGATGCTACAGACCCGTGCCAGTTATAATGGGCCACTTGATGTAATTTCCAGAGACTTACGTGTAAGTGAAGCATAAATAATTTTCATAAAGTGAGTTTAGGAGGGCCCATTTGACAGGCACGTGTGAAATCATCTCTGCGCTGCGCACATAATTTCATTATATATTTTCCGAATGCTTTATTTAACTAATGACATCAGTTAAGTTATTATTTATGAAGTAAGCAATGGAGAATTAAACAGAAATTATGTGATCGTAAGCAAGATGATTCTTCACAATCGTGCAAAGTTTGACATGGTTCGTGAAAAAAATCATACTACACTAAATAAACATGTGAGGCCAGTGACCCAATATAACTGACATGGGTCTGCATATTAATATTTCAATCACTTACTAATGGCGTGGAATGTTGGCATTGCTGACTTCCTCGTCCTTCTCCTCAGTCCAGTCACCTCAATCCTATTTTCGATTGTCCCCTGACTGTTTTGCCTTGTATGACATACTAGTAGTGAAGGGATCGCATATCCCTACAGTTTGAGTTAAATCTTTATTACTCGCCCGTTGAAGATACTGCAGTGTAATATTATCACTTCAGCATTACACTAGTATAATTAAATTTTTATTGTGTTCATTAAAATTCTGGCAATCTGACTGGCTAACTGGGAACATTTCTTTTGAGTTCATTTCCCAATGAATCTGAAAAAATAAGCCACGCCCACCGAACCGGACTACTTTCGGACCTGAGGAATGTTGGGGAATACCTTTACACGGCGGGTACCTTAATGAACTTTGGGTAAACATTGAAGTGATACATTGTGATCAACATAAACAAACAACTCAAAATTATCCGTGAACGTTAATAACGTTGCAACGCCTCGACATGAGCATGCGCACGTTGGAACATCAGTTCATGGCATCGCAATCCGAGTCACATCACGGCCTCTTTCTCCTTGCGCAAATACTACAATCTCAGTTCCACTAACTTCATATCATCGGGCTTCATTTCCAATTCTCACTTTTCAAACTGTCTCTTTCAGTTCGCAGGTAGTAATTCAAACGTTTGAACTAAAAACTTTGCCGATACCGGGACGCGTCACGTTGACTTGTTCCACCTGATTCGCCGACCGATGTTAGCTTGGTTGACTGACGGCTGTTTGGGGGTGCTGTATGCTGATTGGCTAATGGTTTGGTAGGCGTGTCATTTTATGTAAATGAGTCACCTGAGTCATGTCACGCCATTACCGAATTCTTACACCGAAAATGTTAATCGGTGGTAACAAATACATCTGTTTCGATGAATGTGATTATGTTTAAAGAAAATATTGGTGAAAGGGTATAGTATTTGTTGCTGAAATTAATTATAAGGATTGACTGTGACTGTGCTACGCGGATTCATACAGTTTGCACATTGGTTTTTAGTTTCATACTTCAATACACAGTCAATCCTTAAGTAATACCGCTTGACGTATGACGTCAGAATGGTTCAACGTTGTGACGTCACAATGCTAATGTTGATGTCGCGATTCTACTAGACCCTGCTTGACTTGAAAGCTGAATGTCCTCACACTATTGGCAATTTCGCCACAGTTTCTGTCAATGTATGTTGGCGAGTAATAAACAGAATACTAAACTCGCTTCCGTGAAATACCATTTTCATTAAACTCGTTAAAGATTTAGTATCAAACTCGCTATCGCTCATTTGATACCAAATCATTAACTCGTTTAATAAAAATGGTATTACACGGAAGGTCGTTTAGTATCCTCTATATATTAAATGTACTGTTGAAGTATGACCGTTATTGATATGCATATTGTTCGTTTCATATAGATAATTTTATAACTCTGAAGGTTACCTAACTGCTTTATTGGCCTTTAAAGACATGTAAAATTCATTGGGAGATTAATCAAATATGCTGTGAAATTAGCAATATATGTGCATAACCGCAAAGGTGTATAATTGCACACGGAAAACGTAATTATATACCTCTGAATGTCTTTAACCAATCGCATTCCAATATTTACCGAAGTCATGGTAGAATTAATAATTACTAACGGTGAGCCCTAGATATTTTATAGCGATGTGGCTGAAATATTGATGATGCTACAGACCCGTGGCAGTTACATTGGGCCACTTGATGTAATTTCCATAGACTTACATATGCCAGTGTAGCATAAATAATTTTCATAAATTGAGTTTAGGATGAATCATTTGATAGGAACATGTGAAATCATCTCTGCTCAGCGCACATAATTTTAGTATAATTTTTCCGACTGCACTATTCAACTAATGACATCACATTTATCAACTTTCGATAAAGGAGCAATGGGAAATTTAACAGAGATTATGTGACTGTAGGCAAGATGATTCCTCACAAATGTGCAAATTATGACATGGATCGTACGAAGTTCATGAAAATTATTCATACTATACTAAATTAACTTAATTAAATTAAATGTGAGTCTATGGGAAGACCATCAAGTGGCCCAATATAACTGGCACGAGTCTGTATGTTAACTTTTAAATCACTTACTCATGGCGCAGAATGTTGGCATTGCAAACATCCTCGTCCCTCTCCTCAGTCCAGTCACCTCAGTCTAGCCTCCTCGGTCCAGCCTCCTCAGGTATCTGACCCTTCTGCCAATCATTGGCAGAGTGTTGGTAGTCTTTGGGGGGAGGGAGTGGATACTCTCCATCACTGTTCCATAAAAGGTTTGTTTGGGTTCCAAATTAAAGCTTTGTTGTTGCAAACTTGCTATTTAAAATCCTACTTTGCTAACTAAAAGGAAAACACAGTAGCAACAACTTGCTACCTGGTATTTTTAGTAAAACCGCTCACGTTCATCAATTTACCGTCATATTCTAAGGACAGATCGCCACTTGGCTGGAGGTGGAGACTGCAGACAGATATCCCTATGAAAATCAAACTTGCAGACCCACTCGTGAACAGGTGGTGGGGGAGTGGAGAGGGTCAGGGGACCTAATACAGTTCCATGTGGCCAAAGACAGTAATGGGACTAGGAGAGAGGGATTAATTAGGAGATAAACATCATGTGTTGGCCAATTTCCGGGTGTTATTGAGTATTTGAAGCACGGGAATGCATTTGGAACCGACGGCGTGAGCCGGAGGTTTCAAATGAAATATTCCCGTGCTTCAAATACTCAATAACACCCGGAAATTGGCCAACACATGATGTTTATCGACATTGTAAACACAAAAGTAAACCAAAGGGGTTTTAGTGTCTGCACTCGTTTACATCGAATACGGACACAGCAGTGAAGTGCTATCAGCTGGCCGTTTCAGCTGGTTCCCATGGTAGCGTCTGGAGTTGCTCATTTGTGACGTCATTCTATCGTTACGTCACAATATGATTTGAATGACGTCACCACTGTTGATGACACAACAAAACGATTGTTTACGTGTCAATACGCAGTGAATAGTCTTTCAGTTTCCGGGAATCTAATACCATTTAATCAGATTACAGAACACAGTAACTTTTGGTTTACAATTATGAATGCTGCTATCAGCGATTTCGCTACCTATAAAACCAGGTAGCAAGTACTTGCTACAAGGTGAAAAGTTAATTTCGAGCACTGGTGTTTGGAAAAGTTCTAGGTAATGGATGGTCATGGAAATGACCAGTGACACCAGGTTGAGGGAGTCAATGAATAAGAATTTGACGTCTCACCGGCTTCCTTTCAGCCACATAGCAACAAGGCCAAGACTGCATATGTACACGAAACATCACACGTGTCACTGACTTCAGTTTTACGTCATTTTTAGCAATATTAAAAAAATGTCACCGGACACCAGAAATGGGCTTGACACATTGTAGCCATGTGTTGAATCGAAACGATTGGGCATGACCAGCAAACGCTTTAATCACTAGGCTACATACCGCACCATCATACAAGTACAAAGTTTGACATATTATCCACAGACAAATAACATTTAGGATCAATACGTAATGTTAAATTAATCTCAACATCTCCTTTCATTGGAGACGCATCTAATATCGCGAATAAGCATCAATTATTGATGCAAGTCATGATACTCTATTTGACTTTATATCACCACCAATACGATCATTGTTACGATAAATGCCAGGCTTGGAACTGATGCTGTCTACTGTTGAGAGAGCACAGCAGGTTTATCTGTGTGAGGAGGTAAGATGTTGTTCTTTTTCTAAATTAAGTTTTATCCATAAAGTTTAAAAGTAAAAGTGATAACACTTTTTGTCAGAGAGAAATATGTTCCCCTGGTATATTGTTGTTTTAAAAGTAAAAGTGATAACACTTTTTGTCAGACAAATCATTGACATTCAGCTTTTCTCTTTGTGAAGTGTGCTTCTGAAAGCAAAAGTGTTAACACTTTTTTTCAGACAAGTCATTGGCGTTCAGCTTTTCTCTTTGTGAAGTGTGTTTCTAAAAGTAAAACTGATAACATTGGCGTTCCACTTTTCTCTTTGTGAAGTGTGGTTCTAAAAGTAAAAGGGATAACACTTTATGTCAGAGAGAAATATGTTGCCCTGGTATATTGTTGTTTTAAAAGTAAAAGTGATAGCACTTTTTGTCAGACAAATCATTGACATTCAGCTTTTCTCTTTGTGAAGTGTGCTTCTGAAAGCAAAAGTGATAACACTTTTTTTCAGACAAGTCATTGGCGTTCAGTGAGTGAGTGAGTGAGTTAATATTTAACGTCACATTGGCAATATCTCAGCCATATCGTGACGAGAACTTTAAATACTGAAGTGAAATATATGGATACTATAAAAACCTGTCAACGAAGGACAGTAAAACAACTAGAATATCACAATAAGAAATAAAACTAGCATGAAAAGTTAAAACTAATATTCCTATTCAGACAAAACAATATAAAAACAGGCTATATAGATCACCAACAACTGAAGGTAGATCACCATACTAGGGGCCATGGGGACTTACAGTACTTCTGCTACCTGCATGGTCCCTAGCTGGATTTACATCATCCCCTCAGCTGCTGGTGATTGTATGCAAGATTAGCCACAAATTAAAATGACACATATTCTACGGCTAAGACAAAATGGAAGATCAAATTTGACTTCAAATGTTTTGGGACTTACGTACCCTCTCGGGAGGACAATAATGTTACAGTGCTTTAACCCCCCTCGAGGATACAGCCACTAACACTCTAAGTTACTAATTCAAACTTCCAAGCATAAAATATTTTTCTATTTACAATTCATTTAGCAAATCTAATTCTTTTAAAAATGCAATAATTAAATGAGAGCTAACAGAATTAAAAAGATCCTTCAAAGTTCGTGAATTAAAATATTTATCCCTTGTGATGGAATATTCAACACAGTCAAGCAGGACATGCTTTACTGTGATTCTTTCATCACAAGGGATACAAAACGGAGGATCTTCACCTTTTAATAGATACTCGTGAGTATACCTCGTATGGCCAATGCGACATCGTCGCATAATGACCTCCTCAAATCTGGACTGACAACCCAAGTAAGTATAACCGATATAAGGTTTTATTTCATGTAATTTATTTATACCTACTTGAGTGTCCCACCTCTTCTGCATCAGATCGCGGATATACGTTCTAATGCAAGCTTTGTAATCTGAATATGGAAGAAGAAGTGGTGTCACAGATTTGGTGAGTGCTGCCTTGGCAGCAAGATCGGCCATCACATTCCCAGAAATACCTACGTGACTGGGTAACCAACAAAAGACGATGTCGTATTGGCCAGTAGCAAGAGTATTATACAGTTCCATAATTTCTAATAAAAGTGGATGTTTACAGGAAATATTTTTAATAGCTTGAAGGCAAGAAAGAGAGTCGGAATATATTATATACTGTTTACGTTTATGGTGTCTTTGAATATATTTAAGAGCTGTTAATATGGCGTTAGCTTCTGCTGTAAAAATAGAACTATTGTCTGGTAATCTAGAAGATATTGTTCTGGATCCAATGACAGTAGCACAAGCAACTGCACCACCGTCCTTGGACCCATCTGTAGATAAGGATTTGTAATTGTTTTATGTATGTTTCAATTGATTATATTCTTGTTTATACTGTAATTCATTCGTTTCTCATTTTTTAAATATCGTTAATGTTAGGTCAACTTGTGGCCTAACCAACTGCCAAGAGGGAGAGGAAAGAAGACGGAAAGGAGCTATATTGTCCAGCGTAATACCAGCAGCAGCAATAAACGGCTTTATTCTGAGCCCAAGAGGGGGAACAAGAGAAGACTTTTTGCTATATAAATCCTCATAAAGAGGATTGAAGACACAGTTATATGCAGGGTTTGATTCGTTAGAGTATAGTTTTGTGACATATTGTAAAGATAATTTGATACGGCGTTGTGCAAGAGATGGTTCATCGGCCTCAACGTAAAGACAGTCAATTGGTGAAGTTCTGAAGGAACCAAGACAGAGTCTTAGACCTTGGTGATGGACAGAATCAAGAAGTTTAAGATTGCTTCTGCAGGCTCCACCATATACGATGGAGCCATAATCAAGTTTAGACCGTACAAGTGATCGATATAGATGGAGAAGGGTAGCTTGATCCCCCCCCATTTCGAATTTGACACCACTTTCAATAGGTCAAGCGCCTTCAGGCATTTAGTTTTAAGTGATTTAATATGCGGTAAAAACGGTAAGTGTGAATCAAAGATTAGACCCAAGAATTTGGCTTCCTTCACAACTTTAATGGGCGTCCCATCTAGAGACAGTTCAGGGTCTTTATGAGGTTTGTATTTTCGACAAAAATGTATGCAGTTAGTTTTCGATTTAGAAAATTTAAAGCCGTTTTCAAGACACCATTTATTAATCCTGTTTAAACACAACTGCAATTGCCGTTCAATGGTATGCATATTTTTACCACGACAAGAAATATTAAAATCATCCACAAATAACGATCCATCAATTGAATCGTTTAAAACTTTAGATAAACTGTTGATCTTGATGCTAAAAAGAGTGACTGACAAAATACTGCCTTGTGGAACACCCTGATCCTGATTGTAATGATCAGACAGGGTAGAGCCCACGCGGACCTGGAATTGTCTGTTATTTAAAAACTTGGCAATAAATTCAGGCAAACGACCTCGCAACCCGAAGTCATGTAAATCTCGTAAAATGCCATATTTCCAAGTAGTGTCATATGCTTTTTCAAGATCAAAAAAGATAGACACAGCGTGTTGTTTGTTAATCAGTGCGTTTTTTACAAATGATTCTAAACACACTAAGTGATCGACAGTACTTCTGTTTTTGCGGAAACCACATTGTATATCTGTGATAAGGTTATTAGTTTCCAAGTACCAAACAAGTCGATTATTTATCATGCGTTCCATGGTCTTGCAAACACAGCTTGTTAATGAAATCGGACGATAATTGGATGGATCCGTATGATCACGTCCAGGTTTAGGTATTGGTACTACTATGGCGTCACGCCATGACGGAGGAAAGTTACCCGATGTCCAAATATCATCAAAAATATTTAGGAGAGTTTCTAGGCAGGATTCTGGTAAGTGCTTCAGGAGTTGATAATGTATGTTATCAGGTCCAGTAGCAGTGTCATGAGCCTGATCAAGAGCAGTATGGAGTTCATGAATAGAAAACGTTTCATTATAATCTTCCCCATTATCCGAATTGAAATTAATAGTTTTCTTTTCTTCTTGTTTTTGATATTGCTGGAATTTTGGTACATAATTGGAAGAGGAAGAGTGTTTAGCAAGGGTTTCACCTAGTTTATTAGCAATGTCTGATTTATCAGTAAGCAATTGATCTCCATGTTTAAGATGATGGACAGTAGATTTAGTAGCTTTACCTTTGATTTTCTGGACCATGTTCCATACCTTGGACATGGGTGTCCGAGAATTTATTTTGGACACATAATTTTGCCAAGTTTGGCGTTTGTTCTGTTTAAAAGTACGCCGTGCTTTAGCATTTAAAATTTTAAATTTATTTAAATTATGTACCATAGGATGGCGACGGAAATAATGTTCTGCCTTTTTCCTTGCCTTCCTAGCTTGTTTGCACTCATCGTTGAACCATGGTTTTCTTATGTGTGGAACTACAGAGGAATTTGGTATACATTCATCAGCTATGGAATTCAGTTGATCAGAAAAAGATTTAATAGCATCAGGAACGTCAATAAAACGTTCAGGTGTAAGTTTTTCAGCACACAGTGTTTCATATAAAGGCCAGTTAGCCTTTTTAAAATTCCGTCTTGATGATGGAGGAACATCAGATGGAGTTACAGCTTTTAATATAGTAGGAAAATGGTCACTTCCACACAGGTCATCGTGGACGGACCATTCGAATTCATTTAATAGTTCTGAATTTGTCAATGACAAGTCGAGAGCAGAATAAGTCCCTGTACCAGGGTGTAAATATGTGTTGGAACCATCATTATAAATACATAAATCATTGTCAGAACAAAAGTCCTCCAACAATTTACCTTTAGCGTTAGTAGTTACACTACCCCAGAGTGGGTTGTGCCCATTCAGATCTCCCATTATAACACAGGGCTTCGGGAGTTGGTCATATAGAGCTTGAAGATCAGTTTTGGCAAACGTCAAAGACGGAGAGATATAGAGTGAGCATAATGTAAAAGCAACGTGCAAAGTTAGTCGTACTGCAACGGCCTGAAGATTAGTATTAAGTGAAACGGGTCTATGGATAATGTTGTCTTTGATTAGAATGGAAGATCCTCCCGTGGCCTTATCACCTGGAGGTGAAAAGCAATGATATACATTGTAATGACGAAGATCGAAGGTATCTGTCTGTTTTAAATAAGTCTCCTGCAGACAGATCGCTGAAGGTGTAAAATCTTGGACTAATAGCTGTAATTCATGTAAGTTAGTCCTCAGTCCTCTGCAGTTCCACTGTAGAATATTGTTGGAATAAACTATCTTTTGGGGGGATTTATTGGGGATCTACCCCGCACTCTTTTGGAGGGCGACAAGCTATGTGCCCTAGAATGGACGTTTTCAGAAACGTCCATGTCTTCAAGAGACCCATATTTGTTGAACAATTGAATTTTGTTTTGTGACCCTTTAGTAGCTCTGCCACTTTGATTTGATGATTTGTGATCAGAAGATGACTTGGATGTACTAGGAAGTGATTCCTCAGTCTGTGATGATATAGCAGGGTATAACATCTGTGGAGAGTCGCAATTGACCCAAGTCAATGTAGTTTGGCAGCCTGTTGATGTTTTTGTTCTTTTAGAGCTAGACTCAGATGGTGTTTTTGCTACTGTAGCATAACTTTCTTGAAGATCAGCTCTCTGTACCAGTTTTTTTGCCTCAGAAAAGGAGATATTTTGAGTAAATTTTATTCTGTTTATCTCCATTTGCTCTTTCCAAATAGGACACTGTTTAGAAAATGACGAATGATCGCCTGAGCAGTTGGTGCATTTTTTAAAATCACTGTCACAATCTTCTGTTGTGTGTGTTTTCTCACCACAGTGAGCACACACAACAGACAATGTGCAAGTGTTCACACCATGTCCATATTTTTGGCATTTAAAACACCGCAAAGGATTGGGGATGTACAAATCAACGTTAACATTGCAGTAACCTGCCCTGATTGATTTTGGTGCATTTGGTGCAGAGAATGAAAACAGGTACGTGTTAGTTGGAACAACCTCATTATTCTTCCGGCTTGAAAATCGTTTTACATCTATCAATCCTTGATTCTTCATTTCTGATACAATGTCAAACTCAGTCATATCTGCAAATAGACGGTCTCGATCTCTTACAATACCTTTACTGGTGTTCAGAGTTCTATGTGCAGACACCTTAACCGGAACTCCAACAAACATTTCAGTGGACAGCAGATTGGTTGCTTGTTGTTTTCTATTACATTCAAGCAACAGAGATCCTGAACGCAAGCGTTTCACATCTTTAATTTCTCCTGCTATTCCGTGGATACCTTTTGATATAGCAAACGGATTCAGCTTTAATGGAGTTTGATCAAGAGTCTCAAGAAGTAGGAAACGAGGCCAATAATCAACGGATTTCGAAGGTCGCTGTTCATCATAATCAATGTCAAGTGGACGTTTCGTTTTTTTGTTTGGGGTTTGGTATTCCATGCTAAGTGGTAATGATTCGTCATCCGAGCTCCCTACCCACCACGGAGTATCACAAGGACAATGCTAAAAACAAGCGGATCTCCAGCTTGCAGCACCAAGGATACCCGGATGATATACTCCAGCAGAAAAATTAAAAGATTAATAGTTCCACCAGATTGGCCCATGAGCCACCGCCTTCTGGGCATACGACTCTAGGCAAAAACATACATAACATGATGGGTTTGAACGAACAATTTCAAAATAGCCAAGCATGAAAAATCAAAGCAACAGTTTTATAAATTTTGAGCATTACATAGTTGTAGCTCAGGGCTTGGCGTGACCAGCCGATTGATAGAACTGGGCCAGTTCTACCACCCGTCTAGGTGAAGTAAGGGCCGAAGTGGTGTGTTGAGCAATAGGAGCAAAATGGTTCAGTCTCTTACTGCTCTCAACCACCAGACTACCGTCCTCCACCGACACGGGACGCAACCCACGGCAAACAGGTTGCCCAATTTAGTCGCCTCTTACGACAAGCAATGGGGTGCTGTGGACACATTCTGTCCCGGGTCCACACGGGAGAAGAGCACTTAGCGTTACCCAGCACCCACCACGAGGAGGTGGCTCTTCATGGGTGCCTCATTGGCGTTCAGCTTTTCTCTTTGTGAAGTGTGTTTCTAAAAGTAAAACTGATAACATTGGCGTTCCACTTTTCTCTTTGTGAAGTGTGTTTCTAAAAGTAGAACAAAAGTGGAATAAAATGGCGTAAAGCTCACTCACTCACACAATCCACCCCCCATCCACACACACACACACCCAGCTGGGGCTATGTATAGTACCCATCTAAAGTTTAGACTCTTAAAGCACTCACCTCATGTTATGTTCATATATATATTGGTGCCCCAGCCACGCCTCAGTTGCTGCCTAGAGTTCATCATCATTGCTAAATCTTGTTCCACGCAAGTGTGACTTCAAATTACGAAACAGACAGTAGTCGCTGGGGGCCAGATCTGGACTAGTTGTTCAAACCCACATTATTGAAGAGAAGCCGGTGCAATACGACTCTTATGGACAGATGCATTGTCGTGAAGAAGCATGATTTCAGCGGTCAACATCACACGCCTCTTTTCTATGATGGCCACTCTCAGTCTTTTCAACAAGCCAGCATAGTAAGCCAGTTATTGTAGTTTTAGGCGGTTTATAGTCTATGAGAATCAAACCGATCGAATCCCAGAAAATCGTGGCCATGATCTTGCCTGCAGAAGGCTGTGTTCTGAACTTCTTGGGTGCAGGAGAATGCTTGTGCTTCCATTGCACGGATTCTTGTTTGGTTTCGGGATCAAAGTCATGAATCCACGTTTCATCCCCAGTAACCAGAAGTGCATGAAAGTTATCAGGATCAGTGTTATAGATATTCAGCAGTTCACGACTGGATTCAGTTCTCTGGTGTCGATCATGTGCATTTAGGTTTCGAGGCACCCATCTTGGAGATATCTTTGACATGAGCAAGTGCTCGAGAATTACAGTGCAAACACTTCCATGTGAAATGCCACACTTTGAAGTTATCTCGTCCACTTTTATTCTACGATTGGACATAATTAAACCCTGGATCCGTGCGATTGTATCTTCTGTAATGGCTTCAGCAGGCCTTCCTGACCGTGGGTCATCATCCAGGGAGCTGCGGCCTCGTTTAAACTCAGCTGACCATTTTGCCACAGTGGAATATTGAGGGGCTTCTTTGCCATACACATTGGTCATGCGTTGATGGATTTCGGTTGCATTCACCCTTTCTCTTGTGAGAACCTTGATGACTGCACGAGCTTTCCATGATTTGAGCAGGGTACCTCTCTTTAACAGGCTCTTGCCCTTAAGCAAATGACCGAGACATGCTGTGTATGAGTGTACAGTCACAGATGAATTAACTCAAATATATATATGGTTACATCGACGATGAATTTCTCCACTAACTTGAGGCCACAAACCCGCTGCAAACCTGATGCAGATAAATTGCACGAGGATCCCACATCACACTTGTGAAAGGCATGTGTGGATATCGCGTATGTGAATAGCTGAGTTTGTGTGTACAGTTCTGTTTTAAGCAATAAAAATAACTCCTAGCAATAATCTTTTCAACGTTACGAATTTGTAACAAAACGTCAGTTCATGTGTAAACAGTATCTTTAAAAAGAATTGAGTATTTTGCACAATCTAGTTTAGAATACTTAACTGAGGCAAGTCGCTATATTTACACTAGTTATTGTAAACTTTTAATGGGCTGCATACATGTCATCACAGCCTACAATACAGCTTTGTTTTGTATTTACGCATGACAGCCTATACCCCGAAACCTACAGCTCGTGTAGGAGAATATGTCATGATCACAACACCTCAATGTGTTGCAGTAAACGCGATGTCTGCGAGTGCAGCTGGTGCGCTCACTCAAACGGCCTTTATACTGCTGGTTTGCTACAAGGTGCAGTGTTTCGGTGTCATCAACCATCACTTCATAACAGACGGCAGGAACATTACATTTCCAAACTTTAAAGTGACAAGAGTTTGCCATTCCCACAAGCTACGTTGCTTCCTCCACTGCGCCCAAGACGCTGGATGTGGCCACGTTGGAGTTTTTGCTGCCGGGGAAGTTGTATTGTTGGAGGAGCCCATCACACCATCTCCAGACGAGTCTGTGACTGAAGGCTTCCTCTACACTCGTGTATCAGGCAAGTCAATAAAAGCTCATACGTTCATTCTACGATTCTTAAATCCTTCTCAAATGGAGAAGGGAATTACGAAATACAAATATTACTACCACATATTTAAGATAAGAAAAGGTTTTTGATGTTTTGGATGAGTGAAAGAGTTTAGTTTTACGCTGCTTTTTGGCAACATGCCAGCAATATCACGACAGGAACACGAGAAAATGCCTTCACACATTGTACCTATGTGGGCAATCAAACCGTGGTCTTCAGTGGGACGAGCGAACGCTTTTACTCCAAGGCTACCCCACCGTTCCGATAAATGCTGAAGATATACGCCAAAGGCAATTATGAATGCTGACGAATAACCAGCATTGAAGCTCCGTTTGGTGTCACGATTTATGTAAGTAAAACCTGAACAGGTTCATGGGTCGACAACTGACCTACGTTAACACACTTTATGTCTGTACATATGGTTGAAGCATATGCTCGTCATGTCAACGTCCTGTGTTCGAATCGACAAGTGGGTACACTGCGTGAAGCCCAATTCTGTTCACCCTGCCTTGACAATGTCGGGATATTGTTAAAAGCCGTGTAAAACCACACTCACTCACCCAGTACATACGGTTGACGACAGGACCTAAAGTGTCATGCCACTGCACAGAGGACACCACTGAATGAAAACAATCAGAAAACGGTTTTCAACTAACCGCATTTAAATGAGACTGTTCAAACCTTTTCTGACGTTTGCAGCTTTATTTGTATCCTAATGGGAATTCGTAATTTGCAGGTTTCACTACGCAAAAAAGGTTTGCCACCAACAATGTTTCAAGTGCCCTGTCACCCATAAGCACTTCGCAAGAGACGCTGGGAACAACAGAGACCCTCAGCACCAAGATCAAGCGTCCTGCTTCTCCCAGCACTGCCACTTCCCACTCCAGGATGATGAGCACTGGCATAGAGGATAGAAAACCAGACACCACGAAGAGCAAGGCCTCCAAGCACCTTAATATTGAAAACACTGGCACTGAGGAGAGAAAAACAGACACTAATCAGAGCAAAGCCACCAAACACTCCAATACAGCAGACTCCAGAACGAGCAAAGACAGACCAACTGCTGCAGGTATTGTTTGAATGTCTGATCTTGAAATGCAGTGTTATGCAAAAATTGCACAACAGCACGCTGTCAGCTGTGTTATTATACTCCACACGCAACAGTTGACCTTGCAGATTATTAGTGTTCAGGTATGCAACTATAAAATGGCGTGTATGTAAAATAGGGTTGTCTAATGGCAAATAAATTGTACTGCTTTATATTACGATTCAGGTACCATTATTACGATACGCATTGTGTAGTCTGTCTCATAGTCCCTGAACCACGTTATTCTTCCTACAACCTAGCCCCCCACACAGTGCTAAAACTCTAAATATAGCAAATCTAGATTTCCCAATGTTCAATCTCTGGTCACCCTTGGGCCCCTTTTCAATTTAATAAAAGTTTGTTTGTTAAAATCAAAGTTTTATATTCAGAGACTAAGCACGTACTGCGAAACATTAGCGTTTGACAGAAAGTGACATTGTACCTGTAGATCCTATTTGCTACACATATTTCCCTAAACATATGCCATAGTTCTTACAACAGCATTTTGAAAATTAAGACGGAATAATCAGGGATGCTGTATTTATACAGTTCATTGTGTTACAATACGAAGGAAACCGAAAACTTTGATTCGAATGAAAGTAATTTAAATGTAAACCATAAAGATTATCACAAAACTTGTGAATATATGTTCTTTACCAAATGTACAGGCTCTCAGAAAAATATTGCAATAAGTATAACTTGAAATAACGTATTGCGACAAACCAGTAACACCGTGCAGTCCCGATCAATAATAACCTGGGCCTGGATTTTTGAAGTTCTCTTAGCCCTATGATTGCCTTAAGGTAATGTTAATGCATGTCACTTACAACTGGCATAGCGCTAAGAGAGCTTCCAAAATCTGGGCCCTGGGCCCCGTGCTTCAAAGCGATAATGGCTCCTCGACTGTCGTAAGTCTATGATAAAGCATGGGAGTTACGACCATCTTAGCTCTACGATCGCTTTGAGGAACGGAACCCTGAAGATGCCTCTCATGACGTCGCAATCACTGTCCTCATAGATTTGTTTGTTTCTGTACTGTTTAAAGCGGTACTTAGGAATATTCCAGTTAAATGACGTTGGTCTGTAAATAATGTTTTTTTTACACTTGACCATCACATCATTACAGATGAAGACTAACAGGCAGCGGATATGAGACATTCTTAGTATGTTGGTTAGTCAGTAATATTCCACGGTATGACTACAGTCTGTACACAATCGAGTCTGGAACAATCAGGGGATTAACGTCATGACCATCGACCTACGCACTTGTGATTAATAAACTCACTCTGTCGTTTGGTTACTAGTCCACAATGTAGGCTTCCTGCTTTTAGAGCACCTTAGGGCTACCTCTGGCATAACCATATCTTTATGTATGAGAATTTGAGCACCTTAGTGCCTAAACTTATGTTAATGTATGGCAGTGACGACCACCTCAGTCCTAAGACTGTCGTAAGCTTATGTTAATATATGGGAGTTAGATCACCTCAGTGCTAAGACTGTTGTAAGCTGATGTTAATATATGGGAGTTAGATCACCTCAGTGCTAAGACTGTCGTAAGCTTATGTTAATATATGGGAGTTAGATCACCTCAGTCCTAAGAGTGTCGTAAGCCTATGTTAATATATGGGAGTTACGACCAACTCAGTGCTAAGACTGTCGTAAGCTTATGTTAATGTACGGGAGTTACGACCAACTCAGTGCTAAGACTGTCGTAAGCTCATGTTAATGTACGGTGGTTACGATCACCTCAGTCCTAAGACTGTCGTAAGCTTATGTTAATATATGGGAGTTAGATCACCTCAGTCCTAAGACTGTCGTAAGCTTATGTTAATGTACGGGAGTTACGATCACCTCAGTGCTAAGACTGTCGTAAGCTTATGTTAATGTACAGGAGTTACGATCACCTCAGTGCTAAGACTGTCGTAAGCTTATGTTAATGTACGGGAGTTACGATCACCTCAGTGCTAAGACTGTCGTAAGCTTATGTTAATGTACGGGAGTTACGACCAACTCAGTGCTAAGACTGTCGTAAGCTTATGTTAATATAATGGGAGTTAGATCACCTCAGTGCTAAGACTGTCATAAGCTTATGTTAATGTACGGGAATTACGACCAACTCAGTGCTAAGACTGTCGTAAGCTTATGTTAATGTACGGGAGTTACGACCAACTCAGTCCTAAGACTGTCGTAAGCTCATGTTAATGTACGGTGGTTACGATCACCTGAGTCCTAAGACTGTCGTAGGCTTATGTTAATATATGGGAGTTACGATCACCTCAGTGCTACCTCTGTCGTAAGTTTATGTTAATGTACGGGAGTTACGATCAAGTCAGTCCTAAGACTGTCGTAAGCTTATGTTAATATATGGGAGTTACGATCACCTCAGTGCTACGTCTGTCGTATGCTTATGTTAATGTACGGGAGTTACGACCAACTCAGTCCTAAGACTGTCGTAAGCTTATGTTAATATATGGGAGTTAAGATCACCTCAGTGCTAAGACTGTCTTAAGGTTATGTTAATATATGGGAGTTAAGATCAAATCAGTGCTAGGACTGTCTTAAGGTTATGTTAATATATGGGAGTTACCCAACAAAACCAAACAATGCCTACTATGTAACAAAAGATACACTGGGGAAAATGCAGTGTTTATGACTTTTCAGGTGAAGCTTACATCGCCACTGCATATACCATCGTGACCCAAACTGGTACTGAAAAAGACAGTGGTACCGATTGCTATGTCCACTTAGATTTATATGGACAGCAAGGCCTGATGGATTCGCTGTATCTCAATAACGAGGGGGTGGATGAAATGGCTGATGGCGCCAACGACACATTTGTAGTAAGTATTTAAAAATAATAATAATCCTAGTAAAAAGCCAGAACACCCTGCAATAAATATGCTACATCTAATTTGGAAGGGAAAATCCTAATTCGATCTAAATGTATATGGTGCAACGGTTTTAGAGTGTTTATGTGTTTGTTTATCGTTTACTGTCTCACTCGCCAATATGTCAGATAAATGGGTTGGGTTGTAAATAGTCTGGACCTGACAATCATGTGATTAGCGGCATGATCATCTGTCTAGGTAACTGGATTTCGACGACATGTGTCAGCCAAGTCAGCAGGCCTGACCAACAAATCCCGTTGGTCAAGGGTGCTGACCACGGGGTGCCGAATATCAACAGAAATAATAACCCAAGTGTAACATGATAAAGTTGATAAAGTTATACATATTTTTACTTTCACCTACGAGTGTTGATGTAGTTGATATCAAAACATGAGGAGGAGATTCTGTTTATCATAAAATATCACTCTGCATCCGTGCACACACTGTGCCATTAGACGTGCAGGGCAGCGATGTCATAGCATTACGACGTCATCAAGTTTATGACGTCATATCATTGTGAGTCAGGTTATTGATGATGTCAGGGCATTGTACAATATCAACTGATATCGTTTGGTCTCACGCAGCAATAGTGAGTGAGTGAGTTAATATTTAACACATCGTCACATCGGCAATATCTCAGCCATATCGTGACGAGAACATTTAACATTTAAATGGAATGTATGCATATATTAAAAATCTTTCGACAAAGGGCAGTAAAATAACTAGAATATCACAGATATACATATAAAACTAGTACTTATATATAAAACATTTTATCTAGAAGGGACAACACAATATAAAAATATGCTATAGATCGCCATCAGCTGAAGGTAGGTCACCACACTAGGGACCATGGAGACTTACAGTGCCTTTGCTATCTGCGTGGACCCTAACTGGATTTACACCATCCCTTCAGTCGCTGACGATTGTAGGAAATCTTAGCCAATATTAAAATATAAAAAATACCACATTTAAAAATCCTGAATGTTTCGGGACTTACGTACCTTCTCAGGAGGACAATAATGTTACAATACGTCAGTCCCCTTTGAGGGTATAGCCACTAACAATCTCAGTTACTAATCTGAAGTACCAATCATAAAATATGTAATTATTTACAAGTCACTTAATAAATCTATTTCTTTTAAAAAAGAATGCTAGCTTTATAATCAGAGTATGGAATAAGAAGTGGTGTCACAGATTTGTTGAGTACTGCCTTGGCAGCAAGATCGGCCATTGCGTTACCGGAAATGCCTACGTGGCTGGGTAACCAACAAAAGACGGTGTCATATTGGCCAGTCGCAAGATTATTATACAATTCAATAATTTCAATTAAAAGTTGATGTTTACAAGAGATATTTTTAATAGCCTGAATGCAAGAAAGAGAGTCGGAATAGATTATATACTGTTTATTTTTAGGGTGTCTTTTAATATATTTGAGAGCTGTTAATATGGCGTTAGCGTCTGCTGTAAAATTAGAACTATTATCTGGTAATCTAGAAGATATTGTTCTGGATCCAATGACAGTAGCACAAGCCACTGCGCCACCGTCCTTGGACCCATCTGTAGATAAGGATTTATAATTGCTATATTTATCTTTTAATTGATTATATTCTTGTTTATATGGTAGTTAATTAGTTTCTGATTTTTTAAATGTAGTTAATGTTAGGTCCACTTGAGGCCTAACCAATTGCCAAGGAGGAGAAGAAAGAAGACGGGAAAGGAGCTATATTTCCCAGCTCAATGCTAGCAGCAGCAAGAAATGGCTTAATTCTGAGCCCAAGAGGTGGAACAAGGGAAGACTTTTTGTTATACAATTTCTCATAAAGAGGATTAATGACACAATGACATGCGGGATTAGACTCATTAGAAGCTATTTTTGTAATGTATTGTAAAGATAGTTTTATATGGCGTTGGTTAAGAGAAGGCTTTGTGATGGACAGACTCAAGGATATTTAGGTTGCTTTGACAGGCTCCACCATATACGATGGAATCATAATCAAGTTTAGATCGCACGAGTGATCTATATAAGTGAAGGAGGGTAGTCTGATCCCCTCCCCATTTTGAATTAGAAACAACGTTTAATGAATCTAGTGCCTTCAAGCATTTGGCTTTTAGGGATTTTAGGGATATGGGGTAAAAAGGTCGAATGTGAATCCAAAATAAGTCCCAAAAACTTGGCCCCCTTGACCACTTTGATAAGGGTGCCACTTAGAAATAGTTCTGGGTCTTTATGCGGTTTATATTTACGGCAGATGTGTATACAATTGGTTTTTGATTTAGAAAACTTGAAGCCATTTTCAGGACACCGTTTATCTATTTTGTTTAAACACAGCTGCAGTTGCCGTTCAATAGTATGCATATTTTTCCCACGGCAAGAAATAATAAAATCATCCACAAATAACGATCCATTTATTAAATCGTTTGAAACTTTAGATAAACTGCTAAAAAGAGTGACAGACAAAATACTGCCTTGTGGAACACCCTGATCCTGATTGTAATGATCAGACAGGGTAGAACCCACACGGACCTGGAATTGAGTACCTTTACCTTTAATTTTCTGGACCATGTTCCATACCTTGGACATGGGTGTCCGAGAATTTATTTTGGACACATAATTTTGCCAAGATTGGCGTTTGTTGCGTTTAAAAGTACGCCGTGCTTTAGCATTTAAAATTTTGAATTTATTTAAATTATGCACCATAGGATGGCGACGGAAATAATGTTCGTTTTTTTTCCTTGCCTTCCTAGCTTGTTTGCATTGATCACTGAACCATGGTTTCCGGATATGTGGAACTACAGAGGACTTTGGTATACACTGATGAGCTATGGAGTTCAGTTCATCAGAAAAGCATTTAATAGCATCAGGAACGTCAATAAAAAGTTCAGGTTTAAGTTTTGCAGCACATAGTGTTTCATATAAAGCCCAGTTAGCCTTTTTAAAATTCCGCCTAGATGATGGAGGGACATCAGATGGAGTAACAGATTTTAGTATAGTAGGAAAATGGTCACTTCCGCAGGACTGTCCATTCGAATTCATTTAGTTGTTCTGAATTTGTGACTGACAAATCGAGAGCAGAATAGGTTCCTGTACCAGGATGTAAATATGTATTGGAACCATCATTATAAATACATAAATCATTTTCTGAACAAAATTCCTCAAGTACTTTACCTTTACCATTTATTGTTACACTACCCCAGAGTGGGTTGCACCTATTTAAATCTCCCATGATAATGCAGGGCTTTGGGAGTTGATCATATAGAGCTTGAAGATCGAGTTTGTGAAACGTTGAAGACGGAGAAACATACAGAGAACATCATGTAAACGCAACGTGCAAAGTTAGTCGCACTGCAACAGCCTGAAGATTAGTAGTAAGAATAACTGGGCTATGGATAACGTTCTGTTTAATAGGATTATGATAAGCTATCTTTTGGGAGGATTTATTGGGGATCTTCCCCATATGTTTTTGGCGGGCGACAAGCTGTGTGCCCAAGAGCGGACGTTTTCAGTCACGTCCATGTCTTCAAGGGATCCATATGTGTTGTATAAATTGATTTTATTGTCTGACCCTTTGTTGGCTCTGCCACTAAGTCTTTTTCAAAGAATCTGGCTAGGTACCTTTGCCTTTAGAGAGTTGTTTAGACTTTGATGTAGGCTGAGATGATGCGTTAAGATCAGAGGATGTTTCACATTGAGATGTGCTAGGAACTGATTCTGTTGTTTGGGTCGATATTTCAGGTGAGAATATCAGAGGAGATTCTGTTTTAAACCAGGTCAGGTTTGTCTGACAGCATACAGATGACGTTGTTGTTTTAGCGGTTACTGCTTCTGACGGTGTTCTGGTGACAGAACCACAGCTCTCCTTATGTTTGAATTAGCTTTTTTAGCTTCCGCAAAAGTAACGTTTTGAGTGAATTTTATTCTATTTATCTCCATTTGATGTTTCCAAACAGGACAACTTTTAGAGTAGGAGGAGTGTTCACCCGCACAGTTTGTAACATTACTGTCACAATCTTCTGTTGTATGTGTCTTTTCGCCACAGTGAGCACATACAACAGACAATGTGCAAGTATTGACGCCATGGCCGAACTTTTGACATTTAAAACACCTCAGAGGGTTTGGAATGTACGTGTCTGATGTTACAATAACCCGCTTTAAGAGATTTTGGAGCAGTTGGTTAAGAAAAGGAGAACAGGCAAGTATTGGTGTTTGTAACAAGATCATTCTTCCGGATTGTGAAACGTTTTAAATTGAGTACACCCTGATCTTTCATCTCAGAGATGATGTCAAGCTCTGTCATGTCCGCAAACAATCGGTCACGATCTCTGACACGATCTCTGACACGATCTCTGACACGATCTCTGATGAGTCCATTGCTCTCGTATTGAGGGTTTTATGAGCCGTAACCGTGACTGGAACGCCGACAAACAATTCTGTGCTCATAAGGTTTGTGGCTTGTTGCCTTTTCCCACATTCAACCAACAAAGCACCGGAACGCAAACGTCTAATATTCTTGACATCACCAGCAAGGCCCTGTATACCCTTGGATATGGCAAAAGGGGTAAACTTTAATGGAGTCTTGTCAACAGTTTCAATTACAAGAAATCGTTGCCAGTATTCAATGGACGTGGGCAGTCTTTGATCAGTATCAATTGGATCGGTGTCTAGTTGTCGTTTGGTTTTTTAGGGGGGTTTTCATAAACCTGGTAAATTTTCAATAGTTCGTCATCCGAGTTCTCCACCCACCACGGAGTATCACAAGGACAATGCTAAAAACAAGTGGGTCTCCAACTTGCAGTACCAAGGATATTCGGATGATATACGCCAGCAGAAGTGTTATTAACAACACATCTACCAGATTGGCCCATGAGCCACCGACTTCTGGTATAAGACTCTAGGCAAAGTGCAAAAACATCATACATCAAAATCATAAACATGTTATAAGAACAATTCTGCCAAGACCACAAGTAACACATTTTCCAAACAGATTAGTGTAATGACAAAAATTTAAGTCCTTACACATGGCTTGGCTTAACCAGCCGATTATTAGAATCGGGCCGATTCTACCACCCTTCTAGGTGAAATAAGGGCCAAAGAGGTGTGTTGAGCAAAAGGAACACTGTTCAAGCTCCCATTGCCCTCAACCACCAGACTTCTGTCCTCCACCGACACGGGACGCAACCCACGGCAAACAGGTTGCCCAATTTAGTCGCCTCTTACAACAAGCAACGGGGTGTTGTGGACACATTCTGTCCCGGGTCCACACGGGAAAAGAGCGCTTAGCGTTACCCAGCACCCACCACGAGGAGGTGGCCCTTCATGTGTGCCTCATGCAGCAATATCTTCAGTGGAACACACTTTTGGGTGATAAATATAAAATCTCACGAAAACGTCTTCTGATATCAAATACATCAATGGGCGCTGATTAAAGCTAGAGCGGTGTAGGGTATTACCCAACAAGCGGCATACAAGGAGACATATTCTCTACGCTGCTCAATCCCATTTGCGCTACAGTTTACCTGTGGCCTACCCCAACAGGTAATCAATACCATTCTCAATCTGTGAATAATTATTCCACAATTTCATAGGTGCAGCATCGCAATTACAGCAATAAGTCTCACTGGAACACTGAAACTGATTGCTAATTAGCACTGACCTTCACTTTCTGTCCTGTTTCTAGTCCACTCAAAAGCAGTGTTCTTTTATGCCAGCATTCATTGGTTATTAAGACTGGCAAGTCAATGTCGTCCGATTTTGTGCATACCTCTTAGCAGGTCCTTTCAATAGTGCTGTCTTGCATATCGGTCTACATGTGACCGAACGCAAGTTCAAGTGCTTCCTCGCCTCTAGCGAAATATCACTATCTCGACTACTCGTCAAATGACGAATAGTTGCTTTTATGAAAAAATAACTTTAATTCATTCATATCATGTTTATATTACGGTTGTCAACTGGCGCAATACACAATTTCACACTCGTTTCGTATACGTCATAATACACAAATCCCTGTGTAATAATCTCTATATCTCACACATGCTCATATCTACTGTGGGAGTTTGGGATGATAAATTTGGATCTTCACGGGTTTCTTTATGGCACTAACTCAATGATGGAGGTGTGCATTTCACAACGTCTATGATATTTAGCATCCCTTTCCTAACACTCATGCTATTTCCACACAGATTCTGAAAAAATGTAGTCTTACGAATCTTAGGTATGCTCAGCTTTGTCTTCTGCAGATAGTTGTAATGTTTATGCGTGAAGGACTTTTCAGCATGATAGTGTTTGTTACCCAACCCAGCTAAGAAAAAAACGAAACTCAATACAAACAATATATTGACAATCAACCTGCTTTGATTTGTTTGCTTGTTTATTGTTTTACGGGCAGATATTTATCGGTCGTCTGCAGAGTCTGGACCAGAGTATCCTGTGACTAGTGTTATAAGCATCAGTCTACATAGGATACGATGACCCACGTCAACCAACTGAACAATACAACTAGATTGGTTAATGTTTTTTTTTCAGTTCATACGGTCAATTGATCTTGGAAACATCACACAAATGGTACTGAGGGTTGCCGAATTTGGTATAGGACCTGGGTGGTTGCTGATTGGGGTGAGTGTTACTTTCAAAAATTTGAAGTTGTAATTTGAATGAATAATTTGAAGATGCAGCCGCTTTAACTGCCTTTGGCTCTGCGTTCAAGTGAGCATAGCTTCTTAACTTTGATACTGAGCTCATTCAGGCGCTTAGTTAGCAAGGGAATCTGAACGATGATGAAATGGCATACTTGTGTGTACTCCAACTAACCAAAAGTTAGACCTACTAATTGATCAAAATCACAAACTAACGACATCTTCAACTCGGAAGTGTCACTTAACAATTACCACTGAATGGGGCTCGTGGTGTGAAGGGATTATCCAAACCTTTTTGATGTACCGCCGGATTAATGAAGCAAAACTACGTGTAATTAGCTAATCTGTTACCGCTAATTAACGTCCGGATACGGACAGTGAAGCATCGGATTAATGAATCAACAAGTAATGAGTTTACATAGTAAACAAGATTGGTTACAGCTAGTTATTGTTCGGATATAGGATTGTCGGGGTCCGGACTAACGCGGCCTAACTGCATATATGTTTCCTTGAACTGACTGTAGACAGAAATGTGTAATTTGAATGGACGTTCCTTTTGAAAGATGCCAAACCATGCGTTGGGGGAAAAGGTGGTTTCAACAGCTATGCTGCACTGCGCCCATAACGCATGCGCAGTGAATAGGTTCGCGGAGCTTGAAACAATATGCGTGTGCTGAGTATGAGGCCGTGAGCAGTAGTTTAATCTTGGTTGTGTACACAAACAAGTAAATAATCTACTCGTTACATAAAAAGACTTTTTGGTTGTGGGAAGCAGCGTCTGTCACAGAGAAAGCTCAATGTCTGGTTTATTGACACCAATATGTCTGCCTGACTGACTGCTAAAGACAATATGCAATACACAGCTTCAATCATTGACCACATGCAATTTGAACTTAACACTTATCAGGCTAAACGCCATAAACAAAATAAATTGATTTATGACTCGTGCACCGGTGTCCTGTCTCTACCACATTACTGTAATGAGGCAGGTGTGATACTTGTACACATGACATGTTTTTTATGTCTGTGGGTTGCAAACAAACCACATCCATTTTTCTCGGATGACTAGATCTGACGGAAACTGGTGCAAACTCTTGCTGGTTTCAAGTCCTGCTTTGTACTTGGACGAATGACAGGTTCCAGCCACGCAGAAGCTCACCATCTCTAGTAAGGTGATTTTTGATTGGCTCGAACGCAAATTCGGAGAATATGTATTTACAAAACCAAACATCTCTATATACATTCTTTATGGATCCCAACTTCTTCTCGTGTATGTGACCCGTGAAGGTCCCGGGGTAGAATAGGCCTTCAGCAACCCATGCTTGCCATAAAAGGTGTCTGTGCTTATCGTAAGAGGCGACTAACGGGATCGGGTGGTCAGACTCGCTGACTTGGTTGCCATATGTCATCGGTTCCCAATTGCGCAGATCGATGCTCATGTTGTTGATCACTGGATTGTCTGGTCCAGACTCGATTATTTACAGACCGCCGCCATATAGCTGGAATATTACTGAGTGCGGCGTAAAACTAAACTCACTCACTCACTTCTCGTGTATGTGATTTTGTTCGATGATAACTGTATAAAAAGAAGTTGTTATCCATAAAGAATCTTACTTTCCTGTGACTCGCTATACTTCTAAAATGCCCAGCAAACAGATCATGTTTCTGTATACACAATGAGCCATCGTGGTATCAGCTTATGAATCAGCCAGTCAGATTCCGTCGTTACACTTGAGGGCACGCCCACCCGCTATGATTGGGTTTGGTCTGCCGAGGGCTTCGTTTCGAGGGAAGTAAGTCCAAGTACAAAATATTGCACTTTTGAATCGCGATTATACGCTTATTATTTTGTTTCTGACGACTGTCGTAAGTCAATGTTAAAGTATGAGAGTTACGATCTTCTTAAGGTTAAAACCGCTTTGAAGAACGGGACGAATGACTAACTCAGGTTCGTTACATCCCTCTATTCCTTAAAAGCGGACTGCTCTCTATGTATCTTTACAGGTGGATGTTCGACGTAAACGTAATTACGAGCGACACACGATCACGGAGACATTCCACAGTTACATCAACAAGTGGTTCCAAAGGCTGGATGGTCTGCATTTTTTTGACCGTGGAGAAGAGAAATATAATATGCCTTACAAATTGGTGTCTACAGTTACCACGGAACAATCTAATACACTACAATCTACGATTGTGAGAGAATTTTCCTGAACACCAAACGAAACGAGAGTTTCGAGACTTAATGAAATTACTTAAAAGTTACCGTTCATGTTTATATTTTCAATTAAAACACTTAACCATAAAGTGAGTTGCGTGTTCTTTGCTGTTCAGAACAGATATAGGTTCATGACTAGGTGGGGATGTTTTATTTCCAGATAAAAAGGAAGTTATTTGTACGCATGATCATACGTGTTTAATTTACATTTTTTATCACTTGCCATAAATATAATCTTCAAAAAAGTATTTTTACATGGGGAAAATTCGCATTTAAGAACATATTTGACACAAAGCAATCCTTGCTAAATCCCAACATATGGGGAAATGGTTGCTGACGACGAGATGTTTGAGTAAAACATGTTGAACAAAAACGTAACGTTACATTCTGTAATGAATCACCCTACATGAAATGTTCGTGCATCAGGAAATTACATACGACCTTGAGTTGAAGTGTATGACTGTAGGCTTTAGTAAGCCACATCAATGGTGCTCCAAATGCAATGCTTTAAGCCACTATGGACGCCAAGAGATTGAAAAGACAAACAGAAGCTCAAGGACACAACGCCATTGGCCGTTAATAAGAACGGGCTTTGCAAAGAGGTGGCAAGGCACTTCAGCATGTCCAGACAGACCATTTCAAACCTATGAACCTGATACAGCAATACTGGAAGTGTTCATGACAGACCCAGGTCAGGTTGACCTAGAGTTGCCACCGCCGCTCAGCATCGCTACATCCTGTTGAGGCATCTTTGTTCAAATACCACGGCCACGTCATCCACAATAATGTAGATCCCGAGACTGTGCCGAATCTGAGACCAGATTGAGCGAAAATGGCTACGGGGAAGTGAGACGTTTTGCCAGAAGGCCAGTTCAACGTCAGGTCGTTCCCGTTGTCAACGTCAACGAATAATTTCTAGCATGACAATGCTCAATCTCACTTGTCTGACGGGACGTCCTCCTGCAATGTTCAGGTGTTACCTTGACGTTCTCTACCACACGATTTGTCCCCCATGGCAGAGGGGATACTCTTGATCGACGCATGCGCCATTGTGACCTGCAAACCTCAGACACAACAAGAACTGCACACAGCACTTCAGAAAATGTATCAAAACAGTCCTCAAGACAACAGTCGGTATTTCCTTCCTTCTGTGGGTCATCGATGCCAAGCTGTTATCTATGCTCATGGCGGTCATTCACAATCCTGACATTTCACTCTGACCAAGTGCCACTAATATCACCCTGTGGTTTTGGCAAACTCTTTCACGATAATCATGTTTTGGAAATTTGTAACGCGATGGTTTTACAGTAATTGAGCAATGATCAAATCAGTTATATGTACTCAGTAAGTTGCTGTAATTGAGCAATGAGTAAATCAATTATATGTATTTAGTAAGTTACTGTAATTGAACAATGATTGAATCAATTATATGCACTCAGTAAGTTACTGTAAGTGATCAATAGGTTGATCAATTATATGTCCTCAATAAGGTACTGTAAGTGAGCAATGAGTGAATCAATTATATGCTCTCAGTAAGTTGCTGTAATTGAACAATGATTGAATCAATTATATGCACTCAGTAAGTTACTCCAAAAACAGCACAAGTTTCTTTCTACTATTTGTTTTAAAACAGTATATAATAGACATGTAAAGTATATTTGCAGATTTTTACATAATAAACCTGGTTTATGTGACGATTTTGATATCAGCGTCATGATCATTTTTAACGTATTTGTGTAGTTTTGTGCAAAGTAACGGTGATGATATTTGACATTTCCCGACTTCGTTACGTTGATTGGTTTCCCATTGTATTCCATCATTGTGTGTCATATGCGGCCATATCTGTGACTGCATTAGAGTTACATACCAGGCGATATAAGGAATATTCCACGCTTATCCGGAGCATACACTAGTCAAAGGGAACTCAACCCTAAGACGATCGTAATTCATATAGTCTAACTGTGTGCTGTTCTCCACAGATCAGATAGATGACTGGTTCATCGTGTTTGTTACTCTACTGTTCACTAATCCACTGTACAGATTAAACATCAGGTGTTCCATACTCCACAAACTACACACTACAGTAACTTTACAGGTTAAACACCAGGTGCCCCATACTCCATAGTTCACACAACATACTGATCCGCTGCACAGTTTTCCTATCTAATCAAATTCACACTCGTCTATCCGTGAAAAGCTGTGTTAAAACTGGTCCTCAGCAACCCACTCTTGTCATGGACGGCGACTAACCGCATCTGGTGATCAGGTGTGCTGATTTTGTTGATACGTGAGATCGTATCCCAGTTGCTTAGAACGATGCTCATGATGTCGACCACTGGATTGTCAGGTCTAAACTCGGGTATTTACAGACCGGTGAGATATAGCCTTAATGTTGGTGAGTGCGACCTAAAACAGTCATCCCTAACCCTGTCACACCTATCGATGAAACCCCAACATGAATCTTATTAACCAATTCAGACAATGACCTTTTTAGCTGATCCGAATGTTCTCGTGTGAAAGTGAAAACATTGCGAGGAGGGCCGTAAACCGAACTTACTCTCACTCTCTCACCCTTATAGCATGGTGGAGCCTTTTCTGTGAGGTACCCGAGAAGATACGGGTAAGAACAGAGACCCGTTCCTTACAGCGGTCGTAGCCGTATGACTGTGGTAGGACTATGTTACAGTATGGCAGTTACGATCTCTCTGTTGTTACGGTTAAGAATTTACTGTGACAACAATTTAAGAAATCCCCTTGTAAACCAGCAACACAGAACAAAGACAAGTTGTTTACCTTCAATTTCTGTTATTATGCAACGAGAGCAAGGTATACAAAGTCAAAAGTCCATATAACAATGCAGATTTCAGGTACAATTCAAGAGAGACAAAATCTAAGTCAGTGGGTCACAAAATAGGTCCATAGGAATACATGCTTGTCGTAAGAGACAGCTAACGCGATCGGGTGGTTCAATATAGTGGTAAATTGTCGGTGGTGCTGCGGTCATCACACAGAAATACTGAAGTATATTTGCTAAGTGTGCCAAACAAGTGAAGATGACACAGAGGAGCTATTGTCGGTTTCTGTGTGTAGGATACAGTGCTCAAACTCACAGTCTATCAATTATTGAAATATTCTGGACATTAATAGATACTTTATCCCATTTCATTTTATTAATGTCCATTGATTATTGCATAACACTAGTTCTGTTATCGTGTTTTGCAGACAGATTTCTTAATCATACAATGCATGATGTACCATTGTGTAAACTGAGACTTAAACAAAGTGTAAACTATTAAACTTTGTACAATCACTATTCAACTTTAAATGTGTTTTAAAGGATTAAGTGACGCAAATGATCTAGGTTGGACTTAGGCTTCACTCTTCAACAATTTGTGCTTGTCTTCCGAGGTGACTTCCAAATACCCAGAATAAAAAGTCAGCCTATTTAAAAAGTAAAATGTGATACTGTGGAAATCTTAGACTGATATGATTGGAAAGATCAGTCCATATTTATTTATCTGGCAACCGATTTAGGGATGTCATAATCATTTGTGTTTACAATTAAAGGAAATATTGTTCAAGATATGATGTTACTGTTTTATGAAGCAAAATCACTTTTCCTATTGTGCTTACACAACACTATTACACTTAGGAAACTCTTGTAAAAATTGTCAATTATCTGACCATATAACAGTCATTTCTGATTTTCACTCACAAACGGTAACTTTATTGAGGAAAATAAAACGCTTGTTTTCTAAAAGTGCATACATGAAGTTTAAATCTTTCTTTTCTGAAAGATTGCCTATCAGACAACCTATATTGTTACAAGAGTGTATTATCTGTAAATTGCATTATTACTTAAGTAATATGTAATTATTATTGGGTCACAATGTTAACTCTTAGTGTTTCGAATGATAATTGTTATGTTTTGTATAAAAAATGTTCAGCACTTTTAATATGTTGGCAGCAGGCTTTCCGGAAATGCTTTAGAGTTACCTCCCCTTTACCTTTATGTTTGCTTATTTGTGTTACTTCCTGGAGACTGTTCTAGAGCCTTTCTAGAGCGATGGTCGTATGTGCTCGAACTTGCAGGAAAATACTGAAAGTATATATGAAGGCTAGTTGTCGTGTCCGGGGTAGAATATGTGTTCATACTACATGTGTTCATGTTCATATAGTTGGTTTGCTTGTTGATTTTCAGGCCGCAGTCAGCAATACTCTAGCAATATGGCGGCGGTCTGTGAAGAAGTGAGTCTGGACCAGACAATCTAGTGATCAACAGTGCTGAAATACGCAACTGGAATATGATGACATTATCCCAATCAAGTTGGCGGGTCCGTTACTCGAATCCTATGACAAATATGGGCTGCTGAAGATCAATACTGAACGGGACATTCCTGGGTGAAAAGTAGAATGTTCCTGTTGATCTGATGATAGTACTAGTATATTCAACTGGAATTATAGAATTTGATGAATAAGAATAAAAGTATAGTAGCCTATGGATGGTAGCTCTTTTGCAACGTTTCGGTATAGTTTTTTATGCAGTTGTCAAACAAGAATAAAGTAATACAGAACACAACAGGGCTATGTACAAACCAGGGATTAAAAGACAGACGAAGGTAGGCATCAAGAGTACTAGCGTATCAAATATACCTATGACTACCATCTCATTCACATGGATTCTAATCTCTGTGTATACACTGTGTATTTTATGTGATTTTATTTTATTTATGAAGAAGAAGATTTAGATTGTTTATTAAAGTGTCACAAGTTGTACATCGTAAAAAGCATCCATTTAAAAGCAAGAGTTAAAATATGAAAACAAATGACCAACAACTATAGTTGTTCTAACAGTGTAGCATTAGCGAAGTATGGTTAAATATGATTGCTAAGTTGATTCCATACGTTAAGAGGGTGAAAGGTGAAGGAAAATTGTGAAGAGGTGGTTTAACTCGTGGGTTAACCCGTGAGTTGACGACGCCTAAACATGTGTAGGAGTAAAGCGGTTGTTTGTTTAATAAACTGGCTATCTTGCATAATGAGAGTGACTTGGTCAACAGGGGTATACTGGGTAAAGGCCGGGTATACTGCTGAGACAGCATTTCATAAATCATATCTGATATCTGAATAAAAACTACAGGGAACCAAGAAATAAACGTCGTCCTCGACTTCATTGATGTTACAGTCACTACATTTCCAACGGAGTCTTAGGTCGTTTGCACCTGCCTAGTTCGACCTGTACCACAACGAAATTTTGCAAATATACTACGTATACGTTGTGATCTGTTTAAAAATGAGCTGACGCAAGTCTCTGTAAAAAGATGTTGCTTAAGTAGGCGGAACGTGCGTAATTTGCTACCATTAATTGTACCCGGTCATTCTACAGCTATGAGAGCCATTCCCTATAATCTAACGTTAAGAGTCATTCCTGCGCAGAGTTCAGGTCTGACTGAGACATGTTGTTTATATCCTTGGTTGGAAGCTGTAAAGAACTAAGTAAGGACAGTACACTATTATATCATGATTTTCTGAATTTAGTAGACCATCTGTTAATGGCATTGGGTATTATACTGTGACAGTTGGAATGCAACTTATGCCAAAATCTCACAATTTCAATCTTATGTTTGGTTAAGGCAGAACACCAGCCCATTTCACTCCTGACTGCAACATTTGGAGTCTTACTTGTAACCCCTGAAAAGAACCTTCAAGCACGGTTTCTAACGGCATTTTTACAGCTAAATTGCTGGGTGCCCCACATGGTTGAACCATATGATACAATAGGTTGGACTAAATTATCGAACATATAAAAATGTTATAAAAACATCACATAGGCCATCCCACCAACGGATTTAAATTTACAAATGATAACGCCCAAGGCACAGCTAGCAGACTTAGCAAGTCTTTTAGCTGTAAAGTTCCAGTCGATGTATGCATGGAACCAAAGGCCCAACTATTTTTATTCATGGCTATATTCTGTGACACTATCCCCGATGGTAAACGTACACTGAGACATTGTCACAGGACGAAAATGGATAGCTTTTGTTTTACTTATGCTTACAGACAACCTCTATCCAGAGTCAGACACACAATGTAGAAGTCGCTGTAAACAAAGTTTGTCGGGTGTAAGGAGAGCTATGTCATCTGCGTACAGTAACACACTGAGCATAAGGTCATCAACCTTAATACCACATGACAAACTGTTAATGTCATCCACCAAGTCATTAATATACAGTGAAAACAGCGTGGGTGAAATTACGCAGCCCTGGCGGACACCAGAAGTAACTGGAAATGGGTTTGTAAGAAAGTTGTTGACACAAGACCAAGTATTATCATACATTGCTTGAACAGCGGCGAGAAATCTACTCTGATTCCCAAATTGTCTCAGCTTATGCCACAGAAAATCACAGTTTACTAAATCAAAAACGTTTCGCAAACAAAAGTAGAAACTGGCGTGTTGACTTTCTGTTACTAATCATAGAGTGTAGACTAAAGATATGTTGTGTGGCACGACGTTTAAATCGAAAACACTTTTGTTCGTCTGCTAAAACATTATACTCCAACCATGTACTTAAAAGAGCGTTTAAACTATCACAGTAAAGTTTGCATGGCATAGAAATGAGCGATATATCTTTATAACCTAAAGGGTCCCAAGGATCACTATCAGGTTTAGGTATTGGGTTAATAATGGTTGAACGACAAACATCTGGACAAGTACTGTTATCATAACACCATGAAAACAGTCTGTAAACAATGTCAATACACGACTGGTTCTTCAGGCACTCAGCTGGTCCAGCAGAGTCCGGGCCAAATGCCTTTCCTCGTTTCGCACGTGTAACAGCTGCCAGCGAGATGGGTTTGTCCAGGTCACTAGTGTCAACTGTGACATCACATGACACGCTCTTGTCAACCATTGCCTGGCGCATATGTGTCCGGTGCGGGTCACTTTGACCTCAGGTAGACGTGTCCATGCTTTCCCGAACCACGTAACAAACAGCACACTGCACACGTAAAATCTTTAAGATAAGGGAAGTAACTCGCGGCATGACAAGTTGTCATTCCATAAAGTTTGCCAGCCGAGGTAGCTGAAATGTTGAGTCATTTCACGAAGTGACTGACTTCACAATCTGACAATAACATAATACCATATAGTCCTAGGCCGACTTCTTGAAGGATCTCTCAACAGGAGTAAAAGGTGTTGTCTAGTAATTAGTATGACTTCTCCCACCCTCCAGAGATTATTGTTGATATATTTGTTTCAGATATGTATGATAGTCTTACCAGGTTAAACAGGGAGTAGACCCGTGAAGATGCGGGATAGAATAGGTCTTCAGCAACCCATGCTTGCCATAAGAAGTCGTCTATGCTTGTCATAAGAGGCGACTAACGGGATCGGGTGGTCAGACTCGCTGACTTGCGCAGATCGACGCTCATGTTGGTGATCACTGGATTGTCTGGTCCAGACTCGATTATTTACAGACCGCCGCCATATAGCTGGAATACTGTTGAGTGTGGAGTAAAACTAAACTCACTCACATTTTTTCAAGAGCAGATATATCACCTTACGATCATAATATATCATCATGTTTTTGAAAAAGGGCGTTAAATATTGAACAAATATTACCAGATGGGGGAATTTCGAAAAGAGAAAATAACAACCCAAAAACAAATGTCAGAATCCAGCAAATTATTGTCACCGAAAGCTGTCTGCGAAATTTGGATACATCTTCAACGCCACAAATATTTTAACATGAATTCGAAAAATATTAGGTGCCGTGGAGTGATTTGGTTTTAAAGCATTGGCACGTCACACCAAAGACCTGGGTTCGATTTCCCACAGGGGTATTCACTCACTCACTCACTCACTCTTACAAAACAAAATGAATGTACATACACTGAATAGAACCAACGTTGTACTGACATTTTTTTTGTACTGATTGGCCATTGATATTTACGGTAAATCATTGTTGCTTTTTCGTTGAATAGTGAAACGTTCTACATAGTTTCTGACCTGTATACCCGCGGCCTCAACCGATCAAAGTTCCAGACCAAAAATGTTTTCACTGTCCACAAAAACTTGAACCTTATGACCAGATTTGAAATATTGGTGTAGAGTATTACCATCTGTGACTGCCTGGATTCTAAACAGAGCGAAACACCTAGTCCCATGTCGCAACTTTTCCATAAAAGTTGGTATCATTTTCCATTGTTTGAGGCCAACGTGAGGAACACATTCGTCGTAACGGATAGGAGATAGTTATGTATATTTCACACCAAGCACTTATAGGTGATGTTCTTGAATAGAACTTCCCTGTTCTGATACAAGGAACTGACATGGAAACAAAATAATTCATTAGATGTTTATAGTAGACAGTCTTCAGGCTGACTCCCTGACTGATCTGATAGCCTTAAGTTCACCACTGGCAAATCACTTCAACTCAAGCGAGACTTCCAAAGACGCTATTAATCACTGGATCAGAACTGTACGCTGCTTGGATTCTGCTTGCGTTGTGCATGAGGTTTAGCTCTGTACTCAGTTTTATAATTCTCAGTGATATCATTCATAAGATGTCTGTCTTTAAAAAGTTTGTTCATGCTTATATAAATTCATCTTAACCAAGTTAAAAGTTCACCCTACATCCTGGTGTAGATAGAACATCTCAAGTCGCAGACCTCTTCTAATATAATGTATTGCGTCAAAATACAGTTGAGACAATACATCCTTAACATTCTGAAAATAAAGAAAAGAACATCCCTATTAATTGTACACAGGTGATGGTGTTTCGCTGACATTACTGAACGTAAATTCCCTCGCAAATGGCAAGAGATTCCATTTAACAAAAATGTAAACAAATACCGCTGATCACAACCTGTCACTACCAAATTCCTGGAAGGCGAATCCACTATGAGGGGGGACAGGAGTTTTCCGGTCTCAGTATAAATTTTTGTATAGTTTATGAGTGTTAACCACAACAACTAATGAATACAATGAAAATAATCTGAAGAACTCTCATACATATCAATAAAGACAATAAAATGCCGCAAAATATAATTAAATTATCATACTTTGGATGCCGTTATTTGGACTCGTCCATAACTTTCAAAGAAGCCTTACAAACCAATTCCTACATAATTCAGACATCACTGGCCCTCATACAGGTTGAATTAGTGATCAGAAAGATGTACAAAAATAAGATACCTGACGGTTTGACAATATTTATGACAATCAGCTCAATATTAGCACTCTCAAAATTGCGCTCGCATCCATCGCCATGTGACAGGGAGCATTCATTCCACCGGAGGTTAACAGTAAAACACTAAGTTTAAAACATAAGGGAGTAGCTCATTAATTCTAAGTGAACACACGCAATGCAGTAAAATCTTGCTGACGTTCAAAACTCTCTTCAAAACACATCCTTAAGAGTATGTGCGCATTTTGCACACATTGAAACCATCAACAAACAAACGAACACCTGGAAAGCTGGCATTGTTGTCTGTAGAAAGCATTGTCGAAGGCACTGTCACTGTCCTGTTCCTGAACCGTTACAATGAAGGAGGCGACCTAAGAATAGGAAATCCCACTCCATGATAATCGGCAGATCATCCTGAACTGGAAGTGACAGATGACTCAAATTACCGCCCATTATCTTCAAAATGATGTGGCACCCGTGGCGAGCCACCTCCTCGTGGTGGGTGCTAGGTAACGCCAAGAGCTCGCCGACGCCCCCGTTGTGGACCCGGGGGAATATTTGGTCCACCAACCCGTTTGCCGTGGGTTGCGGCCCTGTGTCGGTGCAGGACGGGAGTCTGGGGGTTGAGGGCACTGGGGGCCTGTGAACGCGTTCCCTTTGCTCAACACACCCCTTCGACCCTTACTTCACCTAGACGGGTGGTTGAATGGGCCCGGTTCAAGCAATCGGCTGGTCATGCCAAGCCCTGTGCATGGAATCTATATATTTACCATTGCACAAGTATAATTTGAAATTGATGTAATTTTGGTCTTGGTTTCATTTTTATAAACATGTTTGATTTGAATTATAACGTTTAGAAGGCGATGGCTCATGGGCCAGTCTGGTGGATCAATTATTCATAATTCTTTTTCTGGAGTATATCCTCCGGGTATCCATGGTGCTGCAGGCTGGACGCCCGCTTGCTTTAGCATTGTCCCTGTGATACTCCGTGGTGGGTGGGGAGCTCGGATGATGAAACCTAAATAACTCACCATGGCTTACGACACCCCCACTAAATAGAGCAAACGTCCTCTCGAAAATGACCCTGTTGATGATCTCAGACCGTCTAAACACAGTGACTACTGGCCACGTTTTATCGTCATCGAGACCAAAGATAATGCAAATTTAAAGTTAAACCCTCTTGCGGTGTCTAAAGGTATCCAAAGCATTGCCGGTGATGTAAAGAACATTAGAAAATTACGTTCTGGTGCACTGTTGATCGAGTGCGCCAAAAGGCAACAGTCCACGAACCTTTTGAACACTGACACTTTCGTTGGCACGAAAGTTACCTTCACGGCCCACAAAACACTGAACACGAGTAAGGGAATCGTACGTGATCGAGATCGCTTCTGGCTTCATGTCTGAACTTGATATCGCTTCCGAAATGAAAGACCAGCGTGTATTATATGTCAAACGTTTCACAACGCGTAAAAACAACACAACTATTCAAACTAATACCTATCTGTTTTCTTTCTCATCACCTGCTGCTCCAACATCACTTAAAGCTGGATACTGTAATATCAGTGTGGAAAAGTACATTCCGAATCCCCTTCGGTGTTTCAAATGCCAAACGTTCGGGCACTGTGTCAATACTTGCTCCTTGTCTGTTGTGTGTGCTCACTGCAGTGAAAAGACACACACAGCTGAAGATTGTGACAGTAATGTGGAAAAATGCACCAACTGCTCAGGCGACCATTCCTCATTTTCTAAACAGTGTCCTATTTGGAAAGAGCAAATGTAGATATACAGAATAAAGTTTATTAAAAATATCTTCTTTTCTGAGGCCAAAAAACTGGTAAAGAGATCTGATCTTCCAGAAAGTTATGCTGCAGTCGCAAAAACATCATCGGAGTCTACCTCTAAAATAACAAAATCATCCACAGGCTGCCAGACTACCTTGACTTGCGATTCCCCACAGCTTTTGTACCGTGCCATATCATCTCAGACTGAGGATTCACTTACTAGTACCATAAAGTCTTCTTCTGATCACAAATATTCATCATCTCAGTCACACTCAAAGTCTCAATCAGCAGCTGATAATCAACAAACTGTGAAAAGTAAACCTAAGCCAAAGCCTGATGCTTCAAAACAAAAAAAGTGGCAGAGCTTATAAAGGGTCACAAAATAAAATTCAATTGTTTAATAAATATGGGTCTCTTGAAGACATGGACGTTTCTAAAAACGTCCATTCTAGGGCACATAGCTTGTCGCCCTCCAAAAGAGTGCGGGGTAGAACCCCAATAAATCCCCCCAAAAGATACTTTATTCCAATAATATTGTACAGTGGAACTGCAGAGGATTAAGGACTAATTTACATGAATTACAGCTATTAGTCCAAGATTTTACACCGTCAAAGCTATGTCTCCAAGAGACATATTTAAAACAAACAGATATATTTGACCTTCGTCATTTTAATGCATATCATTGTTTTTCACCTCCGGGTGATAGGGCCACCGGCGGATCATCCATTCTAGTCAGACAAAATGTTATTCAAAGCTCTGTTTCATTTATTACTAATATGCAGGCTGTTGCAGTAAGAGTTACTTTACATGTAGCATTTAGGCTATGCTCTCTTTATATTTCACCGTCTACGGCGTTTGCCAAAACCGAACTTCAAGCTCTATATGATCAGCTCCCGAAGCCTGCATTATAATGGGAGATTTAAATGGACACAACCCACTCTGGGGTAGTGTAAATACAAACACAAAAGGTAAATGGTTGGAGGACGTTTGTTCTGACAATGATTTATGTATTTATAATGATGGTGCCAACACATATTATCCTGGTACAGGGACTTATTCTGCTCTCGACTTGTCACTGACAAATTCAGAACTAGTTAATGAATTCGAATGGTCAGTCCACGATGACCTCTGTGGAAGTGACCATTTTCCTACTATATTAAAAGCTGTAACTCCATCTGATGTTCCTCCATCATCAAGGTGGAATTTTAAAAAGGGTAACTGGACTTATATGAAACACTGTGTTCTGAAAAACGTAAACCCCAACGTTTTATTGACGTTCCTGATGCTATTAAATGTTTTTCTGATGAATTGAACTCCATAGCTGATGAGTGCATACCAAAGTCCTCTGTAGTTCCACACATTCGAATACCATGGTTCAACGATGACTGCAAACATGCTAGGAAGGCAAGGAAAAAAGCAGAACAATTCGAATACCATGGTTCAACGATGACTGCAAACATGCTAGGAAGGCAAGGAAAAAAGCAGAACATTATTTCCGTCGCCAGCCTATGGTGCATAATTTAAATAAATTTAAAGTTTTTAATGCTAAAGCGCGGCGTACACCAATCTTGGCAAAATTATGTATCCAAAATAAATTCTCGGACATCCATGTCCAAAGTATGGAACATGGTCCAGAAAATTAAAGGTAAGGGTACTAAATCTACAGTCTTAAACATGGAGATCAATTACTTACTGATAAATCAGATATTGCGAATAAACTGGGCGAAACTCTCTCTAAACATTCTTCCTCTTCTAATTATATACCTAAATTTCAGCAATATAAGAAACAAGAAAAAAAGAAAACTATTAACTTCATTTCTGATAATGGGGAAAATTATAATGAATTTTTTTTTCTATTCATGAACTCCATACTGCTCTTGATCAAGCTCATGACACAATTACTGGAGCTGATAACATACATTATCAACTCCTGAAGCACTTACCAGAATCCTGTTTAGAGACGCCCTTGTCAATTTTTGATGATATTTGGACTTCCGGGAAATTTCCTTCTACATGGCGTGATGCTATAGTAGTACCAATACCTAAACCTGGACGTGGTCATACGGATCCATCCAATTATCGTCCGATTTCATTAGCTAGCTGTGTTTGCAAGACCATGGAACCCATGATAAATAATCGACTTGTTTGGTACTTGGAAACACATAACCTCGCAACAGATTTACAATGTGGTTTCCGTAAAAACAGAAGTACTGTCGATCACTTAGTGTGTTTGGAATCATTTGTGAAAAACGAGCTGATTAATAAACAACACGCTGTGTCTATCTTTTTTGATCTCGAGAAGGCATATGACACAACCTGGAAATGTGGCATTTTGAGAGATTTCAGTTTGCGAGATCGTTTGCCTAAATTCATAGGCAAATTTTTAAATAACAGACAATTTCAAGTCCGCGTGGGTTCTACCCTGTCTGATCATTACAATCAGTATCAGGGTGTTCCACAAGGCAGTATTTTGTCAGTCACACTTTTTAGTATAAAGATAAATAGTTTATCCAAAGTTTTAAACAATTCAATTGATGGATCGTTATTTGTGGATGATTTTAATATTTCTTGTCGTGGTAAAAATATGAATACCATAGAGCGGCAGCTGCAGTTGTGTTTAAACAAAATAAATAAATGGTGTCTTGAAAACGGCTTTAAATTTTCTAAATCGAAAACTAATTGCATACATTTGTGTCGTAAATACAAAACACATAAAGACCCTGAACTATCTCTAGATGACACTCCTATTAAAGTTGTCAAGGAAGCCAAGTTCCTGGGATTAATTTTTGACTCACACCTAACGTTTCTGTCTCATATTAAATCTCTGAAATCTAAATGCCTGAAAGCACTTGATCTGTTGAAAGTGGTATCAAATTCTAAATGGGGAGGTGATCAAGCTACCCTCCTCCATCTATATCGATCACTTGTCCGATCTACACTTGATTATGGCTCCATCGTATATGGGTGAGCCTGCAACATCAACTTAAAGTTGTTCATCATCAAGGTCTAAGACTTTGTCTTGGGTCCTTTAGAACCTCTCCTATTGACAGTCTATACGTTGAAGCTGATGAGCCTTCTCTCAACCAACGACGTATAAAACTATCTTTGCAATACATTACAAAATTAGATTCTAATGAGTCTAATCCCGCATTTAATTGTGTCTTTAATCCTCTCTATGAGGATTTGTATAACAAAACGTCTTCCCTTGTTCCGCCTCTTCGGCTCAGAAGTAAGCCATTTCTTGATGCTTCTAGCATTGAGCTGGAAAATATAGCTCCTTCCCGTCTTCTTTGTTCTCCTCCTTGGCAGTTGGTTAGACCACAAGTTGCCCTAACATTAGCTACATTTTAAAAAAAAAGACAGAAACGAATGAATTACAGCATAAACAAGAATATAATCAACTGAAACATAAATATAGGAATTATAAATCCTTATTAACAGATGGGTCCAAGGACGGTGGCGCAGTGGCTTGTGCCACTGTCATTGGATCCAGAACAATATCTTCTAGATTACCAGATAATAGTTCTATTTTTACAGCAGAAGCTAACGCCATATTAACAGCTCTTAAATATATCGAAAGGCACCCTAAACGTAAACAATATATAATCTATTCCGACTCTCTTTCTTGCCTTCAGGCGATTAAAAATATTTCCTGCAAACATCCACTTTTAATAGAAATTATTGAATTGTTTAATGATCTTGCCACTGGCCAATATGACATCGTCTTGTATGAATCTCTGGTAACACACTGGCTGACCTTGCTGCTAAAGCAGCACTCAACAAATCTGTGACAGCACTTCTTATTCCTTATAGTGATTACAAAGCCACCATTCGATCTTATATCCGTGATCTGATGCAAAAGAAGTGGGACACCCAAGTGGGTATCAATAAAGTACATGAAATAAAACCTTACATTGGTTATACCCATTTGGGTTGTCAGTCCAGATTTGAAGAGGTTATTTTACGACGATGTCGTATTGGCCACACTAGATATACTCATGCGTACCTGTTAAAAGCTGAGGATCCTCCATTTTGTATCCCTTGTGATGAGAGAGTCACAGTCAAGCATATTCTGCTTGACTATGTTGAATTCTCTATCACATGGGATAAGTATTTTACAGTTAAAATAATGAAGGATCTTAATCGTTAATTCTCATTTAATTATACTAGTTTTTTTTAAAGAAATTTATTTTTTGGTTGAATTTTGAATGTCACGTTGTGTAAATAGATGTATTATAATGATTGGTAGTTTGAATTAGTAACTTGAATTGTTGGTGGCTGTACCCTCAAAGGGGGTTGAAGTATAGTAAAATTATTGTCCATCGCCAGCAGCCGAAGGGATGGTGTAAATCCAACTAGGGTCCATGTAGGTAGCAAAAGTACTGTAAGTCCCCATGGTCCCTAGTGTGGTGACCTACCTTCTGTTGTTGGCGATCTATAGTCTGTTTTTATGTTGTATTGTCTAAATAGTGATATTTGTTTTAACTTTCCATGCTAGTTTTAATTGAAATTGTGATATTCTAGTTGTTTTACTGTCCTTCGTTGACAGATTTTACCATATGCATATATTTTATTTAAATGTTCTCGTCACGATATGGCTGAGATATTGCCGATGTGACGTAAAATATTAACTCACACTCAAAATGATGTTTCTGTAAAATGATAGTGGACAATACAATAGTTTGGTATTTGGAAATCAATAATCCTATATTACAAATACTCAATCACTCTGGAAATAATTCTGTTCGATACTGAGGAACGCTATTACAAACCATTTTACACTGCTTTTCTAGGCGGATGCAGGAGGTAGGGGAGGAGGGGTGTGGGTTGTGCAGTGGTGCGCACTCCACATTTGTCCTAGATGTTTATTAAATGACTGTTGAAGTGTGCACCATCTCCTCTTACGACAAATATGAGTTACTGAAGATCAGTTCTACCTTGGATCTTCAGGGATGAAGGGAGAGGAAGCCTTGACTGGATGCTGGTATGCTTGACTAACGTTCTAGAATTTTATGCTTAATAACAAAAGAGTTATACTGTGGGTTAGTGAAACTCACTTGTAACCCGGATCTAAGATACCTGAGACCATTTGTATACATTTCTGAAGAGTATATAGTTTGTGTCTTTCTTTGTTGTTTAACACCACACTCGGCACTAGTCCAGTAAATGTAATGGCGGCGAAGAAATTACTGACAGCCCAAGGTCCAGGAACTACCTGGTTCACCTGTTAAAGTAGATGAAAAGAGTTGTTGGGGCATATTTTCGATTGTCACCTGACAGTTTTGCTTCATATGACATAGTTCAGTCAAGGTATCTAAGAGTACTAGTAGAGAAAGGATCGCATTTCCATACATCTACATTAAATGTACTGTTGAAATATGATCAGTTCCTGGTATTCATATAGTTGGTTTCATATACACAATTTTATAATTCTAACGGCTACCTAACTGCTATATTGGCCTTTAAGGACATGTAAAACTCATTGGGAGTTTAATCACATACGTTTTGAAATTAGCAATATAAGTGCATTAACGCAACCGTGTATAATTGCACACAGAAAAAGTGATTATATACCTCTGAATGTCTTTGAAAAATCGAATTCCAATATTTACTGAAGTCATGGTAGAGTTAATAATTACTAACGGTGAGTCCTAGATATTGTATACCGGTATAGCTGAAATATTGATGATGCTACAGACCCGTGCCAGTTATAATGGGCCACTTGATGTAATTTCCAGAGACTTACATGTAAGTGAAGCATAAATAATTTTCATAAACTGAGTTTAGGAGGGCCCATTTGACAGGCACGTGTGAAATCATCTCTGCGCTGCGCACATAATTTCATTATATATTTTCTGAATGCTTTATTTAACTAATGACATCAGTTAATTTATTATTTATGAACATTGACAAGTAAGCAACGGAGAATTAAACAGAAATTATGTGATCGTAAGCAAGATGATTCTTCACAATCGTGCAAAGTTTGACATGGTTCGTGAAAAACATCATACTACACTAAATAAACATGTGAGGCCAGTGACCCAATATAACTGACATGGGTCTGCATATTAATATTTCAATCACTTACTAATGGCGTGGAATGTTGGCATTGCTGACTTCCTCGTCCTTCTCCTCAGTCCAGTCACCTCAATCCAGCCTCCTCAGTCCAGTCACCTCAGCCTAGTCTCCTCAGTCCAGTATGCTCAGTCCAGTCACCTCAGCCCAGTCTCCTCAGTCCAGTCTCCTCAGTCCAGTCCTAAGTCCTGTCTCCTCAGTACAGCCACCTCAGTCCAGTCTCCTCAGTCCAGTCTTCTCAGTCCAATTACCAATGACACCAGGTTGAGTGAGTGAATGAATATTAATATTTCAATCACTTACTAATGGCGTGGAATGTTGGCATTGCTGACTTCCTCGTCCTTCTCCTCAGTCCAGCCTCCTCAGTCCAGTCTCATCAGTCCAACCTCCACAGTCCAGTCCTCCTCACTCCAGCCTCCTCAGTCCAGTCACCTCAGTCCAGTCACCTCAGTCCAGTCTCCTAAGTCCTGTCTCCTCAGTCCAGTCTCCTCAGTCCAGTCTTCTCAGTCCAATTACCAATGACGCCAGGTTGAGTGAGTGAATGAATAACAATTTGACGTCGCATCGGCATCCTTCCAGCCACTTAGCAACGAGACCAAGACTGCATATGTACACGAACCATTACATGTGTGAGTGAGTATAGTTTATATCATTTTTAGCAATATTCAAAAGAGATAATGGCAAGTGACACCAGAAATGGACTTCACACATTGCACCCATGTTGAGAATTGAAATGTTTGGGCATGACCAGCAAATGCTTTAATCGCTAGGCTACGCACCACACCCTCACACAAGTACATAGTTTGACATATTATCCACAGATACTTAACATTTAGCATGAATGCATAATGTTAAATTAATCTCAACATCTCTTCGTTGGATAGGCATCTAATGCCGTATATGAACATAAGTATAAATTATTGATGCAGGTCATGACACTCTACTTGACTTTATGTCAACACCAATATGATCACTGTTACGATAAAGGCCAAGCTTGGAACTGATGTTGTCTACTGGCATAGCAGGTTTATCTGTGTGAGAAGGTAAGATGTTGTTCTTTTCCTAAATTAAGCTTTGTCCTTAAAGTTTATCGAGTAAACGTAAAAGTGATAACACATTTTGTCAGAGAGAAACCTTCATCGACTTCCAACTGTTCCCCTGGTATATTGTTCTTCTAAAAATATAAGTGATAACACTTTTGTCAGACAGGTCGTTGGTGTTAAGCTTTTCTCATCGTGAAGTGTGCTTCTAAAATAAAAGTGATAGCACCTTTTGTCAGGCACGTCATTGATATTCAGCTTTTCTCAGTGTGAAGTGTACTTCTAAAAGCAAAAGTGATAACACTTTTTCGACAAGAGAGGTCACTGACGTTCAACCTTTCTCGGTGTATTGTTCTTCTTAGAGTAAAAGTGCCATACCTTCATCAACCTTCAACGGTTCTCTATTGTTCTTTCTAGATGTAAACAAAATGGCTTTGATATTCATGCTAAATGTTGGAAAGTACAACGTCCAAAGCCTTACAAAGTCTACATTTAAGCAGTATGTTTTTCCCCTTAATGTTTTAAAAAATGTTTTGATATGTGCAATACAAACACTTTGTAAGTGGTTGATGTAATTTTTGAAAACCAGTTTGGGCTTAGTATATGTTTCTGTCGAAACAATTACTAGTACGTATTGCCCATAATATACTGGATAAAATAGTTAGGGATCTATGCAAACTTTGAAATTATGAATAATGATCTGTCTACTCATTGAGACACCCATAGACAATTAGTCGTAAAAATAACAATATCCCCAACTTATTTTGTTTAGTAAACATGTTAATCATTTCATTAAGACACCCAGGGTAGTGGTTAGGTCTAGGAGCTTTTGTATTTAAAATGTACTTGCTCCCAATACACAGTGTTCCTTATATTATGGTTCAGATCCGCAGTTGAGAACCTTTGTAAATATAACAAAACAAAGCTCTCCAAATTCCATAATGTATTGCTCGAGACTGAATGTTTGTCTGTGTCTATGGAATGATAACTAGTAGTATTGTGGTGGTTGTTAACTGGATAGGGCCCCGTTCCTCAAAGCGAGGTACGACACACTTTTTGTGACAAAGACTTACAATCTCTTTGAGTCACCGGCCCCTGGACTTTACCAATTCCCAATTTCCTCTTTATTTAGTTTTCTCTTTGTTTTGGCTTCCTTTGACCTACGGCTTCCACTGACGTATGGCTACCCTTTACTTGGCTTTATCTGACCTGAGGCGTCCTTGGATGTAAGGCTTCCTTCCCCTGGTTTCCTTGGATGTAAGGCTTCCTTCCCCTGGTTTCCTTTGACCTAAGGCTTCCTTGACGTAAGGCGACCGTTTACTTGGTTTCCTTTGACCTAAGGCTTCCCTTCTTTTGTCTTCGTTTGATGTAAAGCTTCCTTTCATTTAAGGCTGCCCTTCCCTTGGTTACCTTTGCCATAAGACTTCCCTTGATATGCACTTCGTGTGACCTAAGGTTCCATTCACTTGGCTTTGATTGACCCAAGGCTTCCCTTGACATGGGTTTTCTTTGGGCTAAGCTTCAGCTGATCTCGACTTCCTTTGACCTAAGGCCTCCCTTTACTTGGATTCCTTTGACCTGGGCATCCCTTTGCTTGGCTTCCTTTGACCTGAGGCTTCCTTTACTTGGCTTCCTTTGACCCAGGGCTTCCGTTTACTTGGCTTTCTTTGATGTGAGGCTTCCCTTGACCTGGGATTCCTTCTACCTGGGATTCCCTTGACCTGGGCTTCCCTTAATTTGCCATCCTGTGGTTCGATCCCCTACATGAGTACAATGTGTGAAACCCATTTTTTGGCATAAAAATATGATATTGTTGGGATAGTGCTAAAAAACCTAAAACATCATTTAGTTGTAACTCTAAACGTACTCACTCGCTCCAGATTACAAATGGGTAAATTGCCTTGGGCGACACAACGCCTTTTGATATTTGTGTTTTGGGTGTGTAAATATAGTTGTGTTTTACAATGCATACACACCTTGGAAATACATGTTAAATCTAGGCTAATGTAGATATCTAGTGTCGTTATAAAACAGGATATTTGATGAAGAAGTGATATTGATGGAATTTTGCGTAAAAAGGCGTAAAACCAAACTCACTCACTCACTCAGTCAATCCACCCACCCATCCACACACACACTTCCTCAGCGGGGGGCTATGTATACTACCCGTCAAAAGTTTAGACTCCCTTAAAGCACTTAACACACGCTATGCATGCATATGGTCACATCGAAGATGAATTTCTCCCTAACTTGGGGGGACCAACTGCACAGCTCATGCAGATGAACATACATCCTGCATGTGAACAGGTGCGTTTTAATGTAAAGTTATGTTAAAGGTCACAAGCAACCCAAAAATAAAAAAAAATGATTAAAACACATTCATCACTTATTCATGACATATAATACACATAAACAAAATTATAAGAGTGCAATCGCGATTCAAAAGTGCAATGTTTTGTACTTGGGCTTACTTCCTCCGAAAACGAAGCCCACGGGAGACCGAACCCAGTCATAGCGGGTGGATGTGCACTGAAATGTAACGACGGCTTCCGATTGGCTAGACCATTTGCTGACACGCTGAGGGCTCATTGTGTGTACAGAAAGATGATCTGTTTGATGGGCATTTTAGAAGTATGGGGAGTCACAAGAAAGTAAGATTCTTTATGAATAACAACTTCTTTTTGTGTACTTGATGCGTCGATTCAGCATGGATTCATATTCTGTTGTCAAACAAAATCATACACACTAGAAGAAATTGTTATCCATGAAGAATGTATGTAGAGATGTTAGGTACATGGTCTCTGAATTTGCGCTCGATCCAAACTCATCTCAGTAGAGATGGTAAACTACTGCGTGGAGGGAATCTGTCACTCGTCCAAGTACAAAGCAGGACTTGAAACTGACAAGAGTTTGCACCAGTTTCCGTCAGATCCAGTCATCCGAAAAAAATAGATGTAGTTTGTTTGCAATCCACAGGCATAGAAACATGTCATGTGTATCACACCTGCCTAATTACATAACATAACGTGGCAGAGACGGAACTCGAGTCATAAATCAATTTATTTTCTTTATGTCGTATAGTCTGATAGGTGTCAAGTTCAAATTGCATGTGGTCAGTGATTGAATCTGTGTACTGCATGCTGTGTTTAGCAGACAGGCGGGCAGACATGTATAGGTGTGAATAAACCAGACCCTGTGACAGAGACTGCTTACCACAATCAACAACTTTTTTTACGTAACGAGTAGATTATTTACCTGTTTGTGTACACAACCAAGATAAGACTACTGCTCACGACCTCATACTCTGGGCATGCATACTCTTTCAAGCTCCGCAAACCTATTCACTGCGTATGCGTTATGGGCGCAGCGCAGCACAGCTGTTGAAACCGGTTTTACCCCAGCGTTTGAACTCTGATTCCTCGGGCTTTTTTTCATCGCGTTTTTTTCAACTTTATAGGTTGAATTCGCATTCTTGATGATGTGTTTATTTGTAAGTGCATATCGAAAGGTATCATAATCTGCACAGTTGTGTTTTATGTTGCATGTGACCTTTAAGAATTTACCAGTTTTAACTGAGTTTCATAACAACTTATAACGAAATTCTTTTCAACGTTACGAATTTGTTACAAGACATCAGTTCATGTGTAAAGAGTATCTTTAAAAGAATTGAATATTCTGCATAATCTAGTAATCTAGTTTAGTATATTTAACTGAGATAAGTGGCTACATATATAGTATTCCCAGAAATTATTGAGAATCATGTTGCGTCATGTAACTCATTACGTTTATTAACTTCTGGCGTTTTACTTACATGTTAAAACATCATCCTTTTACAGTCTCAGTCTTGTTTTAGTACTTGGTAAGACCTCCTCGCTCAGCAATGCATGCCTGAATACGCCTAGGCACACTACACATCAAAGTTTGTAGGTAATCGTGTGACAGGGTATCCCAATATTGGACCACCTTGGCCTTCATATCTTCAATATTTCTCAGTCCCTTTTGGTTTATTCTGTCCTTCATGACTCCCCACACATTCTCAATTGGGTTTAGGTCTGGGCTGTAACTGGGCCAGTCTCAAACTTGAACATTTTCGCCCGACAACCACTGTTTTGTGTAGCGCGCAGTGTGTTTTGGGTCATTATCATGCTGGAAAATCCAGTCATCTTAATACAATGTTTGTGCTGTCGGAAGAAGGTGACCATTTACAATGTCTATGTATCTTTCTTTTGTCAAGTTTCCCGTGAAAACACACAATGGCGTCACTCCGCGAGCCGATATGCCACCCCACATGTGAAACTTCGGGCTATGTTTTGGTCGCTGGTAGATAGGTTTGATAGTATCTTTAGTCCAAATTTTCACACAATTAGGGAAAAGCCAAACAGAACTTTCATCTGAAAAGAAAACATTATCCCAATCTTGATTTTCATAAGCCCGACACCAGTTTAAACGTTTTTCCTTTTGTGCATCTTTCATCAACGGCGAGGGAATTCCACGTTTTTTCACCCAATTAAGTCTCTGTAATTCCTGCCTAACTGTTTCATTGCATACCTGAATCCTTCCTCTGCTAATCATTTCATTTCTGATGTTCTCAACACTTTTCAATTTGCCCCTACTCACAATCTGCCCAAGTCTTCGGCGATCCACAACACTGAATTTCCTAGGCCGACCTGCCCCTGCTTTGTGCTCTATCCCGGTTCCTGTTTGAATATTCTTCAAAGTTCTGTATACTGTAGACAGAGGAATACCATGTCTACAAGCTAACACTTTAGCATCAGCCTCACCCCTTTCAAAATCATCTAGAATGAGCTTTCTTTTCTCTCTTGCTGTAAATTCTGCCATGTCAACACAGGAAGCCGTCTGCTCAGACAAGGGAGATAACTCTTGACGTAATGAGCTGCCTTTTAAGCCTTCAAGAGTTGTCTCCCTTATTTAGTATGCTTAGTGCATAGTGAAAGCCCTTTTCCCAATCTTAGAATCATTAGGAAAAAAACAAAGATTTTCTCAATAATTTCTGGGAACACTGTAAACTAGTTAGTCTGGACTTTTAATGGGTAACATATATGTAATTGCAGACTACAATATTTACGCACGATGGCCTATATACCCCGAAATTCACTGCTCTTGTTGGAGAATACGTCATGACCACAACACCTCAATGTGTTGCAGAAAACGCGATGCCTCCGAGTGCAGCAGGCGTGCTTACTCAAACGGCCATTCTACTGCTGGTCTGCTATGAGGTGCAGTGTTTGGGTGTCATCCACCATCACTTCTTAACAGACGGCAGGAAAGTTACATTTCCAAACATTAAAGTGGCAAGAGTTTGCTATTCCCACAAGCTTCGTTGCTTCCTCCACTGCGCCCAAGACGCTGGATGTGGCCACGTTGGAGTATCTCCTTCCGGGGAAGTTGTATTATTGGGAGACCCCATCACACCATCTCCGGACGAGTCTGTGACTGAGGGCTTCCTCTACACTCGTGTATCAGGCAAGTCAATGAAAGCTCCTGCCGTATAAAAGAAGTATAGACTGAGTTCATTCTACGATTCTTAAATCCTTCTCAAAAGGAGAAGGGAATTACGAAATACAACTAGTTTTTGATGAGTGAGAGAGTTTAGTTTTACGCTGCTTTTTGGCAATATTCCAGCAATACCACGGCAGGAGCATGACAAATTGGCTTCACACATTGTACCCATGTGGGCAATCAAACCCCCGGTCCTTGGCGTGACGAGCGAACGCTTTTACTACAAGGCTACCCCATCGCTCTGATAAATGCTGAAGATAAACGTCCTTTGTAAATAAAAATGTTCACGAGCAATCAGGCTTGAAACGCCACCCAGTCCATTTAGTGTCACGATTCATGTAAGTAAAACCTGAACAGGTTCATGGGTCGACAACAGACCTGCGTTAACACACTTTATTTACATACGATTGAAGCATCTGCTCGTCATGCCAACGTCCTGTGTTTGAATCGACACGTTGGTACACTGTGTGAAGCCCAACTCTGTTCACCTGTGACATTGCCGTGATATTGCCGGGATATTGTTAAAAGCTGCGTAAAACCACAGTCACTCACTCACTCAGTACATACGGTTGTTGACAGGACTTAAAGTGTCATGCCAGAGCACAGAGGGCACCACTGAATGAAAACAACCAGAAGACGTTTTTGTAATCGGAATTTTAACCGGAATTCATAATTTGCAGGTTTCCCTACGCAAAAGAAGTTTAGCACCAACAATAATCCAGGTGCCATGTCACCAATAAGCACATTGCAACATACCCTGAGAACAACAGAGACCCTTAGCAGCATTAACAACCTCAAACGTTCAGCTTCTCCCAGCACTGCCACATCCCACTCCAGGATGACAAGCACTGGCATAGAGGATGGAAAACCAGAGACCACGAAGAGCAAGGCCACCAAACATCCCAATATTGCAAGCACTGACACAGAGAAGAGAAAAACAGACACAGGTAAGAGGATGGACACCAAACACCTCAATATTACGAGCACTGGTACAGAGGAGGGAAAAACAGACACCAGGAAGGGCAAGGTCACCGAGCATCCCAGTACTGCAGACACTGGCAAAGCCAACGGACACCTAGACTCCAAAACGGGCAAACTGACCAACTCACCAACTCCTGCAGGTATTGTTTGAATGTCTGATCTTGAAATGCAGCGTTATGCAAAATTAGCACAACAGCACACTTTCAACTGTGTTATTGCATTCCACATGCAACAGTTGACCTCCCAGATTATTAGTGTTCAGGTAGGCAACTATAAAGGCAAGACATGCTTGACTGTGATTCTTTCATCACAAGGGATACAAAAAGGAGAATCTTCGCCTTTAAGCAGATATTCATGTGTATATCGTGTGGCCAATACGACATCGTTGCATGATGACCTCTTCAAATCTGGACTGACAACCCAAGTAGGTGTAACCAATGTAGGGTTTTATTTCATGTAATTTGTTGATACCTACTCCCACCTCTTCTGCATCAGATCACGTATGTAGGACCTCATGACAGCTTTATAATCAGTGTATGGACTAAGAAGTGGCGTCACAGATTTGTTGAGTGCTGCTTTTGCAGCAAGGTCAGCCAGTGTGTTCCCAGAAATGCCAACGTGGCTGGGTAACCAACAAATGACGATGTCGCACTGGTCAGTAGCAAGATCATTATACAATTCAATATTTTCTATTAAAAGTGGATGTTTACAAGAAATATTTTTAATTGCCTGAAGGCAAGAAAGGGAGTCGTAATAGATTACATATTGTTTACGTTTAGGGTGTTTTTGAATATATTTGAGAGCTGTTAATATGGCGTTTACTTCTGCAGTAAATAGAGCTGTTATCTGGAATTGTAGAAGATATTGTTCTGGATCCAATGACAGTGGCACAAGCCACTGCGCCACCGTCCTTGGATCCATCTGTAAATAAGGGTTTGTAATTGATATATTTAGTTTTTAATTGATTATATTCTTGTTTATAATGTAATTCATTAGTTTCGGATTTCTTAAATGAAGTTAATGTTAGGTCGACTTGTGGTCTAACCAACTGCCAAGGAGGAGAAGAAAGAAGACGGGAGGGAGCTATGTTTTCCAGCTCAATGCCGGTCGAAGAAAGAAAGGGTTTAATTCTGTGCCCTAGAGGCGGAACAAGAGAACACTCTTTGTCGTACAAACCCTCATAAAGGGCATTTAACACACAGTCATATGCAGGGTTAGATTCATTAGAGTATAAGTTAGTTATGTATTGTACGGATAATTCTATACGACATTGTATAAGAGTTTTTACAGTTTATCGTTTCTATCAGACTGTGAAGGAGTTGTAGTCGAAGGAGACACGATCTTTTGCGTAGACTGAGCTGTATCCTCCTGAGATAGACTGTCCTGAGATAGACTGAGGAATATCTGAATTTACCCATATAAGGTCACTCTGACATGAGCTTGACGAAGTTAGTACTGGCGTAGTTGTTCCTTTTAATAAGTTTTTGTGACAGAGGCGTACGTTTCAGTGTGCTCAGTAGATTGTACAATCTTTCTTGCCTCAGCAAAACGGACGTTCCTGGAAAATTTGATTTTGTTAATTTCCATTTGCCTTTTCCAAATGGGACATTCTTTCAAAAAAGGATGAATGATTTCCTGAACAGATTGCACATTTTTTTGTGAATACAGTCACAATATTCGGTTACATGTGTATTCTTAGCAAACTGAGCACATGTAACAGACAATGTGCAAGTATTAACACCATGTCCGTAATTTTGACACTTAAAGCAGCACAGAGGATTTGGAAAATATAAGTCAGATTGCAGTAGCCTGTACAAATAGGACAAATTGTATGGATAACAACTTCTTTATTGCGTGATTGCGACGTTTCGGTGCAGATTCTTGTACCATTGTCATGTAGGGATGATGCATAAAATCGAGAACTTGCATATATATATATATATATATATATATATATATATATATATATATATATATATATATATATATATATATATATATATATATATATATACATCTGAAACCAGCATTAGGGAGACCGTATGTAAAAACCAGCATTAGGGGGACCACGTGTATATTCTGTTATAAAATAACTTTTATTGACTTTAATGGTGTATTTTTACCCGAAATCATCTTAATAAACTTTAAGAAAAAGATGATGCAAAAAACACATCACATAAAAAATATACATGTTTTTCGGTCTCCTTAATTTTCATACATACAGAACCAGCATTAGGGAGACCGGAATATATATCTGGAACCAGCATTAGGGAGACCGTACGTAAAAACCAGCATTAGGGAGACAAGATTTTATATATTTTTAAAAACAAGCATTAGGGGCACCAAATGGTATATATACACACATTTAAAAGCAAGCATTGGGGGGACGAGATGATATATAGTAGTATATCTAAAAATAGCATTAGGGAGACCACGTGTATATTCTGTTATAAAACAACTTTTACTGACTTTAATGATTTATTGTATCTCTAAATCATCTCAACAAAAAAGATGATGTGAAAAAAAAATCATAAAATAAAGCATATACGTGTTTTTCGGTCTCCTTAATTCTCATATATACAGAACCAGCATTAGGGAGACCGGAATATATATCTGGAACCAGCATTAGGGAGACCGTACGTAAAAACCAGCATTAGGGAGACCAGATTTTATATATTTTTAAAAACAAGCGTTAGGGGCACGAAATGGTATATAAACACACATTTAAAAACATGCATTAGGGGGACGAGATGATATATAGTAGTATATCTAAAAATAGCATTAGGGAGACCACGTGTATATTCTGTTATAAAACAACTTTTACTGACTTTAATGATTTATTGTAACTCTAAATCATCTCAACAAAAACGATGATGTGAAAAAAATATCATAAAATAAAGCATATACGTGTTTTTCGGTCTCCTTAATTCTCACATATACAGAACCAGCATTAGGGAGACCGGAATATATATCTGGAACCAGCATTAGGGAGACCTATGTAAAAACCAGCATTAGGGAGACAAGATTTTATATATGTTTAAAAACAAGCGTTAGGGGCACCAAATGGTATATATACACACATTTAAAAACATGCATTAGGGGGACGAGATGATATATAGTAGTATATCTAAAAATAGCATTAGGGAGACCAAGTGTATATTCTGTTATAAAACAACTTTTACTGACTTTAATGATTTATTGTAACTCTAAATCATCTCAACAAAAAAGATGATGTGAAAAAAAATCATAAAATAAAGGATATACGTGTTTTTCGGTCTCCTTAATTCTCACATATACAGAACCAGCATTAGGGAGACCGGAATATATATCTGGAACCAGCATTAGGGAGACCGTATGTAAAAACCAGCACTAGGGAGACCAGATTTTATATATGTTTAAAAACAAGCGTTAGGGGCACCAAATGGTATATATACACACATTTAAAAACATGCATTAGGGGGACGAGATGATATATATGAGTATATATAAAAATAGCATTAGGGAGACCACGTGTATATTCTGTTATAAAACAACTTTTACTGACTTTAATGATTTATTGTAACTCTAAATCATCTCAACAAAAACGATGATGTGAAAAAAAAATCATAAAATAAAGCATATACGTGTTTTTCGGTCTCCTTAATTCTCATATATACAGAACCAGCATTAGGGAGACCGGAATATATATCTGGAACCAGCATTAGGGAGACCGTATGTAAAAACAAGTATTAGGGTGACCAAATAGTATATATATACACACATTTTTTAAAAAAAGGTCTGTTGGAACCAGACGGTATATATAATAATTAAAAAAAACAACATTAGGGGGACCAGATGGTATAAATATATTTAAAAACCAACATTTGGGGGTCCAAACAGTAAACATATTTAAAAACCAGCACTTGGGGGACCAGATGGTAGATATTTTTGCAATACCCAGCACTAGGGGCACCAGAGAGTAAATTTTATTCAAAACCAGCATTTGGGGGACAGGGGGTAGATACCCTTTTAAAACCCAGTATTAGGATGACCACATGGTATATATATTTTTAAAAAAACAATATAAGGGAGTGCAGATGGTAGATATATTTAAAAACCTGCATTAGGGAGACCAGATGGTATGCATGTTTAAAGACCAGCATTAGGGGAACCAGATGATACAATTACGAACTGATTACCACGGCCGGATAATTCAATCGAGATAGCGTTTTGTAACGGCAACCTTAAAGTTAGTGAAGGTACATGGACAACGCTTAAGTTGACATAACCGAAGTTGTCATTTGACAAGAGCCAGACAAGCAGCAGATGCGTGATTGGCGACATGTGAAATTCACCCACAAGAGCAGGTTTTAATTTCACGGTAATGACAGCCGGATTGGTGCTCGCAGACGAGTAGGTAAACGCTTGGTGCCTGACTGCGTTCATCAAGCCTGACCATTTGGAGCCTATTGCACAATGGTGTGGAGTGAGCTCTGCGCGATCTAAAACAAGATTGAATGCTCGAAGATATATGTATAAAGTTTTGTGCCGAGATGTGGTGCCATTAAGTTTATCCAGCAACAATCATGTAGCATTGTCTAACAACATGATCACGCAAAGTCTCATACAGCAAGGCTAACAGACGACTTTCTGCATAAGGCTATTGTTATGTTGCCGTGGCCAGCATGTCCTCCCGACGTGAATCCGACAGAATACTAATGGGACTATCTGGATCGACGAATCAGAAAACCATCACCTGCACCTGTCAACGCTTAGCAACTGGAACAATGTTCCCTTCAGGAATGGCAATGGACCAGGTGTAACGTCATGCGTTCTGCTGCGTCATCATTGGGTCGCCGTGGTTTGGGGTGTATTGAAGCCACACTCACTCAACATTCGATGACATTTGTTACAAGGAACAGATGCCTACCGATGTGAAGATATACTGAGTACTGATCGTTTAATAATGAGCTGTATTGGCTCAGTTGTATACAACATGTGTAACAATTTTGTACATTGTTTTTTTCGTTCACTATGAAAATAGAGTGCTTGTCTTATTGGTTCAACATTGTTTGTGTTTGTTACAACAAGTATATTCAGCGGTCCCAGCGTCAGAACACCATTGTATGTTTTGGTAAGGGGAGCAAAAATGATATGAGAACCAGGTACCACTATATATGACAGTATATTAATACGAGATTTGAATAAGTCCGTGTTACTGCCCTGAGTTTGCGTTGTTTGTGAACTGCAAACATCGAAGTGTAGGCCATGTCCGTGTAGTTGGCTACTGATCCGAAGTACTCTTCAAGCATCCTGTAAAACCCCATGTATGATGGAGTCAGTGTATCGGGCATGGTTCTATGATTACGTGTCCTCCATTCCGTTGGTACGTGTACCAGTTTGGTACATACCAAGTATTCCAACCTTATCTGTGAACTGCATGGGTCCATATATCGAGTGGTTCCCTGGAAATTGTGGCACTGTCTGAGCTCACTTCAGACCTGTTCCGGTCGTAGAGACGAAGGCTTTGTTCGGCCGGTTAGTGGTTGTAGATAGGTTTTCAGACCTGCCAACTCTCACGCCTTTGGCTTGAGACTCACGTTTTTTAAGCATTTGTCACGCTCTCACGACAGACATTGATAATCTCACGCTTTTTAAAAAAAAAAATAACGTAAATTAATCAAAGCCACTTTTTCACTCATTTTAAATCACTTATAGGGTGTTAAAAACACTACTTCTCTTCAGATTCAGGGGGGCTTCGCCTCCCTGACCCCCTACCAGGTCTCCGCCCTGGACCCGGCCGCGGCCTGCAGCCCCTGGACCCCGGCTTCTCAAGCGTTTTTTTCTTTGGAGGGTTGGAAGCTCTGGGTCTTTGATGTCCAAACATATATCCAGCAGCGTGTTGATGTGACAAGCACGTGATTTCCGGATGAGTCGTAGGCAGTCATCCTTTCTAAAATATCCGTAGACACACGCAAACGTGCCTGATGTTGTTGTGTATCAAATCAAGGTGTCGTTGTAAAGTGTGTAACACTTGTAGTACAATATGCCATATCCAGACATCCTGGTGGCTTTCTGATGCGACATAGGTTGATGACGTCATAGTGTTATGACATGGTAATAAATGAGTACGGGGGTACCCCGACGGTCAACTAAAATGTTGCTTAACGTATCAAAAGAGATAACTGGACCAAAACTGCATACATCAGCTAAAACATCTGTCAGTAAGACCAAGCGGTGGGAACGTGAGTGTGACTAAAATCTGATTCAGAACACCTAAACATAGTCTTAATATCTTCAGCTCCAGTTTGTGAGAGCACAGTTATACATTACCCATTTGTCTAGACAGGCTACGTTTCTCTAGTATTCGGCAGTGAATTTGAAACTTGAGTGTGACTCATTCAAGTATTTTATGAATGTTCCTAGGCGTTTTTTCCCTTCTGTCAAAACTTGCTTCGTCAAGAGTAATCGTGCGACAGCTTGAAGATCATTCGCATATTTACAGCATATATAAAAGGAAGTGACGCACACGGCAGCAAATTGCAAAGTACGTTTTAATGCTGTAAAATAATATTTTTAATATTTTGTTACGTTATTGTTACCCTTTATCCAAATGAATCGAAGTTTCTGATTCTTTGGTTAAAAAACATGTTAATAGTGTTACTAATGTGAATGAAATTTCTTGATAATTTTTGGTGAAGAAACTATTTCGATTCTTTACTTGTCTTAGTAAACGTTTAACAGTGTCATTTGCTTGTACTGTGTGCTACAGAAAAGAAAATGGCAATACCGTAGATAGTAGAGAGTTGCTTCAGCTTTAATCGGTATTGCCGCAGTCATGTTGAATGAATTGTGATTATGTGGAACATTGTTTGACAGAAATGAAGATTAAACATCAGTCAATTGAAAATATGTATAAAATGTCAAATGTCAGTAGTCCTTCCCGATGGCGACATTAACTACCGCGATAATAGAGTCCCATGTTATTTTTGGGAGCAAATAGAGAAAAAATGTCTTTTAGCGGCATTTAGAAGTTGTTATATATGACCAAGATCTTTTGTGGATAAACCTTTTTAATAATTTTTGACACACAACGGTTTGGGGTTATTTCAGACCCCTTCATCAGGTGAAGTCATGTATATAGAAATATAGAAGCGGCCAACAGAGCGATTGTTCGGAAGAAGACCCACAGGAATGTTGGCAACATGAAGTTGAAAACGGATTCGAGGTTCCAATCCCGAATTTGATTTTTTTTGTTAACATTTGGGATTCGAATCCCCAATCTGATTTTTTTGTGCGTGTGTTTTGAAACGGATTCAGAATGGGGATTCAAGTTCCGAATCTGGTTTATTTGTTCACATTCCGGATTCGAGTCCTGAATTTGAATTTCCTGTTTAGAATTGGATTCGGGCTGGGCATTGGGGGTTCTTCTTCTTAAATGTAGCTTTATAGTCTGGGTATGGAATCAGAAGTGGTGTCACAGATTCGTCGAGTGCTACCTTGGCAGCAAAATCGGCCATTGTGTTCCCAGAAATGCCCACGTGGCTTCATACCGAAACATAAGTCTCATTAACCTATTCAGACATTGGCCTACTTTTCAGCCGATCCGAATTGTCTCGTGTGAAAATGAAAATTGACACCACAAACAGCTCTGGTTAAACCGAATTTCAATTCCTTGTTTCATAAGGAAATGGTATTTACAAGAGAGTTTTAATTTTAAACTTCAATAAGACCGTCTTTCTATACCTTATGTCGAGGTGTTGGCAGCATACCTTAACTATGGAATCACAAACTGCCCCTGTTTGATAAGATCGTAAAATGATTCACAATGCACCTGGCTCACTGGTTAAAACTGTTATGTGTTCCTTATGCTTATTTAGTGTAGTTCTGTGACGCACAATGAGGTTAGTGAAATATCACTAAGTTATCTAGCGGCAGAGCCTCGTTTTGAGATTTCCACGATTTTCAGGTTTCCGTTTGTCAGAGCAGGCTGAACGACAGAGCACACTGTAGGATTGGAAGGATTAGAAGGAGCTTAGTGTTGCAATATACAAGTGCGTAGACTTATCAAATCATACTGATTAATATTTATGCATCCAGTTAAATGACAGAGTCTAAACATTCTGGATTGGTTATCACACTAAGTTGCACAAAAAGACGGAACCAGTTAAACAGGAAACGAGACTGTTATGTAATCGATGATTTGACATGGTAACCAACAAAATACGATGACGCATTGGCCAGTAGCAAGTTCATTATATACTTGAAAAAAAGGTCAACACTTAAGTTCAAATGAACTTCAATATAACCTTTATATAACAACAACACTACAGTGACGTCACCCGACATGCCAGGTGCATGAAATGCGAGAATTTCATGTTAACTGTAACGCTAGGCAATTATTCGCAAAAACGCAACATTTTGCACGCACACCATGGGAAAAATGAATTTCACTCTGAATGTGTGCACATATTGTCTTTAAAAGCATGTGAATCCGAATAAAATTTCACTTCTTCACTGACACTTGTGAAACGCCGACACGATGCCGCGACTTACAGCCCCTGAACGGGAACGTGCCATAGTCATGCTTCAAAATAGCGCCAGCACCAGGGAAATTGCCAGACGACTACACTGCGCACACACAACGATTGCAAAACTCCATCAAAGGTTTCTGCAAACGGGGAGCACTCGGGACCGTCCTCGAGCGGGTCAACAACGTGTGACAACGGCACGTCAGGACCGTAAGATAGTACGGGATCATGTCCGAGACCGAACACTACCAGCGACAAGACCGGCTGCTCAAGTCCAAGGACAACGTGGATTCATTCACCCAAACACCGTACGGAACTGTCTGTGAGCTGTAGGCCTGCGTGCACGACGTCCTTATTTCGGCTCCATATTGACGGACCAGCGTCTACAGTGGGCAAACAGCCACCAGAATTGGCGACTACGACAATGGCACAGTGTCATCTTTTCTGACGAGTCACGATTTCGCTTAAGGAACGCAGATGGCCGTATACATGTTTGGCGGAGACGTGGTGAACGTATAACGCCGACTGAGTCGTTCAGACGGACGGACCGTTGGGGTAGTGGAAGCGTTATGGTGTGGGGTAAAATAAGCTACCGTCACAGAACCAATCTCCATATCTGCAGAGGAAGGGTGAACCATGTCGTGCCGTTCTTCAACCAACACCACGATGTCCACACGTTCCAACAGGACAACGCTAGGGCACACACTGCAAGGGTGCCCATGCAGTACCTTGCACAGCAGAACATCCCGCTCTGGCACCCGACTTCGCCCCTATCGAGCACTTATGGGATGAAATTGGACGACGTCTTTCACGTCGACGCCAGATGGACAACATCCGAGAACTTGAGGGTTGCCCTTGTTCAGGAGTGGAGTGCTATCCCTCAGAACACTATCCAGAGACTGATCAACTCCATGCGACGACGATGCACCGCATGTGTCAATGCAAATGACGGTCACACCCGTTATTGACTTTCCTCTTTGACCCCTACACCAGTTAAGCCTCTCTCGCGCATTAACACTATCGTGAATGAAATTGAATGATGTTCACATGTCTTCTTAAATCATTCATTATCTCAAATACATCCTAAGTATATACTTCACATATCAATCCGTGGAGCTATTCCAGATTTCGTGAGTGGTGCGTTTTCATATGGACTGAGTATATAACTCCATAATTTCTATTAAAAGTGGACGTTTACAAGATAAGTTTTTAATTGCCTGGACGCAAGAAAGAGAGTCAGAAGAAATTATATGTTGCTTATATTTAGGATGCCTTTGAATATATTTAAGAGCCGTTAGTATTGCGTTTGTTTCTGCTGTTATCAGGTAGAAGTTGACATCCATAACATTTTGTCGTATATTAGAATACCGACTTCTAAATGCCTCTCAAGAACCTCATCAAACAATAAAGAAGAAGTTGACATCCATAACATTTTGTCGTATATGTTATCAGGTATTTTAGAAGAAACTGTTCTGGATCCAATGACAGTGGCACAAGCTATTGTGCCACCACCCCTGGACCCATCTGTAAATATGCATGTATGTATTATATTTATGTCTTAATTGAACAAATTCTTGTTTATATTGTATTTCATTAGTATATGATTTTTTAAACTTTGTCAGTGTTAGGTCAATTTGTGGCCTAACCAATTGCCAAGGAGGAGAAGAAAAAGCGCTGGAGCAAATTTAGTGAACCGTTTGAACTCCATCGCGGTTTTTTTTTCAACTTTATAGGTTGAATTGGCATTTTTGATGATTTGTTTCCGTAAGTGCATACTGAAAGGTATCAGAATTTGCAAAGTTGTGTTTTACGTTGCATGTGACCTTTAAGATACCATATTTCCATGTTGTATCATAAGCTTTTTCAAGGTCTAAAAATATTGATGCAGCATGGTGGTTATTTACAATGGAATTTTGAACAAATGATTCTAGTCGAACTAAATGATCAATAGAGTTTCTATTTTTTCGATCTTCCAAGAAGATGTGAAAAAAAGAGTTTTGTATTTACCAGGATGGTGACGTTTTGCTACAGTGATATCTACATTCAACATAATACATGTTTGATGTACACATGGAAAAGAATCATGGACATGTTTGGAGATCATTTCAATTTTCTTTCTGACAAGAAAATGACACCTTCAGTTACATTGTTACCAGTCATGTAGCACTTGCATCTGCTTATCTGGCACCTCTTGAATCCAGCTCAATCTGAACTCAACAAAGCCGCGTCCACCCAAACTAAAGTGCTGAGAGTAAGGAGGTAAGGTTTGTTTTTTTGGGTTTTTTTCAGTAGACATATCTTCAACCTTGAGTCCCATGGTCCAGTCATTGGTATTGTTGCCAGACGGAACCTTGGGATTGGGGTTACCATGATCATGGTGCGAGACCACATCAGTGACACCTCCTCAGTGTAAACTGCAGTAAACTATGAACTACTGTCACTCTGCAAGATTGGTGGTGCACCAATGAACAAGAAGATGTCGACAAACTGACACACTACTTCGTGGTGGTCAACGGTCTCAGCACACAGAACTTGAGATGATCTTGACAATCCATAATCCATTTGAATTTCTCTTCACACATGGATTGCATGCCAATCAAATTGACTTCAGCATGTGAACCAAAGTCCTTAGAGATGATGGGGAGAATAACAACTCCAGCGTAGTTGTCCTATTTCGTTTTCTGCTGGCATTGGATGCAGGGAGACTTGAATAACCTACGGGATTCAGGAGTGATGTTGGCATACTTCTTGCTAACTTCTTTTATCATATTGTCTCTATCACTCTGTCCTGTTGCAATACAGTCCCTCTGGATGATGAGAAAGGCGTCTTCAATGGAGACGAAATACACAGATCTTCATGTTCTTCTTTCTTCCCAAGCAACATCTTCACACCACCGCATTGAAACTGCATACTTCTCGAGCAGAAAATACCCATGGTAGGACTTCTTTGTTTATGATTCAGATTCCAGTAATTCATCTATGGTCTTTTGATATTTATGTTTTGATATTTGTTTTAGGGAATCAATACTCGCTTCTTGGTGTCACATAGGCGGTGTCTTTAACGCAAGTCTCCTTTGTGAGGTGCGGATGTTATATACTGTTTCTGAATGAACAAAGCCTATAGTTGGCTTCGTAGAATGGATAAACGTCTTACAATCACACCCCATAATCAGTAAGGAGGAGTGTTTAATACAATTACCAGAATTACAGAACAAACAAGTCTTGCTTAATTGACCTTATCTTGTTTTTGAGGTATTTTTGCCCTCAGATTTGTCTATTTCAAATTCTCCCATGAGCAGTAAGAAGGAATGCGCCATACACATAATTACCAGAATTAGAAAAAAAAAAAGATTTCCTCCTTGCAGAATTCCTCTTTAAAGTGTGTTTCAAATTATTGACTGTGTTGGTCTTTCTTCGTTCTTCAACGAGAGCTCATGCATGCAAGCAAAGTGGGGCGCTTCAGGTCTTTTTGACTATCCCCGGCGGAGGACAGCAACGCCGAGGATAGATACGTTTAAAGGGTGAAGGTGCAAAGAGTACAGTTGCGTAACCTGAAGTCCCGATTTCCAAATGTGTAAAAGAAATGCATACTAAGGGTTACAATACCGAATACCCCATGCACGTGCCGAATCTGTAAAAGAAAAATCCCGAATTTGAAAAAAGAAATAAAGATCGGGATTCGAATCAAAATCGATTCAATTCAAATTCTGAAACCCGAAAGTTACCAAAACTCAGATCTGAGGTAAAAATATCAACTACTCTTTTAAGAAAAATTGGCTGCTCAACTTGTAAGTGTTACAGATCTATAGTTTCAGCATCCATGTACATCACCTTTTTATGAATTGGCGCACTGATGTTTGTTTCCAGAATGTCGGGAAACATAAATTTAGCAGAGATAAGTTTGAAAAACTTGTTAAGAATATGAACTAGGGTAGTCGCTGTTAATTTTAGTAGTTCGCTTCCTATACGACCTTGTCCTGTAGCATTAGCTGTAGTTCAGCATCGGGATTTTCACCTTCATCTCATCAACGATAATTCCATTCAGGGCATTGGTAATATCTTCAACGTCATCATAGAAAATGTTATTTGATACAATTAGCAGAAATAACACATTTTCGGTTTGCTTTTTCATATATTTGATAGTGATATGATCTATGATATAGGATATTTATATAACGCACATATCCACGCACCAGTGCATGCTCAAGGCACTGGTATTATTCCCTCGATCACTGGAGTCAATCCCAACAGCACATCGTATTTCAGTCTCAACTCCCTGGGGAGTATATAACTCTTGCTGCCACTTGGCGCACCGTGTTTATTGCGGCTCTCTCATCCTAACGAGGTACCCATTCACAGCTGGGTTGACTGGGGCACATAGTCACAGTACTTTGCCCAAATTCACTGCACCTTGTTGTACCTGCAACTAGGTGTTTTCATGTATTTTTGTGGCCACAATCTGGTCATATACCAATGAATTCGTGGGTTCTTTTACGTGCACAGTGTTGTGTACTGTACACTAGGGGTTGTGACAACACTGAAAGAGTCTGCACACAATATTGACTCCAAGGCTTTTACAGCCGGTCACAGGTGGGCTCGATCCTGACAACTCAACCTCGCTGGATCACTAGCTTAGCGCTTTAGCCAGCTCGCCCAATGCGCCCCCAGTTCGCCCACTGCGCGCGTCTTGACTAGACGCCACCACATTGTAGTACCGTTTGGAATATTTATTATTTTAATTATTTTCAATCCACAATGTCTTCTGACTTTTCTGACTGATGATATTACTTTGTTCCTGCATATTTTAAATTTATCCCAGTTTGCAAGTCTATTTCGATTTTTTAATAAATTAAGGAATGATATTTCGACGTTTTTTCAACAACAGAACAAATAACATTATTTAACCACAGTGAATATTTTTTCGTGACGGTGACAGTCCTATTCTGTATATTATTATCGAGAATATCTTTAATTTTACTAGTAAAATCTTCAGTGAGTGTACTAATATCTTCAGATGAAAACAAATTGTCAGCGTCTATGCCATTAATGTCGTGATTTATGCCATCTACATTCGTCAGAGAGTAATGTTGTATTGGCACCTTAAAGGTGTGGTTTTAGGGACCCATTTCAATGGTATTAACAAATAAAGTGTAATGATCTACACTATGGTTCTATGGAACGTACACCTGAAAGTCTTGCGTTGTCTGTATGCAATATGAACACCAGATCGAGCAAAGGTACAGAACAGGAGGTAGTTCTTGTGGGCTCTGTAATTTAGTTCAAGCCGTACATAATTTGTCCATGTTCGATCTTTTGACTGGTTTTACATAGAACATCTGGAGTGAAATCGCCAGTAACTACTGTAAACATGTCAAGGTCAACTGCACTACCTATTACTCATCAATTAAGTTCCAATAGTAGACACGTTTGTCATGACAACAAAAAATTACCAATTAAATTTTTGCAGGTTCAGTGGGCATCCATGTATTACAAATCGGCAAGTTGGAAATGCTTCATCAGTTTAGCACATAACTGTGTTGTTAGCATGAACCGTAACGCCTCCAGCACGTGTTCTGTCTTTTCGAAACGGTAACTGGAAACCAGGGATCTGAATTTTCTCACTTCGAATGTCTTCTCATAGCCACGTTTCAGTCAAACAGAATACACCAGATGATGTAATTTCTGCACTTACAATGCCTAATTTGTCCATAACACGACGAACCATTAAATTTGTGATGTTCAAGCCTTAATGATATTTAGGTCCAGGATAAGGATAAATATCTCCACACAAGAGGGGTAGGAAAACAGAAAAATTATGAAATCACTCACTCACTCATCAACTTACTTCATCTAAGCCTGTGGTATTTTAACATGATGCATTAATGAATTGCGGCCAGTGCACAAATACTGTTTTACGTCTGTTTCAAATTTCACCATAAGCGTCAAGTTCAATTTATAATAACCCATAAATACATTTAGCAAAGTTCAGACCATGTTTGTTGGGATCACGCGCTGTGTAAATTGAAAGGCACGACTATATGTAACATAAGCAGACTGCACGTACGTGTACTCTTTACTCTAGCGGGTTTAATACCATTAGTTTGACATCTCATTTATAAATAAGAGATCCCAATTCAAACGTCTGTCAAAAAGCTACTAAATCCATGTATTTTGTATTATGCAGAAGACGAATGTTACATTTCTCAATACAATGTGAAATAAATATCTTTGATTCAATGGTGAAACCAATCTGGTTGTACGGTTGTGAAATTTGGGGATATGAATTGGGCATTTGGGGGAAATTAAAAATGTACAAAAATGCTTTGTGAGAAAATTACTATCTGTAAATAAAGGTACCCCATTGTATATGTCTTTTGGTGAATAACTTGTGTCAACTTTCTGGTGATGTTAAAACTCTAGTGATGTTAAAGGTTGTGCCTAAACCATTTACAAACAATTCATTTCAGATATCGTTAATCTGTTCCATTGTATATATTATCTATTATGAAGGTTTTCGCAGCTGAAGTTGAAACTTTTGACAATATTGGTTTAAGTTATGTATGACTTTACAGTTTCCCATTGCATTTTCCTGCTCATTTCATTATAAATGCTACTCAAACATATTCTATTTATAAACATAAATAATTTCTTGACATCATTATAAATGAAACCCCGTCAGTAAAGCTACTCATCTCGACATGTAGTTACCTTAAATCGACCTTTTTGACAACAGTGCTCAATTTTCTCCCGCGAACGAATTTTTCATCTGAGGGACGCGCATCCGTGACGTAATGTCAGGTATATATACCTTTGTGGGTTGTTGTAGTATTCATTTACATTTCCGGGGATAGATGATCCTGTTTATAGGTTTATATGTTTGTCTAAATCTGCAGTCGTGACAATTGTTTTGAAATATGAGAGCTTTATTTTTCACAACCTACTGCCATTTAATCTTATACCTGCGTTGCTTATTTTCCGATATATAACTTGTTTTCATAGACGATTCCGTCTAAAATCACTTGCTGTCACAATGGTTATATATCGTTTTGCAAAGTCCTTTTGGTCATGATTCAAAAATATATTTAAAACTGACTAAGTAGTTTTGATCTGCAAACCTGAAGAAATCAAACCATAATCAAATTGCTGTTGAGGATTGTTTACACCGAGTTACAAAATCAAAACTACTTTCTTCTGGTAGTAAAATATGTATTTGTTGGTGAACAATAGGGTTTTGCATGACATTGCTTCTAACATAACAATTTCACCCTTGGAAGCGATGTGGGTGTCAATATAAAACTGCACTTAAATATTTTGGTCACTTCGATCACAATCTCGCTTCCGACAAAGAAGTCGTTATGTCACAAGTTGTGACAGGCTAAATTCTTTTGGTTATCAGTCATTTACTACAACTAGCAATACGTTTTGGGGTTTTGAACTCTATGAAAACAAATGCAAATATCATCCTCCATCTTGGAAGCGAGGTAGGTGTCGAACCACCCGATTAAATCCTGCAGGCTTCCACAACGCTCGCTTCGTAGAATCACAAACAACATAAATTTATCAAGAACTGAGGGGTCGTCTGGGAGCACATTGACGTCAACGCACCGGCATGTCGAGAAATCAGCAAACTGACGACCTTGTTACACATTTTATATATATGCAAAATCTTACCTAACATGACGTCACCGCGGCTCGCTGTCAGTCCTCTGGCAACAGAATTACGTTATCTTAGTGTGGTTTCGTTGGCGTGCGAGAGAGAAGCAGACGATTTTTTGGCAACTTTTTAAGAATGAATTTGGTGTTCCGCGTAAGACTTACCACAAGTCTTTGATACGTAATGGTAAAAACAAAAAAAGGTAAAAAATATTCGTTTGACTTTGATATTTGGATTTTTCATCTTCACACTTTAAATCACTCTTTAGTCTTCACAGGTAGAATGATATGAAAAATCTTCGCGTATTTCGAAAACAAATCATACAAATATTAAACTCATTCGGCCAACTATTTTCCGCCATAATATAATCAATAGTTTGCCATTTTAGTGTAGTTTACTCTGCTGTTCTGTTCTTTGTTTTATGGGCCATTGCTATTTCATTAAAGGTCACAATATGTAAGAGATGAATCTCGCACATTGTGAAACTGGCCTTACTAGCTGCTACATTCTCTCAGTAGGAGTGCATTTTCCACTCCCTAAATTTACCTACATGATATCTACAGGCGAAAAGGGATTCGACCGGAATCGTCAGTATTCCTGTCGGCTTTGCAGCTACAAATACTTTCCGATTGAAAAGGTTGTATGTATGTACGTGATATTATCTGCGTCAAGTTTGCCATCCAAATCCAGATTTGACTTCGTGGATTGGTTTATTTGCTAAACTTGTATTTCTGTGTTGATGTAGCGACGGCAGTATGAGGTCACGCGACCGCCTACCTTATGAAATCGCTAATTATAAATGCTTTACATGAAGGTGCGTTTCAGATAACTAACACAAGCTGTATAATGAAATATTACCGTTTCCTACTGCATTTTGCGTACGTTATATAAAAAAGGGAGTCAGAAATTAGGGAGTAACATTTACCTAAGTCCACTGACCTTGTTTGCCAATCAGTTTTCTTTCCCTAGAATTAAAATATGTTCTAATGTGTCAGTAATTATTTATGAACAATTTTACGCATATAAAAAGAAACACTAATAGAATATTGTCACAACTATGAATCGTTTTCCATATGTTTCATGTATGTTGTAAGCAGCCTTTAGATGCAACACCACTGCCCTGTTTGCCCATGGATACTGGCCGGACTGGAGGAAAGCCCGCCCAGCCACGGTGACGTCAAAGGGAGTTTTCAGACATATTTTGTAACTTTCTGTTTCAAAATATTGTTGCAATCACGACCTCTCCATATGCTTAACTGTGGCGTTGCAATACTGTTGCACAACTGCATTACAGAGGTCGCGCTTGCCTCATAGTGTTATGGTTTTGTGAGGCCTGTGTGCAGTGTTGTGCACAACATTACGGAAATACATGTACCGGTCATTTTTATGCTTTCAGCTTTAATTTTGAGGAATACCGTGGCTTTAATTATTTTTAATTATTATTATTTTAAAAAAAACCACTTCAATAGCATTTAGGTGCGCACCTGTGATCGGCTCTATGAAGTTTTCAGTGTGATTGTCAGTGAGGTGTGTATAATTACGCATCGTTGTCCAAATGGTTGTAGGCAACAGGAAAAGGATGACTGAACCTGGTAAAATCCACTGTTTCATTGATGGGTTCAAAGTTTGAGTATCCCTACTGGCTACTGGTGTCTACTGTCAGGCTTCTCTCTCAACATCACCGAACACACACTTGCCGCAGGCAACATGACCTCTCTAGTATTTTTGCTTACCAAATTTTCACTTATCAGTTGTAACAATGACTTGTGTCGTTCGGATTAGCACCGGTGCGAGTCTTGGTTTGTCTCTCGCAACACTCAAGATACTCCTGACGCTCACTGTCAACGCGAAGAGAGACAAAATAACAAACAAGGCGTGTAAACTCGGAGGCCACTGTAGGAACGGCCACTACAGGCATAATTCTCCCTTTCGCAGTTCAGAAGGATTTACATATATTTTTAGTAATTTTACAGAAAGTATTTTAAGAATGCACATAGGATATCTTGATACTAGATCTCAGAAATGGTCAGACTTGAAGATTTTAAAAAATTCATTCAAATACATCTCTACCTGAATGTCAACGTCTGGCATGTGTTTTTGGATAGGTATGAATCTTTTCATCATATCTTGAACTTAGTTTTGATATGACTGAGTGATAATTGTTTTCATATTTTATACACATTTAGAGATTTAACAAAATGCTTTCTCGATATATCAGTAATATTTTATGATAACAGTAACTCTGTTATTAGTATCAGAAATTGACTCTCTTCTTTAAAACTTTATTAACTTTATTAATACCCAGATATGTTTAAAAATCAATTTAATGTGGCTGTGTAAAAGTGGCTGGACATATCCCAGTCTGTTAAAATAGTTGAGTCTGGACCAGAGAATCCAGTGAATGATACCATGTTCATTTATGTACATAAATAGGATACAATGATATGCATACACCAAGTCACCTAACTGGCCCAAATTAGTTGCTGAAGACATATTTTCTATACCCTTGATCTTCACAAGTGTCAAATATTAATCAACCTTTCTGGATGTGACTGTGTAAGTCACATGCTGATCCCTATACTCAACATGAGGTTGGTGGATACAAGGTCAGTTATGTGTTCATTTGGGCAATTTGGCAAACAACCTTTTGATGTTTCAAGTAAGTGCTCAGATTCTGGGCTGCCATCGGTGGAGCACAATAGTGCAGTGGTAAGGTGGCTGCCTATCACCCCGAAAGCCTGGGTTTGATCCACAGTGGAGGCACCAAAGTTCAGGTCCCAAGGTGGGCAAATTTGTGTAGTATCCTTGTCCCAATTCACCCAACTGCAAAATTTCTACCTTTGAAGAAGTGCTGGCAATATGAGTGATTAGTTCATTGCGCTGGACAGGCAGCATGGCTGTATGATCCCCACAGAGTTTAAAAAGTATCGGATTGTACGATGAGTCCAATGACCAGGAATAGTAATATAAATAGCCCAGTGAGCAGCTAATGTGCCTGGAGCACCATATAAGCAGACTATTATTATAAGATGGAGTTGATAATGTGATATATAATCAATCAAGATGATGTCTTGGAACTTGATCACAAAGAGATCAACAGAAGTTGAAATATACTAAATTACTGGCAAACAAGGAGAAGTTGGACCTGCACAGAGCACGTTTTATGAGAAGTGCGGGGTGCATGGCATACTCATCTGGCAGAGCAGATGAATGAAATTGATTCTGCACATAGTTGCACACACCTTACTTATTTATAAGACTCTCATCCTGCTACACTTTGTCCCTTTCGTTCACAATGAGTATAGGAGTCAATCAACTTACACATGTTCGCCAAGAATGTTCGCCAGTTCAGCAGTTTTCTTAACATGTGAATGAGTGAGTGAGTAAGCAAGTGAGGAAATAAAGCAAAGATGCAATTAACAATATGATAATAAGTGCTGCAATGAAAATCAAATGAATATGAAAACATACAGAGTTCTTACATTCTAAATTTTGAAGTCATAATGTCATTAAACCAGCTAAAGTATATGGGTTGGTTTATGTTATGAATTGATGAACAGTTTTAACAGATCCTTTGCGCTATATTACTTTAAATATGTTACTAAAGAGGATATAGTTTCTAGACCATATCTGTGGATGTGAAAGACACTTATTTCTAATTTCACTATATGTGGTACAAGTAAAGAAATAATTATATGAATCTAAATTTGGTGCCCACAAGATCAGACCATGTTTTGTGATATTTATCTATGAAATTTGTCCCAGTTAAGATCACTGCAACCTAGTCTCTACTGGTGGATTTACCTTACAAACTGTCATATACAACTTATCAATTCATGCCATGTGGGTAACAAAATATCATTATGTAACAGTATGCACCAATGAAGTTTTGTTGATTTTCTCGAAACCGTGTGGACCCTAAGTTTCTCATGATATCACTATTTCCACTCCCTTGTTGTAGCCCGTGTTTGGTGGGTGTGCAGACAAAATCCCTGGGGACAAAAAAACCCTGTGACTAGCACCCAAAGACAAGAGCCCCAACTAAGTGGGACAAAACACTCTAAAACTGAAGGTCCAAATGAATAATGAAGATTAAAGTCTTCAATGGAGATCTTAGCATCTTTTCGAACAGAACATAGACTCAACAACCTTGAAGTCCTGTGGTTTATGGTTCTCTTGGCTGGACATGCTTCTTGGGCATACTGGTGGAGGAGAGCTGACAACAAGCACCTGTCTCTCTAGGACCCCTAGGCCGGACAACAGGCCACACTGAAGCACTGTCATGGCCAATGATATCTTCCATGGGAAGAAAGCAGTGATCGAAATAACGGCCTGCCAGAGTGCCTGTGGCCGGTAAAATTTTGAGTGGGGCTGCCTGGAAATTCTCTCCACCAGCCCGATTGTCTGGCTGAAATTTTTAAGGTTGACCTACTTTCAGTTCCCTATCAGGACGATCATTCCATTTTAACTGTCATGTTATATTTTGATTTAAGAAAGATCAATGAAAGCTACCAGTATATTCCATAATTATATATGGACAACTCTTCAGCCAGTGACGATAGCAACAGGACACTAAAACTGGTTGGCTTAGTAAGCTAAGAGAGGGTTACTTACTCGTTTGTACTTGTTACAACATGGTGCCTTTTTTGTAAGTTATTGCAAAAAAGTAAGTTAAAAAGGAGGGCAGGCAACTTTCAAGATGGGCAGGCAACATTTATGGGCCACTAGCCTGGCTGTCAGGTTGAGCTGAAAAATTATTTCAATCACTGGGAGAAAGGCAAGAGCATCCAATATGCCACAGAAATGACTAAGTTAATTATAATCCATAATGCAGCTTCATCCCAAATAAGTTTCACATACTAAATACTAAGTTAACTACTGAAGCCTGTTAATCTCTATGGTTTAGTGATTCAGTAAAAACACCTGAGCCAATCACTCAGTACTTCAAACATGTTGGAGTTAGTGGGAGTTGTCCACCAGCCTTCATTTTGTGGGGTTGTCCTTATGGGTTTTTGTCCTATGGGCTTTTGTCCTACGGGATTTTTGTCCTACAATCCTACAATTGTTTGGCGATATAAACCTACACCTGCTTTTTTGTTATCATTTACTTTGATCAGTAATAAAAGGCATAATTAGTGGTGACACCACTCAGATTACCCGTCAAGGGTTCTCATGTGTCAGTTTTTGAGTAAACACTGAACATTATGAATTAAGGTACGTGGCAAATGTATTACATGTAATGCAGACATGGAAGTATAGCAAGACAAATAATCAGCAGAAGTTAAAAAAGATAACATGTTGAATAATTAATTACTTTTCTCTTGCACGGTGGATGTGTCAAAACATGATGTTTATGTTTCAGGATTGACTAATAATTACTGAATACATCTATATTCTGTCATAAAGTCACTCTCCCACCCAGAGTTCCATGCGGCGAGCCAGCATAGTATCTCTGCCACAGGCCAGAGAGATGTGAGATTCCTCACATCTTACACAGGTTATTCAGTATTATGTGCACATTTCATAACTGTTTTATTTTTTATGAGTCTACACATCTAATTATAATATCGTTGTTAAAATGGTTCAGTTTCACTGAGAAAATATCCTAAAGCCTGTAACACTATTTTGATTTGCACAGCGTCCTTTGTTTACATGGGTTACATGAGTTGGCTCCACATGCTGTCATGGAAGCCTTATGGAGAAAAAACGATGCAGACGGTTTGAAATATAAATATGTGTTGTTATAAACGTTGTAGAAGAATGTTTACTTAACAGTGTAAAATAATATGAAAACCTCTCCAAATGCTGGCGTTATGCCAGTCTCAGCTTATTTACGAATATGTGCATTTGTTTACAAACAAGAGAAAGTCTGGTCACGTGATATGCAAATTAGTCTGTGGCAGTGATGTTAGGGTAAGTCATCGCTGCGCTGGAGTGTGTCATAAACACAACATCCTTCCTTCATGGAATTAGCTGACAATAGGTTGATTGCTCATTGCTGTCTTACTAAACTAGTGCTCAAAAGAAAGTATTTACCCAACTCGAAGAGAAAACAAAAGGATACACAAAAGAACACGCATATTATTTTAATAGACTGAACATTTATTTCTACAGCAAATGTACACTACATATACTGTCTAATCTCTCTCATGCAGCAAGGTTAGATGTTAGATGTGTTATCCTTCCAGCACCAGTTTCAACCTACGATAAAAACCTAGTGGCACCAGACAAATTCCACATGCACTACTTCCATTGCAATGTGCAATGAAAGAAATATGCTTTTGAATTATTTAGATGTTTTGCTCAGAAGTTTACCTACTCAAAAATGGACTTGCCCCTGGTGGAAGGTAGACTAACAATGAGGTGCAACTTGTAATACTGGGTTGCACCAGTGCAAGTAAAAAAACACTAAATCGAGTCCTGTGCTGGCATACAACTAAATACATGTATACAGTCTGGTCACTCTTATGCTGGTATACAACTATAAATGCAGTCTGGTCTTTTTTATAATGGTGGTATACACCTATATATAGAGTCTGGTCTCTCGCAAGCTGGTCTACAACTACACATACTGTCTGGTCTCTCTCATGTTGCCATGCAGCTGCATGTAGACATAATATGTAGACATGCATATATTGAGTCTGGTCTCTCTTATACCAGTCAGCAGTGACTTATCAAACTGTCTCCCACATTAAAATGTATGTCTAAGAACATGAGGGGTCATCCAAGGCTAAGAATGACTGTGCACTGTTTGATCTCCATAATGCTGGTATAAAACTACATACATATAGTCTAGTCCGTCTAATGCTGGTATGCAAGTATATATACTGGTATAGAACTATATACACTGTCTGGACATCCTAATGTCGGTATACAACCACATATTCTGTCTGGACTCCCTAATGCTGGTATACAAACATATATTCTGTCAGGACTCCCTAATGCTGGTATACAACTATATACACTGTCTTGACTCCCTAAAGCTGTTATACAACTATACATTATGTATGGACTCCCCAAAGCTGGTATACAACCATATATTCTGTCTGGTCTTCCATAATGCTGGTATACAACTAAACATTCTGTCTGGACTCCCTAAAGCTGCTATACAACTATATTTTCTGTCTGGTCTCCCAAAAGCTGGTATACAACTATATATTCTGTCTGGACTCCCTAAATGAGTGAGTGAGTGCGATAAAATTTAACGTCACATCGGCAATATTGCAGCCATATCGTGACGAGAATGATTAACTATATAAATACTACTGAATTATTAGTACATATATTGTGAAAACCCGTCAACAAAGGACAGTAAAACTAACTAGGATATCACAGAGTAGAATGTAAAACTAGTGATTAGACCAATGTATCTATAGAGGACAGTACTCTGGACTCCCTGAAGCTGGTATATAAACATATATTTTGACAGGACTTCCCACAGCTGGTATACAACCATATATTCTCTCTGGACTTCCTGATGTCAGTATACAACCATATATTCTGTCTGGACTCCCTAAAGCTTATAACCAACCACATAGTCTGTCTGGTCTCCCTAAAGCTGGTATACAAATATACATTCTGTTTGGTCTCCCTAAAGCTGGTATACAACCATATATTCTGTCAGGACTTCCTAATGCTGGTATACAACTATATGTCTGGACTCCCTAAAGATGGTATACAAACATATATTCTGTCTGGTCTCCCTAAAGCTGGCATACAACTATACAGTATGTCTGGACTCCCCAAAGCTGGTATACAAACATATATTCTGTCTGGACTTCCTAATGCTGGTATACAACTATATGTCTGGACTCCCTAAAGATGGTATACAAACATATATTCTGTCTGGTCTCCCTAAAGCTGGACTCCCCAAAGCCGGTATACAAATATATATTCTGTCTGGACTTCCTAATGCTGGTATATAACTATATATTATGTCTGGACTCCATAAAGTTGGTATACAACCATATATTCTGTCTGGTCTCCCTAAAGCTGGTATACAACTATACAGTATGTCTGGACTCCCCAAAGCTGGTATACAAACATATATTCTGTCTGGACTTCCTAATGCTGGTATACAACTATATGTCTGGACTCCCTAAAGATGGTATACAAACATATATTCTGTCTGGTCTCCCTAAAGCTGGACTCCCCAAAGCCGGTATACAAACATATATTCTGTCTGGACTTCCTAATGCTGGTATACAACTATATGTCTGGACTCCCTAAATATGGTATACAACCATATATTCTGTCTGGTCTCCCTAAAGCTGGTGTACAACTATACATTCTGTCTGGACTCCGTAAAGCTGATATACAAACATATATTCTGTCAGGATTTCCTACTGCTGGTATACAACTATATATTCTCTCTGGACTTCCTGATGCCAGTATACAACCATATATTCTGTCTGGACTCCCTAAAGCCTTTAAACAACCATATAGTCTATCTGGTCTCCCTAAAGCTGGTATACAACCATATATTCTGTTTGGACTTTGTAGTGTCAGTATACAACTATATATTCTGTCTGGACTCCATAAAGTTGGTATACAACCATACATTCTGTCTGGTCTCCCTAAAGCTGGTATATAACTATACAGTATGTCTGGACTCCCCAAAGCTGGTATACAAACATATATTCTGTCTGGACTTCTTAATGCTGGTATACAGTTATATATTCAGCCTGGTGTCCCTAAAGATAGTATACCATTATATATTCTGTCTGGTTTCCGTAAAGCTGGTGTACAAACATATATTCAAACAGGACTTCCTAATGCTGGTATACAAGTATATATTCTGTCTAGTCTCTCTAAAGCTGGAATACAACAATATATTCTGTCTGGACTTCCTAATGCTGGCATACAACTGTACATAGTGTCTTGACTCCCTAAAGCTGGTATACAACCAGATACTAGTATACTGCCTTGTCTCCATATTGCTGGTATACAACTAAACACAGATTCATTTTGCTGGTATTGAACAACTTATTCTGTCAGAGCTCCCTAATGCTGGCACACAACAATACATACTTTCTGGTCTCCCTTTAACTGGCATGCAACTGTATATACAGTCTGGTCTCCCTAATTGTGGTACACAACTATACAGTTTGATCTCTCTTACGCTGGTATACAATGGTACATACTTTCTGGTCCCTAAAATAGTCGTATGCAACTGTACATACTGTCTGATCTGCCTAAAGCTGGCATACAACTGTACATTCTGTCTGGTGTCTCTAATGCTGGTATACATCTGCATTATAGTCTAGTCTGTCTGATGCTGGTATACAAGTATATATATATTGGTATAGAACTATATACACTGTCTGGTCTCTCTAAAGCTGGTACACAACTGTGCATACTGTCAGGTGTCTCTAATGCTGTTATACAACAGCATATACAGTCTAGTCTGTCTAATGCTGGTATACAACTATATATACTGGTATAGAACTATATACACTGTCTGGTCTCCCTAATGCTGGTACACAACTGCATATATAGCCTAGTCTGTCCTAATGCTGGTATACAACTATACAGACTACCTGATCCCCATATTGCCTGTATTCAACTATACATTCAGTCTATACTCAGTAATGCTCGTATACAAGTGTATATACTGTTTGGTCTTTCTACAGCTTCTATACTACTGTATATATAGCGTGGTCTCGATAATTATTGTATACAGCTATGTATGCAGTCTGGTCTCTCTAATGCTGGCATACAACTATACACACTGCCTGGTTTCAACATCCCTGATATACAACTATGTATTCAGTCTGGTCTTCATATTGCCGATGTTCAACCATATTTTCTGTCTGGACTCCTTAATCCTGGCATACAACTGTACATTCTGTCTGTATTCCTAAATGCTAGTATACAACTACATATACTGTTTGGTCTTCCAAATGCTGGCTTTCAAGAATAGATAATGTCTGGTCTTTGTGATGCTGGTCTACAACAATATATGCTCTCTAGTTTCTGTAATGTTGGCTTACAACTCTATATAAAGTCCGGCTGCCCTTATGCTGGAATACAGTGATGTATAATGTGAGGTCTCCCTAACTACATGTACTGTCTTGTCTGGTATAAACACATCTCTCTCTAATCCTGGTTCATAACCATAAACACACATATATATATACATATGCAGTCAGATCTTTACATTATTGGCCTTTAAATCTTAAAGATAAATTGTACCTTTATCTTGCTTATCCCATTGTTCATATTGTACTCTCTCTTATGTCTGCCACCTGAGTAGAAATGAAGAGTAACAAAGTTTTTGGCCTATCTGAACAGCTCATCCGAACACACCCCTGCTACCATCTCAGGTCTGGACAACTTGAACAGCTCTGTGAGGAAGGTCCACCACAGGGATGATTTAGCCATCGGTTGACATCCAGATCTTTGTTGGTCCATTTCTTCTGATCAAAGGTCAAAAAGCACTGAAGAACAGAAACTCTTCAGGGGTTGACACACTGCACATGTAGAGCATATATTAATTGTGGCTTTCAACCTGTGCAGGATTGTGTGGGTTCTTGATGGACTTGATTCTACAAAAAAAGAAATGACTTGGCATTACAAACAGAACAACAGAGCCAGTGACTTTGCTTAAGAAATAGATTCGTAAAATATTTCCATAAGAAATCATACAATTCTGCAAATGTTTGAATTAAATTCTACATAGACATGACTTGGTCCAATAATCACGCAATAATAGTGACAGATTGTTGTAAGCAGAAAAATAAGTGTCAGTCACATGTTGTTTTTGTTTAACAATACACTCATTAATATTCAAGCTATGTGGTAATGGTGCATAAATAATGAAGGAATGATTTCATGTGTATTAATCTACACAACTGGGATATGCATCAACTTGCAATTCTGACCATCTAATCCTCCTAACTGCCCTTCAGTTCCATGGGTGTTGGTCATACAATCATATAAGCTCAAAAAAGCTGCCAATTTCTACGGCAGCTAAACATCATGTGACTGGCTATTAACAAAAGTACTTACATAGGTGCTTTACAGAAAAAGTGTAACTACAAATATAACAGGATACATTTGACCACTTTCTATTCAGCATTGTGTATTCATACCAAAAATGCTGGAACATTATTTCTCATCAATAAAAGTTGTAAACCATGAAGTATTGTGATGAGAGAGTGGGTTTAGTTTTACAATCCTTAAAGCAAATTTCTAGCATTATCATGGCATGGACACCAGACACAGGCTTCACACATTGTGCCCATTTGAGGCATCAAACCTGAGTCTTTGTTGTGACAAGTGATGAAACTTTACCCACTAGGCTACCCTACAGCCTTTTAGGATGAAATAATTTTCCACACTTATGATTCCTTTAAGCGTGCACTGTTCAAAGATGGAAATAAAAACCAATTTATGTTCTTTTCTTTCTGAAGATGTAGTGTACTTTTATACATAATGATGTGGCAGGATATTTATTATCAATGCAGAGACACTTTGGGTTTTACTGTTATCAAATTATCATCAGCTTCTGCCAATGTCCAAAATATGGTTGATGCTCTTTTAAAGGGTCCTTGTTTAGACATTGTGGATATCTGCCAACAGTTTAATAAGCTGATAATAGGTTTCAAAATGAATTTGGTGGAGAAATTTTACTTGATAAAAGTACATGCAAATTGTTTCCCTTTTGGGAATATTTACATCACTAAGGTTCAGGCTGGCCTCAGTGTTGCGTCTGTATAATGTGATTAGAGCTCCAGGTGTTTAACCCATTCAATCACACATCACTTTACAACTCCAGTCTCAGCCAGTGTTTGACCTTGCACAGAAAACATGCATATTTGATGCACAAACTATCTCATATATATATACGCAGAGAATTTAAAAGCTTGCATCACTGTTGATGCAATGCTACTGCACCATAAGTTCAGACAATCTAAGCTTGTAATTTGCCTTTGTTTAAAATTACTTTGTTTATTGTTTGCCACTTAACTGCTCAGTGCTAATTAATTACATGACCTGCTTTACTTTGTTTATTTATTGTATTTAATCAATCACTATTGATGTCTTGATGAAAGTTCCATACTGAAGTTGACTCCACAAAACATATCCATGACTCCCTCTCATATTAGAAAGCCAAGTTGACTCCTAAATTTTCATGTCATGGGCAAACACTGTTCTCAACCCTGTCAACATGGCAAGTGCAACAATATAAATAAGCTTAGTTTAAGCTTATTTTGTCTGAATTACAGCTTGTTCACATTAATATTTTAGTAGCTGAAAAACAATCATGCAATACCAACTATGAAATTAGTTACTGTTTAATATTTGTCAGTAAAATGTTTGTCATAAATCTCAAGTTTGCATGCATTTTCATTTAATGAACTAGGCAAATGTTGATTACAACAGCTAATGTGTAAAAGAGATGGGTATTTAAGTCTTAATAATAACAACTACAAAACTGGATAAGGTTTTTGCTGAATTGATTGACTGAGTTTAGTTTTACTCCACTTTTAGCAATTTTCCAGCAATATCACATTGTACCCATGTGGGGAATCAAACCCGGGTCTCCACCGTGACGAGCAAACACTTTAACCACTAGGCTACCCCATCGCCCCATTTGTTTTGCTGAAGGAAAAGTTATTTAAAGAAGGTTTTTGCTACTTTAGCTCATTTCAGTATTTATTTTTCTGTAAATATTTCTGACAGAGATGTACTGTATGGTATGCATAGGGTGATTATGTAAATGAGTTAGATGCTTCTATCAATCCATGCAACCAGTGTTCACGATGGTGTACATCTAAGTAACATGACATTGGGTCCTGTAAGTTTCAGATGTCTGTCTGACCTACTGAAAAAATAACAGGAACCACAGAATTAAGTTCAACAAACATTTTATATTTAACATTTGTTATAACTGACACTGAAATTTTTAACAATGATACGATTCAAGTTTTGATGCCCTAAGGTTTTCATTCAAACCCTTTTTGACAATTTTCATCACACGGAGTTCGGAAATTTCTAATTAAATATAAGTCTATAACATTTCTGACAATTTTCACTGAAAATCAATGACATATAGAGTCAGTCTTAGTTGGCAGAAGGAAAATCTTTGAAAAATTGTGGTCTTAATGAAACATCCATTCTTGAACAATATATCAATTTCAATTTTGTCCAAAAACATTGGGTTTGTTTAGACGGAGGAGGCCCATTAACTTTTCATCTCTGTGATTGTTTGGGCGGAAATTGATAGTTTGTGAAATTATTAGACATAAGTCCAACTATAATCCGATTGGCCTATAGCAAAATAGGCAGGACGACCTATAATATCCCGCTGTGCCAACATTATATAGGCAGATACGTTTCCTCAACCTGATTGCTGATGACCTCAATCGTCAATGTTCAATACATCGAAAATCATATTGATTTTCAAATTGTGACAGAGGTAGCTCAACGTGTGGGTATTAAAACCGTACTAACTACTATATGCATACAATTTGTTTTATCGTTTCTTTGTAATCTGTCAGTGTCCGAAAACATGACAACCTCAAATGTCAGTGAACGAAAACTGAAACCGAGCTCCCGTGTCAACTGCAGGAATGTCCGGGTGTAAATGACACGCTTATTATCTTTCAGTTGTCACAACACACTAACCCCCACATTAAATAATTGAATGAAAACAACAACCAGATAACACATACCTTGGAAAAATCTTCGGTAAGGTCGACACAGCACAAGCAACCAAAGATTCCCTCGAAAACAGCAGCGGCAGCTAAATGGCCGCCATCGTCAAAAGTCCGAAACGATTGAAGCACCGCACAAACGGTATTTAAAGTATCAAGGAAAAAACACCAAACTGTACATTGTTGTGTAATTGTGTCTTACTTTGAAAATGACGACAACGATGTGTCCCGGGTTTATTTTTTTCACTGAAACATTCACAGAAAAGCAAGTGTGGCGCCGGTAGGTCGGTCTCGATTCGAGGCAACACGACCGCCGTTTCACGGTCCGAATTTTTGTTTTCATTTAATAGTAACCTACAGTTTTGTTTTCCTGAAAAAAATTAGAAATCAAAACACTTGTAATAATTCACTGGGTCAGAATTAAACATATATACCCAAATAATGCACTTATTTGCCTTTTTGGGTTGGTCTCCCTAAGGCGTATTTTTAAATACTTGTATATATATGCGACTGTCGCTTCTGATGTAAATGTAGCATTTTAAAGACACCAAAAAATTACTTTCGTTTGATGATGTTAAAGACAATGTCAATATGAACTATAACCCCCCCAAAGTTATGGAAGTGGTGCTGTTTTATGCAATAACCGGTTGCCTGAAAATTAGGGAGACCGGATTTCGGTCTCCCTAAGTTGGCGGTCTCCCTAATGCTGGTTTTTACATACATTTGGTCTCCCTAATGCTGGTGTCATATATATATATATATATATATATATATATATATATATATATATATATATATATATATATATATATATATATATAAACAATGGGATAACATCGTATACAAAGAAAACACAGTTGACAACATAATGCCATGATTGGAGAAACAGAAAGCTGGAGAAGCCAGTAGTAGACAAAGGATAGTGAATGGAAGCCAGACATGTACAAATAAAGGGGGGTTACAATGAAGGAGGATGAGATGTTTATACAATTGATTGGGCTTGGTAGAGGAGTGCATCATAAGCAGATGGAATGAAGTATCCTTGGTCACGGTTGATGGTGGGCTTGTGGCGTCTGATGTGAATGGCTTCGGTGAGTTTGCGTTTGGTGAAGTCCGTTTGGTTGTTGGCTAGGATTGTGATGTCAGACCACTCTATTTGATGATTAGGGTTTTCTTTGATGTGGTCCGAGATGGCTGATTTGCTGTCCGAGTTAGTAACAGAGGTGCGATGTTCTTTGACTCGGGTTTTGATGGGTCGTGATGTTTCACCAATGTAGTTTTGACCACAATCACAGTTTATTTTATATATAACACATTTCGGGTTGTTGCTGTTGACAGTGGGCTGTTTTCTTGCGTTGGCATTGAGGAGGTTGTTGAAGCTAGGGGATGCTGAGAAGGTTGTGTCAGTGTTAGCTTGTTGTTTCAAGAGCCGGCTGATCTGATGCGATATTTTGCCGACGTAGGGAATGGATTTCTTGATTGGGGCTGATGCTGGTTTAGGTCTTTTGGTAGGGGTTGACAGTGTGGCTTCAATGGTTCGGTTGACTATTTCAGGCGGGTAGTGGTTACGTTTTACAAAGACTTTCCTCAGGTGTTCAATTTCTTCTTGTAGATTGGTTGAGCAGATGTTTTTGGCTCTTCTGGTCAATGTAGAGATGACGCCGGTCTTGTTAGTCCTACACGTATTTTATTTTAATCGTATTGTTTTGGTTTTTGGTTTTTCTAGTCCAGAATGTATGCTTCCTGCTTTTAGTGCACCTCAGTGCTACCGCTGGCGTAACCTTATGTAAACGTATGGGAGTTACGACCAACTCAGAGCTACGACTGTCGTAAGCTTATGTAAACGTATGGGAGTTATGATCAACTCAGTACTACGTCTGGCGCAAACTTATGTTTATGTGTGGGAGGTCTGATCACCTCAGCCCTAAGACTGTGTTATAAGAGTGTATTTTCTGTAAATTGTATAACTGATTAAGTAATAATTATTATTGGGTCACAATGAGTAGTATAGGGAATGATAGTCCGAAAACACTTTTCAAAAACCCCTCTAAAAAGCCTCATTTACTAAATGAGGCTTTGGTGGGACTATTAGCTCTTGCTATTATTGCCCCTACTACAAAGCTACGCCATCACGTTTACCGTGACTTGGCAGGCGGTAACACTGTGCCGTACGGTACGATCAATAATTCTTCTCTTACAAACCCCCTACCCGGCCCACCCCTCAAGTAGTACAAGTTAGGTTCGTCGGCTTTCATATCCACTTTATCTATGTTGTAAGTTTTGACTGACCATATAGGATCGGTGGCTCGCTTACGGCTATCACCCTCGTGTTCCCCAGGCTGGTACAGATACCTAACTAAGGCCCTATCCGGTATCTGTTTCTCCTTCCCACGCAATGGAGCGGCCGACTCTGCAACTATTGATTTTAGTTTGATAGCGTCTGCCGGTTTCTTACCGGTGAGACGGGTGACTTCATGGTTGATTGCCGACACCACCTCGGGTAACCTCGTGACCCATTCGGTCGATCGTTTTCCAGGGGTGGCCATCTCCCTAGCATACTGATGGCCGAACAAGCGCTCAGCCAAAGTCCTATTAAATCTCTCAACTATAGCTTGGCTGCGATGGGCTCCGGCCGTGCCACGTCTGACCTTTGTATCGTGTTTGGCTAGCAGTTGTGAAACGGCACCCATGAACTCCCGTCCGGGATCAACTTGCAGCTCTGTTGGCCAAGTCAGCGGGCTGCGTTTGTATATGCGTTCTAATCCTTTGGCTACTTTGGCCGAATCTTTCGTGGCCAAGGGTTCGGCTTCCTTGTAACGACTGGCTACGTCCACTACGGTTAAGGCATACTTGTACCTCTTATCATGAGGTAGGAACAGTAGGTCTGCCTGGTGAATGCTATTAGGTATGTTAATTCCGAAACTCCTTCTAGGTACGTAGCGTGGCGCCGGCAAATAGATCTGCCACAGGGCTTGTTTTTCAAGCCACGCTTTGGCTTTCTGTCCGCCACACGACCACCTGACAAGTTATGTTGGTACTCAGACATCCAGTCTGTGTTAACCTTCATACGTTCGGGTGCAAGGGGATAGCTGTTGTGCGATGTGTGTAATTCCTTGGGATACTCTAAGTCAACTTCGAGGATATACCCTTTGTTCGAATCTGGTGCAATGCTCATAATATCAATGTTTGGTACCCATTCGAATCCTCCTGTAGGTAGATACTGGCTCATGGCCCAGCCGTACAGGTTATTTGCGTCGAGGTAGAGAATGTGATTGGTTGGTTTGTTAGGATCGTAACCTTTCACGTATTGATTATTTGCTTTCGCGTATCGTTTGGATACCATGGAAATCCCACCTCGCAAGCCTTTCTCAATGAATAGGTGCATGTCGTAATCAGTGAGCAATTCTAAATTAACTCCTGTCTTTTTAAGCAAGGCGTCCCACGACAGACCTGGGCTGGTGTAATACCATGCGGGGTCGAGTTTATACTGCTTGAAACATGTTTGCCGAAACGTCTCGAACACGTCGGCTAACAGCAGTACATCTGTCCTCAAGTACAGGTCGTGATAATCGCCAAGGTTCTTACAACCAAGTTTATTCCATACGTTAATCGCGTGCGAGTAATCGTCTCGTGAGACGGACGCCTCATTCAGCTTGCTATAAAAGCAGTCGATAGGAGGTAGTCTGGTCTCTGTGAACTTAGCCCAGCTATCCATGTACTCATATGGGTATACACCCTTCCTCATGAGCAGGTGTCTAGTCTCGGCGTCTGTGTATCGATCTGTGATAGGGAAGGTATTGTTGGCCTTGACCAGACTGTCGAGTGACGACAGGAGGAATTGAAACGAGTCAATGAACCTAAGTCCGTTTAAGCTGAAGGAGATGTATCTCTCCATGTTGTTGGGGATGCACGTTATATTACCATCGATTTTCGCGATGGCCTGCATGATCAAGTGAGAGTCGTATCCTCTCAAGTTGTGAAAGACAACGGGAATGTTTATTGTCTTAGGATTGATTTTAAGCTTGAGGTTGCACGCGTTGTGAGCGGCGCCTCTATACTTACCAGTTATGTGGCAGTGATCTCTCACCGAATCACCGTTAAGTGGTGAGTCGCACACGTGACAGTTAGTGCTACTGGCGTGAGCTAGCTTGTCGGCTCTGGTCATACGCATTGGAGCGATTTTATACAATGCATTCCTAATAATTTTTTCTTCCACCTGCAAGCACTTTAGAAACCTTTCAGCCGCGTCAGGACCCCTATACACTACCGGAGCTTTCGTTTCCCCGTCACAACGGACGACAATGTATCCAAACGAACAGGCTTTATGCTCTTGTGTTTTGTGTGTGAAACTCCCACTAGTGGATGATTCCCCTACAATTAAGGCTTCGAAGTCGGCATATATAATATAAGGCACAGACATTTGATTCTTGTGATTGTCGAATTTTAGGATATTTTCACCTTCCTTAGGCATGTCGACTCGTATGGCCGTCTGCCCAACACCTTGGCAATCCTCCAGGTGGGATTCTAATAAATCGGCCCGACTGAAACAGTGTAGGCATCGTACACAAAAGTGTTTTTCCCCAACGTGTTTCGACTGGTCGTGCAACAACCGGCTGAGATGTTTTATCCACGTGTAGTGATACGTTTCACCTTTTTGAATCATGAATAAATTAATAACTTGACAATCCTTCACCGGGCTGACCCTGTGTATTATTGTTGTATTACCTTCGTGTCCAAAGACATTTATAGCCAGATTATTCTGTTTTTCTACTTTAGTGATCTGGGATATTGGGGTGGGTTCATCTATACCATCCCAGTTGAGCCCATCGTCCTGTGGATAATTAGAAGGCCTGTTCGGATTAGTGGCAGCTGGAAATAAGGCTGACCTGATAGATAACCTCAAGCAATCGTTTCCTCTATTCTTAACGTTTACTATGGCTTGTTTGTTCTTATAGTAGGGAGGCAAGGCTAGGTATGACCCACCTCTGAACGGCACGTATTTAGCTATATCTAGATAGACATTATCGATTTTATCTACAGCCCACCCGGACCCCATGTGTGTGTAGCGTTCTAGGTATTCTCGTATCTGCTGAAAACTATTATCGATTGATGTGTCAATGGTCTCTGCATGTGTGACGACCTCTTGTTTACCTCGGAAGTAAGGTTGAACATACTCAGTGGTACTCCCAACCTGCTTATCGAGTGACATTTTCACTGTGATCTGAAACTTGATACTTCCTAGATTATTTAGTTCCTGGTTGACCTTATCAGCTATCAGAGGCTTAATATCTGTAATGTCTATGTTTCTATCAATGTGCATGCGCCAACCTCTCAAATAATTGCCTACGGCGTGCTCAGTGCGCACGAACTGTAGGTCAATAGCTCTATTCTGTCGTAATAATTCTACAAGCTGTGGTTTTCTCATACGAGAATACCCGCCTAAACCCAAATCGTGTGCCTCGGCTTTCAGTTGTTTTACAGTTGGACGTGCTACAGGGGTATGTGATAACAATGTGGTTAACCCGGCTTTCCCCAGTTTTGAATAACCCGTGTATCCAAGCTGTTTCGCTTGAGCTTTTAACTGTTTTACCGTAGGAGGGACTTCTAAACCTAGTAATCTCAACAATGCTGGCTTCCGCATTCTAGAATACCCGATAACACCTCTCTGCTTTGCGGCCCGCTTGAGCTCGCGCACAGTAGCCATAGTGTTTACACCTAAGAGAATCAATGTCTAATTGGTCGGCAGTAACTCTTAAAAAATATTTTCTGGTGGCCGGGTACAATTCTAGACATTCTGTCAAATCGTCCCACGTACCTGGTAAAATATATAGTGTGGCTGTTTCAATCCAGTACTCACCTTGGTTATAGTATTCCTTGTATTCACTTATACTCGAAAAACGTTCTATATGGTATTGAGACGCGATATCCCGCTCCCATTCGAAGGGGCGAGTATACTTAACACCCTCTTTAATCCATACCACGTCCACTATTATCTTAAATCTGAAGCTGCCCCATAAAGCCAGTTCATATTTGAATATGTTTTCCACAGACATAGCTATACATAGGTGTGTATAATCTCTAATTGGAGTCTATCTTGAGCAGTCGCCTACGTTCTTTTATGTAGCCTTTTTTATTCTCGTATATGAGTTGATGTCTGACTACGTTCGCTCCGTGAGCTTTACATAAACAGTAGTGCCCTTTAACCCCGATACCACACACAGAACACGTGTAGTTAGGACTTCCCATATGGAAACAACAGAACCCCTGATTCCTGCATTTCCTACCACAGGCCTCGGTCTTCCCCATAAGTATATATTCGCATCGGTATGGAGCGGGTCTCATGTTTACTTATATAGGTATTTTAGTTTAATTGCTTAGCAACCAACGCAGTAGCTGCTATACCCAACACTATGAAGCCCAGTTCACGATTCATTTGTCCCTTGGATGGTGTGTAGTACTGAGCGAGTGTGGGTTTATTGAGCGCTTCCAATCGTTTACCAGTTAGTAGATAGTATTCTTTCATTGCTTCATCGACATCGTTGAATGTTTGAACGGCATGGTTTTCACGCGTGAGTTGTTCGTTAATGAAATCGATCCTCTGGAGACGTTTTTTAGCGTACTCAGCCTGTGCTCTTTGTAATTTCTCAGTAGCGAGATCGTGTCGCTTCCTTTCTTCCTGTATTTCAGCCGCGTGATCATCTCGTAGTTTCGAGAAGAGGAAATTACTCCCGGAAAATGCCAGGGCATTCACTAACGCCCCACCAACCATCATAACTATCGTGGCCATCCCTATATTTATTTCATTATATTATCAGGTATTATTCCTTGTTTTACTAGGATGTCTTTTGTGGCCATCGCCATACCAAGGTTCATTATGAGCATACCCATATCCTGCAGGTTGAAATCTAGCTTGATAGTTGGTTGTTTAAGCACCATTTTAGTCAACCGAGCGTACCCTACTGCTAAACTGGCGACCACTGTGGCGTGGTATGCGTCGTTGACGAACGTTTTCCCCTCAGACATTATGTATATGATATAAAATATTAAAATTATAACATGATATGCGGATCAATAGTGGGGCCTGCCGGCGGCTTGGGGGTTACCTCACCGGCAGGGGGTGTGGGGGTATCCCCCACGTATAACCATGTTATAACCACGGCAGCAGTTACGCCTACAGCCAACAACAGTCGGGTTGGGTTGGTCACTTTATGTTGGTTACACCACCGTTTTTTACCGGCAGCTACTCTCTTAGGATTCTTCTGTCTGGTTACTGTTGGAGGTACCTCCACTGAAGGGGTCACTGTTGGGGGTGGGGTCTCCTCCATCACTGTTGGGGGTACCTCCACTGGGGTTTCCTGTGCAGCATCCATCTATACTATTATTATTATTCTTTCTCTCAAATTGGCAATGTTTTGCCGTGATAATCGCCGCCGTCACTGGAGCCAACAACATACCATATTTGTGGTACAGCCCGCAGCTGATAGAGCTCACGGCGTGTTCGATAAAAGGGTCTTTATCTAGGTCCTCCCACAGGTAAAGTCGGCGCTCTGGTGGAATGGGAAGGAATTGTGATACAATACCGGTGTATATCTGGGTCATAGCCGATCCTATTGTCTTTGTCATTTCTGCTCCGAGCCGGGCCTCGTATCTAGCGTACAGCTTATCGATTTCTTCGGCTGACATTTTGTTAATTTTATCTGGAGTGTAGTCTCCAAAGTAATGTTTGGCTTTGCCGCCAACAGCCAACGCCACCAGTTTCTCTCGCTTGGGGGAATCCCCAGTTGGGGAACCCTCCACAGACAATTGTTCGAGCAATTCCTCACACTCCATCTTATAATATAACAAGTAAGATTTAGTTTTAACTATATAATACCCGATACAAACAAAACACAGAGAAATGAAAGTTAAGTTGCACACGACAAATACTTCAAATATCATAGCTATATGCTTAGCATTTGCTTAGCTTTGCTTAGCTTTGCTTAGCTTTTACTTAGCTTTGCTTAGCAAACTATATATGCTACTGGTTGGTCGGTCTTTAGTACGAGCTTAGCGTGTTTAGTTTCAGCGAGCTGTTTCTTCACCCGTTCCCGTTCTAATTTACTCATCACATCGTTCTCTCTCAAACACTCCTCGAACGAATCCCTGTCCTTGCAGTGAAATAAGGCCACCCATCGCGTCTGCTCCCTGAGGTCTTTCAACACCGAGTTGAACTTCTGTGTTAGCACCCAGACGCTGTGATTTGCATGCCGGCCGGAGAAGGCCAGGTACGATAGCATGTCTCTCTTTTTTGTTATCTCGCGATTAGCGCTGCAGTCGTCCAGTATAAACAGCGTCGGTTCCCCTTTAAATTTCTCGTGAAGAGCTTTCAACCAGTCCTGCAGGCGTGTTCCAGGGTCGATTTTGTGTACGTCCGGGTCCGTCATCACCCAAGGTCGCGCGTATGTTTTATTCATGCTCAGAGTAGGGCACATGATAACGATGTTATCGAACACATCCTTGTAGTAACCCTCCAACATATCCAACACGAAAACGGTCTTCCCACAGCCAGTCTGCCCGCATATGATAGCGCAGTGTGGGTCAGTGGGGAGGGGGAGACCCCCACACCCCCCAGAGGTTGGTAGTTTATTGGGGGGTATGGGGGGGTACCCCCCACTAGTAGATGGCTTGCACGAATCTCCCATTGTCTATATTAAGTTGCGCGTCCATAATAACGTACAGATATAATTTCAACTTACCAGCGGTTTGAGCCTTCTTATTAATCTGGATGGTTATCCCTTCACTGCCGTTATCTATACGACGCCCGCTACCGTGCAGTTTATCATCATCCGTGGATCGCATGTCCAACCATAGGGCGTACTTGGTGGTCAGGTATTCACCGATCTGCACGGAGCCGAGGTCCAGGTCCTTTGTTATGTAATCCCCCACTGGTAGTTTTTTTATCTCATCCCACTGCTGGTGTGGTCTCATACCATGACTGAACAGCTGGTTGGGCACGCCCTCGATGGTAACTTCCACCTTTTCAATCTCGGGGTTGAAAAACTTCTCGCTGTCCCTCCGGAATGGATCGTAATCCTCCACGGGGACGACCAGGATACCTTTCATCGATCGCGCCGGCACGTTCAGGTTGATATTCCACACAGTGTCGCTCTTATCTCGCACGACTGATCTATGTCTCAGTACGCGATCGTACAGGATAGCCATCTTCCCAGAGTACTGGCTTCGAACCTGCCTGGCCAGCTCCGGGCTAGTGACCATGTCGAACTCCAGAGAGATGTTGTCTATGGCATAACTGGCCTCATCACCGTTCGGTGTACGCACTACTTTGCTATAGTCGTTAAACGTGAGCTCGTATTCGAGCCTATCACCCAGCGCGGCCTGGTAAAACGGCGCGTGTCCCGTGAGCAACTCGAAGTCGAGCGGCACGCAGAATCGATTCCCGTATGCTAGAGCGATGGCCTTTTCACCGTCCGATAGCTTGTCTTGTTGGTCTTGCGTGAAGACGTATCCTATGCGCGCCCGGGTTGATTTGCTGATGCCCTGGTACACATCATTGACTCGTTCTCTCTCGCTTTTCCAGAGATCCTTGTAGCAGTGAAACACGTCGCTGTCGTCGATGCTCAGTACCTCGTTACCGCTGATCTTGACGGTCGTTTTCTTGATGATAGCTCGACCCACGTTCCGCACTAGCTCGCGTTTGTCGTTGTCGGAGGTCAACGTGATATTGAACGCCAGTCGAACAGTGCCTGGTACAATGAGGTCATTCTCACCAAGGTTTGGAAATCTAACCAGCAGAGTTTGGTTCTGGTCTATCTTGCTGGGATTGTTGGTGATGGTCACCGACTGTCGCACGGCTCTGGCCCCTAATGGCTCTCTCAATTTTCTGAAAGGATCTAATTTTCTACCGTACATTGTTATATATAAATAAAATATATTTAAATACTAATGGATGAAGACATACCTATGGATGAGATGCCGGGCGCTAGTGCCCAGGCATCCGATGTGCAGGAGACCTCATTTACTAGTTCACCATTGAGCCAACAACTTTTAGAAACAACGGTAAATGATTATTACGAAGGATTAAAAAGTGATAAAAACTACGTTGAACCACAGGGTATATACCATAAGAATTTTTTTATTGATAAAAAGGGTGTTCTACGTCTTAAGTCTGCCCCAAAGGTTGACCTCTTTAACAAGATCAATAAAAAACCACTGGCCTTGTCAACTCTAGCCAGCCGCAATGGTGGTGTTGAATTTATCCATGAACATCTAAACATGCCTGATTACGGTGGTGCAATACCTAAGGCCGTTAAAGAAGATCTGCAAGCTACCAGATCCCACCTCACCACTATAGATGAAATGACGCCAGAGCGTGCTACAGAAGCCTCGGACAGCATAGAAAAACTGTTGAGCACCTACTGGGACAAACCGTTACCGGGATTTGACTTTCCGGTAAGGGAACTGCGCGACTTAGACGAAGCCGTGAAACGCGTGCGTGGAGAACTCGTGAACAACATGGGGAAACTGAACGAAATCGACGAGCACATCGCTAGGGAAAAAACCAAACTCACCGAAACTGACGACGATGATATGAAGAGTCGTATCAATGAACGACTACGCGATTTAGAAGACGAGAGACGTACACGATTGGAAGCCGCTTCCTCGAATCGTGAACATCTTCGATCCCAGATCAGTCGCATTCGGGAAACAATCGATAGAATACTGAATGAAGATACAACTTTAGCCAACAGGATTCGGATATTGTTCCGGGAGCAAGGGATCACCATCGCCAGCATTCTGACTGCATTGGGTTTCATCATATCAACCTTGGTGGTGTCACTGGTGGGGGGTGCCCCCACACCCCCAAGTGCCGGTGGGGGAACTCCAAGTGGCGGTGTTAAAGACTGGATTAAAAAACTCGGGGAAGGCCTAGCTAAACTGGCTGGTAAAGCCGCCGAAGCCCTTCCCGGCATCCTGGGTAGCATCGTCTCGTGGTTGTTGAGCGCTCTGTCTAAAACTGCCATGTGGCTCAGTCAAAACCTGTGGGCAGCCATAGTCGCCGTGGCGGGTCTGGTGTACGTAGCGGCTAAGAAATCTTTAACCAAATAAGTCCCAAAGTTACCCCACCAACCACTAAGGCTGTTTTATTATCAATATGCTGCTGATAGGTGGTGGAAACCCCCACACCCCCCGGGGGTACCTCCACATGAACTTTAGGCTCCGGTGGTGGCGCCACTATACCTTTTTCACGTGGTTGGATGTGTGGGATATGTGGGGTGTTAATATCGGGGTTGATACCCAACTTTTGGTCCGCCGTGGCTATAACTATTTTGTTGTTATAACCCACCACTTTTTTTATTCTCAGTTGCATATCACTCGGAGCCATGTACAACCCCACGCCGAACACGTAATTGACTTTCGATCTGGCGTATTCTAACACGTTTTGGTAACGGTCGATGGCCCTCGGGAGATCAACTGGAGAACTGATAGCATCCTCAACGTTGGAAACGAATTGTGTCTGAGCGTCGTAAGCAGTTCCCTTACCGAGGATGTTAGAACGCGTCATCGACTGCGCACCCAACACCGCCCACACGTACGTTCGAATCGAGTCGTTCAAGCGTATTGTACCAGCACGAGTGAATCCTTTCGATGTTTTTGAGATCATTTTAATCCAGGCTGTGGCTGCATCAGGACTGGTTTGTTTTATACAGCTGACATGGATCTTTTCATTCGTTGTGGGGCCTGTAAATGTATGCCGGTTTGGGTTGTATGAACCATCTTTAGAACCGGCATAATATTTTCCGGACCTGTAGAAGTACACGAGAACTATACCGAGACCATGGTTCACACCAGGAAGGCGAAAGTCTTTATTCGTTGGAATCTCAAACTCCCCACAAATACGTTCATAAGCGCGTCTATCATAGGGGTTATTCGTCATACTCCACGCTTTATCTTGGGGAAGAGGAGCACTTATTTCCTTCAATATTCGTCTCGTTTGATAATAAATATGAAACAAAACAACCGCCTTACTCAGTTCGTCTATACCATAGTCTGGTGTCACACCCGACCCTGTCGTCGCACACCACACAGCAAAGTTGAGTTGGTTCTGCCAAAACTGCATTGGGTTTTGATTCCAGTTTACCACCGCCTGCGCGTTATTAACGGACACGACATACTTTTCAAAGATATCAATAAAGGTTGTTTTAAACCCCGTACCATCTGCATTCACCACGATTTTCAAGTGTGCTAAATCCATATTATAATATATAAATTATATAATATAATATGTACATAACACTTCCAGGAATAACTAGCGGTGAGGCCGTTCAGCTGACGCACGCGATCGATAACACGTCAGGTCAACTCGAAGTCGCACTCTGCGATATCACCTACCTACCGCAATGGACTAACATTAATATCAGCAACAATAAGCTGTTCGTCAGTGGAACTCGCAGTCAAATAACTGACGGCTACTACAGCGTGTGCTCGCTAAACGACGAGGTCTTCAAACCCCTGGGAGCCGAACTCAAGATGAACGACTCAAACGGCACAGTGGTGTTAATCAACAACGGAAGAACCTCCTTGAGGCTCGGCCGACCATTAGCGAGGATACTCGGTATGTCTCCTGACGAGATAAAACCAACAACAACCGTCACAGGCACGAAGTTACCCGAACTAGTACCGTACCGAGAGCTATACATTCATCTCGGTCAGGTGAGCACAACGTATAACATTCAAGGAGGCCACCCTTCCACTATACTGAGAGCAGTGCCGGTGAAAACTGAGAAATTCAACGACGGTAGAACCGAGTCGTTTTCACCACGGCAGTATAAGAGATTAACCCAGAGTAACATACCTGAACTGACAATATCGGTGTTAGATATAAATCATAATCCTGTAAATATAGGATACCTCAGCTTAACGCTTCACGTAACATGACCAGCGCACAAGGGCCCGGAGTGAAAAAATGCGTCAATATCGGGATCTCCGACCTCGGAGACACACGCGGTTTCGACGCTCCCGGAGTAGATGGTAAATCATACGCCTTGCAACTAAAAAACAACATTTACAAACGCGTTGAAATCCCCTCCGGTGGAGCCCTAAGTGATATGATAGATACCACAGGAGCAACAGCCAACACTAAGTACGCCCTCGTCAACACCGGTGATGACAACTGGAGAATATACCCATCATTCGGAGGTAAACTGTTCGACTTAGACGATGTTGAGAGCACTACCGTCGTCAAAAACAAACCATATATGCTCGTCTTCACCGAAGATGACAAGTGGGTGTTGTTACCCGATAACAAATGGTTTCTCAATATTAGACTCGTCTCCCCTTACGTGTTCACGGATAACAAAGACAACCACCTAAACAAAGTCGTGAACAATGGAACCCTGCTCGTGGCTTACATCCCAACTCAGAGACGTAGCATAGTCGTCAGCCCAGTCAACACTATAGCAGCCCACATGCTATCAAGTAAACCGGCCATGCAAAACGTGAAATTGCAGTTGGTGTCTGAATTCGAAGGCGTGGTTAAGATACTAGAGAGTCTACCGGCAAACTCAACACTGTTCATCAAAGTCTACCTAGGGGAACCATCGGGGAATGATGTCGAGATCGTGAAGGGGATCAAACTCGGGTGGGTGAAACGACACCAGTTTCAAGTTTGCAACGTTTACGTGCGGGTGGGTGTCGACTCCAAGACCAGTCTGCAGGGGGTCAACGTGATCGTAGAAAACAAGATATCACTAATCAATATCTTCCTGCCTGACAACATACACTTCATGGGTATTAAGTTAACCCCTGAATTATTATCAGAAAACCAGTTGGAAATTATATCATAATAGTATAATAATGACTAGTCATCATCCCAACACTACGCTTAATGACCTGGGAGATACGGAGGGATTCGATCAGCCTGGTGAGGAAGATGAATTATACATCCTACACTTCAAAGACAACGTGTACAGACGGGTGCCGTTATCAGATTTTAAAGAGCCTAAATGGTTGATCAACTTAACACTCACCTCACCTTATATCACAATAGAAGGAGATGAAGATGAAGATAAATTAATCTCTAAGATTAGGAACAACGGCATCTGGGTCGGGGATTTCATTCCGGAGAGGGAATTAGTACACTTACCACATGTTGGTTACAAAAAAAAAGGGTTAGGTGCTTATCCACCCACTAAATTAACATTTAGCGAATATCTTCCTAGCATATCATCCCCTTGCACACTCATCATAGAAGTCTTCTTTTATAAAAACACCCCACTAGTACACCAAATTTTACCCGGGGTGTCAATACAATGGTTGGACGAACACCTAGACCAATATTGCCGTATTGTTATACAGTGGGATACCCACGGGGGTACTATAAACCACTTAATAAGCCTCCGTGGGGTTTCTATTACAACAGGAAATTTTATTTACCTCTCACCTATTACCCTGGGTAATCTAGATCTTGTAGACTTCAAATACATTAATAGAGTATTAACTGAAACCCAATTAAAATATCTTTCAAAATATATATTATAGGATGGGTCTGTACCCAGTCGTAGAGGAAGTAGCGAAGACGTTGGAAACCGTAGATGGGTTCCGCTTGAGGCAGTTATGTGATGTAAAACGTCAACTAGAACAAGACCGTGACACGCGGAAAGCACTATGTAAAAAATATAATAGAGCTTTCAATATCGTGGATGGGGCTGACACTACCCTTATGGCAACCAGTATGGGACTAGGGGCGGCAGGCGTTGGATTGTTAACCACCATCGTGGCTGCACCTATAGTGTTAGGTATTGAAATAACGGCTGGGGTGACAGGGTTGGTAGGGTTGGCTCTTAAGTTAGTATCACGCAGACTTAATCGTAAGGTATTGAAACACGACGAGATCAGGGTTCTGGCCGAAGCAAAGCTGAACACAGTGAGTGAGCGAATTTCCACGGCACTCTCTGATAGTAAGATCTCAGAAGAGGAGTTTCGTTCAATCCTCTCTGAACTCAAAAAATATAACGGAATGAAACAAGATATTCGATCCAAGTCTCGTAAGTCTGCTATCAGCGAGGACGAGAAAAAAAAGTACATAGCACAGGGAATACAAAAAGCCCAGCAAGCCTTTATTATGAACACCAAAGAGATCGTAGGCGGTTCACATTAAACTGTTTCATCGATATAAACATAACATAACCGTAAGCGAGCCACCGATCCTATATGGTCGGTCAAAACTTACAACATAGATAAAGTGGATATGAAAGCCGACGAACCTAACTTATACTACTTGAGGGATGGGCCGGGTAGGGGGTTTGTAAGAGAGGAATTATTGATCGTACCGTACGGCACAGTGTTACCGCCTGCCAAGTCACGGTAAACGTGATGGCGTGGCTTTGTAGTAGGGGCAATAATAGCAAGAGCTAAGGGTCCCACCAAAGCCTCATTTAGTAAATGAGGCTTTTTAGAGGGGTTTTTGAAAAGTGTTTTCGGACTATCATTCCCTATACTACTCAATGTTTATTGCATTGAATGATGATTAGTTTGGGTCACATTTCGTATCACAAATGTTCAGTGGTACTAGTATTTTAACGGCAGACCTTGAAGGTAGTTCTCTACAGTTACCGCCCTTTAAACACGATACTACTACTGTTCTCGAGCATTCCACGTTAGTATCGATGGTCGTATACACTCGAACTTTCAGGAAATTATGTTCTTATTCTCTTCGATCAAAGCAATATAAATTATTTATTTATGTGCAACAAAATAATTTTCACATGGCTAATGCCTACTGCAGCTCAAAATTGAAAGACAGGGCAAAAAAATGAGAACTATTTATTACAGCCCAGGAAATTTATAAGTCTAACATAGAACTCCCACTCAACAGCTCTTTTATGTCATCTTTAACATATCTGTCTTTCAACGTATCGGAAACTCAGCGGACATATCTCTTAAACAAACGATCAGGTACACCTGCATTCGCCGCAGCTTTTGCTCCTCCAGCACGAAAACGGCGCAAACCAAAACCGTTCAGATCTATTCCTATTTCATGACATTTTTCCCTGAACATTCCTCGTGTTCTCCTGTGAGAGATTGGCTTGTTACCTCTGAGAATATATTTCCTTTGTTTTTACAATAATTCACTTGTCTGAACAAGAACTCATGCAAATTTTCTTTAATATTTGCAAATGACATATAACGGTGGAGCATTTTGACACGACAGAGTTCAGAACCAGATGCTGCAACTACAACAAATCTACCATCTGTGTACACGTCTGTTTTATTCTTTGCTGTGACAATACGAACATATCCTTCATGACAAGAAATATCTGACCGCCTAATAGAGGAAACTTTAGAAAATCTGAAAAAGCCAGCATATGAAAGAATGGACATAGTTTGAAACCTTCATCTACAAGCGACAAATCCTCTTTGCCAAATCTAACAACTAACCTTTCCAAACTAGCAACATCTATGAGCTCTTTCTTATTGAGAGGTTGGCTGTAACATCTCCTTGCTGCCTCTGTAATATTCATAATCAGGTCATGTTGACATGGATCTGGTAAACCCGCTCCTTTATGTGCCCATCATATACCGTGAACAGCATCCATAAGGAGACATTTTACCCGACTGAATCAATGACGTAAAGAACAAACCTAAATGAAAAGAATTTGTAGGCAAAACACTCATTTCTTTCTACCGTGATGCCCAGTTTGCTGCCACTCAAATGAATCATATCTGTAATGAAATTTCTGGGTTGGCCTTCCGGGAACAACAACAGCCAGTATGGAACGGAGGGCCACATAAGCACCACCAATGTAGTAGAAGCATTGCATGCTAAGATGAAATGTACAGTTTTACACACCAAACATACAGGAGGAACTACTCAATGGTTCTAGCCATACCATGCATCAACTGCATTAAATGCATCAACTGCCACTGCATCTGGTACCCTCGACCTGGAATTATACCTTTTTAACAGTTTTTTCACTGTTTTGTTCTCAGCTTTCTCCAATCTACGTTCTTCCTTGGACCCAGAGGCAATATCATCTCCCTCTAGTTCAGCTACAACAGCCAACCAGATGGTGACCTATCTGCTAAATGGATATACTTATTCCTCCTAGAAATGTCTGAAGAAAAATCTTGCAGAATACCCACACAATCAGAATACTTACTACTCTTAATATATCTGAAAGCAGTGTCAGTCGTGTCCGAACATCCAGCATTAAATTTATACTGCACTTGGTTGCCTTGAAACCAAAAACTTGGAATTTCTGAAGCTTTACGATCCCTTTTGAATGCTGAGAATGATCTTTCTTCACTCTCTTCAATAATGCCACGTTTAAATGTCTTATTTTGGAATATAATCTTTAAATAATTGAAATGTTTCGTAACCTTCTATGGATTCCTTCTGCTTATACGTCTTAGATGCACCAGAGTCTTCTGAACCCTGTGAAGGTGAAACTGAATACTGATTCATAGAAGAGTGTAGATTGAAGAAAGCTGCTCGCCGCGTTGTGTGAAGAACTTGAATGACTCAACTTATGCTAAGTCTCACCACGTCACCTTCGTCATGTGGCTCATGCACAAATCTTCGCGTGCAGAACACCATCTCTGTAGTAGGCAAGCTCTACCGTATTTCACCTAAAATAAATTCATTGACTGAATGTATATATAAAGGCTAGTTGCCATGTTGTCAACACGGAAATACACACAGATTACTGGAGTATATACATCTTCCTGCCTCCGTCAATGCCTGATCTTCATAACTGCTGCCTGACTGCTCGCTTCGTTACATTCTGCATAACTTTTTCACTCTCACATCAAGACTTCCATGAGTTGACCTTATATTTGTGATCCATTAGACATTACTTTAGAATTGACTCAGTAACATTGTACATAAAACGTCTCTTGTGAATCTGTATACTTTTGCCTTTGTTTTGCTCAATATAAAGTGTCATTGAAAATATCAAACTTGTCAGTGTTATATTTTTCTGGTTCTGAGGGGATTTCTTACACCTCTTGTTATGGCAATTTGTAACCGTAACAACACTCGTAAGCTTATGCTAATGTATGGTAGTTTTGATCAACTCAGTGCTACGTCTGGCGTAACGTTATGTTAATGTATGGGAGTTATGATCACGTCAGTGCCATGACTGGCGTAACGTTATGTTAATGTATGGGAGTTATGATCACGTCAGTGCTACGTCTGGCGTAACGTTATGTTAATGTATGGGAGTTATGATCACGTCAGTGCCATGACTGGCGTAACGTTATGTTAATGTATGGGAGTTACGATCACGTCAGTGCTACGTCTGGCGTAACGTTATGTTAATGTATGGGAGTTATGATCACGTCAGTGCCATGACTGGCGTAACGTTATGTTAATGTATGGGAGTTATGATCACGTCAGTGCTACGTCTGGCGTAACGTTATGTTAATGTATGGGAGTTACGATCACGTCAGTGCCACGACTGGCGTAACGTTATGTTAATGTATGGGAGTTACGATCACGTCAGTGCCATGACTGGCGTAACGTTATGTTAATGTATGGGAGTTACGATCACGTCAGTGCCATGACTGGCGTAACGTTATGTTAATGTATGGAAGTTATGATCACGTCAGTGCTACGTCTGGCGTAACGTTATGTTAATGTATGGGAGTTATGATCACGTCAGTGCCATGACTGGCGTAACGTTATGTTAATGTATGGGAGTTATGATCACGTCAGTGCTACGTCTGGCGTAACGTTATGTTAATGTATGGGAGTTACGATCACGTCAGTGCCACGACTGGCGTAACGTTATGTTAATGTATGGGAGTTACGATCACGTCAGTGCCATGACTGGCGTAACGTTATGTTAATGTATGGGAGTTACGATCACGTCAGTGCCATGACTGGCGTAACGTTATGTTAATGTATGGGAGTTACACATACGACATCCAAATACGATTTTCAACAAAACCAAACAATGCCTACTAAGTAACATAAGATTTATTGTGGACAATGCAGTGTTTATGACTTTTCAGGTGAAGCGCACATCAACAGCATATACACCATCGTGACCCAAACTGGTACTGAAAAAGACAGTGGTACCGATTGCTATGTCTATGTAGATATATATGGACAGCAAGGCCTGAAGGTAGCGCTGTATCTCGATACGATGATGATGAATGAAATGGCTGATGGCGCCAACGACACATTTAAAGTAAGTACTTTAAAAAAATAAAAATCCTAATGAAAAACCAAAACAAAACACCCTTCAATAAATATGCATCTAAGTTGGAAGGGGAAAATCTAAGTCCGGTGTAAGTATATATGGTCAGATGCCACAGTTTGTGATTGCTTGTGGTTTTCGTCATCGTTTACTGCCAATATGTCAGATAAATGGTGTTGGGTTGTACATCCATAAAAAATCATAAAATATCACTCTGCATCTCTGAACACACTCTGCCATTAGATGTGCAGGGCAGCGATGTCACAGCATTACGACGTCATCAAGTTTATTACGTCATATTATTGTGAGTCAAGTTATTCATGACATCAAGGCATTGTGCAATATCTATTGATATTGTTTAATCTCACATAGCAATATCTTCAGTGGAACTCACTTTTGGGTGATAAATATAAAATGTCACAAAACGTCTTCTGACATCAACACTTCAACGGGAGCGACTAATAACGGAACCGGAAGTTTACAAGGGTAATGGCGGCAAAGGACGATCTGAGTATCACGAGTGGTGCTTAAAATAAAACATATTTCATGTGAGTAATAATGTAATAATAATAAGAAATGAGAGAGAACAGGCAAGTGAAGAAATAGGTGTAGGCCTTTGATGGTGCCGATATTTTATTTTGACATGCAAAATATTTTTTGAACCGAAGCAAGGGAAGTTCATTGCCAACGTGTGCTCGCTTCGCTCGCATATATAAGGAGGCTGGTCATATTCTCTCAGCTGCTCAACCCCATTTGCGCTACCGTTTACTTCTGGCCTACTCCAACAGGTAATCAATAACATTCTCAATTTGTGAATAATTATTCCACAATTTCAGAGGTTCAGCATCGCCAATACAGCAATTCTTTTACGAAGTCTCTCTGGAACACTGAAACTGATTGCTTTTTAGCCTTGACCTTTCTGTCATGTTTCCAGTCCGTCCAAAAGCCGTGTTGTTTCGCACCTTCATTCATGGGTTATTAGGACTGGCAAGTCAAAGTCGCCCGATTTTGTGCATACCTCTTTGGAGGTCCTCTCTATAGGGGTGTTTTGCATATCGGATCGGTCTACATGTGACCGAACGCAAGTTCAAGCGCTTCCTCGCCTCTAGCAAAATATCACTATCTCGACTACTCGTCAGATGACGAATAGTTGCTTATGAAAAAATAACATTAATTCATTCATATCATGTTTATATTACAGTTGTCAACAACATTTCACACTCGTTTCGTATACGTCATACTACATATCCCATTGTAATAGTCTATATATCTCACACAAGCTCATATCTACTGTTGGAGTTTGGGATGGTAAATTTGGATCTTCACCCGTCCCTTTATGGCACTAACTCAATGTTGGAGGTGTGCATTTCACAATGTCTATGATATTTAGCATCCCTTTCCTAACACTCCTGCTATTTCCACACAGATTCTGAAAAAAATGTAGTCTTACGAATCTTAGGTATGCTCAGCTTTGTCTTCAGCAGATAGTAGTAATGTTTATGCGTGAAAAACTTTTTTAGCATGCTAGTGTTTGTTACGGAGCTCGGTTAAGAAATGTTTGCATTGCATTCAGCAATGTTCCAGATACTTATCAGCTGTCTGTAAATACCGGAGTCTGGACCAGACTATCCTGACTAGCTGTGAGCATCTGTCTACACAGAATACGATGACCCACACCAACCAAGTGAACGATACAACTAGATTGATTAATGTTTTTGCAGTTCACACGGTTCATTGATCTTGGAAACATCACACAAATGGTACTGAGGGTTGCCAGATTTGGTGTAGGACCTGAGTGGTTACTGATTGGGGTGAGTGTTACTTTCAATAATTTGAAGCTGTAATTTGAATGAATAATTTATCTCCCTTTGGCTCCGCGTTCAAGTGAGCATAGCTTCTTTACTTTCATATTGAGCTATGTCCATTTAGGTGCTAAGTCAGCAACGGATTCCGAAAGACGATGAAATGGCATACATGTGTATATATGTTTCCTTGAACTGACTGTAGACAGCAATGTGTAATGTGAATGGACGTTCCACATCCTTTTAACAGATGCAAAACCGTACTTGTTTTCAATTAATATTGAGCTTCAATATTGCTATGACATTTTGTTAACAGCCAGAGCCTTTGTTAAAATTACGTTTCTTTCAGCACTTTATTTTTCCATTACCTGCCTAAGAGGTTGGACGGGACAGTCTAGTGGTTAAAGCGTTCGCTCGTCACACCAAAGACCCGAGCTCGATTCCCCACATGCTCCCAAAGTGTGAAGCCCATTTCTGGTCTCCTCAGCATGATATTGTTGGAAAATTGCTAAAACAGTCTAAAACTAAACACACTCACTTACTCACTCACAGCTGCGAGAGAAAGGATGAAGAGAATTATTTATCAACGATACTGCCAACACTCTCTCTTCGATTTACATCCCTTTCTGAGAGATGCTTAAATTCTAATAGCGTCAAAATTGATCTTTACCCACGCTTGTCATAACACATGACCATCGTCAATGGGTGATCAACCTCGCTGACCTGGTTGATGCAATAGGGCCGTAAACTGGTCACGGGACGATGCGAGACCTTACGTTGTTTATTACTTCCGGCGATAAGACAGCGTTTGACTGCAATGACGACAGCAATGATGCCTGGCCAGTTATACCGGGACTCGAACGCCGATCGAACGCTTTCAACAGGGGTCTTCCCTATTGCCCAATTTTGACTAAAATATTCAGAAAGTGTCAGTGTTAAAATATGGTTACGATCATCTTTGGGTCACGACTGCCGTGAGACTATGTTAAAGTGTGAGAGTTACGATCGTCTTAAGGTTAAAGACACCCGTGGCGAGCCACCTCCTCGTGGTGGGTGCTGGGTAACGCTAAGTGCTCGCCAAGCCCCCGTTGTGGACCCGGGGGCATATTTGGTCCACCAACCCGTTTGCCGTGGGTTGCGACCCTGTGTCGGTGGAGAAGGGGATCCTGGTGGTTGAGGGCATAGGAGCAGGACCAGTGTTCCTATTGCTCAACACACCACTTTGGACCTGACTTCACCTAGACGGGTGGTAGAATGGGCCCGGTTCTATCAATCGGCTGGTCACGCCAGGCCCTGTGCATGGGGATTATTTTTGCACATTTTTCATTATACTGTTGGGTCTTGGGTCTTGTTCAAAGTAAGATTTTATTTCTCTCCATTGAAGAAATTGCATAGAGTCCTATGCCAGAAGGCGGTGGCTCATGGGCCAATCTGGTGATGTTGACCGCTGAATTCTATATGTCTTTGGATTATTGTTATGGGCCGAACCAGCCTGACAACTTATCTTTTGGGCAATTATTGCTATTCATGTCATTTTTACTGGAGTATACCACCCCTGTATCCCTGGTGTTAGCATCCTGGAGATCCGGTGCAAATTGACACCGTCCTTGTTGACACTCCATGGTGGGTGGGGAGCAGGGGTGCTGAATTCGTATGTTATACCATGTCTCAATTCAATTCACCTGGTTCCTACAAAGCAAATAAACGCAGACATGTAGATGTGCTCTCGTCTGATGAGGAGGTCGCTCCAGAGATTTCTGATTCTTGGCCACGGTTTATCACAATTGCATCAGTTGACGGAAGTGCTCTAAAACTTAACCCGTTTGCTATCTCACTGGGCATTAGAGGTGTCTGTGGAGATGTTAAGAATGTCACACGACTACGGACTGGTGCCTTACTAGTGGAGTGTTTAAGGAAACAACAATCAGTCAATCTGTTGGTCTTACAACGATTTGTTAATACTCCCGTTGTTGTTTCAGTGCACAAGACACTGAACACGAGCAGAGGCATTGTGAGAGATGTTGTTCGCTGTCTTTCTGATATGAGCGAGGAGGAAATTGCTGTTGAATTAAAATATCAAGGAGTCACACATGTAAAACGTTTTTACAGAAAAGCACAAGATGGTGCCTTTGTTAAAACCAACACCTATCTTTTCACTTTTTCTCAACCTGTAATACACTAAAGGATGGATATTTCAACATCGGGGTGGAGGTTTATGTACCAAATCCACTCCTATGTTTTAAGTGTCAAAAGTTTGGTCATGGTGCTAAGTTCTGCCGTAGCAGGATGGTAGTATGCTGCCGTTGCACTGGAGCCCATGGTAGCTCTGAGTACACAAATGTGCTAACTGCAATGGAGATCACATGGCGTCTTCTAAATCCTGTCCATCGTTTGAATTTGAAGCCCAAATCTTAAGAATTAAGCACACAAACAACATCACCTACCAAGAAGCAAAAAAACTAGTACCATCTACTGCTCAAACATATGTAAGAACATATTCCGCAGCAATTGCATCCTCCTCTCGAGTTCGTAAGACAGTCTCCGTGTCATGTCAGACCGACATCTCCTGGGTCAAGGATGACCAGACTGTACTGCACCAGTCCTCTGACATATCTCAGAAAAGTAATATGAGTAGTGTACAGTGTCTCTCTGGGGTCTTTCGATTGTTCTCGGTCACGTGACCCCCCATTGTGACGTCATTCGATTGTTCTCGGATGACGTCATGAGTTGGTGTGTACGGGGTGTGACGTCATTCGATTGTTCGAGGATGACGTCATGAGTTGGTGTGTACGAGGTGTGACGTGGTCGTTAGCAACGGGGGTGTTGCTAAGCAACGGTGGTTTGTGCGCGATTTCGCGTGATCTCGCGTGATCTCGCGAGAAGGAAGCGTGTTTCAAGATGGCGGCAGACGGACGGCACGGCACGGGACGGGACGAGGGAAGGGAAGGGAAGGGAAGGGAAGGAGAGGGAAGGGAAGGAGTGGGGAGGAGAGAGGGGGAGGAGGGAAGAGTGAGTGGAACGACGGCGACGGCGATGGGATGGGATGCATCGTGTTTCAAGCAGTCTTTAGGGAGCATGTGGGTGGCCCTGAAAAGGGCCGTGAGGTGTGGATGCTTCACAGTCAGCATCGACAGATGAGTTGGAGTCCTCGGAAAACATATTTGCCGGGACAAATGTCATCGTGGAGGGATTGCGTTCCTTTGGGGACACCCCCACTACAATAGAGACATACGTAAAACTTGGCTGTGGGGACGACATCGTATCGATCGGATGGACGGGCTTTCAGACAGGTAGGGCACATGATGAATCGCCATTGGTCTGCTAATTCTTGTAATGGCACCATTTCCGTGTTGGCTGTTTTCTTGGCTGTAGTGCCTGTTCTCGCGGTGGTTGTTGTTGTTGTTGGTGGTGGTGGTCGCGCTGTCGTGCCAGCTCCCGTCGTTCCGTCGTCGTCGTCGTCGCCACCGTCTTCAATCTTGATGGTCGGTTCTAGTGGTGGTGAGGGTGTGGTGGTGGTGGTAGGAATGAGGGGCGTTGTCCCTTCTTTCTCTTCTTCTTCCTTCTTCGGGCTGCACTGGAGACACTGTTTTCGTCCACAGTTTCTTCGGTAAGGGGTTGGTCGATCCATTTTCACTTTACGTGTATCCATATCTTCGTCACACACACAAGGAGTCGGCGATATGTGAGGGTGACTAGTCATGGCCACGTTTATATAGCCTCGACGACGTCACAGCCGTGACGTCGTGCTTGCACGTGAGATCGTGACATCATCATGGCGCGTGAGGTCGTGACGTCATGGTCGTGAGGTGTTGTCTTGTGATTGGTTGAGTTCTGTTATATAAGATGAGGAGGAAGACGACAGCGGACAACCATGGAAGAAAACTGGGATCTAGAACTGATATCCGTGGAGACACCCCCACCATCGCCAGCGCCCATCCCTCCACCACCACCGGCTTTTCCATCATGGCGACACTTGCCAGCTTGGCAGTGTCGCCAATGCCAGGGAGGGTTGCCCGTGTATGGCAAGGGCACGAATGACTACAGCGGGACTTTTCAATGCGTGTATTGCGGCACGGTGTTGAAAGATACTTTCAACCAAGATAACCATTCACCCGTGCCAGTGCATGATACCGCCCCTGTGGTCGTTGTGATCATCACAACGGAAAAAAAACGGCCCTTTTCAGGGCCATCCAACTTTCTCTAAAGAATGCTTTCATGCTATGACAATCATAACAAGACATGTGTGTTGTTTTTTTTTCAACGTTTTATTTCCCCTGCTAACAAGAACCATGGTGACAAAAGAGTCAGGATTAGGGGCGTCCCTGATCTTTTGTCTACAAATGGTAGGAACTCGAACATGAAGAGAACATCATAACATCAGAACCATAAGAACAACATGTTTGACAGGGCTGTGGATCCTGGACGTCGTTGTTGTTGTCTGGTAGGCGTGTGAGTTGAAACCAGCGTTTCACACGTTCTTCATTGACGAGGGTGTTGAAGGGATCAAACTGTTCCATCACGTTGTCGAAAGTCCATCCACGGGCACGATGAGCCAGGACAAACAAACAGTACATTCCGCAAGAGCTACTGAACCAGGGTTGAAGTGAATTCACATTCCACCGCTGTGCGAGCCATCCTGTGTAGGCCATGACATACCGAACGTCTGGATGCAGTTGGGTGGGATCACTTATAGAATACCTTGGTCCATAGTAGTGGGTAGGGACGCCATAACTGTCAAAGTACTCAAAGACACCCGGTGCTGGACGATACACGCACACCCAGTGTTGTCCCGGGAGATGACTGGGGTCCGTGTTGACGATGTAAGCTTTAGGATAAGGTCCGTGTCGTTCACTTAGCACGGTGATGGCAAAGTGATCTCGGGCAAAAGTCCCTTGGTAAAGGGGTCGCAGCAGGGGGTCCTGTTGGACGTAGGCGTTCAAGTCCTTGGTCGTCAATCCATCCATCCTTAGACCATCAGAGCGTTGCGGAACAGATCAATTTCCAACACGCTTTCGTATTACTCGTAGCAGACGAGGGTGACCGGACGCGGTAAGGGTTCTGCAAACTGGAGTTCGAGTCCCAACTTGCCTGTGTGTCGTGGGTAGTTATGACCTTCGTCTGCTCCCAGATCTGCCGTCAAATCCACCACCCACAGGGTGAATCCGTTCCTGAACTCGTCTAGGGTGAGGTTGCAGGGATGTTCTTGCCACAGGTGTCCCGTGTTGCGAAACAGGTTCATGTACAACTGTTTGAGCGAACCACTGTTGTTCTGAAAGTCACTTTTGATTTCTGTGCCATGCACTTCCTGGCCATTGAGTTTCAGTTTGAGACTGGTCACGTTGTTGTGTTTGAAATGGAAGGGGTTCTTTTCCTTGCTACCGGCAAAAGCATCGTTGTCCACCAGTCCCAACACCACGCGTTTGGGCAGTTGTCCTCCCACCAGTTGATCTTTGTGGAAATCGCGCCCTCCTACTGGAATGTCGTGAGCCGTGACTTGGACTCGGGTCAAAGGATATTTGGCCGTGACTCCTGGTGACATGTGTTTCACGTGCTGTTCCCGTATAGCAGGATCGATGTTGACTTGGCGTACGTAAAACTCGGCTTTGGTCAGTTCAAATCGACATTCCACATCTCCAGCACTCATCAAGTAGAAATCACTCGGGCTCCGAATCAGTTCTAGTTTCATGGGGACGCCATCCACCAGGTACCGGTCTTGGAGAAACAGGTCACAGTGGAGACGTCCTGTCAGTTCCACTTCTCGGGTGGGTAAAATGACCCGCCGTCGTGCGACGAGTCCTGCATTGACATTCTGAGCGACGGCATTGAAGTCATCCATTTTTCCAGCTTCATCGGTGTACCATCCTGGGCACTGGAGATGCGTCCCTTTGGCTGCCTTCCCATAACTCAGTAACGTTTCCAAATAGGCTCGGTAGGGATAGGTTCCTAGAGGGGGTGATTTCCAACTGGTTGTGTCCCACTTGCACACGCACTTCTCGAAAGAGGGAATGCATCATGTTGTTCACCGTGGACATGACGAGTCGGTCATCCCCATCATGAGTGGCATCCGTGCCATCGGTATTCTTGATTTTGAGGCCGATGCGAAGGTAACACTGATTCAAATCGATGTACGCATTCACAGGGTTGGCAATGTTAAACTGGAGGGGACCCGCCACCGAAGGGGGTGCCAGAGGACTGTATCGAATCCACTGACCCTCTTGAACTGACGTCACCACAGGGGGAACCGAAAAGAGATCCAACTATGACTTGGCACATTCACAAGCATCCCGGCGCATCATCTTGGCAGGTCTGCCCAACAGGTCTTGACAGGTTCGTGTCTGGTGTTGAACTGATCCTTGTTCATGGGAATGATCCTTTTATGTCAAGTCCAATGTCACAAAGTTCCATGACGACTCAAAACAAAGCTTGACGTTTTTGTTGTTGTTTCTTCTTCTTCTTCTTCTTTATGGCACCAGATGACGGATTTCGTTTTCTTTTGTGTGCCGGTGATGACTGTGACTGCAAGGTGGTCAGTAAGGCCTGTTTTCCATGATGTTTCAAACTGTCCCGTACACTACGACGTCCAGAACGAATATCTTGCACTAAGCCTGGCAGCATCTTCACACCGGTTTTGAGAGCCGATTTTCCCACCGTCTTCAGCATGGAGAGGGCTGAACGGCCCAAGCTTCCCAAGATGTTTCCGAGACCTCTCCCGCGTTGATGAATGCGACCTCGGTACACGGCTAAACCTCGTCCTTGTTGTTGCAGTTGTTGCTGCACCGGTGTCGGATACACTGATGTCCTACCATGTCAGTACGTGCCCAGACGACGGGGACGGAAATGGAGTGTCACGATGGTCTTCCCACTCTGGAATGGCACGGGTCGTCCTATGTCATCCATTAAATAGATTTGAATGGCATCCGTGGTTCCCTGACGCAATCCCATGTAGCGTACATGCTGGAGAGTTTTCATCACGACGCTGTCTTCCATCATTCGACGAGATACGGGAACATACATCAGTAAGGGAGCCATGGTATCCCCGACGATTTGATCTTCTACCACATCCGAGTAGACGTACACCGTATCAAAGCCAGCTAGATGGTCGGCTTCCTGTTCTCCCACCACAAGAGGACGGTCAAACACACTCACTTGGACAGGGTAAGTGGAGACTTGACTTATTTCCTCTGCTTCGTCGACCACGGGGAGTTGCATGAATCCGAGCATGCGTACCAAGGAAACAGGCAACACCAGTTGAGTGGTGTAGGCAGACCTGATGGCATCGTGGTCTGGTTGGGAGGCTGTTTTGCAGGAAGAACCCGAGATGGCCCTGCACATGTCTTTCGGTGTGGGAGCATAAAAGTTGACGTGCGTTGGGCCGCGCATTTCAAATCGGAGTTCTTCTTTAGGGTAGTTCACGGTGACGGTGTAACGACCTCTGGCATCCGCCTGGTACACATTAGCTGTATGCTTTTCCAACAATCGTGCACAGGCACGCTGAAGCAGGATGTTCAGTCTCTGGACCAGTTCTCGAGCGGAATACACGCCTTCGGGAATGATCACCTTTTCACTGACGGCTCGTATGATGCCTGAGGTCTCTTCGGTCACGGTCGCATCCGGTGCTCCTGAACTGTAAATCCTGGTCAGCCGTACCAAGTTCACGCGAAGCACAAACCAGTTGAAGGGGTACGACACGTTGTACCACGTCATGGGAAAATGAAGTTCACTGACGCCCACTTCCCACTCTTGACGATTCACTTGAATGGGAAAGGGGAGTTTGACTTCGTAATGGTTCACCTTGTTGTCGGGATGAACATCCATGGACGCATCGCTGGGTAAGGTGACGTAAAAGTCCCGCTTGGAGGAAAACAAGGACATGGCCATCCTTGCGCTTAGGGAACCAGACTGGACACGGAGGGAGTCGAAGATGCGGTGGCGGCAGCAGGAGCAGAAGAAGAAGAAGAAGTCAACGATGACGGCGACGATGATACCAACGTGGGTTGTGGGAGCAAGTATCCCAACGAACTGGCCAACAACGCTGTCCACAACTGTTTCTCACCGTGATCCAATGCCAACTGAACCATGCTCATGACGATCACGCCATATATCAGCAACACTTGGGAGAAAAACACCACTTCACTGCGTGGCAAGTCCATGCCAAAACAACACCAACGTGAGGAGGAGGAGGAAGCCTTGTTGTTGTTCTCCTTGCACCTGAGCCTGGGTTCGCTCTGCATGATTGGGCAGGGAGTATGACCCAAATGACGGTGACAGAGGGATGCCACCCTTATTTAAAAGACCAAATGAGCCGCAGGGATCCATGAATCGAAGCTGGCCGGGTAACCTGACCACCTCACTAACACTTCGTCCTTCTTTTGACGCCGTCGACATTTCAAAACCTGATCGACTTTGTACACGTCATCCGTTTTCTGAATGGGTTGTAGTTCCTCGGGGTAAAAGGTGCCTTGGAGCACTTCTCCATGATCATCTTTCACTCAGTAGACAGGAGGCACACGCCCTTTCACGACGCGATCCACGGTGAACAATTCGCTGGTCCAGTTGGGAAGATACCCTTTGTCAAAGGTCCCTTTGGTCTTGTTCAAGCGAACACGGGTCCCAGGTAACAAGAGAGAATGCTGGTGTTGATGGTGCTTCTGCTTCTGCTGACGTTGCTTCTGCCATTCCTTCTGGCACTCCATGTGATCCAACACCCGAATTTCGTCGTAAGGGTTGTGGGGATGCACATCCACGGGTCGCTGTCCGATCGTGCGATGAATGCGATGATTGTAGGCATGCATCAGCTGGGGTAAAGCCTTGAGGTAGTGACGTGTTCCATGTTGAGTGAAATAACGCCACATACGGTTTTTCAACGTTCTTTGAAAACGTTCCACCACCGAGGCTTTGCTTTCTGGGTTTTGGCTGGTGTAGAAATGAATGTCCTGTTTCTTGAGGAAGGCTTGGAAAGGTTTATTGACAAATTCGGTCCCTTTGTCCGTCTGCAACATGGAGGGCACACGTCCTTCAGCTTGTTTCAGGATTCGTTGAAAGGCTTCGATCAACGTGGTGCCGGTCTTGGACTTCATGGGTTGCACCCAAGCCATTTTGGAGAAGACATCGATGACACACAGCAGATACCGGTAACCTTGATTCTCTTTCTGATAGACGAGGAGGTCGCTCAAATCGGCTTGCCACAATTCGTCCATGCCGCTCACACGCTAATGATCCCTGGAAAAGGATCGTCGGGCAGGTTTGTGCAAGGTGTACGTGTCCTGGGTTTTCAACCATTGTCGAACCTGATGTTGCGTGAGTGGGGGTTTCCCCTTCTGGGTTTCCCCTTCTGGGGTTTCCCTTTCTGGGGTTTCCCTTTCTGGGATCCCACGGCTTGCTGTTTGACTGCTGCTTGCCACAAACCACGCCACCCTCCATAGCCTGCCGGATGTTTGGGATCGTAATAAGTATGGTGAAGCCATCGTGCCCAGGCAGGCGACAAAGAGGAGGAGGAGGACTTGCTGCTGTTGTTGTTGTTTCTCTTGGGACGTCTCATGCTAACACTGTTGTAGATGTCACCCTCTGCTCTCTTTTATGATTAAAAGTCAATCCATTGACGCACTCGGTTCAGAGGGGAAGAGGGAGTCTCTGTCTTCTTCTTCTTCTTCTTGACGCCAGCAAGATTCGATTGAGGTGGTGTTAAAAACAAGGCTTCTCCTCCTGGACGTTTGACAGGGGTGTCAGGTGGTGTTGCCTGTCGTGTGCCAGGTTGCTGGGTGTTGGATGCTGATCCTTTTGTTTTCATCATCCAGGACCAACGGAGAGGGTTGCCAATCAGTTCATGAGGGACGTTGCTGGAAGCGAGATACTGAGCCAGAACGTTACAACCCCGTGGAGGATCTGCTTTGGTACGTTGTCGCACCAGATCATGGATGAGATCCACCATGTGAGTCCCAGGCATGGGTTCCCCTTCCACCACAAATTGACCGTTTTCATTCCAACCCAAGTCAGGATGGGCTTGTATCCGTGCCATCAACTGTTTGGCCTTGGCTTGCAGCGTTTTAGGAATCGTTTGCACCACGTCATTCAGAATGAGGTCAGAGGAGGAGGAGGAGGAGGAGTGTTCTGAAACAAAAGAATAAAAAAACCCAACATGAGTCAGTGACTCTGTAACCGGCTTCGCGCTCTCCATGCTTAGGGGGTCTAAGACAGCTCTCTTAGTCTTAAGACTTGTAGACCTAAGACTTCTAGGCGACCTCTACACAGGCCAGAGTGTGACTCAGTAAGTAAACCGTACTTACGGGGAGCAGCTAGGAGGGGAGGAGTCCCTCCTTTCCCGAGGGGTGTTGTTCCTTCCTGACTGGTGTTGGCAGGGATTCCATTCCATGGTTGCGTGTGGCTGGTGCGTCGTGCTGTTGTTGTTGTTGTTGCTGCAGCTGCTGCTTTGTCTTGAAACGCCAACATCTGTTGCAACAAGGTGTTATACTGCTGCTCTCTGTCCCTGAAGGGAATCGTGTCATCACGAACGAGGGTATCCATATCGTGAAGCGTGTGTAACCGTTTCTGTTCCAACAGGTTGGACTTGAGCAAATGACGTTGTCGTTTTTCGTCTTGCAGACTTTGCCATACCTCTTCGGGGACCATCACCATTTTCCGTGCATGCTTCATCATGGTGCAGAGACAACTAACCCCAATCCGAGAGGTTCCCTGTATTTATGATCATCGCCCCAACAGACCAGACACCAAAGGACCCACCACCGAGGCCAAGGCAGACAAGAGACCCAATCCCCTGCCTTTCTGTTGTAACAGTTTACGTTTCTTGGCCACAGACACTTTCTTTTTCATCAACGTATGCATGAGGGGTCCATGCTTTTGTAAACGATGGCGTTGCTGTGCTGTCATGGGAATGTTACCTCCATACAAATTCACCACACATTCGCAGATGGCTTGAATCAGTTCAGACGGAGCATGTTTCAAAATAGCCTGTCGCAGGCTGGTGTTGCTGTAGGACTACACACATGACAGAGTGCTTCTTTGTGACGTTTCAAACGGGCAGACATGATGTTCCTGCTGCTGCTGCTGCTACCATGGAACTGACGAGGATAAGGATGGGATACCTCTATTTATTTAGGGTAGCGTTGGTGGAGGAAGTGGGAGTAATGCCGTTGTCTTCTTGTTCTTCTTTTTCTTCTGGCTTCGTAACACCAAGCGGGTCAAGGCTGCCCCTGGGTCTGTTTTCTTGTTGTTGCCCTTCTTGGTCTGTTTCGTGGAGTGACGACGCCCCTGAGGTTTCCTTTGAGGCTGCCTTTGAGGCTGCCTTTGAGGCTGCCTTTGAGGTGGCCTTTGAGGCTGCCTTTGAGGTTTCCCTTGAGGTTTCCTTTGGCGACGCTTTGGGTGTTGTCGCTTCTGTTGTTCCTCCTGCAGGTAGGACTGCCAGTTCAACAAAATGCGTGTCAACACGCCTGCCAACGTTCCACTGCCACTGCGTTTCATCAGGTAATTCAGACGTTCATCCACAGGCAAACGTGGATTGGTGATCTTGGTCAAGACGTCTTGGTGTCTCAACAGCCAGGTCTTGTGTTGCGTTTTCAAAGGAACACGCCCTGCTCGCATATTTCTCACGGCGATGGCAAACCATTGCAACAGCTGATGACGTCCTTGATAGCCACACTCTCTGCCAAAGGCAAGCGTTTCACAAGGCGGATGGGTTTGACTCTTCTGCGTGTCGTCGGTTTGGAGCGTGTCGGTTTGGTGGAGCTAGGAGCACGAGGTCGTTGAATCATGGCCGGAGACGTCAAGGGTTGAAAGGGTTGAATCATGGTAGGAGACGGCGACGACGAGAACAAAGGGGTGGCATCAAAAGAAGAAGAAGAAGGAGGCGACAAGGTGACGGCAGGTGAAGCACGATGCGTATAGACAGGACAAACGTGTTTGCTGCTGCCGCCATGGTGGGAGTGGCGGGGTACAACTCTTTTAAGGAAGGTCTTCTGGGTTTGGCAGAGGAGGAGGAGGAGGAGGAAGCAGGAGGTGTCCTGAGACTTTCGTACAACCGTTGTACACCCGAGCGATGACGTTCGGTGGGATCACGTCCCAAGGTGGTGGGGAGGGTTTTATGAGCGGGTTTAAACAAGCCTGTGGCAACAACAGCACGTTTGCGGGGCTGGGTCTGTTTTCGTCTGTTTCCCATGGCAGGTCAGACTCAACTGATGGGTCAGGTCGACAGTCAGCGCTATTTATCACTTGGGAACGTAAAGGGTGGTGGGGTTGCGAAAGAGATGTGTACGCACACGATGCTCTTTGGCCTTGGTGGGTTTCAAGTCCAGAAACAGATAGGAATAAGGAGCCAAGGTGGCATCCTCGTAGGCTTCTCGAAGGAAAGCCGTCTGTCCTGGAAAGATTTGTCGAGCCAAGTGATCCATTTGAGAGGCATCTCTCGGGTTTTTAAACAGCACCAAATAGTGAGCATTTAAACTAATGGTGCGATGATGAGGTGTTGAGGCAAAGAGGTTTTGCGTCAGGTACAACACGGACGTGTTGCGATGATGACTTTTCTTGGTAAACCATCGCAACACGTCTGCCTCTTCCTCTTTGCTATGATCGCCCAGCAAATCGTCAATGATCAACCAGTGGGGTGCAGGCAAACCACCCCCACCCCCAGCCCCAACAGACCCTGCTGCAGGTAACTGCGCGTTGGCTTCGCTCATGGTTTGCACAAAGGTCAGGGGAAGGTTTAACTTTGATGTCAACACTTCCAAATCTTCGTGCATGGGTTGCCATTCACTGTACACCCAAACGATCCCCTGAGGGGATAGATCGAGAATCCCTGGTTGAAACACGTGTTCCAGCAACGTTTTGACGAACGACGTTTTACCCGACCCTGTAGGGCCTGCAATCAACATGGTAAAAGGATGACGTAACGTGAGTGGGGTGACCATGGCATCCACCAGGTCGTCGCCCCTTAACTGTGTCCCTGACTGTGTCCCTGACATGGCCCCTGACAGTGTCCCTGACATACGTCTTATCGCTCTGCAGGTGACACCAGAAATGACCTCAAGGATCGATGAACCTTGAAGATATATACAACACATTCAAACCATTCACGTTGAATTTTATTGGAACAACACCAACAACTTGTGAACCACAACAACAACAACAACAACAGATCACCACCAGTTCAAATGGGGATTACAAGTCGAACAACGTAGAAAGTCCATTTGTCCAGGATGAAAATGATTTTCATCGTTAAACATGGGAATGTCTGGATAGTCCTCGGGAGGCATCATCTCTGATGCAGTCATCTCGGTTGAAGCCATCTCGGATGAAGTCATCTCGGATGAAGTCGTCTCGGATGAAGTCGTCTCTGGAGCCATCACGGATGTCATCATGGGATCTGTCGTCATCAGACCTGAATGAGCAGACGTGTCGGCGGAAGTCTCCCCTGACACTGTTGATGTTGTTGTTGTCTGCTTTGCATCAGTCATGGGGACAGTCGACGGTGGCATCTCTGGTGACAGCATCGGTAGTAGATCATACAAGTCTTGTAGATCAGGAGGCAACTCATCGTGGGGTGTTGCGTCGGGGCTAGCAGGAGAGGCTAACTTGTCGGGGCTGACATCAACAGTTTGCTGATCATTGTTCCACAGCACATCAGACGTCATCTGTTTCTTGACACTCTGTGGGTCTGCTGCCTTGGTGGTGGCGGGGATGGTAGGGGCTTCCTTCTTCTTCTTCGTTTTCTTCGTGGTAGGGGTACCTTTGGGAGGAGTACCTTTGGGAAGGGTACCCTTGGGAGGGGTACCTTTGGGAAGGGTACTCTTGAGACAAGTACTCTTGGGAGAGACACTCTTGGGAGAGACACTCTTGGGAGAGATACTCTTGGACACCTTCTTAGGGGATGTCTTGACGGAAACCTTCTCCTCCAACTTCTGTTTCTTTTGTTTTGGAGGAGCCGTGGCAGGGGTATCCTTAGGATTAACCAGGGTCTTCTTGGTGGGTGTTTTCTTCTTCTTCTTGCTGACCACCACCACCACCTCCTCCTCCTTCTGTGTCTTCCTCGTCATCGTGGCGGCAGGGGTTGTCCCTGGTGGTGGTATCACCACCCATTTAGGAGGGACGGCCTTGGGTGTCTTGACTTTTGTCTCTTTGGAGGATTCCGACTTACGAACGGTATAAGTGACACAGATGAGGTCCTCATGGATGATGAGTACGTCCTTCACATTATAACATTCATCCTGGAGAAGAGCAAAGTACCTCGAAGGGGATTGGATGTATTCAGCCCTCATGATGTGGTCCATGTTGGAAGAAGGGAGCAGTGAACAATCTCTAGTACCTGTAACATGAAATGGAAAAAAGAATATTAACATCAACGTTTCGACGGTTGCATTGTGCAAGCATGATGCCCTCAGGCCTACAAATGCTCTGTGCGGTCGCGTACTTTGTTGAGTTAAGTAAGTGAAAACCATACTTACTGTGCTGACGTGGAGATGCTGACATGCTGACTAAACTGGTACGACTGAAGACGTCTCGATGGATCCCGAGTTTTTTATAGTCCACAGCAGCTGCACGTGCTATGACGTCACGCATTGACGTCACGCATGGCTTCACGAGCCTGTTGCTTCTGCACCGCCTCTTGCACCGCTTGTCTGATCTGTTCTAAGAAGTGTCTCTCTTCGAGATACGTGGCGATCACAAACAGCAACGTGAACAACATGATGATGAATGACAAGTCTCACACACAAACTCTTCTTTATATACACACACACATGCGATGACGTCATGACCTTGGATTACATCACTCGGTCGTCTCTGTCACTGTGACTGCTTCTGCATCGCTTCTCTGACCTGTTCTAACAAGTGACTCCGTGACTCCGTCCTTCCATAAGATGAACCTTCTACGATCATCCCAAACATCCTGCAGAGTCAGTTGTCGTCTGTCACTGGGTGGAGCCTCTCTGGGAGTCTCTGTGGGAGTCTCTACTCCCAACACTCTCATGGCGTCTGTCTCGTCACATTCCTTCAATGCTTTGCAAAAGAGGGTGTAAGCTTGGGGTCCTCGCCGGGGCAGAACATCTAATAAAGCTCTGATCCGATTGTAAGAGGTTTGTGGTACCTCCATGATGTCAGCCTTCATGAAGAGGGTAAGGAGTTTAAACTCCACCAATTTGTCGACCACAGCTTCGATATCTTTGATGGTTACGACGAGACTGAAACGATTGGTCCTGAGCTTATCACGGTGAACAGACTGCATCCTTTTTTGTGTGCGTGTGTGCTCTCTCTCTGACGACTAAAGTCGGAATGAGGAGTCGTTGAGGAGGTCTTTATGACACGTGACGTCAGGACACGTGACGTCAGGACAACAGGGTTTGACCAATGAGGTGCTAGGAGGGTGTGCGACCATGGACTCCACCAGGTCTGTGCCTAACAAGATCATCATAAAAAAAAGGGGTGACCATGGACTCCACCAGGTCTAACCCTGAAGACAAATGACACGACACATGAATATCCATACATCACATACTGTTTTTATGACTCTTGATAAACATACAAACAAACAAACCATGTATACAGTATCATCAGTTTTCTTGTCCATGACATGATCAGCAACCACCACAACAGTCATTTTGTTGAGTCCACAGGCATAGTCACTCGCCCTTATAGCCATAAGGTAGTGTTTCCACGGGCATGCCTTCGGAATCGTAAATCACGCGTCGCTTGGTGTACACCATGCGGTACACTTTGCTGGTGTCCTTGGACAGCAAGGTGTTGTTCTGGCGGAGTCCTGTCCGTATGATCCGACGTGGATAGGGGACTGTGATGCTGACTCGATCCCTCTTACAGATGAGGTTCTTCATGCTGTCCAAGTGAACGTATTGACTTGCCCTGTGATTGAGAGTAAATCCTCGGACTTTGCTGACAGCTACTACACTGCCGTCGGGTTGAGGATGCCGTAGCTTGTAGGTGTAGTTCTTAGGTCCTGCCGAGGCAAAGATCTGAATGCTATTGCCCCCTCCCAGCTCGTCGGTGAGTTCTCCCAAGGTGTCTCCCAGGGGAGGGTTGTACTGTAGGGGACGATGAATGTAGATGATACTGTCTGTATCAAAGTACAGGACGCGGCGATCCAAAGGTTTCAGGTAGGAGTAGAGCTTGAGACGGGCTTGTGCTGTGACCCAGGCTGCAATGACCACGTTGTGAGCAGGATGTGGGTCGCAAAATACTGGGCGAGGTTCATACGTGACACAGAGGAGGTCTTCGTTGATAATGTTGACATCCTTTACTTGGCACCGTTCCTCCCGAAGGAGGGCAAAGTACCTTTGTGGAGAACTGATGTACTCTGTCCTGTCGAACCCGATACGTTGACCAAACTTGCCCCAGTGGTTGTTTAGACAGGCTTTCGCGAGGGCACGTAGTCCAGGGTTTTTGCGAATGTGAGCACGATCCAACGTGACTCCTTCTTTTTGCTGAATCTCCCTGATGTACTCCTCGGCCTCTTGTTTGATCTGGAAGAAATTGTTCACATACTTGGCAAACAATCCTCCCTCTTGCGTGTCAGGGTCGTAGGTGGTGAGACTGTCAAAATGCCAAGCCTCGTAGATGTCAAGGACTTGATAGCCGCACTCTTGAACGGCATACTGCAACTCCTTGCTGACATAGGTGCCCACCCATGCTCGGTCTTCGTCACCGTGGGGACAGGAGCCAACAAACTCTTCTTCAGCACAAGTGCGACACAGAGGAAACAGCAGCTTGCCATGGACGCGGTAAGGAAGCACGGGGTGGTAGAGGTCCGTGGTTGGCAAGACCCGACACTGAATGAGTCCATGTAGGTCAAACAAGTCTGACACGGGAGGATGATCCTTGATCTCGGGATGTCCCAAGGGGTACGTGCCATACTTGCAGATGTAAGGGTAGAGAGAACACACGTCCACATATTTGATCTCTTCCTCTTCCTTCGCTTCATAGTAGAGTTTGGTGGCGTTGGTGCGTCCTCCAAAGAAAGCCTCTCTGGGATCCAATGGATCAGGCAGGTAAGCATGAGGTCCTTGCAGGGTGGTCAGGAACGCTCTCAGATCCTCGTTGTCTTTCTGTTCTTTCAAGAAATCACATTCCCACTGGGTCACTACTTGGTCGATGTCAGGATGCTGTCGTAACACACCGAGCCAGTACATGGTGTGATGGAATCGTTCCCAAGGGGTTGTGCCCAGGGTGGCATGGGTTTCACATCGGCCTGTCTTGTAACATCGAGTACAGCCATGCCAGAAACAACCCAGGTATTCGTACACGGTACGTGTGTTGGCATCGTAACCGTCCACCATATAGCGGCTGCCATCACCACCATCAAAGCCAGCTTCCCCACCATTACGAGCATGTTGAATGTGGAGGCCAGGGTGTTGATGCATGATCCAGTTCAACCAGTGCAGACACTGAAGAGAGTAACGACGCTGTGGATGATAACCTTGAGGAGGTATGATGGCAATGGTACGTGGTTCCAAAAACAGCTTTCTGAAAGTGAGCATGCAAGCCATGGGGAGAGTCACTGCTTCGTAGAAAGGGTCCACGTCATTCTGCTGAATGAAGATGTGGCGGAAGGCAGCACAACCTCGACGCAAAATATCCACATCACTCTGACAGTAGGCCAACAGTTCTTCGTCCAGATCAAAGGCGGCCCCTTCAGTCACTCGTGCATCGTACCAGGTCAAGAAAGCTTGACGTTCTGCAGGAAACATGCTGTCAGGATCATAAGTGGAGACGGGAGGATAAGAGCCCACATAGCCTTGGTTATGATCGGTGTTGAAAAAGTGTGGAAAGTATCCTTTCTTGAGTTCCGTCAATCCAAACGTTTTTGGAAACTGTTTGAGAGCCATGGTGAGGAAATTGAGGGAATCCTTGAAGACGAGACGCCCCACAGTCATCTGCAAGATGTGATTCCCTCGTAGCGTGACCTGCGGTGCTTTCACGAGATGGCGGTGGAAGTACTGTTGGAGTAAGTGTCCATCATACCCACGGTAATTGTGAGCCATGACCAACACATCGTCATCGTCAATGGCAACGTTTTCTTCTTGTTCTTCGTCATCGTCTTCTTCTTGTTCCACATCAACTGGGGAGGATGGTTTGGCGCGTTTCGAGGGTGGGCGGTTTGATGATGGTGCCTTCCGTTTCTTTACGGTTTTCTTTTCTGCCAGACTGAGCAACCAGTCGCCCATGTCCTTCAAGGTGGTCGCCCCTCGAAACACTTTGACACGGCTAGGTCCTTCTCCTTCTTTACGCCAGGGACACTTTTCGCAAAGTTCGCTCGAGGCCTCAGAAATACATTTGCCGCATCCCAGATGCACCACACACAAGTTGGGAACGTGCGTGCCTTGATCTTGGGTGCATTCAAAGTCGTAAAAGATAAACTGACGCTGTTGCCGTTCTTTGTCTTCATTCCTTTTCTCACCATCATCGTTGCATTTGGGTGGTTCGATGGGTGTCATGTAGCACTGATGGTTGGGTTTCAAGGGCTCTTTGCAGATTTTGCAATCACGATTCGTGCCACACTTGTGATTGGTCATCCCCTGGATGTGTCGAACGTTGACTTTGGCATAGCAACGGTGACAAGTGTGGATGGTGGAGCAGGTGCTGGGATGCTTGGCAGAGGCTGCTTGATGGCGCTGAAAACAGGTGGGGTTTCGAAACCATCCTCCACATTGAAGGCAGGAGAGTCCTTCGTTGACCACGTCACCACAGTACCCAGCATGTAGACACCACTGGCAGCAAAATTCCCGAGTGCAGCGATGATTTTGCGGGTTACTGTATCCTTGGTCACAGGTGTCGCAGTAATAGGAATAACCTGTAAAAGCGGCCATGGAGGTGATGACATCGTAGTGGTGATGGTGATGATACAAGTGCAGGATCTTGGTCGGTTGAGGCACCTCGCTCTTGTACAGGAGCCGATTCATGACATCCTGAGAGTAAATTTTGAGTTGATAGTCAGGCGGCAAACGTTGACTGAACAAGTCCCACATGGCATGCCCTGTACACGGTCCTTCGGGAATCCCAAGTTGTCGAAATAAGGCCTTGGCGACTTCCTGCTGAGCGGGTCTACGATGATCGCGGATGTATCTCCATTGCTGGGTCCATTCCTTCGTCACGGGATCAGGTTGGTGGACATGATGCATGGCCACGACGAGGGCGCGAGCAAAACAGAGTGGATCGTTTTCATTCTTGATTTGGACAATGCATTGTTTGTTTTCCAGGAAAACGTTCAAACCAACAATGTGTTTGAGACGTCCGTGTCCCTCGCCAATACGATCAGGATCATCTACGTGCAGTAAGAAAATGTCCATCGTGTCGTCGATGTTCAAGTCACGGTTACTCTGTTGCACGTTTTCCACTTTGGCCATGATGTGTTCCCCCTGGAGGTTCTCCATACGTCGGAACGTGATTCGAATGGGTGTATCCAAGGCAGGGTGTTCTCGGGTCAGTCCCACTCCATCCCCATCATGACCATTCACTTCGTTTCTGAGATCTTGCAAGACGGCATCAAATTGCTCCCTGAGAACGATGGGTAAGTCTTCAGGTTGTTGACGTTGCAGCCATGCTGGGTTAAACCTAAGCTTGTAGCGATGACTGTCAGTACGGAACTTTTTAGTGACTAGTTTGGACGCCGGCTCCAACTGGTAGGGCTCAGGATCCTCTTCAAGGTCTTCTGCTTCAAGTTCATCGCTGTTCGTGGTCGTTGACGGCATGATGAGAACTGACAAGACCCACGCGGAGCCGGCTTTATATAGACGGTTTATGACGTCACGCTATGATTTTGCGCGTGTGAGCCAGTGCTGGCAGTGTTGGTCTTTGTCGGCCAGTGTCAGTCAACCAGGAGTTCGTGGAGTGCACCAGGAGTTCGTGGAGTGCACCAGGAGTTCGTGGAGTGCACCAGGAGTTCGTGGAGTGCACCAGGAGTTCGTGGAGTGATTTTTTTTTTGTTTCCGAGGGGCAGGCCCATGACGTCACACATCCCTAGGACGTCGCGTCACACGAGGCCAGTGATGCTGATTGGCGGTTCGCACCAGCGTAACGTCATCGACTCTATATATAAACTCGAGGTGTTCCAGCTTTTCCTCATCAGTTGTTGACTGAAGCTTGAAGCATGCAGACGTCTCCCAACGTCGCCGCCTCCTCTGTGTCCTTTCGTTGCCGCCTGTGCGAAACAGATGACCACAGTTATCTGCACTGCCCCAAGGTGACCTGTACCGAGTGTGGTGTTCAAGGGCATCGCCATTACATATGCCCAAAGAAGACCAACAACGGCAGTACCAACAAGCACGATAACGACACGTGTTACAACTGTGGTAAAAACGAAGGTCATCGCAGTTACGACTGTCCACATCCCTGTCGTCACTGTGGCCATGAAGAGCACAAGAGCATGAACTGCCCTAACAAGACCTCGAAACGTTCGGCTAACACCAACCAGTCGAGTGAACCGCCGAAGAAAGTGAGTAAACAGGAAGACAATCGCCTACTGACTCGTCTCCACGACAAGATCACCCTCGTTCAAGAACGCATGGACACCATGTACACTCTCATCCAACGCATCTTGGAGTTTGTTGAACCCATGGACGATGACGTCTCCAGCGACAGCAGCAGTGGACCACAGTCATAAACCAACCCCCAAACAATATCAACGGCCCTTTTCAGGGCCACCCACATGCTCCCTAAAGACTGCTTGAAACACGATGCATCCCATCCCATCGCCGTCGCCGTCGTTCCACTCACTCTTCCCTCCTCCCCCTCTCCCCCTCTCTCCTTCCCTTCCCTTCCCTTCCCTTCCCTTCCCTTCCCTTCCCTTCCCTTCCCTTCCCTTCCCTTCCCTCGTCCCGTCTCGTGCCGTGCCGTCCGTCTGCCGCCATCTTGAAACACGCTTCCTTCTCGCGAGATCACGCGAGATCACGCGAAATCGCGCACAAACCACCGTTGCTTAGCAACACCCCCGTTGCTAACGACCACGTCACACCTCGTACACACCAACTCATGACGTCATCCTAGAACAATCGAATGACGTCACACCCCGTACACACCAACTCATGACGTCATCCTAGAACAATCGAATGACGTCACAATGGGGGGTCACGTGACCGAAAACAATCGAAAGACCCCAGAGAGACACTGTACACTACTAATATGAAATCAACCACTTCGCAAACAGACAATCATACTCGTGATGTACCATCTCACTCCATGGAAAGTACACATACCGGTGATGCAAATTTAACTAGAAAAGAGAAAAAGAAAGTACAGAAAAGACGAAAGGCGCTCACTTACGTGGAGACGCCCACTCAAGTTCTTACATCTGTTGAGGTTCATAACTCGTATGAACCTCTGGAGATAGACGTTCCTCCTTCACAACCAATTCATAGGGGTGAACACTCCTCCCAATCACGACCTTCAGTTAAGCCTCCATGAACACTTTCAATACTATTATTCAATGGAATTGTAGAGGACTGAAGAACAATTTTAATGATATCCATTTACTTATACAAGATTTTAAGCCATCAGCATTTTTTTTACAAGAAACATATTTTAAAGAAAACGATCAAATTGATATACGACAGTATACTCCATATCACTGCTTTTCTCCTCCTGGGCCGAAAGCAACTGGAGGTTCTTCAGTATTAGTGAGACAGGGCATCATTCACAGTCCTGTTCCTCTAAATACCCATCTTCAAGCCGTTGCTGTCCGTGTAACGATGCACATTGTTTTTACATTGTGCTCTCTCTATCTTCCTCCTTCCTTTTCTGTGCAGCCTGTCGATCTGCAGGCACTTTATGACCAACTTCCTAAGCCCTGTATCATCATGGGCGATTTGAATGGACACAATCCCTTGTGGGGAGGTACACATACAATCAGCAAAGGTAACATACTAGAACATTTTATTTCTGCCAACAATATCTGTCTCTTTAATGATGATTCCAACACTTATTTACATCCTGGTACAGGAACATATTCTTCCCTTGACTTATCAATTACTGACTCTACTCTGCTGGGTGAGTTTGAATGGTCAGTCCATGACGACTTGTGTGGAAGTGACCATTTTCCAACTATTCTTAAAGCTATATGTCCATCTGACGTCCCTCCATTGTCAAGAAGGAACTTTACCAAAGCTGACTGGCTTTTGTTTGAATCACTTTCATCCAACAGATTGAAGCCTGAACTGTTTATGGGAGCTCCTGACCCCGTCTAACTCTTTTCTGATGAACTGAACAAAATAGCCGATGACTGCATTCCAAAGTCCTCTACGATTCCACACATACGAAAACCATGGTTCAACAACGACTGCAAACAGGCTAGGAAGGCACGAAAAAAGGCTGAGCATTATTTCCGTCGCCACCCTATGGTCCATAATTTGAACAAATTCAAAGTAATAAAAGCAAAAGCACAACGTATCTTCAAACAAAATAAACGTCAATCTTGGCGAAACTATGTGTCGAAAATCAATTCGCGTACGCCGATATCAAAAGTATGGAACATGATCCAGAAAATCAAGGGCAAGGGCTCACAATCTAGCATTAAACATCTTAAAGACGGAGACCAAATATTAACTAGTAAATCTGACATTGCAGATAAACTTGGAGAAACTTTGGCCAGACACTCTTCCTCGTCGAATTATGTACCCCGGTTTCAAAAGTATAAAAACCAACAAGAAAGGACACCTATCAATTTCACTTCAGATAATGGGGAAGATTACAATGAAGTATTTTCGATCCATGAGCTTCGTACTGCTCTTGACCAGGCTCATGATACTGCTACAGGAGCTGATAACGTGCATTATCAACTCCTGAAGCACTTACCAGAATCATGTTTAGAAACGCTCTTAAATATTTTTGATGATATTTGGACTTCTGGAAACTTTCCCTCGTCTTGGCGAGATGCTATAATTGTTCCCATTCCCAAACCTGGGCGTGATCATACTGATCCTTCCAATTATAGGCCAATTTCACTACCTAGCTGCGTTTGCAAGACCATGGAACGCATGATAAATAATCGACTTGTTTGGTACTTGGAAACCAATAACCTAATAACAGATATACAGTGTGGTTTCCGTAAACACAGAAGTACTATCAATCATTTGGTGCGTTTGGAGTCTTTTGTTAAGAATGCCATAATTAATAAACAACACGCAGTGTCAATCTTTTTCGATATAGGAAAAGCATATGACACAACATGGAAACATGGGATTTTAAAAGATTTACATGATTTTGGATTACGAGGCCGTTTGCCTCAGTTTATATCGAACTTTTTAAATGACAGACGATTCCAAGTTCGAGTGGGTTCTACCCTGTCTGCCCATTATAGTCAGGATCAGGGTGTCCCACAGGGTAGTATATTGTCTGTCACATTGTTTAGTATTAAGATCAATAGTTTATCCAAGGTTTTAAACGATTCAGTTGATGGATCACTTTTTGTGGATGATTTTAATATTTCTTGTGGTGGGAAAAATATGCATACCATTGAACGGCAACTGCAGTTATGTTTAAACAAAATAGATAAATGGTGTTTAGAAAATGGCTTTAAATTTTCAAAGTCCAAAACTAACTGCATACATTTTTGCCGCAAATACAAACCGCATAAGGACCCTGAACTGTATTTAAACGATACACTTATCAAAGTTGTAAAGGAGGCCAAGTTTCTGGGTCTTATTTTCGACTCCCACTTGACGTTTTTGCCGCATATTAAATCACTTAAGGCCAACTGTCTGAAGGCACTAGATTTGTTAAAAGTTGTTTCAAATTCTAAATGGGGAGGAGATCAAACTACCCTGCTTAACTTATATAGATCACTTATCCGTTCGAAACTAGATTACGGATCCATCATATATGGCGGAGCTTGCGAAAGCAACTTAACACTACTAGACTCTATCCGCCACCAAGGTCTAAGACTTTGTCTTGGGTCCTTTAGAACCTCTCCCGTTGACAGTCTCTACGTTGGGGCTGATGAACCATCTCTTGAGCAGCGCCGTATGAAGTTAGCTTTACAGTACATTACTAAATTATACTCTAATGAATCCAACCCTGCCTATAACTGTGTTTTCAATCCCCTTTATGAGGATTTATACAACAAAAAATCTTCTCTTGTCTTGCCTCTAGGACATAGAATTAAACCATTTCTTTCTTCGGCCGGCATTGAGCTGAAAAACATAGCTCCATCCCGTCTCCTTTCTTCTCCTCCTTGGCAGTTGGTTAGACCTCAAGTCGACCTAACATTAACTTCATTTAAAAAATCAGAAACGAATGAATTACAATATAAACAAGAATATAATCAATTAAAAATAAAATATAGCAATTACAAACCCTTATTTACAGATGGTTCCAAAGACGGTGGTGCAGTAGCTTGTGCCACTGTCATTGGATCGAGAACAATATCTTCTCGAATTCCAAATAACAGTTCTATTTTTACTGCTGAAGCGAACGCCATATTAACAGCTCTCAAATGTATTCAAAGACACCCTAAACATAAACAATATATTATCTTTTCCGACTCCCTTTCTTGCCTTCAGGCCATCAAAAATATTTCTTGTAAACATCCACTTTTAATAGAAATAATTGAATCAATTAATAAGCTTGCTACTGACCAATGCGACATCGTCTTTTGTTGGTTACCAAGCCATGTAGGCATTTCTGGCAATACAATGGCCGATCTTGCTGCCAAGGCAGCACTCAAGAAATCCGTGACTTCTTATCCCATACTCTGATTATAAAGCTACAATCAGATCGTATATCCGAGGTCTGATGCAAAAGAGGTGGGACACCCAAGTGGGTGTAAATAAATTACATGCAATAAAACCTTATATTGGTTATACCCACTTGGGTTGTCAGTCCAGATTTGAGGAGGTCATTATGAGGCGATGTCGTACTGGCCATGCGAGATATACTCATGAATACCTTTTGAAAGGTGAGGATCCTCCGTTCTGCATCCCTAATGATAGAAAGAATCACAGTCAAGCATGTCTTGCTTGACTGTGTTGAGTATTCCATCACAAGGGATCAGTATTTTAATTCACAAACTATGAAGGATCTTTTTAGCAATATTAGCCCTCATTTAATTATTGCATTTTTAAAGGAATTAGATTTATTAATTGAACTGTAAATAGATAAATATTTTAAAATTGGAAGATTAAATTAGTAGCTCAAATCGTTAGTGGCTGTACCCTCAAAGGGGGTTGAAGTACCGTAAAATAATTGTCCTCCTGAGAGGGTACATAAGTCCAAAAACATTTGAAGTAAAGTTCAGTTTACCAGGTTTTTAATCGTAGAATAAGTGTGTTTTTACTTTATGGCTAGATTCGTCTAAATTGCTAACACCTGAGGGGATGATGTAAATCCAACTAAGGTCCATGCAGGAAGCAAATGTACTGTAAGTCCCCATGGTCCTTGGTATGGTGATCTACCTTCAGTTGTTGGCAACCTATAGCTCATTTTTGTATTGTACTGTCCTCTATAGATACATTGTTTTAGGTCTATTCACTAGTTTTACGTTCTACTCTGTGATATCCTAGTTAGTTTTACTGTCCTTCGTCGACAGGGTTTTACAATGTATGTGCTATTAATTCATTTGTATTATCATAATTACTCGTTCTCGTCACGATATGGCTGCAATATTGCCGATGTGACGTTAAATATTAACTCACTCACTCACTCACTCACTTAAGGTTAAAACCGCCTTGGGGAACGATGTCAGTTGACTAAAAGCAGTTTTGTTACATCCCTCCATTCATTGTAAGCGTGTTCGTTAAAAGCGGAGTGGTCTTTATGTATCTTTACAGGTGGAGGTTCGACGCCAACGTACCTACAAGCGACACACGATCACAGAGACATTCTACACTTACATCAACAAGTGGTTCCAAAAGCCGGATGGTTTGCATCTTTTGGAAGAAGAAAAATATATAATGCCTTACAAATTGGTGTCTAGAGTCACCACATGACACAAACAGGCTTTAATACAATCTACGTTATTGAGTGATATGTGCTGGACAGCAATAGAATGGAGTGTTTCGAAACTTAATGAAATTTCTTAAAAGTAAGCGTTCATGTTTATGTTTTCAATTTAAACACTTAACCCAAAAGACAAAGTTGCATATCCTTTGCTGTTCAATACAGATGTAGGTTTACGATTAGGTGGGGATGTTTTATTTCTAGATAAAAAGGAAGTCATTTGTACACGTGACCATAGGCGTTTTGTCGTTGTGTTATATACAGTTTTTAATCCCTCGCCATAAATATACTCTTCAAAAAAAAGTAATTTTACATGGGAAAATGCAAATTTTAAGAAAATATTTGGCACAAACCAATCCATGCTGAATCCCAGCTTATGGGGGTATGGTTTCCGATGACAAAATGTTTGAAAAAGGAAATGTTGAAAAAAACGTAACGTTACACTCACTGAATCGTTGGGACGCACCCTACATGAAATGCACGTGCATCATGAAATTACGTATCACCTTGATTTGAAGTCTATGACGGTAGGCTTTAGTAAGCCACATCAATGTTACTCCAAATGTATTGCTTTAAGCCACTACAGCGTCAAGAAAATGAAAAGACAGACAAAAGCTGAACGACACAACGCCATTGGCCATTAACAAGGGCGGGCATCGCAGCATGAGGTGGCAAGGCCCTTCAGTGTGTCCAAACAGACCATTTCAAACCTATGGACTCGATACAACAATGCTGGAAGTATTCATGACAGACCCAGGTCATGTCGACATTCTTTGTCTTTGTTCAAACACCATGGCCGCGTCATCAACAACAATTTAGATCCCGGGACTGCGCCGAAACCTGCGACCAGACAGCAATGTTCAGGTGTTACCTTGACATTCTCAATCACACGAATAATTTTCTAGCATGACAATGCTCGATCTCACCTGTCTGACAGGACTTCCTCCTGCAAGGCACTGCACAGGTATTACCTTGACCTTCTGGATCACACATTTTGCCCCCCATGAAAGATGGGATACTCTTGATCGACGCATGCGCCATCATAACCCGCAAACCTCAGACACTAGAAGAACTGCACACAGCATTTCAGAATATGTATCAAAAAAGTCCTTAAGACCACAGTCGGTATCTCCTTTCTTGTGAGGGTTACTGCTCGAAACCTGTTATCGAAGCTCATGGCGGTACTAAAAACTGACATTTTACTCTGAGTAAGGGTCTCTAATAGCACTCTGTGGTTTTTGCAAAAACTTTCTCGATAATCATGTTTTTGAACTTTGTTAAGCGATGGCTTTACTAAAATTGAGCAATGATTTAATCAATTATACGCACTCAGTAAGTTAAGTCCAAAACAGCACGGCAAGTTTCTTTTATTGTTTTGAAGAGTATAATTAAAAATAGACATGTAACGTTTGTTTGCAGAGTTTTACATAACAGTGGCTTATGTGATGATTTTGATATTTTATCGTAAGTTTTAACGTATTTGTGAAGTTTTGTAACGGTGATGATATTTGACGTTTCCTGACTTTGTATGTCCGACGTTGATTGCATCATTGTGTGCCATATGCGGCCATATCCGTGACTGCATTAGAGTTACACACCAGGCGATATAAGTAATACTCCACGTTTATCCGGCGCATACATTAGTCAAAGCGAACTAACCCTACAACGATCGTAATTCACTTAGTCCAACGTGGGCCTACCGTGCGATTGCTGTGTGAAATGATGCCCTGATATTTCTCCACAGGTCAGACAGATGACTGTCCCACCGCGTGTGTTAAACACCAGGTGTTCCAAATACCACAGAATTCACTGGTTCACAGTTTAAACAACAAGTGCCCCATACTCTACACCCTACAAAATACTGGCAACTGTAGAGGTTAAACACCAGGTGTTTCATACTCGACAGTCTATACAGCACACTTATCCACTGTACTCGGTAAACACCAGGTCAAACACCAGGCCAAACACCAGGTGTTTCATACTCGACAGTCTACACAGTACACTAATCCGCTGTACTCGGTAAACACCAGGTCAAACACCAGGTGTTTCATACTCGACAGTCTACATAGTAAAATATTTCACTGTACTCGGTAAACACCAGGTCAAACACCAGGTGTATCATACTCGACAGTCTACACAGTACACCACTCCACAGTACTTGGTAAACACCAGGTGTTAGGAGTGTGTGTTTTCTGTATATGTTTGTTATTAATTAAGTAATAATTATTACTGGGTCACAACATTTAGTCTTTTGAATATTAAATATGATGACTTACATTCCGCTTTAGTAGTTGGTCAACACTTTTAGCATTCTGGTTTTCTGGAATTTATCTGCTCCTAGTTTTCGATGTTTACTTCCGGGAGACTTATTCTAGGGCATTCTACAGTGTTCGTTTGTGCCCGAACTTTCAGGAAATGAGTTAGTTTATATATAAATATGCTGGTTGCCGTGTTTAGGGCGACACTCACACTCATTTACATCTCTGCCACGCCTGATTATGAAAACCCATCAACGACTGACCTACATTATCTGCTGTCGCACCGATCGCTGTGTTGACATTCTGCCATAGTTGATTCTCTCTCACACCAAGACTTTATTGAGTTTGCTATATTGTATTTTGTGACCCACTGACTTAGATTTTGTCTCTCTTGAATTGTATTTGTAATCAGCATTGTTATATTGACTTGTGACTTTGTCTACCTTCCTCTTGTTGTATAACAATATAGAATTTGAACACAAACAACTTGTCTTTGTTCTGTTTTGCTGGTTTACAAGAGGATTTCTTAAATTGTTGTCATGGTAAATTCTTAACCGTAACGCAGGTCATACACCAGGTCAAACACCAGGTGTTTCATACTCGACAGTCTACACAGTACACTAATCCACTGTACTCGGTAAACACCAGGCCAAACAACAGGTGCTCCATACTCCGCAATGTATAGAATACAGTAATGCACTGTACAGGTTCAAAACCAGGTGCTCCATACTCCACAATCTATAAAATACAGTAATACACAATGCAGGTTAAACACCAGGTGCTCCATACTCCACAGTTCACACACTATAGTGATCCACTGCACAGTTTTCCTATCTAATCAAGTTCACACTCGTCTATCCGTGAAGATCTGTGTTAGAACTGGTCTTAAGCAACCCATGCTTGTCACAGAAGGCAACTAACCGCATCTGGTGATCAGGTTCTCTGATTTGGCTGACACGTGAGATCGTATCCCAGCTGCCTAGAACGATGTTCATGATGTCGATCACTGGATTGTCTGGTCTAAACTCGACTATGTGCAGACCGGTGAGATATAGCGTTAATGTTGGAGAGTGCGGCGTAAAACAACTAACCCTAACCCTGTCACACCTATCGATGAAACCGCAACATGAGTCTTATTAAACAATTCAATGACCTTTTTAGCCGATCCGAATGTTCTCGTGTGAAAGTGAACTGGGCCGTAAAACGACCTCACTCACTCACCTTTATAGCACGGTGCGTGCTATCTTTAACTGCTATGACTGTCGTAGGTCTATCTTACAGTATGACAGTTACGATCTTCCCAGGGATACGATCGTTTTGAGGCAGACTTTCGAAGCTTTCTTAGCACTAAGATAGTCGTAAGATCATGTTGATGTATGGCACATACGACTAAGTTAGCTCTAAGAGAGCTTGCGATATCTAGTCTCAAGTCCATAGTGACGCATGCTTGTCATAAGAGGCGGATAACGGGCTCGGGTGGTTCCAGACAGTTGTCCATCGTCGTGGTCACCACACAGAAATACTGAAGTATATTAGCCAAGTGTCAAATAGGTGAAGGTGACATAGAGGAGCTATCGTCGGTTTCTGTGTGTGATACATTTTTCAAACACTTTCAATTATTGAAATATTCTATACATTAATGGCTGCTTTATCCCATTTCATTTTATTAATGTCCATTGATTATTACATAACACTAGTTCTTTGATTGTGTTTTGCAGACCGATTTCATAATCTGACTTAAACGTTTTTGCGAAAACTTTGTATAATCATTATTTAACTTTAAATGTGTTTTAAAGAATTAAATTGACTTTTGGTTAGCAGCTATATATGGCTGACTTGAACTCACTCACTCACTCACTCACTCACTCACTCACTCAGAGTGACGCAGATGATCTAATTAGGACATAGAGTTCACTCTTCAACAATTTGCGCTTGCCTTAGGAGGCGACTTCCATATACCCAGAACAAAACGTCAGCGTATTTCAAAGGTAAGATGTTATGCTGTGGAAATGTTAGACTAAAATAATTGGGAAGACCCATCCATATTTAGTGCAAGTTTATGTGGTAGCTGATTTAGGGATGTCATAATCATTTGTATTTACAATTAAATTAAACATTGCTAATGATAGGATGGTACTGTTTTATGAAGGAAAATAGCTATTCCTATTGTGCTTATACAACTGTATTTAACTTAGGTAACTCTTGTCAAATTTGACAATTATATAACCATATAACAGTCATTTCTGATTTTCACTTTTCAAAAGAAGGTAACTTTATCGACGAAAATAAAATGCTTGTTTTCCAATAGGGCATATATGCAGTTTATTTATTTCCTGTCGGGAATGTTGCCTATCCGACAACCTATATTGGCAACATGTACTGCCTGAAGCTTGATATATTTTCCTAAGTGCATAATATGGAATGGTCAGTCTCCCTAGTGTGACAGGTGCACGCCATATTATTTAGGTTTGATGGACTATTTCGTGTACTTTCTAAACTGTCTTTATATGTAACTATATGGATGCAAAAAAAATCTTATTTTGTCAGGAACAGCATGAAGTTGGAAAACAAATAATAAATTCAAACTATTATTGCTTTATGGTGCATTTTATTTGTTTGCCAAGTTAATGACGAGATAATATTTGTTTGGAGGCTATTTCCAGTGTCTGTATGAGGAACTTCATGTGCAGATTACCGCTTATCTTTTAACCGAATGGTATAATATGTCATTTCGATACGTTCATTTCACCGTAACAGCTCCAACTGACGCGACTTAAATATCTAGTCAGAGTCAAGAAAGTGATAAATGACTGTACGAAAGTAGAGAGATCGTTTATATTATTTGCTTTAGGTTTTATGTAAGAGTAATAAATAACAAAGTAATGGTTTTCAGTACATCAATGTCTTTATCAAATGTCAATAAATGTAATTAAACAAAGAATACGTATAAGACAGTGATGGTTCTCAAAGTATTTTCAGTGCTCCATGACTGTCTCAGAGAAGATGCTGTTCAGCGCCATCGTATGTGTGCTCTGTCAGTGTTTGCTGCTGTGCTGTAACACACTAGGTGCACACGTAAACGTTGGAATTGTCATCAGTTTAGGAAAGAATATCAGTCCAGCAAAGATTGAGGAAAAGGACAGAGTCGTCTTTGCCCCGTCATCATCAAGACATCGCTGTTTTGCCAAGTCCGCCCGTGATCCTCACTGTTCAAAATGCGTCCGTTACACAGATGATGAGACTGAGGAAGAAGTTGTGAACAAGGTACAGCATGACGGGCAACCTCACGCTGACGATTATGTTCTTAAATGTGGTAAGTTGTTGAATGGCTATCTGTTAGAATGTTTTTGCTTCTTGTAGCAATATTACAGCAACATGGTGGTGGTGGACACATTGTATCCATGCGGGGAATCGAACTCGGGTCTTCGGTGTGACGTGCTTTAACCGCTAGGCTACCACACCTCCCCTGCGATATGTTAGAGTTTAGAAGGTCCATGATACAATACAATATGTTTTCTGACCCATATGATCCTTGGACTCAAAATAGAACGACAAAATGATTGGATTCCACGTTGACGTTTTATGATAATTGCTATTTGTAGTAAAAGAGATATTTTAACAGAAACCATGTCTCTGTATGGCCCTGGAATATTCACGATTTAAGGTCAATTCCGAGTGTAAACTCCATGTGACCGTATGACAGCCAGCACTCTCCTCTTCATACCCGTGTCAGCCTCCTGATCCTATGTCAGGGCGGTCTACACCATTCCTCGTATAATGCAGCTTCCAGCTGGGCTAGGCTCTGTATAGGAGAATCCCTTTGTTGCACATGACGACCAGCCTTACCCCAGTAGTTTCAATAGAGATGTATATTCAGGGGGTGCTTCACTAAGCATTTGCTTGTCTAGTCATAGACTGGGTTCGATTCCCACATATTCACTCGCTGACTCCTTCTGAGGATCTACTAGACGTATTACATATTTCTGCATGTTAATCTTCATTATGCCTTACTATCTGTGAACACAAGCCTGGGATTGTCGTCGGTAAATTTGTGGAATAGTCCAGTTTGCTCTGTCAAAGTCGCCACACTTAAGATTTTCAGAACATTCCGCTTGTCAGAGCGATTAACAGCTTCCTTCTTCAAAATCTTGAAACAATATGTTGACACTATTCCCATTAATAAACTGTTTAAAGTACATAAAAAGCACAACCATGAGCGAATACCGAATATGTCTTGTCTTGCATCAACAGTAATGGGGACGACTGGGAGGACTAGTGACACTGACAGGCGTGGTAGTGAAACATCCTCATCCCCATCATCCATACAGGACGTCATCGACAAATCTACACCACTGATGCAGAATGTTAACCATATTCCACCATCGACACAAGATATCAAGAACCCTTCATCACCCTCACGTGACATCGACCAATCTACTCCACTGATGCAGAATATTAACCAGATTTCCCAATTGACACAAGATATCGAGAACCCCTCACCACCCTCACATAACATCGACAAATCTACACCACTGATGCAGAATGTTAACCATATTCCACCATCGACACAAGATATCAAGAACCCTTCATCACCCTCACGTGACATCGACCAATCTACTCCACTGATGCAGAATATTAACCAGATTTCCCAATTGACACAAGATATCGAGAACCCCTCACCACCCTCACATAACATCGACAAATCTACACCACTGATGCAGAATGTTAACCATATTCCACCATCGACACAAGATATCAAGAACCCTTCATCACCCTCACGTGACATCGACCAATCTACTCCACTGATGCAGAATATTAACCAGATTTCCCAATTGACACAAGATATCGAGAACCCCTCACCACCCTCACATAACATCGACAAATCTACACCACTGATGCAGAATGTTAACCATATTCCACCATCGACACAAGATATCAAGAACCCTTCATCACCCTCACGTGACATCGACCAATCTACTCCACTGATGCAGAATATTAACCAGATTTCCCAATTGACACAAGATATCGAGAACCCCTCACCACCCTCACATAACATCGACAAATCTACACCACTGATGCAGAATGTTAACCATATTCCACCATCGACACAAGATATCAAGAACCCTTCATCACCCTCACGTGACATCGACCAATCTACTCCACTGATGCAGAATATTAACCAGATTTCCCAATTGACACAAGATATCGAGAACCCCTCACCACCCTCACATAACATCGACAAATCTACACCACTGATGCAGAATGTTAACCATATTCCACCATCGACACAAGATATCAAGAACCCTTCATCACCCTCACGTGACATCGACCAATCTACTCCACTGATGCAGAATATTAACCAGATTTCCCAATTGACACAAGACATCGAGAACCCCTCACCACCCTCACATAACATCGACAAATCTACACCACTGATGCAGAATGTTAACCATATTCCACCATCGACACAAGATATCAAGAACCCGTCACCACCCTCACGTGACATCGACCAATCTACTCCACTGATGCAGAATATTAACCAGATTTCCCAATTGACACAAGATATCGAGAACCCCTCACCAGCCTCACGTGACATCGACCAATCTACTTCACTGATGCAGAATATTAACCAGATTTCCCAATCGACACAATATATCGAGAAACCTTCACCACCCTCACATAACATCGACCAATCTACTCCACTGATGCAGAATATTAACCACTTTCCACCATCGACACAAGATATCGAGAACCCGTCACCACCCTCACGTGACATCGACAAATCTACACCACTGATGCAGAATATTAACCATATTACACCATCAACACAAGATATCGATAACCCATCACCATCCTCACAGGACATTGACAAATCTATTCCGCTGATGCAGAATATTAACCATATTCCACCATCGACACAAGGTACCGAAATCCATTCACCACCCTCACGTGAAATCGACAAATCCACACCACTGATGCAGAATGTTAACCATATTCCACCATCGACACAAGACGCCGAAACCCTTCACCACCCTCACGTGACATCGACAAATCTGGAACAGGTACTTTTGACATCAACCAATCAGCTGCACAGTATGGCAATAAACATGAAGCATCCCCACCACCCTCACGAGATGTCCATAAATCCCCTCTTCCCTCACAGGATGTCCATAAATCTCCACCTACCCGACAGGATCTCCGCGCTACAAACAGGATATGCATGAATCCCCACATCCCTAACAGGATGTCCATCAATTCCCAACTCAGTCAGAGGACATCCATAAATCACCACCACCCTTACAGGATGTCCGTAAATAACCACCACCCTCACAGGATGCCTATAAATTCCTACCACCCTCACAGGATGACCAAAAATCCCCACCACCATTACAGGATGTTCATAAGTCCCCACCGCCCTTACAGGATGTCCATAAATCTCCACCACCCCTGTGGTTTATCCAGGTCTTCCGTGTGAATGCTTTAACCACTATCCTACACCACCGTTCCTTGATCAGGAGTTACTTTTCAGGATTTATAATAAAACATTGTGAACTTAGTGAACTATCAGGTTGGCAGGCTTGCTGTTATGCTTGACACTGATCACTGGCATAAAATCTATCTAAAATATAAAATATATAAGGACAATAAAACATCTAGAGTTATCAAACCTAGCATTCAACTTAAAAGATGTCCGACAATTAGGGACAATCCAATATAAAATAGGCTACCAGTGCCATATAGCTGATATATTGCTGAGTGCGACGTAAAACAACAATGAACCAATTAACGTGATCACCAATAACACTGAAATACTGCAATAATGACATTGTGTGTTCCAGAGGCTGTGTCTTCCGTGGAGTATAAGGTTGTGACAGAGACTGGGAGAAGTAGTGACAGTGGCACCGTCTCCTACTTGTATCTCATACTACACGGTGTGAACGATTCAGAAGAGTTGTATCTGAATCATGAAGGTGGTGAGATGGTCCCCGGATCTGTCGATACCTTCCAGGTATGTTGCCATATTCACACGGTATAAAGTCTTGTCGTCAAAGGACAGATTATGACATTTTACTTAATACTTGTTTGAGAGCGTGTTAAAGAAAAGATTGCCAATTAACAAACAATGTGGAAATGGAATAACTACAGGTCGCTATCAGCCAAAATTTGGCCACCATTCTTAGTACATTGGCTAACAGTGATGGTCCCGAGCACTGTGCAGGGTTTTCTGCCATAGACCAGTGGAGGAAGGTCTTGTAGGGTTAGTTTTGCAATACAATTAAATGTTTTTTCATATTTTTACAAAAGTTCGGGCACACACTAAATTATGTTTTATCAAGACATCCCCGAGCTCTTTGCAAAGTTCATGCTTTAGTCCGGCAGATAGTAAGATCAGTTCGAAAAAGACTCCTCATGGTCTCCATATTGCTGGAATATTGCTGAGAGCGGAATAAAACTGAACTCGCTCGCTGCCCATAGTCTCTAGTTTGGTAAAATTGTGATCATTTTACGAAATGACTAATTTCACAATCTGCCTGAAACGTATAAACGTCTGGCGTTTTTTTTTTCAGTATTTTCCCAACAAATACCTTTTTTATTTTTTTAATTGAAAACATGGCAATATTCGTCCTGCGTTTTCAAAAAATGTGTATGCGTGTTGGTTATTGTCATTGTGAGTAGAACGCCATCTATCTGTATATGCAGTACGCCAAGTTGACAGTTCCTTTGGGTTTCTTTGTTGTAACAACACAAAATGTCATTTCAAAATTATAAAATTTTGTAAAAATGAATGTTTTTTGTTGTTGTTATTTTTTATCATTCTATATATTTTCTGTTTCAATGACAATAAAAGTGGATTTGTTTTTTTCTTTAAGGATAGGGTTTATGTTCGAAGCGTAACTCTAAAATCACTTTACTCATCTTTCCAAACTTTTGTACACTAACTGCAGAATCCACTCTGGGTTTACAGAAAGCATTTTCTCGTATCTATTTACAGTTCAGTAGAAGCGAGGATCTTGGAAGTATACATAAAATGGAGATACAAATGAAGGCATATATAGGGATGAAATCGAACTGGTTTTGTGTTAAGGTGAGTGGAAATGATTTTAGTATACTGTATATTCACTTGTGTTCGTACATGGTTTGTGACTGACTCCAGATTGTCAGCGGTATATCTCACCGAGGCATTGTTGGTATAATGATCTATAATAACCCGAGTACAGTTTAGTGTGACTTAAATATCTAACCAAAATCTTAACTCTCAGTCACTGTTCAAAATCAAATGTGAAATACTGGCCTTACGTATTGCGTAGGGTGGAGGGTCAATGCTTGTACTCGCTTTCGTTTATTGTCTTGTTTGGTTGGGACCCATTATCAGCTTTGGGTCGTGTGAAACAAAGCTATAGATCCAAGATGTCTTAATGAAATGCTGTAAAATGCTGAGATGGAAGATGGTGGTTATTCTCCTGACATCGTGTCTGCTTGTTCTCATTTTAGCTGGAAGCTGAACGTCGCCGTCAGTATACAAGTTACACCGTCGTTGAGATGTATTCCTCATTATTCAACCAATGGCTGCCGCGTCACATTGGTGAAGGCTGGAATTTTGAAACTCCCCAGGACATACCTTTCAACCTGACAAAACAATCTACACATCCACATTAGGACTCCATGCCTAAAAGGCATCAAACCAGTAGTGGTGTTCGATTTCTTATACTTGATTATTATATTTCACTGCATAAAATTAATCTCCAGCAGGAACGGTTCAAGTTATCCGAACACAGTCAGGCTAGTAAGGATCCTTATCAGCACAGGCCATTGTCTTTGAAAAGTCAGCCCATAGCACGGTGTCTTGCGCAGCCACCAGTAACTTTCTGCTCTTCTACTTTTTGTGTCAGACTTTGAGCTACTGGGTCGATTGGTTTAATCATAGCTTCCAAGTCGGCGTGGATAATATATGGTACTGGCATTTGATTTTTGTGATTGATACATTCCAAGATATTGTTGTTTTCTCTTGGCACAACTATTCGCACGGCTGTCTCCTCTACATATAGGCATCCTCCCTGTGCGAATCGAGAAGATCTGACCTAGAAAACCTGTGAAGGTTCTTTTCACAAAAAGGTTTCTTTTCCCTGTGAGTGAGCTCCTACAAACTAGTTGTTGATAGATTAAATGAATTTCTACAAACCAGTGGTTGATTGATTGACTGAGCTTCTACAAACCGGTCCGGTGGTTAAGAGAATGGCTGAGCTTCAACAGACCATGATATGTTCATAGGCAACAGATGCGATGACCACAAAGACCCACAGTATTACCATTCTGAACATACTGACATATTTTCCAATGTGAAGAATGTATTTTTCATATTATCATTCTAATTCGACTGGTACTGGCTCAGCCATTTCTGTGTGAGTGTAACATGGAAACACGTTGTTGTGCAGTGATTAACAAACTTTAATTAAACAAATTTACTATGCGTTTCAGAATTTCAATATCTTGGCATTTTCTTTACACACAAATGTCCCAAGCAAGACAGAGTAAGTACACTCAGAGGTGAATGCACTGAAATGGTCCGAATGACCGACTCATACAGGGTTTCTTTTGCTGTTCAGTATAATTCTCTCAATAACGTCGATTGTATTGCATTAGATTGTTCCATGGTAACTCTAGACACCAATTTGTAAGGCATGTTATATTTCTCTTCTTCACGGTCAAAAAAATACAGACCATCCCGCCTTTGGAACCACTTGTTGATGTAACTGTAGAATGTCTCTGTAATTGTGTGTCGCTCGTAGGTACGTTTACGTTGAACCCCCACCTCTAAAGATACATAGAGACCACTCTGCTTTTAAGGAATAGAGGGATGTAACGAACCTGAGTTAGTCATAGGTCCCGTTCCTCAAAGCGGTTTTAACGTTAAGACGATCATAACATTCATACTTTAACATTGACTTACGACAGTCATAACATAAAGATGATCATAACTCCAATATTTTAGCAATGACCTGCGAAATCCTGGACACTTTCTGCATATTTTCGTTGAAATGAGGCCGATGGGGAAGACACGCCGACGACAATGTAAGGTCTCGCATTGTCCCGTGACCTCTTTACGGCCCTGTTTGCTTTCGATAACCTGCATCAACCAGGTCAGCGAGGTTGATCACCGATTGACGTTGGTCGTATATTACGATCATATATGACCCTATCAGAATTTGTCAGAAAAGGTTGTAAATCGAAAAAAGAGTGTTTGCGGTATCGTTCGATAAAGAATTCTCTTCACCCTTTCTCTCACAGCTGTGAGCGAGTGAGTTTAGATTTAGCAATATGCCAACAATATCATGCTGAGGAGACCAGAAATGGGCTTCACACTTTGAGCGCATGTGGGGAATCAAACTCAGGGAATCAAACTCGGGTCTTCGGCGTGACGAGCAAACGCTTTAATCACTAGGCTATTCTCCTAGGTAGTTAATAGAAAAAGAAATGTCAATGATAACAAAGGCTCTGACTGTTAACAAAATGTCATGGCCAGATTAAAGCCCACCGTTAAATGAAAACAAATATGGTTTTGCATCTTCAAAAAAGGATGTGGAACGTCCATTCAACTTACACATTGCTGTCTACAGTCAGTTCAAGGAAACACACATACACACAAGTATGCCATTTTATCATCATTCGGATTGTGTTACTAAGGTAGCGCCTAAATGGACTAAAATGAAGGTATGCTCACCTGAATGACAACGAGAGATAAAGCGGTTCCATCGTGTAATTCACTCACCCCAATCAGTAACCATCCAGGTCCTACACCAAATGCTTTCACGCTCAGTACCATTTGTGTGATGTTTCCAAGATCCATTAACCGTGTGAACTGCAAAAACATTAACCATTCCAGTTGCATTGTTCAGTTGGATGGTGCTGGTTATCGTATCCTGTTGTGCAGACCGATGCTCACAACGCTAGTCACAGGATAGTCTAGTTGAAACTCTGGTATTCACAGACGGCCGATAAATATCTGGAATATTGCTGAATACCGCGTAAAACAATAAACAAGCAAACAAATCAGAGCAGGTAAATTGGTAATATACTCTTTGCATTGATTTTCGCATTTTTTTTCTTTACCAGGCTCGGTACCAAACACTAGCATGCTAAAAGGTCTTTCACGCATAAACATTACTACTATCTGCTGAAGACCAAGCTGAGCATACGCTAGGATTCGTAAGACATTTTCCAGAATCTGTTTGGAAATAGCATGGCGGTTAGACAAAGGATGTTCATAAACTGCGAACACCTACTGGCAACTGGCTGAAGGCCTCCATGTGGAGTAGGTATCACTTCGGCGTCTCTATTTGCCTGCCACCAAGATGATTTAAAGGCTTATCCCTTGTTTATGGGTGAGACTTCAGCACAATCACTGACAAAACACACGTGACACTGCTCACTAATTGACTGTTTTCAAACTTGAGTTCCACCCGTGAAGGTCCCTGGGTAGAATAGGCCTTCAGCAACCCATGCTTGCCATCAAAGGTGACTATGCTTGTCGTAAGAAGCGAATAACGAGATTGGGTGGTCAGGCTCGCTGACTTGGCTGACGCATGTCATCTGTTCCCACTTGCAAAGATCGATGCTCATGTTGTTGATCACTGGGTTGTCTGGTCCAGACTCGATTATTTACAGACCACCGCCATATAGCTGGAATATTGCATAGTGCGGCGTAAAACTAAACTCACTCACTCAAAATTGAGTTCTATGTATAAATATCCAATATTTACATTTACATGCGTACATACAGTAAACAATGACGCGAATGACGAATTCGTCATATGTGAAAATGGCGAGATGTACGACGTACAGAATAACTGGCGGTCATTTCAGCAATAATTGTGTTTTAACTGAAAACAGTATGTTAGATCGTGAAGCAGAGAAGTGGGTGGATATATTTGTCCTTCTGGCATCCAGGAATAAATAAAACAGGGATGTTTCGAGTGATGATTGGTTTCAGTTTAATTTTGTATATTATGAGTTTAGTCAATTAACCGAACTGGTTAAATCCTACAGTAATCAGCTACGGACTACCATTCTCCCTTTGTTAACCCCTGTGCTCCGTTGTTCAGAACAACCTAAGCTAAGATCAACCATAAGCACTAAGGTTAGACTTAAGATCACCTTAAGAATAAGATACGCCCGTTGCACAAAACAACCTTAGGGCAACCTGAACTTGGACTCCAACCTTAGCCGTAACCTTAACTCGTGTATGCCGAGTTTTTTTTAGGCGCACATTTTCGTTAGGTTTGAAGGGAACGTTGTGCGAGAATTGCGCTGGCGTGGTCCTGGATCTGTGTACGGCTATATATTTACACGGAAATGTAGAATATTTCATTTCCTATCCGTTGATAATAAATATAACTGCGACAACCTCGGGGATTTGAGAAACATATACTGTTAAATGTTGTACAAAACTTTTGTGTACGTTAAAAATCAGTAAATTTCTCCGTTTTCATAATGTACCAATAAAAGCACTCTGCTACGATTTTTTAAAAGGTTATCATATTTACGAAAACTGTGAGCGAAGAAAATACATCCAAATGTTAGAACGACATAAGTGTATATGAAACGGATTTATGTGCTAATGTACAACGGTAAACTCTCAATATTAAAAATGGAGCACAATAAATGTCAAAAATGGATTCTCTTCTATGACGTCAAGCATCGACAGGGGGATGATTCACGAATAAAGATAAGGGGCCATAACTCCGCTATGCTTTACATCAGGTCAGCGTAATTCACATCACATGGAGAGAATTTGCTGTGAATCCTGACAGTATATTTTCGTTATGTTTTGTACATAGTGAACAAAACTATTCCAATACAAATTTTCCCAATGTGAGCGGATACCTTTAGGTAGTTTCACAGTTTATAAGGAAAGATACCAATGTACTACATGAAAAAGCGATTTGGATGTCCCTATCCGATTCATAATTTAGTTCTTAGATTCCCAAATCCTCCTGTTTGTGTAGATGTGTTATTTTGATTAATTTTGCATCACTATTCACGGAGTAACAGACACTCCAAATGTAATGAGATCATATATTAACATAACTGAAAATGATGCAACATTTTAGTTGACGTCATGGCATGTTTTGTGCAATGTGTGACGTCGGAAAAAGACGACACTGCTTTGCTGATTAGTATATATCTCACCTAATTTCCTTTGAATATGTCAAAGGTCTCGGCTTTTATGTCAGAGTTCAACACACTTTAGACAAAACGAAAAACGAAATAGTGTCCTAACAATTAGACGGTTTTACTACTTGTCTTATTGTGAGCAACACGCGCACCTGGCATCAATTTAGCGTAAATGAATAATTATTCATTTAGGATATAAACATTTATGATTATGTTATTTCTCTTCATAAGTGTGTAATGAAAGGTAAAAAGAGAGAACTATTAGATTATGGACGTAAGGTTTGTCCAACTTAAGGCATGACCTGTTGTATCTTCTTAAGCAGTTTTCGCATATATATTGAGTTAGATATCCTAGCTGCTATCAAAATATGTTTCAGAACGTTTTTGGCAAACTCGCACCTGGTCCAAATACGCAAAACATACATCACAATACTGAAAGTGCAATCGGAATGACGTGGCCATTGTGTTTACTCTTGTTCAACCGACCTTCACCTCAAAGAAATTGCCTAATATGTGCAACAGTGTTGACGTGTGACATCGCTACCGATGAACGATTTCTTTCCAAATGGCGGCTTCGCTGACAACCATAGACAAGAGTACACAGGATTTTGCGAGGACTTTGTCCTTGATTCAGGGATGTTTTGTACATAAATGTGAGATGTAAGTAATCAGAATTATTCTGACTATCTGTGTATTGTTATATGTTTTTATTATTTACATTGTAAATGACGGAAGAAGCCAGAAATGCTGATAAGTACCGTTATCGTTCTGCGTGATTTTGCGTCAGTCATGGCATCACGCTGCAATAAAAGTTTGACAGTTTCTTATGAATTACCAAATGATTTCATTGTATCTGTGTTTAATTTGCTATTTCTTGCTACGATACTCTTCCCCTGAATATACTAAGCGTATTGAGCAATTGTGAAGCAATGATTAGACGGCTGGATGTTGGAAAATTTCCGAAAATGCTACGCAGTGTAAAATTGAAATTTTTCTTTGTTTACATATCAATCAAGCGCTGTCTTTTGAGCACAGCGTTCGTTTTCATACCAAGTATATTTCGTTTCATTTTACCTAGGACAGTTGGTATTGGTGACATTTGTAATTTGATTCTAGGATGTGTGGGGAATTCAATGATGCATTTGTCGCAGCTGACTATGAAATATACGTGATGTTATTGGCGTCTCAATATCGGAACGTGATTTTGTAAACACTGTCCAATACTATCCAACTTTGGCGTTCGTGTAAGTGTATTTTCGAAAACATCCCAACTGGGTTCATCGGCGACGTTTCAGAATTATCATTACTGGTTACATGAAAACGAAATATCAGTGATCATTAATATGTTATTTTTGAAATTCATTACTCCAAGTAGTTATCCGATTTTCACATTTCAAAACATACTGCAAATAACGCTGTGAATCTCGATTTTGTACAGTTTGAAAAATGACGACATTTACAATGAAGCCCATTTTGAAAGGCAATTTTAAGCACTTTAGCTTGGTCTGAGATAATAGTGGATGGTACCAAGCAACAGGGCATTTTCCGCAGAATTTAAAACTGTGAAGTATTTATATATGCATGGTATATTTAGAATTTTATTGGGCTTCAAAGTGAGGGATGTAGAGGAGGGACATATATGTCCCTGTGGCATCCAGGGGGTTAAGCAGAAGCGACGACCTGGTATTTGAGTAACACTGCTTGTGTTGTGAGGCAGCGTGCTGAGAAGACGACCAAACACCTCTGTATGTTTGTGATGTCACCAGCAGTGTGACGTCACTGTCACTGTACAAATGACACCAAGTCAGCTGGATGAACCTCGGCTCAGTCTGTGGTCACAGAGTGCAGCGACATGTAAACAAACAGATTGTTGTTGTCTGTTTCCCAATTCGCGGTATTCTCTGAACAGAATTATTAAAATTAACACAGAATTACGTTCAGACGGGCGACATTTATGTACAATCACTCACCGTTTATGTTCACACTCAGTTTACAATTTTCCTACCTGATCATGCGAGGTTCCACAGACAAAACATGACAAAATGTCTGACGATCCATTCAACAACGTTTATTTATATTCAAAAAGAAAAAAGGAAATCGCCTGAATCGTGACCTACGACTACGTGAACGGCACACACCACGTTGGTGTCAGTAATGACATGTGCTCCGTCTCTGTCTACACCGACACCGACTTCAGTGTGCACCACGTGACACCAGGAGATCCAACACTCGCTGATGTCCATAGGCTCTCGCCATGTCGGCCGCTGTCCACCCGTAGTTGTTCCTGACCTTGATGTCCACCACGTCCAGGTCCAGGATCAGCTTCACGGTCTCCAGGCGTCCACGTCTACAGGCTATGTGAAGGACGCTGTTACCGCCCCTGTCCACCAGTGACACATCAGCCCCTTTACCCACCAGGAACTCCAACACGTTCCTGCGTCCCCACCGTGCTGCCTCCATCACCGGTGTCATGCTGTCCCCTCCTCTACTGTTAATGTTCACCACGTTCAGGGGCAGTATCAGCTTAACCGTCTCCAGGCGTCCACGTCTACAGGCCAAGTGAAGGACGTTGCTACCGTCACTGTTCACCAGTGACATATCAGCCTCTCTATCCACCAGGAACTCCACCACGTCCCTGTGTCCATTATATGCTGCCACCATCAACGGTGTCCAGCTGCCTCTTCTATAGTTGATGTCCACGTCACCCTCGGCCAGGATCCGCTTCACTGTCTCCAGGTCACCGCGCCTGCTGGCGTAGTAGAGGTCGCGGCCTGATGCTGGTGATGGAGTCGCTGTAACACAAAGTAAACTGTCTACACCTGACATCTTTGTCTCACATCTACAATGTTTACATCATGTTGATACGTGACTCGGACATTGCTACGTCATTTAAACAATTCCATCATGGCTGACAACAATCCAGCATCATGGGAATGTCAACATGTGGTAGCTGGAATTAACGATGGCGTGTTTAATATGTAACTTTCTGTTAGAGTCAGATATTCTGCATTACTTTGAAACATGAGAGTGTTGATGTTTGTTGAACTTTACCAGGTGATAGTGTCAGTACAACTGTTGCTGCTGGGTTTTCCAACCTACCATGGTGATCAGAGTCTTGTGTCGTCACTGGCGCCGGTTCCGTCTTGCTGGGTGTCAGATTCTCACTCTCGTCAGTCGTGGAGGCTGAAACAGGGAATGTGATGTTCAGAACACTATACATAGCACATAAGCATTTCTACTGCTGGTCTGTTTTCGCCTTTCCTGATATGTTTTGCTTTTCAATATTATGTATGATTAAATTCTATTAAAATCATATATCTTTCAAGTTGACTGAGATGAATCTTTAAAGCAAGAAAAAAGTGATACTTCCTTATATTGATTTTTACAGTTCGAAATTCTGTGATTGACAACGTTGATCGGTACCGGAGTGAGATTCATCCCTCAAGTCAAAATCACCACAGGCATATACATCAGTGTGGTAAATGCAGGGAGAATGAACAACTGCACTTCCTGCCTGCTGGGTTTTCCCACCTACCCTGTAGGTCTTGTGTCGTTACTGGCACTTGTGGAATCGTGTTGTTCCGGCTTAAGTCAGTCGAAGCTGAAACAAGGAACATACATGTACAAAAAAAATAGTTATATGACTACTGGCCTCAGGTTCTGCTTTCCACAAATGTTTTGCCTTATGTCCAAAATCATCTGTTATAACAGATGGTTTAATTTGATGGATATTTCATTTCCTAAATACATTTTCACAGCTTCATTTAGTAAATTTAATAAGCTGTCCATTGCGCATCGACTGTTTGATAACAGTTGGGATCCTATTTGCTGAAATGTTTGAATTGTATAGATGTTTGTTTGTTTTTGTTTTGGTTTGGGGGGGGTTGTTAAATATACACTTGAACGGTGTAAACAAAACAGTCAGTTCACCCTCAGAGCTAGGGTAGGTTGGCGATGCAAATACGGGGACTTCATATATAAGCATATATTATGTTCACATTGTGTGCTAATAGATAAACAAACAATTACTTCAGCACTTTTCCTTACACATAATTCCTCTTTATGGAATGACAACCATTTTAGTTTGAATTCAGTAACCGTGGCTGGAATATTAAAAATTGCCTTTCCTAGATGTCCTAACCCTATCCTCTCTGTTCAATGTACCTGGTATTTTAGGCAACTCCGTAAATTCTAAAGTGAAGCACATTAACACTGATGTTTACCAAACAGTGTGAAGGACAACAGGGTAACTTGACTCGGTGTTTGTGGAACACAGTTGTATTTTGTGTCAAACAAACTCTGTGATACTCTCACAAAAAATCAGAATATCGAGTAATAGTGTCAGACAGAGCAATTCTCAAACAATTGCTTACCGAGGCGGACACTGCAGTTGACACAACCGTACTTGTCGATGGAAGCAGTGTGCTTTGATAAACGACAAGGGTGGTAAAGATCGAAATGTCGGTTGTCCGACATTCTGCGTCTGTTTCAATATTAGAAATAACGAAAATACAGCACAATTGCCCTTCTATAATCTACTTTCCATTGAAGTTTTGATGTAATGTTGTAGAAATGCACACGGATACGTTTGGCCGTGTGCTACAGCGGGGATGTATTTCAATGCAATGCAGCAGCCCCGAGTGAAAACACAATACATTTGAAATGAAATATTGGACTGGACAGATGTAAGAGGTAAATCCCATCAGGTCAAGGTTAACGGTAGAAAAAAACACATAATTTCATTAAATAAAACGAGTCTGTCAGGGGAAACGCTGCGTTGTTATGTTTCCCCTGACCTTCCATCGTCCCCCGCCGGTGACAGGCTAAACACAGGTCTGGGTGTAAACATTGTGTGAAGAAAACACTTGATTCCTACACGGTTCATGCTTCTTTACAGCAGTCATACAATATACAATTGCACTATTTCATCTAATTCCACAAATCACGTTTAAAATCATAAGCTGAGAACTTACCCACCAATAACGTACGTCCTAACAAGGGCGACACATTTCTCTGCTAGTTGAGAAATGTTTTAACTGGCGAAACCACAAAGCAGAGCTGCCAGCTATGACGTCATTGGGACGTGTTAGGTTAGGAGCACGACAACGTTTGGCGCTCGACTACCTGGACTGATCAACAGCTCTATATGGAAATATTTCCAATCGTCCCATGTTTGCTCTCTAGTTTTGTTTTCGTTTTATGATACAGTTCGCGTTACCTGTGGCATGACATGGACAATTGTATATTAGCATATCGGACACTTCCTAACTTGGTGTAATTCACCAACTGTTTGTATCGCTTAATCCTTAATTTATTTGTTTAAAAATATAAAAGTTCACTTTCAAAATAGGTCATATGTGGATATTAGTAGACCTGAAAGACTTAGGTGTAAATAGTTGCGGTCACTCTGTCAAACAAGGACACTGAGGTACTTAAATTGAGCAAATACCCCTAAATATAACCTTGAAAGACTAACTGGTTCTCTGATCCTGTTGCGTTCAGTATATATTCTTTTCCACAGCTCAGTCTAGTGTGAAAAAAAGATACCCAGATTTAGTGTATGCTGGTTTTAATGTATGTTGTCCTACGTGTAGGCAGACATTCCCACCTCAGTCTAGCCCCCTGGATGTCACAGGGACATATATGTCCTTCCACTTCAATCCTCAGTTTAAATTCCCCAAAAATTCTACATATATCAAGCACACACATATATTACACAGTTTTGAATTCTGTGGGTAATTTCCTGTTTTGTGATACCATTCACTATTATCTCAGACAAAGTGATTAAATTTACCTTTCAAAACAGGCTTCATCGTAAATATCGCTCTTTGACACAGTACAACATCGTGATTCGCAGCGTTATTTGCTGTTTTGCGAAATTTGAAAACAGGATAATTACCGGGTGAATTGGATTTAAAAAATCGCATATCAGGTTTTCATGAAATCACTACTGTCGTTGCCGATGAACCCAGATGTTTTCGGAAATACACTTACACGAACGTCGGTATACTTTCCGTTATCTTGGATAGTATTTACAAAATCACGTATCTGCTTGAAATTCGAAAGTCACATTCTGAAAAAAGTCTGAAGAGTCACTTTCTCAAAATAACTCTCCTTTTGAAATGATATATAAGCCATGGTCCAAGTTGTCGCTTCTGGTCTGGTTCCCGACTCAATGTGCGCTGCGACAACTTGCTACATGTACAGACAGAACCACATTTACACCTTGCCCTGGCCACCTTCATTGAAAAGAATCCCTATCGTTGACGACAAAAAAACCATTAACTGACAAATATTTTGCTTTGATTTTTATTTGAGAAAAGCATGGTTTATTTAATTTCCAAGTGCAGTGCCACTTGGCACGATATAAATAAAGACTGTAAACGCCATGGAAAATTGGTTATATTGTCACGGCATTTCCTACGACAGAACCCGTGGGAGTGCTAGTCAACTTACTGCAAGTCGTAGCATCTATGAAAATTCTTTGTATATGTTATCAACCCTTCAGTTTTTTCCAACGGTAATTCTTTAACTACTGTCGCATTCAAATCTTAACAATAGTTCCCATACTACTACCGATCTCAATTTAAGAAACAAAATTGGAGATACAACTCCAACCAACGAATACTTAATCGAACCCTGGAAGGTCTTTCTCGCCAATTTGTGATTATTACACATCCCTGACAACTGGCGAAATTCCGTATAGAATGTAACAGTTAGTTATAAATCTATAAATGACGTTCTGAGAAGCGGTTCCTCATTTGATTTTAAATTTTGACACTACTGTATATTTATATATGTAAATTAGTTAAGAAAAAGCCATACACCTCAATTGTCTCAATGAACAACATACAATTCTGACCACCCAAGCGGACGTGTATGATATTATTACATTACACATGTGTTTCTTGGTTTGGTAACATTAAGTTGACAAATGTTTCCCATGACACACCATATATTATCTAAAGGACAAGGTATGATAAGGGTGGTTTTTGGCCCACTAACAAAATTGGCTGAAAACATGTTATTTGTTTAGAGACAAGTTAGTTTTGCATACAAATGCTATATTTTATATGTTCTGAGGTGTAATTTTTCTGCAGAGGGGCCCAAAATGGGTTTTATCAGTTCCCATCAAAAATAACAAGAAGTCTGAAATATTAGTGTGCCATAATGGCTAATTTACAACTGTTATTTTATTTACATACATATTACAGCAGTTTTACGACAGGTAGTCATGCTGAAAAACATGTCAATGTCAGTCATAATGTTTTAACTTCAAGGGGCCCGATTAGGGTTGCAAAACATTGTTAATTCAATTACTTGCCAATTGTGTCCCCAAAACGCAGTCATTATTCACAGCAATCTTTGCAAATGTAATCCATGGATCCATCGTACAACATGTAAACATGATAACAATCATGTTGCACTAAGAATCACAGGGGCCTGTTTTGGGTGAAGCTTCATTTTGGGCACAGCTTCATTCTAACTAGTAAGTGGTACAAGTCAGCATTTACAACCAGTTTTAGCAAATATACAGTTAACATCTCAGTCATCATATGTTATTACTATAGCCAACCAGGTTGCACTAAAAGAATCACAGGTCGTGACATCAAAGGGGCCCATTTCGGGTGGAATTTCATTGTCAGTGCCTGTTCATATTAACACCATGCACATGTTAAAGTCAGTATTCAAAAGACTTCACAGAGTAATTATTCACAACTTATCCACTTTAAAGATATAAAACATCCATTATTACTTTTCATTCACAAAGTCATCAATCTCAGTATCTGATTCACAATCAAGAACTACAGTATTCAAAAGTGTATAAGCCTAAAGTAGATCAAAATGTATAAAATATGAATTTAAAAGGCAACTAGAAGGACTTGAAAGGTGAATGGTCAGTGTCTTAAGTAAAGATTTACATGGTGTTAATTGTTTCACCAGTGTTGTAAGATAGATTACCAAACTTAAGAAAAAAATACAATATTTGGTACTGCTTGATCATATTTTGAAAATCTTCAGACATCTTACTTTTCTAGCAGAGACCAACAACCAAACACCAATGTTTACCTCTCATAAATCTGCCTTGTGAGTGCCTTATGATATTGAAAATTTTAATAACGATGTTTGATATGTGTATTTTAGAGCACAAAACCATTCAAAATATAATGTATCATGGCACAGATGTGTAAATGTGATGGATTGTTTTTAAAGATGTTAGTTTATGTCAATGTTTATTTTTTTGAGATGTTGTATGGGGCAATTTCATAAACCGAAAAAATGTACTTTTTGAAAGATTTTGATGTGAGCAAAAGCGTGACCCACCACAATTTTTTAGGTGTACATTCTAATTTACACGCTTCATATGTGGTGAAAAAATTGGGATGGGTCACGCTTTTGCTCACACTTTTCTATCACTCTGAAAATCAGAAAATGTAGGTTTCTAGAAGATATTGTAAAATATGTTAACTTTGAGGTCTTCAAAGAGGAAAACTAACAACACTAGAAACATAAAAATGCAACTGGAGGTAACTTCAACAATTAATTTAGCTCCTTTTATGCTAAAATTATCGTGTTGTAAAATTTTGATAATCATGACATGTTGTGGGCCAATAGGGGCCTCTATCATACCTTGTCCTTTGTATATTTTGTATTCTGATTTTCATTCAACAGTTCCTAAAGAATCTTTAGGTTATGGCTGTAATATCAGACAATGAATTTAATATCAAGTATATGTTTTAGATGACATACATTCGATTTTGACCCCACAATTATTCTATGAAGATATGTTTTTACATTTATTTATTTTATTAGAAATTTAATAGATAATATGGACAATGACTAAGCAAAGTCATGCATGTGTAACGCAATATTAAAGTACACATGCACCAGCATACAAAAACATGTAAAGTGCGAAAAGATATTGACTTTATTATGTAGACACTGCAGGAAAATGTAAACCATTTGATGCTGACAACACCTAACCGTGTCATTTATTATGCTAGAAGCTGAAATATGTTATCAATATGAATATATATATATTGTTTAGTTGTGTAATGACAAATAGAATTTGGAAAGTGCCCTTGAATGAGTACTTAACCTAATGGTGGTTTTACTTCTTCTGTATCTGAAATAGTATATGAAATAAATTAGTATTTCAATATTATTTCCTTCTATTAAAACTTAATAAAATCAAAACATTTTAATTTATACCCGTATTTCTGGATAATTAAAACGCGATCATTGTAGAATTTTGCAGTGTTTTTGTGCATTATTTATCCATACAGTGATTTTATATTTCATGCATCTCAAACCGTTACAGACATAAAAAAGTTGATTTCAGTTATGTTTATGTTTATCGCATTTGAAAATTGGCTACATGTAGGCGATTATTGACATAATTCGTCCGTTACTGTTACTTTACAACTACTTGACCATTGTTTTTCACTTCTCTCTGTACCTGCTAAATATCTGTGTTGTCAAAAAACTCAATCCCATCTTGTACCACCCATGAAATTTACATAACAAAACTTTCAGCGTTTCACATTTCATGCACATCAGCTTCCCGTCGGAGTGAATTACATGAATGCACGCACCCATATCGGCCGTAATACTAAAGCGATTTGACTACATAAACAATGAAAATACACCGCAGTTTTAAATGTGTGATACTGAGACAGCTAGTGCCAGACTTAAATTACCGATTGCAAAACGTCAACAAAACGACAAACATGACCTGAAAACGAACAGCTGATTCCAGCTCCTCGCTTCGAACTACCATATCGCCATTCTTGCAATGTAAGCAGTCATGACTATCCCAGGTGTATCACAGAATCATGGAATCTATTTTTCAAGATATACCACTTGATGTATCATCGTGAGAGGGAATAGATATACCGTCAATACACAGGAGTGAACGTTACCAGTGAAGGTGAAAGCTACAGTTGTCAACAGTCTCTAAATGTAATAGCAGGAAGACTATATAGTTGTAGATTATCCCTGGTAATAGTACCACGTACGGCACACATCGCGCATACACATGTGTCGTCATTTTAAGGGTGGACGTTAGTAGATTAATGAAGGGAAGGTACATTCAGAACGATCCCCCATTCCCCTTACATTTTAGAATTAAACTACACCTGGTCTTTGTCACCAATACCAACTCTCTCGATAAAAAGAAACGGAAGCTAATGGATTTGAAAACGAATGCTGTGCTCGAAAGACTGCGCTTGTTTCAAATGTAAACAATGGAAAATTCCAATTTTACACTGCATGTCATGTTCTGAAATGTTACGACATCCAGGCGTCTATTCATTGCTTGTCATGGCTTAGTACCTTTAGAATTTGTATGGATAGAGCGTAGTATCAAGACATAGGAAAGTAAAAATAGATACAATGCAATGATTTGATAACTCAAACGAATTGCACCATGCCATTTAGAAGTGGTCAAATGAAACGCATGTCATATTTGCGATTACACTTTGTTAGTAAAGGAGAAATTCTAGTACGATATCCACATCGCGGTAGCTGGGTGGACTAGGCGGCTGACATTGTGTGCTGGCGATTAGGTGCCTGACTCTGAGGGTGCGGGTTCGAATCCCCAATAGGGCTCAACCAAAAGAGTACTAGAATCTGTACTTTGCTAAGAAAGTGGAAACCTAAATGTTACGTCTGTTAAATTCAGAAGAAATCGTCAAAGTTTCCGTCCAACGTGACGCCATGACTGACGCAAAATCACGCAGAAGGACAACGGTAATTATCAGTATTCATGGCTTCTTATATAACTTACAATGAAAACGATGAAAATGTATATAAATACACAAAAGGTCTGAACCATTCTGATTGCTTATATCTCATATTTATGTACACACGGTCCCTGAATCTTCGCAAATAATACGTCCCCTTGTCTATGAAGCCACCATTGGACATATAAGGCAATTTCTTTGAAGAAAGTGAACATCTCGGCATCAAGGGTCTAGGTGTGAAGTACATACCAAGAATGCGTGCACATAGTTATCATGTATGTTGTATTTATGTGCGAGTGTACATGCGCCAGAGGGTCTCTAACTGTCTGATGTGTTATATTGCGCCATGGATTAAATTTCTCCTCGGCAAACGGTGGCGATATAACCAGTGTATCGTACATGTATGTTCAGTAGCCATAAGTCGTCCGCCTATTCAAATGGTCGTAGTTAGTCGCCTGTTAATTTCATGTCATGATTATTGTGTACTACTAAAACAAATGAAGGTAAACCATGGGTTTCTATCTATGCACAGCGTTTGTCATGACATCACCCAATTGTAATAACCTGGTGATTTATTTCATCATTTTCATGACAAATTTACCTCTGCAATCAGGGGTATTAGTGAAGTAATTTAAAGACCTAATTTGTAGTCTTGCTCTGCTCGACTCCCCAGGGTACCCTCCTCCTACTCTTGCAGAACTACTTGGTGCGGTGTCAGTCATGAACGGGTAATCCTGAACTAAATTCTACCAGGGCATTCTAAAAATGTTAGCATTCACGGACAAGGAAAGACATAATCTGGTGTAGGGTTTAATTCAGTATGAAGTTCAGATTTTTGCCATACTGAGACTGCTTTCAGTTGTCAGGTCATAATATCTAATATCTCAAACATAAAACGAGCTGTGTTTAACTGACCGGGGCTGTGTTGGACAGGTTTGACCTGAATGTTCTGACCTGACAACACTAGGTCTTCTTGTCAAGTGGGGATTGGGCGATTGTATTCAAAGCAAGTTCAATATTCAGAATAGGGTAAAACGTTGGTCGTCTAATTTGATGTCCTGTTCCTAATTGAATCAGTAAGTTCACCCAAATATGTAGAGATACAGAGGTAAATCAGTACGATCACAGCACAGTTGAAACATAAATTTTACAGGCAGTACATTTACATCATCAGCGTTAATACGAGAGAATTATTAATAGAAATAATGCCTGGCATAAAACTAATAAGACTGGAGCAACAGCAGTCAAGCTGGGTGGAGTTTAGATGTACAGGGCGGTCAATGATCTTGACACACATTGGCTGATCTTGATGTTTGGTGTTACATTGCTTTGAAACAGACATATAAGCTCTTATATACACTGGGTCGTAACTGCTGACTCCAAATAAATATGCCTTGTAAGCTCTTATATACACCGGGTCTTGACTGCTGACGCCACGTAAATATGCCTTGTAAGTCCTTATATACACTGGTCCATGCCTGCTACCTCCACGTTAATATGCCTTGTAAGCCCTTGTGTACACTGGATCACAACTGCTACCTCCACGTTAATATGCCTTGTAAGCCCGAGGTTGTCTATACCTGCTAAATAAACGCTTACACGCCTTGTAAGCCGTAGTTTGCCACCGTTTATTACATATCTTGTAAACCGTAGGTTGCATGCTAATCCAACGTTTACATGCATGGTAAGCCCAGGTTATCAAATAAAGCTCATTTATTCATGCACAAACTCCATGTTGACGTGTACACTAAACTTTTTGCTGCCATGCCAACCTAATCCTACGTTGCTCTGTCATGTGAACCCTAGGCTGCCAAACAAATTAATGTTATTCTTATATATTTCGGTTGTCATATCCAAATAGAATGTTAATTAAGTAACACATCTCTGCTAAAAGTCTCACCTTCTGTCGTTCCAGGATACGTCGTGGTTGAAGGCTCCTTGATCTCTTTCCTCATCCCACAGCAACTGGTATTCAGCGTCGTGAAGTCCTGTGTGAGGCCAGCGAGTGTCTGGTTTGTGTCAAACTGGTCACTAATGCTCTGATTCAGTTGAATGTTTAAACTCTGTATATCTGAGGATACTTTTCTCTTCATTTCCTGCAAGCCCTCCTGGTATGATTTTATTTCTCTCTCCGTCACCACATAACTGGTATTCAGCGTCCTGAAGTGCTGTGTGAGGCCAGCAAGTGTCTGGTTTGTGTCAAACTGGTCACTAATGCTCTGATTCAGTTGAATGTTTAATCTCTGTATATCTAAGGATACTTTTCTCTTCATTTCCTGCAAGCCCTCCCGGTATGATTTTATTTCTTTTTGCGTCACCACATAACTGGTATTCAGCGTCCTGAAGTCCTGGTTTGTCTCAAGTTGGTCACCAATGGTCTGACTGAGTAGTGATGTCAGCATCCGTGCACATGAGGTTGCACGAACTACTGTCTGATTCACCTGCATCTGTAGAGCCCGGATGTCTTTGGTCAACTCTCTACGTTCTTTTCTTACACTTTTTCTGTAGGTGTCTCTTTCCCGCTCAACATGCCTTAAATCTCGTGTTATTGCTAGAAGTTGTGTCTTTATGTATTGCACGTTGTCCTTTAGGGTGTGAACTTCATCTCGAACTTGTCCGGTGATCCGATGCCCAATATCATCTTCAGTTAGGATGTTTGTAATCTCTTTTTCTACGAGAGGTTTTAGCAATGAAGGAAGGATTGTTGAAGTCAGTTCTTGTTTCAGTGACTCCTTCCAAACTTTAAATTTGTTCGTCAGTTTAGTCACAGTTTTAGTACTTGAAAGTTTCCAAAGGCTAAGGTCTTGCTCAACCTCCTCCACACGTATACTCAAATTTTCCAAACTGTCACCAGCATGTACATCTCCCATGCCGCACAATACAAGACTCAGGAATACAACTGTTGATAGCTTCATAGTTCCAACAGAACAACACGCAGCTAGGAAGGCAACTGCCTCGCCGTTCGGTAAACGGCTTTTATATAGCTCGACTGAAGTGTCTGGAACAACGCCAGCTCAGGGAACCACCCTCTACACCAGTAGCGTATGTAGACCTTGCGCCCAACTTGATGGAAATGCTGAACTGCACATCCAAACTTGAATGCCACGGTCATGAAGCGGAAGAAAACCTCAGATATGGCCACTCTAATTTTGATGATAAGTCACAACACACAAGCTTCGTGCTATTTTACAACTGAAAATACTTGTTATTTTACAGGATATATCGTGTATCTCTGCTTCCAGCATACATGTTTCGTGTCATATTACAATGTCTCGTCACAATATGGCGGAAATATTGCCGATGTGACGTTAAATACTACTCACTCACTCACTATTACAGTGTCTCTGTTGTGTATTATGTTATAGAACACGTATTAAGTGAAGACGCCACGTCTGAAATGCCGTGATTTGTTGTTCCTAATTCTTAGGAATTTAATGCATAGTTACAGCACTATATATTTATGCATTGTACATTTATAACGGTGGCACAGATTACTTACAAACAGCGTTCTGGAATGCCATGAGCATGCTTACTGGAATAACACACAACAAGTTTGATCATCGATATGCAACAACATCTCTGGAGACGTGAGCAAGGTAATACACGCAGTAGGGAGAGTGTCGACGTGTGAACACAACAAAATAGCCAACCGGGCAGAGATGTACACCAGCGGTTGATGGAACGCAAAATCTGGCACCTACATCCAGGGATATGTCCAATGTTCCATATGAACAGCCCAGGTCACTGTGCCCAAACCAGCTCTCGTGCCTTTAAAACGTAAGATTCATACTGAGCCGGTACACTATTCACAGTCTGTTCCAACTGAACAGCTCAGGTCACTATGCAGGGATCCTCAAACAGACCAGATCTTGGGCCATTGACACTTCAGATTGATATACATCTCAGACATCAGATTCTTCCCCTCATTAGTTATTTATGAGGAATGTTTGCTTTGCAGATAAATTGGGCAATGACTGGCAATAACTGGATATTAAACATGTTGACAACACCATGAATATCGATCCGTACAAAGAACAAAACTCAGAAAAACACACATTTTTTGTAGAATTTGATTCAAGCCGAAAATGCCCAAGCACATAAAACAAGGGATGAAACACGGTGAAGACACCGGGTGATGACTCACAGTGGGGACACCAGGTGATGAATCATAGTGGGCACACAAGGTGATGAATCATAGTGGGCACACAAGGTGATGACTCACAGCGGGGCAGCAGGTGATGACTCAAAGTCGAGACACAACGTGATGAATCACAGTGATGAGACAAGGTGGTGAATCACTCACTGCAGTGATACCATTTGTTTATGAATCACATTGACGACTGCAGGAATTAAACAGTGTTGTGAGACGGGGAGTGCAGGTGTTCATGTGAGGCGGAGTGCAGGTGTTCATGTGAGGCGGAGTGCAGGTGTTCATGAGTGCAGGTGTTGATGAGACGGGGAGTGCATCCCGCCCCACCAGTTGCATTTGTTATAAACACATGCATGGATAAGTTAAGGTCCCGGGGTAGAATAGGCCTTCAGCAACCCATGCTTGCCATAAAAGGTGACTATGCTTGTCTGGTCCAGACTCGATTATATACAGACAGCTGCAATATAGCTGGAATATTGCTGAGTGCGGCATAAATCTAAACTCACTCACTCACTCAATTGTTTAGTTGATAAAAACAAGCCCCAAACCATTCTACCAAGTCAAAGTACAAGATGTCATCAGATTGTATTGTCACTGATGCGTGAGACTTTGGTGTGCATTCCACTGATGTACTATACAACTGTCTCTTTACTAGGGGTGGGGGGGGGGGGGGAGGGATCACACTTGGCAAGAATACAGGTAGTTTTTTTCAGCCTGGCACTAGAATGCATGGATGACGTTGTTGTTCTTGTCAGAATGCCAAGACACTGGAATGGGGCGACAAGAATAGTAACGCTGCATGTAAAGATACACAAAGCAATGGACCGACTATTACATTCAGCACTTTTTCGTTTCCGACTTATATATTCTTAAAACTGTCAAAGCTATATTCGATTGTTACAATAAATAATACCACTAGTAGTGATTGCATATGTAGATGATCTAGACAGCTTGCATTTCATTGTACATTGTACTATTGCCTTGTACACCATATACACTTGAATGACAGCATTCGGGAAAATGGAGCATGATAGTGTGACATGAAGGATTTCAGTGACTCATTGCTGACCTTTCATTTCGGACAAGAAGATTCACAGGATTTTCGTATTTTGTCTTTATTTGATAGATTTATCTGTCAAATTCAAATGATTCATTTCTTGGAGCTCCTGACGCGACCACTTCTTTAGCGCAGTACTACGCACCTTACACAACAGTATTTAAAGCGTTATTGTTTCATTACCCACTTACATGAAACACAGGGGTAACGCTCACTCTATGAAGGCCACATCAATGACTTCCTCCAAACACAGCATCACTTATTAACACTGCTCAATCATTTCACTTCTTTACCGATACATTACTAACGTGCTTTATAACACTAACGTACTGCAGACGGATACAATCACTCATTTCTTTATCGATGCATTACTTACGGACTTTGTAACACTAAGATACTGACTTGCTTAAACAGGTTAAATCACTCACGTCTTTAACGCTGCATTACATATTTACTTAAAACAGCATTACTTAATTACTTGCAACAAAGTATTACTTGCTCTCTTCTTTCGCGTTGCGCTATTCAGTTGAAATACAACATAACTCCCTCACCCAGTGTTCACGTACTAATGGTCATGCGATACTGAACAAAGATAGCTAACTAAGCTAAAACAATACAACTCTTTCACTTCCCCAGCGCTGCTCACTTACTTACAATCCAACATAATTCTATTACCTGAAGCTGTATTTTACACTTAATGCTGCTCTACCCAATTACCCTCACTTAAACATACATTACACTTTTAGACCACGATACCACCCCATCACTTCACTCAGTAACATTCCTTAGCAGCAGTCCACATTCTAAACACGCCACTGCTCAATTTTTAATGGTTGATTACTATGTTACTTAGATACTTGTTACTCACGTAAATCACAATATTACTTCAACACACTCACAATAGTGAGTTGTTTGAAACAAATCACGTCATTAATGTTTTCGCCTGGTTCTGTTCAAGAAATGCCTGGCGTCACGTCACGGGGGGTGCCCTTCAACTATTTCGCCACTACGTCAAGAACATGCCATGACTTCTCCATGGATCACGTGTCAGTGGTTCGGTTGTTACCCTAGCAACGGTTTATTGTCTTTCACATGATCCAGACGGACCACACAAAGCTGCTATAGCAAATGAAGATGTCATATTTCTTCCCCGAACGGTTTAGCCGATCTTCCATGTGACTAAATGTGTTAGAAGACGATCCGTCGGCCTTCACCTTGGTTGTCAAGACGGCCAGTGAGTTCTACAAGTGGTAGGCTTGGAGTCAGTATGCTGTGTCTGAGTGGGGTATTCATGCTTAACTGAATGTATGCAATGTTCAGATGGTGTCAAATAAACTGAAAGTATGCACTATGTAGATGGTATCAGGTTAAATATGTGTATGCAGTTAGTTGGTTAACTGAGTTCATAAGCCACGTGGTTAAACGTATCAGTAGTTGTATACTAATCTCGCACGTCACACGAGTGTCGTATCGCATTGACCTGTGTCGTATCCAACGTTTCCACCAGTGATGTCAAATGAATGAAGAAACTGCAAACCCAGAAACGGGTTAGTTTACTGTAGGAAGCTGATCGAGGCGATGACAACTGACATGCATCGTGACGTCGGTTACCAAGGCAGCAGACGTAGTGACGTCATGCAAAAGTGTAGAACATTCTTCCGCAACGTTTTTTTTCTGAAACCGGTTTCGGTTTGAAACAAAGATAAACAATTTGTTATTTTGCCATTTTGATGCACGTAAAACGTGGGTAATAAATAAAACACCACATTCGTCTCATTACATACGAATTACACGAAACTATTGACCTTCGTATGTAATAAGACCTCGTGCAGTATTCCCTGTGTATACAATGTGTAGCTGGTATCAACTGAATGAATGCAATGTGTAGTTGGTACCAGCTTATCTGAACATATGCAGTGTGCACCTGGTATCAACTCTACGGAAATTATAGATTATGTACGAGGTGTCAACGTAACTGAATCTATGCAATATGTATTAAGTGTCAATAACACTTAACCGAATGTATATAGCTTGTATCAGCTTAACTGAATGTATGAAATATGTAGCTGATATTAATGAGTGAATGGATGAATGGAATCTGTAGCTGGTTTCAACTTACATGAATATATTCAATACAACAACTTATATGAATCTAACCAACATGTAGCTTGAATCAACTTACTGAACGTGTAGATGCAAGAACACAAGTCCAAACACTCGCATCGGCAGGGATTTATTGTGACATTTTTGGTAGGCGTTAACAGTTTTCGTTGACAATCCATCGATGAGGTTTAAGAAACTGAAAGAGACAAAACGATTCTTTTAGCTAATACATTATTTTAAACATTTAAATCTAACTTTTCTGAATGTTAGCATACTGGATTAGAAGACTATCAAATAAAACACTTCAAAATTGTTACATACAACGTCTGAATGTTGACAGACAGTGCATTTCAGTAACATGCTTCAATAACAGTTTTCTATCAAATTACACAGTTAATAATGGTCAAAATATTCCAAATGATAATTCCTACGATATATGCTATTCAAATGTCATATAATGTATACAATATCTAATGAAACGTACTCACATTTGTGTTGCCCTACGGAGAGGTTTGCAGACAGTCAAGTGACCATGTGGGTAGCACCAGGAATCAGCCTTTGCATGAAATTTGTATGCAAGGGTTAGGTCATGTGATCATAAATTTCGAAAGAGAGGCTATGTATTTATTGATTAAATTTGCAAAAGTTTTTGGCATTACGCTGGATTAGAACTCTAGCACCTTGCATCACAAGGCAAGTATGCTAACCACGAGGCCACCAGTCAATACGTTCATACGTGCCTGGTTTAACATTCGGAACATTGCTACATATGATATTTGTATTTGGCATTAACAGAATGTATACAATAAGTCGCTTGAATCAAGAAACTGAATGTATGTTAACTTGCAGCTAGTATCAGCTCAACTGAATGTATGCACTATGCAGCCGGTATCAAGTAAACTGAATGTGTACAATATATACCTGATATGAAAAAATGAATGTATGCAATATGTAGCTGGTATTAAGTAAACTGAATGTATGCAATATGCAGCGTGTATCAACTTAACTGAATGCTTACAATATGGTAGGTGGTATCAACTTAACTGAATGCATGCAGTATGTAGATCCATTACGTTAACTGAATGGTTGCAATCGGTAGCTGATATCAACGTAACTGAATATATGCAACATGCAGCTGGTACTAACTTAGTTGAATCTATGCAATGTATAGTTTTATTAACTTTTCTGTATTGCTGTTGAAGAAGTAATGTTTGTGTTTGAAACTGAGGGAACAGTGACGCCTCATCTTGTTTCAGTGGACGTGAAGAAACCGGATGAGGTTGAACAGATTCCTTTTAATGAAATGTTCTACAACAACGTGATCGGCCTACATTTGCTACAGTGTATATGCATTATGATTTATATTGAGGTTCATAATAAACTTACACCAATTCTTCTAGGTGGGATGGCTAGTATGCTCGATCATAGCCCATCTCTACTACCGGGTGTAGTTGGAATGTTGTACACCACGGTGTAGAGGAACCAGTGAGTGAGTGAGTTTAATTTTACACCACTCTCAGCATGATCGCAGCAATATCATAGAATATGGGCTCCAAACATTGAACCCATGTGGGGAATCAAACAGGGGCCTTTGGTGTGATGAGGGAACACTTTAACCACTGGGCTACCATGCCGTCCCTGACTCACTGTTTGGCGTATTACGGGTCTTAACGCCCTGAGTACCAGATGGACAAATACATGTTTGTCCAACAACTGCAACCCTCACTTCGAAGTCCAATAAAATGTTTAATATGCTACAACCAAAATGTATGATAACAACCAAAATGTATGATAACAACCAAAATGTATGATAACAACCAAATTTTTATAGTCATACATACAACGTGAACGGGGAGAGGTCATTTATACTACAAGGTAAATGCAACGTTTTATGTGCTTAATGGACACTTTAAACGCCATTTTAGAACATACAGAGAAGCAACCGATCCAATATTTGTTGAGGCTGAGTGAAATGAAACATTCGTTGAGGTTGAGTGAAATGAAACATTCGTTGAGGGTGAGTGAAATGAACTATTCGGTCAGGTTGAGTGAAATGAAACATTCGTTGAGGTTGAGTGAAATGAAACATTCGTTGAGGGTGAGTGAAATGAACTATTCGGTCAGGTTGAGTGAAATGAAACATTCGTTGAGGTTGAGTTAAATAAAACATTTGTTGAGGTTGAGTGAAATGAAACATTCACTGAGGTTGAGTGAAATGAAACATTTGTTGAGGTTGAGTCAAATGAAACAGTGTCAAAACAACGAAGTCCAAGGGTGCTGAAAGACAAGAGCACCATGTTTGCTTCCAACTTCCAAAGAGGAAAAACCAGAGGCCGAATTTCCGTGTTGAGTGACGCCTTGACTGAGACAAAGACGCTGAACGACGATGGTAATTACTTCTGGTTCCTCTCTTGCTTAAATGAAAACAACTCAACATATAACTATACACAGCTAGTGAGGATCATTTTGATAAACTACATCTCATAATTATGTAGAAACAATCTTTGAATTGTGGGAAGAGTCCTCGCAAAATCCTGTTTACACTTGTCAGCGACGCCGCCATTATGTAAGAAAACGGCGATCTGAAGTGATGTCATATGTCAACATTGTTGAAAAGGCAATTTTCCCCCGCAACACTTCACTTTTTTCGATTTACCTTTTCGTTTAAGAGAAATTCATCGGTACGTTTTCATTGAAAACTTAAAAGGCTATAAAAGAATAAAATTTTTGGTCCATGACGACAGTATTTCACTGTCGGCTTTTTAGTCCCAGATCTGCTTACCTCACAGAATACAAACATTTAAACACTGTATTAAGTGGAATGATATGCATTTGTACACCATGTATGTCATGTGTTAAAATGTTTCCAATGTACTTTATGGACATTCAGTTTCACTGATCTGTTAACTATGACACCTGAGACATCAGTAAAACAGATCAATTATGGGAGGCACATTTGTCGTTTGAAATTGCCGTGTTAAAATTGTCCAGATGTTGATTGTGATAAAACTTTCAAACTTATTCAAAGCAAAACAGCTTCGAAGTGAAGAGCATCGCACAGGCTACTGACACCTCTGACAAAACTGTCAGTTGCTATAACTCAAAATCTGTGCTTCAGATATTGATGCACATTCAGTGAAATCTACAAGACAAGCCGTTAGTTGAGTGTGTATAGGTGAGAGTGACACAGGGTATAAATAGCATAGAGACTGGCATTGCTCACGTGGAACCTGCACGAGAGAGAACGCGTGATCGGCCTGGAAAATATCCAAGGAAAAAGCTGAAAGAGCCAAGATGTAAACAAAGTCGTAAATCATCCGTTTGGGGCTGCGCACTAGAAAAAGGATTTGCTTTTACCGTCTTAAAACTCACCCGATGCCCCCCATCCCCGTACTCCCTACCACCTTCCAATCTAGTATTAAACACTTTAGTAAAATTAACTGTGACACCGAAACAATTGCAACACATTATGATAATGATGGTGACGATGATCTGCAGTCATGGTAGTAAGTAGTGTTGATGATCTGCAGTCATGGTAGTAAGTAGTGTTGATGATCTACAGTCATGGTAGTAAGTAGTGTTGATGATCTGCAGTCATGGTAGTAAGTAGTGTTGATGATCTGCAGTCATGGTAGTAAGTAGTGTTGATGATCTGCAGTCATGGTAGTAAGTAGTGTTGATGATCTGCAGTCATGGTAGTAAGTAGTGTTGATGATCTGCAGTCATGGTAGTAAGTAGTGTTGATGATCTGCAGTCATGGTAGTAAGTAGTGTTGATGATCTGCAGTCATGGTAGTAAGTAGTGTTGATGATCTGCAGTCATGGTAGTAAGTAGTGTTGATGATCTGCAGTCATGGTAGTAAGTAGTGTTGATGATCTGCAGTCATGGTAGTAGTGAGTGTGTGAGTGTTTACCGCACTCAGCAATATTCCAGCTATATGGCGGCGGTCTGTAAATAATCAAGCCTGGACCAGACAATCCAGTGATCCACGACATGAGCATCAATCTGCACAATTGGGAACCGATGACATGTGTCAACCAAGCCACCCAGCCTGACCACCCGATCCCGTTAGTCGCCTCTTACGACAAGCATAGTGATCTTTTATGGCAGGCATGGGTTACTGAAGGTCTATTCTACCCCGGGACCTTCACGCGTCAGTCGTGGTAGTAAGTAGTGATGATAAAATATGGATGTGAGTGAGTGAAATGAAATCAGGGCTACAACATGACCCCTTGAGATATGTAATAACGATTATAAGTGTAACAGTGTGACAGTGAAATATGGCTGTGCTAACACGTAGTGATGATAGCATGCAGTGATAATGGTGTGTGCCAGTGATGGTGTGATACTATAACGTAGGTATGTGATAATGATATTAAAAGATGATAGTATTCAGTGATGATGGTATGTAGTGGTGACGATAACTACTGATGATGGTATGTAGTGATGACGGTATCTACTGATGATGGTATGTAGTGTTGACGATAACTACTGATGATTGTATGTAGTGATGATGGTATGTAGTGATGACGGTAACTACTGATGATGGTATGCAGTGATGACGGTAACTACTGATGATGGTATGTAGGGATGACGGTAACTACTGATGATGGTATGTAGTGATGACGATAAGTACTGATGATGGTATGTAGTGATGACGGTATCTACTGATGATGGTATGTAGTGTTGACGATAACTACTGATGATTGTATCTACTGATGATGGTATGTAGTGATGACAAAAACTACTGATGATGGTATGTCGTGATGACGGTATCTACTGATGATGGTATGTAGTCATGACGGTAACTACTGATGATGGTATGTAGTGTTGACGGTATCTACTGATGATGGTATCTAGTGATCACGGTAACTACTGATGATGGTATGTAGTGATGATGGTAACTACTGATGATGGTATGTAGTGATGACGATATCTACTGATGATGGTATGTATTGATGACGATAAGTACTGATGATGGTATGTAGTGATGACGGTATCTACTGATGATGGTATGTAGTGATGATGGTAACTACTGATGATGGTATGCAGTGATGATTATATATTGCATGATGCCGGTATGTAGTGATGACGGTATTTACTGATGATGGTATGTAGGGATGGCGGTATCTACTGATGATGGTATGTAGTGATGACAGTAACTACTGATGATGGTATGTAGGGATGGCGGTATCTACTGATGATGGTATGTAGTGATCACGGTAACTACTGATGATGGTATGTAGGGATGACGGTATCTACTGATGATGGTATGTAGTGATGACGGTATCTACTGATGATGGTATGTAGTGATGACGGTATCTACTGATGATTGTATGTAGTGATGATGGTATGTAGCGATGACGGTAACTACTGATGATGGTATGTAGTGATGACGATAAGTACTGATGATGGTATGTAGTGATGACGGTGTCTACTGATGATTGTATGTAGTGATGATGGTATGTAGTGATGACGGTAACTACTGATGATGGTATGTAGTGATGACGGTAACTACTGATGATGGTATGTAGTGATGACGGTAACTACTGATGATGGTATGTAGTGATGACTGTATCTACTGATGATGGTATATACTGATGACGGTAACTACTGATGATGGTATGTAGGGATGGCGGTATCTACTGATGATGGTATGTAGTGATCACGGTAACTACTGATGATGGTATGTAGGGATGACGGTATCTACTGATGATGGTATGTAGTGATGACGGTATCTACTGATGATTGTATGTAGTGATGACGGTATCTACTGATGATTGTATGTAGTGATGATGGTATGTAGTGATGACAGTAACTACTGATGATGGTATGTAGTGATGACGATAAGTACTGATGATGGTATGTAGTGATGACGGTATCTACTGATGATTGTATGTAGTGATGATGGTATGTAGTGATGACGGTAACTACTGATGATGGTATGTAGTGATGACGGTAACTACTGATGATGGTATGTAGGGATGACGGTAACTACTGATGATGGTATGTAGTGATGACGGTATCTACTGATGATGGTATGTAGTGATGACTGTATCTACTGATGATGGTATATACTGATGACGGTAACTACTGATGATGGTATGTAGTGATGACGGTAACTACTGATGATGGTATGTAGTGATGACGGTAACTACTAATGATGGCATGTAGTGGTGACTGTATGTTGTGGTGAAGGTATGTAGTGGTCTTTGTCTGTAGTAATGATTTTGTAAAGTGTTGACGGTATGTAGTGATGATGGTATCCTCTGTGATGATGGCATATGGTGATTACGTTATGTAGTGATGATGGTGTGCTGTGATTATGGTATGTAATCTATTGACGTTATCTATTGATACTGGCATTTATTGATGATGGTATGTTCTGTGATGATTGCATGTAGTGACGATGATACTGTAGTGATGACGGTGTGTTGTCATTATGGTATGTATTCAAGACAGTATGTTGTGATGACATTATGCTCTGTGTATGTAGTGATGATGGTATGTAGTGATGATGGTATATAGTGATGGCTTTACACACTTGTGTTAGTAGTCGGCGATAATATCGTATATGGATTATATGTGATTGTGATATGTTATTCTATATAGTGTGTTGACCTTTGAAGAGCAACCTCCTTTTGGTATGTTGAAAACAAACGGCAATCTTGGAGGAGCTACGTTTCCAGGATTAATTCGCGCACGCCAATGTCCAAGGTATGGAACATGGTTCTAAGGTTCAAAATCTTCAGTTCACCATCTCAAAGATGGTGATAATTTAATTACTGACAAGTCTCATATTGCAAATAAACTTGGCGAAACACTTGCCAACAGGAAAAGAAAAAACTTAATTTTGAATCAAATAATGGTGAAGATTATAATGAAGTTTTTTCATTACATGAGTTATATACAGCTCTTGACCAAGCTCATGACACTGCAGCAGGTGATGACAATATTCATTATCAGCTACTGAAACATTTGCCTGAACCATGTCTGGTCACACTTTTAGATACATTTGACAAAATATGGACGTCTGGAAAATTTCCTCCTTCGTGAATGCCGTTATAGTTCCAATACCAAAACCTGACAGAGATCATACAGATCCGTCGAATTACAGACCGATATCTCTCACTAGCTGTGTCTGTAAAATCATGTAACGTATGGTGAATAATAGATTAGTTTGGTATCTTGAAACCAATAATCTTATCACAAATATTCAGTGTGGTTTCAGGAAAAATCGCAGTACCATTGATCATTTGGTACGCTTAGAATCCTTCGTTAAAAACGCAGTAGTACATAAACAACATGCTGTATCAATCTTCTTTGATCTTGAGAAAGCTTATGATACGACCTGGAAGCGCGGTATTTTGAAGGATTTACATGACTTTGGATTGAGAGGCCGTTGGTCTCTTTTTATATCAGAGTTTTTAAAAGACAATTTTCAAGTCCGAGTGGGTTCTGCCCTGTCTGATCATTACAATCAGGATTAGGGTGTCCCTCAAGGTAGTATTTTGTCTGTCACTTTGTTTAGTATTAAGATCAACAGTTTATCCAAGGTTTTAAATGATTCAATTGATGGATCATTATTTGTGGATGATTTTAATATCTCTTGCCGTGGTAAAAATATGCACACTATTGAAAGACAACTGCAGTTATGTTTAAACAAAATAAATAAATAAATGGTGTCTTGAAAATGGCTTCAAAGTTTCTAAATCCAAAACTAATTGCATGCATTTTTGTAGGAAATATAATCCGCATAAGGACCCTGAACTATCTTTAAATGGCTCTCCCATCAAGGTTGTAAAGGAGGCCAAGTTTCTGGGTTTATTTTTCGATTCACATTTAACCTTCTTGCCACACATTAAATACCTTAAAGCAAAATGCCTGAAGGCACTAGATTTGTTAAAGGTTGTTTCAAATTCCAAGTGGGGAGGGGATCAAGTTACCCTCCTTCACTTATACAGATCATTGGTACGATCTAAACTTGACTATGGCTCCATTGTATATGGTGGAGCTTGTCAAAGCAGCCTTAAACTATTAGATTCTGTCCATCACCAAGGGCTAAGACTTTGTCTTGGATCTTTTAGAACCTCACCTGTTGCCGGTCTCTATGTTGAGGCTGATGAACCATCTCTTACACAACGCCGTATAAAATTGTCTTTACAATACATTACTAAATTATATTCTAATAAATCTAACCCTGCCTAAATCTAAGATAGCTCCCTCCCGTCTGCTTGCTTCTCCTCCTTGGCGGTTGGTTAGGCCACAAGTTGACCTAACATTAACTTCACTTAAAAAATCAGAAACTAATGAATTACAATATAGACAAGAATATAATCAATTAAAAACTAAATATAGCAATTATAAATCCTTATTTACAGATGGTTCCAAGGACGGTGGTGCAGTAGCTTGTGCTGTCGTTGGATCCAGAACAATATCTTCTAGAATTCCAGATAACAGCTCTATTTATACTGCTGAAGCAAACGCCATATTAACTGCTATTAAATATATTCAAAGACATCCTAAACATAAACAGTACATAATTTATTCAGACTCTATTTCGTGCCTTCAGGCCATTAAAAACCTAAAACATCCACTTTTATTAGAAATTATTGAACTTTATAACTATCTTCCGACTGGCCAATACGACATCGTCTTCTGTTGGTTACCCAGCCATGCTGGAATCTCTGGTAATACTTTGGGTGACCTTTCTGCTAAGGCAGCGCTCAACAAATCTGTGACACCACTTCTTATTCCCTATACTGATTATAAAGCTACTATTAGATCTTACATCCGTGATCTGATGCATAAGAAGTGGGACACCCAAGTAGGTATGAATAAGTTACATGCAATAAAACCATTTGCTGGTTACACCTACTTGGGTTGTCAATCCAGATTTGAGGAGGTCATTATACGACGATGTCGTATTGACCACACAAGGTACACGCATGAATATCTTTTGAAAGGTGAGGATCCTCCGTTCTGCATCCCTTGTGGTGAAGTCATCACGGTCAAGCATGTCTTGCTTGACTGTGTTGAATATTCTATCACAAGGGACAATTATTTTAAATCAAGAACTATGAAGGACCTTTTTAGTAACGTACGTTCTCATTTAATTATTGCATTTTAAAAAGAATTGAACTTATTGACTGACATGTAAATAAATAAGTATTTTATGATTGGAAGTTGAATTAGCAACTAAGATTGTTAGAGGCTGTATCCTCGAAGGGGGTTGAAGTACCGTAAAATTATTGTCCTCCTGAGAGGGTACGTAAGTCCCAAAACGGTTTAAGTCAGATTTAATCTTCCACTTTTTTAATCGTAGAATATGTGTCATTTTAATTTGTGGCTAATCTAGCATACAGTCGCCAACAGCTGAGGGGATGGTGTAAATCCTGCCAGGGACCATGCAGGTAGCAGAGGTACTGTAAGTCCCCATGGTCCCTAGTATGGTGATCTACCCTTTGCTGTTGGCGATCTATGGCCTGTTTTTATGTTGTACTGTCCAAATAGTGATACTATCATTTTTTAAGTTTCCACGCTAGTTTTAATACTAACTGTGATAGTCTGGTGGTTTTACTATCCTTCGTAGACAGGGTCTTCATAATATGCATATATGTTCTTTTTTAGTCACGTATGTTCTCGTCACGATATGGCTGCAATATTGCCGATGTGACGTTAAATATTAACTCACTCACTCACTCCCATACTGATGTGTAAGCATAACAATGTACTACAAATAGCAATGACAGTCGACCGATCGACCGACCGACAGACAGACAGACAGACAGACAGACAGTCTTGAACAATCATCCATAAAGTCCACATCTGTCCGTCTGACCAGCATGTGCAGATTGTTCAGAGCAATATGGTCTGGTCTGTGATTCATACATAAGACATCGATAAGTGTGAAGTGTGGAAGACTGGTTTAAGCTGTCGCCCATGAAGACCATTTCTCCTTTCCTCTGTTCGTTCGTAATCATTGTTACTTCTTCAGAACTAACTATCAATAATGACATGCGTTCTCAAACTCTGTGCACTGCATTTTACAAACCTGAATTAATATAGAAATGTAAGGAGCTATAACATATTCAGTGACACAGATGGAAAGTGCGGATAAACGAGTTTCACAGCAGCGAGAGAAACTCGGTATGGAGAAGACTGTGGAAGAGGTTAAGACTAGAAGTCTACATTTCCCAATGCAAGCACGATCACACTTTCAGATAAATGCGGTGAAATGCACCCACTGAATGTAAATCTCAGGCAGGATCATTTATGAATTGCCCATTGTTTTTCATTTGTCAAAATAACAAAACGCGTCACCGCTCAACACAAATGGCTCTGTGTTAAGCTAAGAGGAGTTACGCCCCTTTCTTTGTGCTTCTCAGTCGTCTTTTGAGAACTTGGTAAAAACTCGCTTTCTGTCACCTGGTCAAGATCTTGTTCATTTCGAATACCCCCCAAACTTATGGTTGATAGCGTGAGTGAATGAGTGAGTGATTTATTTGTTTAACAAGGGTCTGTCTTCAGTATCATTTATGTCTTTTATGCAAAGCGGGTGAGTGAGTATGGTTTTACACCGTTTTTAGCAATATTCCAGCATTATCACGGCGGGGGACACCAGAGATGGAATTCAGACAGTGTACCCATGTGGGGAATCGAATTTAGGTCTTGGACTTTCAGGCTAATTCCTTGAGGTGGGACAATAAGCTAGCACTTTTACTACCATGACTTTGACAGGTGGCAAACAAATCTGGTTAATCGAAATGCTTAATTACAAACCAGTGGTTGATAGTGTGACTGAGCTTGTAAAATCTAGTGGCTGATAGTGTGACAGACCTTCCACACATCAGTCGTTCATAGAATGACCTTCTACAAACCAGTGGCTGATAGTGTGACTGAGCTTGTATAATCTAGTGGCTGATAGTGTGACAGACCATAAACAAATCAGTCGTTCATAGAATGAGCTTCTACAAACCAGTGGCTGATAGTGTGAGTGAGCTTGTATAATCTTGAGGCTGATGGTGTGACAGACCTTCCACAAATCAGTCGTTCATAGAATGATCTTCTACAAACCAGTGGCTGATAGGGTGAGTGAGCTTGTATAAGCTTGAGGCTGATAGCGTTCCCTGAAATTGTTAGTGGTACGGAGTTTCTACAGACAAGCCTGCTTAATGGAAATACTGAATTACAAACCAGTGGTTGATAGTGTGACTGAACTTGTATAATCTAGTGGCTGACAGTGGGACAGACCTTCCACAAGTCATTGTTTGATAGAGTGAGCTTGTATACACCAGTGGCTGATAGTGACGGAGATACTTTAAACAGTTGTTGATGCAATGGCTAAACTTTAATAAACCATTCTATGTTCATAGGAAACAGATGCCCCCACCACAAAGACCCATAGTATTATCATTCTGAAAACATGGACATATTTTTTAATGTGAAGAATATATTTTTCATATTATTATATTATTTCAACTGGTACTGTCTGACAAGTCCTCGGCTGTATGCGAGTTACATTGAAAGAAGTTGTTGCATAGTGATTGTTAGATTGTAAACATGTATTAAAGTAAGAGGTGAATAAACCGCGTAGCGCACTGGCTCGGAAGGCTGAACGGCCGTTTAGCAACCAGTGACGTCAAACACTGTTGTACAGTATATACATTGTATCGTGGCCGCAGGATCTCTCTCTCTCTCTCTCTCTCTCTCTCTCTCTCTCTCTCTCTCTCTCTCTCTCTCTCTCTCTCTCTCTCTCTCTCTCTCTCTCTCTCTCTCTCTCTCTCTCTCTCTCTCTCTCTCTCTCTCTCTCTCTCTCTCTCTCTCTCTCTCTGCTTAATGTTAGGATTAAAGCGTGACTACGGATAATACCAAATCAATAATATTCCAAACATGAATTCATCGTGGGAATGTTGTGGTATACTGACGATTGTCCACTTACGTAAATGCTGACTTGATTCAACGTTAACTTACTTACTTACTTACTTATCTTTACTCTGAACCATTTCGTTACGTAAGCAGAAGGCTGAGGTGGTTCCCAACAAAAAGAATGTTTCCTGCTTGTGATTTTCAGTTTCGAACTTAAAGTGAACTTAAAACACATGAATTTGGTGGAAGTGTATGTAGAAAGGTGAGGTGCAATATGTGCCATGAAGTCTGGAATACGTGTTAACACCAGAAACGGACATAAACATCATCACCGACGGATGGACCGACGGACGGACGGACGGACATTATCAGCTGTATTACATACCTGGGTTCACTAACTGACAGACAGTCTGACAGGCATGTCCCATGTGACATTGCTCGTTTTTCACGAGGATAATACGATTGTGGATTAAAATGTCTTCAGGCGGAAGAAGTTGTATTTCATCATTAAAATTCAAATGGGGTCAACGGTTCACTCTCACTGTGCCAGAGTCTTTCCCGAAAGTGTTGTTCAGACAACACTGCACTATGCCTAGGTGAGAGATGTGAGCCAGGTATTTAGTATTAGCAACTGAAGCGGGAGCCTTAGTTTAAGGGCTTTAGTCAGTATCTACATTGTGGTTAAACATTTCGCTCGCCATACCTAAGACCCTGTTTTGAATCCCTTCAGCAACAATCAAACTGGTTTTCTGAATAAAAACGTAGCTCACTCTCTTCCAGGAAAGGTTTTCCTTAATAAAATTATTGATGCAAGAGTGACATTAAAATTAGGGAAATTTAAAATACAACATGTGATGTAGGTTTTTAAGTATCTCAGTAGTTGTGAGACATTCACATCTTAACTGTGCCATTTAGTACGTTTCCAAACTGTTTTTTGTTAAACATGACGAATATGATTAGAATTGCTATTTCAATAGCATTTTAATAGTTTAAACACACAACAAAAGAGTATTCATAGATAATTAAGAAAAGAAATACTATTTTGAAACCTTGGAAAATGTTCTGAAAATACCATGTTATCCGGCGATCTATTTATACCATAATGACTAATTGTAATAAATAAATGTGTTGAGTCCATTGCAAATAGCGATATTTGGGACGCTCCGTAACCAAGCACATCATCGACTTGGGCACGGCCTCCATCACTGCGCCAGAATAATCAAAACGAGCCCTCGGTCGACTGGGAAACCATGACGTTAGAACAGGCGATGATGACGTCATGACCTTTGTACCTGAATCTTGGTGCAGTAGCCAGTAAGAGTCTCACTCAGTGTGACCAAAAGTTCAGACGACGTCTGACAGAAAACTAGTTGTATTTAATAGACATTTTCTGCCTAGTGTGTCCGTGTGTGTTGTGACATGTGGAATTGAGCATGTGCTATAATTTATTTTCCTAATATTCACGTATTAATATAGACACGGGGTGATTTTTAAAGAGAGCTATACACTGAAAAGAAGAATTATATTACATTGAGCATTCGATCTACTAAGTCACGTGATCAGCGCCACACTTGAGAACCGGCGAGGAGGCCACAGTAAGGTCTTCAGAAGGGGGGCATGTCAGTTCACATTTCAAACATTGGTACAATATATAACATTTGTTTTTGTTGCAATAAGCAATGTTTAAACAAGGACTCATGACACAAACTCGTCTTTCATAGTGATTTCAGTGTTTCCGTATTTTCATTTTCTTTGTTTACAAGTAAAACAATAGAGTCTGTCAAATGGTAAGTCTAGAGTCTAGGTAAGTGGAACAAATGGCTGTAATTTATCGTGTCATCTCAGTGATTTGAGGAGTAAATGCACTTGTGGAATATGTGTTTAAGTTATATTCTTCGAGCAAAATGGAGCACGATGTGTGAATTGAATATCTCCATTCTAAACTCTCAAGGGATAACTTTAACGACTAATAAACCCCAGCAAACAAGTATTTTGATGCTTTTATTTCTGAACTGCACACCAATATCTAATTAGGGTGATCTTTTCGTTTGTGTGGAACTCACCCATACCACAGCTTCCATATATTTCCCCTGTCCTAGAACAACATATAAATGTCAAACATACACCATATCAATCTGGCTGGTGTTTTGCAGTCTGTCATGACATTTTGCATTAAAGATTGAAATAATGAAACTTTTATATGTAATCTGACAGTGTGAATATATGGACACCACCAACACGCAACACTTAATGGTACATGCATATGTGAACCCATAAAAAATATCAATATTTTAGGAAACACTAATTCTCATTATGCATTCAGTTTACCTGCACAATGCACATGTTGCAAGATATTTACTCAGGGTATATACCCCTTGGCTGTTAAAGGGGTACCCACATACCCTGGTTCCCAATCATTGGTTCCTTAAGATATTTTGCATGTGCAACAGCCTTAAATTCTCAAATCCCTCAAATTCTATCCAGGTGCCACATTCTCACTCGGGTACTTGAACTCAAACATACTGAAGGGGTACCTTATGTAAACCATCCACCCCATGTAGACCATACACACTGTTGTGATCATATATCTGATGTAGACTATCCATTCTTCTGAGACCACGCACCCTGTTGTGACCCTATATCCTATATAGACCATTCACCCGAGAGAGACCATCCACCATGTTGAAAACCACACACAACTCTCCTTGAAGCTACACAAACAAACCACCTTGGAGACACGGATGCCCATCCTTGTAAACGGCCAATGGAGTTATGTATTACCAGTTCATGATATGAATGGTCTATAGTGTGTATGATGATTCTGAACACTATTTCATCACCAGATCATTTACAGAAAATGATCATCTTTTTAAAACCTGTTAAGACAGGCTGTCATCTATACCCACCCACACTGGGATATATGGCTTTGTGACTTTCCAGAATCAACTTAACCACCTGACAATTTGAAGAACATGCTCATTCAATATCTCTCTTCCATGCATGTGTTGTTATTGTCTTGAAGTTATCCAGCATCACTTGCTGGTTATAAGAACAAACTAGGTTAGGTTTGTCTCTGTGTTATGCAAGCCTTATACCCAACTTGTGGAGATCAGCTCATGACCTCAATCA